>NC_071617.1:23531651-24781651 GCF_014839835.1 Dryobates pubescens
ACATCAATAGATATCATCATCTGATATATCAAGAAGCCTTCTGCATACTGAGCTGCAAAAGGCATGAAATCATACATAACACTATAACTCTGCTTATCTGAAGATTTAAACCTCAAAGGCAAAAAAGCATTCAGGGCCAACAGGACTCCTGTTGCACAACTTAAAATTAGCTGTTTACTGAAGAAACGCATATATAGACATATATAATGTCCGACTGCAAATTACCAGACTCATGCCCAGTTAATTAGGGTTGAATCCCAGAAGAAACTCACTTTACTAAGGTTCACTGTAGAAGCAGACATTGAAAGAACAGGTAGGAATAACTGATCACCACAACAGCTGAATTTATACTGTATACACATTCCAACACTTCCATGACAGTGCCTGCTCTTAGGTGCTAACACTCCTGTTAAAAAACTTGGTAGAATGAGATACACCTTTGGTCCACATTTTTTCTCAAGAAATGAAACTCTGAATTAATGTACTTATATCCAGGCCCACTTTAGAGATCATATCCCTTCAGAAAAAAAAATTAATAATTAATTAACTCTCTCCTCTTCCCCTAAAGCTTCTCAAGACTGCAGCAAAGACTTATCAGCTGTCTCAGCCTCATAGGCTGCTGCTGTTTCTGCAGAGAGAGACAGGTCTCACTTTGCTCAAAATCAGCTGTTCCACAAGAGTTTTAACATCTGTGATCTCTTCCTGGACCACACAAAATTCCATTATTTATGATTTAAGAAACATTCATGTACTGAAAGACAGATTAACTTGGAATAACATTTGGGAAACTACAAGAACCAAGTAAACCACATTATTCACTGGAAAAAATACAGAAAATTTGGTATCGCTATTTAAAAACAAGAAAGTGACATTTGCAATAAAGAGGTCAGTAAACCTGCTGCTAAAAAATCTACATAGTAAAGGTTGAATATTCAAATAGTTAACTAAAAAAAATAATTCTCATGCATTCATAACTGAAAAAAGGGAAAAAATAATTATACAAACCAGAATAGAATAGAATAGAATAGAATAAACCAGGTTGGAAGAGACCTTCGAGATCATGTCCAACCTATCATCCAACACTACCCAATCAACTAAACCATGCAACCAAGCATCCTGTCAAGCCTCGCCCTGAACACCCCCAGCGACAGCAACCCCACCACCTCCTCAGGCAGCCCATTCCAGTGGGCAATCACTCTCTCTGTGTAAAACTTCCTCCTAACCTCCAGCCTAAACCTCCCCTGACACAGCCTGAGACTGTGTCCTCTTGTTCTGGTACTGGTTGCCTGGGAGAAGAGACCAACCTCCGCCTCACTACAACCCCCCTTCAGGTAGTTGTAGAGAGCAATAAGGTCACCCCTGAGTCTCCTCCTCTCCAGGCTAAGCAACCCCAGCTCCCTCAATCTCTCCTCATAGGGCTTGTGCTCCAAGCCCCTCACCAACCTTGTTGCCCTTTTCTGGACACGCTCCAGCAAGTCAACATCCTTCCTAAACTTTAGTGTTACCATTTGGCACCTATGTTGGATCCAATATTACTATCCTAATTATGTCAGCTAACTAAGAAGGAAAATCTGGCCACAGTTTGCTTAGGTATGATTTATGTGCTAGGACAGACTATAGATATTCTGCACTGACACAGATATGGACTAAGCAACAAAAATAAATTCAATTGTTAATTATTACAGACAAACTAATACCCTTATTTTCTTGGGAACAACCTTCTAAAAACTCTGCCAGGTCTCTGCTGCATGAAACTAGAAAATGAAATTCATGCTCTTTTTAAAAAAAACCCAACATTTTCTCAATGAAAACTGAACAGAGTATTTATTGATTCTGGCAATCACTAGCTGGCCTGCAGGTATTAATAAAGCTGGACACCACTCAGAGCTGCTTTGAACAAGCCACTGACTAGTTGTTAGGGAACATATGCAGTCAGTGCTCTACAGATGCTCATGGATTCTTCTAAGAAAGCATACAGGAAACACATCAAGTAGTAGACAGTGGGCCTTAGAAAAATCAATGACTTACAGATAAAACAAGTTAATTGTTTCTAAATGCAGGAGACAGCAAAACAATCTTTTCGCAAAGAATAACAGATTAAAAAGGATTCTTCATCTTTATCTGTATTATCTGTGTAACATTTACTGATCTACTGATCAGTACTAATTTGCAAGTAGCTTACTTTCCACTTCATAAGCACTGAATAAAGAGCAATCAAATTCTGCTTACCACTGATGGGAGGGGAAAAACAGGTCTGCAAAGAGAGGGATCACATATTGTACTGGCCTACTAACACTGCCTTACTTCAGCCTCCTATTGCAAAACATATTAGGAATGCAAAATGTCATACTGTCTCAAAAATATTCTGAAGCATTTAGCAATGATCTGGACAAATACATGTAATTGGTGTTCCAAAAACTACAACAGCAGGTATTAAATGCTGCACTGTGCCCTTCTCCTTTTTTAAAGTGGAGAAATGTTACTAACAGCTGCAGAGATTAAATCACTGCATTTATAGATAGCTGGATCCAGGGTGGTAGGTAATCTCATCTAGGTTCCCTTTCCCATGAAAGGTTGGATCAGACATTTCTTTGAAGTCCCTTCAAACCTAGACTACTCTATGATTGTATGAATTTGATGTACAGGTAGAAATAATTGTTTTGCTTGCACAAATTACTGATGAAATGACATCTGGGAGCTAGTCAGTTGACAATGGTGTAATGGCAAGCTATGGTCTCTTGTTACAATTTGGAGGAAAAGTAACAGGTAGGTGAGGTAAATTTAAAATAGCCACTGTCAAATGAAAACAGATGAAAACCTCCCCTCTAATACTGGAGTGCAGCTGTGGAGAGAAAGATTTGCAGGAGACATATATATCATAATCTCAGTTTTAGGAGTTTGCGATTATTTCCTTCAAGACTACTGCTCTACTTGTTCCTCACAGTTAAAAGTCATTTTAGGATCTAAGAAGGTTTGAAAAATTGGATTTAGAATATGCACTATTTCAACCTGTCAGGACAAACTCTTCATTTTTCCAGATTCAATCATTTTTTAATTACTTTCCTTTTGAAGTTACTGTCTCTGACTTTCATTTAATAGACCTTATATAAAGTTGTAGGTATAAAGTTCTGTAAATCTGTCCAGCTCAAGCTTTTAAAAGAGTTTCAGTGTTAGGGGGTTTTTTTGGTTTGTTTTGGTTGGTTGGTTGGTTTGGTTTGGTTTGGTTTTTAAATAAGTTTTTTTTGCCCAGGGAAGAAGGTTCTTTAACAATTAGTTTAAATGGATAACTGCATACTATTTAGTTTTTCAGAACTGGTACTTGGCTACAGCTGTTTGTGGTATCTACCAACACGCTTTCTGGAAACTTTCCCTTCTTGTCTTTTGTATATAATGTAAATCAAGTGCTCCAAATAAGCCTGTAGAAGATGCCCTAAGCAAGGGTGAGGCATGCTGATGACACAGTGCAGTCTCTGTGGACTGAAGAAGGCCTACAAGAAAGCTGGGAAGGAATTGTTTACAAAGACATGTAGCAATGGACAGGGAGTGATGGTTCTAAACTAGTGAAGGGTAGATTTAGACTGGACATTAGGAAGAAGTTCTTTACTATGAGAATGGTGGCACACTGGCACAGGTGGCCCAGGGAGGAGGTAGAGGCCACATCCCTGGAGACATTCAAGGTCAGATGTGATGGGGCTCTAAACAACCTCATCTAGTAGGGGATGTTCTTATTTATTGCAGGGTGGTTGGATTAGATGACCTTTAGAGGTCCCTTCCAACTCAGCACATTCTACAATTCTATGGATGTTTTGTCCAATTACCAAGCTAGTTCTCCATTCAGTCTTGTGAAGGCAATTATTTGTTATGGCATACTATAACCAAAATCAAGGAAATGATGCAGCTTAAGGCAAACTAATCTGCCACCCTTGCCTGGCAGGCTTCCTTGTTTTATATGTGGACTTCTTCAAAGATTCTCCCCCACCCCCCCCCAACCCCAGATCACTCATCTGAACATTTGCACTGGTCCAGCAAAAAGCCTTAAAAATGACACAGGAGTAAAGTAAACTTCTCAGACCAGCTAGTGTAGGAAAATCTGCATCTTCTCTGTTTTGCTTCCTAGTCTGCTTTAATTACACAAACTAGCCTTATTCCTCTCCCAAACAGTACATCTTGTGCTTTCCAACAATGCCAAAGCTACCACTCTGTTTATATTCTTTTTAGAAAATTATTATATAGATGTACTGTCAGGGTCAAGGTTACAAGACTGAGATTGGAAGGGCTACAAAACCGCTGTGGTAACACTGTATAATACTTATAAATGGTTTTACAGAAGCCCAACCATACAAAATCCCCCACCCAAACACAAAAATCAAACCCAACAAACTTCAAAAAATACCCCCCAAAAAATCATACTTTGAAAGCAGCTTGCTTGCTCTGTTAATGTAAAACAAAAAAAGGACAAAGTGGCTCCAGGAATTGTTATTTTGCATAACAGCTGTAATATTTAAATATACTGCATCTTGTTTAACATGAAGCTTACTGCAAAACTAGTTGTTAGTTTAAAGAACGAACACACTTGTCACAGAACTGAAGAAGAAATCAAGGCTTGTTTTAAATTGTACTAGCTGTTTAACTGGACAGGGACATAGAGCACTTGAGAACCTGCTGCTCATTTTAGTGTTAACGTCTCAACTCTTGCAATAATTTCACCGTCATTATTGAAACCTTCAGTTAAAGAACAGAGAGCCAATTGAACTAACACTTTGTATCATGAGCTGTGGTGATGGCAGATAGGCTAGAATGTCAGCAAATCAGCATGGATCTTGTTATCACAACTTATGTCTGTAACACCTTATCTGTCTCAGCATATAGAAGACTGTAGGCTTACATCTCTCAAAATTTCCATGAATAGAAGATATAGGAATAGGTCTCAACAGAAAGCCATGCAGGTTTGCTTTCCCCACCTCCTTTATTTGAAGTTCAGGAATGTATGACATGATGTCTTTAATAAAAAAAAAACTAAAAACCCAAGCAGCTCTTCCTATGTGTTATCCCAGAGAGCACAGAAGTAAAAGGAAACTGAGAAAAGAGGTAGCAGGGAATGGGAAGCAGCAGTTATAAACACAAAGAGTCTGGAACAGCAACAGGTCAGACCTTGCAGCAAAGAGAGGACAAAAATTAAAGCAACCAGCAGGGCAACCATAACTTGGCAAGTTATTGCAGTGATTCCCAAAGGAAGAATGACAGTGAGAATCTCAGTGGAGTTATGAAGATGAGGGAGATAGATAACAACATGGAAGAGGAATTTCCTGAAACTCAAGCCATAGGGAAGCCTGGAATAAAGAGCAGTCACTGTTTCAACAAGCTGTTGTATCTCATATGCATATATTAAAACTTACTGGAGAGAAAGTGCTGTGATGCAGGCCCAAAATCTCGGTGTGCCTCCTGTAACTGTTTAAGGCGATCCTCTACGGACACCTACACATAAACAAGATTTATATTGCATTTATCTTGTAACACCAGGGCCATGATAATAAAAACACTTGCTTGCATTCATTTTTAGTTATATAAATTAGTCTGTGTCATAACACTTATTTGTCATCCAGATACCCAAGGCTACTGTTTTTTCTTTAATATTCTTGATGAAAGTCATGCTCATATCTTGCAGTGTTCTCCTGTGTGTCCTGCAGATCAATAATAAACAATAGCTGTTTCACAACAACTATAGCCAACCACTGATGTTTCCAACCTCCTCCCAACCCTTCTGTTGTTCCCTAGTCAGCAGGTCTCACTTTGACTGTATTGATCTCACAGCTGCTTTTCTATCAGAGAACAATTTTGGAAAATATCACTGGTTGACATGACTCTCCTATGGTTTGTTAACTGAAACTACATAGGCACAACCAGCAGCACTTTAGCTGCTTGGTTGAGAGGGTATACAAACACACACACACACCCCCGGCAAACTACAACAGAAAAGCCCAACCCCAAACCAAGCAACGAACAAACAAAACCCAAACAATCACTACCAAATTACATTAGGAAAGGGAAGGACTGATGTAATTTTCTTCTCACAAATGGCTAGACCAGGTTTTGAAAATTCAGTTCCACTACCCCCAGCTAGAGAGGCAACAGTTCCTCTGATTCTTCCCCAAGTCTTTCAAACACGTACTATAATTCTTAAAAGCCAGTCAAAGAAATAGCCATTGACTCACAGCAAATATTTCCTACTAAAGAGTGAGAAAGTGCAAAAAATTATAAACAAACTTTATCTGATGTAAGAAACTTCATTAAACTATTCACTGTGAAACTATCCATGAGTTTAAACTGTAATCAGGCAAGCTGATTTACCTTTCTCAGACCATTTAAGCACAATAACCTTAAGCAAGCAATATGAATCTCTCTCCTGTTTCATAAATCTAAATGTGCTATTGCTCACATCTTATTACAGTTCTACGAATACTTAAGTCACTTCAAGTGAAATTCCACGCAGAAAACTGCACATTCAAAATCAAAATAAAACAGCTTTCACAGGAGTTGGAAACACAACAGAAATGTGCATACTGGTTTTCAGTGACAACTACTTACGCAGTAAGCATACTGCTGTAAGACACACAAAAAAAGTATGCAGCAATAGTTCCCACTAGTCTCCAGAGGTTAATGTGGTCTCCTGAGTGAGTAAATTGCAGACACAGCTTGGAAGAAAAAAACTTTAAGAATAGAATAGAATAAACCAGGTTGGAAGAGATCTTCAAGATCATCGTGTCCAACCCATCATCCAACACCACCTAATCAACTAAACCATGCAACCAAGCATCCTGTCAAGCCTCGCCCTGAACACCCCCAGTGACGGCGATCCCACCACCTCCTCGGGCAGCCCATTCCAGTGGGCAATCACTCTCTCTGTGTAAAACTTCCTCCTAACCTCCAGCCTAAACCTCCCCTGGTGCAGCCTGAGACTATATCCTCTTGTTCTGGTACTGGTTGCCTGGGAGAAGAGACTTTTTAGGTCACAGAAGGAGAGACAGCTCCTTCTGCTGCTTTGGTACCACTAAAGTAACATCTTAAATTAAGAAATAACGAACAAATCATAATAATACATCTTTTGAGAACAAAAGAAATTATGAAGCACCCTTCTCCCCTACTGCATACGTTCAAAAGAATACCTGTAAAAGTTTCCACCGCATGTTAAGATCATCCAGTTGACGAGACATCTTTAATGACGGATAAAGGTCAAGTGGAGAAAGTTGACTTGACAAATCATTCACTGCTTTAACTTTCAAGTTGATAGGAGCAATTTCTTCTCTAAAAGCCTAAAAAAGTAAGAAGCATACATTTATGTTCAATGGAGACCTGAGTCACACAGAAGCCTCTGTAAACTCAACGCACTGCTGACTTGCCCAACATGGCAGCTTATGCTAAACAACTGTACGCAGCTCACTTCTCCTGCAAAGGAAGTTTACACTCTTCAAACCTGTGCCCTTAAAGCACCTTAAGTAAGATTTTTATTGGTACCATATGGCGATAGAGCTTTTTCTTTCAAAAAACAAATTTGCAATGCTCTATCAGGAGCTTTAGCAGCATACAGCCTGTCAAGTGCCCTTAAGAAAAACAAATGCTTTCAGTAACTACAGTTTTCCAATATTAAGCAACTGACAAAAATTCAATTTAAAAACTATTATTGAATTAGAAATGCATGAAGGGATGCATTTGTAAGAAAAAGTGTAACATTTTACCTGACTAGAACTGGAGAGTAAAACTATTACAAAGAACAAAAAGAAGGAAAAAGGTTTATTGAATCAAATGGAACTAAAGATGGTATTAAGACAAAACTGGCGCAAGTTTTAGTTACAGTTGAAAAGATGCATCAAATGTCTTGCTTGCTGTGAGCAGTTAATTGTTCAATCCTAAAACCCGCTTGACTAAACAAGATGAAACAAGCCAAAAAAACACAACTGCAAAGAAAAAGATTCTTCTATGGACAATTCAATTATTTGCCTCCCTTCAAAATCTCTCTCATTAGGCCCAGGAACAGAGGAACCTACTGGCAAAAAACCAAAGCGTTTAGCCTCTGGAGAGCCAGCAGGCTTCTATTACTTCAGCAGATGTTTCAGTTTTTTTTCACAACAATGAAAATCTAAAAAAAAATTTGTCTTTACTGAAAAAGCCATCAGGATATGAAAAATTATTTCTTAACATGAGAACAAAGAGTTATTCAGATCAACATCTCATTGCTTGCCTTAGTATCTAAATCAAAATATAAAAAGGGAAGAAGTAGAATCAACATCACTCTGGATATAAATCAGCTTTGACTGCCTTTATTTTAAAGATCTCCATTCCATTAAACCTGAAAGTAACAATAAAATATGGAGAATGAGGATGCTCACATTGACATATGTGGAATAATGCAACTCTGTGTTAGTTTCATGAACCCACAGGCTGTGTGTATACAGAGTATTTGCACAAAACTGGCTGTGGCCAATGACCTTTCAGTCTTCTAACACCAGTGTCCTATGCTGAAGGCACTGATGGTCAGACACATGACACCAGCATCCCCTAATGTTTTGCCATATTATTCTTGAACTTAAAACCTGAACTGTGTTTGTCAGACAAGCGTGGTAGTAACTGCTGAATTCACCTGAAACAGCAATTTTCTCTACCTACACATGCACATTCACAGGGTCTCCTGGAATCAGTGCTATTCAAGCACTTTCAGTCAGCCTTCCTGAAGAACATTAGCTGTTAGAAGGTATTCCTTCTTTGGGAAACTCTGTGTTACTGGATCATCACCCAAGCCATGCAGCTTAAGCAGGGGATGACTACTGCCCATCATGAACAGCCATGCCTTGGGGTGCTGGGCACTGCTTGGTTGGCCTAGAACTCTGGCTGCAAGAACTCATGTGCCCATGAGAACATTATATGGTAGCATTTGTTCTTGACTTTCATCACAGAATCACAGAGAAGCCAGGCTGAAGTAAAAAAGCAAATACAAACTTTCACACAAGCTAAAATAAGTAACAGATTTTTGAAGCATGTGAAAGGAACAGAATTTAAAACTATATATACACTTCTATATGACTGGAAGAGCTCTAAATGTTTTTTCTAAGAAGAAAGTTGTATCTGATAGCCAAATAGATCTGACAGCTCACAAACCAAAAGGAAGGAGAGCCTACGGTCAAATGCCAGGATGAAAACTGACTCAGTTCACTCATAACTCCAGTGCCTGGGCAAAGCTCCAAACACATCTGTAGCCTAACTATGCATTAGACAATATTTGTAGGAGGAAAGTATTTAAATCCTAGAATATTTTTTTTCCATTTAATGAATGCTATATTCTGTACACATCTGTAGCTTGCTGATCACATGTTTATGCAATCACAGCTGGCACAACAAGCATGGTAAAGCACTGGACTTTGAGAACTCAGATTTATCTTTAAAGAGCTCTATAAAATGTGCACGAGAGCTTAGGTATACATATCTAACATGACTAGGGGTAGCAGAATGGAAGGGAATGACTCTCACAGAGGAGCTCCACACTTACTGTAGTTTTCTCAATGTGATCTGGTAATGAATCTATGAGCAGGTCTCCCACAGGTTTCCATCCATTTCTGACATTCTCTGCCTCCTTCAAGTCAGCATCAAGGTCATCCATAGCACACTGCAGGTCTTTCAGTTTTTCCAATGCTTTGTCCACTTGCTTCTGCCAGATACTGGCACTGGCATTCAGGTTTTCCCATCTCTCTTTTAGCTCTGATGACTGCTTGCGCATAGCTTTGGCAATCCTCAAAGCCTTCTCCTCAGGGGTCAACTCTGCAGGGAGAAAGTAAAATTACATTGTTTATTTCTTCTCTTATTTATCAACTCAGTGCTCCTGAACTACACTCAAGACAGTAAGCCCAGCATCAATTGAGGATGGAAGACAAGAGGGCAACATACGAAAGGATAAGGGAGGAAGTTTTTTTGCTTTTAAAAGGCTAGATGGATGCCAAAGTAAATGCACTGCTATGGTTACAAAAGTTCTCTTATAATGCTTCTAGTGATGCAACTATTGTTTCATAGCACCCAATATAGCAAAGCACACTGCAAGTAATTAAATCATTAGAATACGTTAAATTTGTTGCCAAGAAGGGAAGGTACATTTTTCCCAGACCTAAAAGTAACAAGGAGTTATTTGGATCAAAACCAAGAGGTTTAGCCCGCCAATTCCATTTGTTTGGTTTTTTCAAAGTTTTTTCAACTCTTGTTAGCCCTTATTAATTTTAACATATGCTAGACTACAAATACTAGAAGAATATTCAGTAACACAATCCAGATGTCATCCAACAAAACAAAAACCCCAGATAACCAGCCCACAATGCATGTCTTGCATTTTAATTGGTGGAGTAGTGGGGACAGAATGTAGCCAAAAGCATATGGCATTATTCTAAGAAGCAGTTCTGTGGAAGAAAAAAGTATGAGCAACAGTAACCAAAGGAGAATGAGAGGCAGGGACAATCATAGAGAGCCAAAATCACCAAAGGGAGAGAGACAAATACCTAGAGGCTGTAGGATGCAGAGCATGTTCTGACCTGTACAATCTGAAAATATCTTCTCAAAACCAGTCATTTTAAGAAAATGTGGGGCGGGGGGGGGGGGGCGGACAAAAGAAATTTTGAGCTTAGCAAGGTATTTCAGTGATTTGTTAGGTGTCATAAGCTATCTCAGGAGAGCACTGCTCATGTGCACCTTCCCTGCAAACCAGAGGCTTGCCAGTCTTAGGGAAAATGCAATGGCAAGAGAGTGTTCCAGAAGAGGAATCCGCGGTGGAACAGCTGCGACAAAAACCTGCAATGTTTAACTAGATGTGAAGAGAGATAAATTATGTGTGTAGCTGTGGGATTTAGAAACATGACAGCAATCCACAAGTGGTTAACACTGACACATCAGAAAAAAAAGATGAAGACCAAAGATAAGCTGTGATAAATTGTATATTGTCTCTGGAATTCCAACAATTCACAGCAGAATAAAGTAATCATAGGACAACACAATTCTGGGATGATCTTCACCTCAAACTTCACAGCACACTTTTCAAAATGGAAAAGCTTACATTCTAAGCAACAACCTATTTCAGATAGAAACTCTTGTTTTAAACAAACAACAAAACAAAATAGCTACAAATTGCTTACATAAAAATAACAAAGTTATTACTGGGTGTAATGATGGAATTATTCACCATGAATTGCAGAGCCAGTGGAGGGAGCCCCCTTTCCTGGCATCTTAAACATGTAAACACAAGGAACATTATAACCAGTGGAACTGACATATATACAAAGCTACAATCTGCCATTTTTATCCAATAATATGTACTCGTATCTACCAGAGACAAACAATACTGATCACAAAATTACAGAATCACCAAGGTTGGAAGAGACCTCAAAGATCAAGTCCAACCTGTCACCACTGACCTCATGACTAAACCATGGCACCAAGTGCCACGTCCAATCCCCTCTTGAACACCTCCAGGGATGGTGACTCCACCTCCTCCCTGGGCAGCACATTCCAATGACAAACAGCTCTCTCAGTGAAGAACTTTCTCCTCACCTCGAGCCTAAACTTCCCCTGGCACAGCGTCAGACTGTGTCCTCCTGTTCTGGTGCCGGTTGCCTGAGAGAAGAGCCCAGCCCCTTCCTGGCTACAACCAGCCTTCAGGTAGTTGTAGACAGCAATAAGGTCTCCCCTGAACCTCTTCTTCTCCAGGCTAAACAATCCCAGCTCCCTCAGCCTCTCCTCATAGGGCTTGTGCTCAAGGCCTCTCACCAGCCTCGCTGCCCTTCTCTGGACACGTTCAAGTGTCTCAATGTCCTTCTTAAACTGAGGGGCCCAGAACTGGACACAGTACTCAAGGTGTGGCCTAACCAATGCAGAGTACAGGGGCACAATGACCTCCCTGTTCCTGCTGGCCACACTATTCCTAATGCAGGCCAGGATGCCATTGGCCTTCTTGGCCATCTGGGCACACTGCTGGCTCATGTTTAGGTGGCTGTCAATCAGCACCCCCAGGTCCCTTTCCATTTGGCAGCTCTCCAGCCACTCCAACCCCAGCCTGTAGTTCTGCATGGGGTTGTTGTGGCCAAAGTGCAGCACCCAGCACTTGGACTTGTTGAATGCCATCCTGTTGGACTCTGCCCATCTGTCCAGTTGGTCGAGGTCCCTCTGCAGAGCCCTTCTGCCCTCTAACAGATCAACACCTGCTCCCAACTTGGTGTCATCTGCAAATTTACTGATGACTGACTCAATGATTCTGCATAAGAGAGCAGAAAGTTAAAAGAGCTTAATAGTTCTAGATTATATTATGAATAGGTAATTTTAAATGATCAGTAACTTAAGAAGGAACACGCTGTAAGTTTTATTAAGAGACAAAAATCTTGCAAAACTTTGTCCATAAAGGTACTGACAACAGAGTCAATGAGTGCTGTTCTCATTCCAGCACAATCAATAAGAAAGTGTAGTGGTTGTAGCAATATATGGGAAGAGAGGAACAGTCTAGCTTTATTTATCTGGCAAGATAAAACAAGGCAGCTTTATTCATGAGAGACTTGTCACATATTTTGGGAGGAAAAAAGATTCCAGATTCACCTGTGTGATACAAATATCCCAACTGGATAGAAAACTGAAATACCTTTTGACACATTTGTCAGAAAAAGTGTCGTTGTGCAGGGGAATCTGCTGCACATTTTATATGAAAAATATTAATTACTTTCAAGACTGCTTTATTTTACAAAAGCCTTGGAAGTGCTTGTAAACTTGCTGTAAAAGGACATCTACTAGGGAAATAAAGCAAAACACATTTTTTATGAGCTATAAAACCATTAAGTCTATTCACTTAAGGCAGAAATACATCTTGTGTAACTTCATGTTTTCCATTATGAAACCCCAATGTATTAATGAGCAAGACATCACATTTTTTTTCAAGCATAGTAACACATTCTCCAAGCTACTGGTTGCATAGCACAGAACTGCAATTCATTTCACCAGTCTGTTATTACACACACTAGGTGACAGAGTTCCCTTTTGTTGTGGAAAAAACGCTACACAGTGGTTGCTGGCTTTTTGTTCCCATTTATATAAAGTTTTCTCAATCATCAGCTCTGCTTACCAGAAAGGAAAGGTACTTACTGACCTTGCAGGCAGGGAGAAAGTGCAGATAAAAAAGGTATGCTTCTGCAGTGGAAAAAAACAACTTGATTCAATAAGCATTTTTTGTCACAATGAAAAAGTAATGAAAGCACCAACAGCTTTCCTGCATCTAGCATACACAGAGTGCAGTGGAAGGAAAACTTCAATGCCTAAACTTTAAACCACATCTCTTTTGTATATGCTTACATATATGGGAAGTTACCAGTGAAGATAACTTGCTTAAGAATTTATTTTAGATCTCTTAAACTATCCCTGGATCTAGCAGATTTGATTCTGAGCAGCTGTGCTTCAACCTCATTATTTGGACTTGAACTAGTGATCTCTTTCCTTCTCATTCCTCTCTTTTGCTATGTTCTTAATAAAATATACTAAGAACTCAAGCTGATTTCATGCCTCCCCCATTATGTCAAACATTTTCTCTTCTTTGGTTTAGTCAGTCTTTGCAGCAAAAAAAGTAATGGGTGACACAGTATTTGAACAGATAAGAGTGGAACACTGTCAGATCTCTAAGCAGAAGAACCAAAAGCAGTTATTGCTGAATTTTGCTTTAGCGTTGCTGAAAGTATTCTCTGGGTTTCTATGAATTTGTCCAGAAAATGTAGACCTGAATGGCATGGGCATAGGAAGTTCAAAAAATAAATGGCAACTGGTTAATGTGGAAACACGGCAATTAGTCAGACTCCAGGTGCCCAAGCATGCAATCATAATTCAATATGCCACAGTCAGTTTCATCACTCACAGATTTATAGAATGGTTTGGGTTGGAAGGGACCTTAAAAATCATCTACTTGCAATCCCCCTGCCATGGGTGGGGACATCCCCTCCACTTTATCAGGCTGCTCAAGGCCTCATCCAGCCTGGCCTTGAACACCTCCACACCTTCCTGGACAACCTGTTCCAGTGCCTCACCACTCTCACTGTGAAGAATTTCTTCCTAATATTTAGTCTAAATCTGCGCTCCTCAAACTTCAATCCATTTCTTCTCATCCTATCACTACAAGCCCTTGTAAAAACTCCCTTCCTAGCTTTCTTGTAGGCCCCTTTCAGATACTGAAAGGCTGGTGTAAGATCTCACCAGAGCCTTTTCTCCAGGCTGAACAGTCCCAACTCAATCTTTGTCTATTTAGGTTTTCTTCTATCAAACCTGAAAGCTCTTCAAATCAGAGAAATAGAAATAAATAGAGTGAATGAGGAATGTCTCTGCAGGATAAAAGACAAGTAACCTTTGGTCTGCATAGGACAGAATTGCAAAAGCAGAGAAAATGAAAGCTGTTAACCTCATATATAACGAATACTTCTGCAAAGGGCCTGGAGTATGAATTCCAAACAAAGGCAAATGAGAATAGTGCTAGCAAACATATATTCTTTGTTATATTTTTTGTTGACATTTCCCATGGGGTGCTGATGGAGAAGACACTGAAGGATGAAACAGCATGTAGTTAAAAGATAATTAAGTCATCTCATAGCATCTCTTTCCATAAAATTAAAGACTACAACAATCCTGAGAACCACACATTTATCCAGAATAACCTGTGTAATTCGATGGTATAATCAAAACACATACAACAGTCTTCGCTAAAAGCATCTTTTTTGTAATACATGGTGTGATCCAAAGTAAGTTCACAATACTTTTGCACAGTGGAAGCCCACAGTTTGTGTCACTCCAAGAACATAAACCAGGTATGATTTCAGTTTTAGTCTGCTCCTGCCAGAAAACTAGAAACACCCAACACAACAAGGCTGTTATAGCATTACCAAGGTACTATGTCTTCTTCCAATTCCTGAAGGGAGAGTACCAATGGAGAAAAGGCTATATCCACAGCATCCCTGTTACTCTAGACAAGCAAGGAATGAATTCTATGTTTCTTTCTGGAGCACTGCAACTGCAAATTGTAACAAGGCTTTTATTTCTTCAAAAAGTCAATAAATTACAGGGGTTTTTGGCACAGCACATATAGCAAGTAGCTCCTCAGCAATGCTGCAGGAGACAAATATACATTCCCTAACAGCATTTCAAAACAAAATAAAGGCATCTATTTTATTCCAAGCCAATACAATACCAGAAAATAAAGACACATCAGGCAGAACAAAAGACAGGGATCTTTGACTTGTGGGCATTCTGTGACACCGCAGGCTTTAAAACATCCATGTTCTGAACTATTTTAAACCTTCAAAGCAAGTTTCCTCAGCCTGTTTTATCCTCTGTGCACTTTACTTTTGTCTAATATTCTGCAGTTTCCAATCTTGTTTCTTGAGGTTCATTCACCATGTTTTTGAGCTATGTTTGCCCTAGAGTGTAAGAGAACATTTTTGTTTTTTTTTTTCCTCTGACAAGGTCTTAAACTTCAATATCCATCATGTCATCCATGTTGCTAGCAGTATAACTGAGAATTCTGTTGCAGACAAAGCTTTATTGGTTTCTACAGTCTTTAAAATAGGCAACAGTTAAACTTTAAGAACATGGCTTCCACTAGGAAAACATCCTGTTTCAGCTAAAATTGGGCTATAATAGAGCATAAAAGTCAAGAATGAATACAGCTCTGCTTATCTCCAAAGGTTCTCACAGTTAAAACCCCCCAATATTTTCATCAACCACTATGGCCTCAGGCCAGCCTATTTATATCACTCATCTATTAAAACTTCAGGCTTAAAGCTCCATTAAGTTAGCACTCCCCACGGAAACAAATTCCTTGAACTTTACTAATACAACTGCAAGCATGTAGATCCTGCAGGGAGAATTTCAAGGTTTTACCAGGTGGACTAAACTTGTAGAGTGAGATGTATTTGAAAAGGAGAGAGATACTTAGTTGGAGATTCTTTTGTGGGTATCTGTACATTTCTCTAACCTTTTGAAGAAACTCTCAAAAGTCACAAGTGAATGAGTTCCAACTACAACAGGGGTAACAACGTTCCAAATGGTTTCAGGGCATGATTCCACCGTCCTCCAGTGAGCCATACGCTATTCACCTAAGCACTACTACTTTTCATTCTGAAGACTTCATACTCTGCCCATACTGAATAGCAGAGAACAAACAGAAAAAAACTATTCCAGTGGTGCATGATAGCTAGTAGACAGGCACAAGTGGTTGGGAACAGAGACATTGCCTGCTATACACATTTGAAAGAAGAAATTTCCAATTTCAAGTGAGATCTTCCTTGGTAAGAGAAAAAATTATGGCAGTGACTTTACCTGAACCATGTTCAGTGGTAAGAAACAAAGAAGTTTGAGTTTATGTCTGAATCAGGTGACTATGTTGTGTGTCTACAAGTTTAAACCAAGTAGATGCATGTAATTCGCTGGTATCTGTATTTCATTTATAACACATGCGATTTATTGGGTTTTCTGCACTTAAATTTAAGAGGAGATAACAGATGGTAAGTAGTTAGATTTTAAATGATGTGTTTATCACAGCAACCTTGGCTACTAAACAGCAGCTTTCAAAGCTAGGAAAATTAGAAGCTATTGAAGTATTGCAACAACACTGCATACTCCTGGAAACAGACTGGATGAGGCACTTGGTGCCATGGTTTAGTTGATTAGATGGTGTTGGGTGATAGGTTTGACTTGATGACCTCGAAGGTCTTTTTGAACCTGGTTAATTGTATTCTATTCTAATAAGAATCATTGCAGTGGCATGTTTTAATCTGTTAGGATGTTAGTTTATATTATTTTCTAAAAGAATTATCTCCATTTCCTCACTGCACCAGTGGAAATTTTAAGGATACAATTTCATCAAAGTCATACCATCAGATTTTAAAACCCTGAGGACAGAAAATACTGCTTCTGATTTCCTTTGTGTTTCCAATGGCCTGTAACCTTACTAACACTACAGAGACCTGAGAAGCCAACTATAACTATGCTGTTGAGAATTAATATTCTTAGATCTAAGTTTTCCCCTATGCTGTGGACAAGGGACAACAAAGTTATAAATGTGGCATTTGCAATTTCCTTATTCTGTTTAAAAAATACAGCAGCTGGCCTGCCAGTTTATCAGTTGGCTCCACTCAGATGCTGAAACAGTTCAAAGGCTGGAGAGCATGAAGCTTGTTTTTTGTGATAGACCCTCCTTACTGAAACATGGCAAGCAAAATCAGAAGAAAAGACACATGGGGGATAAAATTAATTTAGAAGGAAGTGTCTTGGAAGCTGAAGAACTGTGTTTGCATGTGCCAGTTACTGCACATTCAGAAGCATAAGGTCAAAATGAGAAAGAAAGCAAGGCTTGCTCATAACCTGCTTTTACATGCTTGTAATATGTTTGTAATTAATAACATTTTAGACAATAATGGGTTATCCTAAGACATCCTATACACAAATGGTCTCTTTGGATGGAACAATGTATGCAGGCACAGGTCCTCCAAACAGGTCTTGGTTGGTCAAGATCAAAACTGATTCTTAGCAACTTTCTTCTAAACCTCTCATTCCTTGCCCTTGCCCTGTTGAACATGCTGAGTGTGACCTGTAGTCACAACAAGGTGGGAAGTTGACAGGAATTAAGGAGTCAAGCTGATCCTGGGAAAGGGAGAAAAAGCTGTGATTTTAATGTTTGTCTTTTTATTACCCACTACTGACTCAGTAATTAAATCTTTATTAGAAATAGCAATAAATAGTTTATTCTCCCCAAGATAAATCTGTTTGGTCTATAACAACAGTTTGTAAGGTGACCCATGAACTTTCCTGTTCTTTCTACCTTGTGCCTTCATCCCACTGAGAGGATAAAAGTGAGTGAGCAGATAGGTGGGATCTTGGCTGGTAGCAAAGATTAACCCACCACATGCTCAAAGAGAGTCTATAGAATTACTGCCTGTGAAGAAAAGTTAAGTACACATCTCTGAATCTTCCCAGTCTTAGTATATTTTATACCTTTTCAAATATGATGACTAGACAAGAGGCATTGCTACATCACTCAAGACGCATTGCTACATCATCTCCCTGGCCATTGTTGTTATGCAGTTTACCATGGTCATCAAATTCCCTACTATTCTGTTATCACTGCCATCTGTACGGCACATTCATTCCTACAAATGAGAACAACGAGACTGCATAATGAGAGTTTATGGTGCAGCTCACAATCTAAAGCTGGATTTTTCACTTTCTATCAGTGCCAACTAGTTCACTGATATTAACCTCTACTAGAGAATGAACATTCTATGCAGTAGCATCATTTGTGCTGGGTGGTTTGAAGACTTTAGAGACATGAATCTGACTTCAGAGACAAGCATCTGACTTCAAGCTTTTGTGTGAACAAGTAAGTAAATAAAAGTAAGTAAATACAAAAATCTTATGATTAAGATCAACTAAAACATTACAGAAGGGATATGAATGAGTTTGAGAGTAAAGACAAATGAAATGTTTCCAGGACTTCAAAAAGGAAGTAGAAAGACACATTACAGCAGCTAAGCTACCAGTACTAATCACAAGGAAAAGTGGTTCACAGGCTTTAATCACCAGCTATTCAAACTTTATGATAAAGCTGAATATTATTCCAGGGAATATGAAACCACATACAAATTTGCACAGAAATAACACAAAATATGGATGCAGGAAATAGGAGGTGTTTCTACTGAGCAAACTTCAAAAGTTTGCTATAGAGAGGAAATATTGGAAGAAAAAAACCTAAATCCTGCTAGATAGAGTTATACTGTAATTTTGTAACTTCTACAGGAAAGGAAGTTATTCATGCCTTACAGCAATTGATATTTCTGTAAAGGCAGATTACTACCTTTTCCAAAACCAACTCTTAAGTAATTTAAAAAAAAATTACAATGTTCTGGATTATATCAGGAAAAAACTCGAGAACTTAATTACACAGGTATCTGATGTAGTCTATTTTGCTGTTTGGGGAGGCGGGGGGTGAGGTGGAAGAAAATTAACAACTCCTTTTTGGCCTCTGATACAAACAAGTATCTCAACAGATACTATGCAAACATCATTTCTAGCATAGCTGTTATTCATTCCTTAGTAACAATTCACCTATCGTTTGATTTTGTAATGAATACCTTTCTTAAGTTGATTCATAGAATGGTCTGGGTTGGAAGGGACCTCCAAAGGTCATTTAGTCCAATCCCCTCTGCAGTAAGCAGGGCCATCCTCAACTAGATTAGGTTGCCCAGAGTCCTGTTGATCACCACAAACCTTTGTAAACAGTCTCCATCCTTCTGTACCCCCAAGTACTGGAAGGCTTCTATTACGTCTCCCTGGAGCCTTCTCTTCCACAGGCTGAACAACCCCAGCTCCCTCAGCCTGTCCTAACAGCAGAGGTGCACCAACCCTCTGATCATTTTCATGGCCCTCCTATGGACCTGCCCCATCAGGTCCATGTCCTTCCTATATTGAGGGCTCCAGACCTGGACACAGTATTCCAGTTGAGGTCTCACCAGAGCAGAGTAAAGTGGCAGAATCACCTCACTTGTTCTGATGGCCACACAACATTTGATGCAGCCCAGGATGCAATTGGCCTTCTGGGCTGCAAGCACACACTGTCAAAAACTATTCAATCGCTCAAAACAAAAACTGCTAACCAACCAAGTTTCCCCATACCCCCCCACCACCGAAAAAACCCAAACCAAAACAACAACAACAAAAAACCCAACACACCCCCAAAAAAAGCCACAACAACAAAACACCACCAAAAACCAGAATCAGAACTGATGACCTCAATGCTTTGAATCAAAAACTGGAAAAGGAAATTGGTTTTTTATACTTCTACCACTAAAATATGAGCGCTTACAAAGAAGAGTAGTAACATTTTGAGGGTAAATCACTGAAAGAAAAGCAATCAAGATGTAGTCTAGAAAATTCTGGAGTCCAACCAACTAACTGGGAAATAAAATATGCACTGGAAACATAGAAATTCTTACTCTTTCTTTTTGACCTTTCCCAGATGACAATATTTTCTGACCTGTTTTTGAATGCAAGCTCCTTCTTGGTTCCTCAGGCCCCTCAATTGGCTGGTCAGCAAGAAAAACACGTGCCTGGTCAACAGCATTGAGAATGGTTTGCTCTTTGTCCTTCAGTTCACGCCTCAGTGCCTTTTGGAAAGGGAAAAGAAATGCCATTTGTAACTTCATCTTCTGAACAACAGAGATTATACCATTTTTTGTTTTCACATCTCTGACTAGACCTGTCTAGTGAGTGAGTAATAGCCAGCGTGGTTTTCAGACTACAAGATAAAGTTTACAAAACAGAAATGGCAAGAAATTAATTAAGGCTAGCAGCGTAGTTTTTAGAAAATTGACTTGTAGAATTTAACACAATAAAGATGATGTTGGTAGGTTTTACAAACACTTAACAGAAACTATTACATTCAACTTCTAAAACAGAAAAGTAAAATTAAGGGGTTTATTGCTATGAATGTGACTGCTATGAATGTGATATAGCAGATTACTACAACTATTTTGTTCCCTTTTGTGTTAGCTGGGATAACAGAATCATTTACCTACCCAAACTTCAGAAGATAATTTCAAAATTGCTAAGAGGAACTGCAGAACTACTTTTCACATTCCTTAGGAAACATTTCCTTGGAAAACATTACCTCTTCTTTGTCTCTCTCATGTATTAGTATTTTTAAAACTTAGAAGATATGTAATCAGAACTTTCATGATGAGAATACAGTCTGAAAAAACATCCTTCAAATTAGCCAGAAGTATTTTGAGACTTATCAGGCAGAAACAATTGAGCCGAATAGAATAGACCAGATCAGGTTGGAAGAGACCTTCAAGATCATCGTGTCCAACCCATCAACCAATCCAACCCATCTAATCAACTAAACCATGGCACCAAGCACCCCATCAAGTCTCCTCTTAAAAACCTCCAATGATGGTGACTCCACCACCTCCCCAGGAAGCCCATTTCAATGGGCAATCTCTCTCTCTGTATAGAACTTCTTCCTGACATCCAGCCTAAACCTCCCCTGGCACAGCCTGAGACTGTGTCCTCTTGTTCTGGTACTGGCTGCCTGGGAGAAGATACCAACCTCCGCCTGACTACAATCTCCCTTCAGGTAGTTGTAGAGAGCAACTATAGTTTCTATAAAAAAGAAAAAAAAAAAAAAAAAACAAACCCAAACCACCATTTTTCTTTTTATAAGACATTTTCATGCTAACATAAGTGAATTCCAGGGTATTTTGTTCTCCAGTAATTACAACTTTTTTAAAGGGTTATGTTTAACCACCACTTTTTTTTTTTTTTTAAGCATTCATAAATAGTCAATTGAAGTGTCTGTTATAAAGCATTTTCTTACCTTTAATTTTTTAACTATACATCTGTATCACCTAGAAGGAAACTGCTCTGCATGCTTTATTCACAGAATCACCAAGGTTGGAAGAGACCTCAAAGATCAAGTCCAACCTGTCACCACAGAGCTCATGACTAAACCATGGCATCAAGTGCCACGTCCAATCCCTTCTTGAACACCTCCAGGGATGGTGACTCCACCACCTCCCTGGGCAGCCCATTCCAATGGCTAACGATTCTCTCAGTGAAGAACTTTCTCCTCACCTCGAGCCTGGCACAGCTTCAGACTGTGTCCTCCTATTCTGGTGCTGGTTGCTTGAGAGAAGAGACCAACGCCCTTCTGGCTGCAACCACCTTTCAGGTAGTTGTAGACAGCAATGAGGTCTCCCCTGAGCCTCCTCTTCTCCAGGCTAAACAATCCCAGCTCCCTCAGCCTCTCCTCGTAAGGCTTGTGCTCAAGGCCTCTCACCAGCCTTGTTGCCCTTCTCTGGACACATTCAAGTGTCTCAATATCCTTCTTAAACTGAGGGGCCCAGAACTGGACATTTGTATTATTTTCTACCAATAGACACTTTAAATTTTGTTAAAATGTTTTAGGTCTAATTACTAAATCAAGACTGCTTTTGCTGACACAAGCTGTTCACAACCAATTCCAGCTGAAGAAAAGCAGTTAGTCACAAAATTACATAGCAAACCAAGTGCTTTCCACTACAGAAAACAGTGAAAGCCAGTTGCTCAGAAGGTATCACAAATGTTGGTTTATCCTTTACTCATCACTAAGTCTCTTGATGCCTCAGACATAAAACTACCCTATCTCTTGACTTTAGCTTGGTAGAAGGCGAGATGTTATTCTCCTCCCTTCTCCTCTAATTTTATTCTCCTCATTCTTCCTAATCCTTCTATTCTCACTCAGGTTCTGCTCAAATTAATTAAAAATTCAAAATCCAACAAGAACTAATCAGTTAAAAGAGACTAACCTCTGCTAATTTTAGGAACTTGCATTATACAGTCCTACCTTCAGTAACCACTAACTAATAATAAGCCTTAGACTTGGTTAGATTCAGCATATATCACATTTAATAAGAAGCAAAAATTATAATTGAAACTTTGCAATAAACCCCAAAATATTAAAAGCTATAGGAAGTGAAATATTGTAAAAACAACATCCCTGAAGAAGCTCTTCAAATCAGCACAGTATGTATCAACAGTTTAATTCCACATAACACACATAATACATATAAACAATCCATATTTTACAAATTATGAAGGCATTCTCTCTCTAGGGATTTGATCCAGGAAAGAAGGACAAGAAGCCATTATCACTACTGCACAAGCAAAGCTTAAAAATTACCCACTTAAAAAGCCTGCACAGAAGCATCATTAAAATGTATTTTTAATTTCCAAAGATTCTGTCAGAAACATGGGGATAATTATTCTAATTCAGTGTGAAGCAGGAAATCTTTCTGTTTCCACAACACAAAAGAAATAAGGACACTATGTCAGATTTTGAGTCTGCTAAGAAATTTCAGCAGTTAGAAATAACCTAGAGATGGATCTCTCTTGCTCATTCTCTCCTGTTTACCTTCACATAGTGCATTCATCAATTGCTCTTCATCACCTACAATAAAACTTCAACAAAGTTCAACATGATGCCCTTCAGATTTAATTCTCCATCTCTGTCCACCATCCTTGCCACTGAAAGCTGCACAAATGGAGGTTGGCAACAGAAAGATTTTTAAGACTTTGGCCCATATAGAATCACAGAACTAACCAGGTTGGAAAACACCTCCAAGATCATCAAGTCCAACCGACTACCCAATCCTAACTAATCACTCAGACCATGGCACTAAGCGCCCCATCCAGCCTCTTCTTAAACACCTTTAAGAACGTTGACCCCATCACCTCCCTGGGCAGCCCATTCCAATGGTAAATCACTTTTTCTTTGAAGAACCTCTTTCTAAGATCAAGCCTAAACTTCCCCCTGCACAGCTTGAGACCATGTCCTCTTGTTCTGTTGCTGGTTGCATGGGAGAAGAGACCAACCCTCACCTGGCTACAACCACACTTCAGGCAGGGGTAGACAGCAATCAGGTTTCCCCTGAGCCTTCAGGCTAAGCAACCCCAGCTCCCTCAGCTGCTCCTCACAGGGCTTGTGCTTCAGACCCCTCACCAGCTTTGTTGTCCTTCTTTGGACACATTTGAGCATCTCTTAAACTGAGGGGCCCAGAACTGGACTGGAGAGATGCATTCCTTATTAACGTATGTTGATGGAGAAATCTTTTTGCATGAAGGAAACTATACACATGAAATAACAATATTGAGATAATTTAATAGTAAAGAAGACCATAGACTTCTTACATTATAATTTATACTTATGCCACATGCAGAAATTTTTGGTAACAGCTACTCAGAGTGGCATAACTTTATTCCTTGTTTCTCAGCAATGCTCAATATATTTCTCTCTTTTTCAGCCACTAAACAAGAACAGCAATGAGAATACATAATGAAAGAATAACCAAATGAATCAAAAATAACCTATTGTGCTTCTAAGCAAATCTGTCTGCAACAGAACAAAAGAGAAACCTATTTATAAATCTAATCTCATCTGTCACGAGTGGACTGAAGAAAGATTTCACTGGGGGGGAGGGGATCACATCTACAAGGAAGTTACAGAGATTTTAGTAGAGGGAGAATTCTTTCCTCTATAGCCCGGTATACTTTTCAGAGAAAAAAGGTAGGAGAAAATGAATGCTAGACTTCTAGTATAAATGAAATAGTAAGTGACGGTATGGCAAAATTCTTGAGAGGTATCTCAAAACCTGTCACTGACACTGGTCACTAGTAAAGTAAATACATGGATGCATGTAGTTTTTGAGTTCTGCTGGATTTGCAGATGTGCACACAAAATGAAATTATGAATGCTGAGCACATAGCAGAATTATTTTTTCCCCACACGATACTCCCTTTATATTTAAAATGTACAATGATATTTTAAAGCTAAAATGGTCATAGGAAAAGGGGCTGTGGGCAACTTCGGCAGTAATTCATGCCACCATACTTCACACTACAATTCTAAACTGTACAATTACTGTGGACTTTAGGTAATGCTGTAAAACGCAAGCTTCACTTCACTCAGTAATCTGACTACAAAATCCTATGCCTACATTTCCAACAGTTTTATTGCATTTGCAAATTCATTCTCATTTCCTACACAATCTGGGACATGGATTTTTAAAGATTCCTGGAGAAACCAACACTAGTTTTAGACATTATTGATTCTTACTTAAAAAGAGATAAAACACCTGGAAACCTAAAATCTGGTGTGCTGATGCAGCGTCAACATAATTTTCAGAGCTGACCTTAAACACTAGGCCAAGAATAATTTAAATAATTGCTCCTTTGAGGCCTAGAAGAATTCTTCCACTAGTAGAAACTACACTTTTCAAATGTCTAACACAGTATTACACAAAACAACTACAAAGAGCATCACAGCATTTATTTTGTAGGTATGAGGGACATCCTTCAAGTTACTTGACTATGGAGAGTAATCCAGGACCCCACTAACACAATCCTTTTCTCAGGGAAGGAAACAAAAACGTATTTGCTCCTGATTTAGAACCATTATCCAACTATTTATTCTCCATTTTGACCTGTTCCTCTTTCAGTAACTGTGAAACATGTTTTTCCCTTTATAGATTAGGAAGTTATATACCACTTAATCTTTTGTACTGAAATCATCTAAGCCATTCCCCTCTATTCATTAGAGATGCTTATGATTTCTAAAGCAAAAGCTTCTCTTCTTACAAGCTAACATTTTGTAACTGACTGTCTGAATTTATACACAAGGAATTTACCTAGACGAAGGCCTTCCAAAACTTCTGTTGGGAATACTTTGTAGGTGAAGCATTTTCCACTCTTGAAAAATAAGAAAGGTAGAAAAACTTCCACTATTCATGAATTTTTACACTGTTTAGTATATCCTGTAAGCATCTATTGCCTTCAATTGCATCTTAGAATTGTTTTATGAGGATAGAAAGTGGGCTTCCAAAATTACACTCTGTCAATTTACAGCTTCCTTTTTTCTCTTTTGAATTGTATGGAAAAATGTAAGGAGCAGATTGGCTTAATAGTTTCAACAAATGAAGGAAAAGCTAATTTCAAAGAAAACACATGGGATGTTCCTTAAAAACAGAACATATTTAAATCAGGTCTCATTATGCACTCTTTCAAGGAAGTAAAGATGCACATTATTGTAACTCTCATCAGTTTATCACACTGCAGTTTTATGTGCCAATCAGCAACTCCTGTAGCATTTAATTACTCAGCCATTTTTATTCTGCACCCAATGCTTGAAAAAGTCCTGTTACTTTTATACACTAAAAAGAAACTGAAAAAAATCAGGTAATAGGACCTGGAGAATAAGCAGGATGATTGAGGAAACCTGAAGAATGAAAAGAAGAACTGTATATGAAGATCAGACAGAGATCAAGGTTGCCTCTGCCAGCTCTCTGCAGCATTAAAGAATCAACTATAAAGAAAATAAGTGTAGCATGTAAGTGTAGCACATTTCAAAGCTGCTCCTTCATGACAGCTGTTACTTCACATAACATTTCCAAAAGCATTTTGGTCTTTGGACATGACAGTCAGTTTCACAATGTATCTGCCCCAGATGACAAAATACACTTAAATAAAGAGCGGCATTTAATTTGAGATGGTGCAGCTCATCATCAATTTACCTTTTATTACTACATACTTAATCTATGTGGGAAGAGAAATAATGGGGGAAAATGGTGCCTTATATGCAACCATTAATACCTGGATGTACATAGAGATACACAACAGAGCATGTGAGACTTCAAAGAGAAGACCAAATGCTATCTATTTTGATAATTGGTGACAAAAAGTGATCATGACTGGAGGTGGGGGGGAGGGAGAAGTGGGTAGAGGCACGGGGGAAAAAAAGAGGAAGTTGTTTGCTTTTGTAATAAACACATACTGAGTATTTCTGATTCATGTTCTAAAACCAGAAGCATCTAAACAGAAGTTTGAGTTTTGTAGGTCTATCTCATGATACCTGCAAAAGCCTTCTCAAAAAAAAGACTAAAAACAAGTATGTGGCAAAAGCTGCATTTTTCTAAATAATCTCAGTTTACCACTTACCACTTGATGCCTCTACAGCTGTAGTGGCAATACAAGAGTGTCCAAACAGGGCAGAAAGTACTAGGGCTTGATATGTAACCAATTCTCAAAGTGCTTCACAGTAGTACAGTCAATGAGATAAGAGAATGGAAAGTATGCTTTATCATTTATTGTTTGGACTTACAAACATTTAAAATGAAGCAGTTATTAACATTTTAAAAACTAATAAATTGACAATCTCAAACTGTATTTATGTGGTGACACCTTAATTAGGATAGGATAATTTACTTCCTTCTAAACTTGTTAAAGCACTTAAAAACCAGCAAGGTTATTTTCTTCTAACTGCATTTTAAAAATCATAAGAAGACAATTTGAAGGCTATTTGGAAAATTTTCACTTGAAATAACTTTGCAGGGACTTTGAAAGGACTCCTTTCAACACTGAGAAAGAATCTAATACTACTGTAGCAGTAGAGGTAAGCTTAATTTTCATACAGATTGTATCAAAAAAGACATTCAAAAGCTATTCTTGAATTGAAAAGTACAAGGCTACACTTTTTCTTAGAGATTAAAATAGTTTTTCCCACAGTTAATGATCTGCCAAGAAACAACCTCTCTAGTCTTCTCTGAAGGAAGAACTGCTGCAAGTCCTGCATTCCCTAGAGATGCTAGAGGATCTCAATTGAACGAGGGATGAAGAGAGACACGGCTTAATTGAGCAAAGGTTACAAAATTGAGGCATAATGATGTTCATTAATACATCTTCCGCCACCAATAATCTTACGTAACTGGATTTTGCATGTCCTAGCCCACTGAAATGAGACTTCGTTGTGTTTCTAGGTCAATGATAACTAAGCCTCAGTTGCCCTGAGAAGCTTGGAAGGCTTGACAGAGCATAGTCTTAAGGCAATGTAAAGCATGGAATGCTTGCAGTGGTTTTGGTTTGGTTTTTTTTCTTTTTTTTGTTTTTTTTTTTTAATATATGAGATAGAACTATTTTGGCAAAAAACCTAACAGACTATGCATCCCTGAACTGTTGCCCCACCAAAACCAAAACAAAACTCTTAGGACAAATTCCCACTGAATGAACTACTGAAATCCTTAGAATTGTAGCCATTCTGGTTTTCTCCAAAAGGGTAAGTGGAACCCTGTTGTGATGGGTTTCCTACACCCTAAGCACACACCCAGTGAACTTGCTTTGCTGGACCTTTTCCCCTTCTGACCAGCCCTATGTTTCTGCCTTTTATGGCCAGCAGAACCCTTTTTCATTGGGTAAGTACATGCTGGCTTCAGTTGCCCTATTGGCCCAATTGAATCTCAGGCAAGATACATATACAGGCCAATTTCTAGTTGCCTTGCCTTGCTTGAATCTGCTTTGCCTTAGACCTGCATTGCTTGAAGCTGCCTCGAGTTGTCTCTCCTCAAGTTGCCCAGTCCAGAACTTGGGATAACAGACAGGAGCCTACTCACTGCAAGCTAGAGAAGCCACAACCAAGCCTTGCTTCCCCTTGCAACTAGAATTTTCCCATGCCTCAGTGTACCCAGGAAAGCTAAGAGCTCTTTGCGAGAAGCATCATAAACTGCCCACCGTTCTGCTGAAGCCTGACCAGCCCAGAGGCTGTGTGACATCCCTGCCGACAACCAGCTGAGCTTGGCGCATGAGAGCGCTCCAAATGCCTCAATAGCTAATGCACAGCAGCAGCACTCCCCACTTGGGTGGAATCAGCTGTGAGTAATTAATTCATTGCCTCTTTGGCTTAACGGATCTTGTCAAGTCTCCCCCCGTGGTTGAGCACCATTTCACTCTCAGGGATTCTCTCTTTCCCTGATATTCCTCCTGGTTTGCTTAAAATTGTTAAAATTGTTTTATTTGCCTAAATACTGTACATTCCCACTGTAAAGATATATTCCAACTGTACCTCGAGCCTATTTATTCAGTTTTGGGTAATTTTTCATATTAATAAAGAGTTATTACTATTTTTATTAATATTTGCATGTGCCAGCTCTTGAAGTGTGGAAAAAAGTATTTATGTTAACACGAGAGTAGTAATCACTTTACTAGCAGTGGAACCAATTTTCAAATGCCAACTTGCTTGTAAATACACATTCAGCTTTAAATCAAAGGGCTACAATATGATTTTGGCAACAACCATCCTGCATCAACACTGAAAGACGAGTGTGTTGTTATTTAAAAAACAAAAAAAACCCCAAACTACTCCTAAGGAAAATCATGAGGAGGTTTGCAGGGCAGAAAAGAGAAGTAAACACGTAACTTTTGGATTTTTTCCCCAAGAAGATTACACAGTTCATACTAAAAGGATTAACTGGCAAGTATGCCTGCGTTTAACAATTACAGATGATTGAACTCCATTTTATATCAGAGCTAAGCAACAGCACTTCAAAAGTGAAACAAACTTGAACATTAGGCCAAGGTTCAAAACAAGCTGAGGAAAAAAATGCCATCTGCGTATCATCTATGCAGTCCATAGGACTTTTTCATAACAGAAGCAGACAAACATACAGCTCTGAAATATTTCACCATGCCCCAGTAATTTATAAAGCATTAACATGGTCAATGAAATCACTGGTGTCCTACAGTTACCACTTTGCAAACACATTGCATGCCAGACAGTCAGCAAGTGCTCTGCATCCCTGATGAATGATCAAGTTATGTAGTAGTGAAGGGCTCCTTCAGGAGCCTGGCACACCTGAGCACTGACACACAGATAAGGAAAACTGAACAGCAATTTGGCACTTTCTCTCTTATTATTGACTTCAGTAATGGTTTTAGAAGTGATGATGATAAGTATTCCTGTAGTTTAACAAATTCCTATAGCTTAACAAATAATGCATTTCTAGTCATTCCTTCCAGGCATTCGGGCAATGCTTTGGCCTTAACTAATAGCAGCAGACTACAAAGATGACACTTCACAATTGTTTTGTGATTCAAGTATTTTTACAGTTAGGTGAGAGAACCAGATGTAGAGCAATATTGATTTGTATCACCTCTCCTGTCCCATTAACTTGAGCAGAACATACAATCTACTTTAATAAGGGCTTCTTAACAAGTGACTAAATGGTGAAAGTGATCTTAAAATCTAACATGAGAAAAAGGTTTAAAAAAACCTCAATCTCTAATAACTCCTGGCCAAGCTGTCAGCTGGTGGCTTGGACAGGAGCACTCTGTGCTGGATTAGGAACCGGCTGGAGGGCTGTGTCCAGAGAGTGGTGGTGAATGGTGAACACAAGACAGCAGTGTGCCCAGGTGGCCAAGAAGGCCAATGGCATCCTGGCCTGCAGCAAGAATAGTGTGGACAGCAGGAGCAGGGAAGCCACTGTGCTCCTGTACTCAGCGCTGGTTAGGCCACACCTTGAGTACTGTGTCCAGCTCTGGGCCCCTCAATTTAAGAAGACATTGAGACTCTTGAACGTGTCCAGAGGAGGGCAACAAGGCTGGGGAGAGGTCTTGAGCACAAGCCCTGTGAGGAGAGACTGAGGGAGCTGCAATTGTTTAGCCTGGAGAAGAGAAGGATCAGGGGAGACCTTATTGCTGTCTACAATTACCTGAAGGGTGGCTGTAGCCAGGAAGGGGTTGGTCTCTTCTCCCAGGCAACCAGCACCAGAAGAGGACACAGTCTCAAGCTGTGCCAGGGGAAGTTTAGGCTCGAGGTGAGGAGAAAGTTCTTCACAGAAAGAGTGACTGACCATTGAAATGTGCTGCCCAGGGAGGTGATGGAGTCACCGTCCCTGGAGGTGTTCAAGAGGTGACTGGACATGGCACTTGGTGCCATGGTTTAGTAGTCATGAGGTCTGTGGTGACAGGTTGGACTTGATGATCTTTGAGGTCTCTTCCAATCTTATTGATTCTATGATTCTATTAGACTTTCAATGGTACTGTGTGATCTAGAAACTGCACTACATTTAAAAGACTCTACAAAAACATAAAACAAACAAATAAAAACAATATATGCAGGAAACCCCAATTCCTTCATCTTCACAGTAGTCCCTTAATTACTTTTAAGGAATTTTTTTTGTTTGTTTGTTTCCATTGCTCCCACAACTTTAACCATACAAACACAGGAGTAGCAACCTTGTAATATCTGTCAAGTGCACTAACTATTTTTTAAATTAAATTGTTGGTTAAAAACCAACCAAGCAAATAACCATTACGCTTCAGCTATGTATGCCAAAATAAATAATGAGAGCCCTTATGAAATTTTATGTGAAATACGTGAAAAACATCTACCGCTGCTATGGGCAAAAAAGTTTTGTTTAACGCTTAATATTGCCAGCATATAGAAACCAAAGACAACTTCCTACATAAAAGAAAATAGAAGTGATTTGATTACCATGTCTGTGGAATTATGAAAATGAATTGTCAGTAATTTTTAAGCCAATTTTCCGTTCTCTAAGTATACAGAATTAGAATAAACTCCACTATCAACTACTACAGCAAAATCCACGGCGTGCTTTTTCCCAGCTTCAAGTTCTTGAAGACACAGTATCTGAGGATTCTGGCATCCAACAGAAGTAATCATGGGCATTTTTGTACATCTCTGACAGAATATGGAAAGAGAAGTAACCCTCTCTTCTTGCTTCTTTTTTGTCTTGCCTCTTCCCTCAACCTCTGCTACTGGCTCCTGTCAGAAACAGGAAAACAGCTTAGGGACAAACCAGAACCTTTGCTCTAACACATAAAAAGAACAACTGCCCAGACAAAGGGAACTGACACTAAGAAATCCACAGAGATGCAATGTCATTTTAGAATGTCTGCTAAAAACCCCCAAACAAACCCCTAGGAAATGATCACTGTAAAATGCCAAATACACCATTACAGTCTCTTTCAAAGGCATTTAGAGAGATTATACTCTCTAAAAATCAGCTTTCAAGACAAAGCCATATATCATCAAAACATAGATCCTTCTATTTCAGATGAAACTGTTTTGTAGAGCTATCTATAGAACAGAAGTTACATTTCTTCCACAGTCTTCATGAAAGATTTATCTCCTTTGAAGAAGCAAAGGAAATGTGTGTCCTCAATGCTAACTTTAATTAGCTTCAAACTCTAAAACTGTGCACAGCACGTAACAGTAGAGCTTTGGACAGGTTTTACTACATAGTTACTTAAATGTCATCTTAGTGCCAAACTATTGCATGGGGGTTGGAACTAGATTATCTGTAAGGTCCCTTCCAACTCAAGCCATTCTATGACTAAACCCCAACAAATGATGTTATGGTGGAGACACTGTCAGAGTGTCAAATTCACATTTCTTCTTTATGGGTAGCAACTAGCATAACTTCTTTTTATATCAGGAAATACTCACAGGGAAAGGTGGGGGAGGGATAAAGAACATTCTAAACATGCAATGCCTCCAGTCTGACACAAGACATGAAACATCTATTGCATATCAAATTGCTTATTTCTTAATTCAGCAAGAGCCATGGTTTAGTTGATTAGGTGGTGTTGGATGATAGGTTGGATGATAGGTTGGACGATAGGTTGGACATGATGATCTTGAAGGTCTCTTCCAACCTGGTTTATTCTATTATTCTACTTAACCCTCCAATATTCTATTAGCACTAGTAACTACATGTATCTCATGTATCTCCCTTGTCTTGTACTATTTTCATGCACCATGGAACTGCAACTGTCCACACCTTCAACATGAGAGAGAAATTCCAGAAGTACTGGCTTGCCAGAAGCAGACAGGCTTGGTTTTGTTTAGCCTGTATTATTACACAGCAGTAACGAACTGCCATCTTTAATAGGCCATAAGAGTCTTACTTCATAGATGATAAGACCATTAACAAGTTGGGTGCTGTGCTCTTGTTATTAAGAGCAGTTAAACTCAGGTTACCTTTTGCTCACTTTGGGGAATTAAAATTTCCTCTGTATTTCTTAAAAAAAAATAAACCCATCAATGGGACAAGTCTAACATGTCTGGTTTCACAAACTACCTTGCTGCTCAACAGTCCCTTATCATACTACTGCAGAGGTCCTGAAAAAGATTTTCAGTCACTGCAGTTCAAGCTCCAGACACTCAAGAGCAACTATACTGTATGCAGTACATTGAATATTCATTCAGTTTATAAAGATAGGATGCACTTTGTGAGTATGCTTGTGTCTCATGTAGGAGAAAGGTTTCCTATAACATCAGCTTCCTTAGTGCAAGTGTATGCTGATGAAATATCATTTAAAAAATTGGCTGTACTTCATGACATCACCTGTGAATTTCAAATAATCAGAAAAGTGAGATCACTGCAAAATGCCTCAGAGGAGCATCACCTGTCTGACAACTGTGTAAGGGGAGGCATATTTCCCTCTGCAGGAAGAAGCACTGGCACCATAGCACAGTTGAATACTGAAGCAGCAAGATACTAGAGACCAGTCGCACTTTGAGATACTGCAAGTGTTCCTATTCTGGTTTTGGGGTTCGGTGGTTTATACGTATGCACGCATGACAGAGAACTCAGCATGGAAAAATTACTCTAAAACCAAGACAGAAAAATAAAAGCAGTGTTTGAGATAGGAAATACTCTACTCCAGACAATTCGCCAGGTGTATTTGGGAGAGACATGAGGAAGGAATACCTCAAGGGCAACAAGACTGTTTCACTCTGGTTAGCCACCTTTTTAAGCTGTTTCTCTCTGCCATAAGCTGCTACAGGAACATGAAAACAACTTGACACTGTGCTGTGTTTTTGCAAGGCAATGTGTTAATAATCAAACCAAACCAAAAATTTAAAAATCCCATAAACCACTAAAAAAAAAGGCAAAGTACAAAGCAATCCCCAAGTGTAATATGCCCTATATTCTATGGCACAGCAGCAATGCAGCAGGTATCACAAGATAGTGGGTTTGGGGGGAATTTTTTTTGGTGGGTTTGGGAAGAAGCAAGAAACAGAACTTCAGATGAGACTTTTAGCCTCTTATTAAACAGGGAACATCCAAACTTGTCAGTTGTGAAAACTTGTCACAATGCTTTATTAGTTCCACTTCTGCCTCTGCAAGTGAAACTTGTTCAATACAACAGCCTTAGTAGGTCTTTGCGTTTTCAAATAGTGATCTATCCAGAGAAGGGCAACAAAGTTGGTGAGAGGTTTGGAACACGAGCCCTATGAGGGAGCCTGGAGAAGAGGAGGATCAGGGGAGACCTTATTGCTCTCTACAACTACCTGAAGGAAGGTTGTAGACAGGTGGGGGCTGGTCTCTTCTCCCAGGCAACCACAAACAGAACAAGAGGACACAGTCTCAAGCTGTGCCAGGGGAGGTTCAGACTGGATGTTAGGAAGAAGTTCTTCACAGAGAGAGTGATTGCCCATTGGAATGTGCTGCCCAGGGAGGTGGTGGAGTCACCATCACTGGAGACGTTTAGGAGGGGACTTGATAGGGTGCTTGGTTGCATGGTTTAGTTGATTAGGTGGCGTTGGATGATGGGTTGGACGTGATGATCTTGAAGGTCTCTTCCAACCTATTCTATTCTATTCTATTCTAACAGTGTCTCATAATAGCCACAGAAACCCCATCTGGATGTGTAAATTGCACTAAGCAGATAAGCAAAAAAATGTCTGCTTTCATTCAACTCTACCAGTAACAAACTAGGATTGAAATATTGCTGGGCATTCAGCATAGATATATTAATAAAAACCACAGGGTCAACCAGCTTGAAAATTGTCACAAACTGTGTTAGATCATCCAAAGTTGTACCCTCCTACTATTGAACTGCATTTGTTATTTGAATTTAATTAATCTGTTGAGTTCTTTTCCCACTAGAAAAAAAAAACAAACAACCAAAGACATTCAAATAATTTAGGTAACATTCTTCAAAATATCCATGAATACCAAAACAAATCTTTGGCTTATTTTCCTTCCTTGTAAACTCTCATAGTAGTTGTTCATATAAACCATATTACTTGCTGAAAAATAGTTCTGTAAGAATGATTAATAGTTAGTTTTGAAAACAAACAAACAAACAACAACAACAAGAAATGCACCTGAACCTTACTAGAAATGTTGTCATTAAACATCTTTTTGTAGGACTACAAAGTGGTTTTCTGTTTATGAGGAAAAAGGACATTTAATATAACTGATGCGACTTCAGGGTCAATTAATGAGAGAGACTAGTACTCAAAAAAGCACACTTCCATGAAGCAAGACACATTAAAGTTAACTCAGCTATACAAAAGGTAGCTGCATTGTACAGGTCACAAGACTTACTACTTATGTTCACTTCATCTGTTTTTAAGCTCTTCAGGCTTACATCTTATATGTAAGGACATCTTATATGTAGTAAACCTCAGCATCTATTAAACAGGATTTCTTATTCTTTAGAATTTGAAACCATTAACAATTTCTCATTAAGAAGCAAAAAAGCACACACAATCGAATTGTTATTTTTAGTCTTCAGTACTTAGAAACAAGCTGTATGCCACAGCAAAATTTACCTAGTAAAGGTATGGAGAGAAAAAGAAGCAATAAGTAAAATGCTGAAGGCATAAATAATAAATACTGAGAACCAAAACTGGAGATATTTTAAACCCAAAAACTAGAATTAGTTTTAGTGTCTGGATGCCTTAAGGCTTAACAAAGAATATTCTGCCATAACTATACTAATATTTCCCAGAAACATAACTATCACTTAAAGCCATTAAAAAAAAGTGAAAGCACACAAACAGTGCAAGACACATATATTCTGGTCCCTTACCCCAGAAACCACTGGAAAAAAGCAGACACCATAAATACAGATTTTAAAACTAGTAAAGGAATTTCACTCATTTAGTTCATTTATACTGCATCTAGTAATGGAGTGCTCTAGCTTCAATGCTAAGAATCTCTTAGCAGCCAGAAATGGCAGAAGGCATTATTTGCTTGCTCATACTGAAGAGTACAAAACCAGCAGAAAATCACCTCAAATGAGGCTGACCTATTGGAAATTAATAATTTCAACTAAGCTTGACTGCCTTGTAGTTTCTTGGCTCTTTTCTCTTCACCCATATGCATCACTGCCTCTCTGCTCAGCCCTGTTCACTGGATCTGAGCTGTGTCACCTCTGAGCATCACAAATGCACTTTATATTAATTAGGGACTTTGTTATAAGTTGTCAATACAGCCTTATATTTACAAACAAAAAGTGCACAGTTTTAACACATTTCAATTTGTGCCAGTCCGATAAGACTTGGGGGAAAAAGACTAACCAACCAAAGGACAAAACAAACAACCCACCCACCCCAAAAACCTGACCAACCAACCAACAACAACAAAAAACCCACACCACAAAAAAACCCAACTCCACAACAAAACCCCCACAACCCACAAAAACCAAACCCCACACAAATCCCACAAGGTTTTTCAATTTCCCCTCTAGCACCTGGAGTATTCTCCTTTAGCTTTATTTTTATTCCAGCTGCTCAAAAGAGCACTGCCAGGCTTTACAATGTTTTAGTATTTTCTATCAGCTTCACAGGAGTAAATTAGCTCCAGGCACTTTGGATAAGTAACCGAACAGTGCTTCTGTTAGCTATATTTTTTGTTCCAACCTTGAAATAATTAGCAGTTTAGAGCTAAATCTCTGGCAAAAGAATAGGAGTTAAATATCAATGTATAAAAATGGAACTCTTCAATCCTTATGATCAGAGAATCGTAGAATCAACAAGGTTGGAAAAGACCTCAAAGATCATCAAGTCCAACCTGTCACCACAGACCTCATGACTTCTAAACCATGGCACCAAGTGCCACGTCCAATCCCCTCTTGAACACCTCCAGGGACGGTGACTCCATCACCTCCCTGGGCAGCACATTCCAATGGCCAATCAATCTTTCTGTGAAGAACTTTCTCCTCACCTCAAGCCTAAACTTCTCCTGGTGCAGCTTGAGACTGTGTCCTCTTGTTCTGGTGCTGGTTGCCTGGGAGAAGAGACCAAACCCCTCCTGGCTACAACCACCCTTCAGATAGTTGTAGAGAGCAATGAGGTTACCCCTGAGCCTCCTCTTCTCCAGGCTAAACAATTGCAGCTCCCTCAGCCTCTCCTCACAGGGTTGTGCTCGAGACCCCTCACCAGCCTTGTTGCCCTTCTGCTCAAGAGTCTCAATGTCCTTCTTAAATTGAGGGGCCCAGAACTAGACACAGTACTCAAGGTGTGGCCTAACCAGTGCTGAGTACAGGGGCACAATGACTGCTCCTGCTGTCCACACTATTCTTGCTGCAGGCCAGGATGCCATTGGCCTTCTTGGCCACCTGGGCACACTGCTGGCTCATGTTCAGCTGACTATCAATCAGTACCCCCAGGTCCCTTTCTGTTTGGCAGCTCTCCAGCCACTCCAACCCCAGCCTGTAGCACTGCATGGGGTTGTTGTGGCCAAAGTGTAGCACGCAGCACTTGGACTTGTTGAACTCTGTTGGAGTTGGACTCTGCCCATCTGTCCAGCCGGTCAAGGTCCCTCTGGAGAGCCCTTCTACCCTCTAACTGATCAACACCTGCTCCCAACTTGGTGTCATCTGCAAATTTACTGATGACTGACTCAACCCCCTCATCCAGATCATCAATAAAGATATTAAACAGGATGGGGCCCAGCACTGATCCCTGGGGGACGCCACTGGTGACTGGCTGCCAGCTGGATGTGGCACCATTCACCACCACTCTCTGGGCTTGGCCCTCCAGCCAGTTCCTAACCCAGCACAGAGTGCTGCTGTCCAAGCCACGGGCTGACAGCTTGGCCAGGAGTTTGCTGTGGGGAACGGTGATGAATATACATCTCCCTTTTCTGTGCCTTTAATTAGACAAACATGTAGATTTCTACATATATTAAAAGTGCTGTTGCAAATAAATCTACAAATTGGTAGCTGTCTTAAGCACTGCCTGTTTAATGACTCGAGCCTAGAAACTTTCTAAGTCCATACAATTAAAAGAATTTCTATCAACAGTTAAACACAATATCCATCAACAACTAAAGGAAGTTATCTATCATCCCAAGTTCTCATTAATCTTTATTCATACCAAAAAGCTGCCAGGATTACTAAGCACCTAGCTCTAGAAGAGGCCTAATAAACTTGGGAAGATACTACTTCTTAGGTACCATATTTATGTTACAACTGTTCAGTATTATTGTTTACTTCTAGTTTAGAAGCTTGTGTATCTCTCAACGGAACAGGTGAAAAAAGGTTAATTGGAATCTATGTTTTAGGCAGAGCCTGAGGACTCAGTTCTATATTGGGCACTGAGGCTCCTGGCAGCATCCAGAGTTCCATACCCAGTGTGATATCATACACTAACCCCAGTGCTGATGTCAGCATGAAGCACTGCAGCGTCTCTTTGCCTCAAAGCTCTAGATGGAAAATCATCCCTAACAGAGAATGTACATGGCACTACTGATAATTATCTAAAAATGACACCCTCCCCATCCCTTGCACTTATCTGATGCTGAAATATTTTCGCATCAGTCTTCCTTCTTTTACTTCAGAGAGTCAAAATGTTGTATTTTTAGCATCTTCTTCAGTTAATGGATTTCAGTCCCTGACTTGAATGTGATCCCTCTAGGGCTGTGAATGCTTATTAAAAGCTATCTCTTCTGAGGAAGGTTCATTGTTCAAAAATGAGGTGGAATTGCAAACCAGAAAAATTTACAAACCTCTATTACACTAAGAGGAAAACAACAAACAAAAGCAAACAACAACAAAAATGTAACATTTTAAAAAATGAAACCCAAACCAAACAAACAAAAAACCCCAACCCAAGACCAAACCAAAACCATCGAAAGAAACACAACTCCCTCCAAACCCCACAAAACAAAAAATTAAAAACTAAACCAAGCCAAATAATTCAAAACAGCACAAGGAAAACTCTTAAATGCAGCACACCAAACAAAAAACCCAGACTGCATGCCAGCTTGATTTGAAGGTGAATATATGTAGGCAGTATAAATCCCAGAGCATGGAAAAAATAGGAAAAAATTGTTAAAGATGACCTGAAGTACTATTTAACATGAAAAGGATGTATTTTTCAAGTAATTTCTTTTAAACCGTCTCATTTAGTATTCTCTCTTCAATTACTGCTAATTCTATATTCCTCCTGACCTGTTTCACTGATTTAATGAAAAATATACCATTAAAAGTAATGATTTGATTTAATCACTCTTTAATCACAAAGTCTCTGTTGGTACTGACAATTTTAATTTGCACTAAAGCGAATCACACATTTCTAACTGTGCACAACTTTTACATGTGACCATTTTTAAGCTAGGACTATCATAAGCATAGTTCTTTTGTTAGTCAAGAGATTTTACTTTAGCTTCTAAGTTGCAAACCAGCTGCTTCAATGGAGAGGAAGTCTTCTGTGGGTTTTTAAAAATCTACTGTACTATCTATACTAGGATTCTTGACTAAAAAAACCTTAGTAAAACAGGAGGAATGTACAAAACTCATTCCAGCCTCAAAAGTGAAATGTATCGGGACATTTACTTGATTTATGGCTTTAGTTTATTACTGTCTCTAAAGCTTATATTTTTTTTTTTGCAAAAACTACATTCCCCAGCAACATTAATATGAAATTAACTGGGAAATATCATGTGAGTTTTTGTATTATACCATCTAACATGAACACAAATAATTTTTTGCTTGCCATCTACACTTTCATTTAACAGCAATGATCTAAAAGATGAAAATTGTAATGCAAAATGAATAAATTACAAGCATCAGCAGCTACCATGTGCTTTGGTGGGACTTTTGATGTTCCCTCCCTACAGGTTATACCTGTTCATTTAAGTAACAGCCCATTTTGACTGGAAGTCCAGCAGAACTGTGCAGGTTCCTATATGCCCCTGAAATCTGTCCTGCAGAGAAACAGGGTATATGGATACCCAAAGAACAGTCAGCTGTCACTGGCAGAATCACTTACTTGTCAGAGATCTCATGCTGCTGCTATCAAAAAACAGAACTAAGTGACCTTCATTCACTGCAGAACCAGAAGAGGCTGCTCATGTCACAGAAGTTACTGCACTTGTACTCTCTGTTTGGCAGAGGAGTCTAGGAAGCTTCACATCCAGTTAATACAGAGCACTTGCAATCACTTTAGGAAACAGTTGCTTCACTGCTACTTCTGACATAAGATGTTACATCAACACTAAACAAGATGGAAAGGACCTTCGAGTAAACTTTGGATCTGTATAGGATGCTTTTGAAATTTTTGGGGGCATTACAGGGGAGTAAATTAGAATGTGAATAACCAAGTATGTAACCCAGATTGTTAGTCATAAGTAAGTGATTGTGAGGTGAATGTTGGCACTTCTTCCAGAAACAGATCCCTAAAAATCTCCCTCAAAATCAAAACAGAAACCAAAAAAAGCCTCAATCTCCACAAGCAAGTAACAGACATCTTACACAAGCAAATATTTTCTGTCTAAATCACACCTTGATCAACAGAACTGCATAAACTCTTGATTGAAACAGCTATTACAGTCTGGTGACACTGCATCAAGCACTGCACAATACAGGGGAATTTACTTGTACCTTATATTTAATGCTCAGAGTACCCTGTAACATCTGATGGGGACAAACACTGACACTATTTTATGTGATAGCTCAAAAGATAAGGGTGCAGGTTCCAAATATGATAAAAACCAAAACAAACCAACAAAAAACCCAACAAAACAAAACACCCACACCACAAACCAATCCACATATTCTTTTCCCCATAACTAAACCAGTCGGGGTAATTCTTTAAGTAGTACGTAAGTACCTCTAGCAGCTGAAAGTGTAGGAGTGGGAATCCTAAATCCAGTACAACACCTTTCTTAAACACAACCCTGAACTCACTTTGCAGGAAACATGTCTTAGCACAAACACATTTTTTCCTAAAAAGAAAGCTCCAATTCTTTAAGTACTGCTTTAGGTTTTGACACCATTTGGCTGCTAAAGCTGAAAGAACAGAACCTCAGAAAACAAAGCCTCTGCCCATAACGCTCCTCGCAGTTTCCCAGTCCCTCAGATTTACTGCCTTGGATGAGAGAAATTCACTGAAACCCAGGTCAGAAGATACAGATGTAGGGTAACTTTGAGGAACACCCAATAGCAGAGGTCAGGAATTCTTGTAAACAAAGAAAGATCCAAACCAAACCAAACCAAAACACCCACTTGTTCATTAAACCAGCACCTACCCTTCCATATTAAAAAAAAAAAAAAAGCAACAAAACAGAAATGACAGAACTCACAAAAACATAAGGAAGAGCAGAACCCCCTTCCCTCCTGTACTTTGAACATACATTTTAATGTCCAGCTTTTAATCTAAAGAATCTGCATGAAACCAGGATTGGGTGGCTGCCACAGCAACATATTTTTTGCAATTTATTGCTGATGTTCTTTGTGTGGATTACTGGCTGTAGTAACTAGGGACTGGGGATCCAATAGTTGAGGAGTTAACTGGAATAGATATTCTTCTGCCCTAAATAGTCTGCCTGTAGCAAAAAGAATCAGGATCCAGATTAAAGTATCCCTAATAGAAAACAGACTGGATTTTTTCACTAGTTCATACCTGTACATGCAGAGGAGGTTTCAGAAGGACAGTGACAGCTGAGTTTCTCTTACTGTATATTTAAGAATATGAAACATACCACGAAAAAATCATAAACTAATGCTTCTGTTCAGTTTTCCCCAAAACAATAACAGAGAGGGAACTCTGCCCTTTGAGAACACATGATGGAAGAGGACAAAACTCCAGCACTTGCACAAAAATCATGCGGAAAAGTGTCAGTTATGTAAAGAGGTTCTTGAAAGATTTGGAGTAATATCTGACAGCTCTATTCCACACCTTGAATGACAAGTGAACAGCTTTGCTAAATACAGAATGTCACTGTATCAAAAATTTATCAAAACAGAAAAATAAAGGAGATTTGAGAAGAATCAGTGACTATACAAAAAAGATCTTGAACTAGTTTCAGAATGAGAAAGGTAAGAACAGGGCAAAGACTTTTCACCTCTGCCTGATACAGGATATGAAAGCTCCTGAAAAAACCAAACATGGCAATGACCACTGTATTATTGTGGCACTCTAGCAGTTCTCTGCAGTTGGAAAAACAGATCCACTGCTACTGTGTTGGTGGTTTTTTTCCCTGGCTCTTTGCCTTTGGAAAAACAGACCTCGGCAAAAACATATTTTCATTCAGAGAAATGTCCTATCTCGTTTCCTTGTACCAGTCCATCCCTGTAATGCAGTGTGGGAACTCATCTACTGATGTATTGTCCTTAGGTTGCAGACAATACCCAACATTTTTTAATACAGCTGAAATACCATCTGATCTTAAAAAGGCATGCACTAGATTGAAATCCATGAACACTTTTCTGGGAAGTTACAGCTTAGGGAAATAACAAACAAGTGTCAGGAGTTTTCATATACAGGTGTCTCAATTAATTTGCTTAATAGATGACTGCAATGACAACAATATAATAAAATGTTGATTGTCATCAGAAAGGACAAGACAAAATGACCTTGTTTTACTACAGCATAAAATACTTATGCAACTTCATCCCAAGTATTGCACACAATGCCAGTCACTACACCTCTATAGCGATATGGCAGTCAGAACAATACAGAGATGAACAGAGGTAGTTCAGGAAATACAGTAGCTGTCTTATAGGAAGAGATTAAAAATGGGTCACTGATATGCTCCACCACCTTCACTGGCTATGTAAATGGCTCACTCTTTAATGTCAGTCCACACCCAGTCATGGTCTTCCAGCTCAAGATACAGGAGTGGAAACAGATGGTCTCATATATCCTAGTGCATTAAGGAGTTCTGAGATTTCATCAGTAGTAGATGGGCTACTGCTAATAATGATGGAAGCAGAGAGGTCTTTTGGGATGTGAGACAAGAAGATACCCAGAGAAAGAGGCACTGAACCTATCTCAGCCTTTTAAGGGACAGAGAATAATGCTGATTGCTGTGCTGATTCTACAGATTTCTGTCACGCATACTACCCTCCACAGCAGTTCCAGAACCTCCTCTTAGATATTTGAAGATAGACATAAACCTTCAAGAAGAATAGGCTTTATCCAGTGGTTTGAAAGAGATCCACAGAGGTCTTCGATTAAAACATCAAGACCTCAGAAAAGAGCAATGGGGAATGCATATAGTGATAAGGACTAATATCAACATGATTAGTATTAAAAGGCAACCCCACAGAAATATGTTATTATGCTGAAAAGTGACAATTTGCTTTACTCTGCATTAGTGACAAAATATTTTGTTCTTGTACTATCCATTTTATTTATTAAGTACTGATCCATTGCAAATCTCCTGATTTGCATTAGGACAACCACATCACGCTTCTTGGAACAAGCTCAAATACAGCCAGAAGCAACATTTTTTCTGTCTCACTTAAGAATGTACTGCACTGACATCCTAATCTGACACTTCATTCTTTATGCCATGCTTTTGTTAACACATCATTCTTTGGGAGAAATAGCACAGGAGTGCAGAGTGATACACCCCTGAGTCATTCATGTAACACACAAATCACTGAGTAAATCCTTAGTGAACAACAGTAGTAAGTCAGATAGGTCCACTTGAGAACTGTCATTAAACTTCAGGCATTAACTATATCCTTCTTTTCCTGTAACAGAATATTCTCACCTACAATGTGCACCTCTTCCTCCTAAGCATACCTTGGGAGAAAGGAGTCTTACTCAAAGCTCAATGAACAAGAGATATTATACTGTACCAAAAATTGTACTGTCCTTGTACAGTACAGTTTCTTTTTCAATAGAAAGCAATGTTCAGGATTCTCAAATATGCAGAGTACTTAAAATTTCAATAGTCCTCAAAAACTATCCATTACAAATCTACTAAGGAGCTCTCAGATCATTCAGTAATGCTGATTAGTGGGAAGGCTATTTCTCCTCTTGATAGAGGATACAGTTTTTGGAAACACTTTATTTTGAAGAGCCATTTCACAGTAGCATGGTACAGATCGCTCAAGCTCCTGCTTCAATCTCACCCTTGTCCATAGTATCATAGTATCAGTCAGGGTTGGAAGGGACCACAAGGATCATCTAGTTCCAACCCCCCTGCCATGGGCAGGGACACCCCACACTAGGTCAGGCTGGCCAGAGCTTCATCCAGCCTGGTCTTAAACACCTCCAGGGACGGGGCCTCAACCACCTCCCTGGACAACCCATTCCAGGGCTTCACCACTCTCATGGGGAAGAACTTCCTCCTCATGTCCAGCCTATCACCATCTCACCATGTTGCAGCAATTCCTCTAAGCAAAGGGCTATACTGATCCCCCTCTTCCAAACACAGACTGTTTTAATTCTCTGTGTAACAAATAACTCACATTTCAGTCATAATTAGCATTTCAGCAAAGCATCTGACCACCTTTGTGCAGTACAGATTACTTGCATGCTTCACGTCTTGTGTGATGAGATGTATAACACATTAATAAAGCCCTTTCTAGATTGCAAATATAAACATAGAGCAGGGCAGCACTGATACCGTAACATTCATCTTTTTACTCTTCTAGTTCCTAACATGGAAGCAGATTTAATACAGAAAATATTCAAGAAAGAAACAAATCCAGAATTAATTTAAGAATAAGCCCATTGCCTGCAGTCAGGCAAGCACACTGAAAGAACAGAGTGAAGTTAAGGCTAGAAAAATGGTTTTTAACTCAGACTTCTCCTGCTGGTAGAGAAAACAATGGAATTATAGGCACCCTGAAGGGATAACAACAAGTAGAAAGCAATTTCCTGTTGGCTATGCTAATGCTTATGATAAAGAGGCAATAGCTAAGTAAAACAACCTCACAAAGTTTTAAGAGCATCTGAAATATTAATGACCCATTCATAGATATAAAATTACCAAACATTCACAGGTTTTTGGCCAATCCATGCTGAGCTCAAACAAAGCTAAGTTAAGCATCTCTGTGATCCAAGACACATGCATTATTTAGCATTAGCTAGACATTTGTTCACTTATGCAGACAGATGCCAACAGGATTTATGCGAGAGGGTACCCGTTTCTGCTTAATTTGAAATGTCCTGTTCTCTCTCTGAAAGCTAAACCACTGTGATTTATATCATTCAGGCAGTCTTTGTATTTTAGCAAAAGCACGCTTTCAAAAAGCTACAGTCAGGAGCTCTTCCATCAAGAAAAGTAAGATACAACTCTGAGCACATCTCCAAAGAACAAGGTGTCAGCATCTGCATCACCTCCTCTTGCACACAAGTGTGACTCTAGGTATTTCCATACACATAAAAACTGCCTATTAGTTTCTCATGGTACTTTTGTAGATTCCCCCCTGCCTCCCCCAAAGAAATATCTACTTTGAGGGATGGGGGATGTGATGGTTTTTTTGTTGTTAAGGGTTGTGGGATTTTCTCATGGTCCATGCAGCTGATCAAAATTTGCATTACACTTTAAATTCCTAAATTAATATTCAAAAGGAAGACTGAGAAAGAACAGAATGAAAGGGAAAACCTGAGCTGGTAAGGACAAGCAAGTGAGAAACTGGAATGACGCACAAAAAAATGACAACAAATTCTGCAAAGGCCTCTGCCTTGACTTTCTCTGTATCTGTATCTCTGCCTTTGCAGAGTTTTCTACACTTCAGGTGTGCAAATGTAGCCTTAGCAATAGGTGTGCTTTGTATAGATGACTTTAACTCAGTTACTTCTAAACTTTGGCTCAGCGTGCCAAAGCATTTATGAATTTTGCAGTATTCCTGCAACTGTCAGCACAGCCCACTCTCAGAGACAAATTTTGAGAATAATGGAAATAGGAAATTCATGCTTCCATAAACTTCCTCATGCCTTGCCCACTGCAAGACAGAGCATAACTCAACACCCAGACAGGATGTGCTCACTGCTTTATTGTACTTGGCATTTAGTATGTGATAAGAATACGAATACAGATGATGGAAGTTTGGCTGAACAACACAAAAATCTGTCCAAAATTTATAAATATTTGCTATAGCTAAAAGATTTCTGTTAATCTGGGAAACATAGGCTTAATCTAGAGCCCTGATTTGGGTGACTCAGATTGCTGTAAGTAATATTGCTTTTAAAGGACAGAAGAATGATTATTTAAGAGAAGTTTGAAAATCAAATTGCAAACTACTTATTTCTTCCTGTCAACAATGTGAGCTAACTTGAACTGTCACATAATACTGTACTGACTTATCTAGCACTGCTCAAGTCAAGCACTGAGTGAGGAAGATACTAAACAGAGTGAAAGACCAATAAAATTAGGGCCACTGAGCTGAAGCAAACAATTTCCTCTGAGGCAGGGAAAGTAGGTTAAGAGAAAGAATTATTATAACAGAGGCAAAAAGTAATGCTAATACAAGAAGGATTGAGGACCCAGAAAAATAAAGGGCAGGAGATGAGACTATCATGGGTGCACATCTTACCACTTCATTTTGAAGCACCAACAAGGACAAGATCAGGTAAGCAAGCTGGAAATAAGAACAGAGAGATCACAGAGAAGAAGAGATAAAGTGAGGTATTGAACTGCTCAATTTGCATGAGAACAACTTCAAAGCAACCCTGAGAAGCGAAACCAAAGGAAAGAGGAGAGCAGAGGCACCCAACCTTTGCTCAGTGAGGCCTGCTGAGAATCTTTTCAAGGCCAGACGACATGGTGCCCAACAGGCATTCATTAGAAGCAAACCTTTCAAATAATACAAAATACTTAGAAGGTTTATATTTGAAAATGTATGGACAAAGAAATAATTTTAAAAGCCACTAATAAGAGGTGGAATAAAGGGAGCATTCTTGAGAATAAGAGAAATCAAGTCATATCTCTGCAATATTTATCTGATACAGCTGCACCTCAAATCTCCACCAAAAAAGTTTCATCTTAACATAGGATTTAAGGAGCACCTTAAATGCAAGGCAAGTGTCACCAGTCAGTGATACCACCACAAGGCACAGTCACTGACAACATGGAATCTCATAAAGTTATTTTACAAAAAAATGCACTGAAAGAGCAGATATGGTATGAGGCTTTGAAAAGGAAAATACACAAAACAAACAAACAAAAAGGCAAAAAACCCCACCAACCAAAAAAAACCAACCCCAAACAAACAAACCCAGGCATAAAACTCAACCAAGTTCGTCTTCAACACTGAGCACACTGACCAATCACTTGGTCCAAAGACCTCCAAAGAACTTTGGGGTTAGTTTTATGGGATTTTTTTTCCCCCTTCCAGCTTTCACTTTCTACCTGAAAAAAACCCAAAACTTTTCATCTGAATGCAGTTTATTAATAGACTGCAGCTTGAGCAAGGAATGAACGGTTCCTGCTGAGGAACAGTAGCGAAGCAGTGCCGTGAAGAATCAAACCAACCAACAGCTGTGGTCCAGCTTCCATCCTCTGGCAACAACCAATAAGCACCACTTCAACAAAACCCAATAATACCCCTGGGTTAATATTTCATGTTTGGTACAACACAGCACCATCATATGATACATGGGAATCTCTTGGTCCCTACCGAAATAACCGTTTGAAAATAAACTTCAAGTCGTCATACAAGAAATAGCTTCAGTTGACTATTCTGCTCATTCTTACAAAGGTGAAAAAACCCACTGCCATGCCCAGGATTGCTTTAACTTTGTGCTGTTGCAGAGGATTAACGCAGCTCATAATCAATACTGGACTAGGACATCCATATCCAACACTTACTGTTGCACTGCAAGAATATTGCTTTTTTGAAAAACGACAGAATAATCTGTAAAAGCTCCTGAATACACATTAGATTCTTAACCTCCACATAGAACAGAATCACAGAATGTTAGAGGTTGGAAGGGACCTCCAGAGATTGAGTCCAACCCCCCTGCCAAAAGCAGGATCGCTGAGGGTAGTCTGCACAGGAATGTATCCGGGTGGGTTTTGAAATTCTCCAGAGAAGGAGACTCCACAACCTCTCTGAGCAGCCTGCTCCGGGGCTTTGTCACCCTCACTGTAAAGAAGTTTCTCCTCATGTTGAGGTGAAACCTTCTATGTTCAAGTTTGTATCCATTGTTCCTTGTTTCATTACTGTGCACCACAGAGAAGAGATTGCCCCCCTCAAATATTTATAAACATTGATGAGATCTCCTCTCAGTCTTCTCAAGACTAAACAGCCCCAGATCTCTCAGTCTCTCTTCATAGGGAAATGCTCAAGCCCCCTAATCATCCTTGTGGCTCTCCATTGGACTCTCCAACAGGTCCCTGTCTCTCTTTAATTGGGGAGCCTAAAACAGACACAGTATTCCAGGCGTGGTCTTACCAGGGCATAGTAGAGGGGGAGAAGGACGTCGCTAGACCTTCTGGACACACTTTTCTTGATGCACCCCAGGATACCACTGGCTCTCTTGCCCACAAGGGCATGCTGCTGTCCCATGGAGATCTTGCTGTCTACTAGGACTCCAAGGTCTTTCTCCACAGAGCCGTGTTCCAGTAAGGCAACCCCTAACCTGTACTGGTGCCTGCTGTTATTCCTACCCAAATTATCTCTTATATTTTAAGGATAAAGGCAAGGATTAAACAACCCAGAAGTATTCTCTACATCACAGTACTGTAAGTCCTCTAGTGACCAAAATGAGCCAGCCAGCATGATTGCTCTTGATTGTTCTACTTTGGAATTATGTATAAAAGCTAGCATTTTTATAAAGCCAGGTCTTCAAATGAGAGGCACTAGCAGTATTACTTGGTTTCAGCATGCATATACTAGCATGATGCAAACAAGCCCTTTAAAATGGCCTACAGAGATCTAGCACCTCCACTGACCTCCTTCAAAACACATTTGGATCTATTGCAGTCTTTTATTGCTCTTCAGCACTAGTAATCCACCATTTGCTCATTATGAACATTCACAGCAGATGTGCCTCCAAACACAGTGTGATGATTTATGTGCATAAAACCAGAAAGTCACAAGCTCTCAAGAAGCAAAGATCCTGAAGATATGCTAATAATTTTATTTCAACAGAGTAAATTAAGAAGAAACATGCAGATTTCCTTAAGATTTTCTATTGTGGAGTTAAGTCTCAAAAGTGCTGCTCATGTAATGCTACTTTTTCTGTAGTTCCTCACAGTATTCTGAGTATTTCTGTATTAGCATTTTCCCAAACTCAGTTTTAAGACATCAGGGCCACAAAGGTGATCAGAGGGCTGGAGCACCTCTCCTGTGAGGACAGGCTGAAGGGGTTGGTGCTGTTCAGCTGCAGAAGAGACAGCTGTGGTGAGACCTTAACTACATTTCAGTATCTGAAGGGGATCTACAGGAAGGCTGGGGAAGGACTGTTTAGAAGGGCTTGTAGCAATAGGATGACGGGAAATGGCTTCAAACAGGATCAGGGTAGATTTAGGTTAGACACAAGTAGGAAGTTCTTTAGAATGAGAGTGGTGAAATACTGGCTTCTCCTGTATTCAAATTTCCTTCATTCTATTATTCATAGACATACACTTATCTATAGAACTTCAGCATCTTACTTTGCAGTGGTCATACTGTTGCTGTAACGTTGGAACATCCCCTCCAATGGGCATTTGCTTTTTCAGTTCTTCATCTTTCACATTCAGCCATTTAATTAACTCTTCCAGGGATGTCAGCAATCTGTTCCACTTCTCTGCATTGGCCTCTAAGTGAGCCCTGCAAAATAATGTTAAAGTAACTTTAAAGCCCTGAATGGCAAAATCATCATGAGAAAGCAACACAAATAAATGCATCATCATTAAGATAGGAATGTTTCAAGTGTTTAACTGCAAAGCAACTTTGTGTTAAAAAACCTCTACTTCAAAACATTTTGCCCAGCAAATCAAAATAAGCAGAAAAAAAATGGAGGAAAATTTAAAATCTGATTTGTCTGTTAACTAAAACCTTGAATGCTGCATGTCTAAGCAACATGAAGAAATGCTGTGTTTTGTTGTGACTCCACCACTGCAGCACACAAAGTACAAGCATCATTTTGTGAGTCAGAGCACAGCAAAACTGAACTCTTTCATGCCAAGAGCCTAACTCTCCAGCAGCAAGAGTAACAAGTTCTCCTAGCAATGACCAACAGCAAACTGCCTGTGCTGCTGAACATACCAGTGACACAGATGATGTAATACATCATCTTTAGTCTATGGCTAGCTACTAGAGAATTAACAACTGAATCTGTCCCTCAGTTTAACTGACAGAAACTCCAGGTTCCACATCTTTTTCTGTAATTTTTAAAAATGGCTACTCCCTGCAATGCCTACACATACATAGAGAAATCTTCAACAGGGACCACCTAAGCCTCCTTTACGCCAATCCTTTTAAATATGTTATGGACTCGAGGCCATCACATACTTAAGTTCGTATCAGAAAACAACAATTTCTTTCTTTGCACAGGTGATGAAGTAGAACTAGGTCCTTTTCAGTGTATTCTGACACTAGCTCTGGACCTTCCTGCACTGCTGCTGACACATGAGTGAACTGAACTCTATTAATGTTTCCTGTTCTTTTCCCATTTTTTTGCATGGTTTTCTGATTTTTTTCTTTTTTCCTGATTCACTGTAACTCACGTCTTGAAACTTTCACCTTCCTTCACTTGTATTATCATCTCAAACAGATACCACAATGGTTGGACTGAAAGGGTTATATGCCGCAAGGTTAATTTCAAGACAACTTAGGTTTGGGATACTAGGATAGATTAACCAAACAAACATATTCAGTAAGAGTGTATGGGAGAGAAAAAGATACAAAGGAAAAAGAATAACCACAGAGAAAACAAACAAACACACCCCACCAACAACAAAAAAATCACACTTCTTAAAAGGATAAACTAACAGAGGGAACTATTCTTTATTCCATTCAGGAAAGCAATTAGGTAACAACTTGGGGGGAAAAAAAATTAAATACTTGCTAGAAGTGACATTTTACTGCCTATAGTTTTGTGCATCACTCTTTCTATCATCCCTTATTGCTCTCACTGATACCTTTCAACACTGAATTCAAGCCAGATGCTCGTAGCTTGGGCCTAAACAGCTAAGACAGCATCCTACTCTACATTGAATTACAAGTGAGCTGCTGCACTTGCAGTTACACCTGAATGGAAGAAGAGCTTTCTGCATGCCTTAGTTTGCAGATCAGCAGCTCCTGAGTGAAATGTTCTGTCTCAGCTCTTCTGGCTCACTTTCATTTCTTTAATATTCACTAACAAGAACTACTTTCAAGGCAACAAACTTTTTCTTCCTGTATGGATGCCATGAACCCTACACAAGTTAGTGCATAAGGCACTGGCTTCACAGCTGGAGCATTCACCTTAGCTGCCCCCTGAAGCCAGCAGCCACGCACAAATGCACACTCCCAGCAGTACAGGGTAGTCTATGCACAATTTCTACCTTCTCCTTTTCACAACTAGCTTGAGACTCCATCAAAAAAACATGGCACATGTTACCATCAGGTGCCAGGTACTCAGAAACAGCCCTCCCTTCTGGAGGTGAAAGTAGAGTTTTATACTTCCTAGTAATCAGGTAGAGGAGAGACATTGCCCTCTCCATCTAAAGCCAAGACAGCCCATGCTTGAATTCACAGTTTTGCTGTTAGACTGTTACAAAAATTAAACATCTTTATAAATTTCTAGAAGCAACCACAATTAGAATGCTTGACTCTCTAGCTTTCCATACATAGTAAAGTCTCTATTCATGGAGATTTATTGCTATATCTGGCACATTAAACCAGCTCTATTTTCTAAAACTGGCACTCTGAGGCTGCAATATTCCACTCTAGTTATTTCAAAGAATGCTTGTATACTAAATGAAATGGAGTTTTCTAAGGAAGAGTGGGGGAGGGGACACAGAGGCAACCCTGCAGATAGTTGAATACAATTTAAGCATGGCTTTCTGTTAATTTAACATACAGTGCAACAATATTAATAGGGAGAAATAATACTGGTATTAATGTCAATGATCTGGGATGTGATACTAGAATAAAGGCATTGTAATCCATCACTAATGAGTACTCACGTGCATGTCAAAATAGTGACAGGAGGCAAGTACCACTAGAACATGATTTCAAAGTTGAGTGCAAGCTAAAGTTATGCAAGTAGAGCAGTTAAGGGGTGGGAAGGAAATGGACTACACTCTGAACACAGAGTGAGCTAACCTCTCTTGAAAGGTCAGAAACATGTAAAGGGGGAAAACATAGAGGGGAAAACATACCACATCAGCCTGGATTTTTCCCAAATACTATCCTTTTAATCTTACCAGAAACAACACTGAAAATAAAAGTGAGATGCAGCAGCAGCTGAAGACTTGAGACAAGCATTATATTCTCCTAGGCAGCAGGGAGACATGCATTCAGTAAGTCCCTTTCAAAACAAGTGCTGCACAGGAGCAAAGGAACAAAGATATGCTCCAATTTGCATTTCAGTGTGATGTGTTAGTATCACATTTATATTTGTCATGCAGATTTTATCAAAGAGAGCTGATAAACTACGTCAAAGTTCTGGAAATGTTTCTTGGGTTTCTTTGCTTTCAAAGACAAGATTTCTGGCCTTTGTTTTGGAATTGCTGCTACTGCTACACAACCTACAAATAAAGCTTCAGGTGTTTGTGCTCACATGACAAATGTACTGGTGCTCTCCAGTGATTTGCCAAGTCAAGTGGCGGCTTAAAAGTCTGCGCTAATAAAAACACAGGTCAGTTACAAATGATTGTTCAGATCTGTTCACCGGTTGGAACAATATTCCCCAGCATCAGTCACCTGGTATACAGAAGCACTTCTGCAGGAATCCTGAGCCCGAAAAAACACAGATGCTCCCACACAGCTGACCAGAGTAACTCTCATCTGCCCAGGCTGAATAAAACCACAAAGAGGAGCAGCAGCTCTGACATAACTACCCTCTGTTGACCCTGAAAGGCTCTCTTCACAGCTGGAGACCTCCTCAGCTTTTGTTTCTGCTATGGAGGTAACACTTTCCCTGCTGAGTGTCAAGAGAACACATGGAATAAAAATATCAGTGGGTGGCCTACATACAGAGAACTCTTCCCTGTTTCTCCCATGCTTTTACCTTTACCCTCCCACAAACACGAACATGCTTGCACCTCCTGTGCCAGGAGACAAGAATCTCTCCTAAGCATCTGGATTTAAAATGCAGGCCCACACAAATCTGCAGCTTTGTTTTCTCCCCAGGAATAAGATAATAACAGGAGAGAAAAAGAAAGAAGTGTGAATAAGTCTGTAAGTAATTTCAAGGAGACTATGTATTTCCCTCTCAGGTGGTGTCAGTCACTACCAGTTCAGGTTTAAAAAGCTTCCATGCATTTAAAAACACGCCACAAAAGTGCTGCTTTTCCAGTTTGGAATTCCCTTCATTTACAGTAGCAAAAAAATACAGCCAACGCCGTGACTAGTACCATCAGCTCTGAGGACTCAAGTGATGAATTGCAACTTGTATTATCCCTATAGGAGAGCAGTACTTTCAGCAATCAAAACAGCAAAATCATAGCTGAAAACATTCTAAAAAAGAAAATAATAAAGAGAACTCTTTATTTAGAAGCATTATCCCAAGCTAAAACCCATAACAAAACAACAAGATCTGTCAGTCAGTCCTAGCATCTACACAGTTATATGCTATTCTCACAAGACTCATCCATCCAGTTTTGCTTTCCAATTCATCCTTAAAAAACAAGACCTGAAGGTAAACAGCTAGATCAGCACACTGATTTCTGTCAGCTCTAAAGCCTTGTTATTTTGCTACGAAGGATTTCAGCACTCTTGCACAAGTTAGAAAAGTGAACAGCAATTAAAGAACAGAGCAAAACACATGAACACAGAAATACTGCTTTCTTTTCAATGGTGACTGAGGTTAGCTTAGTTCTCTTGTATCTGTTCCAGTATTCTTATATTCATCTGTATGCAGCCCTGCAGTATTGTGGGTACCAGCGGAGTATCACAAGCATTGCAAAAAGAGAGACATTCATGCCTTTCTGAGCATTCACTGCACAACTGCTGTCTCTGTATTACTGACCTGGAATTGAGAGCTGGCCCAGGTAAATGGCTTAAAGAACATCTTTTTTTTTTGCCATCAATTTCTCCACCTTTTCCCTAGGCAGCCTGTTCCAATACTTAAACACCAATTCAAGAAATATTTTTGTTCATAATATTCTATCTAAACCTCCCTTTGCACCACTTGAGGCCGTTTCCTCTTGTCCCATCACTCGATATTGGGTATGAGAGACTAATACCTACCCCACTACAACTGTCTTTCAGGTAGTTGTAGAAAGCAAAAAGGTCTCCCCTCAGCCTCCTTTTTTCCGGGCTAAACAATCTCAGTTCCCTTAGCTGCTCCTCCTGGGGCAACTCCACAGCTGTTAAATTATAATCTTGTGAGCATGTTTGTGTCTTTCGCTCACATTGACTTATTTGTGAGTAGAGTGCATAACAGTCCCAAGTTTATTAGCTCTTGCATTAAAGCATTCACCCCAAATTGCTTGGTTCCTCTGATTCAAGCTCTGCCTGTGTTTAGCAAGTTGGTGATACAGTACGTAGAGATGAGAGGTGAATGTTACATTTACCCTCCTGTCTCGCTGTTTCAAATTCTTGAGCCTGAATTCCAAGTTCAGCATATTTTTCTGGCCTTTGGAAAATTTGTATGAATGTTTAACATTGTTCTGTTCCACTAAAAGAACATTTTCCTTTAATCAACAAGAAAATCAGTTGCAATTAAAAGCCCTGGAAATTCTTTTCTATGCAATTAATTTTAATATGCAATTTTATTCACATTCATGAATATGGCAGTACCTACATCTAAAATGGCATCACAAAGATTTTAACAATTACTAGGACAGTCAGTGAGTTTGGCACTTGTAGGGTAAAACAATAGTGAAACATTCCTTGATTAATATTTGTTTAAAATCATGTTTTAGTAGAACAGCAGCAATAAAAAAATACTGCCAATGTGGATCAAGACCCCCAAGATGCAAGTCTTATCAAATTATTCATTTCAGTGGTAAAACCAAAAACTCCTTATTTCTCTTCAGAGTAAGTGTAGACCCAATTATTTCATTCACATTGCTATTAGTTTATAATAAGGAAAGATTCAACACTATTTTTTGAAAATTTACTACAGATTGGCAAGTGACTACTGCACAGTTTTCAACATGAAGGAATGAGTAGTTAAGCCTGCCTGGTGAGCAAGTGTACCAACCTCACGTATTTGTGCTCAGGGATCCTTTGCGGAAGAAAAGAGAGCGTTCACTTCATTGCCATGGTCCTGTTTCGCAAGCCTTTTAGAAAACAGCAACTGTGCCCTATTTATGTCCTGGCATTTTCATTAATTACCTGATGTTAGCTGACTTTGCCTTCAGGTCATTCCAGCGCTGGTTCATGTCATCAAGCCGATGCTGGAGCAGAGCAGCTTCCTCAGAGTTTCCCAAGGCTCTCACCATCTTCTGCCTGTTCCCGTCAATGCTTTTAAAGATGTCATTGTGGGCATCAATTTCAGCTTGGATGTCCTGAAATAACAGCAAGAGAGTCCAAACATCTTAGCTCTACACATAAAGGGGCAGAGCACAGAGTCTGACTTCCCTGTATGACTCTGAAAACAGATACAGAGGAGAAAGCCTGCAACTCTACTGATATCATTATAAAAAGCCTGTCTTTAAGTATGAGAAAGAGTTCAAAAGTCATCCTTGATGGTGAAACAGGAGTTATAACACTAAGCTCTCCATACATTCTTGTAGTACTGAAGGTAACTGTCTACCCTTCTCCCACTTATTTCACACAGTGCAGCATTTGCAAATGCACTAGAAAGAACTTCCTGCTCAAAAATTACACAGATACAGCCTCAGTTATGTGGTCTTTTTCCTCTTTTGAAATAAATCATTACAGAAACCCTACACAGCCCAGTGAAAGTCAAACTCTGTAATGCTTGAGGTCACATGCAATGAAAACTTTAAACTGAAACTTATGTCCTTAAACTGCAGCTAAATGACTACAGCTACCACAAGCCCATTTTTACAATTACACTACTGTATACCGTGGCCTGTAATATACGAAGAGGTATACATAAAACAGCAGGATGTATTATAATCTGAATTTCATAGTAAATACTGAAAAGAAAAAGAAGTGGTTGTGATTTCAATTCATCTTACTCATTTCTTCTCCACTTAAAAATTAAGCATTTTATTCTCTGATCTACCATCTGCCTCAAGAAATCCATTACAGATGTTGTCTTCATCTAAATGAGCACAGTATCATTTTTAAGAGACTTACGAGCAAACAAAACTTCCTGTATCATTGCCAAGGCTTTTCTAGCATCCGTACACTCTGTATATTCTAATAGAGCAATGTAAATGTGTGGAGAGCCAAGAGGTGTACCGGCTGTCTCAATAGGATTAATCAGTGAAGATTGTGACAGGAACTTTGTGCAGATGTAAACAAACTTCTTTTGCAAAGGCAGAAATTCACTAACTAAAATCCCTTAAAGGCTTGGGTTTTTTTTCCCTTCCAGACAACTCCTCAGTAATCTCCATCTGCTACCAGAAGCAGGAAAAGAAGGAGGATCTTTTACCTCCTCATCCTCCAGATGCGAGTCTTGCATCTGAGAATGGCTGCTTTCACATCTACAATTGATAGTTGGAAACAGTGGAAAAGTAGCTATGTGTCTGAGACACCATAAAAGCTTTCTTTAGTTAGGGATAAGAACAACATAAAACGATCTTTAGGATTTTTATTCAGGTATTGTCCAGTGATGGAAGGCTAACAAGGATACTAGACTCCCATCTTGCCCTCAGATTGCTGAAATCGGTAGTGAACTCCTTCACTCACTGTGTCATCACAATCTTTCAAGTCTTAAATGATTTTTAAACATGTTCTAGTTGTCCTTCCATACAATTTATTATTTTGAAGTGGGAAAGAGAATTCTATCTATTGTGCATACATCCCAATTCATGCTCATCCTGATACTGTCTTTCTTTTCCTCCTGCCTTTCTTGGTCACTGACTCTCCTGCTCGGGGCCTATTCAATTTTTGAGTACTTTAAAAGCAGTTATAAACATTTCCTTATTATCACATAGAAACTCCCATGTCCAGAGGCATAGGGAGGATGCAGAAAAGATGGAAAAAGTAGTCTGGTGCATTTATCATATGAAGGGGGGGGACAACCATGAAACGTCATCATTCTTAGGGTAATACAAAGGCAATCTGCACCAAACCATTCTCCCAGTACATGCAAAAGAAAGGGGGGAAAAAACACAACAATGCAAATAGAGAAGTTCTTGTTAGGAAAAAAAAAAATCACAGTACTTACATAGCTTATTAACCTAGATTTCAGAGGTGTTTCTTTAGAGATACCATATTTTGCTAGTTTTACAAATATTTATCTGTGTATATCTCTTAAATTGGATTGATAATTTATTGATACATAAATTTACATGCTCAAGTGCTTGCAGGATTAAGGTCCTAAATTAAAAGTTCTCAGAGGCAATAATTAACCCTATATATAAAACAAGGTGTAAGTTTCTAAAGTTTTGAAAGATAGAAAAAGAATTAATTAGGTTGACATTATACATCTACTTCACCGTAGCCAGGCTAATAGAAGATTGCCACTTTCCTTAAATTCCTTTTAAGAATTAAGATCAAACTGCTGCCTGTCTTTTCCACTTTGGTCTGGTGATTTCAAAAAACCCCTTATCTCCATTCTGAACCATTCTTTGCTTCTCTCCCTCTTTACTCCTTTCATGAGGCCTGATCTATCTATCGGATTCAAGCCTTCATTTTATGCTTGGAAATTATTTTTAGGCTTGTCTCCTTAATAAGATGCCTTGCCTCTTTCCTTGCTTTAATTTCAATCAAATGAAGTACTGTATCATCATATAATGACGACCAAACAGCACATGTCTTTAAATAATGTGTAAATATGGTGACAATAATGCTACAGATGGCAATTCTGAATAGGGCCCAAAGGCTGATCTGACTCCACTTGGAGCCGCTAGTGGAACAGCTCAAAGGCGGACTACAGTGACTTGCCCAGGGTAAAAGAATATCTATGACAAAGATTTGAACAGAACCAAACTTTGTGACTCCAACTCCATAGTCAACTAGGTATCAATTTTTTTTTCTTTCTTACAGACTGCAAGAATATTTTAAACAGTTACAAGAGCAGAAAATTGTTCTTTGGAAACTATTAATCCTTTATAATGACAAAAAATAAAGCCTTTAAAAAGAGGAAAAACTCTCAAACCAAACCAACAGCATTCCCATGACAACAGGCATTCTACTACCTTTTTCTGAAAGCTGACTCCAGAAGGCCTCCAATTCACTCTGCTATCTCCTAAACCATTAGCATAATCACCTCCACTCATGCTTTCTCAGATTTTTATTTGTTTATACTGTCTTCATTGGTACATTGCCATTAACGTAAGCAAAACATTTTTCTGTTTGAACAGTTTTGTTGAAGGTAAAAACATGACTGGAAGAAGAAAACTCCACATTTCCATGCCAGAGCTAAAGCAGAAGAAATAATGCCTTTTATAACACAGAGTATGTTACTCTATTCCTTTTTTACCATTAAGAGTCCAAATTTACTTGAGCTTTATTGTGTAAAATAAATAAACAGATGTTCCTGTAACATTACAGGGTCTATTATCAAGACACCTTAATCAAGCTTTCACTCCACACAACATGACACAAAATTCAACTTTGCCTCTTACGAGAAAACGTCACTAGCATTCTATACCAGATCATACCTACAGGAGGTTGTTAAGAACAATAACATGTAGGTCTCATTAATATTTTACTCCAATGTTTTTTAAACCCACTATACACAGCAAAATTATTTATTAAATCTCAATTTTTATCATGTTTATTAGGAAACAGAATTCCATTGGATTTTGATAAACACCTGTCCACAGAGCAGGGATCACAGTTACGGCACACGAACCACATGTGGCTTGCAAGAAATGGATGTACAGGTCCAATGCTGATGCTCTGACATGGCTGTGTTCTGTGTTAGAACACAGATGGCTACGTAGTTTTAAACCCCAGTTACAAACCACAGAACAGGCAAACTATTGTGGCTTTTGAACAACATGAAGATCTTAGAATGAGTAAGGAGTTGAGATTGACTCCTCATTAATGAGCAATAGCTTAACAAACTGCATTTTCCCCAGCAAAGGTTACCCCCAGAGCTATTTTGCCAGCTTCTAGAAGAAGTACAAATCACATCTATGACTGGAATAGGACAGCAGGCTGGGTTCAGGTACAGAGAAATTGCAAGGCCCACAAAAATGACTGCCCATTGCCTTCACTGACAGTATTCAAGTCAATAAAGATGCAGTTACAGAAATGCTGCACTTGCCTCTTTTAGAAGTTGAGAATAAAGGTGATGACTGCTCAAAGTATCTGCAGAAAATCCTTGCAATTGGAACAGCTGGAACAAAAATGTCAGAGCCAAACAAAGGATATGACTGCATGCCACAGACATCAGCCAGAATATCTTTTTTGAGGTCTCACAGCAAGTACCAAGGGAATGGACTTTTTTTTTTTTTTTTAATAGCAGATTATTTAGTCTGTATTGAACCAGATACATTTTACGTGCTGCTGCCAACTGCCTCTGGGAGCACTGCTGCGTCAGGTGTTCCCTTTTGCCTCTGCCTCACTCAGACCTTTTAACTTTATGATGACTCTTGAGGGAGTAAGAATTAGGGCATGATGCAAGCATACGGAAGTGGCCACTGTGAAAGGGAACTAGAAATTCTACTGCTCTCTTCCTTCCAAAGGCTGGGGACAGCAGGGAGAGGAATGCTATTGCAAAGAAAGACTGTTTGGTTTTCTTGAAAAAAGAAGAGTCTCTGGAGAATCCAGGCACTCATCTCATCTAGGGAGTCTCTCCGGTGTCAGAGGACACTTAACTTTAGAAAGGCTCATCCCATCTGCTGTTTCAGAGGTCTGCACTATAGTTGCTGTTAAGCAATCAGTTTATAATGTACCACTCAGAAGAGTGGTACATATGCAAAACACTTGGGCAGAATTGCTATTATAAATCCACAAGTGGCATTAGTATGCATAAAGACAGACATTAAACCTCTGCAAAGTGTTTTACGCAGACCACATTGGGTATCACTGTAACCATTGTGACTACTGTGTAAGATCGAAGCAATTCATAAAAGCAGCTGGCTTTAGGTAACATGGAAAACCGATTACTAACCTTTCAGACATTTCAGGACAAAATCCCACATTTTGGGGGGAAAAGCACATTTAATCAAGCAAATTCACATTTAATCTTCACATGCCTGTACTCCCAGGAGTCTTACATTGACACTTCAAGTTTCAAAAACCCAAACAAATAAACAAACATCACCACCACATAAAAAACCTAACACAAAACCAAAACCTGAACAAAACCCCCAAAACCCCACAAGCAAACACACCCCCCACACAAAAAACACACCACAAAATGTCACACCATCAAAATCAGCTGTCTTGATTCTTGATTTGCACTTACATATAATGCATAGTACCTTAATAGCCTTAACAGGTGACATATGCCATGGGTAAGGATTCATTTAATTTCATCACAAGAATGATGATGCACTTAGGAAGGCTGAGAATGTCAGCCTGCCTTCAATAACCTCTGTGGCTCCATCACATGATACTGACTCAACATCTGTGTGGCATCATAAATCCATTAATACTAATTCTAGCAGTCACATCATTGTGACTGAACAAAGCCAAAATGGCCCTCCCAACTCCAGTGTAATATGACTCTACTGCTACAAATGAAGGGAATGCCCTGCAAGCTTTGGAAATGCCATCTGGCTTCTACATTACAACCACAATAACATCATTCATAATTTTTGCCTTAGAGATGAGTATGGAAAGCTGAGTGAGCTCTTTCTCACTAAAGAGATTTCCAAATTCCAGGTTTTGTACAGTACAAATATTAGAAACACTACCTGCAAAAATTGTGCCTTAACCTCATCATGAAGCATATCAAAGACTCCAGCATGCACCCTACTCTTTCAGTACTACTGAAGCAATTACAGGCTACTAGAAGCAATTACAAGAGAAAAGTGAAGCCTAGCTGACAGACTGGGAGCACAAGAGGGGAAAGTTATCTATACAGCGAAGAAATCATGTCACAAATGTTTTCATCTGTTACTACTAGCTACTTTTGGAAATTCATGCTGGTGGGATACTGAACAGTATCTGTCTCATTAGCTCCCAAGTCTGCTACTGCAGGAAAGCAAAAATAGGAGCTGAAAAAATTTGACAGACTCAACCCAATTCACAACAGCCTTCCGAGGACTTCTTGTGATTTTGAAATCAACCAAAATCATTATACACACAAACCAAAACAGCTTACTTTTAATGAGATTTTTAGTTAACTTAGTACTACCCATCATACCACCATTCAGGTGACCAATATTAATTTGTATTAAGAAACCACCAACTGAAGTTTAGAGGCTGAGGATAGAAAACCACACAACTAGGCTTTACAATCTGCTCTCCTGTTTTGTGACCACAGTGTCTGGCTTTTTTAATTAAAATGTAATTAAACTATATGCTTTCTTACACACCTGGGTCTTGCAAGGCAAAGGAAGTTTGTATAGAGAAATTATATACAACAAACAAAAAAGTACTATGTTAAGTCAAGCTAAAGATGGCTACAAACAAGTTTCAGGTTTCATTGGAAGTGGTGACGACCAGATGACAACAACCTGGTTTAGAACAGTCTCCTGTCCTATGCTAATCATCACAACCACTGAAAAGCCAAGCCTCTGGCCTCTCCACATTACTGTTACCATATATTCTAGTAAGAGAAAAAGAAACTACTTTGAATACAAGAACAACGGATCAAACAGTGGGAAAAGTGGCATGCTCATGGGAAGTAATTTTACCTTCAAAAGCCATCATGAGATCCTCCAACTTGACTAAGAAAACATTCCTCTAAATTTAACAGTAAACTATGGAGCACTTTCTTTATGCTCATAGTAAAGCTGTGTCACAACCATGCTGAAAAATTCCCTTAAACTCTTTGACTTAAAAAGTCCACACTTTTCTGTCATTTTTATAAAAAAAAATATGACTACAATGTGAACAAATAGTCTGAAACTAATCTTGGTGGATCAGAAATGTGGATGGGAAGAATTCATTAGATTTCCCTACACGAGAATCAATTGAGGATCACATAAGGGCCCTAAAAGTAACACAGAAACCCCCTTAACAGGAACCTGCTCTTTTTAATGTGTATTTCTCAAAGGTATCATCTTTTGCAAAGGCATAAGTACATGAAACTGTGTTATCATACCTTTTCAAATTTTGTCAGCACCTCACGTAAGCTGAAGTTCAGGCCAATCATCATTAAGCATCCCTTGAAGCCTACATTTTCCTGGTACGTCCTCCAAGACAGGTTGATCACCTTCGAAAGGTTTCTCTCTTTTTGCACCTATACTGTCCCAAAACTCTCTGTGAGCTCCTGCATGTGCCCATTTCCTGAGCTGTGTTCCCCCAGAGGCAGTTCACGCAGCACCATTGTCGCAGCCTCCCTGTCCTCACTCCCATGGGCTGGGTACCTGGGTGTGCGCTGCTGACGCCGGGCAATGCTCCTTGTAGGGTTAACCAGGCCCCATTCCTACAGGTGCTGTAGGAATCTCCTCTTCCACACTGGCCAGGACTGCCTCCAGCTCACCTCAGCAAAGCCTGCAGGCTCCAAGTGCTTCTTGCAGGCCTCAAGGTCAATGTTTAGTCTCAAAGATCCCAAAGAAGAGAAACTATACTCCACTGCTATGTGATGGATGCAGAGGGTGAGGAGAAGGAACATGTCCTTCCATGTTGCTTCATTCAAAGGTTTTTAGAAAAAAATAAAAATCCCCACAGAAACTTCTATTTATAAAAAGTACCAAAAGTCAGCTCTTCAGAGAAGTCAAAGTGGGATACAGCACACTTCAGCCTGGGAAACACAGCAGCATGACCAGACAAGAGGTCACCTTTTCTCTCCCTGCGCACCTCAAAGCCAGCCACCAGTGGTCTGATGTTGCTGTATCAGCAACCAAGACACTTCCAGCTTCACCCAGGAGATGCTGCACCACAGAACAGCCAAGGTTCATTAAAAGGAATCTAAAAAGTAATTTCCTTTGTTAGAGTTAAAAAAAAAAAAAAAAAGTCCAGCAAAGAATCCTGCTGCAACCTCCAAAGACTTTGCTGGGGATCTCCTGGTTTGGTCCTGTCAGTTCTGACAGTGTCGAGGTAATCTATCCCCAGCATTTGTTTATTATTGTAATCAGCATCCTCCCTTTCAGCAGCCCTGGGGCTGCTCTGCCGCCAAGCACACTCCCCCTTCCTGGAGGGCTCCCCGCTGGAAAACCACCACCATTGCTAAGGCTTCTGGAACCCCGGAGCCGAACCCCTCACTCTGTCCTTTTCCTCCCCCTCAAAAGGAAAGGTGGCTCTTTAGTTACTGAACAGGTTCTAGAGCTATAAAAGTGCTCTGCAAAGCCTACATGTGCCCGCTGCTGCTCATGGGAGCAGAGTCAGCGCAGGCAGATTGTTTTCGTACGAGCCTTTGCCCGCCCGCAGGAAACCCGACACCCTAAGGGTGGCTGCTAGGAAATCGCTCGATTCCAAACCATTCCCACTGAAAACCCTGAGTGCACGTGAAGGCCTATTTAAGCTACTATTAAGGCTTTTCGTAGAACCACACATTACTCGACTGGCAAAAAAAAAAGTTTCAGTAACAGTTGCCAGCAAGTTAAAAAACATATAGTTAAAACCAAACCAACAACCCAGTAAAACTATTAGCCCTGAGACCACACTGGGAGTCACCTGCTTTTACTTTCTTTTTAATTCACCCAATGCCATTTGAAGCACCAACGAAATCAACAATAACAAAACTATCTTAAAAATTATCTTCTGCTAGTGCTTTGTACCAATACAGACAGTATGGGTCAGGATTTAAAGAAGAAACTCTAGAGAAAACAAACAGATAAATATTTGGAGTAGCAGAATTTTTGCTCATTTTATTTGTGCTTTGCCACGTGTCTGTATGTTTTATGAGGGCATATTACACAAAATGTAGACGTGCCTGCACAACACACTGAGGCCCCATCCCTGGAGGTGTTTAAGACCAGGCTGGATGAGGCTCTGGGCCAGCCTGATCTAGTGTGGGGTGTCCCTGCCCATGGCAGGGGGGTTGGAACTAGATGATCCCTGTGGTCCCTTCCAAGCCTGACTGATACTATGATACTGTGAAAAGTTTCCAAACAAGGCAGAACTAGATCAGCTTCACTGCATAACCAACAGGTAAGTACAAACTGAATTAACTCCACTGATTATCAAAGGGAAAAGCCCAATTATCAATGCAATGGTATTTAAAATCATGTTCAAAACCTGTTCTTTTCTAAATTAACAATTCACAGAAGGAATATAACACAATTAGACTGAAAAAATAGATGTATGCTGCAAGAGATTTAACTACAATCCCTATGTGAGAATGTGTCTTTTTTTCTCCCGCAAGACATGAAGTTTGAATCCTCATTCCCATATACATTGTCTTCTTTCTGCTGCTCTTGCAGAAAAAACTTTGCAAAAGACAGAGAAAACTGCATTGAAATCCACTTCAGAGGTGCTTGTGCATATGAAATGAAAAAGGGTGAGGCTGGATTATAATGAGTCTTCCTAGCACCAGGACTGTAAAGAAATAGACATTAATTTTATGTTTATTGTCAGGCTTCATATTTAGATATCTTGTTTCCCAATTTTTTCTTATCCAAAAAAATCACGCCTTCTAACCCTTTCAGTACTAGTAGATGTAAATGCCCTCTGAGGGGGAAAGGTACCATTTTGCAGACTTCTGTAAAAGCTAGTCGAACACAGGCATATATATATACACACACAGAGTGTTGGATGTCTGCTTCCAGCTAAACAGCTTTGAAAATCGTAGTGAAAACCAACTTTTTTTCAGTAGTCCTTTCAAATGAAAACATAGTGCAGTATTTGAGAAATTCTGTATTTGTAGAAGAAAAATATAATGTAAAAACTGAAATAAGCTCCACACAGAAATATACTCAATATAGCTTGTGCATACAGAGACAAGAATTTTGTAGACATGACAATGTTCCAGAAAAAAAAATTAAAAGAAAGAAAAGGAAGGGGGGGGGGGGGGAGGTAGGAGGAAAGGTTAATTTATTGTCTCTGGAAGGAAAAATACATGATCAGCTCAGAGATGATCTTACACCTCTAAAGTTCCATTTCAGAAAAGATAAAAGTCTTTCAGATTTCCATCTGCAAAGGGACTAAGTATGTGCAAAGACACTACAAAGAATTTGCTTCATACTTGAGATGATGTGTAAAAGTGCAAGAAATATGTCATGCTAAGCACAATTTGACTTTGGAATAAAAAATAAAGGAGAAAATAAGAGGTTTATTTTTCTAGAAGAAAAATAAACAACAGCAAGAGCCTTAAAAGTAAATGAACCGGGCTGTTTATACACAGGGCATACATATATCTTACATGACTCACAACAATGAGTAACAACAAAGAGAAAAAAAGAATAGTGTTCCCTTATGTGACTCAAAGGTCAAGAGGTGGTTACAGCAAATCAATACATCCTGGTTTCACTCAAGATCTGTTGCTTTAGACAGGAACACAAAAAAATGCATTTAAGTCAAAAGTATGGTGGTATTTTCTCCTGCCTTGCAAAATACCTAGTGTCAGTCTGGTCAGACTAGGAGGAAGAGCTGCCCTCCCTTCTGCAGTATGTCAGCATTTAGAAAACAGAGTTAACACATGGCTCCAGCAAGGTCAGCCCTACACTGAGGCTCACTATCAGCTGAACTCAACACCAGGGTTTCACTAAGCAGAGCTCTTGCAGCACAGCCTTGCTAATAACCTCTGCCAGATGCCAAACTACTCAAGCAACATAGTACCCCAAAGACCAAAAATTCATCAAGACAACAGATGGACAAATCAAGCTTTTAAAATAAAGGTAAAAAAAGCAGCAGGTCAAGACAAAAGTGCATAAATATGTTTGCCCAGATTAACAACTAGGTATCTATTACAGCGATGATTGCAATGCAGCTTATGAATTACACATAAGGGCTTGCAGGGTTCCTAGAAGAGAGCCAAGGCACTGCTCTGGTTTCAGTTTGTCTTACTTTCTTTCTTTAAGAGTAAAGGGTGTCATTTTGCCATGGAAAGCTACTTTTACATGGATCAGCAAGTCAGTGATCTGCCATATGCAATATCTGCCAAATTCACTGACACAGTTCTCCATTAGGTAAGCACAAACATACTGTGGCCTATTTCAGAAAATGAGATTTAACATTTTGTGTCATATCCCAAAAGGAGATGAGAGAATATAATCTTGGCAACAAATACTGCACTGGAACAAAAGATTTGTAAAGGACTGGATGGTTTGGTGGTCATTCCTCCCCCCCCCTCCCCCCCCCCCCCCCCCCCCCCCCCCCCCCCCCCCCCCCCCCCCGTAGTTGTTTGGACAACACAACTTTCAGCTTTATGAATCAACCATGATTGTCTAATGTTTTGGTTCTGAATATAAGTTGTGTGTTTTAATTTCTTTGAACTTCCCAGAACATCCAGCCGTAAAATCACTGCACTTCAAATGTACTCAGAACACACACACACACACACCCCCTCCAAGAAGTATTTCGATCTCTAAAAGTGGATGTCAGATGGAAGTATGCAGACAAGTACCTTCATAACATCCATTTCAGACATGGAACCATTAAGAAAGTTAATGTACAAGAGACTGACTGATTCCACTTACAGGACTGGCCAGAACATGAACATTTCAATCCTGACTCTGACAGAATGAGAGAAGTAGCAGGGAGCATGAATTAAATCTGGCCTTGATGCTGGACAAGAATTTCATCATCAGGTTGTTTTCCTAGTTATTACTGGTGACTAAATATAATGATCCTATTGATTGACAGTCTATAACGAGTTCACTGAAGAAGCCTCCTTCTAAGACTATTAGCTGCCTTTTCTCAGAGTTTTCCCTCTTCAGGTGTGAGATGTAGGCAACTGCTTGCAATAATCGCATTGGAAAGCTGTAAGTCACGAGGCAGCTCATAGTTTTCCTGTCTTTAATGGCATCATTAACTCTGTTCTTTTTGCACAGGAACAAAAGAAACAAGTTGCCTTTGATATACTTATTAACATTTTTATTAAAAAAGGTAAAACTGAAAACAGCAACAGCCTAGTGGTAATATGGCAGACTGCCAAAGCAGGGCATTCAAAGAAAAGATTCTAGAGATTGCATTAAACCATGCCCAAAGTAGGCATCTGGTTTCCAAAGTTAAAACACAGGGCCCTCAGTATTGTAGTCCAGTCTGAAAATGGAGCTTTTCCTTAAGATTTTCTTGACTGCAGTAAGAACAGTTTTAGAGCTCTCCGACAGCTCAGTCCAAGAAAAGCCTCATTAAATTCATGCATAATACATGGAACAATTAAGTACAAATCTTTAAAATAATTTGCTACAGGAGGAAAGGCTTATTTATGTATTTATTACTTGGTGAAAGACACCAACCTCAAGACCACTAAATCTGACAAATGAAAAGCTGATTAATTTAGTAGTTTGTAGACAAGTACTCAATCCAACTAGTAGAAAGACCATGACAATAACATTTTAATTTCAGAGTTTACCATAAATAATTGAACATCTTAAATTCTGCAGCATTAACTCAGTATCTGTGGATTAAAACCTCGTTCAAGTAACATATTGCAGTCACTTCCTGCTTTACTTCTAAAGCAATCACATGAGACTCAAGTACCTAACAGGGATACAAGCACTATTACAGCTATAGTGCATAATTCATAATTTTGCCACAATCCAAGGGTAAGTACCCAAGCACAACATTTTGTCTTAGCCTGCCTGTTTATGCTCTATTATTTTACACCTGGTTTTATATTCTTAGTTAAGTGGCCTTATTGCGCAAGAAGTACTATTACCTAGATCTAGCTGGTTTTGGTTTTTTTGTGAGTTTGTGGGTTTTTCAATCACCTTTGGGAACTGGACTGTCCCCATCCAACATTAATTCTACTATGAGCCATAAAAAAATTACTTAAGCTGTAAGCTTTTCAGCCATGAGCTTTTAATTCTGTACTTGAATACTGGCTAAGCATTTACTACACAAAAACAAACACATTTTGAATTTGCAACGTAACCACTTGCAAGATGATCTTCTGTATTCAAAAAGACTACAATTTGTGTTATTTGCAGTTACTTTTTATCTGTGAAATCAGAATCCTTATAACATTTACAAATAAGTGTACTTTTATATTAATTTTAATATATCATAATGGAATAGGCATATCAAAACTACTCCTGTTAATAGAGCAAATGGATAACTACTAGATAGTTCTATCAAACCACTGAGGGTCGGTCTCCTAATCTAGCAAGAAATAGAAAAGTACACCATTCCGATTTACTCATAAAAGGTAGAGGTTTTGCTTGTTTTCAAATGTCACTGAAAAAGATCAAAGGCCATGGACTACAGGGATATTCCATTAACATTCAATTTAAATCTTTTCATGCTGTGGATAGTGCATCAAAGTGGGAGGTCACAATGCCTCACCAACTGAACTGAAATATACTTTCTGTTCTGAGTGGATAAAGAAAGGTAGTATTTGTTGTAGAGGTTACTTTTCAAGCATTAGGACTAATACCATAAAATAATTTGTCTTCATCAAAATTATTTGCAAACCATGGTATTAATTACTAAAAATTTCTCATAAGATTAGGGTTTAAATATGGTAGGTCAGAAAGGGTATTAATTCTTCTCACTGTGTAATGATCCCCTGAGCCAAGTCTGCAGTTATGTAATTTAAATGAATACCACATCCAGTGTGCAATGATAGCACTGAAGCTGACAGGGACACCAAGTCATAGCTTAGCAACACCTTAAGGGAGAGTAAATGCTCAATGCTGTAAAGAGATTAAATTATTCTGTTTTGTAGCTGACAAAAATGGGAAGCATCATTCTCATGCTCAATGCCCAGAACGCAAACACATGGAAGGAATATGAGAGAGATCTCTATGTGAAGAAGTTATATTTCTGCTATTCATACCTTTTTATGCACATATAAATTCAGAAATTAATTAATCTTGCTTTAATCAGTAAGGCAAAAATGGGGGGGGGGGGGGGGGGGGGAATGTTTCAGGCTGAAGTCCAAATTGCACGCTGTTAACAATGCCTTTGTTTCTGACTGAAAATAAGCTCCCAAGGCAGTTATAAAGCACTACAGAAAGCAGAGAAAATCCTCACCCAAACTTTAAAATTTAAGAACAGCAAATAAGAGACTTAACTTTTCAGAAGGCATCAAGGGAACCAGTCACTGCTTGTTTTCTTGTTGCAGATTTTAAATCTTATCTCCACATTAAAGCTTCCAACAACCATTACCTAAGGGCTTCCAAGGGGATACCATATGCTCTTAAGTAACAGGACAGTTGAGATCAGTTTTTCATGTGAAGCTGTTGACCTTTCAGCATCTCCCACAGCAAGAAGTGTTCTCCATTGCAATGCCTGAATGTCTAGCCTATCATCTTTGCTTTAACATGTCATTTTGCTCTCCACTTTGGTTTTTAAGAATTGTTCAAGAATTCAGTCAGTGAGAAATGAAGGTAGTCTCGGTAGGAACCACCCCTTTAGATGCACCTTCCAAAGCCATACCGTACAGCTCCTACCTAGTTTATTTTATGATGGCTGTATATGATTGCTAGCATCAAATTCATGTTTCCTTATATGTGTCGAACTTGCAAAAAATGCTTTTTTGATAACTTTTATTTTTCCTGTTCATTTGTTTTCATCTTTCAGTATAGCATGCAGTCCTTTGGTTTAATTTTTTTTCTTTTTTTTTGGTGGCATAGAGAGAGACAGGAGGGTGTTTGGCCAAACTCAACCCTTAGTTATTCTCATGAGATGACTCTGTGCTCCATAGGGTGAGATGAATTTGACAGAAAACCCAGTCCGCCTTAATCCCTGGTTTATAATCATGCTTTCTATTTGACAAATTATTCCAACAATCATGGTTGCTTTACCAGACTCATTTTCTGGCTAAGTCTCCTCTAGGTGTGTAGTGGCCACCTGTAGGAGATCAGCTGTGTTCCAGGAATCCCAAACCTGCTGCAGGATGAAGCACTAGCCTGAATACTGTCAACGTATTCCCCAGTTCAGCAAACCGTTGGCAGCAATTAACGTTTCAAAGGACATGCTCATAGAAGGCTTAAAATCTGGAGCAAATCTATTTAATTCAGGAGAAGAGAAATGGAACAGAGGGAATGGAAAAGCTTTAATCATCCTCTTGTATATGTTCAAAACAAAGAGCAAAGACTAAAATGGGCTGTGCCTATCTTCTCTGCCTGCCTCAGTGCCTGCCCTGTGCAACACGCCAATGAACGCAGAGAATGTTACTGCCCTGCTCTCGGGCAGCACTGCCAATCCTTAGACTGAGGTAAGCCAAGTCAAAATAAGGTGCTCAGGGAGGTGGAACATGGATTCAAGATGGGAGGTTGCTGAGGTTTTCACCATGCTCACACAGAGGGACTTGAAACTTGCCACTGGGTTTCTCAGTTTAAGTGCTGCAAACACACTTTTCTCTTGAAAGATCCCACCTGACTAAAGTAAGCAAGCACCAAACCAAATTTCCTCACAGAAGGCTTATTATCTTTGTGCATACTGTGCCATTTTTTATCAACTAAGAGGCTCACATAGAGATCTTATCAGTGGCCTGTTGCAAAAGAAAAGAGCATTTACAATTGAAATTATGATAATATAATCTTTACTCTTGAAATAAAATGTAAGCTACATTATCCATAACTGCAGGTCTTTAGCTCTGGCTTGAACAAGAAGCTTATTTAAATACAATGTGCCTAAGGCTTCTCTAGCCCCATTTTTATTACTTTACAAGAAACAGATTTTCCAAATTTATTCAGGCACTGTTTTCAGTGTTTAACATCAGTCAGAAGCTCCATTTCCACTGAATTGATGTGTGCTTTTATTTTCATTTCACTGTCCTCTAAAGTCAAGGATTCCATTCACTTTTCAGAAGCATGAGTTTGGGCTGGAGAAAGAAAGCTAAAGATTTGCATACAAAAGGGTAGAATACAGGTTAGTCAGCTTTGCAAGGACAGAAAAGCCCTGGGTCACCTCACAGTATTAGCAAATCAAACCCACCTTGGCTTTTAATCAGGTAGTAACTTCTTGAGGCAGTTTTGGGTTTCAGAGCTTCATAAAAAACTAGATGGCGCAAAAAGTTTTGGTCAAAAACCAGGATGATTTGAGGAAAAAAGAATTTTAGAATGATCCACTGCTTTACATTCATTCATTGTGTGTTAAAAAAAACCAAAACAACAGCAAACAAACAAAAAAACCAAAACAACTCAGAGAAAGATTAGCACTTAGGGAGGATTCAGGTAAAAACTTTAACTGTAGGTACAAGTAAGAAAAAAATACACTTGCAGCCATGTCATTAAAGACAACATATAGCAGTCCATTATACATGTGCTGATGTTTGATCCATGTAGGATCAAATCCTGTTGGCCTTTGAAGTCCCAAAGAGGCGAGAAAGGAGAGAGGTAGCACAGAGAACAAAACCATAGCACAAGCAGAATTTCTAGTAAGTTCTGGGGTGGGAGAACCCACTGAATATTCATCTCTGTGTAGAATAAATAACTACCAAAATGAACCTTCTACAGCAGAACAACTCAGAAGAGCAAGAGTAAGATCATCAGGCAGCATCCATGGTGAGCACACACATTTCAAGCACACACATTTCAAGCACACTGATGCAAACAGCTGTGAAGGACAGAGGAACTGGCTGCTTTCATGTTCCAGACCTGTGACATACAATTGGATGAAGGTTGAGAACTGTATTGTCCAGAGATGGACATATTACCAGAACAGGTCTCCTCTAGTACTGGAGTTTCTGCTTAACAAGTTCATGCATAATCATCCATTCAATTGTTAGTGAAAAAGGTTAAAAATGGCAAAAGGAAACTCAGCATAAAATATGCAAAATGAAGAAAATACCAAGAAGGACAACATGCAAAAAACCCCAAACTGTAATCGGCTGAAAACAAGCCTTGTGTCTTTGGTTTATTTTGTAAAACCAAGATGTAAAACGTTCAGGGCAGAAAGTATGAAGCAAATGTGAAATCTGTGTTTCTCTCTAAACGTCTTCTTCATTGTACTTTGCTTGTACTGCAACAATCTATAAAAATACCCTCTGTTAATGCAAGTGATTGGAACAGGTTTTCCAGGGAAGCAGTGGAGTCACCATCTTTGAAGGTTTTAAAAAAAAAGTGTAGGCATGGCACTTTCAGAACATGGTGGTATTAGACTGGACTTGATGACGTTATAAGTTTATTTCCAGCTGAAACAGTTTTATGGTTCTATGAACACATTAAGCTGATTTACTATTCTCTGGTTACCTTAAGAAAAACAACGGGGGGGGCGGGGGGAGGCAAATTACAGTATCACAGTAGCACCAAGGTTGGAAGAGACCTCAAAGGTCATTGAGTCCAACCTGTCACCACAGACCTCATGACTAGACCATGGCACCAAGTGCCACATCCAATCTCCTCTTGAACACCTCCAGGGATGGTGACTCCACCACCTCCCTAGGCAGCCCATTCCAATGGCAAATGACTCTCTCTGTGAAGAACTTTCTCCTCACCTCGAGCCTAAACTTCCCCTGGTGCAGCTTGAGACTGTGTCCCCTTGTTCTGGAAATTGACGGTATGCTTATTAGCACGAGATGAAAATTATGGCCATTTTTGTTAAGCCATTGTTTCCTTGAAAAGCAAGCAAGGGACATTCAAACATACCAGCCTTAAACAAGCTCTTTAGGTTGTTGGCATTTCCTTTCAGTGCCAACTTGTCACAGACCGATTCCAAACTGCTGTGACACTCCTCAATGACTACCAAGGAATAAACAATATCCACATGTTTATGTGCAATAAATGATTTATCTTCCCTCTGTGCTTCTCAGCCATACATAAAAAGAGGGTATGCAAAGAGCAAACAGATTTGTAAAGGAGCAGACTTATTAAAAATACAACCTTGGATCATCTGTCAAGGGTGCTGAGTAGTTGCAGCTCCCCTTGAGACTAGGGACCTTAAAGGCAAGAAGCGTCTCAGCAAAGTCTAATGTTTATATAACTAAAGCTAAAGCAAACAAATGAAAGCCTGCTTGCAAGGCAATGAAGCCCATCAAAGAATCATATTCTATAGCTCAAAAAAGTCACCGTAAATGACAAATGCTTCTTTCTATTTTGTTAGACACTTCCAAAAACAAAGGAGCCTTCACTGTTATTACTGCAACCTAATGCCTGCTAAAGGAATCTCTTCCCTGTGATGGGTTCTGCATTTTTCTCTGGTACATGACAAAAGCCCTGTTTTCTGACCTCACAGCTCACCTGAGACTTCGCACTGCAGTGGCTCTGGCCATCACAGATTAAGGAACACATGGATTTTAAAATGAATGAAATTCTGAGCTCATATCAAGAGTTCTACTGAAATCACGATGGCATGGGGTAGTTCAAGCCCTGCTACACAGGCAAAATAACTAGCACCAGGCTCAGCCATTTTACAATATAAATAACTTCAAGTAGTATGCAGGCCACATTGCCAGACATACTTGCAAACACTATAATTCAGAACTACATTCTCTCCCACCAGAATTACTTAAATATGGTGTTTCCATACAACATTCACCAAACAAAACATTGAACAGCTTCCTCAGGAATAACAAAATATCTCTAAGATAGACTTTTGGTATGTAATGCTTAATATGTACAGTAAATGTCTACGGTGTAGCAGGAAAAAGAGATCAATGATGGGAGCATGAAACATACTCATTTGTCAGAAGGGGGATTCAGAAGGGAAAGCTTTAAAAAACATACAGAGGACCAGAAAATAACAGACATCATTCATGAGCTGTAAAGTTCTAGAAGTTAGTTTTCTCAGTATGTTTTCATTTTGTTTAGGACAGCAGAGAGGAGTGCAGCCTTAGCAATTTAGGTCTAAGATCTTCAGGGAAAGAGGTTCTGCCCTGCTTTGACAGTAGCAGTTGCTGAGGCAAATTAGGTCTTTGACAGGGATAAAATGAAGTTTCACTGTTAGTACAAAAGGGCTCCCATTGATTTTGGCCTCTTTCAGCTGATGTAAATAATCAAGTAACCATAAATTTGACAAGGAATAATTGCTGCTTTGTTCATTACATAGTGTACTCAAAAAGGCATTTAAAATCACCTTGAGCAAAGGTAAAAGGATAAAGGAAAGCCGAGCTTGGACAGTTCTCCTTCATTAAGCTCTATTTTACAATGTCACCTGCAGCCATACAATCATCTTTCAGTGAGACAGGGAAAAGGAGTTAGGTGGTCTAAGCAGTAAGTTTGAAATACCATATTCTGACAGGGTCAGTGGGCTCTTAATTCTGCCAAAAAAAAAAAAAAAATGGAATTGATGAAGTTTTGTTTAATCTGCAGATGAGGTCATTCAAAGCAAAGGTGATCTGTGAGCAGTGGACCCAGTGATGCATGGCTCCAAATAAATTCCTCTCAAGCCCTGATGGGAGTTTTCATCACAGCCTCTGTTAGTGACAAAAGACCAAATTTTCTTTAACCTATTCTGTAGGCAACAGATTTTTTCCATCAGTCATCTCTAGTTCACCCTGGACTGCTAGTACTCCAGCTATATTAAAGCAAGCCAGCAGGAGTTCTCCTTATCATGACACAGTTATTACATGCTAAGGCAGCAAACCCTTTCTCCTAAGCGACACACCATAGGCACCCCCCGAGACCAAAAGTACTCATAATGAAATCTGCATCCATGAGTGAAGGTTGTAGCAACTAAATACATCTTTTCCACACAGAGAATTTTACTACTACCACTCAGAAATTACATTTGGCTTCAGAACATGCAGAGAATCCCTTGCCTGTCTATGAATTTGTTCCACTTTCTAGAAAGTTGACAAAGTGGCCTTACACAAAGCGTGGGTTCCTAATTCATACAAATAAGCATCAGGAAAACAAATCTCAAATACGAAGAGTACAACAATTGCCTTTGTTATTTTGAGCACCTACAGACTCCCAGCTACCTTTTAGAATAGAATAGAATAAACCAGGTTGGAAGAGGCCTTCAAGATCATCACGTCCAACCCACCAACCAATTCAACCTACCTAAACAACTAACCCATGGCACCAAGCACCCCATCAAGTCTCCTCCTGAAAACCTCCAATGATGGTGACTCCACCACCTCCCCAGGCAGCCCATTCCAATGGGCAATCACTCTGTATAGAACTTCTTCCTAACATCCAGCCTAAACCTTCCCTGGCACAACCTGAGACTGTGACTGTGTTCTTCAACCAAATCTGATATCTCAAGTTTTGTAACAATGATAAACGAGTCTTTAAGCTTACATAAAATAGATTTTAAAACAGTTTCCTGCAGCTGAGTTTAGACAGGGGGATTCTTAGTAAATCTACAAAGGTCAGTCTCCCATAAATGGCTACATTCATTAAAGAAGGGAAGAAAAGAAAAAAGAAGAAGAAAAAAAAGGGTTTATTGATTTCAAGTAATTGCTTTTGTGATCTCAATGAAAGTTCAGAACATTTTCCTCATTAAGTACATCATTTTGATAGTGAAGAAAATGGCAAAGTCAAGTACTCACATGTGTAAAATCAGTTTGTAATTGTTGTTACCTAATATAACTGTATTGGTGAAAGTGCTAGAAGGAGTGAAGGGAGAATCAGCATCACTGTTGGAAGAAAAGAAACTAAAAAATATCCTCATTATTTTACGAAGCGTATTTAGGGATGCTCTGTGATTTCAGAAGATTTCAGACCTGTTTTAGCTCTTAATGTCTCTTAACAAAACAAACAAACAAAAAAAAAGGGAGGAAAGCTATACTGATCTCAGGTGAGTCCAAATAGTAATAATAAAAAAAAAGGACTGCCAGTTGTCTGCAAAAGAAAAACAGTGTTTGTACCAGCTTTTGTGCTAGAAAGCAATAATGTCTGAAAAACACCCAATTATGGAACATTGTAGTCTATCACTACAAATGAAATCTAATGGTCAATGAGGGTAGCAGGATAAAAGTCCACCAGACAAGTTCATCTGACAATTTAGATTTCTATCTCTTCCACATGAAAGAAGGTTATCAGTAGTCAGCATGGATTCACTAAGGGTAAACCATGCTTGACTAATCTAACTGTTTTCCCTGAAGACATGACCAAAAGGATATATGAAAGGAGAGCAGTGGTTATTGTCTACCTTGACTTCAGCAAGGCTTTTGATACTCCTCCCATGAAATCCTTGAAGGGAAACTCAAGAAAAGTGGGATGGATGACTGTACCACCAGGTGGATTGGTAACTGGCTCAACAAGAGAGTTCAGAGAATTGTGACCAGCAGAGTACAGTCCAATTGGAGGCCTGTGGCTAGTGGTGTTCCCCAGGGATCAGTACTGGGTCTCATTTTGTTTGGTATCTTCGTCAATGACCTGAGTATAGAGTGTACCCTCAGCAAGTTTGCTGATGAAACTGGGAGGAGTGGTTGATACACAGAAGGTTGTGCAGCCATCCAACAAGATCTGGACAGGCTGGAGAGCTGGGTGAAAACAAACCTTACGAAGTTCAGTAAGGACAAGTAAAGGGTCCTGCATGTGGGGAGGAATAACACCAGGCACCAGTAAAGGCTAGGGGCCATTCTGCTGGAAAGCAGCCCCATGGAGAAAGACCTTGGCATCCTAGTGGACAGAAGTTATCCATGGGACAGCAATATGCTCTTGTGGCCAAGAGGGCCAATGGTATCCTGGGCTGCATCAAAAAAGCAGGTCAGGGGAGGTTCTTCTCCCCCTCTGCTCTGCCCTGGTGAGACCACATCTGGAATACTGTGTTCAGTTTTGGGCTCCCCAATTCAAGAGAAAAGGGGATCTGCTGGACAAAGTCCAACAGACAGCCATGAGGGTGATTGGGGGACTTGAACATCTCGCCAATGAATATAAAGACTAAGAGAACTGGGGTTGTTAGTCTTGAGAAGACTGAGAGGGGATCTTATTAATGTCTATAAATATCTGGAGGGTGAGTGACAGGATGAAGGTGATAGGACAAGGAACAACAGATATAAGCTAGAACAGAGGAGGCACCACCTAAACATGAGGAAACTTCTTTACAGTGAGAGTGACTAAGCACCGCAAGAAGCTGCCCAGACAGGTTGTGGAGTCTCCTTCTCTGAAGACTTTCAAAACCCATCTGGATGCATTCCTGAGTGATCCTGCTTTGGCAGGGACCTCAGACTAGATGATCTCTAGAGGTCCCTTCCAACCCTTAACATTCTGTTATTCCATAAAAAACTCATCACCAAAAACACAGCTGCTTCAGTTTGGTAGAGAATGAAACAAGGCACCAGATGACAGTATGCAGAAAACAAATGAAGGAGTGAAGACAGAAGTATGAATGATACCTAATTCTTTTTCAATACTTGACATCAATTTGTTGTGAGATCATATGATAGCTCCACAAAAATTACCTATATCAAACAAGGGCAATTTGGCTACACAGTTAATTACCATGTATGAAGTACTTTATCATTTGCAGATGTAATAATCACTAATATTGCTACTTTAGTTGAAAAAGATGAGAGAATAAGATGCTCCAAAATGTAGGCACCAGTATGCCTGAAGAGACTGCTGTTATGGTAGAAAACTTACAACAGAAAGCAAAATTGATCCAAATATTTTCTAATCTCAAAACTTAACCAGCAACATTTATTAAGATTTATACCTTTCAAGAATGACATTCTGGGGGAAAAGAAACCCAACCAACCAAACAACCAAAAAACCAACCCTAAGAACAACAACAAAAACCCCACAAACAAACATGAAATTCAAAATATTTAGTGCTCTGACCCTTAAAACAATCAGAATTTTTGGGGAATGTTCTGAAATTTCCTCATGCATCCAATTTACGTCTTGGTATTTTTACAAGTATTGAACGACATTGTACTGACTGCTAATTTGCTTGAAGTCAATACCCACTGAATGCACATGACCCTTTTGACTGCTGCTTTCTTTTTTTACAGGATGGAAAAGGTGGTTGTGCTGATATGCAGCTGTCCTGCCACAACGAAAGAAAAATATCCAAACATCAAACCCATGCTGCATAAATCTCATGAACCCAATGTTTCCCATGTCACCCTCTGCTGATGTTATGGATGCCTGGATAAGCATTTTTAATTTTCTTTTTTTTAGTGGCTCTCAAAATACCCACTTTGGGGGAAATAAATAAATAAATAATCTATGGGAACAACAAGAACAGCAACACCAAAAAATATAATTACCCAAAAATCCACCAAAAAAAAGCAAAATTGGCATTGCCTTCTAAATGAAAGCCCATGAGGACTAAGGTACAAGCATGCTAAGAAACACCAAAAATCGGCCTGAGCTAAGCTTCATCTTTAACAAATTCACCCTAAACACAGAAATGGGAATCCCATATGGAAAAAGCTGCTGAATCACCTGCAATGAGAAACTGCATTAAAGGAACTGAGAGACTGTAAATTAATTACTAAAAAGTACATACATTGAACTCCAGTACAAATGAACCCAATGTTTTTAAGGTATCAGAGTATGCAACACAAGGACTAGAAAAGCAGATTAGATTCACCAACAGTTAGATACTAAAGCAAGAAAAAACAGCTGGCAGACCCTTTACCTATATACAAAACTGCCTCCCTTCTCTTCTTCATACAAAAGTGACAAAACAACCTCTGTTGGACATCATTTGTGAGCTAAATTGATGGACTGACTTTCTGCATTGCAAAAAAGTACATCACCCTAACAAACACCTGCAGTAAATCAAAGGCAGAAACGTGACTAGCACCAAGTTGGGAGGATTCACTTCCATGTAACACTCTTGAATACGCAAAATACCAAGAAATTATTTCTATTTTAAAATAAGAAACACATGGTTTAAATCTGTTGTAGCAACCTATAGATTCTGAGGAGGATTAAAGGGATAGCTCTTACAAAGTGCTTTATCCATTTTGGATGCTGCATCCCAAAAAACTCACTTGAGCTTTACACAAAATTCTTCTAATCATTCCTGGGACATTGCTATTACTGGTTTCATTATTCATGTTACCGTTTAAAAGTGCCTTATTTTAGCTGAACTTAATCCTGTTGATAATTAACAGCCTAACCAGATTAATCTTAGTTGAAGTACTTTTTTTTTTTTACCCTATTTATTATGCATTGTTCAATTAACCTTACTTAAAAATTGCCAGTTGAAACAGTGCAATTTTCCAGACAGATAATAGGAAAAACGATAAATGCATTTTGCTGCAGGAGCTAAGAGTTGAACTTCTGACCTTTAAAACTACTATGTCCCTATCAAGTACTTTTGCTCACTGGAAATTGAATAATTGAATACATGATGCAGAAATGGTCTGCAATCAGTTGCACCATAACTGTATTCTACTACTATGAAAAGAAAAATACCATTTAAGGCCCACTAGCAATCAATAGGAACCAGCATATACTGAGTAGCATCAGAAGTGGTCACTGAAATGTACATTTGTCTAAGGACTTAGTTTTTCTCTCTGAACATTTCCAGATTATTTTCTTCTATTTCAAAATAATCATTACCACATTTGTGCACACTTTCATATAGTCACAACAGATATATATCAGTCAGTTTAAACATTAATTACAATTGTGTCCAGTTCTGGGCCCCTCAGTTTAAGAAGGATGTTGAGTTGCTGGAACATGTCCAGAGAAGTGTAACAAAGCTGGGGAGGGGTTTGGAGCACAAGCCCTATGAGGAGAGGCTGAGGGAGCCTGGAGAGGGGGAGTCTCAGGGGAGACCTTATTGCTGTCTACAGCTACCTGAAGGGAGGTTGTAACCAGGTGGGGGTTGTTCTCTTCTCCCAGGCAACCAGCACCAGAACAAGAGGACACAGTCTCAAGCTGCACCAGGGGAGGTTTAGGCTGGGTGTTAGGAAGAAGTTCTTCATAGAAAGAGTGACTGCCCATTGGAATGGGCTGCCCAGGGAGGTGGTGGAGTCACCATCACTGGAGAACTTCAGGAAAAGACTGGATGGGATGCTTGTTGCTATGGTTTAGTTGATTAGATAGTGTTGGATGATAGGTTGGACTCAATGATCTCAAAGGTCTCTTCCAACCTGGTTAATTCTATTCTAAGACCTATTTTGAATATAGAATACTTCATTACTATAAGTTGCTTGATATTTTAATTTATAAACCTCAAATATTGAGGATGCTCCTTATCTACAAAGACTGAATAACTGTGCAATCCAAAATACAAAAAACTGTATTTGAGATAATCATGCCAAACAGTTTTTGTTAATTACATCATCTTGATGTCATCTTCATAATTTAGTCCATGTTTAGAATTATGACTGACTTGTGTTACAATCTTAGACCAATAAGGAAGCAGCAGCCTCCAGAACTGCTCTTGAAATCACAGTTTCAATGAGTAAGGGTGCATTTAAGTTTTTTCCATCTGTTTAAAGATTTTTTTTAATTTATTTGTTTTGTGTTTTTCATTTTTTGGCAAGTGTAGCACATGCATCTGCATACAATAAAGGTTTCACAATAAATGAAAAAAGGAGATGTGAAAGAGTACAAATTGTGCCTTCAAAATTACTTGTAGCAGACATCACTGTGTTCATAGCTCTCTCCCCATTAATAAGACTATTTTCAGCAATAGCCAGAATTTTAGTAAGTCACAGATCTATTTGCACCTATGAGGCTAATGCCAGTAATATGCTTGATTCTGGAAGATCGTAGCTCTATGTTGTCTTATTAACAGCAGCTCCCCATTTCATCTTTCTTTTAGCAAAAATATTGATAAAAATCTACTTGAAAATCTCTATAAAGCATACCCTAGGGATGTTAAAACCAGCCCAAATTAAGCATTGCACATGTAGAAAGTATATCATATTACACCAAGAACACTTCTTTATTAATGCCTGAACTGTCTGTGTCCAGTTCTGGGCCCCTCAGTTTAAGAAGGACATCGAGACACTTGAACGTGTCCAGAGAAGGGCAACAAGGCTGGGGAGAGGCCTTGAGCACAAGCCCTATGAGGAGAGGCTGAGGGAGCTGGGATTGTTTAGCCTGGAGAAGAGAAGGATCAGGGGTGACCTCATTGCCCTCTACAACTACCTGAAAGGTGGTTGTAGACAGGAAGGGGTTGGTCTCTTCTCCCAGGCAACCAGCACCAGAACAAGGGGACACAGTCTCAAGCTGTGCCAGGGGAGGTTTAGACTCGAGGTGAGGAAAAAGTTCTTCACTGAGTGAGTCATTCATCATTGGAATGGGCTGCCCAGGGAGGTGGTGGAGTCACCGTCCCTGGAGGTGTTCAAGGGGAGATTGGACGTGGCACTTGGTGCCATGGTCTAGTTGTGGGGTCCGTTGGGACAGGTTGGACTTGATGATCCTTGGGGTCTCTTCCAACCTTGGTTATACTGTGATACTGTGATAACTTAAAAATGTTTAATCTCCTCCTTCTCCAAGAGCTGTTACTGCACTTTCATAGATGCCCTTATCTGTGTATTTGGATGAAATCAACCTGTTTGAAATCAAGTTTTAACCATATTTTATTAACACAGTCTAAACTTTCTGAGATATGCAAAACTTTCCTTTCAGTATTTGAATTGCCAAAACATATCCAATTCAATTCCATTCATATAATCAGGCAGAAATGTCCCATCTGAAGCAGGCACTTATTCCCATTGTTTCCAATACTGAGAGAAAGAGACAAAGGCTGACTCATCTTATCAGAAAGCACAGATAATGGGTTAATCCTATGAGAGATGGAAAAAATGCTTTTCTTACAGCAAGCACTTTAAGCAGCCTCCAGAAAGCATCCCTCTCTGAGAAAAGAGAAGCTGCTAGACACACTGGAAGGGAAGTTCTCACTGAAAATCTCTGTGGAAACTCTCTAGAGAGAAGAATGACTGGGATTGTATGAGAAACATTAAATGTAATTTCAAAAACTAACACACACACCAAAAACAAAGCAAAACAAACAACAAACCCTTTCAAATTATAGTTGTGTCTACTGCATTTAAGTAACTATTAGTCTATCAACATTATTTAGGGGGAGGAAAAAAAAAACCAACATGCCAGATGCTGCATTTGTCTTCCTTTTCAAATATTTACTTCCCAACTTGACACATTAACTGAACACACACAGGGGCATTCCCAACCATTAACCTAACCCCCAAGTCAGTTTACCACAAAATCATGTCTCCAAGAACAACATCTACACTTTTTTTTGAACACTTGCAGGAACAGTGATTCCATCACTTCCCTGGGTGGCCTGTTCCAAAGCTCAATCACTCTTTCAGTGAAGACATTTTTCCTAATACCCACTCTAAGCCTTCCCTGTCACAATTTCAGGCCATTTTCTCTTGTCCTATCACCCAATAATAGGCAGAAAAGGCTGCCCCACACCTCCCTACATTCTCCTTTCACATAGTTGTAGAGAACAATGAGGTCTCCCCTCAGCCTCCTCTTCTCCAGACTCAGCAATCCAAGTTCCCTCAGCCACTCCTAAGACTTGCTCTCTAGACTCTTCACCAGCTTTGTTGCCCATCTCAGACTCAATGTCTTTTCTTGTAGTGAGGGGTCCAAAACTGAACACAGTACTCAAGATGTGGCCTCCCCAGTAATCACTTCCCTACCTCTGCTGGCCGCACTGATACAAGCCAGGATGCTGATGGCTGCCTTGGCCACCTGAGCACACTGCTAACTCATGTTCTGATGGCTGTTGATCAGCACCCCCAGGCCCCTTTCTGCCTAGCAGCTTTCCAGCCACTCTACCCCAAGCCTGTAGCATTGCATGAGTATATTGTGACCCAAGCACAGGACCCTGCACTTTGCCTCGTTGCATTTGATACAGCTGGCCTCTGCCCACTGATAGGCTGTTTAGATCCTTCTGCAGAACCTTCCTACCCTCAAGCAGAGCAACACTTGAACCCAACTTGGTGTCACCTGCAAACATACTGAGAGTGCACTCAGTCCCCTTGTCCACACAGCTGATCAAGATATTCAAAAGAACTGGCCCAAATAATGAGCCCTGGGGAACCCCACTCATGACCAGCCAATTACTGCAGATTTGAGATATAGCAGACATCAGTAAAGAAATGTGTTTCCCACTGATGGCAGCACTATAGTTTGGGAACACAAAGGCAAAGAAGATCATGATGATGTTAATTCACAGGAAAGCATTTACACCTGATAGTTCTCATCAGTACAGTAATTGTCTCTGTTCAGATTGATCAATACAGTGACGTCTCAACATTTTATTCTTTAATATAAATTCCAAGTCTGTATTTACTGCTAAAAAGAGCAAAAAACTAGAGTCTGTCTCCATACTTTGCAAGTTATTACAGTACTACATTCATTCACAATATTGTGAGAACCTGTGGGAGTTTTCTTATCAATCTTGCAGCAGTGCATAATCTTGTGATGCAAATTCCTTTCAGAAAAAAAATTCCTTTTTAACTGATTGCAGACAAAAGCAAAAACAGCAACTTCAAAGTTCTCCAGTTAAACAAGGACTACAGAAAATACTGTTGCTGCTTTTATGGATGAGTCCCCTCACCTAATTGAGTCTCATCATGAGGGCATCAGCAAATAAAGCAATTAAAAGGAGAGCCACCTATGATGTTTAGTATCTTTGCTACAAATATATATTCATTTTGTACAGCTCTTTACAAATAAAGTCCCTAAAATGCAAGTTTTAAATGAAACAAGATTACAAGAACAGTGTCAGTTCAGATTCTTCAGTCTTAACCACTGGTCTAAGCACCCGTTTTTATACATATATATTCACACACATATATATATATATGCATTACTCAAAACCAATTCAAAAGTCATCCATACATCTTTGTTTTCACAGAATCACAGAATTGTTAGGGTTGGAAGGGACCTCAAGGATCATCTAGTTCCAATCCCCCTGCCATGGGCAGGGACACCTCACACTAGATCAGGTTGCCCAGAGACATCCAGCCTGGCCTTAAAAACATCCTGGGATGGGGCTTCTACCACCTTCCTGGGCAACCTGTTCCAGTGTCTCACCACCCTCATGGTGAAGAACTTCTTCCTAATACCCAATGTGAATCTACCCATTTCTAGTTTGGTGGTTATTATTTTGTTTGTTTGTTTTTGTTTTCCCCATTCCCCCTAGTCCTATCATTACTTGACACCCTAAAAAGTTTTAAACCAAATTAAGTTCATTATTTAGCCAGCTATGTGCTATGACCAAACTAATGCCATGAAAACTCAGCTATACAGGGCATTGACACCTCAAGGAACTTCCATATATAATAGAGATGCACAAAGGGAAGCATCTTCTTCACATACTGGTAAGCTATTTTCTGAAGTAACCAGCGTTGCACAAGTAACAGAAAAGATGCCTAAAACAAACTGTGGGAACTATGTCCCCATAGAAGTTTATTCCTCACAAATTGTTTCTCTGCTATCACAGAAGTTTGTGTCAAACAGACTGCTTCTCTGCTCCCCTTCTCTCTGTATTGGAAGCATCCATGACAGTCTACTCCTGGAACAGTAAGCTGCAGTTCAGGCACCACTTGCGTGCCTATACCTCACCTGTGCCAACTCAAGGTGCCAGGATGCCATTGGCATTCTTGGCCACCTGGGCACAGTGCTGGTTCATGTTCAGCCTACTATCAACCAGTACCCCCAGGTGCCTCTCTGCCTGGCTGTTCTCCAGCCACTCTGACCCCAGCCTGTAGCACTGCATGGGGTTGTTGCGGCCAATGTGTAGAACCCAGAACTTGGATGTGTTAAATCTCATGGCCCACAGCCAACTCAAATGATCATATATCAGTATTTGTCAAGAAATGTATGAATTTACACCAGGTCTACAAGATGGTTCACTGCAGCAAGGCAAAATGAGGTACTATTCTATGTATTCTAATCAGTTTGTGTTCCACAATAAACTCCTTAGTACATAGATCCCTAGGCTCAAGCTAGCTTTTGTCTTTCATTAGAGCCATCAGTTCCAGACAGGATTTTTTTTTTTTTTTGCTGGTATTTCACATGCTTTAAAATTTTTAGATTAACACCTTCCCTGCAAGCAGGGCAGAGGCAGAAAAAGCAGAAGCTACATGTCCAGTAATTACAGTGTTTTGCTCTTCTTAAAATTTAAAAGGAGCTTCGATATCTCATGCCTCTGTTACTATCGCCTTACTGACATCCGAATAAGTAAAATGCTGTTCCTTTTTTCTGGCCTGTGAATACAAATATTAGAATAGAATAGAATAGAATAAACCAGGTTGGAAGAGACCTTCAAGATCATTGCGTCCAACCTACCAACCAATCCAACCCACCTAAACAACTAACCCATGGCACCAAGCACCCCATCAAGTCTCCTCCTGAAAACCTCCAATGATGGCGACTCCGCTACCTTCCCGGGCAGCCCATTCCAATGGGCAATCACTCTCTCTGTATAGAACTTCTTCCTAACATCCAACCTAAACCTCCCCTGGCACAGCCTGAGAAGTGAATTAATTAGTGAATTATCAAAAAGGAAGTTGAATAAACTTCAGAGTAAGTTATATATTTGCTCTGATTTTTGCTCAAACTTTCTCTGTGAGCATTCAGTATCATCTAAGAGCTGGTTCCCACAGAGAAAAGGTTGTTTTCACTGGACAATCCTACATCCAGTGCTACAGAGACTTACTCCGTTCTTCTCAAGGAAGGCTTGCTTCTGTGTTATATAGCACACGCCAAACAACCAAAAAAAAAAGCAAGCAAGCTACTGGTCACAGATTTTTGGGGAAGTTTTATGATCTACAAAATGAATCACCCACAAGTAGCAAACCATCTTGGAAAGGACAAATCAGGGCATCAGTTACATGCCCTTTATTTCCTTCAGAAGGATATAAAATTAATTCCCCTGTCAGGCCTTGTGTGGCAGCATTGATCATCCCACTTGAAAACTGCTGCTCTGTTGGACAGACAAAAATTCTACAAGAGAGACTGAATTTCAAAGTAGTTTTTATTAGCTGGTCCAACTCTTCATTGTTCTTAGCATCTGTCTACAAGCATCTTTTTTACCAGCACTTCAGAAAATAATCACTTTTAAGGAGAGGGGAGGATAGAGGCAGACATTTAGAGCAGCCTATGCTGCCCTACTACACAGCTAATAGGTCGTAAAACAGAGTACCATAAGCTTGGACTTTCAGGCTGCATTGTCTCTCTGAGATAGCATCTAGCAATCAGTATTCTCAAAATGTCCAACCTCCAGCAAAGAGTATGCAAAGATGAGGTAGCAAGGTACAGTGGGTGGAATAACCAAAGCTCAAGTAACTACACTTGCTAACATGAATGAACACAATTTGTACCACACCCTAGGCTGGAAACAACACCAGGTTTCAGCAGTAAGGTCCATGGTTAAATCAAGCTCATCTGCCAGCTTTGCACTCTACAGGTCTTGTAAAGCACATTGTGTGCTCACCTTCACCCAGACTACAGGAGGGGAATGGGGGCCAGTACACCAGACTAGCCCTTTGAGAGCAAGGATCCTCCTCTCTTACTGTAAAAATTATTCCTGCTTAAGAGATGAAAGAAACATCCTCATTTAACACTCTCATAAAGCTAGAAAGACAACTTTTGGGAACAGACTCACTTTTAAATCTACATCCACAGATAGTAAGATAGAGCATCAAGTCTGATCATGTTACAATTTATTATACTTGCCAATGTTCTCTTTTACTATTATTTTGATCACCTTTAGGTTGACATTTGATCTGAAGACTTTCAATTGATCATGACTGACTTATCTTTAAAATACTTCAATTGTTGCCTGGATTATGTATTTCTCTACAACTTATCTACCAGTGCATGCACTGTTTGCAAACAAGCAATGACAAATTATCATTGAAAAAAAAAAGTCAGTCACTAGGCTAGGAAAAAAGTCTTCACATATTGCAAGTACAATCAAACCAGCACACAGTCTATTCTGTGGCAAGTGGTGGTCTACTAGGGTAAGAGGCATTACCCAAGAAACTAAGCAAAACTGGTTTTATTGTGACTATGTGTAAAACTCAAGCTCAGATAGGCACTCACATGACAGGCAGAAGAGAATTATGGCTGAAAAATCACCATTTCTCATCATAAATAGCTATGTTTCCCTTCCATTTAGCAAGAAGAATGCTTTGAAGAAACTCAATCATGTTTTTTTTTTCCCCATTAATAGGCAGCAAGAGGCAATTACATTTCATTTTGCCTTTTTACTAGAAACGAAAGTTTAAAATGTCAACTTGTCCAAGTCAGTTTTTAAAGATAACAGTAGTATCCAGTTTTCTCCATTCTGAAGCTCAACTTTTGTCTCTACAACAGAATTTAGAAATCCTCATTGGTAAGGCTACCTGTAATACATTTGAAGAGACAAAGTGATGGTGTCATGTACACTGGGCAGGGGGAATGTAGTGTAATAAGAAAACAAAAAAAACCCAGCAAACACCCAACAGCAACCAAAAAAACCCACCACCACCCAAAACCAACCACACAAAAATAAACAGAAACCCCAAAATAACTCCCCACACCCAACAAAACAAAAAAATACCCCTCATAGAATCATAGTATCAGTCTGGGTTGGAAGGGACCACAAGGATCATCTAGTTCCAACCCCCCTGCCACGGGCAGGGACACCCCACACTAGATCAGGCCAGAGCCTCGTCCAGCCTGGTCTTAAATATCTCCAGGGACAGCGCCCCAACAACCTCCCTGGACAACCTGTTCCAGGGCTTCACCACTCTCATGGTGAAGAACTTCCTCCTCACATCCAGCCTGAATCTCCCCACCTCCAGCTTCATTCCATTCCCCCTACTCCTATCACTACTTGATATCCTGAGAAGTCCCTCCCCAGCCTTCTTGTAGGCCCCCTTCAGATACTGGAAGGCCACAATTAGGTCACCTCGGAGCCTTCTCTTCTCCAGCCTGAACAGCCCCAACTCTTTCAGTCTGTCCTCACAGGAGAGGTGCTCCAGCCCTCTGCTCATCCTCGTGGCCCTTCTCTGGACCTGTTCCAGCACATCCATATCCCTCTTGTAATAGGGGCTCCAGAACTGGATGCAGTACTCCAGGTGGGGTCTCACCAGAGCTGAGTAGAGGGGGACAATCACCTCCCTTGACCTGCTGGCCACACTTGTCTTGATGCAGCCCAGGATCTGATTGGCTTTCCGGGCTGCAAGTGCACACTGAGAGCTCATGTTGAGCTTCTCGTCCACCAGCACCCCCAAGTCTCTCTCCTCAGGGCTGCTTTCCAGCCAGTCACTGCCCAGCCTGGATTTGTGCCTGGGATTGCCTCAAGCCAGATGCAGGATCCTGCACTTGGTCTTGTTGAACCTCATGAGGTTGGCTTGTGCCCACCTCTCCAGCCTGTCAAGGTCCCTCTGGATGGCATCCCTTCCCTCCAGCCTGTCTGCTGCACCACACAGCTTGGTGTCATCAGCAAACTTGCTGAGGGTGCACTCAATGCCACTGTCCATGTCACAAGCCTGGTCCCAGGACTGATCCCTGAGGGACTCTGCTTGTCACTGGCCTCCACTGGGACATGGACCCATTGACAGCCACTCTTTGGGTGCAGCCATCAAGCCAGTTCTTTATCCATCTAGTGCTCCAGCCATCAAACCCATGTGTCACCAGTTTGAGACCAGGATGTGGTGCGGGACAGTGTCGAAGGCTTTGCTCAGGTCCAGGTAAACAACATCAGTTGCTCACCCCTCATCTATTGATGTTGTCACCTGTTCAGAGAAGGCTACCAGGTTTGTCAGGCAGGATTTGCCCTTGGCAAAGCCATGCTGGCTGTTCCCACCTTCACCTCTTCACTATTCTTCTGAGTCAGTAGTGCCTCCAGAAGGATCTGCTCCATGACCTTTCCAGGCACAGAGGTGAGACTGACTGGCCTGTAGTTCCCTGGTTCCTCCTTCTTACCCTTTTTTTGAAAATGGGAGCAATGTTTCCCCTTTTCCAGTCTGTGAGGACTTCCCCAGACTGCCATGACTTTACTGCTCATGCACAACACCTGTAGAACTCTTGCCTTCCACATAAATTTCTTCTGAAGAATTCAGTTAATCAGTGCTAAAACCTAGGCAGGTGAGCATTACTATTCACATACTAATCAGTCAGCTGCAGTTTTATCAACCAGCTTCATTAACAGAGTTACAACAGAGACAGCAGTCACATTGTTTCAGAGAAACAAACAAATTCAGCTTTCACAGAATAACACAACCATTTGAAGAGCTCTGCAGGTCAGCAGCTCAAGTCAGGGCTGATTTCAAAGCTAAGTTACACTGCACAGATCCAATGCAGAGTTCAGAATTTTTTCTCTATGCTCCACTTTTAATTTGCAGTTTATAATTGGGGGGAAAAAAAAAAATTAAGGCAGTAATGGTTTCCACAACATCTGCTATCATCTTCGCCTCCCTGCAATATCTTCATATTAACTACTGTAGAAATGTTTATTACTTTAAAGATTATGAGTATGCACATGGAAGCAATTAACAAATGAAATGCCATGGAAAATGCCATTTGAAAGATATGAAGTTTTGCAAAGTAGCATCCTATAAGGCAATTAAACAGAACATTACCAAAATCTTGCCAAATCTGCATGAAGATCATCATTCTTTGGATGATGAAGACATGAAGAGAAACAGTTCATTTTGTGAAATCACTGTTGCATATGAATGTATGAAATTTCAAGCTACATAAAATTGTCTTTGCAAAAATAGAGTAGCAGCTTATTTGACTGTAAATTAGTTGCCTCACCACTTCATTCATTTTGCAAATAACTTGTATTTGCAAAAATCTAGCACTACCAATGAATTAAGAGCCAGTTCTCTATACAAACACATAATTACAGTTTAATTTTGGAGAAAATAATTCACCAACTCTAAATTAAGTGGAAGTCATTCTGCCTCTGTGCTCAGCACTGGTTAGGCCACACCTTGAGTACTGTGTCCAGTTCTGGACCCCTCAGTTTAGGAAAGATGTTGAGTTGCTGGAACGAGTCCAGAGAAGGACAACAAAGATGGGGAGGGGTTTGGAGCACAAGCCCTATGAGGAGAGGCTGAGGGAGCTGGGGTTGCTTAGCCTGGAGAAGAAGAGGCTCAGGGGAGACCTTATTGCTCTCTATAGCTACCTGAAGGGAGGTTGTAACCAGGTGGGGATTGATCTCTTCTCCCATGCAACCAGCACCAGAACAAGAGGACACAGTCTCAAGCTGCACCAGGGGAGGTTTAGGCTGGATGTTAGGAAGAAGTTCTTCACAGAAAGAGTGATTGGCCATTGGAATGTGTAATGGGTTGGGGCAGGTCCCCTCCCCATCACAGGCAGAAATAACGACTCAGGCAAACGGATTGCAAAAGTGATGAAAGTTTAAATAGAAAGCAGTGAATGTTACAGAAAACCCAAAGCGCAGTGACAAAGAAAGATCCCATCCCCACCTGAGGGTGCATGCAAAACCCCCAGGGCTCCTTCTTCCCCCTCCCTCTGCTGGGCTAGTCTCAGCTGGCCAGGCCTGAGACTGCCCATCCCCCTGTGGCCTTGGGCCCAATCAGGCCCATGGCCGGGAGATCTCTCCCCCAGTTACCAAGTCTCGGAGAGGGAAGGAAAGAGGAAGTGCCAGACTCCGCACTGGATCTTATAGTGGTGCAAAGAATTATGGTAGGAAATACACAATTTCCTGTGTCCATCCCTCTGGGCTGGACTTCTGGACACAGGAAGTAAATGCACCAGGGGGGCACCCAGCTCAAACTACAACATGCCACCCCTGTATTTCATACCATAATCCTTGCACCCAAACACATCATCAGACCAGAAAACTTCTGATGACATGTCCGGCAGAGTCCATATCTTCATCTGGGCGTCCACTCAAACAGTCTCTCATTCAGGCTCAAGCATCAGTCCATTCCAGTTGTTCTTCCTCATGTGATGGAACCTCCCAGCGACGCAGTCCTTCTCCTGCAGTGTGAATTCCTTGTGGACTCCTTGGGACATCCTGGTCACCTGGAAATACCTCACAACTTCTCAGCCAAGCCTTTACTCTCCTATTCAGCGGCAAATTCTCCACCCCTGGGGCAGGCCAGTCGGAACAATCCGGCTCCACGACTGCCTTTTTCAATCCATCCAGGGTGCCGCAGCCAACCGCTTTCACGCGGACCAAAGCTACACAGATGCATGTCAGAGGCACTCTGCACCCCCCGGCTGGGCGCTCGCGTACCGAGGCAGGACAGCATCCGGCTGCACAACCTCCACCCCCGGAAGAGGGAGGAGCTGCGCCACAGCCCGCTGAAGAAGCAGGGAGGCGGAGCCAGGTGCTCGGCGCCATTTTCGGAACACGTCCGAAAACACCAGGGAAAGATTTACAGCTGCCGCCGCCGCCTGAACGCAGCCCGGCTCGGGCGGTGCCGCCGCCGCCGCTTGAACGCGGCCCGGCCCGGCCCCCGCCGTCTCTGTCGCCGCGATGCAGAGTCCGAGTCACCTCCAGCAGTCGCTTGCCCGCTCGCCGCGGGTGTCCGCTCCCCGCAGCGGCCGCGGGCCGACCACGCTCTGCTTGCCGCTGCCCCTCCTCCGCTCCCTGCCGCTCCGCAGAGAACGAGGAGAAGGCAGGTCTCGCCTTCTTAGGCTACTAGAGCACTCTTAAGCTACCCTGGGCAGAAAGTCACAGAAAGAACCACCCCTCGCTGTTCCCAAGCAACAGTAGGGGCTTCCATGCCATCAGCTACGCACCAGCTATCCTTCTGCAGCCCACAGGAGTTCACACAGTCGCCCCGGTAACACAAAACCTGAGCCCCAACTTTCCAAACCCAAACCGACGCCCAGAACTAAATTTAAACTCTCCATCTTTTGCAATCCGAGCTGCAGTTGGCCCCACGTTGGCGTGCCAAAATGTAATGGGTTGGGGCAGGTCCCCTCCCCACCACAGGCAGAAATAACGACTCAGGCAAACGGATTGCAAAGGTGATGAAAGTTTAAATAGAAAGCGGTGAATGTTACAGAAAACCCAAAGCGCAGTGACAAAGAAAGATCCCATCCCCACCTGAGGGTGCATGCAAAACCCCCAGGGCTCCTTCTTCCCCCTCCCTCTGCTGGGCTAGTCTCAGCTGGCCAGGCCTGAGACTGCCCATCCCCCTGTGGCCTTGGGCCCAATCAGGCCCATGGCCGGGAGATCTCTCCCCCAGTTACCAAGTCTCGGAGAGGGAAGGAAAGAGGAAGTGCCAGACTCCGCACTGGATCTTATAGTGGTGCAAAGAATTATGGTAGGGAATACACAATTTCCTGTGTCCATCCCTCTGGGCTGGACTTCTGGACACAGGAAGTGAATGCACCAGGGGGGCACCCAGCTCAAACTACAACAGAATGGACTGCCCAGGGAAGTGGTAGAGTCACCATTGCTGGTAGTGTTTAAGAAGAGACTGGATAAGGCACTTGTTGCCATGGTTTAGTTGATTAGGTGGTGTTGGGTCATAGGCTCGACTCGATGATCAAAAAGGTCTTTCCCAACCTGGTTTATTCTATTCTATTCTCATTTCTACAGAACAGAGAATGTAGACACAGTATTTTGGCCCTTAAAAAATACTTCCAGTGAACATGAACTATTTTATATGACGTTCCTTTCAAAATTAGTTGGTAAGACAATGCTAGTAGAAATCAAAACTAGCAGCAATTAACATATTGATATTGGGCATATAACTAAGAAACATATGAAGAGTAAACAGTCAAATACTCTGGTATAAAATGCTCCCGTTTTTCCCTCTAGAAGATTTGTGTAAGGAAATTCAAGATTTTTAACATAAATTTATTCCTATGAAATTATCTAATTTCCTCTGCAAGATAATATTACTGTGATCTGGTTCTATATCACACTAAGAACTACAGACCTTAGAATGAGAGCCTTCAGCATAAGAAAATCTTTTGAGGTATAAAGTAATTTACATGAGGCATCATAAATATAGTACAAGAAAAGAGTTCCTGAATAAATTACAAGCTAAAGAATATACAGAAGATTAGAAGGAGGCCTCAACATGAAAGTCCCAAGCTATGTCTCTTATTAGCTCCTTTCCTTTCAGAGAGGATTTTTGGTGTCTTTCACTGCTGTGCAAGTGCTCAATTCTCTCAAAAATATGGACACGTAGAAGATAAGATGGCTACTTAAAGTTTCTTCCTAAAAGTATAAATTCATGCCCTCCTTTCAAAATGGCAGTGAGGGGGACTGCCAGCTTCCACCACTGTTCATATTCAAGACAGAGCTGTTTCACTGATAGGAAGCAAGAAGAGAACGCAATCCACTTTACTTACTCACCATTTGTATCTACTTGAACCTCTCAGGCAGTCCAACAGCAGCTTCCACCTGCTACAGACTCCAGTAATTGCAAGAATATTACAAGAAAATTACAAATATTAAAGTAAAATATCATATCAATTGATTAGAAGGAATGCTGTCCAATTGCCTATTTTCTTTCTATTCATATAGAAGAGATATACACTTAAGAGGGCAAAACGAATTAACTTCATGTTCTTTGCCAGTTATTAATTTTGTGCTTTAGATAAAGAATTGAAGACATTTTAATTAAAAAAAAATAGATGGGCAGTCTGCTTCAGTGCATTAATAGATATATTGGCTATTTTATCAGCAGATATCTTAACTTTCCTCTCATCTCCTTCAGGCATTAAAGAAAAAATTATAAATCAAATATCAGAACTAGCTCAGTTACAAAGAAGGTCTACATAAACATGAACTCGCTCCTGTCATGTCAGGAGTTATATTTATCTTAATTAGGCTGGCCAATGGCGCCCCCCAAAAAATATCAGTTTCCAGGAGATGGAAAATTACTCTACAACATGGAAACTCCTATCTTTGCATATTACTTTTCTAAAGACATGTATTTGCTTTCTCCCTCACATGAGATTTACAACATTGTTTCACAATGCTCTCACACAGACACACAATCAGCTTCCTAATGAAAATAAAAACAAATGAGACTAAGATCCAAACTAGTCCTTGGAGAGTTTCAATTAATACACCACCCATTAGGCATCTGTTTCATTACACAATGCAGACCTCTAGATTATAGCAGCATTAATAACTGTCCACAGACTGAGCCATTTACATGAGTTTCTGTAATGAAACCACTATGCATAGTGCAAACCTCAGTGATTCATTTGGCCTTTACCATCACATAAAAGTAAATTCAAGTTGGCAAAAGATTTAGCTTTAAACAAACATCCCAATCTATCACTGATGACTTAAATTCCTTGGTACTTCCTATTCGGTCCTATTTCAATTAGATGCATAGAAAGTAATACAGGAGTGGTTATTTCTTCGAAATTATTCTACCAACAGCAAGTCACAGATAGCTAATGCTACCTTTGCTTTCACTGGGAAATTAATTTGTATTTAATTAAAAAAAAAAAGGGGGGGGGGGGGGAATATGGCAAGGTAGTCAAAACATCTTATTCACTCAGAGAACTTAAGTGCTTCTGGCTCATCAAGAATTGTTGATCAGGTTAGCTGCCCCATGCTTGTATTTATAAATCATCATTCTAGAAGAGGAGAGCACCCTGAGTAAGCAGCACAGGAGAAGGCTCAGCATAGATCAACAGACAGTTTTCTGTGAGCAAGCACACCATACCTGCTGCTTTCCTCTCTAGCCCACAAAGAATTATGTGGGGAACATGGTGACCAATGCAGGGTTCGCTCCCAGTCCCCAGTCTCCCAGAGAAGCTTACAGCTGTGCCAAGAAGCCCATTAATCTGGGGCATAAAGAGAGCCTACTCCCTAGCAGACATCTGATTACTAGTGAGGCCAACTGTTCCCTCAAACAAGAAGGCTCAAAGATATTTCTTGGTGGAAAAACACCCAAACAGCTGAGTTGACTCTAAATAAATGCAAGACAGCAGAACATGCAACTCCCAGAGCAAAGAACTGGAGTTAACAGCACTTCACCTGCATTACCTGCACCTGGATTTATTCACTTCTCCAACAGTCTTTTGAGTCAGTCTGCTTTTCAGAATGTTAGGATTTAGGCCATAGTTTTGCTAGAGAAAAATGGTAATTATAAGAAAACCCTGTTTTAACTGGTGAAACTATACCTCTTTTTCAAATAACAACTGCATAATTGTTTTTTCCTGTTAGCTTTCTGATTGAGTAACTTATCACAAAACATGCATCATCTTCCCTTTGCAGTCAATAACTGCTTTTCTACAATCTATGGTTTCGCACACACAAAAAAAATAATAAAATCATCAATTATCCAGGCCAAGATTTTTCAAAGTCATTATTGGTAATAAATAAAAATGTATTCTGTTTATCAAATCTTTCAAAGATCTATGTAACTGTGGAAGAACTCAAAACTAAAGAAGCAGACTAGAAGACAGTAGCTAAAGTATTTCTAAGGAATAAGTATTCCACAAATATAGCAGCAAGGGCTGATGATGGTGGGCTTTGTTACATACAAGATTGCAGAAAGGAATACAGGAAGAGAAATTAATAATCTTTTAAGGCTTTCTTTATTTTTAAACCCAGTCGGCCAACTAAAGCATCCTTTCGTATATACCAACAACCCTTGACATTCTTTCACAACAGCACTGCATTACAGGAACCTTTTTATAAAAGCTCCTATTTTAAATATACCTAAACCAGTCCTAGCAGAGGTTGACTTCACTGAAATCACACAAAACCAACAACATATTGCTGTGACTCAATGTTGTCAACACTCAATTTCCTTAAGATTTAGAATTCAAAACATTTTAAAGTATTTTTCAAAATAAAAATGGAATGAAAGAAATACATCTATATTCCACCCAGACCTACAACACTTACTAAGTATTCATGCCAACATGTGAAAATTAAGGTTCTGTTATTCCTACTGAAGCAGACAGCCATTTTCTCACTGGTCCCATATACCATCAGCAATGAAATTAGAGAAAACCCCTAGAGGGACCAAAAGTCTACTTATAATGATTGCCACAGTCTAGCAGGGATGATTAATGTCAGCTAAAGTAATTTAATAATTTGGCAGTCTTTAGTGCAAGATATGCAATTTCTTACAGAAGTAATTAAGCATTCAGCTCCTTCTTTGTTGTGTCTGTGTGACTCCCTTGCACAGTCTGAAGAACAAAACTTCATTTCACTTGCCAAAGGGAGGTACTATTACTACTGTACCTGGACTTGTAACATTAATATTTTTCTTGCTAAACACAGCAAATGAGCTGTGCTGGAGTTTTAGGTGCTTAATTCCTCCAGCAGTATCTTTTCTGGACTCTGTGTCCCACCAGTATTAAGTACCTATTGCATTAGAGGAATTTTTGGAAGTCGGACAAGAGCAGTAAGTAGTCCAGAAAAAAAAAACACTACCTAATTTCTAGTAATCTTGTAGCAGAGGTATTTGTAGTTTATAAAACCCATGTCTCTTTAAGGCAGAAAATAGAACACAAGAGCATGTATAATTAAGAGCTGCATACATATGTTCCCAAGTAAATATGTAATCAAGATATGAACAAATTCCCATATTTTATTTGATTTCCCAACCTTTTTTCATATATACACATTGTCAGAAACTGGATATTACATTAACCTTAAATTAGAACATTTTGTGTTAATACATTTCACACATTCATGGCATATCACAAGATGAAATGTACCCAGGATTCCCTGGAGTTAATGCAACAGAATTTTATGGTTTTTTAATTGGATTTGCATCACCACAGAATCTACACAACTACCAAATCACAGAATATATCTGGTTGAAAGGGACCTCAAAGATCATCCAGTCCAACCTTCAACCCAGCACTGAGGAGTCAACACTAAACCATGTCCCTAAGTGCCAGGTTCACATACCACTTGCACACCCCCAGGGGTGGTGACTCCACTACTGCCCTGAGCAGACTATTGCAATGTTTGATAACCCTTCTAGTGCAGAAGCATTTCCTAACATCCAGCCTAAACCCCACCTGATGTAGCTTGTAACCATTTCCTCTAGTCCTGTCACTTGGAACACCGAGTTTTTTCCTTTTTCTTTCCTGTCTTTTTGCTTTCAAACTGTGAGCAAAGCAGTTCACATACTGCTTCCTTAGAAGACCTTATCTAAAGAGCCAACATTTTACTCTGTTAAAACACTTTAGTCTAAAACTAACTTGCAGATTATTTACAATTTAATACAAATCCTATTGGTACACAACCTCTTTACTGTTCATAGTTTGACATCTTGGTACCCTTTTTCATAATGGTTATCCCACCACTGTTCCTGAGAGAGCTGGCAGCAATGAAGGGATAAGATTCTGATATAAATAACTAATTAAATGTAAGCATGCCTCTCATTTGTCCATGCTGACATTCAAAGTCAGAATCAGACTTAAACAGGTGAAGAGCACACATGGTATCAGTGCCCACCCTGCACCAGAAAACCATTAGTGCTTCAGCTTCTCACGTGTTGCTTAGGTGAGACTCCAAGCTTGATATGCATTGATCATCTTTATTCAATATGGTCAAATTTTTGTTAAAATATTTTATTTGACTATTTTAACAAAAATATACAAAAACAAAACCTAACTTCTTCCCATTCGTATGGCTAATGTTTTTATGTCAATGTTGTCCTCTTTGTAAACTGAGATTGTAAGGCAAAGTTTTCTTTACACAGTAGCTCTTTGTTGCTGCTAGTATGACTATTTTAATTTTGACCTCCTGTATTAAATCATCTATAGAACAACACAGTAAGGCACGTCAGTGCCTAGCATAGCAACATTAAAACATTCCTAACTCATTGATTCACCTCAAAAGTGCAGTCATCTTTGCTGCATCACATTGGTGGCATACAACCACACTATCAGTTAAAACATTGCGATCACCTTCATTTGATGTCTCCAGATTAACTATACAGTTTATAGCGGAAGTTACTCCTGGCCCTCCAGTACTTGCTATGTGTAACTTGCACTGTGTGTAAACACCAATGAATGCACTGCTCCAGATTTCAACTCATCTAGTATTTCATGGATAATTTTCCAATTCACCTTTGAATTCTTAACATCTCTTACATTGTCTCATCAACAGACTTAATCAGTGGACACCTTTTGAGGCCACATTCTGAATTAAAATATTTTCTCATACTGTCCAAACACTGTCCTGGATGAATCTCCCCAGTTACAATCAACAACCCAAGTAATTTCCTCTTTGTCAGAATTCCTCATTGTTAACTTTTAATTAATACCTCGCTACCTGAAGACATTTTATTAATCTTAAACAATGAATAGGTATTAGCACTGCCTTATAATATTTTCACTGCTCTATTTGTCTATGTGGATGAAAAACTCTCATATTTCCCAAGTTAAAATCCTGCTATTTTTCCACCTTTTCTTTAAAGAAAAAAATAAAAAATCCCATCTGATAAAACCACACTGCTTTCTATAATGCCACAAAACCAGCTGTGAACACATTTAGACAAGAACAAAAGCATTTACAATGAAAACCAATTCCGCTGCCTATTTATTAGGAATGGAAACACAGGTATCAATGGAAACGCAAATAATCACTCAAAGGGAAACCCAGAACAATTAAACTGGGCTCCTAAATACTGGATATGATTTACACTCTTCTAGTGCTTCCTCCTTTCTATTAACTACCTAACAGAAATTACGGTTTACAGATCACTTAGGTTTCTGAACATTAGAGGAATGAGATTCTAGCACAATCTTCTGACAGGAATAAACACTGAGCAAGCTATGTTAGAAAAAGTGATTCACCAAGAAGCTATTCAAACAAGACAAAAGGAATCCTCTACTACATGGAATATGCCAGTGTACTTTTTACTTTCTTAGTAGCTCATATGCACAAATCTCAGCAATATTTAAAGAAAATATCATAATGGGGGAAACTTCTTTTTTTGTGATGCAGAACCTGTGGTGCTAGGGGACATGGTTTAGCGCTTGGAAGCACTGGATAATGGTTAGACTCAATCTTAAAGGTCTTAAAGGTCTTTTCCAACCAAAATGGTTCTATGATTCTATAAATACAAACCTCTGACTTGAGTCTGCAGTTGAGGCAACATTAAAACTGTTGTTGTCTCATCATAAAGCCAAACAAAATTGACTGTGTTTTCATATACATGCTAGCACTTGCCAGGGTAAAATTTCTATTTAGATTAACTAGTTAATGCACAGGAAAGGAATAGTACAAATGGTCTGAACCAAATTATAAACGGCTGTCATTTAGAAAAATGAGGGGTTTAAAAATCTACATTCTCTGTGCAATGTACTGTAATAGAAGGATTATCAGAAGTATTTTTGTTCATTAAAAATTAGTTCCTGGGCCTAAATTACTGAGACAAAGAAAACAATATCTATAAAAGTCTCACATCAATAATCACTGTTTTGGTTTCTCAGGAGACAGGAGATAGCATATTGAAAACATGGAAGATAGGGAATAGAATTCACATAAAGCTAAGTTATGCCTAAAGAAGCACTGGAATTTACAGACCTTAATTTTAAATATCCCATTTACCAGCCACAATTTTGGTTTTGATCTCCATCAATTCAATGAAGGGGGTTGTTCTAATGGGTTGCAAATGTCAAGTACCTCTAAAGATTCAAAATCCAGGAATTGAACATAAAAGTTTAATAGACTTCTGTTTCAAGGGCTTTTGCAATGCAGTTTGTTCCCTTTATTTATTTTATTAACACTTTTACACCTAACAAGATGTGAACATTTTACATCTAACAAGATGCTCCCAGAAGAAAAGCCCAAACATCATGAAAACTCACGAAGGTGCTGGCAGTACTGAGCTCAGCAGTAACCCAGTTAGAAAGGGATTAACTGAAAATATGTGTACATGCACACATCCACACATTCTCCTCTGCGCCAAACAGTCCTCTGAGATCTACAGAGGCTACGCTGACTTCTAAGCCAGTTAATGAGAGTTTAGCTATGTCTTTGCTTGATACAGTATAGAGGGGATAGAAAGAGATACAACCAACAAACCCCGGCTACAGAAAACACCTGAGCATGTTCAGACAACTTTTGTATGATTTTTCTGTTTAGGAGTACAGATCAGTGTATACAGGACAAGAAAAATACGGGCAGCTTAGGAAGTGAGCAATTCATTATTTGGGTCTGCCTGTGAAAGCATTTTATACTTCTATACATCTAAACACATTTCTAGATTCACAAATAGCTTTTTCTCTTTCTCTTCTGATTCACAAATTATTTTTCAGGTGCTTAGCTCACAGATATAAACCAAAACCCCTTCAATCTTCAGAGGACAAATCCAGCTTGCAAGTCTAGAGCATGGCCAAAAAAAAAAAAGGTGGAATCAAAAAGATTTCTGAATCACCAATTACCAATTACTATTTCCAAAACTATGTAGTTTTGAGCAGAAACCATATTTTGCATTTTGTGAGAAGCAAAACAGGACATTCTGACAGTAGTACTATACTAAGTAATTAAACAATGAGAAATCTGAAAAGTTCAGCCAAATGCTTTTAGAAGTACATATTCACCTTTTCTACTGGGGACGAAACGGCTTTTTGCTTCCGCTTCTAAATAAATGCAGAACAAGTGAATGGATGCTTGTGTCACAGACAAGCTGTGTACAAGATACAGCTAAGAACGTAACTTTAGAGGTCAGGATGAAGAATGCAAAGACAGTATGCAACAGGAGAAATCCTTCCTCTGACACACTTTCCTTGTCTCCAATATTACTTCATGGATCAGGCACTATCCACATGTTACATTTAACCCTGACGGACTACTTTGTTTTACCCACAATTTTGTCCAAACACTTTAAGTTCATTCTTACATTAGGCTACTCTCTTGTCCTTCAGAAAGAAGGTCGTATGGTTAAGTAAATTCTTTTATTTAATGACTTGCTGTCTCACTAGATAACTCCTCATTCTCATGTTAGGAAACATAAGCAACAAATAATTCCCTCTTCATCTTCTCCCTGCTCTTCAAAGGCTTTACAGACTTCAATGAGATGAGTTAGGGCATGTGGTTTTCCATATTGAGAATCATAATTTACTTTCATTCCGTTCAAATGCCATCCAGGACATCTCATTGCTCTGCTTGCCTTTCCCAGTGTCTTTTGTAGTTGAACTATATCCTTCTGAGGATAAGCTGAAAATAAAAATCACAGTATCCAGTAATAAGATTATCAAGAGCATGGAGGAGCATAAATAATGCTTTCCATTTTTGTTCACTATTAATTACTCTGGATTCTTGAATTTCAACATTAAATTCAAACTCTGAATTATCCTGGAGATCTTGTGGGGTTTTTTTCCAAGTGTATCCAATTAAAAAACACTGTTCATGTATAATTAGAACTGTTTCTTCTGAAAGTTGCTCATATACCATTTTAATCACCTTAAAAAGCATTACAAGTCTTCACGGTCCATTTTTGTTTTGCTGTCTTTAATACACGTGTGCCAGCAGCATAATTCAATGTCTCACTATTCATCCTCTTTTCAGAAATCATTTACTAATAGATTGAAACATAAAAGTACATCTAAATACCTAATCCAAAAGAAGATTCCTTCCTATTCCATGACAGCTTTTGGGAATTTGCTGTCATTTTTTTTGTAGTTAAAAGCATCAGCCACAGAAGCCTTCTCTCCCTCTCTCACAATCTGGTGTGTTGACTGAGCAACTACATAGTGGCCCTCTAATTCTCTAAAGAATTCTGTTTTTTGTCATGTGGTATTTGTCCTGGTTTGAACTAGAACAGAACTAATTGTATTGAATGATTTTACTTTTCAACTCGTTCTCCTCTAATTAGCAGCACTTTCTGAAGTTAACAGCATATTTTCACAGACAATGGCTGCTTCTAGAAGTGATAACACTTGATGCTTATCATCTCTTCCAAGGATTGATATGCTTGATTGGTTATACTTGCTCCTATGGGTACCAAGATTACTGCTAAATTTTGTCTACCACTTTGGAGTGAACAAGGCAAGAGGTCACACCTGCAGGTAGAATTGGGTAGGACAGATAACACTACATTGACCAACGAGGTCACTCCATATACAACATATTCAGTATAAAGCTGAGGGAGCACAAGGATTAAGCCCTCTCCTTCAATAGTCAGCAATCAAGGACGACTCTGTCCTTCCTTCATTTGCAGCAGTGCTGCTCCCCAGCCTTCTGAAACAATTGCATTCTTGGATGCCTTCCCAGCCAGCAGTCTTGCCCACATACCCTCTGTCAGAGGTACCAGAATTAATCTCTTAATTAGTGACTTATAATAAGGTCAGACTGAATGCACACCAATTTATGTTTCTGAAATACAGACCATCAGGTAAGTGCAGTGTTGATTTTTAAGAATCTATGTCAAGAGAAGCAATATTCACATTTTTACCTCCTGTGCTTGCAGAAGAAATTAATCTTAAAAAAAAAAAAGAAAAAAAAAACCAGAGAGAAAACTTTAAAAACTAAATAATCTTTTCCAAATTCCTTGCACAGGGTGTTTCTTCAGAACAGAATCAAGAAGCTTCTAGATAACTTTTCAGTGAGTCCAGGCCAAATTATTTTGCTCTAGTTGTGTTCATTCCAGGCTCAGACCTCTGGTACCAATTCCCATTAATTACTTCCTCCTATCTTCAATAATATTTCAGTCATATGAGGGGAAAAATACAGTATTTTATATATTTATATATAGAGAGTGAGTTACATAGCATGTGTGTTATCATTATCAATACAGCATCCCTGGGATTAATTACTGTTCACACTTAAGTGTCATCAGTGACATAACCTACCATGGTCATACACGTGTCATTCCCTACACAAAACTTACTTGGTCCAAAATCAAATTCAAACACCAAAATAGATTGTTTTGTTATTGTTTTTTTGTGTTGCTTGGACATCTTATTTTTGCCTGATTTACTTATGAAAGATTTAATGATTTAAAAATCCCCAAATCTGCTATTACATCAAAAGTGCACAAGGGCAGGATCCATTTTCCTTCAAACTTTGTAACATAGAGTCTTACTCTATGCCTGGGTCACAAGCATACTAAGAGGATTATATAGTATGCTACAGTAGAAAAAAGCCCTGGGGGCAAGCAAGGCAAACCCACATATTCTTTTCTTGCATTTCCTTGTTGGAAGTAGTTGTGACAGTGAATTGCCACTTGAGTGAGTGATATACGAATTACTGCTAAGTGAATGGTACTTAAGTGGATAAAAAAAGAGGAGCTATGCTTGACAGGAGACCAACAATGTCTGTATGACTATTTGAGTTAAACAAAAAACTATCATTTGTTTTGCCTTATAAGGTTTAACAAAAACCTTACAGCAAAATAATAAAACTAATTAAGATACTTTATTATGTTACAGCCTAAGCACATTTTTTACTGCAAACTTTTTTTTGGTCTTCAGTATTGAGCTATGGTAGGAGCACATTATGGGATCTTTGGTGCAGGTGGATTTTGCAGTGGAAACAGCAGGTCTGAGATGCCAAAAGATACCAAATTATCTCCCTCCCCAAGTCACGCCCATCATTCCTGTCAAAGGCCAGATGAGCACACTTTCTTTACAGTGTGCTGAAATTACATTTGTAAAAAGACATACCTAGAACAATTGCTGCAAGTTTTATCTAGCAAAATCAGGGCAAGCAGAATTATGTTTGCACCAGCAGCATATGGCTACAGAAAGGCTTCATGCTTCAACAGAAATAAAAACTAAAAGTCAGTAATCAAGATTAGTATTACAGTAACAAAAGCATCAGTATATTACCCACACAAAAGGGACTGATTGTGATGGAGAAAATTCAACAAGCATTTTCTTTAAGCTTTAAACAGATTCCATGTTAGTAATCAAACACTTCCCTCAAGCATTTCACATATAGAGAAAAATGTATTTGTTATTCTAACAGAAATGTAGTATGTTGTCACCTTCAAGCTCTCTTATCCCCCTTATAGAATGCACCCACTCGAAGCATGCAGAAATAGCACATTATAATCTACAATAAAGAAAAACACTTTAATAGTGGAGTGATATCTGTCTTCATAATATACACTTGATTCAGTCATTTACCTTCACACAGCTACTTGCAAATAAAAGGTAATGTCCATTAGAGTTCAGACCAAATGAGTTGATGAAGTAGAAAGCAATAATAAAAATCAGGGAAGTAATATGGCCTGCCAAATGACATTTTAGTACTGGAAAACCTTATTTTGAAGAACAAGGGTATTTTATAGAGCTCTTTTATTTCCCCATTTCAATGAAAACATGAGATCAGGGAAACTGTATACACAAATTAAAATTGCAGGGGACAAAATTAATGTACAATAGAAATTATTAATGAAATAACTTTACCTTCTCCCCAATAAAAAATACAGCACAGCTAACTCTAGATTTGCATCATTATATTACCTGAAGAGTTATTCAGCAATATTTTAAGAGAGGTGGGCACAAAACCAGAATAGTCCTTAACATTACCTGCAGCAACTATAAACCTTTTACTTTTGATCATCATTTCACCAAACTTTCAATATTAAAGATAAAATGATGTATTCTTATAAGTATTTTTTCCCTTCTTCTAATAAAAGTTTTCACCCTGTTCTAAAAACAGTACATTAAAATAACTACAGCAGTATGCTTCAGAAGCATGGGTTCTCTCTTCTCTCCATTTTGACACCACCAAATCACCATCACCATTAACACACACTAAAATTTTATTATCTGAGGATTTAAATAAATGTTTATATATGAAAATAAATTGTTCCTGGCCAGGAGAAACTAAAAAGCTTTACTAGCCTAAATTTCCCCCAGATTATTTCTGTTCCACACGTTTCAAGCCTGGGCACAGGCTTTCCACATGGATTTGTACTGAGGTAAGAGTCACAAGAACGCCAAAACAAAACCAGAAACCCAACCCAACAAATAAAACCAAACCAACCAACAAAAAACCAACAAAACAAAACCCACAAAATAAACAACACACACACACACACAAAAGAGGCATGTGGACAGAATGGAACTGGGTAGGCAACCTAGAGACCAGTAAGTGGCACCCATCTCTCAGCCACTTTATCAGCAAAAGAAAGGTGGGTTACTCTAAAACACCTGGACTTGAATCTTAATAATAAGATTCCTTACCTAGATATATTTTTGCCTCTTGTCACAAAAACCCTATAGAATGTTTCTCAATACCATCTTACACCCATTTTTACAGGAGAAGCAAATCCATGTTTGCCAGACTTCAGTTTCTAGATACCAATCTGAAAACTGCCAAGACCCTGCAGTTGCATATTACGCCAATAAAAGTTGTTCCACAAACTAACAAAATACTTAATAAGTACAAGCAACTACAACAACAACAAATAAATAAAGACATTTAAAAGCATCCTGAACACTTCAAACATTCTGGACTTTTTGGATAATTTATTTTTCTGCTTCTAACTGCAATATTGAGATAAGCCACATCACTCAGCTTAGTATATAGATTCATTAGTATATATGAAACACTTGGGAACTATAGTACCACACAAAAAGTTCTACAGCATTTTAAAAAGTGTCTTAAATAATATTGCTCACAGAACAGAGTTCAAATAATGTGATTTAAAGAGGAATGAGGCCACATGCCAAACAAAAGGAACTAAAAACACTGCATGGATGTTCATTAAGCAACTCATTTAAGCCAGAAGAAGGAGTATAAAGATAGCAAAACCATTCTCCTACATTGAACTTTAGATTAGCCAAAGCAGAAAACATATTTTCATTCTGTTTGCACAGCATGGCCTTAGGAGAAGTCCAGGATTCTGGGATGTTATCCCGATAAGAGCGCCACAACACCACTGCTTTTCATGTGCTTTCCATATTTTAATAACTACTGGCTATTATTCTTCTTACACATTAACGTAGCAGATAGGCCAGAGATAAATACAGAGCATGTCTACATCAGGAAGCACAGAAGTGTACCATGAATAGACCTGTAGAACCCAAACATTTGAGCTAAGAATCATGTGTCCTCTTTCAGTGCTCAGGGCTAGCTCCCAACTGGCCCAACAGTCTGCATGCCTACCAGTAGCTGGAGCACACTAGATGTGCCTGGGGATTTCATCTTCTATTTCAGTTTTAACCAGAACAGGATCCCCTTTATGGATTCCAAATTCAATGGTCACATTCCATTTGTCACTGACTGATGGGTTTCAGCTCCAGCCCTTTGCCTCACTCTAACTTCTCGCAGTTTTCAAGATCATTCCCTTCCTTAGTGGAACTTTACCTGCTTTATCAGCAGAGAGGCAGAATCCTTGAGAAGTACAAAAATTTTTGTACAGAAGATGAATCTCATTAAACTGTTGTTGCAGAATTAAAATGTTGTACAATCACCTATAGAAAAAAACCCTCCTGCATCCCAATGATTATTCTTTGCATATGCAGCAATTATATACAAGTCATTAATTTTCATGTGGGTTTTGCATTACTTGTCAAATTAGCCACCTGAATGTCAGAATACCAGAGTCATTTTTATATGGGGAAAAAGTAATGAGTTAATAATTAATAGAATTACAGTAACAATAGTTCTTGCTATCTTTATAACTGCCCACATCCTAAGTTTCTTCATGGATGCTAATATGCGATCCTCAGGTTAACTTTTTTTGTCAGCTGAATAGATAGCACTTTACTAATTAAAAAAAAGGGGAAGAAACAAAAACTGAAATATTGTTGAAAGAATTATGTCTACTTACAAAACCAGATAGGAACTAAACCAAAAAATGTGATGCAATGAAAATAGAGATTTTAACTTCACAGGTACGTTTTAAAGGCAAAGGTTTCACTCCTGCAGCAATTATACTGTCCTAGGTTTTAAGAAGTTGTTTACTCCTAGAGTGGCTCCGAATTCAACAGTTAGCTGACCAGGGCTGGAAGTAATTACTTCTAAAGGCTTTGAGGGAGATAAATGAAATGCATTAATTTAGCACACCATAACTCCTTTGTACATAGAGCATTTGGAACTATTTGGATAATGTTTAAGAGCTTGTAATTATTATTCTTCACGAGTGAAAAGTAGCAGTGCCACATGAGGCAGCAAGATGTAGGATACACACAACAGGATTAAGAAAGCCAGGTAACACTAGGTTGAATTTTTATGTCCAATCACAAAAGACTTGAGAACTGTATTTCATAACAAACAGTACTTGTTAAGACCCATGTCAATTCTCTTAACAAATGGTATAGTTGAAATGGTAATTTCTTTCATGTTTTCTAGTCACCAGTGGCTAAAGTACTTCTGTAACACTGACAACTTTACTTCCACCCAGTAGTTCCATAAAAACATGTCATTATCCTCTCAGTTATCTGTGAATATACCAAGCCTTATTTTAAATCAATATTTTTTCTATCCCTCAAATCTATTTATGAAATACATGTACTGCTAGAAAACAGTCATACATCATATTCCCTTCTTATCTTAGCTGCAAGACCTCTTCTTTTCTGGCCATCCTATTTCAACTCAATCTAACCAATATGTCTGGAGAAAACAGTGTCTTTCTCCTAGTGCTCAGACTGACATGACCATCAAATGTCTTAAATTTCCTTTTAAAGCACTTTCAAATACTGTTTGGATGTTCTTTTCTATCTCCAACTTAAGCATTACCTGCCACATAGATACCTGGATAAGATCCCTCTTCTAGACTAAGATTTCCTACTTAGAGCTTGTGTTGCTACCTCTAGCATCATCTGGCCTGCATTAGGAATAGTGTGGCCAGCAGGAGCAGGGGAGGTCATTGTGCCCCTGCACTCTGCATTGGTTAGGCTGCACCTTGAGTCCTGTGTCCAGTTCTGGGCCCCTCAATTTCAGAAGGACATTGAGACACTTGAACGTGTCCAGAGAAGGGCAACAAGGCTGGGGAGAGGCCTTGAGCACAAGCCCTATGAGGAGAGGCTGAGGGAGCTCGGATTGTTTATCCTGGAGAAGAGGAGGCTCAGGGGTGACCTCATTGCCCTCTACAACTACCTGAAAGGTGGTTGTGGCCAGGAAGGGGTTGGTCTCTTCTCCCAGGCAACCAGCACCAGAACCAGGGGACACAGTCTCAAGCTGCACCAGGGGAAGTTTAGACTTGAGGTGAGGAGAAAGTTCTTCACTGAGTGAGTCGTTCGTCATTGGAATGGGCTGCCCAGGGAGGTGGTGGAGTCACCATCCCTGGAGATGTTCAAGAGGAGACTGGACGTGGCAGCTGGTGCCATGGTCTAGTCGTGAGGTCTGTGGTGAGAGGTTGGACTCAATGGTCCTCGAGGTCTCTTCCAACCTTAGTTATACTGTGATACTGTGATCTGCTTCTGATCTCTTCCTAATAAAGTAGCAATAATTTAAAAAAATCTGCCAACAATGCATTTGCAACCTACTTGTAAGAATCCTACACTGCTTGTTTAAAGCCCACTCTCTCTCATCATGTTTTACTACATTTATCACTTGCTTTGATTAAGACTGCAAATTTTTCAAGTTTTACTATCTGCTTCTGCAAAGTGCCACGCTTATCATGCACTATAAATGCTACATAATGATAATTAAAGCTATTCATCTACCGCCAACAGAATGTGCAACTGGATTAAAGTAGATTAATTTGTTTTAAACATCAGTCTGTTGACCTGGTGGAAAATAGTATCTAGGATGCCTGCTGTATTTCTAGATTAGTTTGTTTTGTTTTCTCCTTATCCCACAGATTAACTCCTGTAGTTTAGCACTTTGTTCTTTTCTATAAAGAATTTAATACTTATGCGGACTCAATTTTTTGACAGATTATATTTACCAAAATATTAAGCATTACACCTTCGGAAACAGCACACTATCTGTGCCACTTTCCACAGCTGCATGGTGACAATACACAAGGATCTGTTGATACAGCTGCCCATCACTGTGACATCCCCATGCATATACTATTCACAAGTATCTGCAAATACAATAATGCTATTAACATTCTCAAGTAGATAAATATTTTTTGCAAGTGCTTCATTAAAACACTAATTAAACCAAACAACAAACAAACAAACAAAACCACCCAACAAACAATAGTAGTAAAAAAACACCTCTAACCTAATTTTAAATGAGGTCATCTTCAGGTTCAAAGAATAGCGTCCCAGCCCACACCAATATTAGCATGGTAGGCACTAAAGCACATCACAAGGCTTCTGCTACATGTCAAAAAAATAGCAGCACTAAAATTCACAAGCAGAAGGCAGCCCACAACTCACATTTAGCTGTGTTGCCAGCTTATTACACCTCTTACAGCAAATTTCATAGCAATCACTAGCCTTCTCCACTCACTTTTCTTTAAAATTATCACTCTTTGTACAGAACACTTTTGAGGTATTCCACAACAAAGTATCAAAGAATAAATTGGCAGAAGATGATTTTAATAATGAGCTGAACAGCTTGCTGACTAAATTTTCCAGTTCTTCAGTGTTTGAGACACCTGTCCTTGTTTATCTTTGTTCCACCACATGCTCTAGGTTTATGCCTTGTCTTACAGACAATGCACACAACTGCACATACAGAAGGATAATGTAATTGTATATTTAATTTGATTCATCACCAAGGCTTAAAAGAACATATTTGCCGGAAAATAAGCCCATCATATCCTCTGCAATATTTCACAGTAAGAAGAAAAAAAAAAAAAAAAAAAAAAAAAAAACCCCAACCCTATACACCTTACTGTCATTTAAGAGCTCATCATTAACCTGACCTCTGGAATCTCAGTGCAGAATTCCAGAATCAGGTCACACCAGACACCTAGCTGGGGTGGCACAAAATGTGCCCTCCAGAAACATCACGACTTAATACAAGAATCTGTAGCATTCACTTACTCCCAGGCAGCTTACTGCTAATTGGAGTCTTCTTGACCATTACCACCCATGGACCAGGCACAGCTGCTTTGCAAGGCATTTATCAAGACAAACAGCTTCCTGCAGCTATGGTACAGCACAGAGAGAGGTTGTGTTAATGGGTTTAAGAACTGGGATGTCTTAACCACACAAGTCCTCCAGGAGTACCAGAGAGGTGCTGGGAGGTAGAAAATCTTTTGTTATTTCATCCCATCATGCCTGCATCTCCCCTATATAAATGGACATTTATACCTATTCTGCCCTTCTCTCCCTAGGCATTGTGGTGGTTCCTATCTCTGGTTCACAGGGGAGTTGGGCTTTGAGCTGGGAAGCTGAATTTCTTGCTGCGCAATGCAGCCTGAGGAGGAGGGAGGACTTGAGGTATTTTGGCCTGCTGCATTTAGTTGGGGGGCAAGAACAGTTGTCAGCCTGTTTGGGGGCATTGAAGCCTCAGCTTTTGGAAGCTGTTGGCCTAAGTGAGGTTTTGGTAAGGCCAGGATGGAGAGCTGGGCTGAGGCCGAATATGAATTTTGTGTATTTTGGTATGGATTTGTACTGTTGTATACAACTATGAATAGTACTTCCATTTAAATTCCCAATTCTTTCCAATCCTGTGTGGAACATTTTTCTTTTACTTCTTTGGGGAAGGGTAAAAGAATTTCAGTCTGCTCAAACCCAAGAGAAGTTGCTATCAAGACAGTGTGCTAAGTAGGTAAGAGTTGTTGCCCTTCATGGAGAGGTGGCATTTCCCCACGCTTGGAATAACTATGTGCCCACAAACACATCTGAATTAAAAGGTAAGGAATTATTTTAAACAGTCCTTTTGTTTTTGCAAGCCCATTCACATTTTCTCAATGAGTGTAATGGCTTCCTCCATGTGTCTACTGCACAGAGAGATCAGAACTCTTTGAAGAGCATCCTATGGCAGTTCTGTAGCACTTGAATTTACTGCAGAAACTAAGTATTGTTGCTTGTAACAGTTCTCAAGATAAAAAGGTTGCTGACAATCCTTGATTTGTCAGCTACCTGACAAACGCTATAGTCATTATAGGTGTTTTTTAATTAAACAACCCTCTATGGAATTGGTTCATTTCCTCTATAGAGACAAAGCCAATAAACAACATCTTAATTCCTGTATTTAGCTATGAAGTTACTTTTTGGAAAGGGGGAGGGGAGGGAGAAGGTAATTTTGCATTCAAATCAGTATTAAGACTGGAAAGAGAAGCTATTAAAAAGTTATGCTGAGAAGGAATGTTCAATACTTTCCTTTGCTTCCAATATCACTAATGAAGAATATTGTGGTTCAGATTATTACTTATACACAGAGATGAAGTAGCAAAAATCTGAGCTTCAACAAGCAAGAAGAGGCCAAAGGGTAATTCAATAAGTTTTGACTTCTTCAAATTGGATGGTTCTTACAAAAATTAGCAAAGAATACTTAAATAAAAGGTTGTAAGTGTCTAAGAGCTACTAGCAGTTTTCTAAGCATCAGCCGAAGTTGGCAGAAAATGCAAATAAATCTTCCCTTTACATTTGAGATTAAAATTAAGATCTAAGGAATTCATTATCCATATGCTTACTTCAATTCCTATGAAAAAATAATGAGCACATCATAAACAACTTAACTGTAAGAAGAAAATTAGCAATGGCCAACATGCTTTGTCAGTAATCCATTATGTCAGACTAACTCAATTTCCTTCAGTGACAGGGTAACAAGCGTTGGGATTATGAAAGTGGTAGTAAGCGTAATTTATCTTGACTTTACTACTTGTTGAGCCTTCCAAGACTGTCCCAAATGCAAGCATACCTAGAGGAAAACCATATATTAAGTAGTAAACATTTCACTACTAAGGTTCATGTAAAGACAGAATGCACAGGAAATCGTCTCAAATCCAGTACTTTTGAACATTTTCATTAACAAAATTGTAACAGAAAAAAGTCAGCTTACTGATTTTAACAAGGACAGCTAAGATGGAAGCAGCTGCACAGATGCTGGGGAAAAGAAAATGGCAAAATTAAAAGGCTGGGAATTAGAGACATCTTGACAATTTCCAGGACTATTCCAGGAATGAAAGAAGGCATGTATCAAATGTATCAAAGACAAATCTTCTGTTCTGTAACTGAGTAACACCTATCAACACAGCAAATGCAATCTGAAACACTTTCGTCAAGAGGCTTTGCAAAGAAAAATGAGTGTGGCATCACTGGGTTCCAAACTGAATGTGAACCAACAAGGCTAATGAGAAACCTATTGAAGAGCAACAGGCCCTTCCTGCTAAGCTCTAGCAAAGTCTGAGCAAATTGCATCAAGTTTTGAGCACAGAGGTTCATGAAAAATTTAGAAGAACAGCAAATTATCCAGGGAGCAGCTGAGTAAATGATAATTTGTCCAAAAAGCAATGAGAAAGAAGAAGTCACAACAGTCTTCCAATAGATACATGTCAACTACCATGGGAATACACTCTACAACAGTAAATTCAGGTATGTGGTGACTTGAAGAAGGACGCTACAATATACTTCTCCTAATTATAAAGACAATTTCATTTACATATCAAAATTAGATACCACCAACAAAACACCTTTTTAGCAAGGACTTGAAAAAGCTGAATCAAATTTGTCTTAAAAGCAGCTGTAAAAACTGTCCTTAACAGACCAGACAAACATTCTTAAGAAATGACACAGCTACAGATGATCTCACCACGGTGCTAAGACTAGGTGACACAGTCTTTGTGCTTTTGTCTGCACTGTTTCTTACCATTCATATTAATTTACATAAGAGAAACGTGAAGATGCGTCATCAGCTCAAATGTCCACTTGACTTCTCTGTAGTGAATTTGTATGCACAGCTGTGGAATCTTCAAATACGGCTGAAATATCTTCCAGAACCACTCACTGCATTTCAAACTTAAATTTGTGTATCTTCAATGCTATTTATAACATCACATGACTCTTAAATATATACATAGGTCATTTATCTTTTGATACGAAAGACACAAAATTGGAGGTTCTATCAGAACAAAAAAATACCTTTGGCATATATTAAGAAGTCAAAAAGAAATGCTGGAGTAAAAATCACAAGCACACAACTTATTACACCTTTTTTTGAACTGCAGGAGTATATTTAGTACTTATTTGCTTATCATCAAGAGGAGATGTCCTTAAGTTTTTTTTTCTTTTTTGCAGTCTTGAAGGCCATTTTGAGTGTAATCATATCATGTATCTCCAGAGCACTATGTTTCATTTTATCTCAAGTCCATGTTATCACTCAGACTGAAATATACAGCTTATCTCATTCACACACCTATAAAAATATGACAGACAAAACTGGATAAGGAAGCAGTTTTCATGCACAGCTTCATTACCAGTATCACAGTATCACTAAGGTTGTAAGAGACCTCAAAGATCATTGAGTCCAACCTGTCTCCACAGACCTCATGACTAGACCATGCACCAAGTGCCACATCCAATCCCCTCTTGAACACCTACAAGGATGGTGACTCCACCACCTCCCTGGGCAGCCCATTCCAATGATGAATGACTCGCTCGGTGAAGAACTTTCTCCTCACCTCGAGCCTAAACTTCCCCTGGTGCCGCTTGAGACTGTGTCCCCTGGTTCTAGTGCTAATTGCCTGGGAGAAGAGACCAACCCCTTCCTGGCTGCAACCACCTTTCAGGTAGTTGCAGAGAGCAATGAGGTCTCCCCTGAGCCTCCTCTTTTCCAGGATAAACAATCCCAGCTCCCTCAGCCTCTCCTCATAGGGCTTGTGCTCAAGGCCTCTCACCAGCCTCGCTGCCCTTCTCTGGACACGTTCAAGTGTCTCAATGTCCTTCTTAAACTGAGGGGCCCAGAACTGGACACAGTACTCAAGGTGTGGCCTAACCAATGCAGAGTGCAGGGGCACAATGACCTCCCTGCTCCTGCTGGCCACACTATTCCTAATGCAGGCCAGGATGCCATTGGCCTTCTTGGCCACCTGGCCACACTGCTGTCTCATGTTTAGGCAGCTGTCAATCAGCACCCCCAGGTCCCTCTGTGTTTGGCAGCTCTCCAGCCACTCCGACCCCAGCCTGTGGCTCTGCATGGGGTTGTTGTGGCCAAAGTGCAGCACCCAGCACTTGGACTTGTTGAATGCCATCCCATTGGACTCCGCCCATTGCAACCACACATGCACAGCACAATTGAATACTTTACATTTAGAAAGTTTTTAGGGTTAGATTGCATCAGTGGTACCACAGGAAAACCTTTGGCTATATTCACTTGGAAGAGTCTCAGAATAATTATTATTGAAATCAGATGATAGCAGCAAATGTAACAACAGACTAGATACAGGATACAATTGAAGCTCTGAAGCTCTGGTGCCTTCTTAATTATAAGAATCAGGAATGGATTTCTCCAGAACACAGTGACAAAAAAAGTTTCATTCTGCTTTATATGTTTACATTTACATCTCCACATCCATTGCATCAGCTGTGAAAGTGCTGGAGAAGAGAGAACAGGTCTTCCTTCTCCCTCAGAAAGTTAAAAAGTGATTGCACTGCATCCTGCACAATAGTTGGTAGGTGGTATTTCAATATCTGTTAGCTGTCAGATGACCATTTTGTAGCTATTCACAGTTGCAGTGAAAAAGCTGAAGGAAAGATTTGGGAAGAACTCCAAATTTCAGAGACATTTGTATTGCACCGCAGGCATCGCTCATTTCTGTTGGGAAAAGGATATTTTTGTTTTGTTTCTTCTTCAGATGCTGGATGAGAAATGCTATAGAGCTAGAAGGAGTGATAGAGAACACTTCAGCAGTCTGATGAAGAATTTCCCAAAGCTTCTTGACTGACAACTTGGTCTTTTAAATAAGGGAAACTAATAGATGAAACAACCACAAAGAACAACATTCAGAAAACCCTGCCCCAGAAGCCTACTCCTGTCATTTAGAAGGGTCAATGACTGAGATTATGGAACAGCAATTCCCAATGCATCACACAAGCTTAGCCAGGATGCAAGTGAATGCTGATCTTAATATTGAAAGTAAATTTCTTCATGTGAAAGAAAATTTATCAGTCTGGTGACTAACAAGAAGGAGATCTGGGGATTACAAGGAAAGACTACAGCTAAAGGCACACAGGGAGGGGAAAGGGAACAATAACCACTGACACCAAAGGTAGCAGTTTAAACCACCAAATCTCTTTTCTGTAAAATATGTTAAATAATGTTCTTGCCTCTTCCCTTCCTCTGCTCACCAGGGCAGAACAAAACTTAGGTACAGTGATGTCTTTACAGAAACAACCAGACTACCTGCCTGGCTAGTACAACTAATATTTTTTACTTTCAGCTTTGTCTTTATATAAAACAATTCCAGCTCCATGACCCAAACCTCTAGGTTACACAAAAAAATTCAACCAACTCAATTTACAAGCAGTTACCATGAGCACCTTAACAGTCTAGCATTTTACTTTAATCGATGCTCTTTCATGTCTTGTAACATCCCTTCTCTCCTGCATGTTAAAAATGTGGCATATTTTTAACTGAATCCATTGAGCTTTTCTCCAGTTAGAGGCCCAAGAGGCTGAGGCAGTCAGTACATGCTTGTCATGGATTGAGTTGAACCTGCTGCTGTTATTCATACCGTGCTGCAGACATGCCACCTTCAAAAATAAAAGTGCTGACTGGAGCAAGGTATTATACAGCTTGACGCAACATGGGAGGCTTCCTGTTCTGGTTGCTGTTTCTGGGTTCTCGGGTATGAGCTCTTTTCCACTTGGATGGTGGCAAGGCATGTGGGAGTCAGGTAGCTGATGGGTTTGGGTTTATGTTTTATGCTGGTTTTTTCCTATATTTTACTCTGCTTCTTCTGTAAATAGGCTAAGCTAAGGTAATCATGCATTCATGCATTGTACTATTAGATTAATTAATTATTGCTCATGATATCTCATGTTATATTAAACTCCTGTCTCTTTATCTCAACCCCGAGTTTTGCACGTTACTCTTCCCCACACTTCGGTTGGGGGAGCAGGCACTTTAGCCCTTGCACTAATGGTTCAGACAAGCAAGCCAGAAGGCAGATTAGCACTGTGAAAACTGCACTCAAATTTTTGCAGCAACAGGTGCTCACACTCTAGCTTGCCCTTGAATTATACGTTTAACATTTTTACTTGAACAACCAATTTGCCCTTGAATACACGTCCAACATTTTCACTTAAAGAAAGCAGCAGAAAAAAAAATATAAACCAAAACCAAACAAAACACTTTTACATCTGCTTTTTAATTCTCTCTCAGGCAAAAGCTCATGGATAAACCGGGAGTTTTTCCTGCAGATTTGCCCACTGCTAGGTAAAGATCTTTACTTTGCCATTAATCTATCAGCACCTCATCTCACAGCTGCCATGTAGAGAACCTTCCTCACTTCAACAGCTGTGAGCAATACAGATGTTTGCAGGTATCCATGCCCCTCCCCCAAAATGGGAGCATCCTGCAAGCACTACAGCATCACTTTAGCTTTTTTCTTCATGTGACAAATATCATGCCATAAGTGGTCTTTTGAAAGACCATCACTGCGACCACTGAAATTCATTTGCCACTCTCCTTCCTTTTTACACCAATAAATAAATAAAACTCTCTAAAATCAATGCAGACAGTAGGCCTAAAAGCAGGGGATGGCAGATATGGAATTGGAACGTTTGGCAGGCAATAATTTTAAAGGTGACAAGGGAAGGAAAAGGTGAGAAAAGGAAAGGAGGAGTCACCATTTTCCCTTGGAGCATGTATGAAAATTAATTTCAAGTGATCACACAAAAGAAGTTGCCAGGAACCAGTTACAGTAACAGGGGAAATCAGCATTCAAAATTCTTATGGCTGTGATCAAATTACAAAGAATAAAATTAGCCAGAGAAAATCAAATGGAATGGCACTTTATTTACCTTCCTTTGTTCTACTTTATTCCACTGAGAGAAATTGAAGCATACTTTCTTTTACAAAAAAGCCACAGGCAATGATGGCCTGTGCATCTGCACAGACTTACAGCACAAAAGCGAACAAAGAGGAGGTGTAGCAGCTTTTATCTCTTAGCAGTTTGTACAAACCCTGACAGCTTTGCTGCTTGAAACAGTCAAAACACAGAAATAAAGTTTTAAAAAAGTCTGAAAAGTATTGCATCAGAAGCAAGAAGTGGTTTTCATTTTCTGCTGGTGGAATTTTGAGGAGTGAAAAGAAGAGGGAGGAAGGACTCATTTTTTTTATTTTTTTTTTATCAACCAACACAAGTGTCAGAGCAGTTACCTCATGCAGACCAATCTCTCTTCCCATGGAGTGACACTAATGCATTTCTACAGCAGAGAGCAACTTTTGCTCAGAATAAAAGCAAACTTGTTTTTCACCTTTAGAGCCCCTACCAAAATGTTGCATCACAAGAACAAAACAGACAATGCTACAGCAATTGGGCACGTGAGAGTCTTCTGTAGCTCGGTGCCTGGTCATGATATTTTATGTGCCTTTTTGTCTTTCCAACATGTCCATTTAGTCTGGTCACCTTGCCTGTGACAATTCCAGGCTCCCTTATGGTCTCAAGCCTCAATACTCCAAGTATAGTAATGACCAACTGCCAGCTCTTAACAGTGTATTGACTGACTTTAAAAGCAATCCCTTTAGGTGAAACAAGACCATGAAATTCATGTCATCATTATAAACTAAGTAAGCTGTTTTTCCTTCTGAAGTGTCTTTAATTTAATTTTATTTGTCCCTAAGTCACTACACAAATGTCATTGCCAAAGACTTATCTCTTCTAAAGATGCTGGGACAGTACCAAAACAGTCATAAAATCTAAACATACTTTATAATCAAATTAAACAATGCTAAACAAGACAAATCATTATGCTTAGGCTTTTTGCCTTGGGCTCTCTATGATGATGTAAATCACAGATCCCTTTCACGTCCCTATGTAATTGAACTGAAGCCCAAAAAAATATGCTTTAGAACCCTCCTATACTTCCCCTAGATCCTGTTCTAGATCTGTCATTCAAAGTATAACAACTACTACTTCAGTTTCCTTTCATACAAGAAAAAAAGGAAGAAAAAAAGATATGTTCTATGCACACATGGTCTACCTTTGTCCTTTTTTTAAAAATAAATAAATATATATTACATATATGTTTATATATATTATATAATATATATAATATTATATATATATAAAAATACATATATGAGGCACCTATCACATCTGCAGAAATCCTACTTTCAGTAGCTTTATTTTGGGCTGTGCCCTTTTTTTTTGTTTGTTTCCATCTTGTTGGTGATCATGTTTCCCCTTTTCTTTCAGACCTTAAAATGCCTGTAACATGCAAGCACTTTTATTTTCAAAGTGGCCCTTAATGGCCACCTCAAGGACCATCTACAAGTTGTATGCACACAGACTGGTATAATTTCTAGCAGCTCTTGCCTGGAACAAGAGACTTACTGTGAGCATGCTGACAACCAAATTTATTAAATATGCGAAAGTAACACAGTTAGAGGGCTTCCTGTATTTTCTTTTGCAGCTGTTACTTTTTTGCTCAGCCTATAATTCTTCTCTTTTCCTGCAATAATGTTCATTAAGCTTCAGCAGAACCAGCTTGAACATCCAGGTAACATATTTTCTCAACAATGTACTGGACCTCGATGTTAAAGCCTGTGTTTGCTCACTAACAAAAACTTCATTGCCTTCCCAAATTTTGATTAGGAACCTCAAACCCTAAAGATTAACATATTTAACCCAATGCATGATTTAGTCTTCTTAGACTGAAGCATAACCTTGAGTTATTCTTCAGTTCAATCACTTTTAAGATATTAAGCACACATTAGCCAAAGCTACCTGGCCTTAATTACACATATGCCAGTAGAAAATGACCAATTGAGATGTGACACATGTGCCTTATGATAGACTATAAAACTTTGCTGTATAACGTAATAAATGTCTTCGCTTGCTTACATCTGGTCCTGAAAGCATTGCTCTGAGGTGAATCCGAACATCCATACTTTTACAAGTTTTCACATTTTCTGTTGCTTACTTGTTGAATGGAATCTCCACACAACTATTTCTTTTAGATTACGTGTTAATCTAAAGCCAGAGACTCATTAGAAATGCAGGGAAAATAGCTGCTCTTCAGCCACACAACAAGACCATTCCACCAGAACATACCACACGTCATAGCTGTTGTCTGCAGTTTGGCATGTGTTCCAACTACTCATGTTGCCAAATGAAGAGAGTCTTTTATGCCGCAGGAACAGGTTAGTAGCCACAGACAAGCTCAATTAGCTGGCATATTACACAAGCAGGCTACAGTTCCAACCCTCATATTGCAGTCACTTACCAGCAATATTAAATAAAACCATGCTTTAAGTTCTAGCAACGCCATTCCCTCTGACACTTCTCCTTTACTGAATTGGCTCTAATACATATCTGAAAATACTTTTAGCTGGTACCTTCAATTTCAGAGGATGCTTTAGAAAAGGAAAAGGACTCCTGAAGCTAGTCTATACTTTAGACTTTTCCACTTGAATGTATTATTGAATAAGTTTAAATAGGAGTGTTTTTCTACAGGATAAAGCCTGCTAGTCCTCGGAACGCTATTACAACTTCCAAAAATTTCTCCACAATCACAAAATTCAATGGCTGGTTTGGGGTTTTGGTTTGTTTGCTTTGTTTTATTTTCCACTCTTCTCCAATTAAAACAATTTTTGGCAGTGTAGTTCAAAGCAGGCACATAATTTAATGATGTTTGCTAAATACATCCTGCCCCTCCACACCCCACTTCAGTCACGTATCATAAGAAACACTTGCAAAATGTGTATTCAGGTGTTTCTGGAAGAGTGCCAGCCTCTCCTTATGAAAAGGGTCATTATCACATCTCTGTACCATCCCATAGCACCAAAGGGGCTTGAAATCTTGAAGTTTAGCATTTCAACATCAGATAAGCAAGAAAAGGGAGTTCAGATAAAATTAACATTTTTTAAAATCTCTAACCAAGTCCAAAAGTCATATAATCAACTTCTTTTCTTACTCTAAACAATTATACCCAAACCTGTGTGAAGGCCTTACCACATCAGCTTCATGAGAGACATAGCTCAGAAGGTCACATCCAAATTATTCAAAACCACCTCTCGGTTACCTCCTTAATTTTTATTTAGAAGTACAATTGCACAGAGGAAACAATGCTTTGTTCTGCATTATAAAGTAATGAGTCTTGCACAATCTGGCTGTTTGGCTAAATGATCTGCTTACATATAACAGCTAAATTGTTTTCAACTGTATTCTTATTGAGGGCTATGGAAAGAAATTCCAGAGCTAATTTTTCACTGCACCATATGGGCCATATGAAGTGAAAGATAATGGCCTACAAATAGCTATACATCTATCTCAGTGAAAACAGCTGAGGGACCACTGTTAGCTCCTGATAAAAACACATAGCAAAGAAGAGAAACTACACTGAGAGGCTTTTTATTTTTTTCCTTTCTTTCTTTCCCCATTTTCAGCCTCTTCCAAAAGAGGAAAGTGTTGTGCTTGGTAATAAAGACACACTAAACAGAGAGAGTGGGGGTGTGTGGTTGGTGAGGGGTTTGGAACACAAGCCCTATGAGGAAAAACTGGGGGAGCTGGGGTTGCTTAGCTTGGAGAAGAGGAGGCTCAGGGGAGACCTTATTGCTCTCTACAACTACCTGAAGGGAGGTTGTAGACAGACAGAGGTTGGTCTCTTCTCCCAGGCAACCAGCACCACAACAAGAGGACACGGTCTCAGGCTGCGCCAGGGGAGGTTTAGGCTGAAGGTTAGGAAGAAGTTCTACACAGAGAGAGTGATTGCCCATTGGAATGGGCTGCCTGGGGAGGTGGTGGAGTCACCATCATTGGAGGTGTTTAGGAGAAGACTTGATAGGGTGCTTGGCTGCATGGTTTAGTTGATTAGGTGGGTTGGATAATAGGTTGGATGCAATGATCTCAAAGGTCTCTTCCAACCTGGTCTATTCTATTCTACTTGGTGTAATCTGTAACATTTTTGCCTCTATCCTAATCAGAGGAACCCCAACTTTAAGAAGTGGTACATTTCCTTTAAATTCTCAAGTTTAAAATTTGCTTTCAGAAAAGAAAAAGTTAGAAGACAGGCATTTATTTCAACTGTTTTGCAATGTTGCAACTTGGGATAGATGAATACTACTTTTGCAGCGAGAAAATACTAAGCATGAGTTATAGTATTTGACATGGAAGATTCACAATTAAACATGAAGGGAGACTGATTAGTCTGGAGTTAAAAATGCATTCTTCCTTTAAGAAAAAAAAAAAAAAAAAAAAAAAGAGCATAGTTCAAAATGAATCCAAAGACAGCAGGTGACAAAAAGCAGCGACCTCAGATGACTGTTCTAGGACCACATCCCAAACCCAGCCCAATTAACACTAATTGGTCAGCAGTCTCAGAAATGCCAAGAATTGAGAAAGCATTGAAAACCAAAGTCTCTGGCTCTCCCCAAGAAGGATGCTTTCTTCAGGTCAGAAAATTTTAACACCAGTGTGGAGAAGCCAGCAATTCCCCTGTTACCACAACCCTGGGCCCATACATGCCGGGCTCATCAGCATCATCAGCATTTTGATGTGTTCCTTCACTTGCAACACCTACCGTATTTACCAGAAAACATCAGTAAAGACAGTTCTATTATTACTATGAAGAATTGCTTTCTGTAGCACAACACAGGACATCAATGATCAGGAATGCCATTGCCATCTTCCACCACATTCAATTACCCAGCTTTGCAGCAAAGTACATCAAGAGTGCCCAGCATGAAAATATCACAGGGCAGCCAGAGAAATGCACAGGGCTGCAATCAGTGGATATGAAACAGGAAGCTTGTAAAGCAACTTTGTAACGTGAAGTCTCATAGCAGTTAGTCCTGATTAAACCAGAAGAGAAGGTAAAACGCAGGGCAGATCTCTGGAAGAGTATCTGAGGACTAGCAGTGACAGGACAGCAAACAGCATCATTTTCCCATAGTGAGTGCAGGGTTTTTTTTAAATAATCTCAAATTATATGTATGAGCCAGAAGACAGCCATTTCTCTAGATGAGAATTGCTGAGGCATAGTTCTTTTAGCAACCTAATGCTTCAGGACTTCATGAATTTGGGCATGGTAGTTGAGCTCTAAAAGAAAGGGAAAAAAATTGCTCCATGAAAAATGGCAGCAATCAAAAATCACTGTAGTAAAATACTACAGTAAGATGGTCTCATACATCAAATATTGATCCAGCTCCTGTAAACACATGAAGTTCATAGAAGTCAATTTTCCCATTAATCCTACATTCATGCCTTAATATAACTAGCCCATATTTCATATTCTTTTTAATTCTCACTGAAACAGCAAAATATTTTCAACTCAAAAATCAGACTTGCCTTTAAATGTAAGAGGATTCTAAAAGCACATCCTGAAATACTTCACTCATCTCCTTTATCTTTCTTCCCTCCCCTCCAAAATAACACTGAAATGCTATTAAAAAATAAAAATATCCTAAACCCCATTTTCTCTCCTGCTAAGTTGCATTCTGCTTGCAAATAGGAAAGATTGGTACAGCAGTTAAAAATGTCAAATTAATGAACCTTGATGTCATCTCTCATTTTGTTTCTCCTTGTTCTCTCACCCTAGGGAAACAATTTTATTTCTAGAGAAGCCTAAGACATATATGATACATATGATACACACAGCACCAGAGAGCAGAGTCCTGTAAAAATGGATTGAAAAACTCCACTCATTTACTGCATTTGGCACTGATCATAATTAGACAAATAGAAAACAAAATGGTTACATTCAGGTCAACCTCATCATTTGAGATGTGCACAATCTTTCCCTGAGAGAAGACAGTGGCACACCCTGAGTTTTGAAAACATCATCTAAAAATGCAAAAGGCAGGGGGCGGTTAGATGATGGAAGTGTTATGCTAAGGAGGAGAGGCTGAGGGAGCTGGGGTTGTTTAGCCTGGAGAAGAGGAAGCTCAGGGGAGACCTTATTGCTGTCTACAACTACCTGAAGGGTGGCTGTAGCCAGGTGGGGGTTGGTCTCTTCTCCCAAGCAACCAGCACCAGAACAAGAGGACACAGTCTCAAGCTGCACCAGGGGAAGTTTAGGCTCGAGGTGAGGAGAAAGTTCTTCACAGAAAGAGTGATTGGCCATTGGAATGTGCTGCCCAGGGAGGTGGTGGAGTCACCATCCCTGGAGGTGTTTAAAAAAAGGATTAGACATAGCACTTGAAGCCATGCTTTAGTTAGACATGAGGTGTTGGGTGATAAGTTGGACTTGATGATCTCTGAAGTCTTTTCCAACCTTTCTGATTCTATGATTCTATGCTGTGTTGAACTGCTTTATCACAGCCACACACACAAAAAAAAAAAAAATCAGAAAAGCACCAAATGTCTGCTTGTACCACACTGCTACAGCAGAAGGATTCACAAATGAACATGAGCAAAAATTCAGCCAAAAAAAATCACTATTTAAAAACAGGACATTCCTTTTGATAGGAAGTAGGCGACACAGTTACAGCTGAAAAAGGCTGCACTCTATTTTTGACTATTTTAGTCTTCACTCATAAGCTAATAGAGCACTAGTACAGAGAATCATGGAAAATCCCAAGCTGGAAGACCTCTAGAGGTCATACAGTCAAAATCTCCTGCCTATTTCAGAGGCCAATTTCAAAGGAATGTCTGGCGGCTAAGGGCCTTATCCACTACATTTTTAAACACAACAGCCTTTAGGGGCAGCTCACTACAGTGCTGTGCTACAATTGCTGTGCAGAACAATTGCCCTTACACCCAGTTCCCCTGCTGCAGTTCATTCCAACAGACTCTTTCTTCATAAAGCTCCTGCAAACAGCATGGGTCCACATCCATTTGCCATAGTAATAACCCACCAGGTATGCAGGGACAGCATTCAGAAACACCTAGAACCTTCTCCACTCCAACTTAAATGAAGTCATCTCACTCCACCTCTACTCCTACACTCTACTCCTACCCAGGCACTGCACTCTCCTCAGTCTTTCAGTTATATCTCAAACTGGGGGCCTGGAACCAACCACAGGATTCTAGAGAGTAGACAGGAACAATCATTTCTTCCTATTTGACAGATACAATCTTTCTCACACAGCTGATACCAATACATTGACTTATTCCTTCTCAGATGTAAGAATTTACTTTGAGGTGTTTTGGTTATTTTGAAAAAATCTTTACTGACTTCTTGTCAGCCCATCCCTCCCTACCTGAGGCTCCAATGGATGTGAACATCTTGACTGCTTCTCCACAATCAGGTATCATTCACAAAACTGCTGATGATGCGCTTGTTTCCACTGCTCAGATTCATAACAATGCTGAACAGTACCAGTATCAGTTCCAACCCTTGATGAACACCAACAGTCTAGCCAGCTGTCTTCCCAACTTTTGGATAATCTATCCTGTCCATATATCCCTAATTTGGACTATCAGAGACTGCATCAAATGTCTTCTGCTTTCCATTCATCCAAAGAATGTCAGCTTTCTCACAGAAAGCAATCAGGTTGGACAATGTTCTTAAAATCCATGCTGGCACCTCACAGTAGTCTTCTGGTTCTTTTATGCTTGGAAATGGCTTACTGAATGGAACCATTGCCTGGGGACTTACTAAGACATTTTAAGGACTGCGGATATATGGGGTTTGGGAAAAAAAAAAAGATGAGCTTTTCGATCATGCTATCAAAAGGTCTTCCCAATACTATATCTACAAGGTTGTTTCTTGAAATTCTGCCCATTTTTCTGAGCTCCATCTTCAGTCACAACCAGATTCCACATCTATAGCAATCACTTGTCTTCATGAACCAGCTTATCCCATCCACAGGAAGAGAGCAGAAGTTTTCAGGATCTTATTTCTCACTAGTTTATCAAAAGACAAAAATATCCTTCCCAAGATGCCACTGACTTCCTTTTCTTAAAAAGAGGCCCTTCCAAAATTTGAAAGGGAACTAACCTATAGCATGCTAATGATTAATAATTGACATCTTGCTTACTTATCAAACCCCTAAGTATGCTTGTCTTTTACTGATAAACTGCATAACAGGGCACAATCTGATACCAATTAAGATTAAATTCCATTATAATTATTTTATTTCCAATATAGTTACTGTATTTGAATATTTTTTGTGTCCATAATTCTAATTTTCATATCTTCTGACTTTATGGATAGTCATTTCCAGCCTTCACCTACCTCATTTTTTTTAATACCATTAAAAACTTTCTCCTGTGAGCATTCCATTATTTATGTAGTTGCTGAGATTATTCTAAACAAAAGACGGAAACAAATTAATATTCATCTCCCAAAACTTTTTGATGCCTATCTTTCAAGTATTCTCCCACCAGTTTTCAAATTTCCAACTTTTAATCCATATCCCAAAAGAAATTATGCCCATCTCATTCATTTTAAGTGACTGTTGATTTATGTGCATTCTTAGCCTATTCACATGTCTCCAAATTATGAGATGTTATTGTCCTTTCAGCCACTAAAACCATGATGCCATCTTATTGCACTTTAAACTCTGTCTTCATTAGCTGTATGTTAACCCTGTTCTGCTTACAACATCCTCAAAGTCAGGTTTCATCCCACGCCTGCACATACATAATGACAAAATCACAGGTCTTCAACACAAAATAGGCATTTCTGGATGTGAGTTGTTTTTTAAAACAGTAAATCCTGAACTCGAGAGATGTTGAGCATCAGATATTATTTACTAAATCTCCTGCTTCAAAATAGTATTCCTCCTCCCTCCCCCCCTCAAAGTTAGGGGCTGGAAGGGACCTTGAAAGATTATCTAGTCCAACCCTCCTGCCAGAGGAGGATTACCTATACCAGATCACACAAGAACACATCCAGGTGGGTCTTGAGTATCTCCAGAGAGGGAGACTCCACAACCCCCATGGACAGCCTGTTCCAGTGTTCTGTCACCCTCACAATGAATGTAATTCTACACCTAATGAGAATGCCCCTTAGTACTAGCGGTACATTATCAAGTAGTTTAGACTTAACTTTCTCACCTACAAAAAGAAATTTTCTGCATAATTTAGCAATGCTTTCCATGACAGAGGCACTGCTTCATTTTCCAGACAACAATTAGCCTAATACAGTAGCCTGCTTCAAGACATGCTTCCAAAATTAACTTCTGTTGTCACTTTTACTATTCGATAAATATGTACTATGTCGCTGCTATAAAGCCTCCTCTTTATCTGTACTTACAGAATACAGAATTAACCAGGTTGGAAAAGACCTTTGAGATCATTGAGTCCAACCTATCACCCAACACCATCTAATCAACTGAACCATGGCACTAAGTGCCTCATCCAGTCTCTTTTTAAACACTTCCTTGATCATTTCAAGAGGGAAGGCTCAGGTTGGATCAGGTTCAAGATTTCAAGTATCTTAAATGAAGTGAGCTCATTATTTATTTTTAAAGAGGGTTTGTCTCAAGAAGTTGTCACAAGAAGAAAAGAGAAAATACTCTCTTGGGTACTAGCTATGTTCCTCAGGCTGTTCTCCAGTGGACGAATGTTCCAGTCTCTGTATGCCAGCATTGCTTTTCAAAAATACCACAGAATTTCCACAAGCAGGATACTCATTTACCTGTCTGACAGACACACATTACTCCTCCATCTCTCCCAGGGACGTTAGAGAAAGCTTCCCAATTTTCCACTTCATTTTCATAAGTAACATTGTAGCTCTGGTCTCTCAGAAGAGATGTATCCATTTCTAGCTTTACCATTAATATTTTCTGTTCCAAATCAAATTCTAAATTCATTCTAATTTGAGCTGCGGGTTATATCAGGCAACCGGCACCAGAACAAGAGGACACAGTCTCAAGCTGTGCCAGGGGAGGTTTAGGCTGGATGTTAGGAAGAAGTTCTACACAGAGAGAGTGATTGTCCATTGGAATGGGCTGCCCGAGGAGGTGGTGGAGTCACCATCACTGGAGGTGTTCAGGAGGAGACTTGATAGAGTGCTTGGTTGCATGGTTTAGTTGATTAGGTGGTGATGGATGATAGGTTGGACACGATGATCTTGAAGGTCTCTCCCAACCTGGTTTACTCTATTCTATTCTATCTAATAGATGAAACTCTTTAAGGAACAACAACGTATTAGGAAGAACACAGCGCAGATGATGGCCCCTATGAAACATTTTTTTCTAGTTGTTCATTTTGAGTGTCAAAAATGTTCAAGAGAGTTACAAAACCATGCTGCTAGCAACAACAAAGCAAAACTTAAAACACACTGTCCTGATAATGCATGCTAAATGTACATATTTCACCCTGGTATGTCACTTATTTCAGTGTAAAAGAATCAAATAGCAATACTAGTGAAAAGTTACATCTCACAAACTCACCTTGATATTGAAGAAATTAGGAAAGAAAACGCTTCAAAAGAAGAAAAGTCCTAAATCATGGGTTTCCTGGTTTTCAGCAATACTGTACTGTGTCAAAATGTTTATGTTTCTGCTTTAAAGAAATTTGCAAAATGAAGACTATGATTACTGAATGCTACTATTACACAAAGCTGCTACACTGCTAGCAAGAGGAACAATTATGACTTTCCCTAACAGTTCAATACCGAAGCCTTGTTTATTCTTTTACAAACAGTGCAGTTTCAAACAGACAAACACTAACTTCAGAACTTTGTCTTAAATGTTCAGTGGCACTTTTTAAACTGTTTCTTTTATTGGCAAGATGTTATGCTTCAGAGGACACTTCACATGAAACATTTATATGCTAATTCATGAAGCACATCCCCTGTAATACAATGCAGTAATTCATACACTCATAGTAACTATACTCATAGGATCCATAGAGCTCACAAGACATGCACAAACTTGTGAAATTCAAAAGACAGAAGTACACAGAGCACTACAAGAAATTCTTCTTGACATAGTTGCTTTTAATTTGTAATTTCCATAATGTTTTCTCATCCAAGTATTAACATTTCCATCACCAGACCCCTATATATCATTGGCTTACATTGACATCTGCTGGAAGTGACTGGGATTGTAAAGCATTCCTTTTTTCCTCAGTCGGTGTCTGATTTAACTCTACAGGCAGCCTGATATTTCTACTTCCTTTACTGCAAGTACAGGTATCCAAAAAACCCCTAAGTAGTGGGACATTTTAAACAAACTTTATAAGATACAATGTGAAATTTTAAGCCACAAAAAAATTCCCAAGGCTATTGGTGCACAGATGTTTTATCAGACAACGTGCTTTAAAATTTTATTTGAAATTTCTTTTAACTACTTTTGGGGCAGATTCAAGCTCAACACATTGAGAATCCATCCATTTACTAGTCTCTCAGGCTAATTAGCAAATAATTATTACTGCAAGAGTCACTAAACAGTTCTGTGACAAACATTGTCACATATAAGCCCATATACAAAAATGTGACTAAATAGGTTTTGAAACACTTCTAATTTACTGGTGTTTATGAAAAGACAATTAAAAACCACATCTTTACGTTAATGGAGACTTGTCTTATTCACAAAAGCAACCAGAGCTGTTTAATGATATAATTGATAAAGACAAGAATAACTGAACCATGCTTGTTAAAATAGCTTGTACATACACAAACTGCTATCATTCTTCATAATGAAGATACACCTCTTCGTACAGCTTCGTAAACAGAAGCACTTTGAAACATCCATTTGAAAACAAGGTAATTTTCCCTCATGCCAGAACTACTTCTACAAGCCTCACTGTTATGAGCCAGATGCCCCATTACACCCTTTTCTGACTTCCAAATTCTACTGTAGAGATGCAATCTCCTTTACTTGATACCATTTTTGTATGCTTCATAATAGAAATCATCTCAGATTGAATCAATTATCATGAGTTATGATGGCTTTGCTTTATCATCAGAACAAGGATGTGGTCATGTGCTTTGGCTTTCACACGTCTTGTATGCAAAACTCAGGCACAGCTTGAACAAACACAGGCATTTTTCAAGTATCACAAACAGCAAGAATTTTAAGGGGGGGGGGGGGGGGGGAGGGGGGGGGAGGAGAAGTAGGTTCTAAGGCAGCCAACTAGAACTTCTGCAAGTTTATGTCAGGATACAGCTGAACACCTCTCCAATTTTACGTTTTTCCAAAGTTACAAAGCAGGATCCTTATCTCAAAGACCAACAGTACACCACTGCATGATCATTCCACAAAGATTAGTTTGAATTATTTTACTATGTTTTATTTTAACCTGAATGATCAGACTAATTTTTTTTAAAAAATAAATAAAAGAAACCCGAGGGTTTTCCTAGATGTCTTAGATCATTATCACAGTATTAAAGTTCCAAACTACTGAAACCGTGAAGAAGAAACAGAAATAGTCAGCCACCAGAAGAGGCAACACAAACACCAATGTCAACGTGCACATTTTCCTCCAACTTTTCCTTATTTTCTTTCTCTGACAGAACTCTATAAATACAGGCAAGTGAAGTCAACATTTCTTGGCTGCATATTAGTCTGCTGAAGTCATTCCTAATTAAGTTCCATGAAGCTCAAAACTGAAAATAGTTACTCTACATAATGGGTAACCAGGAGTTAAAGTACTGCAATTACCAAAAATCATCCAACTCCTTTGAAAGAGGAGATGTGGTAGCATTTTACAGAAGATCACTTAACAGTAACAGTTTCCTCCTGGACACTTCAATGGTTGTCAAGAAAGCACTTTAAAACAAAAACAAAAAAACCCCACTGACAAGCAGCATGAGCTTTTGTACTGCTTTCTTTATCATAACACACGCATGAGAGCATGGCAGACTTTAAACACACACGAGATAGTCTAGGTACTTTTGACACTCTTCCCATTCCTGATTTTTTTTTCTTTTCTTTTCTTTTCTATCTCAGAAAGACAACTGCTAGCATTAGACACTCTCAAGATTTAGGATTTACATTCTTACCTTACAAAGCTTCTGGTAACGAGGAGAAGAAACTGCCATCCTCTGTAAACGATGCAACAACAACACAACTTTCTGCAGAGACGTTCTCACCACAGCCATCATTTTAAGTTTGCCACACTTCTGAAGACACCTCAGAATTTGCATTATAAATGAAGAACAACTATCATTTCCTCCCGGTCACTGGACAATGATTTGCCGGCATTCTGAGCATGCTCTCTTCCAGGACTGCTTTTGCAAGCCACAGGCTTTATACGTTTCAAAGGCAAAGGAGGTTGATATAGCATAAGTTTCTCTCCAAAAATAATCCCACAGAATAGATGCAAAAAGAATAAGAGCCTTTACAGATTCTTCTAACCAGTATTACTCAGCTCTGCTTTTGCATAGGATAAATGAAGTTGTTGAGCAGCAAAGCATCTGCCACCATTCAGGAGTGTACTAAATAGGAAGGAAGGATTATTAATTTAAGCCTGAAAGCTGCAGGAACAAAAAAAGGAATTCCTTCAGGGAGACGACTCCAGCATATCACAACAGTTGCTCTCCCCTCGTAGCTGCTTTCTATCGGCAGACTGAGCATTTGCTCCCTCACCCTGCGAAAGGATGCTCTTGCTCTCAGGCTGAACGCAGCTCTGGCAGAGCTGTAGAGTGAGTGAATAACAGACTGTGTTATAAATCTTGAGAGAGGAGCAGAGGGATACCTGCCCTAATTATATCAGCCATACGTTAAAGGCTAATAAATCACACAGGCACTTCTCAAAACTAGATTACCCAATATAAAAGGAAAAACCACAGGGGGTAAACCTCTCTACTATGAAAACTCTCTTAAAGCTCATTTAGTTAAAGGGATCTCAAAGGATTCTGACTTGCACCAGAAAGTAACAGTGTTTTTCAGAAGCCACTTCCAATTAAAATCTTTTCCCAAATGACCTCTTAGGACAAGACAGAATAGGGTTTCAGCAAATTGAAAGTATACAGTTGCACCCTCTCCCTTTTTCTAGCCATCCTTGAATCCAAAGAGCTAGCACCATTTTGACCTTTTTTCCCATGACAAAGCACAACTATTTAAGCCATCAAAGGATAGCAAAACATTTGCGTGTTCTACTGCTACCAGCAAGGGAGTCCCAGTGCAATCCAACCAACATACCCCTACATATGGTGATACTGCAGTATAACCAGAGACAGCTATTTCTTAATACTTCCAAGGGTGCTACAATCAGTCTACTTAAAACTGTATTCAAGCAGCTGCCATAGCAAACCTCCAGGGAAGCTGCTACCAACACCGTTGTGAGTAATCACATTATTTAATCTGTATGTTGCCACATGAACAGGTACCTACACAGTTCAGGCACATCAACCAGCACAGCACAGCGACACCAACTACACATAGCATGACAAGTTCACGTGAGGCTAGATAACATATGGCTTAGATGTCAGTGCATTATGCCTCTTCTCAGGTACTTGCAGGTACGCATCTGAGGGCATGCATACCAGGTGTAGGTTGTTCATACAGGACGTTTAAACCCTCTTCCCATCCAATTGTGCTAACACAGCTCTTTCATCCTTATTTTTCTACCATCTTCAGGTAAACTCCTTTTACCCTGTTTTGCTTCTGATCTGTCCAGCACCATGAGCAACATAATTTTGAGGAAGCAGAGCTTTCCTTCAACTCTGTAATAGAAACCTCACCATCTATATTCTTCACCTTGCTAGACTCACCTTATTTCCTCATCTCCACCTCTCACTTGAACCATTTCCCAGCACTCTATTGCTCCTGGCTTATTGTCTACTCTCGCAACAGAAATCTGTTTCTTTACTGGCTCTAGCCTACCAGCATTTGCTGACATACTGTTACCGAACATCTTTTGAGGAAATTTATGAAACAGCTCAGCTCCAAAAACACTGAGGCATTCAGAGCTCAAACCTCTTCTGTGTAATACAGAATCCATGGTCTACATCGGCCATTTTCTGTCAAGTCTGCTCTTTTCCTTCCCAGCTAATATTCAAGTTGGAATCAAGCAGTGTGAAAAACAGCCCACTGCTGGTTACGTTAATTTTAGTTTACAACAAAAAAGTTCTAAATTATTTTGAACATCTTTAAATCTGACCACCATAGGATTCCACACACATTGACCTGGCATTACTTCTCCTACTTCCAAACCAACTCCAGAATATTATTTTTATCTGGTAGATTAAACTCCAGTTAAGGCTCAAACCACCACAATATTCTGGCACTCCAACGTGGAGGTGATTTAAACCTTAACTGAAGTTCAATCTACCAGAAAAAAAATAATAACCTGGAGTTGGTGTGGAAGTAGGAGAAGTAAATTTTTTAACAAAATATATGTATATAGCAATAACAGGGAGGGTTTTCAAGGGTAAAGCATAAGGATGAATAGGAAAATATACAAAACCAAATTTGGATGGCCTTGTATCTCCCTCAGTGTATGTGGATTTCACTCCTTTAGAGAAGCATGGATGGGGCAGGGAGAAGATCAAGCCCGACCATGTGGCAGAACCAGGAGGCCAGCAGCAGCTGTTGGTACTTTCAAACAGGTGAGGCAGGAGCAAAGAGAAAAGTGGCCACCATGCCCTCCCCTTTATAGTCTTGCTGGACAGGAAGAGGGAGAGGAACAGACCAACTTAGACCTGGGGGACTCCTCATTCTGGGAGGGGGAAGCCAAGTCCACCTGGATCAGGTTTCTTTTGTCCCCTTGGGGACGCAGGGCTCTTGCAACCCTCCTACACACCCCCCCTCCCCCCCCCCCGCCCAGGATGGGTGTAACCCAGCACAATTATGATACTAAGAGAATGAACTAAAAAAAGCTTATAACTGTGAATTTTCTTCTTTTTGAAAATAAATTATTATTTTACTCAAAGTTGGCATTATTTGCATAGTACTGTTGCTAGCCTCAGATGGAGGGCAGAACAAAGCTTCAGCAGTGCCCATATCACTGATCCCACTGCACAGTACCTTGAACTTTGGCCAAACAAGTTAACCCCAAAGTGGTAATGGAGGCTAGTTTTCCCATGCACACAGATGCCACCATAAGGCATGATCCTAGTTTGAAAACACATGACATATAACAACAACAATAAAAAATTCATCATGTTTTATCTATGTTCAGCATATATTTCACCAAGAATTTATCACATCTTAAACACATAGTAAATTTTTACTCAATGCGCTTGCCTTAGGGGCAGAGGAATCTTCAGAGAGCGGAGAAGGTCGCAAGATCTGTGTTCATTTCTAAACCATTTCTAATAAATAATTCTTACCAATCAACAAAAGAACATAGTTATTTTATACCACTCAACAGGGGAAGAACAAAATCTTTGTTTAATCAGATCTTGAACTTCAGAATTTTCAAAAGGGAACTTGATATGAGGTACATCAAGATGGCAGAGATTCATTTTGTTTTCAGTAGTTCAGTTCAACAAATATTGGAAAAGAGAAATGTTGATTTTGACCTGTTTGATATAGTATTAGTGTCTTGAATTATATTTAAAGATAGTAGGGGACACAGTCCATTTCAGAAGCCATTATGCTGACAGTCTTTGACATGGTCTACTTCATTCCCTTTAGCAGTTGGAAAAATAAAAAAATAAACACACACACACAAAAAAACCCAAACAAACAAAAAACCCCACACCAAAGTGAGCACAGGCAAAGTTATGGGAAAGATGACTGTGCTTCATGTGCACAGTGCGTAGCAGCACACAGTCACAGAAAAAGATGGAGAATATGAGGTAATAAACAATGGGAGATCATTCCCAAGCACCTACATCTGCCTTCTCAGTGGATACAGCCAGAACACTGGGCATAGTCAGGAGTTGAATACAGATCTTCTCTACAGAGCAGGCCATTTTACCCAGCAGTTCTCCGCTCATACAGCTCAACAGTGGCAATTTTAACCAGCTCACAGAATAATGAAAGAGGGCAAACAATCTGTCATGAGCAAGATGCTGCTAGATGTTGCTATTACAGACTCATCTCAGCATTTCACAAAATGCTCCATCTCTGCAGATGAATTAACTGACTGACCAGAATCACCTAAATACTGGTGCTGACATGTTATCTTCAACAGACCCCAACTTCCAAAATATATTCTCTTTATTGTGATTACAGTACGCAGCTTGCTATCAGATAATGTAAACTATTTTGTTTCATTTAAATTCATTGTAGATAAATTCAGATCAACAGCACTACTGAAAGTAGCATCTTTTTTTTTTTCATTATAAGCTCTTCAAAGCCTTTACTTAGACCAGAGACAACATTATTCCAAACCCAGAGTGCAGGACATAATCAATCTAGCCCCTCAGTTCTGTGCATATAAAAATAATTGTTCTGAATGAGGCAATCTCTTTGAAGGAAATGATGTATTAAAACATGAGAGAAAGATGACACACAAACGGTGTTCACATCAGGTTAACAGGACAAAGAAAATGCTTACATCATAGAAACACAAAATCCTTTTAGATAGTGATGTTCAACCTTTTGCTGCCACAGACCCAAAGATAAAATTTTTTGAAGAGCTGTCAGGTCTTCACACACTTTTTTCCTGTTTTCCCTCAATACAATGTACCTTCAATGCAGACTGAAACCAGCTGCTCTCCCTTTCTCTTTTCCCCCCAAAGGAGATGTATAGGCTATGCAAAGGCAGGAACCACCAGACCACTACTCACCTAGCCTGTGCTTCTTAAGACAGGGAGAAGGAATGTCCTTTCTAGATTTTAGACAAGCTAGGGTGTCCATACATTAAAAATTACTGTAAGTGGCATTAGTTATTTCTTAGGTTTCCAGTCTGTGTACAGAAAAGCAGACCAGCTAGGGAGCTGCTGAGCAGCAGGAAAGGGTGATCCAAGTATGACAATTTTTTGAAGTGCTAGAAAAGCAGGAGGAAGAAGGCAGCATGCAGAGACAGGAGACATTACAGACCAGGAGGGCTTTACTTGGAGAGAAGTAGATGAAATTGTTTGGTTAGACAATCATACAATGCAACTAGGTTTAATCAAGTATACACTTCTTGAATACCATCACCCTTTGAGGACATTTAGGAGCACTCAGTGCCACAGGTGTTCCCAGAATACATTTTAAACCTTAGGAAGAAAATTCTGCTTCCTTCACAGCCTTCAATTCCAAAACACTGGATCTTAAACACCTTCCAATAGGCTGCAGGTTTCTCTGCTCTAGTAAATAGCTATCCTTTATAACATTTGCTACTGAGAGAAAGTATGAATAGCAGCAGCATTATTTATTTCTCACCTGCATCTGCTTTCTGAGTTCCTTTATGCAGGCACTGTCCTGAGCAGTGTTCTCACGCTGGGATGCATCTGCTAGAACATTAAGTGTTGTCTCAGCCTCTTGAAGCCACTTAAGGAAGCTTTCCAGATCCTTGTGCGAGGCCTGTACTGTCTTCAACTCTGTCTCCAGGAAATTCTGCCTATCAACAGCTCTGAAAACAAGATAAATATTAGAATATTCTCCCATAACATAAAACATCACATACATCACAATGAAACTTTCTAATAGAAAATCTGGAAATTATCTCTATTAAGAAACTGCACATCTGTCACAGCTTGTTTTATCATTATTTATTATCACCATCTCTCTGGTTATTTTATCTACAGCTATCCACAGATGATCTGAAGTGGTTATATAATGTCATAGTCCTGTTTTAAAAAGGTGTGCAGAAGAAATGTAATTACTAATTAAATTTATCTTTTTTTTTTTCCTTTCTCAGTATTACTGTCATGGATTTATGTTACCATTTTGGGTAACATAACATACTTTTCGCATCTAGTAACACACGTGAAAAGTGCACCTCAAGTTGCACTACAGAAGGTTTAGATTGTGTATTAGAAGAAACTTCTTGACTGAAGGGGTTATCAAACATTGGAATAGGCTCCGCAGCAGGGTGATTGAATCCCCATACCTTGTGCTGTTTAAAAGACAAAGATGTGGTGCTACGGGGCATGGTTCAGCATCAAACATAGTACAGTTAGATAATGGCTGGACTTGATCTTACAGGTCTTTTCAACCAAAACAATTCCATGATTCTAGGGTTCTACACGTGAATACTTTTACTTATCAACAAAAATTATATGGAGCAGAGGCACTGAAAGTTTGCGATTTTTTTGCGATCTTCCTCCTTTGCAATGAGCAGAAATACACCCTTAAAGTTTTTGAGGGATGAAAAGTTTAACATCTGGTTTTTGCTAAAAGACAAGACTTTTGACACTGTTCCTCAGACAGAATAATATACTGCCATCATAACAGTCAAGCCACACTCAACATGCTTAAATCGAAACAAAAAAGACTCCATGCACAGTCCAGATTTTCATTCAATCCAAAAGATCTCCGGTTGGTACAAGCCCAAGTTTTTGTTTGTAAGAGTACTTCTTAAGATGTAAGGAACTCATTTAAAACTTCAAAATATTTCCTAGAAAAAAGATCACATTTCACTTCTGCATAACAGAACTGTTTCCTTCTCATTGAAATGAAGATCACATGTGAAACTTCTATAGTCATCAGTTTGAAAAGATCTGATTAACAATGTTAATTAAAGCATGACAAGCTAAATTAAATCCATTTGAGGCTGTTACACTGAAGAACCCCTTTTTCAAAATCAGGACATACGAAACAAGATGTCCCAAACTTGTACACTGTATAGAAATCTTTAACAGGGCTACTATCTAGAATACTGCTGCTAAGAAGGAAGGTCACTCTTATTTTCACATCAAGGACTGACCATATTGTAATATTTCAAGAGCAAAGTGGTATTTGATTTCCAGCACAAGAAAGCCAAAATGCTCAGCATTTGATATTTCCACAGGAATTCAACACATTTTGCCAGGAAGGCCCACAAAACTTAAGTATCTTCTGCCTCCTGTTCTACTTCAGATTTCTTTCCTCCTTGCCAGGTTGTGGCAACAGTACTGCTCAACTAAAGCTTTTGGGTTTTTTAGGAAGCAAGTTGCAGGTGACATTTCAAAGCAGGTATTCTGGTTTGCTAGCACATCAAGAAAAGAAAAAAACAGATGCAAGGAAAAGCTGTTTGATTGCAAGAAAATCTCATGCAACTCAATTCCACAAGGCTTAAATTCCCAAGTACTCACATAAACAACCAAATTTTCCAGACAGCGTTGCAACCTTCACTTTAGGGACTTCAGACTTATGTCACTTGCTAACAATTGCTTTATCCAAAATAAGACTGTGAATCATTCTTGACTTTGTGCCTGCCCAGGTTTCAGCTATTGGTAAATGACTAGCAGGGCAAGCAGTATTCATTCTTGCTTCTTGCTAGAAGCACTGAAATGCTTCACCTACTCTTGAGAAAAAAATAAAGACCGTTGCAGGTATTATAAATGGTTTTATTGCCTAGAAAAAATAACAAGCATCAGCTCAAAAATTAGAGCACATCAAGGAACTGTGAAAAAAATGTGAAGTAAAAGCAGTTGTGAGCTCTGGCTTCAAAACCTTTTCCCTCTGCAGGGATTTTCTTCCCTAGCAGGGCGTTAAGGCCAAAGGTGGAAATAAAGGATTAACAACAGGAAGAATCAGCTGGTAACAAAGGTGACTTTCAAAGGAAAATAAAAGCCCCAAAGGATGAAACACTGTAAGTGACCCAGATCTCTAAGTCTAAGTACTGATATACTAGATGGGAATTGAGACAACCTGAACTTTGTAGCTAGTAATGCTTATTGAAGAATGTTGTCTTCAGCCTGAAGTTTTAAATTCTCAAACTTTCCACTTGGTTGAAATTAAAGGAAAGGATGAAATACTACTACAGTCCCACTGCTCCATGGTATTTGAACTAAAGCTGAAAATCATCCCTTTCACTAAATATGTAGTACAGCAGCATAAATTAACAGATTTACAACCAATGTTCTAAACTGACATTGGTTTTTTTTTGAAGAGGGCCTTATAGCAGGAGAGAGCAACACAGAGCTGCCAGCAAAGGCCACAAATGTAAAATATAAAATGATGGAGAATTTTGTACTGCAGATTAATCACTGTCCCATGCCACAAAAGGATGACTCAGACTTTCAAATAATTCTAATACAATTAGAATTGTCTCAAAAGATAGGATCCTTCTAGAATGTAAGAGCTAAACATAAGGAAAAACTTGAGAATCCTTACTTCACTTAACACAGTGACACAGAGAAGGTCTAAGCAGATTCTATTAGCAAAGATGCCCAAGAAAACAAAAAATTTAACTCTGAGTTTTCATGGCACTGTTTCAGGTTTCCTTTCCATCCAATTTATTTTTTTAACTAAAAAAAAAATAAAAAAATCTACAATGCATACAAGGGTATGATCAAAAGAAAGTCAAAAAATAACACCTGAGATGGTAGACACAGCAATTACAATCCCTTAGTGAGGCAGCAAAAACACATGGAATTTACTACAGTTTCAGCTTAAAGCATAAAACCAGAACATAAACAACCACTGGGCAGAGTATCCAGCTTAGACACAATCAAGCTGGGTAGCTTCAGTGTCTTGATGCCAACAGATTTAAAAGAAGCTCCTTCAACTTTATATGCCATGGCTACAGTGCTCTTGGTAGTGTTCCTGTGCTATACAGAACTGTGATCCTCCCAGATAGTATTACCAAGGACCCCTTCCACAACCTTCAACTATGGAACTAATTGGTATTTGAAAGCATTATGCTATTAATACAGACCAAAGGGCTCCACATACAGTTGTCTTGTGTATCCTTGAGACACACCAGTAATACCTTCTATGCTTATAGACTCCAACTCCTGGTGTTGCTGTCAAACAATTAATTTATTCCTCCTGATGATCAGAGGTGGACTTACTATGCCACTGGTTCATGTTCTTACCATGATTACACAGTGGGTTCCACACTGCCTCCCATGACTGATACAGCCCCACTTGCGCTAGCCTTCTGGGAACATGTTTATTTCTGATAGCTGAGACACAAACCCATTCAGAAGAGGAAGGGGAAGAATCCTCCTCCTCTAGTTTAGACAAATGTCTCAAGCTTATCAATTGTCCCATCCATCACTCCAACCACCTTCTCATCCACTTGCTCAGTGGCTGGCTGAATAGGAGAAGGAGCTGGTGAAGGACATGAAGCAGGTGTCTGAACAGGAGAAGGAACCACTACAGGGTCAGTGCCACTCTCAGAGACACTTGAGTGTCCCAAGATCTGCTACATGAAGTAAGTCATGTCACTTAGGGCTCACCAATATTCCTATTTATTGTATGTAAAGCAAGCATAAAACCCTTAATTCCCTTGAAAAGGAACATTCTTGCCTTTCAATTCTACTCTGCTGCTCCATGGGGTTATACTGAGCAGTTCCATGATATTGCTACTCACTGGCTCTCAAATTCATCTTTTACATTCTGTCCCTACTTAAAAAACCAAAGCAAAATACTCATCTTCCTAAGGCTGCAAACTGCAAAACACCAGCCCCAGTGCTCACTGAGGAGCTTCAGTTATACATAATAGAATGCAATTTTTAATTATTATTCCAGACTTGAAGCAGATTAAAAAATTAGAGGCTTCTGTGCAGGAGTTGTTCTTCCTGGTCACCTGCTCCAAGCAACGGGCAGTTTTGTGCCAGTTCCAGGCAAAACACTGCAAAGTTTGAATGCGATTAGGACTGATGTAGTCTACAGTTACAGCTCTGCCAACAAGGAACTGTTTCCCCTCACCCTTTAATTGCATCCCCAGATATCATGATGAAATTCAGTTGAAGCAAGTTAATGGAATTTTTGTTAAAACATAGTTTAATTTAAGAAAGGATGACCTGACAGTGAAAACGCTGCAAACCCCAGTCTTCATCCAAATGAATGGTCAGAAAGGGTCACTTCAGTAGATCCTTTCACGTGCACATATATGCATGCATACATATAGACTTTGGTTGTCATCATCCCCAGTCTGATATACACAGGATCAGTTTTCTCTTCTGTCCCTCTAACTACAAGCCATATACCATCTTTAAAGCAGCAGGCACTGAGTCAGACACTATTCTAAATGTTAACTGTCTATCAAATAGTAAAAATAATTTCTGCAGAGATTAGATTACCTTACAGGAAAAAAAATATTATACATGAGGAAACACCATATTTTCATTGAGACATATTTGCAAATGTGTCTTAATAGAGGACAAACAGAAAGAGTAAGCTTCAAGTAAGACTTGGCTCCTAGAGCTCAAGTATTTTCTAGATGGGAGTGATAGAAGCATTGCACTCAAACCCAAAGCACAGTTTCCAATAGATAAAAGGTCATAATGAATCAAAGTGATGGAAGATTAAGGTGAAAACTTAGAATCTTATGAAAAGCAAGTATAGCAACTATCTACAAATACATAAAGCATACCAGCACCCAGGAAGAGTAGACAAAGTGTTCAAAGACAGTTAGGAGAAAATAACAGCACAGGCAAGCATGAGACAAAACATTCTGATTCTCCCTTAAAAAAACCCAACACATAATTAGGAAGCCTTCAATCATGAACTGTCAGAATTTCAGTTGTTGAAACTCAAAATGGCTTCACTATAATTGGCTAATTATCTACTGTAGGCCTACATGCTACACCAAAGCAGAGAAGAGTCAACAATGTATATATATGCATAGGATATGGGTATGAGGCACAAATAGCTTCATGGAGTGAAGTCTTGTCATTACCTTTGGTTCAGATTAATCCAACAAGAATTCATTTGGTCAGTGGTTTCCTTCACTCTCCTTGTGTCGTCATTACGATATTCTCGAAGAAGTTTATTAGAGAGATCATTGAATGCAGAAACTGTGATGTCACCTCTATGCAAATCCTGTATTAACAGCTAAAAAGTAATTCCAGAGTGAGATATAGTAAAATTAAAAATAGATTATTTTTCATATAATTGCTTTATCATATCATTAAACCTTTTCTTCTTTTTTTTTTAATTACACATTCACCATCTAGAAGAAAAATCTGAAAACGAAAATCTACAGACACTGTGCTGACAATGAACCAAACAAAACACAAATAGGTGAAGAAAAATTCTATTTGTCAGAACTGCCAAATGCTAGAGAAATCCTCTTGTGTGTTTTACTGACAACAGATGTAAAAACACTCCCATATTTTTAGTAGCATGAACAAGTTTAAATTATGTAATTGGGATATAAGCAGCAGCTAGAAGTTGCATAAATTAAGCACTCAGCTAGAGAATTTGGTTTCACTGTTTTGTGGAATGGTTTTTTTTGTTTTAAATGAAGAAAAAGCATTTGATGTCTTTGCTTATTGTGCAGGCTATTCATAGCTTTACAGAATCCTGAATTCAAGACTATTTCTAAATGAAAAAAAAAGAAAACAATTTGCATATATATATATATATGTACACATATAATCTATCCAGCTGTATCTCACAATCTCTGTACTAAGTACTTGGGCAGAGGCCTACTTTCACTTAGGAAAGCAAGGCAGACCCAAAAATCTGTTTCTAATGCCCTGCTTCCCTAACAAAAGATTATAAAAAGCACACAACTGTTTTTCTATAGATCAGTGAAGATTTCTCACAATCATACTGCTTATACTCAGCTGCACCCCTACATCTTCCCTTCATGTACATCAGTGTGCTTGTATGTATGTGTGTGTATATATATAGTCGCACAGTGTTTTAAACTGTTGTAGCCCTGTTGTAAATACTAGACTGATAACATTCCCTTCTTGCTGATTTGTCTCTTCAGTTCTCATCCTGTGCCCCCTACAGCTTGCCTTTTTTTCTGACAGCCACCATCGCAAAGGACATCAGACTTACTGATTTGTCCCAGCAGGTTTGCTGTGATATGAAAAGCAGCAAAGTCTGAATGGGATTGGAGGGGGAAAAAATAAAGAGCAGTGTTGAGTACACCTGGCACCCATCCAAAGTGAAATTCAGGGTAATTTTAATTAACTTGGTCTATTCCTGGATTTACTCAGCTATTGTTAATAGGTTTCTATGAAGTAATACCTGTTACATACTATGGGTTTGACTAAAGTTCTAGTGGTCTGAGGTTCAAGCTTTTTGCACAGTATCACTTACTTGATGCTATGCTCATTTCAACTACACTTGCACATGCCACCTGCTTCCCTCCCAGAACATGATTCTCAGAAAGTCTAACACATTCCAATTTAAAAAGAGAGAGACACCGTTGAATCCAGTAGTGTTGCATAGACTGAGTCTGGTGTGGCAAAAAAAGCTATGTAGATGGTCTTACTTTATTGTCTGAGATCTGTTTGGTAAGCATCACTTTTGGGGCTTGCTGGAGCATACGCAGACGGATCTCACACTGCTCCATGAGCTGCTGCATTTCTTGCCTCTGCTCATCCCATTGCACGCTGTCTGTCAGCATGTACTTCAGCTGCTGCTGCCGCAACTCCACACCATGCTGGGTACTGTCCCACTGGTTCTTCACCTTCTCCACTGTGGAAGACAACACAGAACATCAAGAACCTGAGGCAATCAAACAAGTAATCAGAACTATCAATTAATTATCAGGATAAAAAAAGCAATAATTTAATTCTCAAATACAGTGGTTCCTGTATTCAGTACTTTAGTCACCCATGTCGCTTACACATTCATGCAAGCAAATGATGCAAGTGTTTGGTTACCTCATTTAAGCAGGTCAGCATACATCTAACAGTTATTATTTCTGGAATATTTCAAAGGTGTTACTCTAAAGTACAGACATGTGGGAGGCAATTCTGCTGCAGCTGCCCTACAGAGATACGCCAGCAGCAGGGCTCCACGGAGCGAGTCATCTTTGTGCATCCACAACTTAAAACTAGTATAAACACATAGTTGTATCTGAATAGCTTAAAGAAAATTGAACAAAGTTTTCCAGAACCCTGTGCGTTGAGGCCAGTCTAGTGGCATCTGTGCTACAATTTTCGCCAAGGTAGAAGCAGTTCAGTAACAACCTACTTCAGCACTTTCATTCTACCATAGGCTTTTATAAACCCAGGTAGATTACACAGCAGAGAAGTTATTGCTCACACCCCATTTCCTTCAAGCATTCCATTCCTCTCCAAATAAACCGAGTTAACATTAGATGATCAGTAAACAGGCTTTAAACTTTAATAAACAAAGGGTGAAAAAGACAACATGACACAAGCCTGGGAGAAAAAGTAGTGTGTCAGGGAAACGAGTAAGTCTGCTTTCAGAGAAAAATGAATAGCATCAAAACTTTTTCTTAATACTTGCAGACCATAAAAGAGAATATTACTTTAAAGTCTACAGAGATGGAAACAAGTTTCCCTGTTACTTTTTATTACAGATAGAAACACATATTGCTTAGAAGAGCAAAAATGCAACTGTTAAAAAGCGACCAAACAAATAACCTAAGAAGAATTTCTTGAAATATCTGTACTCTGAGCAAGAGCAGGTAGGCAGCATGTAACTCATCCAATATGTTTATCAGCAAGCATACAATTTTATTAGAGAACTAATACTTGATACTTGAGAACACACTCGATACTTGAGTTACCTTGATACTTTATGACGCAAAATTGCTAGAGGTTGTGCTTGAGCCGAAAACACCTAAGTGAACTTTAACCCTTGTGTTTTTATTATTGTTTTAAGCTTTTTACAGTAATTCAAAGGCATTATGCCTCCTCTTCTTGGGAAGATCTCTCAACCTTTAGTACATACAACAATATTTCATTTAGTTTCACAAAGCTCTCAAAGACTGTGGCAGCAAGCCCACTTGTCTGAGTAACTGTATTGCTGGCAGACAAACACAATAATCTATGCAATATAGATTCATCAATCTCAACCCACAAGCAACTTTTGGATTAATTTTCAGGCATAACATAGGCCATACTGAATGAGAACTTAGAAGAAAGATTCACTAACCCAACAGCAAATAATAACATCCATTTTTAATTATTACCAAAAAAAACTTTAAAAGGAAACCAGCAGCTGCTGGGAGAGCTCAGTGGCTTCACCAAAACAGCAAAAACAAAACCAGAAGTGAATAAAGGCTATAACCCCATGTGCTGGCTAACTAATTGCAATGAAAAACCTTTTAAGTGTTTAGGGTCACCTGACAAAGCTGGAAAAAATATCTCTGAGAAACAGCTGCCTACAAGAGCAACTTCACTGAAATGGATAGATATTTCACATTTACATAGCAGTTGTAGTAGTAAGGGAATAATATTTCTTGATATATTTTTCCCTATTAGTAGCTTGGTTGACCTTATTCTCTGCACTGTTGACACATTTCCCTTTCCTTCAGTCTCCATCAAAACAGGACAGAAAAGTAATAAAATTCTTGGTAGCCTCAGCGTTCAATAAGTAGCTTGCTAGAAAAAGTTGTCAAGAGCACCAGTTTGCTATATCAAAGGCAGAAAGATTAGAAAGAATTCCTGATGAGCCTGTGTTTTTAATTCCCAATGTCCATAGAGTAATTGGGAGGGAAGTTCTGGAGAAGGAAGGTTTTCTTTGTTTCCACGCTCCTAGCTATTTGAGTAATTAGGTTTCATCTAACAACATACAGCAGGCACACAGGAATTTGTAGGGCATCAGTATACTCCCCTCAGTATTTAAAGGAGGTGCATAAAACAGTTCCGAGTGCTTTTCTTTGAAGAGCAAACTTTACAGACGCCAGTAGCAACAAAACCTTCACTTCTTTCCTGTTTCATGATGGGTTGCAATATCTTCACACATTTCTATTTCATATAGTCTGTCTTAGATGGCAGGCGCCATCTCATCAGACACTTCAACATATCTGTGGGCTTTCTGTCCAACCCCGTTTTCTCCAGCACATAGTACAGAATCACTGAACGGTTTGGGTTGGAAGCGACCTTAAAGTTACCTAGTTCCAACACCCTGCCAAGGGAAGGGACACCTCCTACTAGACCTACATCTTGAGGTAATAAAAGAAAACTACATTGCAGAAGGGAACATAAGGAACTACAGTTTTTCCATTTTTATTTCTAAGTGTGGTATTTTCTGCTGTGTGAATTTTCTAATATTAACAACTGTCAAAGCTTAATGTTTCAAAGATTACATTGTCCCTTAGTTCCCAGTTGTGTCAGTTACATGTTTTCTTCCATTAAATGCCACTAAAAAAAAAAACAAATTCAAAGGTGGTGGGGACTTTTAAACCAGAAACTCAATTTTTAAGGACAAAGTGGTGACTTAAAAGCTCTTCTAACTCTCAGTCAACAATTTTGAAAGTATATGTACAAAGTTATTGTCCTAAGTCAATACATTTGTACTTTTTGCTAACCGCCCAATGCATCATAGCTCGAAAAAAACCCAAAGAGACAATTAGTTCCTTTCAGCAATAAACAAAAGAGGAAAATTCTTGACTGAAAGGGTTATCAACCACTCAGGGAGGTGGTTGGATCCCCATCCCTGGAGGTGTTTAAAAGACACAGATGTGGAGCTATGGGACATAGTTTAGCACCACACTTAGCAGAGTTAGATAATGATTAAGCTCAAGGATCTTAAAGGTCTTTTCCAATTGAAATGATGCCATCTGGGGAAGAACAACCCCATGTATTAGTACAGGCTGGAGGCTGACCTGCTGGAGAGCAGCTCTGTGGAAAAGGATCCGGGACTAGATGATCTTCAGACATCCCTTCAAACCCCTACCATTCTGTGAAATTCCAGCAAAAATATATACCTTTGCACTTCAGAAAATGGCCAGTCAAGAAAACAAGAGGCAATTCTTGTTCCATGAATTTTCATTAGGCTGTTAGACTTATAAGCCACTTAACTGCTAAGTTTTTAGTTTATTCAAGGAAGGCAACTTCAGGTAGTCTCAAAATCAAGAGCTTAAGAAAAAGAGGGAGATTTTTTAATTGACATGGAAACACTGAGTTTGCAAATACAGAAAGGAGAAACTTACATTTTTCTGTGATCACTGTCCTAATGTCTGAACTGGAAGTTTTATTTTTCAAATTCTGAGCCAATGTAAAAACAGAATCAAGCTGAGGGTGCCGCTGGTCCAAATCTGCCTTTGTTATCTGTTGAGAATTGGTATATGATTTTTAAGTCCAAAAAGCAGAATTTAGTGAACATCATCTGCATTATTTGTAGATAAAACAAAGCATGTTACCATAAGAAGATGGTTGTTATAATTATTGTAGCCCTTGGATTGTAACTGTATGGTAGCACTTCTTTACAAAGCAAAAATATTCTGAATTACAGCTACTGAAAATCTGTAGGTGAAGGTTAACCTGTACAAACCACAGTGTCATGGTTAAACCACAACACAGTCATTGCACAGTATTTTCCAGTAACTATTTTTCACACATCACATTATTCTTTCCAATTCCAGATTGTATTAGACAGATACAGAAACAGTTTAGCACTTTTTTTAGCCTGCAGCTTTTACTCTACATTTACTCATGTTAATTGCTATCAAGTAAGATGAACCTTATGCGCAGCATACATCCCAAAATACTGCCCCTAGTCACAGCTCAGCACAGCACGAGCTATCAACAGAAACAAACATTTACATCATAAGCATTTATGTTACAACTTCTAGTCGTTTTAGCATGTCTCTGGAAATCAGTTTAGCCAAACTATACCACTGCAAAACTCATCAGAGCCCTCTAAAGAGTGGATCATAAAGGTCATGCTCCCAATAAATATGAAGTTTCTCCAGTCTTTAGCATAAGATATCTACACATTTCCAAAAAGATGTCATTTCCGGCAAGTCCTCTCTACATGCTTTGTTTAAAACCAACAATCAAACAAACAATAAAATAGCAGTGCCTAGCTCACATGGGGACACAGGAACTGGTAGAGGAGAGAGAAGTGTCATAATGACAGAACTGAAAGTGTAACTTTCAAGTTACATATTTAATGCAGTCAGGCAGGTGAGGGGTTGGCAGGTTGGGGTGATTGGTTTGTTTAAACACATTTCTTCACTGACTATACAAACTATTAAAGTGTAAGTCAATTTTCAGTCCACTAGCCTTCAAAGCAACACATACTTTCATTTGTGCAATAGTCCGATTGATCTCTTCACTGTTTCCCACGGTGACAATGTTTGACTTGAGCATCTGGTCAATCAATACCAACCAGTCAGCCAGCTCAGTTGTAGTTTTATCCAGATCAGCAGGTGCAGAAAGTTCCAAAGCCTGCTGAACAGGAATTTCCAATGCAGAAGATACTAGCACCACCTTTTGGACATCTGAAACAGAGTTTGGGAGTTTTGTGCAAATGGAAATTATAGGGGGTTTCTGTAATTTCCATAAATACAATAATTCCTGTGAAATTACAAAGCAAAGTAAAATTTGTATTTGAGGCATTTTAAACACGAGAATCATAATCAGAAATTCCCTTTGCTCTTTTTTCTTTTTTTTTGTCAAGGGCTGTTATTTCATTGTATGTCAAAAACTCATCCAAAGGGTTTATCCTCAACACAAAGCAAGAACGCAGAAAACTTGCAATGATAAAATGACATGAAATCTAATAGTGCAAAGCTAAACATTGGAATGAAAGGGAATTGCCTCTTGTTAAGCATAAAAACCAATGCTTTCATTTAAGAAAAAGGTATAAAACTGTCTTCCTCACTTTGTATTATGTGCCAGAAAAGTTTTTGCCTACTCCTGGCTCATAATTCACTTAAGCACAATTAAGCTGAGCTACTGCAATAGATCTTTCATTGACTTGGCAATACACAATGATCCTAAGAAGGGACAGATGCCTGCTAGTTCAGATCCCATCCTTTCCTTCTTTTTAACCTGGCATTACAAAGAAGTGAGGAATGAGCTGTTCAAAATTCACTCCAGAAGCTGTGTTTGATTGTGCTCTGTTTCCAAGAAAACACTAAGTTAAATCAAGCTGGAACATGAATATTACACACTTGCCTCAAGCTATGAAATACAGGAGCTTTATTTAAACACCCTGCATGAAAGGAAAGAAGTTGAATCAAGGTTCTGAATGCATTAAACAGAAGTTGGTTTTCCTTTAAGATTTGTTTACTGCTGCTGAATGGGAGAAAATAAATAAATGCAAACAGCTAATACACTAAAGTTTAAGCTACAAATTCTTTTGGGAAAAGGGTATCTTTTCTACATGGCTCTCTAAAAAAGAGACCTGGGCAGCTGCTGATCTGCCTCGAACAACTGGAAAAGGGAGCTACTGTTGGTGTCTGACATAAGAACATGCCATGTTTAGCCAGCAGCCCCTACAAGACTCCTGAAGATGAACATCTAGAAGGTAAGACCTATCTGTGTCTCTACTGAGATGCAGAATGACCTTTATTTACAGGATTGCAGAAAATCTGCATGTAGGAGAAACAACTAACTAACTGTAAGGATCTTAATTACTAAAAGGCATGACCACAAGGCACAATTCACAGGAAACCAGGCTGTCACAAACACAGCTAATACATGGGCTCCTGAGGAGGAAGCCTAAGCCTTACTAAAACATTCCTCCATTTTAAAGCTCTTAAGGAAATTTTCAAGGACTCCTCCAATCCTGAACTGCAGAGTGACTTCTACCCTAACCAATATTCCCTCCCATGGTAATATGAAAGCCATTTCAAGCGCAACAATGGACATTACTTATTTCCACTTTTCTAAGTTTGTAGGGAGGGCTTTCCTTTTTGACCACAAACAGGATTAAATTCAATGCAATTAGGCAAACCGGAAAGATTAATCACTCACCAGAAGGCTTTGTCTGTGTAACAACATGAGACTGCCCAACAAATGCCTCCAGTTCTCTCACTCTGTCAGGTACATCTCTGAACACCTACAGCCCAACAGAGAGGGAGAAATTAAAACAGTAACACAGCCTATATTAGCAGCAAAAAAGTAATTGCGTATTAGAAGACAAAATATTCTACACTATGCTTGCTACAATGGCATGCCACATATATATGTCAACAAAATTTTTCAAGGTATCATTTAAAAACAATAAAAATACCAAGAGATACTCTTAAGTGTTAATGTAGTACATCCCAGTGTCTTACCTAAATCTTGGGAAAAAAAATTAATTAACTGTTGCAGACAGGTTGTTTATATGGTTTTTACTGCCTAAGCATCAAAGCTATGACTCATCATTTGAGTACACTTTGAAGAAAAGATGACACAAAGCATGACTTGTAGTCATCTGTGATAGCAAAGTAGAGAAACAGGGAACTAATTTGAAAAGAGAAAAAAAAAATATGCTACCAGTGAATGCTACTGTAGTGAAGACAAACTTACCTACCTTGCTTTTTAAAGGGCAGTGGTGGAAAGGTAATATACAAATGGCAGGGGGGCAATTCCCATTTTCATGGCTGAGTAGGTAAAAACATAACTGTTTTTCTTTCCCTGAACTATCAAAAGATCAATAAATGCTTACTTCCCTGATCCATAATATAATCCCAAATAATTCTGTTTTTAATTTGGATCTTCAGGCTCTGCTGGTAAAAAATTTGGGTTTACTCCAACCATTAACTTCTTTTCTTCTTGTATACTCAGAGAGACTGAACACTAGTGTTTCTAATTTACAGGAGTTATACCCAAGAAGAATCTAATTTGATGAGAAGCTCTATTAAGCTTTGCCACAGAATTGTGTGTGTCTCTGTTAACTGCTGAAAACATCCAGCTTTCATATACAGTAATGATTTATCAATTTCAAATTACTACACTACTGTTTGCCTCAAGTGAAATATTTTTGATGTTTAAAAGAAAGCAAATACAAAAGAAAATCAATATGAAGCCCAAGCTAAACTAACTCACTCTGATGGAAAAAACATCCACCAGGGTTTTCATGCAGACATGGATTTGGGTACATTTCCTGAACACACAGGAATGTCCAGGACATTTTTTGCACATGTCACAGATATATGGAAACGAAAACAACCAGTCCAAGCACACCACTATATTTTCAACTTCAGGTAACCAGTGCTGAAGAAACACACACCTTATTCAACCTCATATTGAGGGACTGCAAGCAACTGGAAAGTTTCTCTTTTTCCTGAAGATCAATATTTTTATCCAAAAGCACTTCAGTTTCTGCTCTGTTCAGCCATTCCAGTTTGTCTCTCTGTATCTCCATCTCGTCACTTAGGACCTAAAAGGTACAGAAAAGTTTTAGGGTAAAATACAATGCATACATGCTTCAGCAAAAGGAGGGAGAAGGGGAAGGTTTCCTTTAACTGCAATGTTTAGAAATTTCCCTGAAAACATGTAATAGAAAAGCTTGTATTTTGTTTTCTATGCTCTATCCAGAAACCAATAAAACATTCAGATATCAACATTTATTGCTCATGGGGAAAAAAAAGAACCCAACAACAACAAAACAACAAAAATAACCACCACAAAAACCACTGCAAATAATCAAGTTATCCATACAGCTTCACATCATGCACACTGATTCTCTTCTCCCAAGACGCTGGTTTGATCAACTCTGGATGTGTCACGTGTTTACAAAAGGCAACACACTAGCAATTAAAACTGCTGCCTGCATTCTTTTATTATCAAAAAAAACCCAATAAAACAAAACAAACAACTAAGGCTCCATTCCTAACATGCATTAGACAAGTACATGGTAGTTCACTACATGGTAGTTTACTAGTTTACTACTACTACTACCTACTACTCTTAAGGAAATGTACTCTAAAAAGTATTTAAATACTAAATATAACCTTACAACTTCATTTTGATCAACCTCCCACAGCCTTCTTTCTCTTTAAACATGAAAGTGCAGGTCAAATGCTGCCAAATAAATAAAATTAGAAAAAAAAAATAAAATAAAAGCTTATGCTGCCTGACTAAATAAGCTGTGCTATCATTTGAGCACAGTCCACAAGCAGTGGAGTAGGAATCACAAAATCTGCCTCTAGAGAACTAGAATCAAAAAACCTACAATAGCAAGTACACATTGTATTTATCCATCCCTCAACAACATCTCTGTTACACATAATAAAGTAATACTGTAAACATGGAGTTTACACTCAACATAGTATCAGGCTACAATAAGCACTATACCAAATAGTGCTTTTCCTAAATATTCAGGAGTCTGCCTCAAAATACTCTCTTTTTTTTTTCAATATACAATATCTTTTTTAATTGGAGGCTGCTCCAGAAGCTCTACTTAGAAAACTCCTTCTCATTCCCAAACTGTATTTATAGCCGATTGATCAGTTAACATCTGTTATGCCCGTTCCCCCAATATCAGCCTTTCATAATAGCTCGTCTTTCTTATTCTTTTCACCATACCCCTTGGTGAGGGGTTTGGAACACAAGCCCTATGAGGAGAGACTGAGGGAGCTGGGGTTGCTTAGCCTGGAGAAGAGGAGACTCAGGGGTGACCTTATTGCTCTCTACGACTTCCTGAAGGGAGGTTGTAGACAGGCAGAGGTTGGTCTCTTCTCCCAGGCAGCCAGCACCACAACAAGAGGACACAGTCTCAGGCTGTGCCAGGGGAGCTTTAGGCTGGATGTTAGGAAGAAGTTCTTCACAGAAAGAGTGATTGCCCATTGGAATGGGCTGCCCGGGGAGGTGGTGGAGTCACCATCATTGGAGGTGTACAGGAGAAGACTTGATGGGCTGCTTGGTGCCACGGTTTAATTGATTAGGTGGGTTGAATTGGTTGATAGGTTGGACATGATGATCTTGAAGGTCTCTTCCAACCTGGTCTATTCTATTCTATTCTCATTGTTCTTTGACTGGACAAAACAAGGTAAGCTCTAACTTTCTTTGCAGATGAGTTCTTCACCCTCCTGAACAACCCAGCAATCTTAATTAGTAACCATTCTACTGCAAACTCACCTTTGCTTAATATGATGCCATAATTGTGCATGTGTTCCTGCTTTCACAGGGCCAAACTGGTACTTACAAATTCCCTACCAGTATTTCTCTAACAAAATCTACTCTTTTCCCCTCTATTCCAGTTATACCTTTCACTTTGGGTGTTTATGTTAAGGTAGACGACAAAAACTAAATTTTCATGATAGTCAGATAGCAAATATTCTACTGGCATGAGCCCATTTGTTGAGGAAAACAAAACTGCAACTATTTTATATCAGTCCTATGCATTTGTTGGAAGCCTTTCGACCTGATTTGATCTAACATTTGTTTTTGGGAGTGTTCTTTTGTTTTTTTAATTTATAATTTTTAAATAATGAGCAAGTAGTTTCATTGGAGTGACTACTCCTTCCATTCTTTTAAGATTCCAGAAACATTCTCTTTCACACTTGCCACAAAGCAAAGGTATTCTGTCAAAGCCAGACAAAATAAACAGTAAAAATGAACACATACACAAGCATTCAACTCACTTTAAATGACCCAAAACTTTATAGATTAAAAAGCAGGTTAAACAATGTATTAGAGCTGGCCAGTAAATGGGACAATGCTGCTTACTTACCATTTTAAGCTTATTGGCCTTTTGCTAAAATTTTGACAATTATAAGAGTGACTCAGGCACATCATCTCCAATGGTATGCCCCTTACTAAATGTTATCAGTGGTAGATATATTTCTCACTTTCTAAAACCATCTTCTTGCTAGAAAACAGAGTTATCAACTCAACTTCATTATGAGATGCACCTTTCCTGTTAAAGCAATCTTATGAAATTGTTGGAGACAGCCATAATATTTCTTTGGCTATTTACAAAGTGGAAATTCCCCTCCCCAATAGCCATGTCCTGATGTGTTTCACAAGATGTATGTGTGTACACATATACATGCTAAGCAATCTTGCCTGTAATTCTTGCAAGTTTTTCTCATGGTTGAATGCAAATCTTGCGTCCATAGCATTTTCTGCACTTTCCAACCAGCAACGCAGCTCATCAAGCTTCTTTTTGTACTCTATCAGCTGCTGATTCTCTCCTTTTAGCCTTAAAAAGGGAAACAAAAACCCACATGCAACTCTGCAGTGAACACAGCACACCAGTCCCACATTACTTCAGATGCAAGCGTCATATACTTTTCAGCACTTGGAGCATTTTAAAGGATTCATTTTGGCATTCAAAGGATTCTATTCTCATCATTAAAATACAAGATACTCACAAATTAATACAACTACCTTAAAAATTGGTAAATTCCAGTTAAAAGGTCACACAATACACTTTTTAAAAGTCTGCTGGAAGCATTAAATATAAGTGACAGTAATGACAAAACCCTCAGGCCTAACCATTTTAAGACACTACAAGGCCACTGATTGTGAAAGTATTGGAAATGTCCCTAAACCCTCCAAGGGAAAAACCCCCTAAATCTCACAAAGCTTTAACAGAACTTTTGAAATGTAATAGTTAAAAAAATTTATTATATTTCTAAATGTATCAGGAGATGTTAAAAACAGAATTATGTACATAGCCTCCAAAAATAATAATAATTCCAGGGATTTATCCTTATACATTTTTTAGCAGTAAACAGAAGGGGCACCTTACATTCCCAGATACACTGAAAACTGCTGTGTTTATCTCAGACAACCTTTCTCTTTGATCTTATGCAGTAAATTTAAGGCTACTTCAAAACAGATTTTCATTTTGCTCAGAAAATACGTAGACAGATGGATTAAATCATTGCAAACATAGACCTAAAGATCTTATTCTATAGCATTGTGGAAATTCAAGAACACCACAAGTGCTTCAATTAGTGTACCAATGTACTGTACTTAGTTTAGCTTCAGCCATAGGAAGTACCTGAGTATTCCTGAATTAAAAAGTCTGGCTTAGCAATGAAATTATTTTTTAAAACAAAGGAAAATAGCAATGAAAGAAGTTTTGCTGTTGTCATTTGGTAGGTTGTATTAAATACAGACTCAACTAAGCAGTCAATTGCAAGCACATTTATGAGAGACTTGCTCCAGAAGACAGTTCAAAACACAGAGGTCTAAATGTCAGGAAAAGTCAGATAAACGACAGCGTGTATGTAATAAGAGTGTGATATCTCTCCTAGAGTCTTCTAAATGAGATTCTCCTCACCGGATCTGGTCAGACATCCCAATTCCCGATTAACTTATTACCTCTGTTTTCTCTCCATGACCTCCACAGTGATTGCTTTCCAGCGTCTGTTCAATCCCGCCAGCTTCTCCTGTAGGAAGTTCCCATCTGTAGCAGACAGTTTCTGTATGATCCCTTCCCCAGTTCTGTTCAATGCTGAAACACTAGTCTGATGGCTGCTGATTCCCTCTTCAAGTTCCTGTCAGAAACGTAAAAGCAGCACAGTTTTACTACTTAAGTGACTTTGATCTGTGGCTCAAAATATGCAGGATGAATCCTGGGTGCATATTACTTTACTGAAACAGGCAGTTAAAGCCATCTTACACGTTCCTGATTATTAAGAGTCTGTTGTTGAATTTAGTTTCATTTTCTAATGAGCATCATAAAAAAAGGACAGAATAGGCTGCCAAATACTACACAGGATCACAAAAATTCATTTAGAAAATCAGTTTTAGATTCCTTTCCTCTTACTGTACAGCACTTTCTAGTAGTGCTAACAGATGGTGTGACTTTTTTAACCAGTTCTTCTCGTAATCTATTCCCCTGATTATTGCTGTAACATAACAGTATTTTAGCTAGCATAATTGTGGCTGTGCTGCCATGGTCCCAAGGCATCACAGAAGGAAGTCAGAAGACATCAGGATCAAAGCTTTACATACACCTAACCACTACAAAACCCTTACACTGGTAGTATAAATTTCTCTGCAACTGGATCAGGAATAAGATAAATTAAGAAAGAGAAGGGTAATGTCCTAGAAGAAAACTCCAAGCAGCAACAAGGATAAAACACATACTGCGTGTTAGGTACAACATAAATTTCTTTCACAACACATACCTAACTCTTAGATAACCATATTCCCAGAAGAACTAGAAAAATAAATAAATCTGATTCTTAAAGATGTGTTTTCTTCTCCTCATTTAAAAGCAGGTAATGTAGCTCAGCTAAATAGAAAATTTTGCTCTCCCATAATGGTGGGTTAGAAACACATCTGGGAATAAATTTCCAGCACTGAAGTCTGAAAGAATAAAACTTAAAACCTTTCTAATTGAAAAATTTTCTTCTTCTATACTGCTTATGCAAGGCAAGATCTTGTAAACTTACTAGTTCAAAAAAAATAAATCTTAAAAATTGCTAAGTTATAACTGATCATTGCTGGGGTTCATTACTTTTGAGAAAAAAGTGATTTCTTAACTGATGTGGTAGTTTTAGACTATGCCTTTAAAATTCAGCTGCATTTTTAAAGCTGTAACAAAATAGAAAACAATAAAAATTATGCCAACATTTCAATTATCAAATTATCTCAAACCCATCTATACTGAGTCGTCATAAACCCCCCATATTATAAGCAGGAATTTAGCTCATCCCCTAGGATCATTTTAAACTGCAATTAAAACAAAAGTATTTTAAGAATTACCACTTTATAAAGTACAGTTGCACAGCCTCATTTCAAATCCTTATGTCTATACAGAGAAATAGGATTTTAGGCAAAAATCTAGACTTTTTCCAGCTTGCTTGTTTTCCACACAAATCATACATACCTGCTGATGAAGCCCAGCTGTCTGCAGCTCCAGGCTGCCATCTGGACCACGGGCATCGGCTAGTAACACTTCAGCTTCTGTTACCCAGTGAGAAAGGTCATTGAGATCACAGTGGAACTGCCTCCACACCTCAACCGCCTTGTCAAAGCAACTGGTTGAAAACAATGAACGGAAAAAATAGCTTAACTGTTTTGGGGAAAACAGTTGCAATTCCTACTCCAGCAGGTAAAACCTTGCCTTGTGAAAAAGAGAGGCTAGTACACAGCCTGGTTAACCAAGTCCCAGCAGTGAACACTTCCTGACATAGTAGCAGCTGGTAAAAGCCAACAGCACAGTCTGTCATTAACTTCCAGATCAAGGAAGAAAGGTCAGTCCTAAGCAAAGTTTTATTTCTATCACTGAAAAAAATAAGATTGATTATCTGTATCAAATTGGTCTGCAGAACTCTTTTTTCTTTATTATACAATGGTTCACATATCAGACAGTGTGGAACATGAAATATGATTAATTGCTATGACTTCTTTTAAATTTTAATTCATAAACTGTGAGTTGCTGGTGCCTGACTTTAATAAGTGAAAGTGACACTGATTATATGTGCAATCTGATTATGCCTGCATAAGTAGGTCTTATACCATTTCATCACACAATAATTTACCAGGCTTTTCGTTATCATTATTATTATCATCATCTTTGCAGACTCAAATTAACGTGTAGCTTACCTTATAGGGCAATATTTTCTAACACAGAACAGGCTGAATTATGAATCAGAGGGTTGTTTTTAACTAAAATGAGAATTCTGCTACATCACCAAACTAACAAAAACAGTCCATGAGTGTTAAATAAGAAAATCATGGCAAAAAGGCTTAGGGAGGATGGCTTGCTTTCTATTTGTGGATTGCTAACTCTTACGTTAGCACCAGGAAGCAAATGGGACAGACATCTCTGAGGACACAGGTCTTGAAACAAAGATGAAATCTACATTGATGCCAACAGACTGGGCAGTATCCAATTCCAAACTAATAGAAATAGTCCTCCTTAAAGACCTAAGAGGCCAGATATCTTGCTATACACAGGATGCTCTAATCATAGAACACATTGGGCTGGAAGGGACCTCTAAGATGTCATTTAGTCCAACCACTCTAAAGTAATCAGGGATATCTCCAACCAGAGCAGGTTGTTCACAACCCCATCAAGTCAGACCTTGAATGTCTCCAGGGATGAGGCCTCCACTGCCTCCCTGGGCAACCATTTCCAGTGTTCCACCACCCTCACATAAGAACTTCTTCCTAATGTCCAATCTAAATCTACCCTTGTTTAGTTTAAAACCATTGCCCCTTGTCCTAGTGCTACATGCCCTTGTAAACAGTCCCTCCTTAGCTTTCTTGTAGGCCCCCTTCATGTACAGGAAGGCCGCTGGAAGGTGCCCCCAGAGTCCTCTCTTCTCCAGGCTAAACAACCCCAGCTCTCTCAGCCTGTCTTCATAGAAGACATGCTCCAACAAACTGATAATTTTTGTGGCCCTCCTCTGGGCCAGTTCTATCAGGTCCATGTCCTTGTGTTGAAGGCTCCAGAAGTGAACGCAGTACTCCAGTTAAGGTCTAGAGCACAGAGCACAGCAAAGTAGCAAAACTGCCTCTCTCAATCTTCTGGCCATGCTTCTTTGATGCAGCCCAGGATGTAACTGGCCTTCTGAGCTGCAAGTGCACAATGATTGGCTCATATCCAGCTTATCCACCAGTACCCTTAGTTCTTTCTCCACAAGGCTGCTCTATATCACATCATCCCACAGCCTATATTTATCATCCTGACCTAGGTACAGGACCTTGCACTTGGCCTTGTTGAACCTCATGAGGTTCACCTGGGTCTACTTCTCCACCTTGTCCAGGTCCCTCTGGATGACATCCCATCCCTCTGGCATATCAACTGCACCATTCATCTTGGTATCATCTGCAAACTTGCTGGGGGTGCATTTGACCCCACTGTCAATATCACTGAAGAAGATATTAAACAGTACTGGTTCAGCAGCCCTGAAAGGCACCACTTGTCACTCCATCTGGAAATCAAGCCATTGACTGCTACCCTCTGGATACAACCATCTATCCAATTCCTTATCCATCAAACTGTTCACCCATCAAATCCATATTTCTCTAACTTAGAAGTCCAAATAAGTGACATCCATTGCCCTTCCCTGATGCAGTCACTCCATTGTAGAAAACTCACTTGGTTGGTCAGGCAGGACTCGCCCTCTGTAAAGCCATGCTTTACAGAGGGCAACTCCCTATCCTCCATGTACCTAATCAGAGCTTCTAGGAGAATCTGCTCCATGACGTTCCACAGAGGTGAGGCTGACAGGTCAGTAGTTTCCATGGTCCCCCTTTTTAAAAATGAGTGTAATGTTTCCCTTCTTCCAGTCTGTTACTGTTTAAGGGGGAACTTTAGCCTAGTCCCTGAAACTAAAATTATTACCAGTGGATACAAAAGAAAAATAATTCATTGGCTTGCTAATGGGGATATAGAGCAATGGCAGAAACAGTTCTCTCTCTCTCTTTCATCTTCTGTTGCTTCTGCTTGTAACTTCTCTCTCTCTTCCATGGCCTTGACAGGGTATCTCTGTTTTGACAACTATGTGAGGTAAGTGGAAGTAGGGAGGGAGTGGGGTAAGTGGTGAACAGTTCCCTGATCTGTCCAGGAGGGTCTGAGGAGTTTTCTGTTTATAAATTGTTAATATGTATATATATTTTACATACATTGCATATTTTGTACATACTCATTGCATTTCATGTTTCTAGATTTTAGTTTGCTTGTAAATATAGTTTCATTTGCATCCATCCCAAACTGAGCTGGTCTGGCAATTTATTTTGGGAGTAGTTTCTGCGAATTAGTTGGAGGGTAATTTCGACCCACCACACAGTCACCAGGGACTTCACCTGACTGCCAGGACTTTTCAAGTGTTATAGAGTGGCCTTGCAACTGCATTAGCCAAATCCTTCAGGACTCAAGGATGCATCTCATCAGGTCCCATACACTTACATATGTCCAGGTTCCTCAGGTGGTCATCAAGCTTGTTTTCATTTACAGTGGGAAGGACTTTGTCTCCCTGGTCCTCATCTTGTGGTCCTTCAACTCAGGAGGTGTGAGGAGATAGGTTGCCAGTGAAGAACGAGGTAAAAAAAGGTGTTCTTGAGAACATCAGCCTTCTCCTCATCTGTTGTTACTAGCTCACCATTCTTTCTCTTCTTTATTTAACTTTCCTTTTCTGGTTGACATACCTGCAGATGACCTTCTTGTTATTCTTCACACCCCTTGCCAAATTCAGCTTCAGCTGCTCCCTGGACTTCCTCACCTCATCCCTACACTACCAAGCAGCATCCCTATACTCCATCCATGATACCTGCCCCTGCTTGAACTGCCTGTGCCTTCTTGCCTTTTAGTTTGACCAGCAGGTCTGGACTCAGCCACGCTGGTCCCTTCTCTTCCTTGCCTGATTTCTTTTACCTGAGGATCAACAGCTCTTGTGCTCCATTGAAAGTCTCCTTGAAGATCTGCCAGTTCTGTTGTGCTCCCTCACCCCTGAGGACCATCTCCCAGAAGGTCCTATTGACTAACTCCTTGAAGAGCTGGAAGTTTGCTTTCAGGAGGGTCCTGACTATGCTCCTTGTTTGACTTGTATCCCTTAGGACCATAAACTCCACCAGCGTGTGATCACTGCACCCAGACTGCTTCCAATCTTGACATCCCTGATGAGGTTGCCTGTTTGGTGACCATCCCCTCAGGCAGGGCTGCATATTTCCTGTTTTAAGAAGTTACCATTGAGGCATTCCAGGAGTCCACTGGATTGTCTACAGCTTGCTATATTCCTTTTTCAGTAGATGTCAGCATGATTGAAATCCCCCAGCAAGACAAAAGCCTGTTTAGCAAAACGCCTTCTGCAGCTGGAATAAGAAGGCTTTGTCAGTAAGCTTCCCTTGATTGGGTGGCCTGTAGAAGACACCAACCACAAGTTTCCACTTGTTGACTTGGCCTCTCAACTTCCTCTTGGCTACTCTCTTCACATGCTATCCATTTTGTAGCATAGAGGGCAACACCTCCTCCTCGCTTGTCCCTTCTGAAGAGTTTGCAGCCATCAATAGCCACACTCCAGTCACAGGATTTGCCCCACCAGGTTTCAGTAATGGCCACTGTATCACAGGTTTCTGGCAGCACAGCAGCTTTCAACTCCTCCTGTTTGCTAACCGCGCTGCATGCATTTATGTAGAGGCACTTTAGCTGGGCTTTCAGCCGTATCACCTTCTTAGAGAAATGCTCCTTAATTTCATTAAGGTGTTTCACTGATGTTTACTGCTTCGGAAGCACCTGGCTCATCTCCACAAGACTTTTGACTGTGCAGCAGCGTCCAGAGGAACTGTGACAGAGGAAAAGATCTCATCTGCAGCCCATTATTTTTGTCTTAACTCCAGCAGCAAAGACTCCAGGGTTGCTGCATATATACAGATGCAATCTGAAATTAGCAGCATAAGATCAAAGATATCCAAAAGCGAACTTTAAAGAGCTACACCATTGTATCTATTTTCTTCGCTAATTAAATTCATCAGTCCCAGAATTCCTAGCAAGATTATTTTCCATCAAAAATAGATCTTGGTTTTATAGACACTCGTATCTCTTGGCACATGCAAGGTCTTTTTGTTCATTATTCTTTATGTGGACCAATTCCAATAAAGAAGAAAACCTTAAAAGTCACCATATTTTTGTGATGACCTCTTGGTTCTACCATTTCAGTTTCCAGCAGATCTTAACTCAATGCACTAGACCAACCTCTAGACTGATCCCAAATCTTAAGATCCTTTTATTTCTCTGGTACATTTTAGTCTAATTGAATATATTATTTCACAATAGTACCTCATTCCACATTTAATATAAAGACATTGTAAGTACTTAATTTAAAAGAACATTTTATTGCCTTCCTTAAAAATAGAGTTTTTAGGGGAGTTTTGAACATGTGACTTTCAGAATTGAGCATTTAATAACTTGACAGAAGGGCACCTTAAGAAATAAAGCTTCGAGTCTTGCCGTTTCTGTTGAGAGTCTACAGTTTCATCAGTACTGTCAACAATGAAACAAAATTTCACTCTGGTTCTGAGCCAGATGCACATGCTGCTATTTCACTACAGACTGACTGCACTGAAGGACAGAAGTACCAAAGTGCTGCCACTACAGCGCTGAGAATTTGCTACCAATTGCCTCCTCTGCAGGAATCCACTTGCTTCCAATTCACAACTCATTCCCAAGTCAACACTCTTAGCACCGGGGAGAAGTCCATGCCAGAAATCACAACTAGCAAACAATCGTTGTTACAAACATACACACACAAAGCGCGCGCACACACACACACACACACACACTTATTTTGGCTTGAACAGGTGTAAAGTAACATCAGCTGGATATAGTGGAGCATTTAGCAGCTTTGATAAGTAGGTTAATTCAACTCAAGCTTGGGTACATCAGAGCTTTTGTCAAAATTTCAACTACTTAGCTGGCACCCTATCACAAAACCATTACTGCCTCTGAAAGCTAAATCAATCTTTTGCTACAGATTTCAGATGCTGTATCTCCTAATATTGACAAAATCTCCACCCTCTCCAGAAACAGAAAAAAGCCAAAACTTATTAAAGAGACAGTCTTATAGCTTTCTTGCTTACACTTAGGGCAACACTAAGAAAGGCAAGGATATACTTGGCTGGAAGTTGTTCTTATTAACAGGAAGAGTATAAAAATACTAATGCCAAAACACAGCATTATAATATTAAACAAATATTGTCTTCATTAATCCAAGTACATCCTTCTATCATTAATGCAACACTTAATATACTAATTAAGCTACACACCATTTAGCTTAAACTGCCAGTCCAGCAGGCCCTTTCATATGAAGATTGCACTAAATGTTATTCTCATTACAATGCAGAGCTTTACAAACTTTATTAAGTTCATGATTAATTTGTATTCAGTAAATGTATTCAGTGAGAATGTAATTTGTTGCATAAACATTGAACTTATTACTCCTTCAATACACTTACCTTTTTCAGTGGAAAGAGAAGGTTTCTGGTTAAATCTGGCTACTTAATTAAATAAAATTTGAATAGTAAATGAAATTGTACTCATAGAAGGATAATACTAGTAAAAGCTTTCCAATTACATTATGGGGGATGAATGCAGAACTAAAACTTAGTGTGTGTCATATCTATGAAGACAACAAGATAGCTGCAGGCACATAAATAGATGGACACCAGATTCAGGAGTCATTGTTACCAAATATGGCAGGTGTCCACAGGCAGCCAGAAAGAGCACAGAAAGTGGTACCAACTGGCACCAGTATTTGTATTTGTTTCCAGATTAACACAGGGAAATAACAGTGCCTGCTGATTTGTTACATTGATTCTTTGCCGACTCAGTGGCCCAGAATTTCTGTTAAGTCTATGCTTAGTCAATAAAACCAACCGATTTTTATGTTCCTACACATACATAAGTTTGTGTAATATATAATCTTCCTAAAAAACAGCCCTTCAAAATACATAGCAAATGTGTGTATCATCAGATTTTTGGCGCTACAAAGTGAGTGAACATGGCTAGAAACTACTTTGTGCTCTACAGAACTTCTGCATTAACCATCACGTTATACCACTATTAAAATGTAAATACTGTAAAAGCAAATTAACTAGAGTACAAGTCTTTCTATAAAATAATTTTCAGTCAGTAAGGTTGTTTTGCTTAGTGGCAATCTCAGTGTCCAATGCTGCTTGCAGTGTGAGCACCTTCAGCTTAGTGGTTTAGTTGCATAATATATTCTAAATTAAGCATAAATAACAATGATGTTGAGATGCTGGAAGGTGTCAAGGGCAACAAAGCTGGGGAGGGGTCTGGAGCACAGCCCTGTGAGGAGAGGCTGAGGGAGCTGGGGTTGCTTAGCCTGGAGAAGAGGAGGCTCAGGGGAGACCTTGTTACCATCTACAACTACCTGAAGGGAGGTTGTAGCCAGGTCTCTTCTTCTAGGCACCCAGCACCAGAACAAAAGGACAGAGTCTCAGGCTGCGCCAGGGGAGGTTTAGGTTGGATGTTAGGAAGAAGTTCTTCCCAGCAAGAGAGATTGGTGATTGGAATGGGCTACCCAGGGAGGTGGGAGTCACCATCCCTGGAGGTGTTTAGGAAGAGCCTGGATTAGGCATTTGGTGCCATGGTTTAGTTGATTAGATGGTGCTGGGTGATAGGTTGGACTTGATCTCTGAGGTCTTTTCCAACCTGGTGTATTCTGTAGCAACAGAGAATGCTGCTGAGTAACTTGCTGAACATGTACTTTCACAGAATCACACAACCACAGAATGTTAGGGGTTGTAAGGGACCTCGAAAGATCATCTAGTCTAACTCCCGCTGCCAAAGCAGGATCATCTATACCACATCACGCTGGAATGCATCCAGGTGGGTTTTGAGTATTTCCAGAGAGGGAGATTCCACAACCCCCTGGGCAGCCATTAACCATTTCTAACTTAAAATGCCTGACACACTTTTCCATGTCTGACTAAGTGGTATTGAGCTTGGTTTTAAACATTTAAAGTTGATTCAGATATGTATTATCAGTTTAGAGCATCTTGTGCAATGGATGAGGAAATATCAAAGCTGAGTTTACTTTCCTTTTTCCTGCTTTTTTGGCATACATAAAATTACAACTATTTGATGTTTGTGGAAAGAAAATGAGAGATGCATTTTTCTTAAGTGCCTATTTCACTATTCTCTTGTTCTCTCAACCACAGCATTTTATAATATGACCATCTCTCATCTTCGATTACCTACAAAGATTACTGGCAACTATCATATGTCCTATACTTTAAAACCCCCATCCTTTCAAACTTCTACTTTCATTCAAAAACGGCTGTGAATTATTTGATAAAAGATACCATACTCAACATTTTTCTTCTGAAACTTTGCTTTGCAATACCTTTGCAAACACTTTTTTAAATTATTATTTTGTATACAAACTATTCCATTTTCTGCTGTAGAAGAAATCAGCTTCATATAAGGACCCAAACTATGATTTGCATATTCACTGTTTTGTCATACAGTAATTCTGGCAATTATTGTGCAATACTAACATATTAAAGCTGATAACTCCCAAACTCTTCATTATCATCATTAAGGCTCCTTTGTAAAAACTTATTTTCAAATACATAGAATATTTACCACATGGTCACAGAAACCAAACATCTTTGACTTACCACTTACGATCATTGTACATTCTATTAACTCTGTCCCATTCCGCGTTCAGCTGGGTCAATGCATCTCCTATTTGTATTGCCTCAGGTCCAGATGCTTCTAATATAACATCAGGCTGTTTCTCATGTATAACTGCAATTTGATCCCCAAGTTTATCCAAAATATCTTTTATGTTCTGCAAGCAGAGTGATTACAAAAACCATTGAACACCCGAAGGAAATAATAGTAATAAAAAAACAATCATAAAGTCATTTCCTCAAAATTACAGAGCAATAGGGATCAGAAGGGACCTCCAGAGATCATAGAGCCTCTGCCAAAGCAGGATCACCTAGGGCAGGTTGCACAAGAACACTTCCAGGTGGGTTTTGAATGTCTCTAGAGAAGGAGGCTCTACAACCTCTCTGGGCAGCCTGCTCCAGTGCTCCATCACCCTCACTGTAAAGAAGTTTCTCCTCCTGTTTCCAAAAATCAGTACCTACAGTAAGATCCTGACCATCAGCATCAGATTAATTCAGTTTTACAAATGGACTGAATAGTCCATTTTAAGCATGTGTCCTTTTCATTTTTTTCACAAAAAGGATAAAACAACTTTATATATCTAATCTGTTTTTGAGGTAAATAGGCATGACCTCCTTCTCAAAACATTATCTTCATTATTAAACCCATCTGCCTGTGTCATGAAGACAATGTGCACGTTCCTTCTTATGTAAAAAATTAACCAAAAAATGTCACTTCTTTATGATTCATGTAATCTCCCCTACACACAGAAGTGCAAAAGCGTAAGCTATAAAGCTTCAGATTTAAATGACAAAGTTAAAGCAGTATTTCTCAAATATGAGTGATATATGAAAATATCTTTAAACTAGATGCTGTTGTAAGACAAACATTCCATGTAGGACAAGTATTCTATGCTAGCAGTAGAATTTACTTACCTTTTTTAATTTAAAACAGTACCATTTCTGAAAGTTCTATGCTTTGCTATTTGCTTCCTCAGAATATACCAAAATTTCAAAATCAGATGAGGTCTCCACACCAAAATGGCATTTTTTAAACACACCTTAATATAGAGGTCCAACTACATTGCACCACGCCATGTGGAATTTTCAAACACAAGGGTTTTTTTGTGGGAATCTCTGTACTGTATTCCTTAACCAGGACTCATACTTAACTCACATTCGACAGGAGGATACAGTATTTTCAAACATGCTTTCTTCATCCCCTTTTGAAGAAGGGCAAATCCTTAAGTACTACCTCATTATTATTCACACAAGTAAATCCACTGGCTGACAATGAGAAATGGGAGATGAAAATTGAGTATATATTGATGCTTTGCTAATCAGCACAGGTACCATCTTATGCCCTGATATATAGCTTCATACAGAAGTCAAGAATCTCCCTTTCTCCCTATTCTTAATTAAATTCTTTCTCACATGGGACAGATTAGCAGCAGTGTTAAGGAGATCAAGCAGGACCATAGGAGATTGGCTTTGTCTTTTCTCTATATATCATGTAGAGTACGTGATAAAAACCACAATTTCTCTAACAAGAGATGTTACATTCTTTTCCATCAACCTCCCACCCAGTTTCCACACTGTTCCACTTTGTATCCAGACTCTGCATAGAAAGAAATTTAAACAAGAATTTTGTAGCTAAATTTTCAATGCATATTGATCCAGCATATACTGAGGTAAAAATACAAATACAGCTACACAGTTGCTACAATGGCCTTTTTTTCTTCTGCTATTCCCATCCCTTTTTCTTCCCTCAGCATACAATGCTTAGACATTCAGTACCTTCAGTGCATCTTCCTGAGTTGAAAAATCTTCATAGATGCCAATATTTAGCTCAGGTGCATTCAGCAGCAGTTCAACATCAGCCATGGCCAGCAAGACTTTGTTGATTTCAACCAAGTATTCAGCCGAAAAAGGTAAGGTCCTAACTTCTGCAAAGTGGCTTTTTAACCTCTGCTGGACAGGCGTTGCCTAAAACCATGAAAGCTCATTTTACATTTCAAAGAACAAGTAATGAAAAAAAACAACCCACCTAAGACAAAACTACTTCAGCAAGGTGTCTCCAGAATAGAACACTTTTCTACGTTAAAAGACAAAACAAAGGCCTTTCCATCAAAATTGCATAAAGCTGAAAGTCCTGCAGAAAACTCTTTCTGTATTTATTTTAAAAAGAGAAAATTGTAGATGCATCATAATGACCCTGTATCATTCCTCATTAGAACTCTGGGTAGTGGGAAGGACACTGGTGAGGATTAAGTTAAGAGAAGCAGCATTTCTGGAACTTACACTTCTTGATTGAGCCTGTAGCTAGTTATAATTACAACCCACTGCCTCCTTCCTTCATTATCAGGTCTCCCAGAAGTTAATCTACTGAAGCAGCTTTTTCTTTCTTGGTTTGTTTTTTTTCCCTCTCCTCTCCACACTCTTTCAATAAGCATCCCCACTCCCAAGCATTTTTTAAATTAGTGCTCCACCAGTACCACAATATGCTTTTTGCAACAATAAGAGACACTTAACTCCTCAAGAGCTCAGCAATTCTTATCTAACTGTGGCTGTGAGACTGCACTATCTAGCCAAATACCATGTTAGCAGATAAAAAAAAAAAAAAAAAAAGGCAAGAAAAGTAATTTAATGGCTCTTTTTCTTAATCACAATGATTTAGATCCAGGACATCATTTAGGAAACCAGCTGCAAGAAGCTAAACTCTGCTCTGCATGGCAAAGATAGTAGATGCAGGTGAAACAAATACATCAAAAATCAATAGCAGCTTTCTGCTTACAAAAAAGGCATCTTGTGCAACAGGATTCTGTTACCATCTCTGAAAACAGCCCAGTTCCTTAAACTCAGCAACTGAAAAATAAAGCTGCCACCAAATACTCAAGAATTCAAACAACTTTTAAGCCACCATCCTGTACTCAGTGAATTTGAGTCAAACAAGACAGACACACTCAACTGTAAAATTTACTAACAGCTGAGAATAACTTTAAGGGCATGAAGAATAAATCCACATTTTCAGTGATTTCAGCCAGTGAATTTTATTTTGCAGTTAGTCTGCAAAGCACAACTGACCAACAGTAAAATATTAAGCCCCACCACTAACAAGGCTGTTGCAAAACACATCCACCTATATCTGAGGATTTCAAATATGTCAAATTAACTGGAACCTAGCATATGCAGCATGTGTAGTGCAAGAAGGCAAAAAATGAGAACTGCAGCAGAAAGGGTACGTTCATATATTTGCTATTCAGGATTTCTTCTCATGTACTAAATGCTCCTAAGGGTTTTATTTGGTTTGTACTAGTTTGGGGCATTTTTGTTTGTTTTTAAAGTAGACAGTCATCCCTCTACTGAAAGTTGGGGGAGAGTTGTATTTCCTCAAGACCTTTCCCATTAAACATGGAACATTTGGAGTCACTCATTGCACCTGAAAGGTACTTAAGCATACATTGAACCCTCTGAACAAAAATGTTCCTGAGAAGCACCATAAAATACTCAGCATTGCATTTGATTCACTAACAATACAGCAAGCAAACATCGCAGTAAAACCTATCAATTCCTCCATATGCTTTAGCTACAAATCCAGCATTTTGGTCCCTAAACATGTTTTCTTGAAGCACTGTATATATTTTGTCAGCTTTGATCACTGAAGTTTGGAACAAAATCCCAAGGCTTAGACACTGATGTGATTTCCTGTGGAAGTAGAAACCCCAGCTCCTGAGAAATCAAAGATTGTTTAAGTAGCTTTCCCCCAGTAATGTGGAATAAACCAGGGTTTGAACATACACCAGAATGCCTGATGCAGCACAGCCACCTGCAACACCTTCAGAAGGTGTTTTCACTAACTTTCTATCATCCCTCAAGTCCTATCTTCACACAGGCTACAGTCCAGAATCTAGACTTCACCCAAATGAATAGGCCACTGGCCTTTGTATCTTTCTATTTCACACCCATTGCTTTATTTCCTATTGGAAAAAACTCGTTCAGGATTTAAGCTGACAACTGTTAGCATGCAGCAAACTTGTTCTCCACATGTTGCCAACACTGACATATACTGAAACTTTCTGCTTCCCCTGTAGAACCATCCTGGACCAGGTTATTGCTCTTCTGCAAAGCAGTGAATTACTCCTGGTGCCACTTCCGCAGAGCAAACCTTATTACTAATCTCCAGGTGCCTCCTATGAACCGAGATGATGTTTCCCCTTTTCATAACCCTCTTTTATAAAGGTGAACATATGCAAGTGTTAAAAACCACACTACTGGTTTACCACAGTTGAATTTTAATTGTTCAGCTGTTCTCTATCTCATACTGCAGACCAGCAGCTTCTACAATGCAGCATAATGTACTACAAATAAAAATTTAAAACAGAAGAGCAGAAGTTTGACTGTCTCACAAATCAAACACCTAAATGTTGCAGAAGCTGGGTTTTATTATTTTGGTATGTTGGGTATTTTTTGTTTGCTTTGTGTCTGGTTTTGGTTGTTTTCAACAAAAAAGAAAACAACCATAAGAACAAAAAAGAAATAGACAACTACACTCTCTTCTTACATAACAATAAAAAGTTAATCAAGGATTACTTAGAAGAAAATCTGACTTCATGACAATAGCAATTTTCTACTATCATTTCAGTGACAGAGTATCTTTAAATAGTAGGGAAAATGTAGGATTGGGACGAAAAGCAGAATAGTCAGCAATGTATATTCGATTAAAAAGGCATCTCAATGGGAGCTGCTAAAAATTAATTTAATTCACTGTTTTCCTCCTATGCTTAGCATCTAGTTTGACTTGCAATCCAGTATTTGATTCCAGCTTTCCTTTCCCTTTTTTTTTTTCCCCACTTCAATATGTTTTGAAACAAAACCTACTGAAGATTCAACTCTGGGAGATACTCTGACTTGCTTCCAAGTTGATTTTGGAAAAGATCCTCAGGAAATTGATATAATTAAAAAAAATTTCCTTGTATGTCTAACTACATAAATATTTTAACCTGAAGTGCTTGCATAGTCTAATCTCAGATTACCACACATTATTTGCTGCCTCCACAAATAAATACCCTTTTGATTAGGGATGCTCATTTTGTAACCATTCCTTGCCCCTTCTCTCACACTCAAAATATTTCAGTCCATTTTCTAGAAAAATGTTTTCCAAATCTAAAATCTCCTGTCCGTTTTACTTGCTCTTTAAAGTTAACTAATGAAGACAGTAAGCAATGTATTTGCTGGCAACATACCTAATGGTTCATATTTAAGTAATCACGAACCTTCTCTATAAAAAGTACAAGAGGCAAATAAACATGTTTTTTTTATTACTGGAATAACACTTCAAGAGTCTTTAAGATGGTGCCTGTGTTTCAGTTAATAGGAAAAACTGCACTGTGCCCAGAACAGCAAATTCACTTACCATCTGCAAAATTATCATTTTCACTTCAAAACAGTTTTCTAAAACCTGCAAAAATCTCTCAGGAACCTGCAATTAGAGGTTTAGTATTTCCTTTCCCTCATTTTGAGCCAAGTCAGAATAGAGCAATTTAAATAAATAGTAAAGCAAGGTTAGAAAAAAGGAACTCAAGGAAATACAAACTTCTGATGCAGGCTCTTCTAGCAAACAGATGTATAGCAAAGCAAGAGTTATTCAGAACTACCTGCTATGCAGAAAGGTTACTAATATTTCAGACACTTTACTCCATAATCCCTATCAGTATACATGAGGAGGAACAGTTATGATCCAGCTACTTACAGACAGATATATACATACATACTTACATATATAGATATGTATGACCTTCAAGCACCATAAATAAGTGCTCTCCTCCACACACTTACAAAAACAAAGAATACGTAAAACATTAATTGAAGTTTACTCTCCAGCTTGATGTCTGAAATGAACAAATGGGAAGCAAAAGAAACATTTCAAACACTAGTTTCTCCTCCTCTGCTCACTTCACCTTCCTTACATTAAGGTGAGGGTTTGAGCCAGTTGTGCACCAGTGGGTCCAGAACTCATTTACTCCTCAGTCCTGAGCTAAGCAAAGAGTACTGCAATTTGCTCTTAAGTAGTATGTGGGCTCTATGGATACACCAGGGTTTCCCTTTCCTCACCTTCAACAGACACTCTCTGATGATTAAAGAAGAGAGGAGAAGGGTGTTCAGGCACAGAACAGGTAATAAATACAGAGGTGGCAGCAGTTTCTGTTGCAGAATTTTATCATTAGGAGATCTCCCTGGTGCTGAAGCTAGGTCAAGTATAGCGGCTCCAAGAAAATACTGGAGCAACTGTGTTCATCTGTTCCTTCTTTTAGAATCTGCATGATCCCATACCATTTTTAATGTTCAATTAGTAAAGTGGGAGAAAGAACAGGAAAATAACATCACTTGAGACAGGCTACCTTACCACTTAAACATCAGAAAGCTACAGGCACAGACACAAGAAGTGAAAGCAGCAGTTTCCGAGTTTCACAGCAGTAATGAAAACTGCTATCATCCCTTTCTGAAAGCCTACTTGACCCAGCCAGACTATAAAACTACATCTGGATGTATAAGGATATTTTACACAGTTTCACTAATTCTGAGCAAAGATAATTTTTTCCATCAACAGTCTATTGTAATTGCTATGGTATTCCATATTTACATTAAATTCTACATTCAGCACCCGGATAGCAAGAGGCAGTAATCCAGAAAACGATTCGGTAGTACCGGGGATTAGCTGCAGTATATCCTTAAGGAAAAGGGCTTTACAGTAGACAAAATGTCCTGTCAACCTGTACGAAACCAACAGTGACAAGGAAGACCATCTGTGGCACAACTGGTCTCCTTCCATTAGCAAAGACGGGGCACCCTTTTCTATTTCCAATCTGGTAACTGATGGGTTTTAACTACGTATGGGTTCCCATTTCTTTCTAATTCCCCAGCATCAATCAGGTCCCAGGGAGCTCATGTGCAAGGCACACAGTACACCAGGAGCAACTACTGAGGACCCAGCAGAGAAGTTAGATATCGGGCAGTTAAACAGACCGTGGAGCCATCTTTGCTGCCCAGCTCTGTGTGGAAGATCTATAACTTGAGAAGTCTGTCTAAGAAGAGACAGCTTTAAAAGGTGCACTGATATTGAATAGGCTGCATGACTAAGGAGAGCAGACTGTCTGCTATAAGCCTGCAACTATCACAGGGAGCTGAAGACAGACAGCACTACAGCTGTGGATAAAGAACACCACATTGTGATTTTGTGGGGTCTCAAAGATCCAGCACATTTTACCCCTGCCTCCAAGTTACTTGGTGCTGGGTTAAAAAGCTACAGAGCAGTCAAAAGGAGATTGATTTGGTTTAATTATGAAGCTTCAAATGCAGAAACTAAGAAGTACTTAACAGACTGCCTGGCTCCCAAGCTTGTCCAAGAAATTACTTGGTGCTTTACAAGGTTCCTTACTGTTATTGACTAAAATATTAATAGAATTACCATGCAGCCAAAGTGTTTTGAAATGTGAAAATGAGAAATTTTAATTATTTTTTTTAATAAACCAACACACACAAAAAACCAACCAACCACAAAACAAACAACAAGCAAGCACACACAACAACACACCACAAAACCACAATAAAACCACAATAAAAACCAAAACAAACACTGCAAGTTTCTCTGCTCTCAACAGCTAAGACATACAGCTTTCTGGGCAGTATTTTTCTCAGATCTTGACATCAGTTATCAAGATCCTCACACACACACAACACATAGCTCTTCTCATCAGATATATGTCAACCTTTGTAATTTTTATTAATCTTCATTGTGTACAGTGGTATCAATCACAATGGTAATTATCACTCCCTAACCACTTGAATCAGCAAAAGGCAGTGTCAGAGTGGTTACAACATCCCAATCACAGGAGGCAGAGGCACAGAGTTTGACCCCCAGATGAAGATTTTATCGTACCTGCAGCAACCAGACACAGAATCAGGCTATTTGAGCCAGGGCATCAAAATGAGCTAAACATAATACCCACATAAGCAAGGCTGACAAGAGAAATTGTCCTGATTCAACCACACTGCCCAGAGCCCACTCCTCTGTGCCTGATAGCGAGGTTGTCATCATGGGTCCAGACTAATACCTAACTAGTGTATGAAGATAATTTCTGAAAGAAAAATGAATGCTGCCATTTGAAAACATTTGTTTCCAAGGTGGTGTTAAAAGAACAGCCATAAAAACTGAGTATCATCTCTAAAGCCCATTCAGTATTCACTGCTGTAAGAAAAAAAGGCTCATTTACCTGTAACTTTTGTTCACCTTCTACACCTTGTTGTCCTGGCAAACGGTGCTCAGCCTCATCCAACCACTTCATCAGACTGTCATGTTCCTTCTTATACCGGGAAAACACCGGAGATAGCTCCACCACCTGCCTCCTTTGAAATGACCTGCACTCCTACAATCCAGTGTATTAGGAAAAAATGGTGTAAGAGGTAAATAGTGAACAGAACAGATCGTACTTGAAAAACAAAAATACTTGAGGGATTTTTTTGAAGAAGCCAATTCCAAAATACACAGTGTGCTAGAGTCCACAATTGCTGAAGGTACTCTCTAGAGGAAGAACAGGAATCCAAGAGCAGACTCATATTCACACAAATTTCTTCAGCTGAGGACTCTGTGAATGTGCTTGTGTACATATGTCTATGAAGTCACTCCATACACTGTGGTGGTAGAATATCAAAGACAAGTGAAGCAAACACCCCACTATCTGCATCCACCTGTGTAGATTCATATAGGGTGACCCCCTGGGAAGCTCACAATAGGACTTTTAAAAAAAAATTAAAAATCAAAAATCAAAATTACTCCCCCAAAACCTTGGAATGACAAAATTTGTGCTTTGGAGTTGCAAAGATTTGGAGTCATATTGCACGTATCACATTTAACTCTTCCCCAGAGAATCTTGTACACTAAAAATTTAAAAGTCATAACCAGGTTGTAAGTGGAATACTGAAGAGAGGATTGTATAAATGACCTTTAACTGCAGTAACTATCATGATCATACCTGCACACTGTTGTACTTTTTCTGCAGAAGCAACAGTTGTATGCGGATCTTCTCTCTCTTATGGTCTTCCATAGGCTGCTGTAGCATCTGTCCTCCTCTCTGTAAAACTTCTTCAATCTGATCTCTTTCTTGATCCATCTAAAATTACACAAGTCTGTATTATCTATAGAAAGCTCAGCTGTGGTTTCCAAAATGAATTTATTACTGTTCACATATTAACAGTAATGGTACCAAACTATTACAAGACACTCAAGCTGAAATTCTTCTCCACAACTACTAAATCCTAAAATCCAACTTAGTCATTCCAAAAACTTCATAATGAGATGCCCTGCAGGAAGCTCACTCAATGAAGCCAACTGTAGGCAGCCACAGCAAGAGGACGTTAGGACATCAGCTCTGTTTCTATTCTAAACATTCCTCGACAATAACAAGCAAGCTTACAAGAAAACAAAAAGAAAAATAAATATTCAAAAGCAGAAAGGGAACAAAGTGTTCTAGAACAATAGGTCCTTCCATAGAGGCCTTTTAATATTGTTTTCTGTAGTGTACATCTATAGAAAATAACACACAGTATTCAACTTTCCAGCTCAGTTTTTAGCATTTCACATGCTTAAACAGAAGGCAGATGAGGTAGCCTGACAGTTCTTTACCCACATTTGTATCCTACAAAGCTATAAAGAACAAGGTACAGAGAAATTATAGAATAGAATAGAATAGACCAGATCAGGTTGGAAGAGACCTTCAAGATCATCACATCCAACCCATCAACCAATCCAATACCACCTAAACAACTAACCCATGGCACCAAGCACCCCATCAAGTCTCCTCCTGAACACCTCCAATGATGGTGACTCCACCACCTCCTTGGGCAGCCCATTCCAATGGGCAATCACTCTCTCTCTGTATAGAACTTCTTCCTAACATCCAGCCTAAACTTCCCCTGGTGCAGCCTGAGACTGTGTCCTCTTGTTCTGGTGCTGACTGCCGGGGAGAAGAGACCAACCTCTGCCTGTCTACAACCACCCTTCAGGTAGTTGTAGAGAGCAATAAGGTCACCCCGAGTCTCCTCTTCTCCAGGCTAAGCAACTCCAGCTCCCTCAGTCTCTCCTCATAGGGCTTGTGTTCCAAACCCCTCACCAACTTTGTTGCCCTTCTCTGGACACGCTCCAGCAAGTCAACATCCTTCCTAAACTGAGGGGCCCAGAACTGGACACAGTACTCGAGGTGCAGCCTAACCAGTGCAGCATACAGCGTATGATAGCTTTATACAGGTGAACTGCAGACCCCTAAACAAGAATTTAGAAAAATATAATTTTGTTCCACATTCTTCTTTGGACTTGTTGCCATATTGCAACACTTTTATTTGCACCTCATCTCCAGCTACCTCCCCTCAATGGCTTGATGTCCAGATGGACAGCAGTGCCAAGTGGTATCCCTCAGAGGTCCATACAGGGACCTGTACTGTTTAACATTCTTATCAACAATATAGACAGTGGGATCTGGTGCACCATCAGCAGGTTTGCAGATGACACCAGGCTGAGTGGTGTTGTCAATATGCCAAAGGGACAGAATGTCATCCAGAGGGACCTGGACAAGCTGCAGAGGTGGGCACAAGTGAACTTCATGAGGTTCAACAACAGCAAATGCAGGGTTCTGCACCTGGGCTGGAACAACCCTTGTGATCAATACAGACTGGGGGATGATGTGTTAGAAGGCAGCCCTGTGGAAAACAACTTGGGGGTGCTGATGGACGAGAAGCTGGACATGAGCAGACAGTGTGTGCTTGCTGCCCAGAAGACCAATCACATCCTGGGCTGCATCAAAAGATGTGTAGCCAGCAGATCCAGAGAGGTGATTCTGCCACTTTACTCTGCTCTGGTGAGACCTCACTTGGAGTACTATGTCCAGGTCTGGAGCCCTCAATACAGGAAGGACACGGACCTGATGGAGTGGGTCCAGAGGAGGGCCACAAAAATGATCAGGGGTTGGAGCACCTCTGCTACAAAGACAGGCTGAGGGAGCTGGGGTTGTTCAGGCTGGAAAAGAGGAGGCTCTGGGGAGACCTAATAGGGGCCTTTCAGTACCTAAAGGGGGTTTACAAGAAGGATAGAGAGAGAGACTGTTTACAAAGGCCTGGAGAGATAGGATCTTTGAGGTCTCTTCCAACCTTATTGATTCTATGATTCTATGACAAGAGGCAATGGCTTCAAACTAGAGAAGAACAGATTTAGGTTGGATGTTAGGAACAGGTTCTTTACCATGAGGGTAGTGGAACACTGGAGCAGGTTGCCTGGGGAGTGGTGTGCACCCTGTCCCTGGAGATATTGAAAGTGAGGCTCAACAGTACTCTGGGCAACTTGATCTAATTGAGAATGCCCCTGTTTACTCAGAGGGGGTTGGACTAGGTGACCTTCAGAGGTCCCATCCAACCCAGACCATTCCATGATTCTACGATTCTATGCACAGTGATTCAATATATCACATCATTTTAAATTTGAAGAGCAAAAAAAACCACACACACACTGAATGGAACAGTGGCTCCAAATTGCTGAATACATACTAAGAGTCTCAGCTACATTAAGTAACCATTTCAATGTCAATTCAGACAGATACAAAGAAAGAAAAAAAGTTCTGTACTATATCAATTTTACAGGAAGGTTTCTTTATAATCAGCTACTCTTAGCAGAAAAAGAAATTAGAAGTCAAAGGTCACTACCTGAATTATCTAAAACCCATGATGAAAATATAGGCTGATGTATGACTACTTACTTTCAACGCATCAGCCAAGAAGCAAGAGCTGGGGGAAAAGTATGGGGAAACTGCACAACAACCTCAAAATTCTCTTCATCGTCTACTCCCATCTTTAAAAGAGTTTCTCAGAATTCCCCCAGTGTCACAGAATGTAACATGAGGACAACACAGAAAGAGAGTTAATCAGTTATTTAATTCTTCCATTGCTCACAAACCTTTTCATCTTCCCCACTCAGCTCCAGATGCTTTTCCACGATTTTTAACATACTCTGTATGTCACTCTCAAACTTTTCCAGGTCTGGAAATGCTCCTCTGAGTTCATGGGACTCCGACATGACAGGAAGTCGTTCTTGTCCAACAAGCATCTGCGAAGAAAAATGTAACTGTGTTCGAGCTGAAATTTTTGTCTGAGCTATCATACATAATTTAATGATTTACACCAATTCTCCAGGGGTATCAGTTTGTATGACCATCAAATAGCAGTATAAAAAAAATTTGCAAGAGTTGTTTGATTTACCACTGACAGTCAGCTTGCACACTGTCAATAGGTATCATCAAGCCTCTATCTTCAAACTTCAGTCTGAGCATTTTGGTCTCAAACAAAAACCTTCCAGTTCCATTACCTTATGGTGTTGTTCTATAGCATGTCTATGTACTGCAATATATACATTTTTCTGCATCTTTATAACACACAATTATTTGCAAATTTTTCCTTGAAACTCAAGGCATCACCTGTTACTCAGCCACAAAAAGCAGCTCTTATAAAATCAGTCTGACCATTTTTCACATGTAAATATGTACACTTAAAAGAGCACCAAAAGCAGCAATGTTGGGAGGTCACTGTCCCTTTGTATTAATCTCTGGTGAGGCTACACTTCAAGTATCATGTTCAGTTTTGGGCACCTCAATACAGAAGAGATGTTGAGGTGCTGAAGCAAGTGCAGAGGAGGGCAACAAAACTGGTGAAGAGCCTGGAGAATAAATCTTATGAAGAGCAATTGAAGGAGCTGTTTAGTTTGAAAAAGAGGAGGCTGTGGGGAGACCTCATTGCTGTCAACAACTACCTGAAAGGACCTTGTGGAGAGGCTGGCACTGGTCTCTTCCCACAGGTAATTAGTGATAGAACAAGAGGGAACAGCCTCAAGCTGCAACTAGGTAGGTTTAGACTGGACATTAGGAAAACGTTTTTCACAGAAAGAGTGGTCAGGCATTGGAACAGGCTGCCCAGGGAGGAGGTTGAGTCACCAACCCAGGATGTGTTTAAGAGTTGTTTGGATGTTGTGCTTGTTGAAATGATTTAGGGGTGAACCTTGTAGAGTAGGGTTATTGGTTGGACTTGGTGATCCTGAGGGTCTTTTCCAACCTGAATATGTCTGTGATTCCGTGAAGTGCTGTTCTAAGATAAAGACGTATCCCCTTAAAGCTATTTGCCAGCATTTTGTCATAAACCTCCCCAAGCATGTTTTGGGGCTCACACATCCTCACCTTGGCACTTTTGATGTGCTGAGAAACCTTATCAAAGTTACGGTTTAGTTCTGCCAGTTTGGGTTCAACAAGTTCACGGCACGAAACTCCCCGACCATTCATTAGGATGAGAGCCTGGTCACGCACGTTGTCCACGCGAAGACTAACATCATCTAACTCAGATATTAAGCGCTAGAAGGTATAAGAAATTGCAAATGGTTATCCCAGGAAAGTAAAAAAAAAAAAAAACACACATTAAAAAATTACAAATAAAAATCACTGGGCGGAGGTGGAAAATCATGACAAAACAGGCAGCAAACCTGCCTGCCTTGACTTCATTTAGAATGCAGCAGCAGTTACTAGACAGCAACTTTTCCTACCTTCACAGTTTCCTCCTTTTTGCTTGCTGACTTCTTCTCAATCTCATCCAGCAAGGCTTCAGCCTGATATAACCAAGTACTTATGTGGGCAACATTTTCATCAAAAATTTCCAGCTGGCTCTGATGATTCTGGAAAAAGATGACAAAAAAAAAAAAATACCACTGTGAGAAACTTTAAAGGAGAAAAAATAAATAAAAAATCCAGAAACACCCCCCCCAAAACACTCTGCACCAAAGGGAACTACACTGGAAAACACACATTTAGGATTTGATTGTACCTTTCACCTTCAATAAATATTTACAAGAATTCAGTTTTCATTCCAGGTCCTTTGATATGACCCTTCCCAATTCATAGAAAAGGAAACACATAGCTGTGAGGGTTTCTCCAAAGAACAGACAGACAAGATATGGCCAGACCACAGCACCTCAGTAAGGAAAAAAGCCCCACTTTTTTGAATTGTCACTAGCAGATACAGAAGTTCATATTATATGTGATAGTTATTTCTGTTGTTTTACAAGCAAGGGGATTACACCAAAACCTAAAAACTATGATAGTCAAATTTTGATATTTTACTGATTACATTAAAATATTTCTTCCTCTTAAGAAAAATCACCACATCATAGACATGTTAATTACATCTGCTTCCATGCAGTCAGAAGTTACAACATTATGTGCCACAGATAGAAACAACACATTATTCTGTGTGACAAAACAAAGTTATCAGATTCAGAAGCACCATCCTGCTTGAGCACAGAGCTTCTTATCCCAAAACCAAACCAAAGCCTAACACAAATAATGAAAAAGCTTTGATTTTTTTAGACCTACAGAACAAAGGGAGAGGAAAAAAGAGTAAAAACGGTTGCTCAGTGCATCAACATGAAGAAACTTCTGTCTTCACCTAGTGAAAGTACAATGTAACCTAATAGCACAAAGACAACACTCATCACCAGACAAGACAATAATTTAGAAAGATTTTAGTTGTGGATCATTCTGACAGCACTTGCAAAATAGGAGTAGTGAGGTAGCTAAACCCTTACCGTGATTATCATTGGATTATGAAACAGCACAACCAACAACAGGCATTAGGCAGGATGCACAAGGCTCACCATCTAGGTATTCATCAGTTTCCACAATTTCAGCCCACATCAGAGACTGCTAAAGGTGAATTGTCTTTTCACAAAACTTGCAGCTTTAAGCTGTATAAAATGTGTAGTCTTCCATTCACTCAGCCACACAAACGCATGCTGTTGGCTCAGCTGGCATAGGCTTAAACATTTGCAGTTATGGGCTATCTTGAATAAGCAATAGCTGACAGAGGGTCCTGAATGCTTTGTTGAACACCTCTAGAAAATTATCCAATAAACTGTCAATGCATCTGGATCTCAAGAATATCTATTGACACAAAAGCACCCTATTCATACTAGACCTGGTACAGAGGTTTCTTTCAGGCTGAATAAAGAGCAAAGGAGCCTCACAGATATCAATCTTTTGGGGCTAGTTCCTTCCATTTTCTACTTACATTAAGAAATTCATGAGATTATATAAGATTACACAGAAAGCACAAGATCCAACTCCTGGGTTGTAATTAACTTATGAAAGAAACAACACTTCCATAACTTGGTGGGGTTTTGCCTCTCATTTTAATGTGGCAGAATTAGGTAGTACTAATTAATGGAAAACTCACTATCAATTTTACAAATACTTGCATGCCCCATGACCCAATCTGTATTGGTAACTGCCCCCTTTAAGGATAGTTTAGAAAGCTATTTCAATGCACCAGCATAAAAAATTCTAACAAGAATCTTATTGAGAATTAAATAATAAGCAGACACAAAAGGCTAGCATTATTCATGTAGCAGAAGAAAAAGTGTTAAAACATTAACAGGGAAGAGGTAAAGCAACATAAATTTGCAAATAAAGACAAAAAAATAAAATGTAATAGCATATAATGGGAGGAAGGGGGGATAAAAGAGAAAGATATTAAAACAACAGATATGAGAAAGCATATGGTGGTTTTTATATTGAAAAGAAGAACCACATGAAAAAGTCTAGGGAGAAAAAAACCTAGAACAGAGTCCTAGCACTGGAGCCAGAAGGAAGAGACAGGCAAAAGAAGAAAAAAACAACACCAAAAAAGCCCAAAACCACAAAACAAACCCACAAACAAATCTTAAACTTAGAATTACTCTCTACAGATAATCAGGTTATTCCCACTAGATCAAGTTAACTCTCTGCCTAGTGTATTTACATATTTTCATCACTTTCAGATTCTGCATTTTATTTTCATCTCCTACTCACTGAACAATAGCTATTACTACTACCAAGTGCACGGAACCAATGCCTGACAACACATCTAAAACACCTGCAAAACAGTTCCCCACCTTCCTTGTTGTATATTCAGTATTCAGTATTCAGTATCATACCTCATGAGTCACCTCTCCATCCACATAATTAGATACCTGCTCTACATTTCAGTAAGTCCATGAGGCATCATTGAAGCTTTGCATCACAGCCAAGTGACACAAGTGAAAACTTCACCAGCTGGAAAAATGGGGAGGAAGAACCACCCTATTTCTCACATGTGCAACTTACCAATAAAGTGTCACACCAGTCCTCAGTCCAGGTTCGAACTCGGCTCCAGCCAGCGTTAAGAATACATAACTTCTCTTCCAGGTAAGTCTCACTCCCTTCCACCAAGGCCTGGAGTGCAGTGCAGCTTTCTGTGATGCTCTTCAGATCAGCTTTCCTTCTCTCCAACTCTCTCAGGACACTCTGAAAGGAAGGGCCATTATTAACACTGCAGTGCTCCAAATCGTAAGGGCAAGGAAACCAGATTTTTACCTCCACAAGAAATAAATAGTATCATAGGTCATCTTCACTCTAAAATACTTAAACCAAGTAGAATCACCTACTATATATATGCATTATATTATACTTACATTCTACTCTGAATGGTTCCCTTTTTTGAAAGGGAGCACAATGTATCTAAGTGTCCTGAATAACTTAACTTGTAATCTTTTTCTAGTTTTACAATTTTAAAGGTCCTTTTCACCATGTAGGTAAACCAAATGCATCACATCACATTACAGGTACAATTTTAAGAGGTTCTTTTCTGCCCTGTCACCTATCACAGAGAATGCAGAGACACTTTGGATTCCTCTATATCTTTTCCTATTGAAGTACTTCTACAGTAGGCAACAATGAGAAACGTGGTAGATAAAGGCTGAATGGTATTTTGAGAACCACCACTACTCACTGCATATGTTCAATTAACTTGCTACATATTACAGAAGCCTTGTTGTCATACATCTACCTGTACATATATTTACATATCTGCCTACCTTTAGCTCTAATATTTTTTGCCTCTAGAAAAATCTTGAGAGACAAAGGACAAGTCGGCATGCAACACAAAGGCTTGTCCTCCTGGTCGTTCAGCATAAGAAATCATGAACAATTGCTTGCATGTTTGTAATAAGTATATTTCAATGACTATTTACAAGCTTCTTTGGAAAGAAATCTTAGGGATACTTCCCTAGCAAACTGTAATGGTATTAATTGCTAATCCTGAGCAAAATGGCTGAGAACAGGTTATAATTAGATGGTTTTTGTAATTTCATGAGCTCTCAAGTTTTAGAAGAGTATACACACCTATTCCAAAAGAAAAAGGTGACAGAAAATGATGACTGGAAGATCAGTATTGCTGAACACTATCAAATGACAGTTGTTGCTAATTATATATACAAGTTTCTACACTGAAAAAAATTGATGCTTTGCTTCAGAACAATTATAACACATTTGTCTTCTTTCATCAAGAGTTACAATTTAGAGATGAAAGAAAATAAGGAATTACAGGAGTTTTTTCATTTTGCAGAGTCACCATTTTGAAGACAAAGATCTTTCAGTGAAAAGTTACAAATCATGTTTCTCGTTAAAAATGTCAACCAACGTTCAGTTTCCTCTACCAGTGAAATATTTGACCCAACCCAAAATTATATTGTTGATAATTCAGAATATTATACTTACAAACTGCGTTAGAGACACAGTAAGTCACTTAAATGCCTATTAATACCTAATATGAAGCTATATCATTAATATTTCATTAGCCATTTAATTTTGAGGCAAGATGCCAGAGATGAAATAGATCAGACTCAGTAAGGTACTGAATATTATCTACTGAATCTGCCAAAATTTTGTGACCTAAGAGATTCAGGAACAAGTTAGCAGAATTTGTATTCACAGCTAATTCTACACAGCATTGCCATACTGTGAAAAACTTCTTCTATGGGTGTTTGAAGCATGCTTACTTTGGCCCAGCCAATTTCTGAATCTAGATCAGAAAGCAAGCTCTCTGAAGTGGACTTTTGCACAAGCTCAGCCTCAGTGCTAGTTAGCCATTCTGACAAAGAGGCAGCTTCTTTCCTCATTTTGCGTGCCAGCTGCAATGCTCTTTCAAGGTCTTGTTTGCCTTCAGTCACCTACAAAGATATAAAAACAAACAAAAAAAAAGAAAACAAAATTAGATTTTAAAAAGACAGAAAAATCCCAAAGTGCCAAAATATTCACCCAAATATATAACATCCTTGCATCTTAATACCGTCTTGTGTTAGGGAAAGACTCTGAAAAGAAAAATCCTTTGTGAACATCTGCATTGTACAATAGAAAGCAGATATATAAAACTAGAATACTATTACATTAAGATACACTTAAAGAAGACTAAGAAAACTGCATACCAATTTATTTATAGCTAGAAATCACCAAATTGATGTTTAAACTTTGCTTATCCTTTGTGGTGGGTTAACACCCATTCTGAAAACAAAAATAAAACAGGGTGGAGGGCTTACAGGTACTTTGCCCTCCCTGCAGAGCATTTCTCCCCCTGGGACACTGAGTCTGTTCCACTCCCCCCTCCCTGCTCAGCTAGGGTATAAAAAACAGGACATTGCAGCTGTTAGTGCTCCTTTTGGCTCCTGCCTCTCCTGGATGAAAGCTACTGCGGCTGCTTTTCTGCTCCTCTGCCACGTTGTCAGGCCTGATCCTTCTCCCTGCTGCCTCTGCACCTCTTCAGAGAGAGACTGATTTTGTGTTGTTCTTCTTTGTCCCCCTCCCATCCATCCTTGTTCCTTGCCCTTGTGAACCTTTCTTGTTATTGTTATACACACACACACACACACACATATATATACACACACACACACACACACACACACACATATTTTTGTTTAAAGAAAACTCTTTACCTCTCTACTTCCAAGCCAACTCAAAATTATTGTTTGGTGGATTTACTCCTTCCTTTTTTCCCCTCTCTGTTGGGAGGGGGTGGGGGGAGAGATTCTCAGCCTTGCTCCCATCTGAGCTCTTAACTCCCAGTTAAGGCTTAAACCACCACATTCCTCAACCAAAACTCAAGTGGGTACAAAATCCAGCCAATGTGATGGTAGGGCCAAACAGGCCCAGCACAAACCCAGACAAGCCCTGATGTGTCTAGACATGGTCCCCCTCTTCCCCCATCCTTCCTGTAGAAGTCGGGGTAATGCGGGAAAAGGAACAAAGGGACAGAACCTAATGTGTCTGGATAAACAAGTCTCCTTTTGGGGTAAGAGCATCTGTACTGGCCACTGCTTCTCACCGACCAGGTCTATGTTTCTGTGCCTTCACGGCCAGAGCCTGAGAGAACCCCTTTTCATTGGGTAACTGTTTGCTGGCTTCAGTTGCCCTATTGGCCCAATTGAATCTAGGGCAAGATATATAAGCAGGCTGATTTGTAGTCACCTTTGCCTTGCCTGCTTGGACTTGCCTTGCTTGAAGCCGCCTTGCCTAAAGTTGCCTGGTCCAGAGCCAGGGATGGAAGCCAGGAGCCTACTCACTGCAAGCTAGAGAAGCCATGAACCTTAGGAGCCAGAGCCAAGCCTCTCTTCCCCTTGCAACTAGAGTTTTGCTATGTCTCAGTTTACCCAGGAAAGCCATACCCCTAGATAAGAAGCATCATAAACCTCCCACCACACTGCTGAAGCCTGACCAGCCCCAAGACGCAAGGCATTCCTGACGGCAAACAGCTGAGCCTGGCTAATGTACAGCAGGGGCACGCCCCCATTTGGGGTAGAACCTTTCATGAGTAATTAATTCACTGGCCTCCTGTATTTACAGTTCTTGTCAAATTTCCCCCCCACCATGGTAGAGAGACATTTTGCACCAGGGAAATCTCTCTTTCCCTGTTGCTCCTCCTGGTTTGCTTAAAACTGTTGTATTAGCTTAAATATTGTACATTCCCATTGTAAATGTATATTCTAACTATACATCGAACCTATTTAATATGTTTTTGGCAAATGTTCATATTAATAAACGTTAATGGGTTTATTAATATTCATAATTATAAATTTTATATTAATATTATTAATTATAAATGCATAAATTCATTACAGCCAGTCGCACAGGTAAAACTCAGTTCTTTTTCATATTTTGACAGATCTGCATGAAGAAAGCTGTTCAGAAAAATTTCACCGAAAATCTAGTCTACCCTTGAAAACATCTCAGTACTGTGAATATGAAATCTGATGTTTGCTGCAGTATAATCAATTTTATTTCCCACTGACTACACAATTAGTCTGGTCAAACTTTAACACAAACATGAGACTAAATCCAAGCATAGCAAGTCAGAATCAACTGACATTTCAAGAAGCTACCCTCTGCCTCAATCTAGTGTTTGCATGTATTTATTCAAACTGATGCACTCCTCAAGTATTTTTAAATCATCAGGCACAAAAAATATCATAACATACTGCAACTAAATCTACCTTTCTATCCTTCCCTAATTTTTTTGTCGACATCCTTTCCAAGTTATAGATGTACAGGTTCCACTACAATCCACACCTTCATGAATGTTCTCCACTTTACAACAATAAAATATTTCTTATTCCAACAATGCAGTCCGGCTACACACACAGAGCACTGAACAGGCACGAATGTGCTTGGCCTTCTCTCTTAATTTAGGTCTGCATGGGGTTGTTGTGGCCAATGTGTAGAACCTGGCACTTAGATGTGTTAAATCTCATGCCATTGGACTCCACCCATCTGTCCAGCCTGTCAAGGTCCCTCTGCAAAGGACCTCAACACCTGCCCCCAACTTGGTATCATCTGCAGACTTACTGATGATGGCCTCAATACCCTCATCCAGATCATTAATAAAATATTAAAGAGCATGAGGCCCAGCTAACTGCCTCTTCAGGAACACTTTGTGAGCACAGGGGTCTTGCACAACCACAAGATTTTTATCTGTAATCTCTAATGTCTCAGTTGACTGCTCCTGGACCTAGCAACCAACCTATGCAGTATTGGCTTCAGAATCAAAGTTAAAACAGCATCTCACATGAAAAGAAAGGGAATTTCTATGCAGACATGTTTCATATTTGTTTTTCTTACCTGCGCCCCCAAGTCATTGTAAAGAAATTTCAATGCTGTCAGTTGTTCATCCATCCCCTTGGGATTATCTGTCTGTTGTTTCTGTACAATTTGCCTTCCTGTCTTGATGACAGTTTCAACTTCCAATTTCACCTCACTGAGGGTCTTATAGAGTTTCTAAAATCACAAATATGTATAATGGTAAACAGTCAGAAGTGCAGATTTTCAGATTTTGCTTCATTTGTGGACTTGACCATCAGACTGCATTTAAACTAAGAACAGTATCTGTCAAGACCTCCAACTCCTGATGTTCCATATTTTATTGTAGTATTAATTTCATTTTCACTTAGTTCAAAGAACTATCATTTAATTTTCACTATTTCATTTTCACTTAGTTCAAAGAACTATCCCAATAGTTTATCAGTGGTTAATCCATAATATTGCCACATGCCAAGGTTAGCATTGTGATCTGTACTTGATCTAAGGTATGACCTTATGTATAGTATTGGTGGTGATCAAATACTAAGAACTAAGCAGACCTCAGAGTGTTGCTTCTAGATAACACAAGAATAAGCCAAGAAAGGGAGTTTATAAGAACTTGGATATTCCACCACATCTATGATCAATAGTCCACCACTCTGATGTCCACATTCTTACACAGAATAATTAGAGAGTATTAGTTATCAATTGTTCTCCCCACATTTTGCAAAGAGTTTTACCAGTTCCACCAGGACATGAATCAAAATTTCCTCAGAAGAGAGCTTAAGCAAGAACCACCACACATGAAAAACTGTCAAGCAAGAGTTAGGAACATTGCATATGTACCATGCAGCTGTCCAGATGAGCTTGAATTACATCTGGGTCAGTATCCTTCACATCCAAGACATGAAGTTCTGCTTTTACACCATCCAACACTCGTTTACAGTCCAACATGCGCTGCTCAAAATTGGCTGGTTTCTGGAAAAGCTGATACTTTGTAGATACTTCACGGAGTTTTCTCTGTTTTAATGAAAATTGGGTTAAAATTTGTTTTAAATCAGTATCACATGTCGCAAAATAACACTTACAGCATTTTTCCCATCTAGATTCTAACTCACCTTTCAAGCCATTACAACTCACAAAGCTACAGCAACACTACTTGCCAAACCAAGTTCTACCACATATTCCTAACCTTCACCTGAGGTGCAAGAGAGCTGCAATTTTCATACACTTTCAAAATACCCATTCTACCGAAATACAAAGACTTTCTGATTTTCAGCATTTAGTGCTGAAATTTAAACTTCTTTGATTCATCTAGAGCTGCTTGTTCCTAATGAAAGCACATAAAAGCCTATAGTATTTGCTTCTAAGGTTCAGCTGTCTGCACCAGGCAATTTATAGGCTGACAACAGCAGAAAGTCTTCACTTCTAAATTCTTAGCGCAACTCATTTTTACCTGCAAAGCATCCAGCTGAGTTCCACCACGGGGAGACCTGCATTCAGGAGAAGCAGAAGGGAAAGAGCGAGCACTTTTTTTGAGCTCCTCTAAGGTGGATTCATGAGCTGCAATTTCAGCTTGAATTTTCTGCCATGTCACAGAAACAAGAAAAAAAATAAAAACAAAGTTACAAGATTATTTGCAGAGAGGGGAATAAAAACTTGCTTGCCACATAGTACCCACCAGAAGTAAATCCACTCCACTGAAGTTAAACACTAAGAGGTTTATTTTAAATATTCTGTCTATGGTGACAGCTTGCAAAATTGAAATACACTAAGACTGTTATTCAATACAACCTTCTTAAAACAGGAAAACAACAGGATTGAAATAAAACCTTCAAGAAATACTAAGTCCAGGCTGAACACTTTCATAAGATATTTCAAAATGGTTTGTAGTGAAAATTTATACTGGAATACCTGGGCCTCCTGGGGCATCTGAAAAGCATCTACTCTATCAGTGAGATAAGATGTCAACTGTCTATCAAGATCCACTAGGTTTTCCTGCAAGACCTGCAACATGTGGTCAGTTTCCCTCATGGTCTGAAGCTGCTGTTCCAAGGCGATCTGTCGGCTCACTGCCTGAGTGGGACAGAAAGGAAAGACAAGATGGATCGCTAATTTAATACAAATTTTAATCAAAGTTAAAGTATGCCAGAGGACCATCTGAAAAGAGCAGATGACTGACCTAGAAAGGCAACAATTTTTGAAGCCTGATGTGATTTATACCATTAACTGACAAACACTGATATAGAAGGAGAATTCTGCAACTAGATGTACAGTGAATAATGCAGGTCTCTCCTATCACCTAAGAAAGAAAGTATTCTATTAAAAACATGCCATTTAAAAAAACTAGCTATTCAATGAGAATAACAGACTTTGTATTACACTACACATCAATACTCTTCGACAAGTAACTTGTGCATTTTCTTTCAAAACAATAAAGTCTCTGTTACAGTGTGAAAACAAAGGTTCACAGTTCCTTCCAGCAAACTTCTAAGTCCAGCTGAAAAATCACTACTTGCATGAGAACATAACTTCCCCACTATCAACACATGCACAGACCAATGACTACATACATACACACACAATGATGTGCAAAGCTGTCTAACAGGCCAGTATGACAACGCTGCAACTGCCAAAGCAGACAGTTTTTTATATGGCAATTATATGCTGTGGTAACAGGAAACACAACAGTGAACACTAACTTAAATGAGAGCATGTGTCCCCCAGCTGAGGGCACTGCATTCATGTTGCTCACTGTAATGAGGCTGAACTGAAATTCCCTCTATGACTACACTTTGGCAGTGAGAGAAAAATCTCCTATCCTACAATTTGGCAGAAGTCTGTATTAGCAGGATACAGAATACAAATTACAAATGTATGCAACTCAGCTATTCACCCTGTACTAGGAAAAATTAGACTGAAGTATGAGAAGGGGCCGGGGGGGAACAACAACTTAACAGATGGGAAATGAGAGAAGAATGTTTTCCTTATGTTCCTTATTTTGGTGTGACTTCTTCACAGCTATTTCTTCTGTTCCTCATTATTACAGTTAGTGAGCAGCTCACCAGTATTCATGGCACTGTCCTCTCTGATATTGGGATTGCCTTTTTGTCAAATAGCAGGGGATTCTTGCAGTGCAAAGGTGTAGAAGTTCACAAAAAAACCCAAACTGAAACAAAACACCCAAACCAACAACCAAACACAACAAAAATACACAAACCAACACCTGTCTCAAGTCAGAAAAAAAAATACACACTTGCTTTTAGGACTTATTCCAAACTAAAACCAGCTGGAAACATTGTGGAAACCCTTTCTCTTTTTCTGTACCATAGTCCCACATCTATGAATTCAGCTATCCAAGAGGAATCATTGCAGACCACTGAGCTGAAAAATGCTGCCCTCAAATTCTTACCAAGTGACTCAATTCCTCATAGCGAGTGTTAAAAGCCTCCAATTTTTCACTGATGATATCATCAAGAATCCCTCCATCAATCAGTGTCTGCCCAAGTTCTCGAATCTGGGTTCGATTATCAGCTGGATGACGCAGGACTGATTCCAGGGACTAATTAGAACAGAAAGTTTCAAAGGTCAATACACCAAATATTACACATTTTCAGAGATAGAAATCTGTCTGCATGCACAGAAGTTTTATACTTTGAATGTCTTGGAGAGCACTCTAAAAGCATGAATTAGTTATGCCTTAATCCATGGTGGCACAAGGCAAATGGAGTGATCATTTTGCATTGAACTTCACAGCATTTCTCATCTATTCACGTCGTTTTACACTATAGTGCTGGAAGGAATTAATCCATTTAAAGAGGACAGGACAGAGCATACAATTTCATCACAATACCAAGTATGGCACAATCACGTACAGCAAAATTGATTTTTTTGGTGGAAGACTTCACAAATATCAGCTACAGGTTCAGAGTAATGTGTTCATTTAACCTAAAGAATCAGAATATTCAACATGTTCCAGGATTCTACTTAAGTGTAGAATTTATGGCTTTCAAAATGAGCCATCTGAAAAGTTATCAATCTGATCAAACAACTACAATACCTCAAGAGCATCATTGACAGCATCCAATTTATCAGGTAGATTTTCTGTCAGTTGCACCCTTTCTTCCAGGTTGTTTAACCAAGCTGTTTCTAGATCAAGATACTGAAGCAGCTCAATCCAACAAGACCACACCTCCTAGGAGTAAGAGAAAAAGCATAGACTAGCCTAGAATGTCCAGCATATTCACATAATCTATGAACATGCCATGGCACATTAAACTCCAGGCACAAAAGTCTGCAACTATAGCAGCAAGATAAAAAGAAAGATGCAAAGTACATACAGAAGTCTCTAAACCTACGATAAAATTATCACTGACAACCAGATTCTTCCAGTGATTTAAGAATATAACAAAATGCATCCACTCCTGTTGAAAGACAAGACATACAGAACCCACCCCAAACTATAACTGATATATTCTAATTATCATTCTGTTTCAACCTTTAATCTCTGGGAAGTTTCTTTGTCATTTTGGAAGATGCATGGACGGATGGATAAAAGGAGCTGTGAGACAAGGTCACTTATTTGCACAAATGTTGTTTACAATACAGCTTATAAAAGCAAAGTTAGGTGGTGTCACCCCAACAAGATTATTTCCCTTTAGGTAATGTCCTTGAAAAGAAGCCATAGCAACACGCGTTTATGCTGAAGCTACTGGATTCAGCGACGATATTGAACACTTTCAGTGTCCTCCATTCCTCACATCACCTGCCTCCACTTTACTAAGTTGAGAGCAACCACTCTTACCTCCAAAGTGTGGCATTTCCCCCGGATCCGATTGCACAGTAGCTGGTAGTTCTCCAGCACAACATTCAACTCAGTCACCAGGTCCTGCCCACTAGACGGCACCTTGGCAGCCAACATCTTGATGTTGTCTTTCAGAATCTTCACCCGCACCTCTTTCTGCAACACATCCTCCTTCGCTCGCTGCCCAAACAAATATAGCACAATATCAGCTCGCAACTGCTGTACGGCCAGCTCTTCACCGCTCAAACCAAAGATAAGCAGTTTAACCTGGCAAGTATTGTTACCAAAGTATTCTTGGTTTCTGAGCGCAGGATATGGCAGTCACTTGCATGAAATTCAAATTACATTAGTAAGCGTTAAAAAATCCAATTTTATTAAACATACAGACAAATATATCATTTATAGCTTGTTCATTAAAAAACATCTATGACTCAAAGCAAAAAAATAATAAATTCAGTGCTATTTGTAAGCTAGTATATAGATAGGAAAAAAAGAAATGAGGTTTACTAAGAAACCAGCACACTGGAGAGGAAAAGGTACAGTGAATTTACAGAAGAGTCTCAGAACTCAGTAAGTATCTCCCAAAGTTATGCAGAGAAGATGACAATTACCCAGGAAACACACAACTACAAAGTTCAGACCTCTCCCACAGCTGTTGGATGTACTAGAAGTATGTGCAAAAAACCAGCCAAAAGTTTTCTTTCAACCCATCAACCTACTTGGAGCTTGGTAATAAATATACTAGATAAGTACAATGTAAGCCCCAAAAAACAGGCCTTGAGAAAACTGATCAGTTGTTGAATTTTGCCCTAAACAAAATACAGGAAGCAGAATAGCTGGAAGACAAATCACAAAGAGCAGTTCGAGCCTGTCACTGTTAAGATAACTAGAAGGCTCCAGAAATAAAGACTGTCACATATAATCTTTCTTTTCAGGTTTCAAGGACAGTTTTAGGAAGCTGAAGTAACTGATAAGACATTGCACTTTATGGCAGAATTTAGTACATAGGAACACTGTTGCATGCATGTCTTCTAAACTTCAGACAATCCAAAACAGTGGCAGTTAAAGGAAAGGCAAAGAATGGAATATATGTGGAACCTAGCCTCATCCTAAACAAACTCCTTCAACTATCAGCTGGAGTTTCACTCTGTTCAAACGAGAGTAGGAATAGGAAAGCTCACAAGTTTTTCAAAACCTTATGCAAAAACACCCCTGGTCAAATATACAGAAATGTTCTTTCCCAATCCTAAAAGTAGCCCCCGCATAATATTCTTACTGCAAGCGAAAAGAGGATATGCAAGTGTTCCAGTAAGCTTACTGGCTCATGGACATATCTGCCAAATTTAGAAGTACAGATTTGACAAAGGTAAATGTGCTCAAAGTCTCTCAGGTTTGTCAGTGAAAAGAGGGTTCTCTCTTTTCTTGGCTTCTGTTCTGCAGGCTGTCAGACTGTGTGATCCCAAATGATCTCATTGGACATGAACATATTAAAGTACTTATTAAAGAATGCTTCAGAAAGTCCCTTCCAAAAGAACAATTCAAAACTTCAGATAGATTTGTCAAAGCACTCCTAAGGAAGAAAAAATTATTTTGTGTTCTATTGAAAAGAGTGGAGTGGATCTTCATTTAATAATGTGCATACAAGTTAAAACATTTGCTAAGATATGCCTGTACTCCCAGATTTAAAAGCAGAAAGAATTATTGTTTACTCTGTTGGATGTTAGGAAGAAGTTCTATACAGAGAGAGTGATTGCTCATTGGAATGGGCTGCCTGGGGAGGTGGTGGAGTCGCTGTCATTGGAGGTGTTCAGGAGGAGGGGGTGCTTGGTGCCATGGTTTAGTTGTTTAGGTGGGTTGGATTGGTTGAGGGATTGGACATGATGATCTTGAAGGTCTCTTCTGACCCAGTTTATTCTATACTATTCTATTCTACATCCAAGGGAATGGTAATTTATAAATTAGACAAAACCAGCTCCCTTCCCCTCCATTTTTTTGTCCACCAGTCCCAAATTTAGAGAAGCAGGAACCAGAATCAGTGTTTGCAACAGATGAGGAACACAAGATAACCTTACAACAGCACTATTTTAGACTGCTTTTCTAAATACAGAGTTACTGTATCTAGGGGACAAGAAACTGTATCCCAAGAGCTAGAAGCAGAACATGTTTTTGTAACTGCTTATTTTACAGAATCATTCAGGTTGGAAAAGACTCTTGGGATCATCAAGTCCAACCATTAACCCTACTCTACAAAGTGCAGCCCTAAACCATATATCATCATTTTTCTCATTTTCATCTCCTGAAATAAGTTTCCATATTCTTAGTGTTTAATACACTATACATAGTAAGCCTCACTCAACAGCTGGGCAAGATGAACGCCCTACCCTTTATGGCCAAACAGAACATCTGCTTTTAGAGTTTGTGCTTTAAAAACAAAAATTCCACAAAGCAAAGCTAAAAAATATCACTAATCTTATCATGACTTGAACTCCTTTCCACATAGATAATAATTCCACAAAAGGTCACTCTCCAAAGCCATTAAGTTTTGTTTCTCTTTAATCAGAACTCTACTGTGACCCAGTATTCCTGACCTTCATTTCTTCTACTGCATTCTCTAGCTCTTCAGGTGACTTGTATTCAAAATCTTTCTCCAAATATTCTTCTTCAGCTTGGGTCATCCATTCTTGCATCTCTGCCAAATCCTTCTTCAGATTTACAGCTTTTTCCTGACTTTCAGACAGGCGATTTTTCTGACTAATGATCTAGAATCCAAGATAGAGAACAAAACAGGAGTTTTGTTACTTAAATGTCCTCGTATACATGAAATCACGCAAGTCTTCATTTAAATATTGTACTAACACAACATCTTCAGGTCTTCAGTTAACAAAAAGCTTTTACTTTTACACACATGAACGTTTCAGCAGATTAACAAAATTTTGGGGTGAGGGAAGAAAGAAAATAACCTTTTATCACCTCATTGCATATAAATTGGTAACAATCCCTGGAAAAAGTCAGATGGGAAAAAAGAAATGGTCTGATCACAACTTTCACACAGTAGATATATCTTCACACAGAGCACCAAAACACCCTTCAGGCTTCACTTCTTCACACAGCCCAGGCAATCACGATTCTGTATCAACAACAAGATTCTGCAACACAGGTCTCTGCCAGGCATTGCAACTACAGTTTCTACAAACTGCAGAAAGCTTCACCCAAAAGAACGAACCAAATACATCTGACTTAAGTGGTAGTCTATTTATAGCCATTTATTTTTATAAAGCTGCTTGGAAACAGGCAAAAATTACACAGGGATGGAATGATATTCCAGATTTCAAGAACAACAGAACAAAAAGGTCAGACTTCCCTCCCTTCCACACAGCTGAGAAAGAGCAGCATCAAGCAAACTGAACAAAGTAATTTTTAGTTACCAATTAGAGCTCACTGTGCTTGTTCTAGGTAGGTACCAAGAAGTGCATGCATTCAAACAAAACTTCTGCTGCACAGCTATTCCCCCCAATATATTTGCAGTTCTGAAGGCTTCGCTGGGCCAAGTTAGATTTCAGCCACTGTGACAGTGGAACAAGTAAAGCATTCTCATCCCACTGATTCACCTCTTCATCATCCTACCAATGCCACAGAACCACACAGCTGCAGTAACAAGCAAGCTCTAACAATGTATGCAGAACTCACCTGCTTGCTCAGTTTCTCCCACTGGGTCTGGCAGTCTACTAGCCTAGATTTTGCCCAAGTATTCACACTTGCAATAGGCTGAGCTCTTAAAACAGACTCTATTTCTTTCATCTCTTTCAACGATGGCTCAATTGTCTCCATTTCATTGACAAATATCTGAGGACAAAGAGAAAATTAACATTGTTCTTTAACATGACAAATTCATACAACACCAATAATTTCATAATTTGTAATTATTTCAGAGAAACTTTAAAATAAAAGCAGATTGATGCTGTGTTTATTACAGCTCTCTTTAAAACAATCCTTCAGTTGTCCAAAACATCAAAAGTGTGCAACTAAAAACCAAAATACAGCTTGCTATACACAGCACAAAGATTCACATGTGTCAGATTTCAGCATCAGCACAATGCAAGTTCGGCAAGTTTGAAGATTATGTGCACTAAACACCCTGATGTTTATGGCATTATCTCAGACTCGTATTCCTCTCCCAGAAACAAACATCTGAAGGCACACTGTAATTACTTACTCCAAGATTATTTATACCTATTTGTGATCATTGTGTGTCACTAGCTAGGAAGGAATCTTGTAAGGCATATATAATTCCTAATCCCTATGAGTTTCTCAGTTATTTGCTCATTATTTTTATTGCCCTTGGGACTTCAATGCAGAAAGCACTTTTCACTCAATTCCCTAATCACAAAATTGAGAAAAACATATGCATATCTTTCAGAGAAAATCATGTCAGCTATGTAGATGAGTATTTGCAAATATGGTGAAGACCTTTGAAAAGTACAAAGCATTACAGCTACAGACAAGCAACCAATTAAACTGTGCCCCCAAAAAAAGGTAAACCAATTTCTTGTGGCAAGCTTTATAACATATGCCATGGATAACATTTAATAATGCAAACATAATAATGAAGAAGAGATGTTAGTCATTCTTTATTTTAAAAAGTTCTTTAAAAGAGCAAAACTCACTGTGCATTGGTCAAGTTGTCTTTGAAGTGCTTCAGTATCTCCTTGAACATTTTTTTCTGTCATTAAGAAGTCTTTCACACCATCCATCCACTTCTGAACAACTTTTGAATCCGTCTAAACCAAAGTAATGAAGAGTTGTTAAATGGCACGATGAAGAACGCATCGCTGTTGCATCTCGGCTTGTAGCAGCATTAAGTCTACAGGCTGCTAGCATTGCCTTGGTTTTGAATCGGACCTTTGGTTTAATTTTTGGGTTTGGTTGTTTGGTGGGGGTCGTCCGCCCAATTTCTCCATTTCCAAATTCATTAGAAAAAGAGGAGACAGTGTTGGCCTTGATGGCTTGTAAACTATGGGAACACGGTGCAGCAGTGTAGTTGGAGGAGGGCAGATACCTGATTACGAATGGTTATTATGACCTGAGAGTGTAAGACTTCACATATAACAGATTGATATAACAGAGTCCCTGGTTCTAGTCGTAAACTGCTTCTGTATTGTATTAGCTTTTATAAAGAAGGATTTTGCATAATAAAGTGGACACCTGGCCTGAATCAGGCTGAGTCCCGTCTCTTAATTGCGGCAAGCAGTGATATTCTCCCACCTATGCTGTAGCGTGGTTTAAGTGACACTGTGCTGCTCCAGGCTATCACACAAACACGGGATCAAGTAAGGAGGCAAGAATGGCTTCAAGGAGTACAGGAAGGGAACACCATTTTCCTCACACCAGAAACCATACATAACTGCTTCCACCCCAATCATACAGAAGACACAGTGCACTCCCAGGAAAAGAGGTTAGAGTTATTTGGGAAGAAGAGGAGGGAGTAATGCTAAATATACTTGACAGGTAAGAAGCTATGCTGGGAAAGTCATTCACCTTTAGAGAAACACAGACATAAAATGAAAATACCACAGAGGATTACACTAACCACTGAAAAAAAATCTGGCTCTGTGAGGCTAATGGCAGCTATTGTACACACTAGATGAATGTACAGCAGAAAAAAAATGTAAATACATAAACAGAGTTATCTGCCCTAATATATGGCAGTTGCTTTCCATCCTGTAATGAGGTAAGAGGGAAGGGAGACAGGGAGGGTTGACATTTGCTTCCCATGCCATTGTGGATGTTCTCAATTACTCTTATGGGGTGGGGTGAAAATCACAAAATAACTTTGAACAGAGAGAGTGTTTTCCCTTGTCCTGATTCAGCTGAATTATGTGATGTTTTTTGAATGATGGATTTATTTTTTTTTAATAATCTAGTCGGAGTTCTTAAAGCAGCATTTTTGGACTGTTCGGTTAGGTTTAATATATGACATCATTTTATTCTGACACAATTGTCATCAGAGACCACTGTTACTGAGGAGCCAAGTCAAAGCTCATCAGCTTCAGCTTCTATTCCCCATGTCACCGAAGAGGAAAGCATACATTTTATTCCATTTAACACTTTGCAAGCTTCCCTCAAGATCATGTGCTTCTCAAAAACAAACCCAAAAAAACCACCCACAAAAAAAAAACACAACGCAAATTTTCCACTAATGAAAACCCATTAGACTAAGATCATGTTTATTTTTAGGCCAATGCTACCATTAGAGGTCAAAGTCATGACATTTTCTTAATTCCTTCTACATTTTGAAGGAATTTCCTGCAGCTGATTAGCCTGGAAATTATTTTCAAAAAAACAGACCCCAGGAGGCTTAACTCTGAACCATGCCTTAATGTAAAAAAATACATATTTATAAAGGCTGCCATTCAACAAGGCATTTTAGCATATACCCAATTTAGCTTGCTTACAGTAGGTTACTTACATAAGTGGCTGAAGTGGACTAAATGGATCACTCACAAAGGTAAGTAGACATTTAAATAACTTGCTGAATCACAAGCCAAATCTACAGAAGTATAAAAAAGTCAAGCTCCTGCAGCGTGCAGGTAAATAATTACCAATGGTCAAATACTTGCTGTAGGTTGTTGATGTACAAGAGCTCACAATTTTTAGACTAAAACACTGGGTCAGTTTCTAAAATTTATTACAGGCAGGAAGACAGATTAAGTATGCTGAATTTTAACTTGTTCACTCCTGAAAAAAAACCCATTACATACAGCCATGCAGAAGCTTTAAAAGAACTGAAAGCACCACATAATCAAAGATACAGCAAGTCATGCATTCATTACTGAAGGCATAACAACAGACTACAGGATACATTAATTTTCTTCCATAAAATACAAGATGGAAAACTGATAAAATGAGCCTTGTCTACTTTTCCTGCTATATAAGTATTAGAGTCTCACAGTAAAAGAGATTATATCACTGATGCATATGTTGTCAGCTTGGGGGAGCCTCTGTCACATCACAAATAGGCCACCTGAAGAGCAGAACCCACAGGCAGATCTACCATTAACTTGCTCATCAGACTAACAAGGACATTTTAAGCACCATTCACCTGTCTGCTCACTGTTAAAATGAGAATGCTTACATTGTTTCTTTTCAAAAAATCTAAATGTGAAGAGTGCTGTTTTGGGAAATACCAGTTTTTAAAAGATGATTTAGGAAAAAAAGAAACATTTAAATAAGCCAACACTCTGCAGTTGCACATGGCCATCTGTCCTCCAAGGGTTATCATTCACTAACTCTTTTTTCTCCTTTCCTCCAACAGTTTCAGATTGCTTGGTTTGTCATTTTTTGCTTTATTCCCGTCAACAGCCTGACACTTCATTTCCTCTATTCAGCAGGAAGATACTGTCCAGCTATTCTTCAAACTTGTGCCTCTGGCATCACATTTCCAGTACTTACCCCACATTCAGTGTCTGCATCAGGACCATATATACCTGTCTGTCCATCCACTCTGACTGTCATGAAACATTTCAAGGCCACATTGGATAAGGCCTTGAGCAGCCAAGTCTAGTTGTGAGGTGTCCCTGCCCATGGCAGGGAGGTTGGAGTAGATAGAAGGTCCATTCCAACCTAAGCCATTTTATGATGCTATGATTTAGTAAACACAGAACTGTGTACTTAAAATTTCCCCCCACTATAAGCCCCACACTTCCACAGATAGCACCGTTATGTATTTCTTCCATTTTCAATTATTTAATAATTACTTCCATTGTTCCTTCTGCTTTAATTTCTTTTTCAGCCTCTGGACTTCTTTTTAAATTAACAGGAAAGGGTTTAACATCTCACTCAGGACAAAATTCTCTTCTCAGATCTCTATGACAGAGCACAGCTTCTACGACACACCCTCCATTGCTCTTCAAAACTCTCATAGACACAAACCCCTCATCTTTCACCTTTTCATCATTCAGTTGCAATATGTTACCCATATAACTTCTTCCATGTTTATGGTTAAAAAAAGCTGAACAAACCTCACAGCACAACTTCTGTTTCACATGTGTGTGCATATATACATAACAAAAATTCTTTATTAATATTAACAGAAAACTCACTTGAAGGAGCAGGTTTTCTGTAGCAGGTATGGAATTCTAATTTTAGATGTCAAACTAGTAAGGCAGCAGGTGTCTGACACCGAACACAACAGAGGGCATTTAGCCCCTGGTGGGATCAAGCCTTCAGTACCACAGCTGACATACCCTCTACTTTAGTGTAACTATTGCTTCTGGCATTGAAAGAAGAAGAATACTAATTTTAAGTGAAAAGTAATTCTATTAGAAGATAAAATAATATTCTGGGCATGGTTATAAATTCCTCTGTTACACTACTACAAATACACCATGCAGTCTGTGCCAGACTAGTGGACCATCAGTACTTCACTCTTCAATCAGTATTATCTACACCTACAAGACCACTAAGAAAAGGTTTTAAAACAACTGAGTTATATAACAAAAAAAAATATTCTTCCATTTTACCTCAAATATTCTCATCTTGGATGTAATTTCCTCCAGTAGTTTAACATCTTTGGAAATCTTGAGCTTTAACTTGTCCCAGTGTCCCTGTATGTGCTTGAACTCTTGAGTGTAGATCTTTTTTATATCGCAAGAAACACGTTTCTCCAAAGCCTTTGTTTCTTCAGCAAGTTGATCTAACCTGGGCTTCTGGGCTTCCAGTTTCTCACAAACAGTCTACAAGAAGAAAAAGTAAAAAGTCTGCTTCCAGTATTAGCCATACAGTAGGTACACACTTAGATGCAAGTGCAAGGAGATGAGTGGGTTTGTTGTGCAGAGCACAGATTTGGTGAAGAACCCAGTTACTTCAGCAGAACTATCCAAACAGCCTTTCCAGCAGCAAAATCTTCAGCTGCTCTACTGGTGCAGTAGCAGAGATTACCAAACGGGCCATAAAGCTTGGCCATATAGCTAAACACACCCCAGCACCTACATCTCTCCTGTGCTGTGCTGCATTAGCACTCCAGTTAGCAAAGCAACTGCAGGCATGACTGAAGTACAATGTAGACATCCTAGGGCCTAAATTTTTTAATTCCCTCTATAGTTTCAGTTTAGTGTTAAGTTTTTGTTGGTTTTTTTGGGTTTTGTTTGTGGGTTTGAAAGGGGGGGCAGGGGGGAAGGTAGTTGGGGGTTTATTTTGGACAGGGGGTCATTTGTTTTTAAGAAACCAAATAAAGCCTACACAAACAGGCTGAGCGTGCCCTTCCAAGTTTCATAAAATAAAACTATCATAACATCTAGCTGCAATGAAAGCTCTGGATACCTAAGTTTTGAAAGCTACTGTTCCAGATGGAATACAAGGACCATACAATTCACTCTGATATTGCTCATATGAGGAGTTACTTGATGTGAAAGAGCTGATTTCCTAATATTCAGAAAAAATAAGAACTGAAGGTATAAGCCAGAACATGAAACACAGTGACACTTCATTAAACTGACCAATTTTGTTATCCTGCTTACAATTTAAGAGAGAACTTTGGAATGAACACATGAAACCAGCGGTAATTTCATAAATACAGCTTTGCTACTATATGCATTTAATGTGTACATGTGGGATGTGTGTGCACATATTGTATTCAACTGAGAAACTAAAATTGAGAGCATAAAAATTTTACTACCTCAAGAAAAGACACAGGATCAAGAGTAACCTCTTCTTCTAAGATAGGTAGTGAGGTAGCAACGAGACTGGGAAGAGGGATGTTTCTGCAAGCAAGCTTCCTGTGTAGGGGGTTCACAGACTGAGTCAAATTCCTGGGTTATGTTTATGCCCAAAACACTTATTAGTGCCTACTACGGTGCAGGAGGAGAAGCTGGACAATCACAGGTTCAGAAGCAGCTTATTATGTGCAGTTTGTTCCCACGTCCCATCACACTCTTTAAAGCTCCCACACTGGCATATGTCCTTCCAGGTTAATTAGTCTCTGAAGGGGCAGGAAGGATTTGGGATGAAGTAGGGAAAGACAAGCCTCCAAAGACTAAAACGCTATTGTAATTCAGTCGCTATATGTACTAGACCATCTCTGCTAACTTTAAACAATACAGAAGCAACATTAAAAGAGAAAATCAAAGAACTGAACTTTTAAAAATCTGCTCATTCAATGAAACCCATCCATGCTCACTGAGCTTTTAAAAATAACTATCTGATCACTCTCTGCTGAACAGAGAAAGCTTTAAGGACAGACAAAGCCTCTCCCCACACAGAAGTAGAGTTCAAGAGCTCCTCCGAAACCACCCAGAGCCCTCTTACATCATCACACAAGAGAGAATGAGCATGCCTGAATTAAGAATGATTCCACAAAAGCAGTGAAGGCCAGTGGAGGGACAGAAAAATACCTATAGGATTTTTTTAAGGGGGGGGAGGGGGGAAAGAAAGCAGAAAAAAGGTATTGGAGATGTAAGATTCTCTCTCTTCTATTCCAGCCCCAGCTCAGTAACTGATTTATACAAAATCATTATCATCCACAGATTTTTTTTTCCCTTATATCATTTCCACTGGATGGGATTTGCACATGAAATACCATTATGGCTTGCAAGCACTATTTCCCATTGAAAGCGTTGTAGTTTTTGAGCAGACAGAAGCTCCTTTACCCCTCCCCAAAGGAGTAAAAGAAAAACACTCCACACAGGATTGAAAATAATTGGAAATTTAAATGGAAGTACTATTCACAACTATATACAACAGTACAAAAACATATAAAAATACACAAAATCATATGCAGCTTTGGCCCACTTCTCTCCAACCTGGCCTTCACCAGGCCAACATTGTATAAAACATCCCCCCACAACGAGGCCCCAGGCATCAATGCCCTTCATACCTTCCTACCCAGGCCCAAATGATGCAGTAAAAATTAACCAGGCTGCTCAAGGCAAAAAGCCTCATCTCCCCCATAAATAGCAGCTAGGCATGCTGGGAGAAGAGAGAGCAGGGAAAAGGAGCAGAACTGTGTGACCAGTCTGTTTTTATAAGGGATATGCAGGCATGATGGGATGAAGTAACAAAAGATTACACTTTCCAGTGTCCACCCCTAGACTATCTAGTCCCTCTGGAGAGCTGTACTCTTTTAGTTGAGAGATCCAGTCTTAAACCCACAACAGAAAGGCAATCTGGAGACCAGAGAAGTTACTCTCCCATAACAACAACATAGGATGAAATCTGATGGATTTGTTAACTATATGAATCTCAGATAGATTAAGAATCCATACACCCCATGTCTGGGTACACTATAGCCAGGGCTTGAAAGAGGATTACAAGCCACCACAGCTTCAGTGGGAGGGTGGAGACAGGGTCAAGGAGCTTGCACCACCAGGTATGGCTATCAGGTAGCTGCAATGCACGCAGCTGGGAAGAGCTGACAGATAGATCCCAAGGCAGGGAAGGGCAGGCCCTGCCTCCTGGTTTTCCTCACAACTGCACTCAGCAGTGAAGCAGACAACCTTGGATCAGGTTACCAACCTGATCCAAACTGCTGGGAGTAGGATGCTCTCAAGGCCCTGACATCCATTTTAGAGCTCCTCAGCACAAGAATGACTAGGGATGCCACCAAGGTGGTCTGAGCTGCTGAGCTTCAGAGATGATCCCTCAGAGATGCCTCTTTCCAATCAGTCTTAGCTCTCAGTCTTGTCTCTTCACAGCAGTTGTGAAGTCTGCAGGCTCAGAGATACCCAACCCTTGCTCAGACATCCTTCAGCAAGCAACTCCCATAGAGACCACTTCCACAGACCACTCTGCACAACTTGAATAACATTTTAGTTACATCACTGAAAACAAGGCAGGAGAAAGGAGGACAACAGTAGGTGAATAAGCAACTTTCTTGCTTCATCACAAAGGATGAGATTTACCTTCACCTGCTGCAGGGCCATCTCAGCCTTACTGGGTTCACTCAGCTCACTGACAATGGATTGATGCTTGCACTCCAGCTCACTCAGCATCTCTTTCAACTGCAGCAGGGAGTCCACATAATCCTGGCTCGGCTGGCTTTCTGTCTCTTGTATCATTAAAAAAGGTAATGGAACAAAATACAAAGAAAAGAAATAGACAACAGACCTGAGTTACAAGAAATGTGAACATGAAGTTATCAGAATCGTTTAGAAATGAGAAGTGACATTACATATACTTGTACATTGAATCATACAGAATGGTAGGGGCTGGAAGAGACGTCTGAAGGTGATCTAGTCCAGCCTGCACACTAGAGCAGAGTCACAGAGTAAATATAATAGGAATGTGGCTAGACAGGTTGCGTATGTCTCTAGAGATGCAGACTCCACAACCTCACAGGGCAGCCTGCTGCAGTCCTCTGCTACCCTCAAGGAGCTTTCTGCACTCTTTAAAAAGTCTCCAGCTGTACCTTCAGGAACACACATGCTTCTCAAGAGCTACCCTTAAAACCAGCCTGGGCTTTAAACCCAGTTGTGACCAGCATTACTCTCACTGGAAACAATACATAAACCCATTTCCACCCCAGTTCCCCTCAGCCACTCTTTTGCACCCTTAGCTTTGTGAGAAACCCTGCTAAGACCTTCCAAGAATTAAAGAAAACCCGAATCTGCCAATGGCAATATTTTTTTCCTTAAAACAATGAAATATATATAGATAGGCTATTCATATGTATTATATGGAATATAACAAATATATGATGACAAACAATACCACCTCTTAAAAAAAACCCAACCAAACCACAACCAAAATTCAATCCCATTTTTACACTGAAGCACCTATCTCTTGGGATGGGTGGGGTGGTGGAATTACCAGTACTTCAGCTTTTGCATGCCTAAATACCCACAATTTAATATTTTTCTTTTTTAAAGGGTTTTTTATCTATGTATATGCAAATACACTCACAGATCTCTACTATACATAAAGTACAGCATATATAGTAGATATATATTACATATGAAGTCAAATATACATGCCACATTTAGTTACTATATACACACACACAAGCTTATATCTCAACACACATACATAAAATATGTATTAGCATAGCATTAGGGTTTGGGGGATGGGAGATCCCTTTTTATATGTATATACACATAAGAATATATAAAAAATAGCAGCTTTCAGCCTGTTGCAGAAAAGAGGAACTATCCGGGTAACTGAAAAGAGAATGAAAGTTTGGGTGGAATATTGCCTTGCAATTTTTGTCTGCATCTCAGATGTTGTTTGAGCCAGCTCTCTGTGGAATCCCAGGCAGGAGGCAGCAACTCACTTTGGCATTTCAGAATGAAAATGTCAGATTTTGAAAACAGCAGTGAACAGGATTATGGCTGTAAGAGCCATACTGTGGTATGCACATTCTTAGGCCTTGGATTTCAAAGCAATTCTGTTACTGCCACAAGTGAAAATTAATCTAAGCCTTGTTCTGATTCACCAGGTAGCTTTTCAACAGCTTACTGTCAGAACTGCCATACCATTTATAACTAAGGAATGAGTCAACATTTCTAGAAAGAATCAGTTATCTAGCTTCCTCTTTTCAAAAAGACAGGATAAATTTAGAGGGAAGGAAAAAAAAAAAAGAGGAATTCACTAAAAAGCAAATAGATGTACTTTCACTAAACTACAGCAAATCCTGAAGGGGAAGAAAATAGTTCAAGTTAAGTCCCATTGACAAAGAGACACACACAAAAAAAGAAGAAAAAAAGTAAGACTCTTGCAAAAAAATGCCCATGGAGTACTACTCAATCCCATCTCTGAGGGAATTTTCAGAAGCTCAAAGAAGAACCATGGACTTCATCAGTCCAGAAGGAGCTGGATTTCATCAGTCAAAGTCTGCCAAGTTCATAAATGTGACTACCAGTTTGTTCCTCCCAGTTATACGGCTCTGGAAGTTCGTTTAACTTACAGCAATTCAAACTATGCTGTAAATAAACAAATTAAACTGGGAACTGAGATTTCCATCTGTTCTTTAATACACAATGTGCAGATAAATTATCATTAAAAAAAACCCACCACCAAAACCACACACAAATAGGAAATTAATATATTATAATTATGGAAGGTGTTTTTACCAAGTAGTAACTGGTTCAAGTATACTAACAAGGCCTCAAGTGATGTGTGGCATAAGAAAAACGTTAATACTTGTCACATCAAGCAAGAATTAAAAAATACACCAATACCAATAAAACCATTCTAAAATCCATGAATTCAGAACAATCACAAAATAATCATTCCTTACAGTAAGAATGAAAGCATACCTTGTCATTTGAGCATGGCAGACAAACATGTTATCCATACAGCTTTCTACATGAAGATAATTGAAACATGCAGGCATGATGCAACACAGTAGATATATATATATACGGCCTAACGATTTCATAATTAAGCCAATTTTTATTAGGCATAGACAGTGTTAATGCTCTTCCACTTGGGGCTGTTAACAAAAACCTTCCTTGAATTCCACAGAAACAAGATGAAAACTAAGGAAAGAAAATCTCCATCTAGGTCTGTGCTCTTGATATTCAGCTCTTAAATATTAATAGAGCTACATATTTTGTGTACTACATTTAGAATCCCTTAGAAGCCAGCATGACCAGTTTGAAGACTCATAATCAAAATTTTAATGCAACAAAAACCCAAGTAGGAAGTGCCAGAGAAGAAAGCCAGATTCCAACTCACTTCAAAGACAAAATTTCCAAAAGGAATCATGTATGACTAATGTGCTCAAAGCTGTGAAAAAGAATAAATTTCATATGTGCACTTCAATTCTACAAGGTTCGCCTAATCTTCCAGTTTTCATTTCTAGTATTATTTTTTTCTATGTGAGAGAGACACAGCTTTTCAAAACACATTAGACACCTTACATATGTTTTCCTAATTCTTTAAATGTCATTTCAGGAATGTTACATACTTGCATAATCACTTCTAACACCACAGGGCAATAAATTTTCTAGTGTTAGGTGGGTAAAAAGATTTAGTCAGCCTGACCCAAAGACTCCCAGAATAAGTAGGAAAACTCTACCACAATTCTGAGAGTTCTATACACCTCAAAACAACACAGGTACCTCATGTTAAAATAAAATGCTTGTGTGCATACATATATTTACCTTTCTTCAGCTGCTGGTGACGTTCCTCTAATTTCTGACGAGTCAATCTGAAGTGATCGAGAAAGCCATTCAGGCTCTCTTGAATGAAGTTTGGAGCCATGGGCTGAGAGGTGAGTGTCTTGCAGGTGGCTTTCAGATGTTCCAACCATGGAGTCAGGCTTACAAGATGAGTTAACTCTTTCTGAAAGATTCAAAACAAACCCAAATTTCACACTTGCCTCCTAAAAAGATTTTAGCAAGCTACTGCAGCACAGCATCTCCACATTACAAGTACAACAATGCTGAATTACTCCTGTGACATAATTACCAGTATCTTCCAGTCAAACCAGGTTTCCTGGATGCCTCAGACATTTTGAGCTACATTACTGACTAAGCCAAGCTCCTCTGGCATATTCTGTGCTCCTAACAGCTTCCAGTCAAAATTAACAGCTTTTGCCAGACTTACCTGACATAAGTCTTTCAGGACTGCTGAGGGTTGGGATGCTGAAGCAGCATCATTCCTAAGCCAGGCATCCTTCTCAATTACAGTCTTCTCAAGCTCATTCATTTCCTTAAAATAAGCATTTATCTCTTCCTGGTACTTTATCTTTCTAGTCACTTCTTCCAGATATTGAACCACATCTTTCCACTCTGACAATATTTTCTCCATCACTGTTTTTATATCCACTGTAGAAAGTCCTTCTAAAAAGATTATATAAATTATTGTTATATTAACTGCAATGTATTTTTATTAATAGACATATAACCTCTCCTCTCTTCAACTACAGGTGTGCATTTGCATTAACATGCAAAATTATAATTCCAACTCCCCTATCCATATAACTGTACTTAATACTAACAGTGCTTCACCTTTTTATTTCTACATTAACAGTAAAACAAACAAGGTATTCCAATTCCTTTCTTTCCTATTGATAACTTTTGAACTTATATCAATGAGCCAACTCTTGACCACCATCATTCCCTTAATCATGATTCCTGTCTCAACATTGATACAAACACACTTAAGCTTTATTTAAATAAGCTTCCAGTGAAGTTATTTTTTAAAATATATTCTATATTCTACAAAGAAAAGGGAGGCACCAAGTTGGAAGGTAGCAGTGAAGTCAATGAAAAGGTGGATGGAAATTCTGTTGGCCTGGGAAAGAAAGGGAACAATGGCTAATAGTGTCACCATGATACAAAACTGGGAGGAATGGCTGACACACCAGAAGGCTGTACAGCCATTTGGCAAGACCTGTTCACGCTGGAGAGTTGGGCAGAGCAGAACCTCATGAAGTCCAAGTGCAGAGTCCTGCACCTGGGGAGCAATAACCTCATGCACCAATACAGGTTAGGGTCTGACCTGCTGGAAAGCAGCTCTACAGAGAAGGACCTGGAAGTCCTGGTGGACAAGTTAACCAGGAGTCAGCAGTGTGCTCTTGTGGTCAAGAAGGCCAATGTTACCCTGGTGTGACCAGCAGATCAAGGGAGGTTCTCCTCCTCTACTCTGCCCTAGAGAGGACCGTGTCCAGTTCTGGGCACACCAGTTCAATTGGAGAGAGTTCAAAAGAGGACCATGAAGATGATTAGGGGACTACAGCATCGCTCTTACAAGGAAAGGCTGAGATACCTGGGTTGTTCAGCCTAGGGAAGAAAAGACAGAGGGGATCTTATCAATATCTAAAGGACAGGTGACAAGAGTATGGGTTCTGTCTCTTCTCAATGGTGCCCAGTCTGTTGCCCCAATAAGGGGCAACAGGCACAAACTGAAACAGAGGTGGTTTCACTTAAGGAAAAGCTTCTTTACTTTGAGAATGACAGAACTCTGGAACAGGCTGCCCAGAAAGGCTGTGGAGTCACCTTCTCTGAAGGCTTTCAAAACCCACTTGGACAAGTTCTTGTGTAACCTAATCTAGGCAAACCTGCTTTAGCAGAGGGGTTGGACTAGATGATCTCTGGAAGTCACTCAAACTCCTACCATTCTGTGAATCTGTCCTTGCATGCAAACAAGATTAATAACTAGGTAATATGAACAGCAACAACAGCAACATGACAAAACATGAGGTTATTTGCCATTGACAGTGACAACATGAAGCACTTGCTACACCATCTGACAAATCAATGCATTACCTGTGTAGCATAAGTGAACAGACCTCCCAACCCATTCCTCATTACTTGATTTCCTCAAATGCAAGAAGTAACTGACAATTTTGCTACATAGGAAATTCTGGTGATATGTGCATTCAAGAGTGCATTCTTGCCATTGCAGCTTTATAACACAGATTTGCCTTCAAAGTATCACCTTTTTTATATAGGGTCATTTGGACTTAACAGTTCTGTCACTTAGATCCAAGTATGAGGAAAGTAAGATGGAGTGGGGTTTCTGCTGCACCACTTCAGTGTAGTGGAGCCCAGTGCTTTGGTCAGAGTAGGTAAACAGTTAGCTTCTACAAGTGCACTTGAAGGCTCTACCCTATAGATCCTCCCTGTGCTTCACACATTGGCCATACACTTGGCACATCTACAATACAGAAGCACTGCAGCTGGACTGAGCCACGTAAGAGAAGTATGCACGCAATGGTCGGTCACAACACATCCTGTTCATACCCCAAAGATACAAATGGATGCATACACACGTGCCAGTGCTGTGCACACAGGTGTAGCCCAGTCCAATTTTTGGAGAGAAGGACTGTCATTCTGAGCTGGACAAAGCATACTACCAGGGGCTATAGATTGGTTATTTTCTGTAGAACCCAAACTTTAAGATGGCAAACAATTAGGTAGCAATTTCTGCATCTTGTTTTTTGCTAACACAAAGCAGTTTTTCAGCTGTGCATTTCTAATGATGATAGACAGATACGAGCTTCATAGCCGTGACCTATCACAGGTGGAAGTGATTATAAAAAGAGAGAGGAAGGGAGGGAACAGCTACAGATTTTTATAACCCAAACTTCAAGTTAAATCAGCTTCAGGGCAATGGCACCCACACTGAAAAGCTTCAGCTGTAGTAGATAAAGAGGTAAGGACTGGAGATACTAAGCAAATAGGGGCATACAGGCAAAGGGGCTGGATAGAAAAGAAAACAAAAAAAAGCTACAGTTGCAAAATTCAGTACAAATTAGCACTTTCCAAAAGGGATATTGGTCAGTATGCAGGGCACTGACACCATCCCTTCACCTGTCTGAATGCTGCTAATCATGGCAATTTCACCAGAATCCCAAGTCTATAGCAGATCTAAAAGACTGTCCCTGGATGATATGAACAGCTCTTTTATGGAGAAGCTGACATTTTACTGATGCAGTTCTGTCACATTATGAAACAAGATTCTGGCAAGACCTAAAAGATTCGACTTTCACTGATAATGATTGTATGTTTCCAGGGATAAATGTTTTAATTGACAATCAATCATTTTCTCAAGCATGTAGGCTTCCCTCTTGCCTTTCAGCCATAAATGATGATTGCATCAACAAAACATAGTGACAGATTTTACAAAAAAAAAAAAAAGAAAACTAGGAATAAAAAGAAATACACACACATTTATTAAGATTAAATTTGGTTTCGAATTTCCACTTGAGGAAGTTATAATTCAAAGTTGTGTAGAACAGAATAGAATAAACCAGGCTGGAAAAGACCTTTGAGATCATGAAGTCCAACCTATCGCCACATAATTTAAAATTAAACCAAGTCCTTTCCCCCAAAGAAAGTTGCCACCCTTTCAAAAAATTATTTCAATTTCAACAAAAATAATTGTTAAAAGGTTTTAAATGAACATACACACATTAAAGAAAGAATATCAATATTGCTTTTCTACAAGCTTTAATAAACACACACACACACACATACATATCAGTAACTAGCAACAGCAGTAATAACCAGTGTCTCTGAAGGAAAGAAAATGGAGGGAGAGGGAAAGAATATATTGTGATGCTTAATTGGAGCTAGAGTCTTTCAGTATCACTTTTCCAGTAACTCATCTGATTAAATTAAAAACCAGAAAAACCTTTAATTTGCTTACCCGTTCCCATTTGATCCAAAATAATATGTCCACTTTGTTTCAGGTCATCTAATTTTTGGATCTTTTCAGTTCTCTCTTTTTCAATAACCTACAAAGTAAATGGCAAAAGACTACAGTTTGCAGAGAGTAATGTTTTTCTTGGCTTACCCCCAACCCTCCATAACATGTATTTTCCCACTACTAGCAAAACATATTCCAGTTTTCTTGGATCCAGCACCTTCTAAGATACACATTAGCTCAGTTTGTTCAGAAAATAAATGTCAAAGGAGTTAGCTCTCACAAGTACCAGTACCAGGCAAGCACCAGGAACAAAATATTGTTGAAAGAGTGTTGATCTTGTTACATAAAATCAGATATTGGGACACCAGGTAAAACACAAGTACAGTGTGTGCAGAACGTCACAGCACGATTCAAAGTGTCCCTGAGCAGGCCACTGTCCCACGTCTGCCAAAATTATAGAAGTAATACCACTCAAATCCATCTCCAGCTGTGAAATATTAAATCAAAATATGCTGCTTAGTGAAAAAGATACCAATCCTGAACACACACATCATCGAACTGCAGAGGAGACATCTGCCGTTTTTCAAATTTCCTGTGGATTGTGCAACCCAACATCAGCAAAAATGTGCGTTAAGCTTGTCAGAAATCCATCTATGTCCAGTTCTGAAACTATTTAACTGAAAGGATTTAGGATTATAGAATGGTCTGGGTTGGAAAAGACCTCCAAAGGTCATCTAGTCCAACTTCCTCTGCAGTAAGCAGGGGCATCCTCAACTAGACCAGGTTGCCCAGAGCCTCACTTGGACAGGGCCCCACCTCCCCAGGCAACCTGTTCCAGTGTTCTACTACCCTCATGGTAAAGAACCTGTTCCTAACATCCAATCTAAATCTGCTCTTCACAGTATCACAGTATCACCAAGGTTGGAAGAGACCTCAAAGTCCAACCTGTCACCACAAACCCCACGACTAGATCACGGCACCAAATGCCACATCCAATCCCCTCTTGAACCCCTCCAGGGACGGTGACTCCACCACCTCCCTGGGCAGCCCATCCCAATGACGAATGACTCTCTCAGTGAAGAACTTTCTCCTCACCTTGAGCCTAAACTTCCCCTGGTGCAGCTTGAGACTGTGTCCCCTTGTTCTGGTGCTGGTTGCTAGAGAGAAGAGACCAACCCCTTCCTGGCTGCAACCACCTTTCAGGTAGTTGTAGAGGGCAATGAGGTCTCCCCTAAGCCTCCTCTTCTCCAGGCTAAACAATCCCAGCTCCCTCAGCCTCTCCTCGTAAGGCTTGTGCTCAAGGCCTCTCACCAGCCTTGTTGCCCTTCTCTGGACACGTTCAAGTGTCTCAATGTCCTTCTTAAACTGAGTGGCCCAGAACTGGACACAGTACTCAAGGTGTGGCCTAACCAGTGCTGAGCACAGGGCACAATGACTTCCCTGCTCCTGCTGGCCACACTATTCCTAATGCAGGCCAGGATGCCATTGGCCTGCTTGGCCACCTGGGCACACTGCTGGCTCATGTTTAGGCAGCTGTCAATCAGCACCCCCAGGTCCCTTTCTGTTTGGCAGCTCTTCAGCCACTCTGACCCCAGCCTGTAGCTCTGCATGGGGTTGCCGTGGCCAAAGTGCAGCACCCAGCACCTGGATTTGTCGAATGCCACCCTGTTGGACTCTGCCCATCTGTCCAGTCAGTCGAGGTCCCTCTGCAGAGCCCTTCAGAAGATTTGCAGATGACACCAAGTTGGGAGCAGATGGTGATCAGTTAGAGGGCAGGCCACCATCTGCTCCCAACTTGGTGTCATCTGCAAATCTTCTGATGACTATCTCAATCCCCTCATCTCTCTCATCCCCTCTTCTCTAGTTTGAAGTCATTGCCCCTCGTCCTATCACCACAGGCCTTTGTAAACAGTCTTGCTCCATCCTCCTTGTAGGTTCCCTTTGGGTACTAGAAGGCTGCTATTAGGTGTCCCTGGAGTCTCCTCTTTTCCAGCCTAAACAACCCCAGCTCCCTCAGCCTGTCTTTGTAGCAGAGGTGCTCCAACCCCCTGATGATTTTCACGGCCCTTCTCTGGACCGTCTCCATCAGGTCCACATCCTTCCTGTATTGAGGGCTCCAGACCTGGACATAGTACTCTAGGTGAGGCCTTACCAGAGCAGAGTAAAATGGCAGAATCACCTCTCTGGATCTGCTGGCCACACATCTTTCAATGTAGCCCAGAATGTGATTGGTCTTCTGGGCAGCAAGCACACACTGTCTGCTCATGTCCAGCATCTCATCCATCGGAGCCCCCAAGTCGTTTTCCACAGGGCTGCCTTCTAACACCTCATCCCCTAGTCTGTATTGATCACAAGAGTTGTTCCAGCCCAGGTGCAGAACCCTGCATTTGCTGTTGTTGAATGTCATGAGGTTCACTTGTGCCCACCTCTGCAGCTTGTCCAGGTCCCTCTGGATGACATTCTGTCCCTCTGGCATATTGACAGCACCAGGGACTTCACCTAAGTGCCAGGACTTTTCAAATAACATAGAGAGTGGCTTGGCAACTACATCAGCTAATTCCCTCAAGACTCTGGGATGCATTTCATCAGGTCCCATGGACTTGTATATCTTCAGTTTCCTCAGATGATCATGCACCTTGTCTTCACTTACAGTGGGAGGTACTTTGTCTCCATCTTGTGGGCCATCAACATGAGAGCCATGAGGCAAGGGGCTGCCAGTGAAGACTAAGGCAAAAAAGTTGTTGAGAATCTCAGCCTTCTCATCTGTTGATACAAGCTCCCCACTACTGCTCATCAAGGGGGTACACTTTCCTTAACCTACCTTTTCTGATTAATGTACCTGTAAGACTTTCTTGTTTTTCTTGACCTCCCTTGCCAAGTTCAGTTCCAGCTGTGCCTTGGCCTTCCTGACCTCATCCCTACACAACCAAGCAACATCCCTATACTCTTCCCAGGATGCCTGCCCCTTCTTCCACTTCCTGTGTAGTCCTAACTTGCCCTTTAGTTTGACCAGCAGCTCAACCAGTGGTGGTCTCTTGACTTCCTTGCTCAATTTCTTGTATGTGGGGATTGAGATCTCTTGTGCTCTACAGAAAGCATCCTTAAAGATCTGCCAGCAATGTTCCACTCCCTTGTCCCTGAGGGCTGTTTCCTTTAGAGTCCTATTTACTAACTCCTTGAAGAGCTGGAATTTTGCTTTCCTAAAATTTGGAGTCCTAACTATGCTTCTTGTGGGCTTCATATTCCTCAGGATGGTGAAGTGCACAAGTGCATGACCATTGCAGGCCAGCCTGATCAGGCAGCCTAGAGTAGACTCCTACCACAAGGCTCCCCTTGTTGTCCCAATCCCTAATTTCTATCTCGTAGTTATTCTTTAGCAACAAGATCTTGGTCTCCAAACTGGTGACACATGGGTTTGATGGCTGGACCACTAGATGGATAAAGAACTGGCTTGATGGCTGCACCCGAAGAGTGGCTGTCAATGGGTCCATATCCCAGTGGAGGCCAGTGACAAGCAGAGTCCCTCAGGGATCAGTCCTGGCACCAGGCTTGTTCAACATCTTTGTCGGTGACATGGACAGTGGCATTGAGTGCACCCTCAGCAAGTTTGCTGATGACACCAAGCTGTGTGGTGCAGCAGACAGGCTGGAGGGAAGGGATGCCATCCAGAGGGACCTTGACAGGCTGGAGAGGTGGGCACAAGCCAACCTCATGAGGTTCAACAAGACCAAGTGCAGGATCCTGCATCTGGCTTGAGGCAATCCCAGGCACAAATACAGGCTGGGCAGTGACTGGCTGGAAAGCAGCCCTGAGGAGAGAGACTTGGGGGTGCTGGTGGATGAGAAGCTCAACATGAGCTCTCAGTGTGCACTTGCAGCTCGGAAAGCCAATCAGATCCTGGGCTGCATCAAGACAAGTGTGGCCAGCAGGTCAAGGGAGGTGATTGTCCCCCTCTACTCAGCTCTGGTGAGACCCCACCTGGAGTACTGCATCCAGTTCTGGAGCCCCTATTACAAGAGGAATATGGACGTGGTGGAGTGTGTCCAGAGAAGGGCCACGAGGATGATCAGAGGGCTGGAGCACCTCTCCTATGAGGACAGACTGAAGGAGTTGGGGCTGTTCAGTCTAGAGAAGAGAAGGCTCCGAGGTGACCTAATTGTGGCCTTCCAGTATCTGAAGGGGGCCTACAAGAAGGCTGGGGAGGGACTTCTCAGGATATCAGGTAGTGATAGGACTAGGGGGAATGGAATGAAGCTGGAGGTGGGGAGATTCAGGCTGGACATGAGGAGGAAGTTCTTCACCATGAGAGTGGTGAAGCCCTGGAATGGGTTGTCCAGGGAGGTGGTTAGGGCCCCGTCCCTGGAAGTGTTTAAGACCAGGCTGGACGAGGCTCTGGCCAGCCTGATCTAGTGTGGGGTGTCCCTGCCCATGGCAGGGAGGTTGGAACTGGGTGATCCTTGTGATCCCTTCCAACCCTGACTGATACTATGATACTAACAACTATTCGCACTCTATCGACTTCTTTGCATAGTGGGCAACACCTCCACCCCTTCTTCCTCTCCTGTCCCTTCTGAACAGCTTGTAGCCATCGACAGTTACACTCCAGTTGTAGGATTCATCCCACCAAGTTTCTGTAATTGCCACCATGTCATAGCTTTCACCTAGCAGGGTAGCTTACAACTCCTGTTTGCTGCTCATGCTGTGTGCATTGGTGTAGAGGCACTTCAGCTGGGCCATGTCACCTACTTAGAGGGGCATCCCACTGTTCCCCCAAGGCGTTTCATGGGAGGTACCCTCCTGTCTCTCATGACCTCAGAGGACCCTGGCTCAGTTCTGTAAGACCTTGCCTTTGCTGCGGTGTTCACAGCATGCTTCAGGGCAACAGGCTGGAGGCCCTAACTATCACCTCACCCAACCAAACCCTGGGGTGTCTTCCTACCACTTGTCACAGACAAATTTGATATTGTCACCATCTACCACCTCAAGTGAGATGGTAGACTGAAAGTTGTCGTCAGGCTCATCTCTAGTGCATCTGGTTTTAACCCCCTCCCCCTTCGAGCCTAATTTAATCCCCACAAAGCATGCACATCAGTCCACACCTTCAGCTGACAGCCAGTTTGGAGGCAAAATATACAGTTATGGGGAACGTTATCTCCACATTTTACCTTCAACTTTTCTTTCATGTTTGAAGTCTCTCTCATCTTCTTGTACTCTTTGATGTCTGTGGTCTGAATTGCAGATTTTGATTTTGAAATCCAGCTCAAGAGCTCAGCACTTTCAGCATCAAACCTGGTTTAAAAGGCCAAACAATTTTGTCATTTTATCCTGTTCGGTCACACTGTCTTAAAAAATCAGAAGTCTTAAAGGTCAGCACATTCCTCAATCCCCAAAAAAGCAAGGCTGCAAACGAGATTCATGTTTCTTGTATTACTACTCATAGGCAACAGGACAGAAACAGACTTTCAAAAATCTACCATGTCCAAAATTATGTCCATGGTGTTAAACTTTGAGGGCAAACTGCAGGTGAAGAGTGCATTTTTTTAAATTCATTTATTTTTTATACATACCTTCATGCAAAGTATTGCTATTGCTTTTAATATGGCACAAAACATATCTCTCAATGATTAATATTTTACAAGTAAACTACACCTCAGGAACAAGACAAATAAGAATTACAGTTCTAAATTTCCTAGAAGCCTGCAGTGTTATTTAATTTGAAAAAGCTAGCAGCTTAAGAACTCGTGGCAGTGACAGTGGACATTTTTGAATACTAGCTGACTAAACATGACCTTACAGCTTAATATTTTTGGCTAGGGTGGATGTTCTACAGAGCTGGAGAAAAGAACAGATACACTACACAGAGCACATGTCAGGACATATTACAATTATACAACTTAACATAATCTAAATTCTAATATGGAAGATAGCAGCCTACCAACAAATGCAGAAGTCTCTGTTAGTTACAGGTTTGCATGGCACTTTGACTTTTTCAACCACAGATGAGATGTCTTTCAAAAAAAAAAACCCCAAAACTATTTGTCCTTCAGCAAAGGAGCTGAAATACAAAGGTCTAAAGACACAGTTTGGTGAGAAACAAAACATCCCCATTGCCCTTTGAAAGTTAAGGAAGCTGCAGGTCTTCTCCCGCTCTGTTAACAAGGTTGTACATAACATTTTCTTCACATTCCTCAAACCCAACTTTACAGTCAAAACTTAAGTATCCCTCACTTACACAAAAGAGGAATCAAAGCCATGACCAAGAGATATGAGCCTACCTAGCACCTAGCGAGCAAGGGAAAAATGGCAGAGACATACTTACTTTTTCTTTGTTTCACTGTCCCCTGGGATTTGCCTTTTCTTTGGGGGTGGTGGTGGAGGCAACTCCTGTCGAAGCTGTTTAACCACTACCTCTTCCTTCAATAATGTTTCTGCAGCAGTCTTTTGTGAGACCTGTGACATCCCTATGCTTCCTACAGCTTGAGTTACCTATAGAAAATAATTTAACAAAAGGGGTAAATGTCATTTTTAACAGAAGCTGAATTGCTTTTGTTTAGTTACTTTTATTCACTAATCACAAAAGCCCATCTATTGACTCCTACAAATGACCATGTCTAGCTGTCATGAAGTATCTTTAACACAGATGCACTGCAGAGAAAAAAATCCTTATTCTCATTTTACAGATGGGAACCAAGCATCAAAATACTCAGTTCAGCTAGAATTTCATGCCAGTTCAAGTGAACTAAAAATAAAGAGGACACAGTCTCAAGCTGCACCAGGGGACGTTTAGGCTGCATGTTAGGAAGAAGTTCTTCATAGAAAGAGTGATTGGCTATTGGAATGTGCTGCCCAGGGAGGTGGTGGAGTCACCATCACTGGAGGTGTTTAGGAAGAGACTGGATGGGGCACTTAGTGCGATGGTTTAGTCAATTAGTGTTGGATGATAGGCTGGACTTGATGATCTCAAAGGTCTTTTCCAACCTGGTTAATTCTATTCTAAAAAAACAAAAATAAAAATGTATACAACACTTTTTCTCTTTATTGCTTGTTGCACAGAAAGAACTAAGGTCCTTAGGTTTATTAATATACCATTCTGTATTTTATACTCATATACCATAAAACCAAGCCTAGATCTCAAAAAGAGCTGATAAACAGTGGATTTGACTCAAACACTGACTGAAGTCAATAGAAACCTTCCACACTTGAACAAAATACAAAGTAAGTCTCATGGGAATCAACCCGTACATTCTAACTATGTGTTCCATATTTAGAGGAGGGAAAGTGAAAAGATGAAGATAGGATTTGGCACTCCCCACTGCCTTGAATTAAATATAAGAACAAATTAGAGCCACATGGCTGAAATGGACACCTACTCAGACTACACAAATCAGTCACTACACACCAAACTGGTTGTGAATCAGTGCTGCAGCCTTCATCATAGTATTTTATTACTGTAAAAGAGGACATGAGTCACAAAACTATCAAACAAAATTCTCAAAGGAGCCAATGGGAGTTCTATCTAAATAAAAACATTAAAGAGTACTCAAAGTAAACATCTAACAAACCAGCTTGACTATTCATCACTATTTAAAACAAACAACTACTCCATTTCAACAGATGAGAGATCATATACAAGCATTTACGCTCTGTGAGTGACTCCCATTTATCTATCTATTCTGGGGTTTAGGTTTTGCCTTTGTTTTCATTTAGTATCAGATTCTATCCAGTTCCAGCACTCTTAAAATGTTTAAATACTTTTGTATTGATTGATAATAAACAGCAAGCCAACTTTATCAGAAAAACGAAGCTTAATCTGTGTGAGAATGGTATTAGGTATTAAGTAATAGGCTGGACTTGATCTCTGAGGTCTTTTCCAGTGTGGCTGATTCTGCGATACCAATAGTCAGGTTAACAACTCGGGGTTCTGAAGAGCAAAAAGTGAAAGCAACTTTGTCAGCAGATAAAGTCTTGAAAGAGCACTCACCTACCTCTTTAGCATGATGCCAAGAATTTGCTTGGGCAATTTTGCTCACAGTATCACCAAGGTTTGCACATATACAGACACCTAAAGAGCTTAAAAGTAATATTGTCTTGTTAACTACCTGGTTAGAGTAATCTTCTAGCTTCTGAACCAAACTGTCCCATCTCTGAGTTAGATCTTCTTGATCTTGATCAATTTTACTGCATGCTCTGTCATTTCCAATTATTTGGGCCACATCCTGACCTAGCTCGTTTAGCTGGTCTAGTGTTTGCCTTTTCATACCCATGTCTTCCTTCAAAATCTGAAGTTAAAAGAAAACATTAAAAGATGACATCAAGAATTTCACCAACTTCAAGCTTTTAATACCATAGCATGGAGGGAAAACATGCTAGCTTAGCCAGATGCATCATAGGTTTCAAAACAGTCTACTGTGTAACAAAGCACCAACAAACATGCTTAAAAAGAGCACAGCCCTGAAACAGGGCTCACCACCTTGGAAAAGCTATGGAGTAGGCTGCACACATTTTTTTAAAATCAAGTATTTTTAAAATCAAGAATTTGGCAAGGATAGGATATTTGCCTGGCTTCCAAAGTACCATGCATTCACAGCTCCTACTGGGTTCTAAACTGTAATTTGCCATTTATTTAGCCTATGAGATTTGACAGGACAGAGCAGGATAGTGATACTCACTGCTAGCTTTCGAACATTTACACTCAGGTCTGTTTGATCTTTAAAGTTGCTTGTCTGGACCTTACTCAAAGCCTCCTCTTTCTCAGTCAACCAAGCTTTCAATAAGCACTGCAGATCATACAAAAAAAAATAAAAAATAGAAAGGTTACAAGAAAATAGCAAGCTTATCAAATAGCTATTGACAATTCCTTCTTTAGGATCTTTGCATTCAAAGCACATTTCTCAGTCTTATATGCAGGAATTTCAGTTGGCATTAATAAAGAAAGGTATTAAAAGAAAAAAAACAGATCAGAAAACTAAGTAACAAAACAATTTCAATAAAACCATTCCTCAATATATCATTGCACTTCCCACATAGTTAGTTATAGCAACAAGAGATCCACCATAAAGATGATGTGGGACTTAGAAATTATTTTAGGATTAAATACATGAAAATGGCATGTCGTTTTTCTTTCGTTCTCCACCCTTCTTACTCTGTGATTCAAAACCAGCCATTATAAACATCTTCCCACAGAAGCTATGCCACTCATAATTCAGAGCTTTTTTTAGTCCAGGCAGCCAAAGACATGATACTAATCAGTTACCTCCCTGTTTACTGTACCTACTTCCAATTGCAAAATATCTTCAGCAAATACTATCTCATTAACTACTGAATGCTGAAGCAGTCTGCCCTGATAAGCAATAACTCAGGGGTCTTGAGCTTTTTCTGTTTTGTGGGGTTTTGTCTGGTGGTGGTATCATTTGTTTGTTTGGGTTTTTTGGCTTGTTGTTGTTGGGTTTGGTGGGTTGTTTTTTTTGTGTGGGTTGTTTTTTTGGTGTGGGTTTTTTTTCGTTTGGTTGGGGTTTGGTTTTTTTTTTGAGGAAAACTGTCCTGGGTGTTGCTTTCTTGCTTTTCTTCAGTCACAGCACTCCTATGGAAACTTCAGAATAACTGGCACCAAGTGTTAGGAAGGATTTTATACATAATATGTTGTAACAGGTTGCTAGATTATACTGGGCTCTCTCTGAAGCTCAGTGGCCACTGCTACTCCTCTAGTAGCAACGATACAGCAATGCAGATTCTTTTCTCCTCTGAACAACACACTTCAGTACAGCCAGTGGGCACCACAGTCTAGTGGTATTGTTTTGGCATTGTCCCAGAACTAACTACATCAACTTTCAGGCCATAGGATTAAGGCAGTTTACATTGCCAGTGTATATCAATAAACAAAACAAAGATAGCAAATACAACAGTGGTGAGATGTCATAAGGCTGTGAGAAACAAAATTATAATACCACACTCTGGAAAAATCATGCTGGCATCCCAGCCAACAAAGGAAGCTTAAAAACCCTTCAATGTATTCAATTAATTTCTGCTTAATCAGCAGTCAATGATCAGTCTCCATGGAAAACTGAAACATGATTATCACAGTGCTAGAAAATATCTGGCACTGATTGAAGAATTTGTTTCCTGAATGGTAAGGTTTGTGTTGACTTGGCAATGCAGTTTCCAAACATTTTCCAGGCAGCCACAAAAAGGCTGATGCATCACGGTGCTCAATCTCTCCATCTGGCTGGGCAAAATGGAAAGCTACAGTAACTAAATGCTTTAGTTACTTTCATACAAACAGTTCATTAACACAAAAGTTTTCAATTAGTTTCAAATTGCAGTTTTCATAGGTCTCTTGACAATTCTTGAGGACAGAGAATTGTAATTCAAACCTGTTGGCAATAAATGCATTGTTCAGATTTGAACAACCACCTAAAATAAATTTCTACTTCCTCATTACTGCCCATCTGAAATTCTACATGAAATAGACAACAAATTAAATTTTTTCAGCTTTACAGAGCAAAATAATTACATACTAATTAAAAAAAAGAAGGAATGCAAAGCAACTCCACTACTTTCTTAACAGCATTGCAGTAGTCAATGAGGGGTCACTTTCCCCTAGACAAATGTAACGGTGGAAGAAGAGAGAAACATGTTCACATAGGGTCATCAAAACAGAGCATTTGAAGCCTGCACCCCGACTTACAGAATGAGGATTTCTGACAAATCACAGTATCATAGTATCAGTCAGGGTTGGAAGGGACCACAAGGATCATCTAGTTCCAAACCCCCTGCCATGGGCAGGGACACCCCACACTAGATCAGGCTGGCCAGAGCCTCATCCAGCCCAGTCTTAAACACATCCAGGGATGGGGCCTCAACCACCTCCCTGGACAACCTATTCCAGGGCTTCACCACTCTCATGGTAAAGAACTTCCTCCTCATGTCCAGTCTGAATCTCTCCACCTCCAGCTTCATTCCATTCCCCAATCTTTACTTTTCAACTCAGAAATTTATCTCGCCCAAGAGCTGCCAGAAAATCCTTACACAGAACTTACATATGTACATGCACATGTATGCCCACATGCTAATTAAAGGAAATGTACTTAAATAGATACTTGGCACTGGATAAAACAGAATCTGAGCCTTGGTACTCTATTAACAGCAAGGTTGTAACAGCTGCAAATTCAGCTTATTGATATACAGCAGACACAGAAGAGGTCAGGGAGAAACACACATGCAACCCCCAAAAATGCAGACACAACATCCTTGTCAAAGAAAACAGGCTGTGACAGATAGCAACAGCTATATCAGCACTGCTCCACTCCTTTTAAGTGTCTAAAAAACAATATAAATTTGTGTGTACTGCAGAGTTTTAACAATAGCTTACAGAAATAAACACCATCATTTAAGAAAACCAAATGATTTAGGTAAAACCTTCAAAGGAAAAGCCATCAAGTATTTTAAACTGAGAGACAAAAATAAACTCTAGGACTAGACATGCCAATGTAACACAGGCAGTTATCTTACCACATTTTCAGTGCCATCACTAATTTGTGTTTGAGCATTGTATTTAATACAGATGTAAAGTGTGTGATATCATAGCAAGAAAAAACTCACAATGCCATCACCTTCACAATTCAACTGTTTGCCTAAACTCAGCAAAATGAGACAAGCTTCACTATATTGACCATGGTTTAGGATTTTGAAAACACTATATATTGATTAGTTGATCACATAAACATGTTCATGTTTCCATGCTGGAAGTACATATACCTTAATTAGTAAAATGTCTGTAATTAAACTACCAAATACCTAGTGATGCATTGTTACTTTTGTTATCATGGATATTCCCAATTCTTGGCCACTTTGTAAGCCTCCTTGAAAGTTATTTTATAAGGAGTTATTAACTTTCTTACTTACGGAAAATACTTTTTTACTGCAAAGCCACTTTGCTCCTCAAGAAACACTGAGAATCTAAACAAGAATATAAAATCTAGTTTTCCAGGGCTTTTTTCCTGAGTGTTGTTAAACCTTTTGAAGAGGCTTGTGGGGTTTTTGTTTGGCTGATTTTTCTGCCCTTCAGATCAACCAGTCACTTTGGGTATCTGAAGGGGTACTAACCTGTTCTTCCAGCAGCTCCTGCCATAAAAGCTGAATTTCTTGCAACTTGACCCGTCGCTCCTCGGTCCAACGACAAACTGCTGTCCACCGCTCGCCAAGCCTCTACAAAGGCAAGACACGCAAACATTCACAAGCCTCAAAAGGAAACTCACAGTAACCTCTTTCTACACCATAGCTACTTCCTTGCCAGTAATTGCCACTGATGTATCACTCAAAGCTGGAAGTTAAAACCTTCAAGAGCATTCACGTATGGCTTTGCTGAAGTCAGGGAGCTATTTGATTGACTTCAAAAGCAGTGAACAAAGTAGCAGGAATTCCATTTCAATGAACTGTTTCACACTCTCTATACTTGAAGTTACAGTCTAACTTATGACAAGACCAAAAAAAATACTTTGCACTATGTTCCCTAGATAATTTGTACCCACGCCTTCAAATATTTTCCCCCATTGGGTATCAACTTCCTAATGAAAATTATTTATGTGAAAATACGTGTTGTACTGTACATCTTCCCATTTAAATTCAACTGCTGGAAGGATATACTACAAAAGTGCCTCGGTAACTGCGAATGTGAATAGCTGCACTGATCAGGAATTGAGTTTGAAAGTCACCAAAGTACTTTTGCAGAGCAAATTTAATAACTCTTTATATTAATATTACTTCTAAAACACACACACACTGTACTTTACCTCCTAGAACAAATTGTCTTTAAACACAAAGATGATGATTAGCAATTATATGTGGAGGTTGTAAGTGCCTGGAGAGTTAACAAGAGCTCTAACATTCTACCTGCAACTGTTCCTCCAGAAGAGCTGTTGCACTTTCCCCGCTGCTTTCATCAACAATGACGACCATGTGCGTTAGGGAGTTTACCTTCACCTGTTCTGTCTCTAGGTCACTTTGCAGGCACTAGAACAGCAAATCAGAGGTTACCAATTTCCAATACATTTGTGCTAATCTGCTATTTAAGTCACAGTGTCTAACAACCGCTGTGGCAAAGTACCTCAGATTCAACAATTAAGCACACATTTTTCCATTGGGAATCACTGCACAGTTGAAATAAATGTAATAAGTGTTCAACACAATAAATTGCTCAAAATGAACTCCAAACCCTTCTGTTAAAATGCTAGAGAACATGGAGTGCTTAAAGCTGTACGCACCATACCAGGCTAGAACTGCATGGTAACTGCACCGACTTTCTGGTATGTCTGTTGTTACAGGTAACAGAGCTCAAGTGCTTCTCTAAAACACTATTATTATTAACAAGCAAGTACCTTAGGGCATGCCAAACGGGGGGGGGGGGGGGGGGTAAAAAAAAAAAATCACTAAGAACATTTGTCTTTTAACAGTTAACAGTATAGTTATCAAAAGTTTCAACAGTGCTACAAATTGAACATGGTGTTGAAAGACAATAGTAGAAAACTGCAGGAAACATACACGTCTGATCAGTTTGATATAATCTGGAGATTTAAATATTCAGACAACTTCTAACAGAACAGAGTTCACGGTTAAAGCATATCTCCAAAATACCTCTGCAAGATCAATATGCCTTTACAGTAGTGTAAATATCACTTTTCATCCCAGAATATTCTAAGCTACTCTGTGAACCACACACCTCCAACTCCCCAGACGTTGAAGACAGAGGAAATAATGTAAATGTGGGACTTAGAATTACACAGACTGAAAGCATTCCACAATTCTTGCCCTGTGAGGTGTGCCCCATGCTGCAAAGGTGGTCAAACCTCAGCACTGAATATGAAAACCAAAGGTACAACCACAACAAGTATCAAATGGCTATCACTCACTTCAAAAAACCCCACAAAACACTGCAGGCTAGAAAGGCTGGACTCCCATCTGGAAACTTAATTAAAAGACAAACCACTTCCAAAACACTGTGCACATCAGAATGTAGTCTCTATGTACCCCCTTAGGATGCAACCCCTATAAAAGCAGAGGCAGAAATCAGTGACTTGAGAGGCCCTTCCTGATAGTTTTAGCTCCCACTTATTTAAATCTTCAGGTCTCAAGCATGCTTTAGCAATGCCTGCAAGTCATTAAAGGCATGTTCATCCACATTACTTTCTATGCTGTCTCTCACACCAACAGTTTACCTGGAGAGGCCTCATTTTCTGCACAAAGTGAGTGGAACACAATTTCCCCTACAGGTTTTGCTTCCTTCTGTAGTCATCAGTGCTTAAGTCTTTACTTCCAGAAACTTCCAATTCCTTTCTACCCCATCATCATCCTTTTCCAAGTATCAAATGCAGCCCTTCAACATACAGCCATATATGGCTTCTGATACAGTCAAGTTTCTCACCAGCATACACATCTTTCAAACATTTCTTCCATAAGGTATTACATGAGACAAAAAAGTTTACTTTATGTTCTTCCAGCTGTTTTTGAAGGGACTCCAAATCTTCCGCTAAAAGCTGAGATTCCATCTTCTGAATGCGTTCTTCTGTGACCGTCAGCCAGTCAGACAGCTGCTGCAACTGCTGCTTCTGGAGCTCCATCAGCATGTCATGCAGGCTGCAGGGAGAAGCAGGAGTAGAGTTCTCAGAAACAATTTCCCAAGGAAAGAAACTAAGTTCTACTTCCTGTAGGAAAGAAGTAATGCTATTCATAAAGCAGTTAGCTATCATCAAAAAAGATTTTTACTATTAAGCTAAGGAACAGTTAAATATCCTTATTTCTTTCTCAAGAAAAAAAAAAAAGCTACTGAATTAGGCACAATTTATATCAGAAATTGTTTCTTGCATCAGGGATTTGCCACTAATAGAGAAGGGGACTGTTTAGAAGGGTTTGTAGTGAAAGGATGAGGGGAAACTGTTTTAAACTGGAGCAGGGTAGATTTAGGTTAGATGTAAGGAGGAAGCTCTTTACAACAAGAGTGGTAAAATACTGGAACAGGTTGAGGCCCCGTTAAGATTAGACTTGACGTGGCCCTGGGCTGCCTGCTGTAGTTGGAAGTGTCCCTACTCACTGTAGGGGGCTTGGACAAGATGACCTTTGAGGCTTCCTTCCAACACAATGCAATTTCTGAATTTGTGAATAAAGCCTCTCCAGAGAGTTGCAACAAAATGCAGTTCCCTTGATGTGTGGTACTCAGCTGGATAACCCACAGGCAGGAAAAACTACTTCTGAGCACTTTTTAGTTGTATGAATGCACAGAATTCTACTTCTACTGTATACTTTATTGAGGCTGAAATAGCATAAAGAACACATTTAACTATTGCATCTAAATACCACATATCTAGTCCAGCACATTTACAAAACATAACAAAGTACTTTCATATAAGACTAAAAAAACCCAAATCATTTAAACCCACTCAATTATATATGCACTTTTGTTTTATCATGGAAAGTATGAGCAAGATGAATTTCATGTCACAAACTGAAAAATATAATTCTAAAAAAACCCTTACAGCTGGATGCAAACCACCTTCTCCAGGATGCAGTAAGCACCAGAAGTTGGTCCTGCAGCGAGCTGTAGGAGAGCTTGCACCACAGTACTCACCGGGACTGCCTGTCCATGCTCTCCACCCTGAGCTCCTCCCAGCGAGAGTTCAGCAGCAACATTTGCTCCTGGATCTCAAACTCCTCTTCAGGTGACAGATTTCCCTGGGCCACTAGTTGGTTTCCAGCCTGCAGAACACTGCCCACGCTGCTCTGATGTGCAGTCAGTTCCATCATAAAACCCTAGAAATGGTACACCTAGCCATGACACTCTGATCTCTGATACAGTTCATGAATTAGTAAACTCCTGCTAAATTGTCATATTTGAAATAGTGCTGCAGAATAAGCTGGCACCTTCAAATACACAAGCATGGCTGTTGCTATCTATGATAGAAGACTCTCCATGAGCTACAAAAATTCTGAAGCCAGTAAAATAGAGCTAATTGCAGAAAAAAAGCTGACCACCTCAGAGAAACAACTCTTTGTAAGAAGATGTACCAAGAAAATAAAACAGAAACCATGGTCAACAAAGCATAAACCAGGACCTGAAATGTGCTGTACGAAAGCACACAGAACCCTATGAATTAATAACAAAAAAATCACATATTTGCTACAATATCAGAACACCTCTTCCTACGGTTCCTGGCTTTAAAACTATAGCAAGCACGGTGGAAAAGAAAAAAAAATATCTTTATATTGATTTAAAATCCACTTGTATACACTGACATTAGAACATTTGGTCAGGCTTAGAACAGAACCAAAACAAAGTAATTTGGAAACAACAACAATGTGTTTCTGAAATAAACTATGCTAATCATGACAGGGAGAATTGACATGATTATTAATTTCATCATTGTCCTCACAGCAGGTGACACACAGATGAACAGGGTGTTTAGTAGTTGGCATCAGATAAGCCCAAATCAGCCTGGACCAGACTTTCTTTGTATTATAGCCACCAGCGAGCCAGACACTGAAAACTGATTTTAAAACAAAACAAAAACAAAACCAAAAAAACCACACACACAAAACACCACACCCCAAAAAAGTTTCAAAAGCATGTTCCCATAAGTTCTCCTAAAAGTATGTAGCCTCACCTTCAAGAAGCTATTAGTTCAGCAAAAGGAAAACAAGACAAACAAATCTTCATCACATTCAGTTAGAGGTGCTTTTAGTTCAGAAATAAGCAAGACTAAACAAATGGAATTGCAGGATTTAGAAAAGGATTAGGAAATTTAAGTTTTGCAGCACACACACAAACCCAACAAATTAATTTTCAAGCAAAGCTTACTTCATGGGTGGAAAATTGCTCTTTGACTTCCTCAACATCACCAGATATTTCCTCCTGTTCCCGAAATGTATCTTCAGCTGACAGCAACCACGTAAGAACTTCTTCCAGGGCAACTTGGTAGCTATCCAAGTCCATATCCACCTCTGTCACTGTACTGGGAGTCTCTGCTCTTGAACTGCCCTGTTCCTCTTCAAGTGCTACAGCCTAGGCAGCCAAGAGAAAAGAGAAAAGTGATGCCTTAGAATTGCACAGAAGATGCCTTCCCAAATGATACAAAAACAGAACAACAAAGATCCCTTTTAATCCTTCATATAAAAATTCCATACATGTTAATGAGAAGGACCACAGTCATTAGTAAGGAACTTTCATTTGGAAATAAAGAACCCAAATAGAAAAGACAACTTTAATCTTGCCTTTTTAACAATGAATCTTACACCCAACAAAAACTCATCACTAACAAAACAAGTCCTGTGGAAAACTTCCAGAATTTGTGCCCCCCACCTCCAGCTTGATAAGACAAATGAGAAAGAAGCGTTAACATGGAACTTTCTACTTCAAAACACAACATTTCATACTTGAATCAGTAGAGAAGAAAAAGGAAGATTAAATTAAAGACAGTCCAAAAAAAGACACTGTGATTTTCCCTGTATTCCAATGTGTTGCACAAGATGGAAAGCATGTTTCAGAGGTAACAGACGAGCTTGAAGATCAGCTAAAATTACAGCTCAAGAAAAGCAGACATTGATGACAAACACACCTGCTGCATACTGAAATCTCCATCCTCACATTCCTGCTTGTATCTCCTTGGAAGGGTCTCCACTTCCCGGATATCTTCCATAGTGACTTGCTTAGGAAGGACCTCAAACAAAGACGTTAAATACATAATAATAGACTTTTTGTCTGGAAGCTGTACAGCAACATCTGCATTGAAAATACAAAATATGGGGGAAAACAAATGAGGAAGCTGCTTTTCTAAATACAGAATGCAGTTGAGAGTTTACAAATAGTGTAAATGACAGGCTCTCCTGTTAATTAGTCTTTAGTAGACTTTAATTTAAGAGGCTAGGTTCAACGTAAGTTGAAAGCAGCATGAAGTTAAGGAAAAAAAAAACACGTTATTTTTTTCTACATTCAGCAGAGAATTCACATTAAAAGGTATGATGACATTTGTAAGTAAGAGCCCAAATCTGAAGTTACTAGGAGATAAAAACTGTTTAGCGGAAATTATTCTGGAGCATCTCCCAAGCAGAAATGCAGTTCAGGGACGTATTCCAAATAAACATTTCCACTTAGGCTCTATCCCCACTCACAGTATTGGTCAGCTCATTTTCTCACTTTTTATATGGAAGAGCATTTCATTAACTCAGGTTCCCTTATGTCTCAGTTTATGAGTGTTGTTCCTTCAGTTAATTTGTGTTTTGGGGTTCTATTTTGGTTTATTTGGGTTTTTGAAAAAGAAGGTGGTGCTTGAATCTATAAAGTTTGAAAGCAGACTAAATCTTTGGAGGTTCACTTCAAAGTAGAGCAACAGCTCAGGATTTTAAAAAGGAGCCATAAAAGTTTCCTGGAAAGCATTCCTAATCAGCACTTACAGCTAATGCTACTCAGTGTATAGTAAAGAACAAAAGATGATGAGCTCTTAAGCTAACCCGTTCTACATAATGCTCTACATCATCTGAAAAGCACAGACCTCTGCCACAGAATTCCTACCTAAAATAGAACAAAGTCATGATACCAATTTCAGTATACTGTCTCTGAATGGTACATCCATCTGAGCAACATTCAAAAGTTGAAGCATATGCATGTACAGACATACCCTTATCCTACAAACTACATTCTTTTAACCTAAGTTTAAGGATTTGAAACAAAATACCATCACACAAAACTGCTGGAATTATTATGCATAGTAAATGTCAACAGAAGATATTTCTTTTATGAAAGCTCAAAAAAAGCTTCTAGTCAAGTAAAAATAAAAAATAAAAATATATATATCCCACCTTCGGGATCCAAAAGTTTCTCAATTCCCAAGTGGTTCTTGGCTGTGCTGAAAGCATGTTCCAGTCTCTCAACTGGGGACATCTTTAGAACTTTATCCCAGCTGAACAGCTCAGGTCTAAAGATAAAGACAAAACAGGAAAAGAAGTAATCTTCACCTGAATAAAAATATGAAGTTACGGATATGAAGATAGCTACCTTACACATACAAAATATAAACAAGTGCATATACATAAATGCAAATATGTGTTTTATTAGTGAGAATCTGACAGTCACAAATCAATTCCGTTGACTGCATGTCCACAGCAACATCCACTTTCGATTCTACATATTCTCTACATATTTATCCATTGACTTCAATAGGAGATTAAATACTACTAAGAAGAAAATAAACTCTGTGTTTAAAATGCATCCAGAACCAGCTTCCTTGAACTGTTTCTTTCATAACATTAATGTTATTACCTGCTTTCTATATCAGGCTCTGCTGGGTAATCAAGAGTCACTCTGTTCCCAGAGTGTGTAATTCCAAACTTCTGCCGTGGCTCAGTGACCACTTCCACATGATCAGAGCCAGAAGCAGCAGCAGTCCCCAGCCCTACTCACTCAACCTGGCCCGGGGTCATTTTCCCCACTTCAGAGAACTTTAAGAAAACAACCACTCCCACACAGAAAAAGCATCCCAAAGTAATCCCATTCGAAGTGTTCATGAGAGTCATGATGCAAATCAGAACAAGGAGCTGATCCATTTACAGTGCCTGCAGTCTTCATCTCTCATTTGGTTAACCAAACCAACTTTCCAGTCCAGCTGAGTACCCAAAACATACCAGCAGGTCTCAAGAGGAAAGGAAACACCGCTCTCTCCTAGTGGTACCCACACTGGACAGTGCACCAGCAGCCTAGTACTGCAGCAGCACAGCTGCAAGGCTAGAGAGCCATAAAAGTGCTTTTCATTCTTCTGTAATAGTGGATTCTCATTGAAAGACTGCTATTGGTTCTGTGTTTTATAGAGGATGGAGGAAGAGATGGACTTTCATTCTTTTAATACTTAATTCTGTTATAAATTGTCATGAGACTTTCCTTTTAACAGCTGTGGAGTCATGATACTTTCTGAATCAGAAAGGCGTAAGTCATCATGGCCTGAGAAGCAGAAAGCCAGAGGAAGGCAGGGTACGCAAAGATCCTAAGAGAAGCTAGCAGAACACTGTGTCTCCATGCAAGAAACAACAAGGATAACCAAACAGATTCCTACAAAATGCTTTAGCAGAAATTCTTACTTGAAAAGCACATTTCATAGGTCTGTTGTATATGCACAACTTGCACACGGCCACAATGACATGTTTTAATAAAATTCAATCTAGGTATTTATGCATGAGAAAGAAAATTGTGCCAAAGGGTATAACTCAATTCAAAGAGGAACTGGGATAATATTAGGAAACAAAGCATACCAGCACAGCAAAATGTTCAATGTTCTATTACCTGATATAATTTTATTATGTACTCCAAGTGTTACAAAGGTATTAGATAATATAGCCAAGAGGTAGCACTACTAAAAATTGTTGATAAAGGCACAGAAAGAAAAACAACCAGGATGCTGAAGAGATCTGTAGTGTGTCATCTTAAGCTAAATTTAAAAAGCAATATTGAAAATAACCCTCAGGCAGGAAAGCACTACTGTCTGGGTAAGTTAAAACAGCTTTTTTGTCTTAACACTTCTGCAACCTGCCCCAAACTCCTTGCTTTTTATAACTGCTTTTTAAGGCTGACCTAAATTTAAACTCAGCTCAAAAGTTCTCAGAAGCATAGGGAAATGGCTACAGGATAGGTGCCCAGGGACAGAAAAACTAAATTCTGACAGTAGCAGCTGCCAGAGCCCCAGGAAGAGGGAATAAAAGGCTCAGACATCAGCAGAGCCAGGTAAATGAAAAATTTTAGGAAGCCAGAGAAAGGCAGTTACTCAGCTTTCATCAAGTGCTTTTGCTGCTTAATAGTGCTCTCAAAAGGGCAGAGCTCACAGACTTCAAATCCCACAAAGACCAAGCACAGTCACAACATGTAAGGACCAACAAACAGCCCGAGGCAAATTTAGCTACCTCTGCCCCCTTTGCTTCTTTCACGTCACCTAGGTCTCAGTTACATCGCAAGCTGCAATTAACTTTATCACAAAGCTTCACACATTCATCAGCAGAGCAATACCACTACAGGCCATAACACCACTATGTACTAGTACATCTCACATCATCCAGGGACCTGGTAATATAGAAAGTTCAGAGAGACTTTCGCTACCACTGCTCTGCCTTTCCAGAGCAGTCCTTCCAAACTTTCAGGAGCCCTCAGTGTGATGCAGGTCTACCTCACACATCCATGCAGGATGAACACAAATCAGCTCTGGTCTACCACCAAGCCTGTGACAGAGGCTGTTATTTCAGTCAGCACAGGCCAAAATGGGTACTTCAGAGCAGAGAACAACAGGCTCAAAGTTAACATACACTTATGTGAGCACTGTGCATCTGCTGGGTACAAATATTCTGGATGTTTGTACAACATTTGCAGGGTCAGAAACCTGGCGGCCGGGAGGTCTGGTTAAATTATAAAAATCACCATACCATTACTACATTATGTGGTGGTGAGAGAAGGCCCAGCTCTCCCTCCCCCACAAAGAAAGAAACCACAGCTAGCTCAGTCAGAGAAGCAAAGGATATGCTATATTTACAAGCAAGATGAAATGCAGGTTGATATATACACAAGATACAGTATTTACAATATATACAGAAATACACAGCAAAGAAAGTAATACAGAACAAAACTCCCTCCTCTGGACAGAGGAGGGTTCCCCCCACCCCGTGTACCCCCTCTCTCCCCCTACCTCCCTTTTTTCCCAAAAAGGATTAGAGAGAGAGAGAAGGCAACTATTAAGGAATAAATTCTGTTAGGCTCCAAGTGCATGCAAGGATTAGTTCTTATCTGGTATTCAAGGTCAACTCCAGCTAGTTGCTCAGAAGCAGACAGGCTGGAAAGGCAGAACAGAGTGGAACTGCGAAAGATTCCAACTGAACTAAAACTTAAAGTTGCATTCTACCAATCTACCAATGAAATTCGTTTAGAATGTCTGAATGTTTTCATTCTACACCAAAACATTCAGCCAGAGTGTTCCAGCACTGTTCCTTTCTTAAAGGCACAGCCTAAAATGGTCACACATTAAAACAGTATTTATGGTTAAGAACAGTTGGCCCTTGCAAAGCAATGAGCTGACTTAATTTAAGCTATAGTGAAATAGAAATGATTGTCCAGAAACAGACCTCAGAAAACATCTTTATTTTCAAGTAGAAAAGTGATGATTTAGACCATCAAAGATTTCTCCAAAACTCATAAACCTGAAAGACCTGCGCAAGGACACTTTAATGCCATTCCTTATAAAGCACCACGAACAAACTAACAAATACTCTACCTGAAGTATTCTATTACCCTTTGATTTTCACACTCAGTAGTTCTCCTGTGTACATTGTCTTTGAAGCAAGATATTTTCAAAAGCCAACAAAAGCTACAGAGTCTGACTTTCTTATTCCTTTATTTTGAAGCTGCTGTGTCTTCCTACTCAAATGACCTAGCAGGCTCCAGATGAAGAAATTATTCCCTTTGCAGAAAGAGGGCAGGAGGAAGGAAGTACACAGGAAGGAGTGGTCAACCCCCTCTGCAGAGACATGTTCTGCATACTCTCTGTATAGTGCACACTAAGTGGGGTGTGAATCCACTTCAATTAGTGTGCATGCATGTGCAGAAGCCAAGAGATGTTTACAAAATATTCAGAGTGTCCCAGCACTGTCCCTTTCTTAAAGGCACAGCCTCAAACGGTCACAGTTACATTGCTGCCTTTCCTCCATCCTTAGCAAGCATCTGGCAATATCCCTCCACTGTTATTGTTACCATAACAATACTACAAACAAGGAAATAGTAATTTTTAAAAATTAAAAAAAAAAAAAAACCAACAACCAATGAATCACCAAAGCAGGCTAGAAATTGTCAAACAATTAAGCATGAAGACGTGGGGAAAATGCTGCTTACTTCAGTTCGTCTAAAGAGAAGGTGTTTCCTACTTACTTGTGTCTGTGGATAACAGCATTAAAGGCGAGTCCATCCGCCCAGCTTGTGGTGAAGTTCAGAACATTGACCTGACTATAAGGTCTCGTGGACTGCCGAACCCAACTCAGCAGGATCTTCTCACTGTTAGTCTGCTGCAAATCTGACATGATGTTTTTCATGACATCTTTCACCTGTAAGACAGCAGCAACTACACCTTAGAGACACGTTCTATACTTTTCCTACTTACAGAATCTTCAAGCAAAACTATTTGACAAATCATGAAAGGGTATTTCCAATTAAAAGCTGCAAATCAAACTAACTCTGCACATGAAATTTGGGAGCAGGAGTCTTTAGGGTATCTCTGCAATCTACTGATTAACAGAGCCAGTAATGATTCATATAATAATGACGCTGTAATGCAAGATTAATATCCTCTTCCTCTTCTCAGTGCTGCAAGAGTTATCATATTTCTCAGTGCCTCGTGCTGCAGTTCCACCAGTAAGCTAATCCCAAAATCACAGGTTTCAGAGGGTTTCTGCAACAGGATATTTTCTTAGCCAACAAAAGTAGTTTGCTGTTTGGGTACCATGCATAAGCATCTGCAGAAGTCCCTCCCAGTGAATTTAAGATCCTTACCTGGATAAACCAAGAGCAATCCAATCTATGAGACTGAGAAACAAATCTCCAAAGCAGTATATAAGATGCAAGCCTAACACAGCTACCTCGGCAAAAAGCCACTTGGAAATCCTCTCTGCAATTAATACCATCAGGAACTGAACTCAGAGGCTGAGTACAACTGAGCACACATGAATACACATATCACAGGAGGCAGCCAATAGACAGAAATTAGAAACCAAATATTGGCCTGCCTTTATTTACCAGCCCAAAATAGAAGCGATATTTTCCACCACCAAAGCCCTGGGAAGGTTTGTTGAGAATCCCAGCAAACTGATGCACATGATTCCTGGAAATGAAGAGATCTTGTGGCAGTCTCTCACCTGCCAGTGCAAGATAATGCTCCACAGCAGCCCCAACGTCAGCTTGGGGTTTCCATCAACAATGTCAGTTCCTCCAATATTCACCAGCTCCACCTGGAGAAGTAAAATCAATTCTGTATCACACACAGTTTCAAGTTGCAACCCCACCCCATTTTCCTGGCTGCCCAGCCACATACTATCAAGTGCTCCAAAACAGAGTAGTTGGAGAGGAAAAAAGATGACACTGCACTATCCCATTTTGTCATGGCAACTGCTTAAACATGAGAAAAGACAGTACTGAAGATACTCCACTGGAAGAGTATTATCCTCTCCTCTAATATACAAATGCAATACCAGCATCAGAACTGACCAAAACAAATGCAAACATGAAGTATTTCATACAAAAATAAGTTAAGCAATTTTGCTTCTAGACACACTCTGAGATACTACAGAATCATAAAAACTCTGCAGGTTTGTCCTTTGGGACAAGTTTGTACAAGAAGATGAAAAATTCAAAGGAAAATAACATTTTCAAGTTTCCAATATGTATAGGACAATGTACATAGACTTGGTGACACTCTAATTGAGATCATTAAAGAGACAGAATCACAGAAACAAGGAGATTATTTTAGCAAACAAGAGGGCAGGAGAGGCTACCTACTCCTGCATCAAGTATTCAGCCCTCAGAAGCAAAGCTTAGAGCACATTACTCACTGGTGCTACTTCAGAGCCTGAACTGATTTGGTGCATTGAGTCTCCATTCAGTGTTCTGAACCATCTTTTGGAGTGAACCACACTGCCTTGGTCACCACTATGGTAATTAAACTAGGAACAGCTGCCTAGCCAATGGCAGATGAGGCAGACACCTCCCTGTGCATATGTACACATGCAGCAGATACCACAACACACTCCCACACAGGGCAGATAGCTTCATTCTTGTGAACAACTTGAGCAAGGAGCATCCTCCAAGCCCCAGGGGCAAATGGCACAGTGCATTTCACTTCCATGGTGAAGCTTTTTCTCCCTCTCACTCCTGCTCCAAAACAAAGTAGTGATATGCATCATGACTACCAGAAACAGCTCCCAGCTTACACTAACCCCATTAAACTGTATCTGGGCATTTCTTGGGATTGGAACTAGTCCTAGACAAAACCTGCACCAAGAAGCTGACTAGCAGTTAAACAATATGGACAACATAGAAGCCTTAAACAATACGGACAAACATAGAAGCCAGGCTCCTGCTCTGGCTTTCAGTGGATGTAGCCTAGAACGACAGAATAGGCAAGACCAAAGAAAGTTTCCCTTTATTTCAGAGGATATTGCTAATATATATAAGAATATAATGGTATTCCATTATTATGTTTCCTCGTATCATGGAATCACAGTCAGTTTTAACAAATGTACTTCTAATTTCACTGCTTTCAGATATCATCTTGGCAATTTTCAGTGCCCCACAGGTCTCCTGGTTAGGAGAATCAAATCAAAGCTATGTCGTAAGGTTTAACACACAACCACAAGTTATACTTCAAAAAACTAAGGAAGCTTGTGGATTTGTGCATTGTCCTCTTTCAGTTTTCACAGCAGCTGAAACAGAATCTTACTGCAGTACTCTGCAAAGACCAGGCATGTACTTTAAATTGAACGGGCAAATACAAGCCAAAAGAATCACCAGTGAGGCCCACTAAGTAACTCTGTAGAAAGAAAGCTCTCTAGAACACAAGGAGCAGAAGGCAAGACTAAAGATCAAGAGCACAATAATAAAACAATTACAATGCAAGAGCATTTTTTTTGTTCACCTGTAATAGAAGAGAAACATTCCTAAAAATGAGCAACAGAAAAACACCTCACATTTTAAAAATAATTATGAATAATGCATTCCTCTTATCTATATCATAAATAAATACATACATATAGATAGATAGATACACACACACTCCACATGCCCACTTTTGTGATTCTGAATTAAACCAATGCTTTGCACAGCGCAGCCAGCAGCCCACTAGGCTGGTGAGTGGACTTCTAAGACAAAAAGAGAATCATAAAAGAAATCTGACAGCAGACAGCCAGTACTATTGACAACAGATTGATGTTGGCTATATGGGGAATGATTTCTAGGGGATATTTTTTAATTATCTTTTAAAACTTGGTCTACTTGAAGTTGACATTCACTACGTGGAATCATACGGCTCATCAGATGGATGATGTTTACAGATCACTTGAGCATCTGCACTTTTGGCTTGTCTGGTGCTTGCAACATATGTTTTATAGTTTTTATAAACTATTTCGCAAGTTTTGAATATTGTTTAGCCCATAAACTCCCATGCAGCAGGACACAACTACTTCTCAGTGGATGCCTTTTCCCTTCATCTTAACACATACATACACACTCTTCCTAACAGTAGGTATAAATCATGTACATGACCTTAACAACCTTCAGCTAACCAATACCACCTGTTTAGTTCCAGAAATCCAGATACTGCCAGCCTAAGGAAGAACTAATTAATTATTGTAATTCAATATTATTTAATTTATTATCTTAAAAATTAAAAAACAAGTTTGAAAAAGTCATTACTTATCCTTGGGGGGGAGGGGCGGAGGGGGAAGGAGTATTTACAGTACCACAAAGAAGAAAAAGAAAGAAAAGGAAAAAAAAAAAAAGGGGGGGGGGGGGGGAGGAAGGAGGAAGGGAAGGGAAAAAAGGGAAAAAAAAACACACCACACTAACTGGGTAATTTTCCTAGAAATATGATATTTGCCCACCAACACAGAGAGGGGAATTGTGGTTTTATACAGCATGTTCACGTTGCTTTTCATTCAGCAGTTTACATAAATATGTCAGTGTCTTTTTGGTTAGATGTATTTTACTGCCAAAATGTTCTTAGTGAGGTTTTTTTTAGCATTCTCACAGTCACAAATAGAAATTCTAGCTGTAGAGAGTATGCTTATCACAAATTGTTCCTCAGAGGGGAAGATAAAATCACTTTACTACAACACTACTGGGTTCCAGACAGTAAAAACATAAAATCAAACAAACAGTAATTAGTCTATTTTTTTTTCTTAAAGAAAACTGGGGTTGGCTTGTTTGTCCTTCTGATGAGTTAACCAAAGCTCCAAATTAGGAATGGTCAGCAAAGATCTGATAGGGAGCTTACAGATGTCAATGGAAACATCCTTCTTGATTATGAGAACAGGACATGCAAAACATTGAGATACAAAACCCATCGCTCGCTTACAAAGTTTTGCACAAGTTATGTCTTCACTGGAAGTTATCTTTTTGTCCTGACAGGTTCTTGAGTGATGTGTAGCAGTTTTAAACCAACTTTGCTTTTGAAGCTGAAAACTTCAACAAAACATTTTAGTGCTTACCATTACTAAGTTAATATTTTAAGATTTTACAATATTGCCAGGCAGTGAAATTCTACATCAGATAAGGAAAACTGAGAACAATTTACCCATCTCATTGACTGCTCATTTTTAATACCCAAAATCTTTATTCTCTGCATTTTTAACTACTTTACACACAGGAATAACTTAAAGAATCTATCAAAAAGTTGTGGGAAAAACATGCTCACATTGTTCTGATGCAAGACTTGCAGCACTCGGTTGACATTATTTAAGGCATGTACTCGTGTGGACCCTCGTTCTTTAGGCTGACAAAACAAAAAGATACAACGTGTACATATCAGAATTAACTTGACAGATCAAGCAAATAACAGAAATGTCTTCATTTCCTCCATATGTTTATATTTTTTTTAATAGAAATAAAAACTGAACAAGCTCATCTACAACAATTTCAAAATAAAGACCAAATGAAAATGGTCAGAGCCATATTCCTTGATTCAAGGCACAGGACAGCCTTAGATTCAAAATGTGTTTCAGTTCATCCTCAGTAAGTCCAGAATTCTTTTCACAGCAGCTGCAGAAATAAAAGCTGGCAACACAACAGCAAAGAGGGAGTTCCTGGGGAAAATCTGAGGGCTTTGAACGTTTGCCAGAGCAGATGAAATTGTTTTGCTCCCAAGAGGGGAACAAGCAACAATTTGTTTTTCTGGAGCTGAAAGGCTGACTTTTCCCACCTTTTAATATCAGGGGGTGGGAGATGAGAGCACAGATGGGACAGGATGACATGGGAGAGTGGTGGCAGGGGGAACTGACCAGACACAGGGACAAACATCCTGTGGCAATTCTTGACAATACCTGCGGCACCATTTGCTTTTAACTCCTGTGGTGTAGCAGAATACAATCATACTGCAAGAGCATGGAGCTCTTTTTATGAACTTGGAACAGAGTAATCGACAAAATCAGAAACCAAAAAGCTTACATTGTCTTTAATACACTTCAAACTGGAGTGCAGCTCATTAGAAGCACTAATTAAATTCATCTGTCTGAATAACAAGGCAAACTTGTAAGCAGAAATTACAAACAGCTGAAGGTTTCCCATAAGGTCAATAAACAAGTTTGAGATTATTATAAACACTGAAATTAAGAATTTAATCCCGAGGAAGGGCACAGGTTTCACCACACCTCAATGCATCTTTCTGAAGAAGCATTGATGTTAGTGGGGTTTTCAGCTAACACACACTTTCACAAACAAGGCTTCAGTTGTCAGCCCTCTCCTAGTAGTATATCAAAAAGGATTTTTCAATGGAGAATTAGAATTTTGTATTGTTAACTAGCTGTTATCATTTTATCTTTGTTTTTTAAAGTATCTTTCATAAGCTTATTTGCAGAAGTCCACAGGCATCCAGCTAAATGCTGCTCTTCCAGATCATCCAGAAGCAGACCTTTAAAACATCTCTATGAATGATAGATGCCACAAGAGTAACACCACTGGCTTGACCCTATATATCATGAGTGGAGTTCATGGGAATTTCACTGGAACTGTAGAGAGCAAGTTCATATTATAAGCAAAATAGGATTTAAAATAAATTAAAACCAGAAATCACATGTCACAGTTTGGGTTTTGTGTGTTTGGGATTTTTTGATTGAGTTGTTTCTAATAAATGGAAACATGACTCATACACATTCCCCTTACCAGAGGTTTCCCTGTCAGACCTTCCAAAAGATCCAAAAGCTTTCTTCCATCTTTCAGATCTGTGAACATGTCCTTAACTGGGGGCTTCCCACTCTGGAAAAAAAAAAAAAAAAGAAAGTGTAATAATAAAACAGTGTTTAAGTAAAATCTCCCTGAAAAAGAGACTTTTTTTCCTTTTTATCTCTTATTTGTACTAAACTAACAAATAGAAGCTAAGGAAGTTGACGGTGGTCAGGAAGGCATCTTTCCCTTCTTCAGCATTTGGTTTCTTTCCTTCCCATCTCTGCACCTCTGTGTACCAGCAGTATAGCACCAAGAAACCAAATAAGTATATCCTAGCTCACATTATGGTAGATATGTTAACACGAAAAGAGAGCAAAGAACAAAAATTGGCAAGTTCGAGGAGTCATTTGAGATAAAACGCTTTGTCTGGGTGCACCTATAAGAGGAATAAACTGGGGCTTTTCAGAAAGCCATTGGAACACATTCTCTCACATTTAAAAAGCAAACAAACAAAAAAGCCAACAGAGCTTGGAACTGAGCCCTGCATAAGAAGCTGCCACTCCTCTATGCTGATTTGTAGATAAAAAAGTGTAATACACATTGAAACAAATTAATCATTTTCCCTAGCCTGGAAAAAGAAGCAAAATGTGAAACTAAGAGCTGCTCTAAATTATAGAGTTCCAATATTCATTTCCTTTGTGAGCAGAGGAACCCTTTACAAAAATGGTGGTGCATGATGGAACAGTAGAAGATGTTACAACTTCTTCACATCCCTTTTACTCTTATTTCTTCCTGAACCATAAATATGGGAAAGTGTTACAGGGCAGCAGGAGAAGGCACAGCCAGCCAGCAGCTACATAAGTGTATTTGCTTTGTAATACTCATCTGCTGGCTGCCAGGGGATCAATTAAGGTACTGCTTTCAGTGTCCCTCTGAAATGCTGATTTAAGAAGAAGAATGTTTTCTAAAATGCACATAAAACTCTAATACTGTCTTTTGCTATCACCTTGGCTTTATAATGTGGTTCCTCAGACAGAAAGCTGTCAAAGGCCCATCTTACATGGCATGAATTAGCTGACATAGATTTCCTCTGCCTTCACTTACCTCCTCCTGCCCTGATAGCTGTTAGTAATGGCCAAATGCTGGGTAACAAATAAGAGAGCTGAAATGCCCACTGAACTTTATTCTCTGGTAAATATCTGGTTTTCCCCCAACATTCATGATTTTTTCTTTAAAATCCACTTTAATTAGATTTGATATTACTGAAACTATTCACAAGAAACCAGAGTTCAACAGCTGCAGAGCCATTATCTCCTGTACAGAAACCTACCTAATTGTAACTCACCAGTATCAACCAGTTAAACTAACAGCAGCAACAGTCGTGTAAGTAAGGTCACTTCTTAAAGCACAGATGCTAGCTCCAGTGTCTGATACTAAATCAGTTTTGCAGTTAATTTTTCTGACAAATTTATTCTCCAATTACTTTCAGAAGTCATGCTCTTCACAGGTGATTCAGATGCTTTGCTGCTGCATAGCAACTTAACCAAATTTTAAAACCATGCTGGAACAGAACAACAGGAATACCCAAGAGCAGATGCAGGAAAGCATCTTGCACATTTTATGGTGCATAACAGGAGGAGACAATCCAGGACTTGCTGAACTTCACAGGATTTGCATGGGACCACTCCTCAAGCCTGTCAAGGTCTTTCTGGATGGCATCCTTTGCCTCTTGCAAATGAGCTGCACTGCCCAGTATGGTGTCATCTGCAAACTCGCTGAGGGCACACTCAAGACCACTGCATATAATTGATGAAGATACTGAACACTGTAGGTGACAATACATACCCCTGAGGGAGACCACTAGTCTTCATTTGGACATTGAGCAGTTGCCTGCAACTTTTTGGATGCAGCCATCCAGCCAATTCCCTACCCATCTAACAGTGCATTCATCAAACTTGTACTTTTCCTGTAGTGACAAGGGTGCTGCAGGAGACAGTGTCAATGCCCTTACAGAAACAATGCATACATAGGTAACACAAACAGATAAAACTAATGCTATGAATGCTATATCTATATATTCTCAATAGATTTGTTGCCCGTGGTTTAGAAGAAAAAAACACAACAACAAAGAAAGATTTGGATCTGCTGAGAAAGCAGAAAGGTGCCTCGTTTAATACAGTAAAACAAAAGTGTCAAGAGCATACAGCCTCCTATCTTCTTTTCCCATCCCCTCACTTCATGTAAGTGAAAACAAGTAGAATGACTTCCTGCTTTCAGTCATTTGACAGGTCATGGTAAGTTCCAGCTACATGCAATGTGTCCTGCTGTGATCGTGGAAAATAATTCAGGTTCACTTTCTCAGGAGAATGTTTTGCTTCTCTTTCACTGGCCACCAGAGCACCACATCTTACTGTCAGTTTAGAGAGTCAGCAGAAGAGTCCTAGGTTATTTCTGCAATCTAAGATATTCCTCTCTGGTTTATTAAAATATCCAGTATCCTCAAAACAGCGACATAGCAAAGCCTCTGCCTGTAGTGAAGTCTAGCAGAATGCTGTCTATGGGAAGGAAGTCATTTCACAGGAACCACTTCTCCAACTGCCAGATAACTGAAGTTGGCTAAGAAAAGGCTGCAGCATCCATCCTGCCAAGCCCATGACTTACTCCATTGCAGCACATCTATTAGGCTGGCTAGAAGCCTGCTCCTCCAGCTTCCCACGCCCACTTGAGGGACATGCAGGCACCTACCTGGTGGCAGCAGCCACCCAGGCAGCCCCAGCTGTCCCATCAGGGCACAGAGCCAGCCCCACAGCACTGCTGTTACAACAGGAGCAGAGATTGTGCATGCGCTGCACCCTCCTCTGCACACACTGCCTCCTCCCGCCATGCCTTTTCCTCACACCTAGATATATATTTCCATGTAGGATTTGATACTCAAGCCACACAATCTGCAATCAGGAATGTCACTGCTCTGTCCACAGTGCAACTGGATGCTGCTCAGTTTTCCTAGGTAACAACCTGTTGTACTTCAGAAAGTCTTTTACTTTCCTTTTCCAAACAAAACAGTTGCACATCCCAAATTCTGACAACTTTATGACTTGTAAAGTTTATTAAGCTTAGGAAGGGCCTGGAAAACAATTTTATAAAATGGCAGCCCAAGGGATGGTCCCACACAGACATTTCCCAAGAGAAGACAAGGAAAACTTGGACAAACACCACCATTACCTTATGTGAAAACAGTTGCAGAACCCCATCTCTTTGCATCACTGAGCCTACTGTGGGAGGCTGCTGTGCCAGTACAGAGGCAATCTGGAAACCACAATACATGACCACTAAGGCTGGAACTGTACTTCTAGTTAAGAAGCCTGACCCAAACCAAGTTCCAGTGTGGCCAGGAACACTCTGAGCTCTGGCTCTGACCCATCACCCCACCTTCCACCACAGGGCACCTGACAGGTGCATGGAGACAGCACTGCTCTGAGTCACACCAGGGTGAAGCAGGCAGCCCTGGGACCAGCTCTGTGCTGAGACAGGCTGGTGTACTGCAGCAAGAGCCAGGGCTCTGGGGAAGGGCAGATGTCCCACTCACACCCTACAGTGTAAGGCATAGGGCTCAGCAGACTGCACCCCAAACCATCCCTGCCACACCCATACTGCCCAGTCCCAACATCCAGAAAGCAATCTAGCCTTCTGAAAAAAGTCTACAGATCTACACACACAACACATCTGCAGTATATAGAAAGCGGTACCTCAAGCTCTGTAGAGTCTTGCCTAGTACACAGTATGCCAAGCACAATCTTAATTTTTCCTTTTTGGAGCAGATAATATTTTACTCACTTTGTACACATTCAAAGACCACATAAGTACAAAGCAGTTCTGCCTCTGCCAGCACTCTGTGAGGAAAAGTTTATCACTGAGCATAATGGATTAAAAAAAATATATATATTTGCCTTATAACAATGACAAACCATATTGAGCCCTTCAACAAGGGCAATTGGCTAGTCACAGTTATGTTGGTAAATACTTAGGGAGTACCCTACATTGTGCTAAGCACTGTACAAGTGCAAGGCAGATAATGGGTTCTTTCTCAAGGACAAAACAGGGCCTGGTTTATACTATAAAGATAGTATAAAGGACAGGCAGGGACACACCACATACCAGAACTGTGCCAGTTCAAGGTGTAAAATATTCACATCCCACTCACTGAACACTTTTATAAGCTAACAGAAGGTAGTTTTTCTCAGCTTCACTGACGCTTGCTGTGACGGGGGAGAGGGGAAGAGGGGCAGGCAACAAAAAAAACCCCCAAACAACCAACACACCACACCCCAACCACCACAGGCAGAAACCTTTTTGCCCTCAGCCTGCCCAGGAAGGCTCTGCCAGCAGAGCTGCACACAGATTTGCTGTAGTAGAGACAAGGGCTTGCTAAAACAGATGAAAGCACATAATTAAGTCTTAAAGAGACGATGTCGGTTCCTCAGTGCTGCAACTGGCAACTGGAAAGGAGCTGACACACTTCAACAGGGACTAGTATAAAAGAGAGAGGAAGAGAGAAGAGGAAAGGGAAAGGAAAGCGAGCAAGATAAAGGAAAGTAGAGAAATGAAAGCTAGAGAGTACGTAAGATGGGCTTAGTCTGCTTGTGCTCCTGCAAACTTTGCATTTGCTATCCACCACAGGACTTATGCACACGGATCAGAACCAGATCTAATCCAGAACATTACATTTATTCCCACAAGCGTTTTGGTGTCAGCCTTTGTGCCAACATGACCAGGGAAAGGAAGAAATAAAGAACTTCTGCTAGTTAGCAACAGCAGAAACAGCCTTTCCTGACAATTCATCTCTCTCAGAACAGCAGCAGTTTTCAAATGATCCTTGAGCTAGAGACCAGCTGCTAGCTGTATGTGGCAGGATCAACCACTGTGGGCATGACCTTTGTATCGTCCAGCAAGATACCAGCAGCATTTGGAAGGAAAGCCCATGCACAGTGATCTTGCAGCAGCAGCCACCCTTACATCCCTGTTGGCTGTCTTTCAGCCCTTCTACCTGGATCAGGTTTAAGAGGGTGACTCACACTTCCTTGTGTGCATCTAGGATTACTTGTGAAGAAGGGTCATCCAGGCCAGTCAATATGACTGTGCAGAAATCATTCTTTGCCAGAAAGCGTTCCCAGCAAATAGAGGAAAATATAAACAAAATCCAGACCAGATTTTTTAAGTCATCCAATACTACTGACAGTATAAAGACCAGCCACCAATATTTAGCTAGTTCTACTGAAACCACATACAGGGCAGCAATTTTCCTTGATATTATTTTACAGTAGAACACTAACTATCCCTTCATTACTAATGGGGAACTGTTTTAAACTGAGCCAAGTTACACAGAATTATGGGGAATCACAAATTCTTAGTAGGTCAGTCTCATTTTTTAAACACAATCTAGTATCATTTTACACAGCTATTTATGCTCTTTGCATGTTGTTCTTGAACACGACATGACATGTACAATTAAACATTAAAGCAGTTTGAATAGCTACATGTTTATCAAGAAACATGCCATTTTCTCTTATGTCATCATAGTTACCAGCAGCAGAGAATGTACATGTTCATTAAATGAGTAATTATTGAAGTTACATTATTAGATCTAGCTTTTCCAATACATGAATGCCAAAGATATTTGAGAGAAAGAGATAAGCCACCTCTATTTCACATCCACCTCAGTAATAATGATTCAGACCTCCTAGTGACGACATAAAAAGCAGGATGAAAGGTCCTCTCAGTTTCACAGTAAAGCACGCTGGCTGTCACCGGGGAAGTAACACGTATTGTAAAAGCATTCCTATGACCTTCACCAGCCACCAAGGGAATGCTGCAGACAAGTTTCTGGCTGCTCAGAGCAGTGCTGGGAAAAGCTAAGCTGCCACTTAGATCGTATGCCACCTAAAAACACCCAACCCCCCCAAAAAGGACATAGGAAGCAGTACATCTTGATTTTCCATCAGATTTTTCTTATCTTCCAGTGTCACTTATACAGAGGTCAGAGCTGCTTTCTTAAATTTCTTTTCTAACCAACAGGTTACTATTTTTACCGTCTAATAAGATGCTCAGTAAACAGGCCAGTACAGCTGCAAAATCTCCTTTGCCTTTTTCTTGGGAATGGGGAAATATTTAACAGGTTGGGCACTTGAGCAATTCATAATGTTTGAGTACATTCCTAGGGAACTCATGGTAACCATCTACTTAATCTAAACTCAATTACAAACAACACAAGGAGCAAGAATGACACTTTGTCATGACAAACACAGAGCAAAAAGCATGTCAAGTGCTGCTCCATCATGAAGCCAGTACATGGGAACTCAATGTGGGAAACAATTCAGAAAGCAAAAAGGTCACTGAAAAAAGTAAACAACTATGTCAACAAATAATCTTGCCAATTTCCAGTTTAAGACCATAATCATTGTTTACAGAAGTATTTTTATTAAAACATGATACTTTTTTCCATTCTCCTTCCCATTGACATGCAGCAGGAACAGGACAGAATACATAAACACTACCTGTACTGTGACAGATGCATTTTATTTGAGTATGCTCTACTCAATGCTGATAAGTAAAAAACCAAATTAAAAGTCACAACCACAGGATGAAAAATACTTGCAGACTGAAGTAAATATCACTACTAGTGTTTAAAAATAAAATAACTACAAACAAATACATAGCTATTTAAAACTCCAGGCTAACAGGGGGGAAAAGTAAGACTCACAACCAAGATATGCTGGAAAGTCTGATTCTACTAGATGACAGATATAAGTTTAAGGAGCAGCAAAGCTGAAAAGCCAAAGATAGCTCAATCCACAGAATACCTGACATACTTGACTAACAACACAACAGAAAGGAAAAACGTAAAAGCAAATATTAGACGTAGCAAAGCAGCAGAATACACACAAGGCATCAGCAACTCTCTACGGGTCTTCTCCCCAGTGCATCTATTAATGTATTTACATAAGCTTGTGTTATAATTTGTTTAATGTAACAGTACTAACCTCAGCTGGCAATTAAGCTCAATTATGCGTCATTACCAGCAGGGGCAGTTGGGACCATACCTCCCATTACTGCCAACTACTACTCCTGTAAGAATGGAGTGTTACCTTTTCCAGGTTTGTTGGGAGGATTTTGTACATTTTATTATTTGTTTTTAGTTTATTGTTCAGATTGGTCATCTCCAGCAAGGGAGACACTGCTCACATCCTATTCTTAAGTCAGAAAACAGCAGCAGCTGTCAATTCTTACATTGTGGCCAAATCTGGGGGAGATCGTGAACTGCTATGTATTATTGATTTTATGCTATAAATCAGACATATCACATAAGCTATTGTAAAAGAAAATATTTAGTTTCCTGCACCTTGGTTAATTCATGTTCTTTTGATCTCTTCTGAGAAGGAGAGAATAAGTAATCCAGGTAGGGAAAAGACTGAAAATTTCATCATTTAAGACCAGTTCATACAAACATTAATTCTTTTCCACTCAGGGTGTTCCTCAGGTTAGGGCCAAGTTATTTTATGAGCTTTGGCTATCTTTGAGTGAAGTTACATTTTACAGTTTAATTTAGCAGTGGAAAACAGCATGATAAATTAAACTTGAGAACATTTTACCAGCATTCAATTATTTCCTCGCTCGTGCCACAAAAAATGAACTACAAAAACAACTACAGATTATCTTAGGTGATACCTCCTTAGACAGACACAATGGATTAGTCACTCTTTTTTGATCTTTCTTCTTGCAAGACTAATACATTGAAGTTCATAATTCTTCTTTCCCAAAAGTCCCATCTGAAATGTCTTTGGCCTCAGGTATCCAGGGTCATATGAAATTAATTATACTGAATGTAAGGTATGCTTTAGAAAGATTTATCACATTTGCAAAGCATCAGCAGTGAAACAGCAAGATGTCCTAAGAGGTACAAGGTCTGACATTTACTATTATGGTAAAATAAACCTCAGAGAAAAGGAGAAAATTACAGAGTAAAACTAGTGGAAAAGTTCTAGCACACCACCCAAAAATTTGGGTAAGAGTTTGCAGTTAGCAAAACTACTAATGCCTGGCATAATGAGGGAAGGACTGGTTTAATTTTAAAATGCATAAAAAGCCATCACACCACAGAGCGCTCCAAGTGCAGCTCACCACTTTGCCTCCTGCCCTGTCTTCTCTCATCTTTACTTTATTTGGTGCCCTTCCAAGGGAGGGGACTTGTCAGAGCCCAAGAGAGGAAACACACAGGAGACCCAGCACTGAGCATTTGCTTTCCCACAGGCTAACATGTAGCTCAGCCCTGACAGATGCAGTCCACTCCCAAGCTGCACCTCAGTCTCCTCAGTCTCTTTGCTCATCAAGCCTCCTCATTTCAGAAAACCAAAGAGCAGGAGATGCTGCGAAAACATGGGAGGCCTGGTTTTACCCACACTGTCAGCTCCTAGCTCCAGGTTCTGCCAGTGCTGCTGCTGCTGAGGATGATCAGTGTAGATATCAGGGCATCAGGACCTGGAGGATGAGGATCATGGAAATACATGCAACAAGAATGATGCAAATGCAGAAATACGACTGTAAAAGTCTTTTGTACGTAAGAAGAATGAAATAAAGAATTTGAATTGGGAAGAACTAGGTGTACATGACAAAAACGGAAGGGAGGCACCGCTTGCAGGCATGCAAGGGCTCTGAATTCATTTCATGACACCTTGTAACAATGCCCCCAGCTGGCTCCACTTAACAGCCATCTGTATGCAAGACTTAGGACTGGAGGGATGAGGAAATTCAGGGTAATTTTTTACTAAACACCACAACGAGTTTATGTTCTTTTTGCAGAGCACAACCTTCCTAGCAATAAAGCGTTTTTGCCAGCCCTGTGGGGAGGTAATTAAAACACTATTCTCTTTGGGGAAAAGCCTTGGTTTGCCCATGCTGGATCTGTGAGCTCCCTTTAGAATAACATCACTAAGCCCTGACAGGCCATGACAGATCTGACTCCATGGGTTTAAATTAAGAGTTAGGGCATCATGTTTCTTGCACTGACTCTAGGTCCTACAGTCAAGTTCAAGAATAGCAGAAGAGGAGAGTAACCAATCTGAAAGCAAACTTGGAAATGTGCCACCTTGGAAAAGGGGAACACAACTTTCTGAAATTGGAGGGTGTAATAGCAAGGCAGGGGGGAGGGGGGTGATGAGGAAACAGGGTCAGCAAGTACAATTAAGGAAAAGTAAAGAAAACACTGCAGATTAAAAACCCAAAGTGTACTTGCCAGGTCTGAAGTGGGACACAAGACTCTTGAATCCTTCAACATCCTATCAAGTTTTCTAGAAACCTTCTAGAGTTGCAGGCAGGAGTATCCAGCCTCTACACTGCACAGCTGAAGCATCACAGGTCTGTATAAGAGATTTTGAAGTTCCAGGCCTACTGGTAAGTCATGCAAATAGATACAGATTGAAGCTATATAAAAGCTTGGAAAACAACAAAACTAGGATATATTGCAAAATCCTTTGTTCATGTGTGTCACAAATAATATATGGTTAATGGAGCAGTAAGGTATCCTGTGGACCTGAATTCAACTTTTAGCCAAGAGTTCCCCTGTGACTAATCAGAATAATATAAAGCACAGTTTTACAGGTAATCACTACCTGTGTGCCAGTTTAAGAAACTTCCTTATGTCATTGAGCTCAGTCCCTGCTGACACAGGAGCACACCTTCAAGTCCCTTCTCTCTACTGATCAAGCTCCATCTGAAACCCCAATAGTTATTTTATATAATTATGAAAAACAATTTGGGTTGGAAGGAACCTTTAAAGTTCATCTAGTTCAACCTCCCACCATGGTCAGGGACATCTTTAACTAGAGCAGGTTGCTCAGAGCCCAGTCCAACATGGCCTTGAACATTTTGAGGAATGGGGCATCTACCACCTCTCTGAGCAACCTGTTCCAGAGTTTCACCACTCTCTTTGTAAAAAAAAAATTTCTTTCTTATATCTAGCTTAAATCTACTCTATTTAAGATCATTACTTCAGTTTTTGATGGTTTGCTTGAGTTTTTAGGAGAGATGAACTCTCTGAGCTTTGTCATAAAACTCAAGAGAAGCTCTTCTTTACATGAAGCTATTACAGACATGTTAAATCCTCTGGACAATCGAAAATCTCAGGCTGGACACTCAAAATGAGTACCTACTTAAGATATTTGCCTTTATTTGCAGTGGTTGCAAATACAGAAAGTAGTACTCTTGCATTGCAGATAGGTGTTCTGAAAATGCATACATTGATACTTGCAAACTGTTAAGTATTAATGAAAAAGGAGAGAAAGGGACAAAACTATAGGGAAAAGGATTAAAATAAACCAATTGCATAGGTTTTAAAGATCATACTTTAGCTATCCATATATAGAGGTGCCTTAATTGGTGGGCATATGCTGAAATCCTCTCAGAGTTTTTATTCTCTATAATTTTCACAGAATATCCTTAGTATACAAACCATCATAGACGTATCACTGCTAAACTAAAGAGCTCTACAGTGAGCACTCAGGCTTGCCTGAGCACCCTTATTGACCTTAAGAATTTTAAATGTGCATGTGCCCTCCTTTCAAAAGATATGTACACGTAAGACGCATTTTGTTCTAGCACAGTTCAGATGAAGAGCATAAACAAGTTACTGGACTGTGGACAAGAGCAAGAATGTGTAATTCACTGAACAGGTGCCTGGAACAGATATGGATACCTCACAGCATACCCTAGATACTCACTGTTTCACTCATCTACCTATTCTCTGATGAGACTAAGGAAAGGCAGGAGAGGTTTAGGCTGGAGGTTAGGAGGAAGTTCACTGATTTTGAGTACATTATGTAATTGTAATTTTAGGATTTTTGTATGGCAAACTAGTTTATAAGAGGCTCAGCTGCTTTTTACTTCTCTGCTTACATGATGGGCAACTACAATATAATTAATGTGGAAGGATAAGTAAAATTCTTGAAGGGAACTTTGCAATTCCATACAGAATTCCTCAGTTACCGTTTTGCTTTCTGCTGTATAAATCAGATTACATTTACCTAGCCTCCAAAGATCTGTCTACCCTGCTAAGCAGCTGAATCAGTCTAGTTCACAGAAAAGGAATTTTAAACAACCCAAATTATTTGGGAAATATTAAAACTTCACCAGCAATTTGAACATGCCAGTCTTCATAAATCTGTACCTTGTCATGGCAAAGTAGCCATGCTCAAGTTTGAATTGGATGCACAGTAGATGGGGGTACATCCTTTCATACAAATCTAATAATTAATATGGCTTTCACAGCTTCAGGTGGTTTAATGGGCCATAAAATTACAGAATTACTTCAAATCCACTAAGTATCTAACCATTTCCTGCAGCAGGGAAATCCAGGAGCTAAGCAGGGTCTGTCTGAAGACAAGAGTATAAAACAAAGAGACACTTTATATCCATGGGTGTACAAGTACAAAAGCTTAAATCATTTTTACATATGTAATACCATATCCATGACATGGACAAACAAGGCACATCCTCAGTATCACTGTCACTGCTGTGTTCATGCCGTCTTTATGCCAAGGCAAATCTTTACAAACAGACCTTCCTTTCTCACCACATTTCACTCCTTACATGATCCTGCCCTGCCTAACCCTCCTCCCACAGGACTGTCTTTCCTCTTGGCAGCAGTCAGAAGCAGAGTGTAAAACAACCAGTTAGGCATACATAATTCTCCCCTAAAGACAAAACTAGCCAAGAATGCATTGGGTGCAAGATACCAGCTCTCCACCAAAATAATCATAGGCCAAAGAGACTCAGCCAAGCCTGTAAGTCCTTCATTGCCCACTGTCCTGCTGCACAGGGAAGGAAGGAAGGAAGGTAAAAATTTCTTAGGTTGCTGACCAAGGACTTTGGAATGGTAGCACTCCAGAGGCAACCATTCATTGCTATAGCACTGTCATTGCTTTATTTAAAAAGAAACCCAACACACACACAACCCCTTCTTCCTACATTTCTAATTTAAGGATTTCACATGCACTCCCCTTTTCATTAACAGGGTGCAAACTAGTAGTTATCCCACTTGTTGGACTATACTGGCTACAAAAAACATGAGTGTTCTCTGACGATGGCCCACGTTCCTCACATGTTCAAACTACAAAGAAATTTCCCACAGCCACCATATTCCTGGGTCTAGTTTTACTATTAGCAGAAAAGCATAAAAAGCAGGCTTTAAATAGCATCCCAAATCAACCACCACTTCCTTTCTCATCCCAAAACAAGATCCTCAGTAAGTCTCAAGTCAGTGGAGAATTAAAACAAGAAATGCACTGCATGAGAGCCAAGGAAGATCCAAAATGAGCAAGTAATTCTACAAAATGCCACAGTCAAGACTCAAGTAGCAACACGAGGTGGCTTCAACTGGAAGCTTGCAGAGCATTGTGAGTAAGCAAAGCCAACCCAGCACCACTGAGAGTGAACACACAAAGTTCAACACCTACTGTAATACATGCAGAAAACTGCATAAACTGTACAAAGCAAGAAAGACCAAAACCCAAACAAACCCCTTCATGCAAATAATTGTATTTTAATATATTCACAAATGGCATCTTTGAATTTTTCTTAAATAAGACATGCAGTATCAAATGTTATAGGGGGAAAAAGAACAAATATGGTGTTTTACCTGTTTTCATTACACATTTTGACACATTTTGCTAAGAGTATTCTACAAGACTAAAAGTAAAGCATATTTCATAGAATGGTTTAGGTTGGAAGGAACCTCAGAGATCATCTACTCCACTGGCAGGGATGCCTCTTAAACGTATTTGGTTGCCCAAGACCTCATCCAATCCAGCCTTAAGCACCTCAAGGAGGGGGGCATCCACAACCATTCTGAGAAACCAATTCCAGAGTCTTATCCCCCTCATGCTGAAGTTCATCTTCCTAAGATCCAGTCTAAACCTACTATCGCTCAACTTAAAACCATTCTCTGCAGCCCTGTCACTAGATATCTTTATGAAAAGTCCCTCTCTAGCCTTCTTGCAAGCTCCCTTCATGTATTGGAAGGCAGTTACAAAGTACCCCTGGAGACTTCTCTTCTACAGGCTGAACAAGCCCAGTTGCCTCAGCCTATCCTCCTGGAGCACAGGTGCTCCAGCCCTTTGATCATCCTGGTGGCCCTCCTTGGGACTCTCTCCAGTAGTCCTATGTCCTTCTCATGACAGGGACACCAGAACTGGAAGCAGTAAGCAAGATGGTATCTCACAGGAGCAGAGTAAAGGGGAAGATCACCTCTCTTGACCTGCTGCCCATACTCTTCTAGATGCAACCTAGGATACAGTTTGCCTTCTGAGCTGCATGAGGGCACTGTAAGCTCACATTGAGTTTCTCATAAATCAACACCCCATAAGTCTTTTTCTTCAGGGCTACTCTCAAACCACTCTACACCAAGTCTGGATTTGTGCCTCAGGCTGGCCAAACCCAGATGCAGGACTTTTCACTTTGGCTTGTTTTAACCTCACACAACTGTCACTGGCCCACTTCTCAAGCCTGTCAAGATCACTCTTGATGGCATCCCTTGCTTCAAGTGAGTCCACTGCACCACACAGCTTGGTGTCATCAGCAAACTTGCTGAAGGTGCACTCAATGTTACTGTCCATGTTGCTGACAAAGGTGGAAACAGCACTGGATCCAGGACTGGATTCAGTTCCCTGAGGAACTCCACTGGTTTACCACCTGGATATCAAGCGATCGGTAACAACTCTGAGTGTGACCAGGTAGCCAGTTCCTCATCCACCGATAATATTAAACCAATATTGCTCAAAACCAGCAAAGTTGTAGTTTCAACCCAACATTACCTTGGCAAAGCGAGCATTTATCCATTTTGTAAAGGTCTTTTTCTGTACGTCATTGTGTTCATCTGAAAAAAGAAAACAAGAAGAAAACAGCGAGTGAAATTGTGTTCTTGCTCATCCTAGACTGCTCAAAACAGGGCATATTAAACGCTGCCCTAACTCAGCAGGAGAATTTTTTGCCAAATCTATCTGTAAAGCTGTGTGAACCTCTACAAGACTGTGTGCAGAGTCACACACATGCTTTAAACGTACTAGCAAGCACAGCAGCTCTTTTACGCTATACTCAGCCTCACATCACCTCTTGTGCAGGATAATAGGCTTCCCTTCTGTTGAAAAGCAGTCTATGAAACCACGGGCTTTTATTCAAAAGATTTCATCAACACCTTTTTGCTTGTATGCATGACGCCAAAATATGCTGAGGTCCTTATTCAACCTTCTGATGCAGATGGCAAAGCAACTCAGGAGCAAAAACGCAGGAATAACCCTTGCATTTGCATCCTTACCCACTCTCGGCTTGATTTCACACCTGGGCCTGGGTTAGGAACCACATTAGCAATCAAGACATAGTTGAGTTCAGTTGCAGTGTGGGAAGAGCTCAGCAGCCATTCCTTTCAGATACCCCTGCTGGTGTGGCACTAAATCACCACCACCCTAGCATTCAGAAGACAGCCAGAAGAACTCAGCAGGACAAGCAGGAAGCACAGGCAAGCACCTGCTGGTCAAACCAGGGGGAGGAGCAATAGCACTCAGCTGTATGCAGATAAGAGATCTTTACAGGTTAAGGAAGCCATTTGGGAGTCACCAATTTTGTAGAGACTATCCCACCCCTAGCACAGCTCTGCCTGTATCACAGGACACCTCTTTGGTAAATTGCACTGAGTAGTATTGAGTGAGACTGTCTCTCATCACCTGCACTTAAATGTCAATGAATTGCCTGCTGACAACAGACCAAGGAAAGGAAGTTGATTCACCATGAATTTTCAATGGCTGCTTGCTGCAGCCAAGAAGAAAAGGCCTACAAGAGGCCTTCAGGACTCCAACAGCTGCTTGATAGACCAGACCCAAGACATGCTTGAACCACCCACAGCACACTGTTGCCTGGGACTCTCTCTTGCAGAACCTCCTGGTGGCAGCTGGCATCATTTTTTCCATGCATTTTACCAGAGCACAAGCATACCACCATGGTGCTCAGACCATCTGTCCCTTCAACTAGGTTTAATCCCTTAAAAAAAAAAGAAAGAAAAAAAAAAAGACAAATTATCATTCTGCTTCTTGAAATTGTGATAAGGAAAAACTATACAGTCTGAAGAGATAAAATATGATTAAAGGGCACCCCTTAAAAGCTCATAAGCCTCAGACAGCAGCAATTGAGACTTATCCAATTAAGTTTTACCCACAAACCCCAGATGTTTCTTAAAAGTAGAAAAGCAAATTAAAATCACAGAATGCTACTGGAAGATTGCTTTGGTAGGTCACCTCAAAACTTCCATTTCAGATGCATGTTGGGCCAGAAACAAGATCTCACTCATCTCCACTATACCTAGCCATAAAGCTATTAAACACAGGCTACTGGAGCAGTGGACCACAGGGCCAGGTGTTTTTTACCTAACAGATGTGAATAAGAAATAGAGACTGTGGCTCAGTGAAGACAAGGGAAGAAGTCACACTGGTAAGAAATGAGATAACATGACTGTTAAGAGGCTTAAGCTTTATGAAACCATTCCTATGAATTTAAAAATAAAAGCTGAGTTCCGGCCTCCTTTTAGGCTGCAGCTGAAAAACCCGCTCAGGGCACGCCAAAGAATGTGCATCTGCTGCAGTGTGACAGCCAGCAGCCACTGCCCCTCCTCTTCGACATCTAAAGCTGATCCAACACAGCCTGCTTCTTAGTTGCACTTAGAGCTCAAACAGAAATCAAAAGATAGCCCACTGCAGAAAAAGAACTAAGATACCCACAGTGTATGCATGGCAGGCTGTGCATAAAACAGCTCGTTGAAATTCATGCTGATCTGGGCAAATATGAATACTTAAGACCTCATTAACCCTTCTCTCTTCCCTCAATGAAACAGAGCACCTTGCCATCAAAGATAGGTAGGATCTATCAGCAGGATAGTTGATGCCATCTCACAAGAGACTGATGAGGTCAAGATTTAAACTGCAATATACTACATATATTTACACCATTTTTGTCCTTCAAGTTGTGGGGGTTTTTTAGGTGACTGGAACAGACTAGATTATTAACTGACACTCTTGGACTCAAAGGCTATGTGTGTACATAACTCAGTCCCAGACTCTGTCCAAGTCTTGATAATGTTTTGCATTTACATTAATTGCAAATACTAACTGCATTGAGTATATTGATATTTAAACACCCCTCTCTCTATTTAAATACCATTCAGTAACCTTTATGCCTTTTCTGCCAACATCCTGAAGTACATACTGATGTAGAACAACATTTCACTAAGGCTTGGTCTGCTTTTTCCTTCCATAGCTTCTTACTCCTTAAGATGCTAAAGTATGACAAGAGGCCAAAAACTGTTGTATCAATTGTGTAAAAGTGTAACAACAGTTGTGAAAAATGTCATGGATTTACAAATCCTGTGGGCTAGGAGGTCTACACACCCCACACTTGGGGGCTCGGTCCCTTCACAGGCACACACATGGCAGGAAGTGACAGCTCTTCTCAGCATTACACCGACTTCATCCTTCCAGGACTCTGTCAGCAGACCTTGTTCCTCCAGCACTTTCCCCAAGACCTCAGATCCAGTTTGTGTAAGTGCTTGTGCTAAGTGTGCCACAGTAGCAAACGTAGCGTCCTCTAAAAATCAAAATATATTCCCTTTTTCAAAAAGAGGGTTTCCAGGGGTAGGGAAAAACACAAACACACACCAAAAAATAAGAAAGTGTATATCCCTGCTATCTCTTCAGTATCAGACCATCCTCCTTTTTATTTCAGTTAAGCAAGGAATTAGAACTCCCACAATTCCCACCTTCCCAAAACACCCTGCTCACTTATAAAATCCACAGATGATACTTTCCTAGTCATGCTGTGCCTTCATCTTTGCTTTGTAAGAGCCTCTGAAACTGGCCATTACAGCTAAGGCTGTGTCAAGCTTTCTGCTATGAATCTTTGGAAATAAATTTGTAACTGAAATGCTGGTGCTTTGCTAATAACAGTGACAAATTATTTTATCCCTCAAATTAATTGTCTTCAGAGTCCTATGAGTCTGCAAAGCCAACCCCCAGAGACTGACATTGTGATTCAGATAACAAATTAGCCACATCCAGTTAGAAAGAAAAAAAAAAAAAAAAACACACACCCCCAAACAATCCACCCCAACACTACCATTTAGCAAAGCACATGGTGCTCCAGCCAATCATCTCTTTACACAAGACATTAAAAATGTCAGCAAGTCACAGCCTAGTGGGAAACAAATGTTTTACCAAGTAACTAAAACATTTATGTTTCCTTTCACACGGCCACAGCCTGACAATATAAGCCAAGGACTGACTCAGGGCCAAATACTGCTTCATCACCCACCAACTGTTTCCTCTGGCCATCATGGCTCTGCCTGCCCTCCAGTCAGTTAAAGGACTTGTAATGGCCTATGTCAGAACAGTTTGTTCCTTGAAGAGGAAATAAAAAGAAAGCTAAACACACACAAAATTAAACTCTTGTGATGACAAAGAGAAGAAAAGCTTCCTATCCCGGATGCTTGTTTGCCAAAGACTTTTTCTATTATACAACATGATGCATATCCATGCACTTGGAGTGTGCTCAAAACAACTAGATCATGTAATCAGATGCCCAATCTGTGCCCCAGCATTCAGTCGCTCCCAGCAACCACTTTTATAGGCTTCTGTACCTCCTCCATCTTCAACACTGTCCCTTAACTTTATTCGGGCACCTTGGAACCACAGTTTGAGTCCAGTCTATTATTTTGTGAATATTGTATTCAGGAGCAAAAAAAGATATCTATATAATCTAAAAATAGAGTAAAAACAAAAGCTTCAGCAGATTGGAGTTTGTCCTTTGCTCAACCTCTGCCTCACACTGAGAGCTAGCTTTCTTATTCCCCAAAACGCATTACATGCTTGCATGACAGAACTGAGTGATTTAGTTTTTGAAAGACAAAGGTTATTACACCCAAAACAGCTGGAAGAGCAGCACTATAATGAAAGTGTCCCAGAGAAGCACATAGCCTAGATTGGCAAAAAGAAGTTAAAATTGCCCAACCATTCCAGCAGAAGTTACCAAAGGTCATCACACATTTTAAGACACATATTTGCCTTCCCCACCTCATTATTTAAGTTCTCAGCAAAGGAATTCAGAAACAGAAGGAGGAATTAGCCTGTGGGTTTCAATTAAGACACTTGGAATGTAACAAAGTTAGAAACATCCCTTTGCTTAAGCCTTGAGGCAAGCAAGAGTGTCTACCACAGACACTGCCCCACCCAGGACTAGCACCATCTGAAACTGACAACAGTAACCAAAAAAAACAGAAGTTTCATATTCTTGGGTGCAGCATTTTCTTTTTGATCAAACTCAGACTAATTCATGTACAAAAAGACACAAAATAAGTAACTGAAATTTAAGGATGGAAACCAGCATAGTTTTTAATAACTGCTATCAGGAGGCAAAAAGCCAAGCAAGCCACAAAGCTCGAGAGTTTGGGACCACAGAGCTCACAGAAGAACCTCTGATGCTAACTGGGACTACAGCATCCTGATGTCATTAACACAGAATAATCTTTATCAGAAGCCCCGAAGTTTCGGGGTTGGCTTTCTAATGGGAGAGGGTGTTTCATTTTTTTAATGACAGAAAGCAAAAGTTAAAACTACTCTGCAGATTCCCTTCTGTGTTGCAACACCACTGTAGAATAAACGGCTCCAGTAAAAAGTAATTAGCTTAGAAACTTTCACTTCTGCACTGCAATTCGGCAAATCAGTCATGAGTACAAAGTCTTCCTTCATTCCTCCTCCTTCTCTCTCCAAACTTCAACATTTGGGTAAAAACAGAATTACATTAATAGTGTCTTTTACCAAAAAGAAGCAATGATGCCAGCCTACAGCAACTGCCACACAAACAAAACAAAACTTAAAGAAGAAAAACAACCCAAAACACCACCACCACTACCAACCTGCACTTCACTCTCTGGTTTCCCAACAGCACACACCATGAAAAACAAGACAACACAGACAATGAGAACCACCCCCCTGGTTCTCACTGAAGCATCCTGCAAGTCTAAGATAAATTATACTTCTTTCACAATACATTAAATAATTATTTTTTTAAAATCTCCCAGCCACTGATAGCTTTGAAGAAGGCATCCTCACAGCTGAACCAATACTAAAATAGCCGCTTTCATACCTCCCAGCAAAAGCAAATCTAACACGCCACACTGCCAGGCTCAGCACATTGGAATGATATTCAGAAGGAAGACAGAGAGAACAGCAAGCTCTTGGGAGACAGAAATAATTCTGTGGCATAACACACTGGGCCTGACAGCCCACACAGTGTCCCAACACCTACTCCAGGCTGCTCCGGAGTGGGGCCAGGGCCCAGCAACATTGCGTTTCACTCCAACAGCCTGCAATGGCTCTCTAAACTTCAGTCAAACCAAGCAATATCAGCTCTCAGTGCAAGATAGCCCTGGGAAGACTTCATGTCCAGTACAAATACATTTGGGAACTTAGAAGCTGTCAGTGTTCACACAACAAGGTCTGAGGTTGGAAAAGTTTCTGCCAAAGTCTTTGGTTACAATAAAAGGTTTCAGCTATTTGCAAGTGCACTGTGGGAAAAGAAAAAAATAATAACCTGAAATTACAGTCTCATAAATATCTCTACAATGATCAAGAGTGGCTTGGATTATATGTGTCCTGTGGAAATCTAAGGTCAAACTTCACTCACAGGGAGAGGAAGATGCCTATGCCATCTCCCTAAGGTCCCAATCAGTATGACTGGCCCACAGAAAGATAAGAACTCCCACCCAGAATCTGGCTGTTAAAATGTTTCTAAGCACACAAATAGAAGAGAGTAAATTTACAGACAGATTAAAAAGGTAGGAAACAGATTACTACAGCTCATTTTTTAAATGAATATAAATTAGGTCTTTTTTGAGGTTGTAAAGAGAGTGGTAAAGAAAATAGAATTGCTTTCCACAAGCTGGTGTTAACGATCTGCTCTTTTTCCTCTACCCAAATTAGAACTATTATTAAGCTCACTTGTATTTGTGGAGGTGATTCACTAGGATAAGGTCAAAGAGATCTCTGTGATCATCTAGTGTAACCTCCTGCATAACACAGGAGATGTCCCCACAAAAAGCCCATCTGCATACCAGAAACAGGGACACAAAAGAGCCTGTGCAGGCCCAAGCATATGGTCTTGGGCAAGGAAGGGAACGAAGTCATAAACAGTATATCTGCAAGAATCTTTCTTCTAGTTATGTCAAAATTTCAGATCAGGAAGACATCACAACCAACCTCATCTGAACATTTTCAGGAACTAATGTTTACAGTACAAAAGACATAATATTGTTTTGCTCTGCAACATGCAAGTAAAGACACTTGCACTCTGCCAAGTTCTTATTCACAACACTGCACTTCTGTCCCTCATATTCCAGCCTTTTATCCCAACTCTGTTCAGCCAGGTTTCTCTATCTCTTTTTCCAAAAACCCAAAGGCTGCAGTCCCCAATTCCTAATGACAGCTTTACTGTTATTCATAATATGCCCCACCAGTGCCAGCTCCTCTCCACAATTTCTCTGGCCTCTCACTGAAAATTCCCACCCCAACCCAGCAGACAACATACAGGCCATAGGTAGTTGGGTATGGACCAAATTGTATTTTACGTGCAAATGCTGACTGGCAATCCATCAGGCAACAAGGAATATATCTATTTGATTTTCTAAAAAAACTTAACCTATTCTTTAGGCCCTGTATTTAGGGCCTCTTCTTCTTCCAGCCATTGATTTTCACACAACCTGTAGCTATTTAGTTAGCTTTATGACAAGAAAATTTCATTATATTTTCCACCAGTTCATCTAAATTGGATCAGTTTTGCAGGGTAAATAAAAAAAACACTGAAACACAAGACGTTATAGCAGCCTTCCAATACTTGAAAGGCTCTTAGAAGAAAACTGGGGATGGACATTTTACAAAAGCATGTAGCAATATGACAGGAGGCAATGGTTTTAAGCTTGAGAAGGGTAGATATAGATTGGACATTAGAAAGACATTATTTACTATGAGGGTGGTGGAACACTGGAACAGATTGCTCAGGAAGGTGATGAAGGCCCAACCCTGGGAGACATTCAAGGTCAGGCTCAATTGGGCTCTGAGTAACCTCATTCAGTTGAGGACATCTCAGCTTACTGCAGGGTGGCTGGACTAGGTGATGTCTAGAGGAGGTCCCTTCCAATCCAGTGCATTATATGATTATAAGGATAATCAGAGTATCCTACTTTCCTCTTTAAAACAGATTAATCAGATTTCAAAAACTCTATGCTGCTAATGCTTTAAAAATACATAAAAGCTATTTAAATGCTTCTGCAGCCAAGGTAACTAAATACCTCCTAACACAGACCAGCAGCATGCAAACCAGAGTTATTTAAAAGCAAATGAAATTTCTAACTTCACAGAATTTATATACTGGACTGCTAGGAAAGACTTAAGACATATATAACATTACAACTTCAGCTGCTGAGTCAAGGTTTTCCAGATTCGATTGCCTGAAATTGCTAATGGTACTTAGAGACCTAATCATAAGACCAAAAAGTAGCATGCATACAATTGTATTTCATCCTTGGAAGGTTTTTTTTGGTTGTTTGGTTTTGTGGGGGTTTTTGTTTCTTTGTTTGTTTTTATTAAACTTTCCAGTATCAATTAACCTTTGTCACTTGGAACAATATTTCTAGACCCTAAAAAACCCTAATGAACATATACAGGTTATATAGCTGTTGCAGTTTCTTAATGGTCATATTTGCTGCAGTATAAATAAAAGTCTTACAGCAATTTCACATGAATGCCTCAAACTAGCTTACCAGCATTAAGCAAGTTTCAGTACCTATGTGAATCCATCAGTCTTTGCATTGCTTCCAAGAAGTTTAGCAGAACTTTGCATTGAAGTGTTTTCACAGAAATTACAGTGTGGCAGAGGTCAGAAGGCACCAATCGAGGTTGCTTGTCTAGCTCAACGCTCCAGGTCAGAGAAGGTTGCCTAGGACTGTGGTCCAGTCAAATTTTGACTCCACAATCTCTCTGGGCAATTCATGCCGGCATTATAAAGAGAATTTCCTGTGTTTCAGTTTGCTCCCATTGTCTCTTGTCCTTCCTCTGGGCACTGCTCAGTAGCATCCCCCTGATCCTGAGCCTTCTCCAGGCTGAACAGTGACAGCTCTCTCAGACTTACCTCACAGGAGGAACACTCCAGCACCTGCATCATTTTAATGGTCCTCTGCTGGCCCTCACTCCAGTATGTCCATATGTCTTTTGTACTGGGAAGCCCAGAACTGAAGTAAGTATTCCAGATACAGCCTCAGCAGCACTGTCCACATACATGCAGCATGCTCATTGCAAATAAAAGGAATGAAAGAGAAAGGAAGCAAGCTCCTGTTTTACAAACTTGCCAGCATCTGAAGCTCAAGTCACTCGATGGAAAGCTGCTCACTAACACAATTTCTGTAAGCACTGGGCTCAACTTTTGCTGCTGACATCAGTGCACAACAGTTTGAGTTGAGGAATACTTTTTCTTTGGGCTTGCTTCCCCTCTTCTGTCTTTCAGAAGTTGCCTACCCAGAGATTTTAAGTGTAACATGACTTGATGTGACCAGTTTGAGAATAATTTCAATTAACAGACTATATAACACACTCCTCTGGTGGAGTTATAACCATACACTAACAGATTCAATAGGATGATGAAAGAATTTAAATTCCAAATACTTGTTATCACAAATCATACCAAATATTCTCAATTCCATACTTAAAAATACTCCACTAAGTCCACTATAGAAACTATCACTGTACATTAACCTGCTCTTAGCATTTACATGACTCACCTAAAGCATGCTAAGTGTTTTGTACAGCCCTGCTGAGAAAGGTAACGCCACTTCTTTAGATAAATTTAATATTCCATTCCCCATGCATGTTCCTTTACTGTCTAAGGAAGAGAAATAGTACACCTTTGGGGAAGCGGGAACCTTTGTGTGGAAAACATGCAATGCTAAGCAAAGCACTCTGTGCATGAATAAATGACGATTTTTCTATAGAGGTAGGAGGAAACACAGTCATAAAGGAGCCTTATCTAATTCAGGTTATCTAGTGAGACACCTTAATGAGGAAAGAACAAAAAAGAAATTGAGCAATGTATTGTGAATGTTCATTTCTTATTGCTCCTGGCAAGAATAAGAACTTTCTTTTGTCATTTGATTAGAACAGCAGTATGTCGAAGCATTGCTAATCCTATATCCTCATTAAACTCACATGTCCTTCCCTGGCTTAGTCATTAATTATGCCCCAAAGTGGAGCCCCTTCCCAGCTTAACATCTCTGAAAGCACATAAATTATGTTTGACAACTGCCAGATAAATATCTGGGATTTGTTAAAATAGGTATTTATGCAATTAAGCAAGGCACTGATCACTGTCAGTGTGAGACCACAAAAGATTTCCCACTTCAGTACAGAAAAGTCCTTCAAGAGATACCAATACAAACAGCCTGACCAGAACTGGAGAAGATACAGGAAGAGAGCAGTGAAAAAGCAATCCAAGTTCAAAGCCTGTCAAGCCCTTAGCAGCAAAGGATTACACATACACATCCCAATCCCTGTGCTTTTATTATTTAATGACTAGCATTTAGGAGGATGGAACCTGTACAAATGTGGAGACTGAGTACTGTCATCCTAACACATCAAATGGCTTTGTGAAGACAGGTAAAATCCTAGACACATTTGCCTTTCTAGAAACTGGCTGTACTAAAACAAAGAACACTTAATGAAAGCAGATAATTGGAAGTCAGCTTATTACTGCTGCCTCTAGCAAAAACGCTGGTAGATCACTCATACTCACAGGAATGATCCTGACGCAGGTGCATTTTCAGAAAAGGTTTTTTATGCCTTCCAGGTGCTAAGGAGGCAGGCACCATGCAGACTCAAGATTCAAAGTCCTTGCCCAGCAGGCAGCTGCCCAGCTGAAGCGCTTTAAGTCCCCAACTTTCTGCTTCACTCTCTGCCAAAGGTTAGTGTCCTTGTAGCAGACAGGCGGTGTCTGTGCCTCAGTGAGGGCGGGGTTTGCAGCCTGAGTGGCAAAATTAATTATGACAAACACCAGTGAAAGCAAGACAAATGAAGCTACTAGTACAAATGGGCTAAAAAAATCAGAGATAAAAATGTGGAATTAAGAGTCCATACATAGAATCTGTGGCTGAAGAAATCTCAAAAACGCAAACCACTGGGAAGCACCACTGAAGATGTGCTAATGAATGAAGTACAAGCACATGGCATCTAGCTGTGGGCACCACAGCAGCTACCACTCGAGGCCAAACCAAGATCAGCCATATTACCATAGTAACCCACTCCCCTGAGCAACAACCACTAAATCCAACAGGAATTGCAAACCCAGGCACCCATGTTGAAGAGACAAGTAGCACAGACCAGCATCAGACCAATTTCAATGCTGAAACAGTCACAGAATAGAATCATAGAATCAATAAGGTTGGAAGAGACCTCAAAGATCAACAAGTCCAACCTGTCACCCAAGACCTCATAACTACTGAACCATGGCACCAAGTGCCACATCGAATCCCCTCTTGAACAACTTCAACATAGAAGATTATTAAGAGACTATTTTGGTTATCATGTTCAAGAGCTTTTAAAATCAGACCTGTGATGCAACTTTGACCTAACTAGATGGCAATGTTTTTCAACTCATATGCTTAGGAATGTCCTCTCATACAGAAGGGCCTTGTATCTTGTAACACAGTAAAGAAACACTGTGAGGCTTAGCCTGAAAAAAAAGCCAGCATCTAAACACAGACAAACTATTGAGTATTGCTGGCACAACTGCTTGGTTTGGCAGATGAAAAATGTGCAGGGACATGATTAATAACAACCCACACTGGCATGACCACAGCTGTGTCAACGATGAGCTTTTGATGGCTTAATTCACTTATTTCAAGGAAAAGAGTATACTCTTTCCACCAGTAGGAAAGGAAGGCTATCCAGCAGAGCTAAGGTAAATTACAAAGTACAACATTGGTAGCTGACAACCATTTCCTCAATACCAAGGTTTATCTTGGAAACTGAGAGCATTTGTCCTGAGATATTTTAATCAATAAAAATACTCACCTGTTTCCAGTATCATAATGGATTAAAAGCAATATTAGAACTTAAACCTCACCCCAGGAAAAGCCAGTACAAGATCGCTATTGCTGGGTCACAACACACAGCAATTTCTGCAAAGGCTTTAACACTCACATTCTCACACTACCCCAGAAAGAAAAATCATTTGCAAGTAGTAGCAAATAGTATTTCTTACTATAAACTGTATAAAAATAGAAATACATCTCTCAAAATAAATATATGATGTAAGCACAGCTAGAACAAGAGCTGGCAGGGTCCAGTATGAGAATCGAGTATGAGGTTGGATGTTAGCATCTTATCTGCACACCTCCAGATCTTTCAAGAGCCAGCCACCCAGTTTTTCCAGATCCGCTCATGTAAATTATCCCAGTTACCTGCCAGCTCTGCTATAGCAAAGCCAAACTGCTCCAGAACACTGCAAGGGTCAGGATGTATAATTGCTCAGAGGTCAAGGGTCAAAAGAAGGAAAGAAAAAGTATGGGGATAAGGCAGAGATGCAATTCCAGAAGCGTGCAACAAAATTGGCTCTTTATAAAAGAAAAATAAACCTCTTTTATAGAGTGTTGTATTTAATGTGCATTTGCACTTCCCTGGATGAGAAAGCTACAGGAACATTTGCACTTCATACACGTTTATAGGAAATTCCAAAGTCTCAAAATAATGCACTTAACTTACGGCAAACTACAAAGCTCAGCAGTAAGAGAAAAAGGGTAACTAAATAAAGCCACAACAACAAAATAAACCAATAGCCCATTTCACATCAAACCTAAGTAACACCTTAATAGAATTAATAGCAGGAAGATTATTAAAATAATATTACCACCAGAGAAAGAACAAATGGTAGGAACAGAATAAAATAACTATAAAACAGAAATAATGGGTAGTATCTTAAAGACATTGTAGTCTCACATGATATGACAAGCTCTTTAGGAAGGACAAGCAGGGTAGCAGGGGAAGAGGTGCTGCTCTCTTTATCAGTGACCAGCTGGAATCAGTGGAGCTTCACCTGGGCAAGGATGATGAGCTGGTTGAGACCATATGGGTGAAGATTAAAGGGAAGACAGGGGAAGGTGATGTTACTGTAGGGGTCTGCTACAGGCCACCTGACCAGCAGACCCATGCAGATGAGGCCCTCCACAGGCAAACAGAAGTGGCTTCATGTTCACAGGCCCTGGTCCTTGTGGGGGATTTCAACCACCCTGACATCTGCTGGAGGGAGAACACAGCCAGGTACCAGCAATCCAGGATGTTCCTGGAATGGCAACTTCCTCCTCCAAATGGTAGAGGAACCAACAAGAAAAGGTGCTATGATGGACCTTGTTCTCACCAATAGGGAAGGGCTGGTGACCAATGTGAGGCTCAGGGATAACCTGGGCTGCAGTGACCATGAAGCAATAGAATTTAAGATCCTCAGGGCAACTAGGAGGATGTATCCCAAGCCTGCAACCCTGGATTTTAGGCATGCAGACTTTGATCGCTTCAGGGATCTGCTGGCCAAAGTATGGTGGAACAAAGCCCTAGAGCAAAGAGGGGCCCAGGACAGCTGCTCAGTGTCCAGGGATCACCTTCTCCGTGCCCAGGAACAAAGTATATGCACAAAGAGGAAAGCATGCTAGGAGACCTGCCTGGATGAGCAAGGAGCTCCTGAACACAGTGTCACACAAAAAGAAACTCTACAAGGAGTGGAAGAAAGGACAGCTGGAATGAAGGGCATATAAGGAAGCTGCCTGAGCAGCAAGAGACCTGGTTAGAAAAGCTGAAGATCAGTTACAATTAAATCTAGCCAGGGAGATCAAAGGGAACAGTAAACATTTCTATAGGTACACTAATGGTAAAAAGACAACTAGGGAAGGTGTGGGCTCCCTCAGAAAGTAAACAGGTGAGCTGGTGACAAGTGACATGGAAAAGGCTGAGGTTGTCAATGACTTCTTTACCTCAGTCTTCACTGGCAAGGTTTCCAGCCACACTCCCAGAATAATGGAAGATAAGGACAGGGAATAGAAGAAGGAACTGCCCACTGTGAGTGAAGATCAGGTTCATGACCATCTGAAGAACATGAAAGTGTTCAGGTCCCATGGGAAACACCCATGGGTGCTGAGGGAACTGGCAGATGAGGTTGCTAAACCATTCTGTATTATAGTCCAAAAGTAATTGCAGTCTGGGGAGGTCCCCACTGACTGGAAAAGGGGAAACATAACTCCCATTTTCAAGAAGGGAAAGAGGGATGACCCAGGGAACTACAGGCCAGTCAGTCTCATCTCTGTGCCCAGTAGGATTATGGAGCAGATCCTCCTGGAGGCACTGCTGAGGCAGAAGAATAATGAAGAGGTGACTTGGTGCAATCAGCACAGCTTCACCAATGGCAAATCCTGCCTGACAAACCTGGTGGCCTTCTATGACAAGGTCACAACATTAATAGATGAAGGCTGAGCAACTGACGTCATTTGCCTGGACTTGAGCAAAGCCTTCAACACTGTCCCGCACCACATCCTGGTCTCCAAGCTGGTGCAGTATGGGTTTGCTGGATGGAACATTCAGTGGATAACGAACTAGCTTGACAGCTGCACCCAAAGGGTGGTTGTCAATGGGTCCATGTCCAAGTGGAGGCCAGTGACAAGGGGAGTCCCTCAGGGATCAGTACTGGGACCAGTCTTGTTTAACATCTTTGTTAGTGACACAGACAGTAGCATTAAGTGTACCCTCAGCAGGTCCACTGATGACACCAAGCTGTGTGGTGCAGCAGACATGCTGGAGGGAAGGGAGTCCATCCAGAGGGACCTTGACAGGCTGGAGAAGTGGGCCCATGACAATCTCATGAGGTTCAAAAAGACCAAGTGCAAGGACCTGCATGCGGGTTGGGACAATCCCAAGCACCAATATAGGCTGGGCAGCAGCTGGCTTGAGAGCAGCCCTGAAGAAAAGGACTTGGGGGTGCTGGGGGATGAGAAGCTCGACATGAGCCAGCAGTGTGCACTTGCAGCCCATTTTGAATGTCACAGTCACTAACCTACCTGCTACTTGCTTACACAGCACAATAAATGTTACCACTGTTCAATAGGTTTGGAAATAAAAATTCACCTTTGAAGGGTATCTTAAATCAGCCAAAACAACTAAATATTGCTTCACTCCCCTCAAATTTGAAGAGTCCAGCTAACAAGGGCTCTGTTAGTGCTATTTATTCAGAAAATGGAACATCCAAACTTGTAGGTAAGCAAAAACTGAGTGAAAGGGGCACAAAGAAAGAATCACCAGTGTCAAAGAAAGGACTTCTAAGGAGTCTAGAAAAAGGAACATGTGAAGATTTTTGCTCTCAAAAGAATTAGCATGACTAAGAGCTGGCTTCACAACCTATTGTGCTAGTTTCAATTTTGGAACATTTAATTGCAACCTTCTATATGCAAGGGGCTTGTCTCCAACCCTGCACAGATAAGCACACAATGAAAACCAAACAACAACCTGCCAAAAACTACACAAGTTCAAAAGCTTTAGTCTTGTCTATAAGAGTCACATTGTTCCAGTCTTTCTATTTGTATCACAGCACTTCACTACTGTCCCTCAAGTCTTTACACAGCTGCAAAAAAAGAACAGGCATGAAGGGTGGTTGCCAGCCTACTCTCCGTTCAAATGCAGAGTGTCATTTGGGCTCAGTATGGGAGAACTAGAAGACGACCCAGAATTCTAGCTGCCAAGCTGTACCACCTGCACCTCCTGAACAGGAACATTACAGAAGAATTCTGCCTGTCTTCCAGAAAACTTATTTCTACTTTTTATTCTCTTACCTTTAGCAGAGCAGAAAAAGCCATGCAAGAGAACAGTATGTGAGGACACTCATTCTTAGGAAAGGAACAACTACAAAAAATTAAGAGTAAGCAAGGATGAAACATGGATCGTGGTATTTATCGTATCATCGCCAACCCTGTAACGCAAGTTCATCATCTGGACCATGTCAGCCGGCAAACCACTACATAACAGCAAGGAATTTGGGAAGGGGAAAGATGAAGACAAAACAAGTATCAGCTAAGACAAAATATTAGATTTAAGAGAAAAACAAAAGTGTCATCTTATAGCAACATCAAGAAAGAGTGGATGAAACAAAGAGCCTGTGGAATAGCAGATATTTATAGAATAGAATAAACCAGGTTGGAAGAGACCTTCAAGATCATCGTGTCCAACCTATCATCCAACACTACCCAATCAACTAAACCATGCAACCAAGCATCCTGTCAAGCCTCGCCCTGAACACCCCCAGCGACGGCGACCCCACCACCTCCTCGGGCAGCCCATTCCAATGGGCAATCACTCTCTGTGTAAAATTTCCTCCTAACCTCCAGCCTAAACCTCCCCTGATGCAGCCTGAGACTGTGCCCTCTTGTTCTGGTACTGGTTGCCTGGGAGAAGAGGCCAACCTCCACCTCACTACAACCCCCCTTCAGGTAGTTGTAGAGAGCAATAAGGTCACCCCTGAGTCTCCTCCTCTCCAGGCTAAGCAACCCCAGCTCCCTCAATCTCTCCTCATCAAGGAACTTCAAAGAGGTATTTAAGCATAACAGAAGAGGAGGAAAGCTGAGGGTCACACAGGAGCCACCACACTAGTAGCAATAGTGTACTTATGCAAATTTAAACACACACCACGTGGCTCACATGTGCTAAGGAGCTTTTTAAAAAATAAACCTTTGACAACATAAGTTACCATTTTGGAATTTTACCTCTTTCTCTGCGGCACATTTGGGTTTCTTCATTCAAAGGCAAAGGCCCAATAACTCTCATACCAGTGTAAGTGAAGCACATGACAGGAAAATAAATATACAGATAAACAAGAATAACATTTTCTGTGATTCATTAGATATGAGAGCACTACTCCACGGCAAATCAGTCAATAATAGAACAAGTCATAAAAGACAATCCAGTTGTCTCAAAAATCTTCAAGAGCTGCTATTAAGCCAGTAAAGTTTTTCCCACACCTGTGGCTTTGCAGGCTGAGACATTTTACAGGAAATTCCACCAAATCTACCATCAATTTTGTCTTTACTCCCATAGCCCACACTATAAAAAAATAAGATTGCTATAGATTTATTCATTTATTCATAGTGCCACATTTGATTTTTAATTGAACTGGAAGCAGTGGCTGTGGAACAACAGCTTGCTAAACTAACAAACTGATGAATACTTATTTTCCTAGTTAGAATAGAATAAACCAGGTTGGAAGAGACCTTCAAGATCATCACGTCCAACCTATTATCCAATCCACCTAATCAACTAAACCATGCAACCAAGCACCCTATCAAGTCTCCTCCTGAACACCTCCAATGATGGTGACTCCACCACCTCCCCGGGGCAGCCCATTCCAATGGGCAATCACTCTCTCTGTGTAGAACACTCCCTGTGTAGTTCCTCCAGACACTGATAATTTGTGTACCCACTCAGGTAGGTTGGGTTCTGCTGTTTGGTTTTGGCATTGGGTTGTGTTTTGTTTTCCAAATGGCTAGATTGATTATTTATAGGCTAGCCAAATAGTCTCCTATCTTACAGATAAAGTACCTTAACATTGTCAAAACAATAGCTAATTATTTACCTGTGGTGACTCTGCTGTGTATAATGTTCAAGGATATTCACTAGAACCGCTATTAGAACTGGCTCACCCTCATTTACTCTGGAAAGCGACCCATTCAAGGCATGCTGTTTCATGCCTGCTGCAGCAGAGGGTCAAGTGACAGAGCAGCATCCAGAAGTAAGGAACACTATGCCAAGACTTGATCAAAAAGGGGCTAGAAAGCATTCACGACCACTGCTTATGCTGGCTGTAAACCAGTTGTTTTTAATGGCATCAGATGAAGTAGCCTCCAGGAGCAGTACAAGAGCAGTGTTTACAAACAGAGCAGCAAAACATCACACTTGCTAAGCAGCTGATCAGGATTGTTTCCAAGATGCTGCAAATATTTAATGTAAGTCTGCTCATCTCAACACAGGTTTCATCAGTGTGGGTTTTAGAGTCACACATCAAAATGGAAGGTAGAAGGAAACACTGTCAGCCAAACCTTGCTCCCACATGCATTCGTTTATTTGCTAAATCATATTTTGAATATTTTTGCTTAAAACCAAGAGTCCACTTTTACCATCTGGAAATTTCTAAACCATAGGGTTTTGAGCTCATGCTCTTGCTTAGGGTTGATTGCACATGTCTGCCACGACAAGCTAGCTTCTCTCAAACAAAACCCCACTTTATACAAAGATATAATTTAAATAAGCATGCTTCTTCATTCCAAATGGGTGAAGACAGCAAGGACTTGGCAATAAATGAGTGAAGTTGAGCCTGGGAAGGAGGAAAGAGTTAAGGAGGTGTTTTAGTTTCTTTGTTTTTCACCCATGCTAATTATCAATAAATTAATTTTTTTTTTCCCCCACTCAGATCTGCACTGACCATGATTGAAACTGGTGAGCAATACCCCCACCTGTACCTACGAGCTTTTTCATCATAATTTCTCCCATTATCCAGTTAAAGACAGTGAAGTAGCAGTTGGGTGGGCATCTGGCAGCTACCACTGTCAACCCACCACAGGGGCTGAACAGCAAAGCTGCTCTGTAGTCAGTAAGGACAATATTAATTGCAGTAAAGTACACTGCAATGTATACAGAAATTTTTTTCCCCTTAGCTTGGGGAGGAATAAGATAAGATAGCAAACTAGTTTACTTGACCATAAAGCAATTCCAGCTCAGCTCCTGAGGGCAAACTCTTGAAGCTGTTTTTTATTGCTGTTAAAAAAAAAAAAATTAAACACCCACAACAAACCATCGAAAATACACTTTAAAACAGAATGCTCTACACACAATAAAAATGCATTACAGTACTTCACACCATCACTCATAAATCATTTGATTCTAACAATGAAGTAAATGACATTTTTTCTTGTATCAATCCATTGCCAAAACGAAGTATCTCAGAAGGAAAACATATCTTGCATTGTCAGCAGTATTTTGTTTTCTCTTTCAATAGCAAAATCAATAGTTACTTGGTTAAAACAAGCACTTTTTCCCCTTTAGCCACTGATACATTACTCAGAATCAAAAGCATCTAGCTCTATGCATTAAAGCTGGAACACCAAACTGACCGATTCTTTTCAAGAACATTTGACTATATTAAAGACAAGAATTAAACTACATCAAGATTAACTAAACACACAAGAAGGTATACTGCAATTGATTTAATCCTGTCTAAGCATTAGCACTTGCAGTTCTGGCTGCTAACATTAACTTGTATAATCAGTTCTGTCCACAGGTTAAGACCAAAAAGGATAAAACACTTGCTTCCATTTGATTTGCCAGTACATTTACTCCTAGCTTACTATAGCAAAATACACTATCAGCAAATCATAATTTGATATTTTAGTTAATCAGGAATATTTTCTCTCATTTTTATTAAACTGAGAAATGAGCTTGGTCATTGTGGGAAACCACATATATTCAAGACAAAAAGTTGAGGCATGTCCCCACAAGAAAGTTATTTGTGTAACCCACACTTGGAATCTCTTTTTTAAAGCTACTGGAGTTACTGCTTGTAGATTAGATAAGGAATGTCCCCATGAGGTTTCATGGCAACAGATAAAAGAACAAGGGTGAGACATCAGGTGACAGCATTTTCTGCCTTTCTTTTACACAGCACTAAGAATCTCAAATTATCATCAGCTACTTGAAATTTAAAGAATTAGTAACAAATTATTTGTTAAAAAATTATAAATGCAAGATTTAAATTACAGAAAATAAAAGGACAAAGATGCTATTTGGTTATACAAATTAGTTTCCAACTACTCAATTCCAAGTTTACATTTATTTCAGCAACTAAAATGAACATAATCTTGAAAATGGTATGTGCCTGAAAGAAATTTGACAAAAATCTGAGTAGAGACTATACATATGAGAGAAAAAAAGCATAATTTCAGAGGGGATCTGTTATTCTGCTTTCAGAATAACTCTCTGCTACCTTAAAAGAAGTGGTCAAAAAAAATGTTTTTCCTTATATATGAGAATACTTAGGTCACGCAGGCCAAGAAAATATTGAATTTACTATAGCTGAGCAGGGAGCAAAAGTTAATTTCAATGATATGCACAGAGTGAATTGCTTTTAAAGTGTTTTGCATTACAAGGTATTAAATCAGCTAAGAACCTTTTAAAATAATCTGAAGCTTAAAACGACTGAGTTGTGCAATTCAAGCAGGCAAAAAGCGTAACTGAGAGAAAAAGAAGTGATAATGTAATGGATTTAGCCCACTGAATCTGCTGGCTCCACATTACCAGCTCAGGAAGCCCAGGAAGATGCCCTCTTTCAACCCAAAGGAGGCAGTCCTAAAGCCTTGCTGTTGTGGGACACCCCACAACCCCATAGATGCGCTGGGCTGGAAACAGTAACCAGTACTAGATGGGGACAGGCAGGGACAAGATGTGCCTGGACATCACACACTATTTCTTTTAAAAGTTAGCCTTTTAGCTAAACAACTTGATGCATTCCTCCTTTTAGCCAGTTTACCAGAACAATGTGAAATACGTGATCTTTAACTTGGTCACAGTTCACTTACCTGCCCAGCCTTCTTTTACATACCAAGCATACAACTGAACACTGCATTTCTACACAGCTGTAAGTTAGTGTATCTCAAGCCCTCATTTCAAGTTTATCAGACCCAGGATAGTTAAGCAAGCCTGAACAATGTTTTTTCTCAATTGAGGGAGCTATTCCGTAACTGCAGTACAAAATCCACACTGTATGGATATTCAGCCAGACAGATACAGCCACCCTGCTTCCTTCTGCACAAGCGATACTAAACGCTCCTTTAGCTGTCAAACATTACAGAAAGCTTCCGGCACACATTGCTGTATGCCAGGTTTGATCTGGGCAGACACAGGGGAAAGCTGTTGACAGTCACCCTGCGCAGCACAGGAGTTACCTACCACATTTCCAAATTTCTGGGAAGAATTCTTGAACCGTTTGTTCAGTGCTTTCCTGAACACTGGGACAGAAATTTACCTCAGCATGTACAAGTGTCAGAGTACAAGGCGTCTCCTTCCCCTGTGGCCCAAGTGCCCTCCTCCACCCGGTGGAAGGATCAGCGGAGGAGTTACTGCAATTCACTCTCGGCTACTTGCTAAGTGAAGATTAGAGCACGCTCCACCCAGACGCCACACAAATTAGGTCACATAGCAGACCATACTGCTGCCAATTCCTGCTCTATTCATCAGGGAACAGGGTAGGAAGCATATGGAACTCTCCAGTTAAGGGTCAGAACATTTTAGTGAAAACAAAAGTGAACCAGCAGCAGATTATTCATCGCCCAGGGGGAACAGAGTTTCTCCATACAGCAGAAGTGAGTCACGGGCACCACTCTGTCCAACACAATACAGAGGGGCAAGGACTGCACCCAGCACCAAAACACTACCTTACAGTTTACAAAAGGGGCTTTTACTATAAGACAACAGAAAAATACTTTCCAGCTTCTCAGTAGGTATGTGCCTTTAATAGTTTTATATATATATATATAGGAAGAGTTGAAAAATTAAACAAATAAAATAAAACCAACCCAACAGCCCTTCAGAGCCTGAAAATCAGTTCACGTGAAGACCCAAACAGCAATTATGTCCTTACTATGTAATCTGTTCTTATACAATGTCCTTACTATGTAATCTATTCTTATGCATATCACCTACACCTATGCTATACTTCATAACATATCCTTTATCACCTGCTTCCAAAAAGGAAATATACTATTTTCATGTGTTTAAATGTTGGAGTTGTTTCAAATCAAACAGATTTGAGGTCCAGCACAGCTCTCCTAAGCAAGCTAACCAACCTAAGGCTTAGAGCAAGATGAATAATTTAGTAAGTATCTTCACAATTGTAACAGCGTGTGGTCTCACGATTAAGTAATTTCAAGCTGCTATCAGTGCATATATCTTGTGGGAACACAGATAATTCCTTCCCACCTGAAAGGAAGCTTTTCATTTGTAGGATAGTGCTCCTGGGATTTCCAAAGGGAAGCTATGAGAGCAAGAACGGAGATCCAAGTGGTAACAGAAGACAAGTGCAGTTTTATAAGCTTCCAGAATTTCAAATACTCTCAAACTATCCGTTTGCAGAATTAAGGAGGGGAAAAAAAAAAAAGAGAGAGAGGAAAAAAAAAGGCCCAACACCAAAACATTCCTTTTAATCACAGGATCACAGGGTTAGGCACTAACAGAAGTTCTTTCAAGCAGTAAAATTTAAATTGATCTCTCTTGCCTCTGGTGAGAACTGCACTAAGAAAAAAATGTAATGGCACATTATCAAGATGCTAACAGAGATTATTCAGTTACTGCAGAGTGCTTTACTGGCTTCAAGAATTGACATTTTACAGAAACAATGGCATGGGGCAACACCAAGGTCTCACAGAGCTGGTATCTTTTTTCTACCTCCTTAATACTGGAAAAACAAACCTACCCTCAAATGTCAGGATGACATCCATCTGGGTAATGAAGCAGGGGGGAAAAAAATCATCACATCAAATACTGCTACACTAGTAGAGTGTATGTGTGTATACATAAATACAAAATAGCCCAAAAAGGTTGCCCTGAAGAGTTTCATAAGTTTTCCATGGAAAAAAATAAATTATCTCATAGGACATGAAACAGCAATACACCCATTTGTTTGAAAAGGTAAAGTATAAGATCTCTTCTTTTTTCCCCCTCCCTCCCAGATAAAGAGCCAGCTTTGGTTCCAGTTTGGCACCAGACAGCCTACCAGTGTCACCATGCTCCCAGCACCTACCTTGAGAGCTTGAAAGGCTGTTAAAAGAGATTAGACATTTCTGAAGGAGGATATCCCACTATTCTTTAATATGTTTCAAACCATAAACCAATCTCTGACTTATACATGCTCACGTTGCTTAGTATTCAGATGACAGAAGAGTCTTAGCCATCTTGGCTTCGCCCAAACTAAATCACTTACATTCACACTCACCCCACCCCCCATTATCCCTTACATTAATATTTCAAAAGTTTCACAACTGTTGTGTTCACCAGTTAATTGTAGGACTGGTTGTAACACTTGTCTCAAGTTTATGCCTCTCCTAAACATTCAATGATAAAAGAAGAAAGGAAAAAATCCAAGAAATAGTTCTAAAAAGCTTACACAACAATACAAACAGAGCCAGAACAAACATTTACCCTAAACAAAGGTCCAGGCTAAAAACTCCTAACTTTCCAAGGGTGATGCACTGCAGCTGTATCTCACTGGCAGATTGAATATATGCAGATTTTAAAGAACTCTGACCTGTAACTTAGTAAGCTCTCCATAATCACTCAAAAGCAACTCCACTCACATTACTGAGTCTTCTTAACATTTTTGTCAGTTTTAGCAGAGTTTGGACTGAGCCAGAAAGGAAAAGTTTCTACTCTCTGCTAAATTGGCATGTATCCAAATCCACTTCATTGTTCTAGAAGCAAACATACGTGAGATCAGAGTCCCAGCCCATCCTTTTATTCTAAAGTTAGCCATTACACTGCTGCATCTTAAGAGGAGTTGTCTTTCTAAAAACCCATACTCAGACTCTAGCTTTGTACCCAAAAAATCATATAGAAAGCCCATTCAAATGGACCCATTTCTCTATTGATCAGCAGGTTCCACACTGATGAAGTTCTGACATCAAGCGCCTATCTGTCAGTTCCCGCATCTAAGCAGCATATTCACAGGTACTAGAAATCCTCAAAATGCATTTTCCATGTCAATTTTCACTCTTTGGCCCTGGTCACAAAACAGAACAGTTGACCCATGGTATTTCAATTGAAATGGGTAGGAAAGCATGGCAGCAAGAAAAGGAAAGAAATATTCCCAGTTTATTCTGCAAATCACCCTTCCTCAAAACACTTTGTCTAAATTACAAAAAATCTTGCTCCCTGGAGATACCACCAAAGTTGTGATTAGGGAGAAAATGTGAGGGGTGAAGGCACTGCTACAAATATGGACATTCAGAAGACCCAGAACACACAGTAAGCAGAACTGTAGAGAACCAAAAGACAACTCAATACTGGTATCATCATAATTTAATGCCTAGTTTAATAAAACTGGGGGCATTAAAACTTTCAGACAGAATAGCAATTAAAGTTGCACCATGACAAAATTAACAAGTTACAGGTAAAAAGGAAGCCTCCGACACAAGCATTACCAAGATGAGCCTTTGGCTGCAGGTGCGACGCAGCCAGGGCTAGCACAGCACTTGAAATGGAGCAACGCCACAGAAAACAGCCTTTCCCTGAAGGGTTTCCTGCCATGCTTTCCACAACCTACTCCTGTTAGAGTTAGTACATTTGAACAAAGTTAAGTAAAGCAGCTTGCATCAGGTGTGGAAGATAAAAACAGACACACATGGCTGACTCTTGGCATCCACCACAGTCTCAAAAACATAGATAAGCATGCACTCACCCAGCAGAGAGTAACAGGTCTGCCTGTCAGTGTCCTGAGGCACAGCAACCTTGTACTTTTTCCACATGACTTTTTTGGCTGTTTGAATGCTCATGATCAAGCTCACTCTTTGAAAAACAGGAAAGTGAAGATGTAGAGGAAGTACACGCTAGTACCCACACAAGAACTGCATGCTGGGATTCAAGGGGGAGGGAAGCACTGGTTTTCCTCAGAAGGTTTGATACATTTAGCCACAGGAGGACTGATAAAGCCATTCAGGAAACAAACCTTTTAAAACACTGCATGTTAAAATATAACAGAGGTCAAGCTAATTGAGATTTGGGCTGGTTTGTTTTCTGGTGTGGGTGGGGTTTTTTTGTTTTGTTTAAAAAAAAAAACCCACACCCCACACACAGATACACTGAGTTGCTACTCCTTATGAAAACAGGACGCTCCAGCTCCCAAAGCATCAGCAAGTTAAAAATCTCTGTACAGAAAACAGGAAAAAGTGACAATTCTCCTTTTCTGTTCAAGTCAGCTGTTTAAACAACATACATTTAAAATCATAAATATTTTTATCATGTACTCTGCAGAAAGCTTACAGTATTGCCATAGCACTTTTTTCCAACCATTCCATAGAATATGAAACCAGAACAACTCTGCAAGGTGGCCCTACATCTTTTAATGGCTTTTACAAAGAACACAACAAAACCTTTAACACAAGATTTCAGCAGAAAAGGAAATTCTACAAATACACCTCCATGGCAAAAATCACAAACTCTCGTTAGGCATGTCTTTTCCACTGTGCACTAATTGCAAACAAGACCAACCACAGCCAGCAAAGCAGAGGGTTAATGCAAGACTATGACAGCATCAGAGTTATTTTTCAAGTAGGCCTTTAAACAATATTTACCACCGATACAGAAAGTAAATTCAGTCCCTCAGCCTTCACATCCTGTTGCCAACTTTATAATTGAATTGAGAGGGCTCAGAATTCTGTAGTTATGGAAGATGTGCAATTCTAGATTACAAGCTTTAAGATACCAAACTGTTCCAAATTTCAACCATCATGAAAAAGCAATGCATGAGGAGTCAAACTGCAACACAGAAGTAAAGGCATTGAGACCACAGAGGAGCTGTAGACAGGAGAACTGGTTTCAAAAAGAGAAAAACAGATGTCACTTGATTTGTCCATGTCATTGTATTATGCTACCAGAGAACTTTTCTAATACAGCTCGTATCTTTTCATTAGTATTTTGTTGGGACAATTTACTGAGTCACCAGACAGCCACTACTGGGGGTGGGGAAAGATCAAGATAACTTTTCTCTCTCTTTTTTTTTAATTTTACTGGAGGCAGGATTTGGTTACTTTGTGGGTTGGGTTTTTTCCCAGATTTAAGGATTCCTCTAAGTTAGAGCCTGAAATTCAAACACAAAAGGAGTTTTGTTTCTGTGAATAAAAAAGACCATACATCCAGAGGACTAAATCAGACATTTGTATCCAAATATTTCTGTGGGCTACCCAAACAAGTGCAAGGGTGAATAGTAATAAAGTTTTAAAGCTAGAATTCCTATTTTGGAAATAAACAATCATGATGTATTTTGGCATAGCAAATACAAATACAAACCTTATTGCACCAAACACTTCACAAGCACAAACTAAAAAGATATTGCAAATTCTACCGAGCATATGATGACAACTTGCAGGCAGCCATGCACAGACACCAGAAGTCATACCAACAGCACCTGAACCTCCTTTTCTCAGGTCTTGACAAGATTGATTTAGAGTCCATAAGAGCTTTCCTATTGATTCAATACCTCACATTGGTCCCTGACACTCCAAAGTAAGGCCCATGCACAAATGAATTTAGACTCTCTTCATCAGACACTTGCCAAGACTGAAGGACACATACAAATTTCAGAAGTTAGCTACTTTATAACACCACATCTGTGTTTCCAAGTCCTCAATAAAAAAAGGATTGGTAGTCATGGAGAGCAGTTAGAGAAACACCAGTTTCCATGAGCCTCCATCAGTCTTCAACATGAACACACTAGGCTGAGGGAAATCACTCATTCACAAGAGAGCTTCTGGGGAACCTCAGCTCCTAAGCTCTACCATCAGCAACTACATCATGTACATGAGAGAAACCACTTTTACCTACCGGGAAGCTTTACTTACAAAACCCAACAATTCATTAAGATTATCCACTAACAATATTTAATAACTTAAAGGAGGAGGTTGTTTGTTTTTAATTTAAACATAGTGCATCTCTTGTCTAAATGGATCTAGAATTGTTAACATTAGTTTCATGTCAGAATCTGTCTGCAAAGAAGTCAGCTTTAGGAAAGAAGGAATATTTATTTAAGCTAAATTTTTTAAGTGAAGCTACGGTCTCTGCCAAAGTGTGAAGTGCTGGGTGTGAAATCTGTGTATTATCACAAGAGCTGATATTCAAGTGAGAAACAGAACCTTTGGGGGAAAGTAATCTTTGAAGAAGACAAAAGAAGATTGAGTTTGTTTTTAAAATTAAAAATAAGAGTTCAATATATTAGCACTCTACCCATAAACCACTTCATTCATTAGATGATGTTCCTATTCCTACTACTACTGAATTCAACAGGCCATTTATTTAGCAGCTGACTGGAGCATGTGTTCTCTTTTATTCACTCTGGTGTTGACAGCAGTAATCAAATTTTGTACATACCACTGCCCCTATTATAGTTCAACAGCAGCTGGCTGGCTGCCTAGTCTTCTTATCCTCATGTAAGATAAAAAAGACCAGGCAAACAGACCAGCTGAAACTACAGTGGGAAGACAGAAGTGGAGTGAAGCCTAAGTAGAAGTCTAGTCAGTAGACATGACGGGGGTTTATGCTTGTGCACATATTACAAAGCACAGAAAAGAATGAGGCTAGGCTCAATGCAGGAAAAATTAACAGTTTTTGGAAGGACTGGAACTTAGATGGCAACTCAGTCATTATAGGAGGGAAGGTCTGAATGCCACACCTTATACATGAAACACTACTCATCAATAGCTCAGCCCACATCATTGAACAGGAAAGTGGGGGAGGAGGGGGGAACACAACATAGAGGTGAGGGAAAAGGCAAAAAGTGGTGGGGAAAAAACAAACAAAAACCAGAGAACTACATCCGTTCATTTGGAGGTGAGCTCATAAATACTTTGGAACACTTCTCTATCGCAGCCCCAACATGTATGAAGTCAGCACTGGGTTTGAAGTAAAATTAAAGTTCACAGAAGCAAACAACAATGGGAGTGGAGGGCAACATCCTTTAATTATAAAAATCCTCTGTACACAGGGTAGTCTAGAATGAGATTGGTTTCCATTTCTTCTTTGCCGTCTGGGAACTTTCCAAGAGCCTTGAATGCTTTGACTCTGAGAAGAGGAAACTGGCTTCTTTTTCACAGCCTCCTTCTTCCAGCTTAGTTTCAAGTAGCCCCGAGTTAACCCTGTTCTGAACTTCCAATCTTCCAAACAAGTACGTGGAAAATTACTTGTTTTATAGAGGAGATAAAAACCACCAACCCTCAGGATTTCTTATGGGAGCAGAACAAGGGGATAGAGTTCTTCTGTCACCTTTTTCCATCACACACACGCAAAGAACATTTTGGTGGTTTGTGGTTTTTTGTTGTTTTTTTTTTCTTTGCTGGCCTGACAGACATGTTTTGAACCAACACATCACACAAGTGGTACTGGAATATGTCCACAGAAGGGCCATGAGGATGATCAGAGGGCTGGAGCACCTCTCCTGTGCAGACAGACTGAGGGAGTTGGGGCTATTCAGTCTGGAGAAGAGAAGGTTCTGAGGAGACCTAATTTTGGCCTTCCAGTATCTGAAGGGGGCCTATAAGAAAGCTGGGGAGGGACTTTCTAGGGTGTCAGGTAGTGATAGGACTAGGGGGAATGGGAAAAAAAATAGAAGTGGGTAGATTCAGATTGGATGTTAGGAAGAAGTTCTTCACCAGGAGGCTGGTGAGACACTGGAACAGGTGGTAGAAGCCCCATCCTTGGAGGTTTTTAAGGCCAGGCTGGATGTGGCTCTGAGCAACCTGATCTAGTGTGAGGGGTCCCTGCCCATGGCACAGGGGTTTGGAACTAGATGATCCTTGAGGTCCCTTCTGACCCTAACAATTCTATAATTCAAGGGCAATGTTAAGTACAAGGATGCTGAAAGGGCAACAACAGCAACTTCAGCAGAAAGTAATGTCCCAAGTGCCTGTTGCATTTTGATGGAAACTGGTCATTAATTTAACCCCTACCTCCAGGAAACCAACAGCAACTTCAGTTTTTAGAATTTCCATTGAAACCTCCATCAGCATAAAGCATTCTCCTGAAAAGGGCATTAGCAGTACAGTAACTGCCCTGGTACTGCAGAAAAAGAACAGTTTTGAGTATGGCAGATGTTGGAGCACTACAGTACAGATAACACCCAGACACACTCTCAGTGCTCACACAGGCAGTTCCAACTCCAAACCCTTCCAGTATGCAGCAACACTTCAGTCATGATGCACTTGACACATATCATTCTGGTAAAACAGCATATCTGTGGCTGCTCTAAATAACCAACTGACTCATCCTGCAAAAGAAATAACATCAGCAACTGCAGAGAACAAATTGTGACATCTTTCAAGCCGCCACAATTTTAATTACACTTTTTCAAAGTCTCTCCTGGGGAGGATGGTGAGGGGTATTGAGTAGAGAGAAGACTGTGTGGAGCACACTATTCTGGTATTCTTCCAGAAGTGTTGTTTACATTATGATTGTACCTATGAAACCCAAATGACACGACCAGCAGCCTCCTTTCAAAAAAATGCCCTAGGCCACCTGTTTCTAGCAGGCCAGAAGAGTGACAGCAGATCCATAGGAGATGTAGGAGTCTTCTGCATTTTATTTCTCATTTAAGAGCCTGAGCCCATCATCTGAAACAAGGTTCATGCCCATGAATGGGGACGTTTATAAAACAAACCCAAATCAATCTAGGGTAGATGCACACGCATCAATGGCTTCACAGTCCCATGCTTCTGTGCTGAGGTATAATGCCTTTTCCAGCAGGAACCATACTCTGGGCCCCAAGCAGCAGCATGCAAGCCCAAGCACAGGAGAGAAACAATCTCTTCTGCCACCCTGACCCCTCCCAAGCTTCCATCCTGGTGGTTTACACTTCTCAAAAAAATCACTTGCCCTAGAAACAGTCATTGCCCTGCTGCAGTGAGGCAGACAGGGGAGCCGGGGCTCAGCCTCGCAGCCAAGTGGCTTGACCGCTGCTGGTAGGCAACCCCACCCAGGACAGAGCACTGCCCTCAGCATACTCTGCATCATCAGGAACTGCTGGGGAAGAAGAAGAAAAAAAAAAAGAAAGAAAAACACACCACCACAACTCTGCCTTCAAAACACATCTCCAGTGCCCTCCATGTACCAGGCTTGAATCCAAAGCTTGGGGAGCAATGACTTAGGCAAGCACATGCATAACAACTTACTTGTACCTTTTCCTGCCACTCATCTTGTAAAAAAATCAGTTTGTGCCTCCAAGAAAAGAAATATCTGAAAGCTTCCTTCTGAATTGCCCAGGGATTTTTTTCCTTAGAAAGTATCTTCTGGCACATTCTTCTCAAACCAGAAGATGTAGGTGGGAGGAATGAGAAACATACAGGATTTCATTCTCAACTGCATCTATCTAGGTCAATTTAATTTTGAGCACACATCTATAGGTATCCATTCTAGCTTATGTCAACTAGTGTACTTCTTCTAACAAACTCGGGTGAGGTACACCACAGAACAATGCAGAACACTCCAAAGACATTATATGTCAATACATCAAATACTCAGAGCCCTACAGGAGACATCTGCAAGGAAGGACTCTCTTCCTCCTCCTCCCAGCCCATCAGCTACAGAAGCAAAGTACTAACCACCTTCTAATTTTAGGTACCACAAAATGGTACCTAGCCACTCCCTATATACATGTATACACACATGCTATATATACACACACTCACAGATCTTACTAAGCTGACAGGAGCAGCCAATCCTCCCATCTCTCCTCATGCAGACCAAGCAGGGTCACAGAGAGGCACAAGGGTTGGCCTCAGGCTGGGCAGAGGGGATGGACAGCGCACAAAGCCTGGAGAGCAGCTCTAGTCCATGGCCCTCCACTTGCCAAAGACTCAGGTCTTCACTGAGAATGCCTGCATCACACCTAGTGCTGCAACCATGACCTTCATCCTGAAAGCTAAAACCCTCACCTGCTACCACTGGAGGAGAAGGAGGGGAAATAATCACAATTAAACTTATCACTGGCACATCAGCAGTGGTGCAGTCAGCAATGACCGAGGCATTAGTAGCTAGCAAAGTGCCAACAACTGCAGCTTCAAACACCTAGAAGTTTGCTTTCTTATTCAATGGCCAGCAATGATACATGGATGATCAGACAGCACCCTCTAAGACATTAAATCTTCAGCTCTACTATTTAGAACACACTCTTTGAGTACTGCCACTGAGCTGCACAACTATGCATATTTTAAATTAGCATCACATTTCTCCCACCCAGTCTACTTCTCTTGCCATGTAGTTTATTCATCCTTTTTCAAAACAAAAAGGCACAGAGGACAAAGGGAGAGATAGCATTGTGCAGATCTCCTCTACCTTCTGCAGGAGCTGTTAATAAAGTCCTTTGGGCTTCCAATAGTCACCATGCTGGGGATGTGGAGTTTTGCTCACCAGGAAAAGAGGGATCTGCAGAAAGCCTGAAATTCTCTCCATTCCTTTCTTGAACAGCAAGAATAGTGTAGAGAGCCACTTAAGCTAAGTAATCTCTTATAATCTAGTCCAGAAAGCTAGAGGTCAGTTAGAAACTGCCAGAGATATCCTAAAAGTCAATAAATAAATAAGTAAAAACAGAAATTCTGTTCCTCATGTTTATCTAGCTGGCTGCAGGCAGCTTCAGGAGTGCCTTCCTGCAAGCAGCTTCCTGTCCACCAGCACATTTTGACAAATACAGGTGAGAAGTTTGACTCATTTGTGCTGACTGGAGTCAAGTCTTTTAAGACTAAATACAGCAATTGGAGAGAAAGGACAGAGTTACATGTCCAGCACAGTGCATCTCCAGTTAAACTCTCCATTCCCCAAACGATAAAACTGTCTCCTGCCAAGGACCCAAGACAAGCACCCCCTTTCCAAACTAGCAGTGCTATTATGGGAATTAAAAAAAAAATAAAAAACCCCACACCAAACACCACCAACAACAATCAACCAACCAACACATGCAACATGCCTACACAGCCCAGCACAGGAAGGCTCTGCTGGAAATGCAGGACCCAGTACAGAGCCTGAGTGATGCACCCAGCCTAGGCTCCTGGTGCTGCACCACAGCCTTTGGGGACCAAGCACTGCCTGGCCTGATGAGAGCAGGTGCTGCATCACTCCTCCTCCTGCAGTATGCCAGAGGCAGCCTCAATGTTTTTGAAATTGCAGAAAACCCATCTTAAAATTACCCACTCTGCTGCCACAGTACAAGGTTTTACTTCCATGAAAGACCCCACTACCAAAAGAAATAAAAAAGCACAGTGCTCTTTAAAGCCTCCAACTGCACACTTACTATACCTCTTGCTATTTTGTCCTAACAATGAAATTGCATTCAGTGTTAAGCTGACACACTAATTCAGAGCCTTTAGCCACTGATCTCCTTTTAACAGCTACAAACCATTGTGAGTCCGCTTAAAGTTGCCAGGAATGCAACAAGGCCAGAGAGTGTATTTCAATAGATAATCCAATATCAGACATTTTGGTAGGTGTAACACTCCACAAAGACTGTAATACAGAGACTAAATAAATAAATAAAAACTGAAAGAAGAGGCAATTTACTAAAGTAGTACATCATTAAAACTATTGTTAAAATTGATGGCCTTTTCCCCCTCCCTCACAGAAGAAAAAGTGAGGTAAAACAATGCCCTTTGCTAAATACTGAATCTACCTGCAAAATAACTGATTATTAAACTAGTTTGAAATAGAGCTCAGTTCAGAGATCCATCGAACATCAGCTACAGCAACACAATGCCTCCACACCACACTGCCTGCTAGCAATAGGAGCCAGATAAGAACAAAAAGCAAACCAACAAACAGCAGCAACCTGCTTGCTTAGGGCCACAGGAACAGAATTAAATGTCTCAGAGGAAGGGCTCTTCAATTTAGTACAGCATTTCTGTGTATCAAAATGACTAGGGAATAAGAGTGTGGAAAAGAGACAAAGCACATGGCTCAACAGAATTGTTACATAGAGAGAGAAGAGATCCACAGAGATGAACCCCATAAATCCCAAACCCACCTAAAAGTAACTGTACACACACAGTCATAAGCCAATATCTGAGAACAGTGAAAAGACGGGTGCACATCCTTTCCCAAATAAAGCACCTTATCTCAAGCCACCTACCCTAAGCAGGTGGCTAGGGACCAAAACGGCCAAGTACTTAAGCAGAGGCTAGGGACCAGCCCGGTCCACACATCAGCTGAAAAGGTTACATAATAGCTGGATCAGCAGGTACCTCACTCAGCTCCACACTAGCTAAGCAAACCTCACAAAAGCCACCACTGTGTACCATCAGTTGAAACCTGGTAGAAACAGGACTAGGAAGCAGCAAACAGCTATGAGGCAGTAACTGATTCAATTTTGCAAACCAGCACAAGGTTACATGTTTACATCTTAACTTGTTTTCAATATTTTTTTCAGCAAGCTTTCTATGGATATTTTTTGCAGGCTTCTGTCCGGTCAAATCGAAAACACTGGGCTCAGTTAATTAAGCTCAAGCGTGCAGAGGAGTAATTACCAAAGCTCCACTGGACAGAAGGATTGCATTCTTTTATTCTTCAAATGCCACCACCCACTAAGATACCATAATAAAACTCCCAGAAAACTTCCAAGCAAAGCCAGCTCGCACAGTACAGAAGTTGGCCTACAATCACACAGTACCCATCCCTCCAGCTGCATTACACGTCTCAAAGTACACTGATGAACTCCAACATTGCTGCCCCAACCAGTACGGCTTTTGTCACCAACATAACTGAGTGTTAGTTGAATTTAAATCTTAAATCATATGACAGTAGAGATACAGGCCGTAGGAAGTTCCAAGAAGTCTTCCTGTGCGAGGCTGACTGGCAAATCGCACGTCGACGAGACAGAAAAACGAACATTTCTGCTTCACACTAACTGCAATGCAACACACGCAGCGCACCATTGCCACAAAGATTTAATGCCAGCAGCATATGTTTACTAGATTATTTTAAAGCCATCTGAGGGTTAAAAACAGATGCAAACACTATACTAACAACATTGTTGGTCGCCTTACTGAAGCATCACAACTTAAACCTGAAGTGGGAGCGGGTGGACAGTCTCATCCAGTCTGAGCAGCAGCCTCTCTGCTATTCATCACAGCCTCATTTTGTATGATCAATTATCAAGCCATCTGACATTTACCATAACAATCTTACAACAGGCTCAAAAAAAAAAAAAAAAGGGTCAATCACATTACTTATACAACAACCTTTTAAAAGCTGAAGCTTTTATATTCAAGGGCAAAAAGGCAAATTCTTAAGCATCTTATCCTTCCCCTGGTTGACTAAAAATGACTGTTCTGATGTATTTTAAACATATATGTATAGCTAGTACATGTGTATGTAGTGTAAGGAACTTTTCTTCAAAGTTTTTACACCAAAGTGGATAGACTGATATTCTGGAACACCATGCTATACCCTGTGTGTTTAGGGCCCTAGCTTCATTCAGCAGATGGACTTTTATAATTCCACAACCTCCCCAGCACACAAACCAAAGCATTCCCAACTGCACAAAGTTTGCCAGTCTGTTCCTTACTCTGTTTCACTATTCCTACTGCTCTGCGTGCTTTTGCTGCTGCTACCAAGCACTAACTAAATTTTCTCATAGAGTTATTTTCATACTAGGTTAACTTTATTCTTGAGCAGCAACATGGTGCTACCGAGAAGCATGCCTCATTTTTCTCTGCAAGCCTGCCAACACATACAGGCAAAAGCCACTTAACTCACAAAGCTAATACTGTGTCAAGTTATAGTAAGCTTGTTTAGAGGTATACTTTTTAAAAAGTCTTTATAGGTTGGTAAAACTCCAATAAAAATAATGTGGGAGAAGAACAACAATAAAACACAGAAACAAGTTGTACAGCAACTGTAAATTCACTCAAATACAAGCGTGGATGCCTCCAGGCTCTGTTACTCTTCCCTCAGCTTGCCCTAGATTTAAACAGCTCTCTGCAACATCTATACTCAGCCATCAGATTGTATTCACTAGCAGTAATTTATTATCTAACTGTAGTATTCCCACAGTTAGACTGTCACGTAAATGTTTGTATGAATGACATAATACAAAGCTCACTGCTGTTTTATTTTTTTGTTTGTTTGGGGGTTTAGTGGTTGGTTTGTTTTGGTTTTTACCTTCCATCATGTTACAGTTAATCCTTTTTGTTTGTTTTCTTTAGTCTGCTTATAGGTACTTTTGTTTGATTTTTAAGACCACTCAGCTATTACACATTCCACTCCCCATAACAAAGTCTGTCTCAAAACCAATCACTTTATAATCCCAAACATACCTCAAATCAGCCACAGAAAGAAGTCAAGATCCCACTACATAACTACATATCTTCATAACTACGTTAGGAGTGAAAAAGAGAACCTCATGATAAAGACCTTTACAGCTTAGACTGCAAAATAAGCAAGGCAGCTTAGGAGAAGAGTAGCAAAGTTCAGAAACAGAACTTCATACAGATGCAATTAAATTATGTGTGATGTTACTTAACATAAAAACCAGTAACATTTTTTACCATTGGGAAAACTTCTGCTACTGAGTGCATGCAACGTCCTGGGTCATTGACAAGTAACTCCAGTGCAGATGCAGCCAAAAACACCACAAGGAGTCAAGAAGCTGCCTTACTGAGATTTTAGAAATCTACTTTGACCCTAAATACTTCACATCCAATTAACTGCTCTCAACTCTGCTGCTTTCCACCACTATCTCCCCACTTGCCTCCATGTACTCGATTACTCCTCCTGTAAACAAGAATTTCACTATTGTTAAGGAACAAAAAAAAATCAACTCTCAAAGTCAAGTCACAAGACAGTTCATTCAGTCTTCTCACTCCCCCCATGACCATCAGGTGCTATCATACCAATAGTCTTGTATCTCCTATTCCACCATAATTAACTAAGTTCCTTGCCTTGTTCTACCCCCAAGATATACAGGTCTTAATCAGATTTTTGACCCTCCCTTAGTAGGATTAAAATAATAATAATAAAATAAATAAATCAGCAAGGCAGAGCAGTTCACTGCATCCCAGTACAGTCTCAGTGAAGTAAGCACAAATTGCTACTGACACTGAATATAAATGCTGTGTGTTCCCCGCTGTGCCTCTTGCATGGAAAAATCAGGCACCTGGGATGCTGAATCAGCAGAGAACAGGACATGCCCAGAGTCAGGGCCACATGTGACCTCCTTCCACCAGCACACCAAAGCAGGTATAGGCAAACATGAAGGAGAGGAATGTTGTCACAATAAACCTAGCTTGTATATGACCCTATAATGTCATTTCAGCAGCCAACCAGACTATGACTCATAGCCATCCCTGACACAAGGTTTCTGGCTAAATCCAGCTCAGCCACAGAGAACTTTGCTGGCTCCATCTGACAAACAAGCCCAGAGAAGTGCCCAGGCCCAGTCACAGCCCTCACTGCCTCTCCCAACTACTGGGTGGAATTGCTTCAGCATATTTCAAACTATTTTTTTTATTTGATAGAGAAGAAATAGGACAGTACAAGGGTATTTGTCCAGCTGCAGGCAACAAGAGCTTTCTGACTACTACAGGAACTGTCAGTGCTCTTCTCAGTTACTATTGTGATACTTCATTCAACTCCCCACACCCTCAACAGTTCCAGCCAAAACCACCAAGGACACTAATAATGTAGTTGCTTTGCCACTGTTTCAGAAAACCAGCTTCAATAACGGCCTACTTCCAAACTAAAACCATTGCTCCAACCAGGAAGCAAGCAGATCACAGAGCTTACTTGTATGTCTTTCCCTCCCCTAAATCCAACCTTCTGTACAGAATAGAAGAGCACAGATATTTATAATTTGGGAGGATACAAGGCATGGTCAAGTTCTGCCACTGCTGGGGAAAAAGAAGATTCGGACAGGGATCATCAATCCCATGCTTGGCTTGGAAGGTGAAAATTAAGGAAGAGGTGAGCACTTATAATTTAGTTCAGTGCTCCTGTGGGAATCAGAAGTTTCACAGCCTCAGTCAGGCTTTTTTTCTGAAGGGAAAAAAAAAAGGCAAACTTCATACTTAGGCTTCATGGCTAATACTACTATAAAAATAAGAAAGTTTTCATTTCATTTCCTTCAACAGCTCTACTGGAGAATTTCCTGTTCCAGCATGCTGGCAATATTCTGTAAGCATAGCCAGCTACAACAGGCATTCTTCATTATCTGTAGAACATTTAATAGATATTTAATTCCACTCTAAGGACTGCTCTATCATGCTAGGGGAAGGAAAAAAAAAAAAAAAAAAACCTTAACATACATACTAGGATAATGTTAGAAAGGCTTAGTAAACATTGCAAGTACAAAACAGCATTCTCGTTCTCCAAAGTTCTTCTGCAATAAGCCAAGTGTTTTAACATAACCCAGGTTAGAAAACATGCATTGCCAAGACCCTCTTCATCAAAAGATTTTCTGGACAGCATCACTGTAATATCCAAGCATCTTCCAACTAAGCTCTGCAGAGAGTTCAGCCCTCTCAAGTTGGTGTCTCCTCCCTCTCTGGCACTGGAAAGAACAAACTTCACAAACAGCAGCAAAGGGTAGCCAAGGAAGAAGGGAGAGGGAGCAATCACCACACAAATACAACCCTTGTGTCTAAACACAAAATCCATTACCAAAATGGAAGCTAGGCAGACTAGGAAAACAGTGAGTTTCATGCTTGTATTAATTTGTTGCCAGACCTCTGACTAGGATTTATGAAAATGCATACAGGAAATGGAAGAAGGAAAATCCTAAAACAATTATATCATCTAAAAAGCTGGGCAAGTGGTGAATGCAGTGAAAGCAGAAACCACAAGGAAGCCTTTAAGCATCACATAGATGGCATTCTGATTTAACAAAGCCATGCTCAGAGCAGCAAACCCAGCAGAGAACTGCAGAACCCTCCTCAACTGGGCGGGGAGCTCTTGCTGAGAGCAAAACTAAGATTTTCCATCAACTTCATGAAATCATCACTGTGTGCTCATTCAGTTGAGCACTTCAAATGACACAGTCATATATACAAGTAAGAAAGTAAACAGACAAAGGAGGAGACAAACTTACAGAAGAGCAGGAAAATATAGCTAACCATTTCCAAGTTCAGACTCTGACCATCAGAAAAGACAGTGTATCTTGGACCAAATAGATAATTACCAGCTTTTCTCTCACAGAATTGGAAGGAAGCAGTGAATCTATACATGCCTCCAGAGTCCAGATGCCAATGTCCAGGCATGGCATATATAATAGAGAAATTAAAGGATATCAGAAAATGCAGAGACTCGTAAGAAACCTTGGAAATTAACCTTACCAAGCATGCAGAGCTGCTGAACTCAAGACCCATATACAGTTAGTGGGAAGTGTTTGAGATTGCTTTCCATTTGAGATATCAAAGCCAGCGAGGAGCAGGAAGTGGACTGGGGGTGAAGGGTAAGCAGAAAAGACGTGGCAATAAATATTATCCCATGGGGGTTTGTTTGTGATGCACTTTCTTGCCTGTACCTACTATGTGAAGTCTCTGACCACATGAAACTAGCATTCAGGAGCAAGAACATCCTTTGTCTGCCACTTTTGTTCTGAATCTCTCGCACCCCTTATGAGCTATATTCTAGATGACTCTGAAGATTTACCTTTAGATCAACTGTGGTATTGTCTTTTTAAAGTGAGTAAGCAAGAATACATAGCCTCCACATGACACTTTCATTTTGGAGGGAAATATTCCAGTTACAAGCTAGAAATCTACCTTTCATGTCTAAGGTAAGCTTGGAGGGGAGAAAAATCAAAGGATTTTAAGGCAGCATACAGCAATTCTTACTCCAAATTTCAGATGGTTTAACAACAACAAACAAAAAAAAATTACAAATGGCTACATTTCTATTAATTGTTATCATTCAAGGTTTCCAATGCACATCTCCTATACCCCCAGTACCTAGGAGCTCTCCACACAGTCTGGATGTGACAAGGAGGCAAACCCGTACCCTACAAGTGGTCTAGCTGCATTACTGATGCACTCCCAAGAGCTTTAATCAAGCAACACATACGCTTGTTGGCAGTTGCCTCCCAGTCACTCTTGCCAGCTGGACACAACTGAGGCTGTAGGTGGAAAAGTTAACTTTGCCACCAACTGGTACATAGGGCAGTGGTTCAGGACCGGCTGCAAGAATTGCCACTCCAGCACGTGAAGGAAGATGCACAGACACATGCTTTAGTACCAGCTGAGGAGTCACTATCCCAAACAACCAACTGGAACACCTCACTGAAGATCGTTTCCACCATCTTAGATATACTACTGTCTAATTATTCTGACCTTCAAAGGGCTGTTTTATTTCTCAGGAATGTCACCATTTCCAAATGAAAGTCCCAGAAAGAATATAGATACATACATAGAACTGTATGTACACAAGCATACACATCTAACATATACCTCTGTCTCTCTTATCTTTAAGCATACACAACAAAGAAAACATAACTCCATTGCATCTTACTCCATCTCTTAAAAGACCAAAATACACTGCCTTGTTTTGTGGGTGTGCTTTTGTACATCAGGAAGAAATATCCAAGCTAACGATGTGCAATTACATTTCTATTTACTTTACCATTTATTTTATGAGGGGAAGCAGTAGGAACAGGAGCATTTTTTTCAATGCTGTTCCTTGAAGGCTGAAACTCATGAAACACTTTTTTTAAAGCCAGTCTTTTCTGCCCTGGATATCTCTCAGCACCATTCCCCAACTCCTACAGTAATTTCAGTGTGAGTACAACCCATAACCTTGCTTATCCTGGACTAACATACTTAGTATTTGGTATTTTATTTGAGCCATTTCTGCCACTTAGCAGAAATCTTGCTACCTCTCTCTCAGCTAGTCACAGAGGTAACAGCTATCTACCCAGTTACTAGTTATAACAAAAAACAAGTTATAGGAATGTATTAATCTTTGAAAGCTCTACCTTCTTTCAGTGTTGAAGGCATTAGTCCACAACTGCAGTGAGAAAACAGAGAAAGGAGCAGGAAGTCAGGGTAAGCTTTTTGTTTGGGTTCATTTATGATTTGTTTGTTTTCTTAAAGAAGACTAAGCTATAGCGCTAAAGATCAAGGCTGACCTTCCTGGATGGTCTCGGTATTTCCCCTGATAAAGTCACAGATTTGATTTATGGATAACCTGAATGTTACAGGCATTTGTCAAGCCCAATCATCTGTGACAATCAATAGTGCAAAAGAGAGCCAAAGGCAGTTTTCCCTTCTGATTGAGAGGAAATTTTTTTTACAAGAAAAGAGGAAAACCAAGTCACTATTCTGCAGTGTAAGCAGGCTTCATCCTTAACAAATCAATAAATTTATAAGCTACCATTGTGATTTGGTGACCCTAAATTGTAACTATAGCACAAAGAGGTCTTTGGCACTTCATATTTCAGCTGTTAGGATGCACTGACTGAAAAACAAAATAAGAAAAATATTAAACCTTTGAAATATAGAGGGTCATTCACTGAAGGAACCCAAGACACAGGACTCAAGACTGGTAACAGGAAAAATGAACTACTGCAAGCAGTTGGCTCTACTGATAGATTGCACCCAAGTGAAATAGGGATGTTTTTGAGGCGATTCAATGGTCCCAGAAATTCCACCAACTGCAACCAAGCTCAGGAAAACTAAACAAATGGAAAGTTACAGCTGCTTCTTTACTCTTACCATCTCTCAGCAGAAATAACTGAAGAAATCACAAGGAGGTGAGGGGGTGGACAACAAAGCAGTAGCAGGATGGAAGAACACTACACTCAAGGGCGGGGGGGGGGAATAGCCATACTAAAATCCAGTACCTAGATTTAACTACAAAACAAATCAAGATGATTCTTAAGTAATAAAGTGGATACAAATTCATTAGCAGATATTTTAAATGCACTACAAGCACACAGCTTCTACCAGCCTGTTCCATCACCTGCTAGACAATTGCTTACTAAACACTTCGTATGTTATGTTGCCCGATTTGTTTTTTCAGCCATTGTGTTTTTATACTAAGTCAAAAGAGGCTTCTAAGGCATTTGAAGCATTTCCACCCACTCCCCATATTTATGCATCAACACTGATCCTCATGGGCTGCCACAAAGTCATCTCTTGGAGTTAAATTTTAACAGACCAGGTTATATTTGCATAGGTCTGGTTAATGAAGAAATGACTGACAGTGGGTACAATATCCTGACCTTCTGTCATGAATTTTAATTGCCTACAGATGGTTAAGCTTAGCCTTACCTTTCCACTTGAAAAGATGTGCATGGTTAATTTCTCCCTCAACCTTACCTAACACAGCTGATGTTTTATTGAGCCCATTGTGATGCCCACTAGTTACTTGCCATGCATCCTGCAATAGGTGATGTGGAGCAGTGTGTCAGGTGTGAAACACACAGGGCAGCCAAGGTGAGTGCTAAGCTGAAATTATTCTGCCCTTCCACAATTCAAGAATTCGACCTGGCAATGCCACAGCTACTGTAAATCAAGTAATTTCTAACAGCCAGCCTCTGTTGTTCTGACTTTTACGATCTCAACCGCTCTTCCACATTTGTCAAACTTTGTTCTTCAAAGTGAATTATTCTTCACCCCCTACACCCTGGCAGGTTATCACAGGAGAACAAGGTCATTCTAATAGGCAAGTCAGGTCAGAAAAATCAAGGAAAAGAAAGCGAACACTCTTCAAATGTATCCATGGAACAACAAATTCCACTTCAAGTGGAAAGCAAGGAAATTTCTTTCTACAGCACATTAATTCCAATAACCCAGAACAGACCAACAGACTTATTAAAGCTGAGGTCAACTTGCAATTTATAAAAAAATCTTTAATAAGGTCTATAAAATACAACTACTTGAATTTCAGTAAAACATCAATAGCCACTGCAGTAGGCACAGAGCTCTTCCCTGTATAAGCAGTTTTTAAAACAAAGGTCTGATCAAATAAATGATGATCCATAACACGGGATGCCTTTGCAGAATCACACATAACCAGATTCAACACCTGACTTCCTAGTTCAGCAAATTTTATGTGTGTTTTTTATTTGGGGTTTTCTTGTGTGTTTTGAGGGGGGTTGTTTGGTTTGGGTTTTTTTGGGGCTTGACTTTGTTTCTTTGGTGGGGTTTGTGGTTTTGTTTGTTGGTTGGTTTTTTTTTGGGGGGGTTGGTTGGTTGGTTTGGCTTTGGGTTTTTTTAACATGCTTTTTACAAAGAAACCACTAACTTTGCATGAAGCAGTTAGCAAGACCCTGAAAGATTTTTCTGCCAAGCCTCCTATAACTATGGTGTTAATTTGCCTTTAAAATACTCCAAAATATTCTTGAGTAACTGTCATAAAGAGAACGCCCTTCTGTAGCTACACAAGCACATCCATGCTTAGTTCATTGCACTAACACTCTGCCCTGCAATTTTAAATGCAAAAATTTCTTCTGAAAAATCAACAGTGTTCCACTAAGATGCAGCAGGAAGTGATGCTGGCCACCCCAGGTGACTTTTATCCCTTGTTATTTAGCTGCCTAGAATAAAGCAGGAACCACAAAATTTTGCTTGCTGACAGAGCATAAAGTTCCCTTTGACTGCTGCTTCAACATTTCCAACAATCTAATGACAGGCCTGAAAAATTTATACGAGGATGAATTTCTATATGAATAGTTGCAAGGAAACAGACAGAAAGGCACACACCCTGTACTTCCAAGAATCCCTCACACTGACAAGAACACCAAAAGATCATCATGAGAGTTTAAGAAGCAACATTCCAACCAAGCAGGAAAGTTAAGCAAGGCTACACATAGCCATCCCCATCTTCCACAGCCGATGACCAGGTCAAGCGCTACGCACGCATCAGCCAAAGTTAGTCTGTGAATGGATAGGCTTGTTGAACATCAGAGTCTGGGAGACAGGAGTGGGCATCAAGGGGAGGCGTGGGGGAAGGAAAAAAAAAAAAGATCAGATGCCATTTTGTTTACATTTTTCATCTGTTGTCAAGAGGCACATCTTGTCATTTTAGAAATTAAAAAACAAAGAACTCAAGGCCAAGGTGATACTTTGCACCATTACTTCACCTAGATTTACATTAGATAAACATTTTCCTTGAGGATGTCATTTTAAATGCTTTTTTCTTACATACACATTCTTACTTGAATAGGAATCTACATTCATCCTTTTCAAAATTAAGTATGTGGTTAGTTTATTTTACAGAAGGCAATTTGAAATAGGACTTTAAGCTTTTTTTTTTACTTAAAGCTGACAGGACTTGATTAACTAGTTTTGCTTATTATGAAAAAAGACAAATTATAATCATTGGACCAGCTCTTCATAAGTTTGTAGCATAAAAACCAACACCCCAAAACACCTCAACTTGTATTAATACACCACCCCTCAGTACCGAGATATAATTAAACCTGCTCACTCTTACTTTGCACTGGAACAGCAGTAGAGCAGCAGGTTACCTATTTATGCTACCACCATTTAAATAAATTATTATTTGCAATGAGCTGGGTGATTCTAGAGGAGGTGAGCTGGCTGACCCACCCCAGCTGTACTCTTGTCACTCCACATCCTGCAGAAGAGAGTGGGTGGAGGGGGAGGAAATCTGAAGACTAGTAAGGGAAGAACTCTACATACAACAAAAACTTGATCTTGTCTTCCTTAATTAAGATACTCAAAGGATCCCTTATTCAAAAAACTTAACCATAAAGCAGCTATTGTTTCTGTTTATTGCATTAAATGAACACTTATGTCAAAAAAAAAAATAGTTAAGAGTTATAAAACCTCTGTCCACCTTACACAGAAGGGGCAAACTCACAGTATCACAGTATCACCAAGGTTGGAAGAGACCTCAAAGATCATCGAGTCCAACCTGTCACCACAGACCTCATGACTAGACCATGGCACCAGGTGCCACGTCCAATCCCCCTCTCGAGTACCTCCAGGGATGGTGACTCCACCACCTCCCTGGGCAGCACATTCCAATGGCGAATGACTCTCTCAGTGAAGAACTTTCTCCTCACCTCGAGCCTAAACTTCCCCTGGCACAGCATCAGACTGTGTCCCCTTGTCCTGGTGCTGGTTGCCTGGGAGAAGAGACCAACCCCTTTCTGGCCACAACCACCTTTCACGTAGCTGTAGAGAGCAATGAGGTCACCTCTGAGCCTCCTCTTCTCCCGGCTAAACAATCCCAGCTCCCTCAGCCTCTCCTCATAGGGCTTGTGCTCAAGGCCTCTCCCCAGCCTTGTTGCCCTTCTCTGGACACGTTCAAGTGTCTCGATGTCCTTCTTAAACTCTACTAAGCTAATTCTCACTCTCAGTTAGATTTCAATGTTTGCCAGACTTTTGATCAAGGCTTTTGTGATACCTTGCACATTCCAAACTCTAACAGAGTTCAGTTTATTAATCCAAAAAGGAATAAAATAAAAGCGGGGGGGGGGGGATTAATATTCTCTATTAAGTAGGTCACAATACAGATACATAGCAGACCAAAAGACAAGTCCCACACAATTCAAATACATCATTTTTTCCCCCCACTTACACCACACTGCATCCCAGATCCAGATCAAAATTCACTCCAGCCACTACAGCTTCTCACTAAGATCAAACACAATTAATTCAATTGCTTTTTAAAAGACTTCCAGAAACATTAGTTATCATAATTACAATTCATCTACTCTGTCAGCTGATAACCTTCTGGCTCTCTAAATTCTGTAGAGCCAAGAATGTATTACTTCCTTTTCTTTATTGTACTGTAGATGAGAGTTGAGCCCCAAATGCCTACAGCCTCTTCACATTTTTTTGGCAGCACAAGAGGTTCTTATTAGGAGAGCAAGTTAAAGTCCTTTTTGAGCACTACAATAGTATGAAAGAAGCCTTATTGCAAGTGAGAATACCAGGCAGACGTTCTATCTTATGAGGAACAAATCCCCTTTTTCTGCCTTCCTCCCTCAAAAAAACCCAAAACAATTGTGAGAATTTTGTTATAAATGAGAAAAATGTCAGTTTAGTGCCCATAAGAACCCAAATCTGTAAGATAGATTTTTCAGACTCTAAGGAACAAATATAAAAGGCTACAATTCATTTCACAATTTCTATCCTCCCATACCCACAAAAATTACACAGAATAGTTCCATAACTAAGTTGCACTAGTCCTAGGCCACATAAATTTGTTTCAGATGACCACTATGGCACATTATCTTTCAATAGAGCAGTACATCAGGAGAACTCAGTCTTCAACCTTGTCCTTCTTTCCCCAGGCAACAAAAATGCACATTTCATTTTCATGTATTTTTATTATATGGGAACACAAGTATAGGTCCCCAGTACAAGCTAGAGCCTGTGATAAAAGGTGGTGAAATCTAGTGTGGAAAACAAATCAGCAAGACATTTCTAAGCAGTCTTCATTTCTCTCAGACCATTTAACTGGACATTAATATAGCCATAGTGCATTTTTACCTCCTGGCTAATGATTTCTCCTCTAACCCAGCTCCCCCTTCCCAATAGTTATACTGTGATACTGTAATAGCAGCAGGGCAATGATGTAGAGGAAACAAAATATCAGGCCTTCCAAGGCAACAAATTCAAAGCTTTCTTTATTTTATTTTTTTCCCTGCCCAAATCACACTAGATCCAAAGTCACTATGCAAGCATGCAATTAACCACCCAGCATGGATTATTCTTTCCTAGCCAGCTCCAGTGGCAAGATTTGCAGTGGATCCCATCTTCCCCTACAGGCTGTTCAACAGATTTGGACTAGTTCAAAGAGGACTTCACTGTCAACCACAAATTTAATCCTTAAACTAAATTTAACCCCCTAAAATAAGGCTACTGAATCCTTTAAGAATGAATACAACACCCCAAGACCTCTTCAATATCATATTGGAAAGAGACAAGAGTAAAAGCAAACCTCACATGCCTACAACAGGTCAGAGTTTCTGCAACCCTTCAGTGCTTTGATAGCAGTCTTCTCAGGGCTAAAGGCACCTTGTCCAGTTAATATACAAAGAAACCACTACACCATGTGATGTTTTACCCAGAACACCACAAATACATATGCACTGAATTATGCTCTTTATAAAGCCATAAACTATGTGATCCACCAGGTATTACATTGTACTCTTCCTCTTCTACTTCAGTTCCTGTTGAAGAAAGTTTATTCTGCCTCAGAAGTGGGCATTACATGCTAGAGTGATCCCTGACCTAACCTAGTAACCCCTAACCTAGGTGTAGTATCAAATGAACCAGTGACAGCTTCAAGAGCAACACTAAAGTAGCTGCAAGAAGAAGGAGTACTGCAATGTGAAAGTGTCCTTTACCACACCTACATTCCTCTGCACGGCAGGTACCTTCCTCAGCCGCACTCACTGACATGACACACATGATTCCTAGGGAATTCAGGAGCCCCAAATTACAGCAACCTCACTCAGGAAGTCACCAAGAGTCAGACCTTAACCACACCAACCACAGCATGCCTCACATTCATTTATATGGTGAAGTCAATCACTTGAATGCAAAGCAGAGATCATAAAGCTAGGAGGCATTTGACCAAGATAACCCTGCCACCTCAGTGCCAGAACACTACCATGCCCAAGCTAACACACTCTGTAGCATCACACATTTACACATCTAAGTGCTGGGTTCTACACATTGGCCACAACAACCCCATGCAGTGCTACAGGCTGGGGTCAGAGTGGCTGGAGAGTGGCCAGGCAGAAAGGGACCTGGGGGTACTGGTTGATAGTAGGCTGAACATGAGCCAGCAGTGTGCCCAGGTGGCCAAGAAGGCCAATGGCATCCTGGACCATATCAGGAATAGTGTGGCCAGCAGAAGCAGGTAAGTCTTCTGCCCCTGTACTCAGCACTGGTCAGGGCACACCTTGAGTACTGTGTCCAGTTCTGGGCCCCTCAATTCAAGAAAAATGTTGACTTGCTGGAACATGTCCAGAGAAGGGCAACAAAGTTGGTGAGGGGTTTGGAGCACAAGCACTATGAGGAGAGGCTGAGGGAGCTGGGGCTGCTTAGCCTGGAGAAGAGGAGGCTCAGGGGAGACCTTATTGCTGTCTACAACTACCTGAAGGGAGGTTGTAGCCAGGTGGGGGTTGGTCTTTTCTCCCAGGCAGCCAGCATCAGAACAAGAGGACAGTCTCAAGCTGTGCCAGGGGAGGTTTAGGCTGGATGTTAGAAAGAAGTTCTTCACAGAAAGAGTGATTGACCATTGGAATAGGCTGCCCAGGGAGGTGGTGCAGTCACCATCACTGGAGGTGTTTAGGAAGAGACTGGATGGGGCACTTGGTGCCATGGTTTAGTGTTGGATGACAAGTTGGACTCAATCTCAAAGACCTTTTCCAACCTGGTTAATTCTGTTCTATCACAGCTAAGTGCCCTCTGACAGCATCAGACAAATTGAGGAATAGCTCTCCAAATCTATCCTCCGTGTTTTGTCCAGGCAAACAAACTCAATTTCTTGTCAAAAGGATCCTTCCTTATCTATGTGGTGACATAATTCCTCTCTATATTCCCCTCTAAGCTCCTCTTCCTTCTAACCATCTCAATTATTTGGACTCTGATGTCAACAAAATTCAAGATCATTCTCTCATCTCAGTTAAACAACTACAGTAATGCAATCTTACTCCTGCAGTGCTTTGGTGAAAAAAAAAAAAGAAAACAAAACAAAACACAACCACAAAACAAACACACACACAACCCACCACCAAAACCAACTATCAGAACTCTTCCTGTGACAGGCCAGCCACCTCTGCAGCACAGTAACACAATGTCTCTTTTAACATATCACAGTATCACAGTATCACAGTAACTAAGGTTGGAAGAGACCCCAAGGATCATCAAGTCCAACCTGTTCCAACAGACCTCACAACTAGATCATAGCACCAAGCGCCACGTCCAATCTCCCCTTGAACACCTCCAGGGACGGCGACTCCACCACCTCCCTGGGCAGCCCATTCCAATGACGAATGACTCGCTCAGTGAAGAACTTTTTCCTCACCTCGAGTCTAAACCTCCCCTGACACAACTTGAGACCGTGTCCCCTTGTTCTGGTGCTGGTTGCCTGGGAGAAGAGACCAACCCCCACCTGGCTACAACCACCCTTCAGGTAGTTGTAGAGGGCAATGAGGTCGCCTCTGATCCTTCTCTTCTCCAGGCTAAACAATCCCAGCTCCCTCAGCCTCTCCTCATAGGGCTTGTGCTCAAGGCCTCTCACCAGCCTTGTTGCCCTTCTCTGGACACGTTCAAGTGTCTCGATGTCCTTCCTAAACTGAGGGGCCCAGAACTGGACACAGTACTCAAGGTGTGGCCTAACCAATGCAGAGTACAGGGGCACAATGACCTCCCTGCTCCTGCTGGCCACACTATTCCTAATACAGGCCAGGATGCCATTGGCCTTCTTGGCCACCTGGGCACACTGCTGGCTCATGTTTAGGCGGGTGTCAATCAGCACCCCCAGGTCCCTCTCCGTTTGGCAGCTCTCCAGCCACTCTGACCCCAGCCTGTAGCTCTGCATGGGGTTGCCGTGGCCAAAGTGCAGCACCCGGCACTTAGACTTATTAAATGCCATCCCATTGGACTCTGCCCATCTGTCCAGTCGGTCAAGGTCCCTCTGCAGAGCCTTTCTACCCTCTAACTGACTAACATCTGTTCCCAACTTGGTGTCATCTGCAAACTTGCTGATGACTGACTCAACCCCCTCATCCAGATCATCAATGAAGATGTTAAAGAGGATGGGGCCCAGCACTGATCCCTGGGGGACGCCACTGGTGACTGGCCGCCAGCCGGATGTGGCACCATTCACCACCACTCTCTGGGCTCGGCCCTCCAGCCAGTTCCTAACCCAGCACAGAGTGTTGTGGTCCAAACCACGAGCTGACAGCTTAGCCAGCAGTTTACTGTGGGGGACGGTGTCAAAGGCCTTGCTGAAGTCCAGATAGACTACATCCACAGGCCTCCCCACATCCACCAGACGGGTCACCTGATCATAGAAGGAGATCAGGTTGGAGAGGCAGGACCTGCCCTTCCTAAATCCATGTTGGCTGGACCTGAGCCCTTGGCCATCCTTCAGGTGCGCAGTTATTGCCGCCAGGATAACCTGCTCCATCACTTTCCCTGGCACTGAGGTCAGGCTGACTGGTCTGTAGTTTCCAGGTTCCTCCATCCGTCCCTTCTTGTGGATGGGGACCACATTGGCCAGTTTCCAGTCACCTGGGACCTCCCCAGTGAGCCAGGACTGGAGGAAAATGATGGAGAGCGGCTTGGCCAGCTCATCTGCCAGCTCTCTCAGCACCCTAGGATGGATCCCATCCGGTCCCATGGACTTATGGGTGTCCAAGTGGCTCAGCAGGTCCCGGACTAATTCCTCATGGATTTCTGGGGCATTACACTGCTCCCCGACCCTATTACCCAGCTCAGGAGGCCACTCATCCTGGACTCCTACCTTGCTGTTAAACATTGAGGCAAAGAAGGCGTTCAGGACCTCAGCCTTTTCCTCGTCTTTGGTCACCATGTTCCCCTCCAGGTCCAGTAATGAGTGGAGGTTCTTCTTGCCCTTCTTTTTAGCATTGATATATTTGTAAAATTGCTTTTTATTATCTTTCACAGAGGTGGCCAGCTTCAGTTCCAACTGGGCCTTTGCCTCTCTAATTTTATTCCTACATAGTCTAACCACTTCCTTAAACATACCTCGAGAAGCCTTCCCCTCCTTCCAAAGGTGATACAGCCTCTTTTTTTCCCTTAAATCCTTCAGGAGCTGCTTGTCCATCCAGGCCGGTCGCCTTCCCCGCCGGCTCATCTTTCGGCACATGGGGACCGCCAGTTCCTGTGCCTTCAAGAGCTCCTGTTTGAAGTAGGTCCAACCCTCCTGGACCCCTCGGTTCATGAGGGTTGGTACCCAGGGAACTTTACAAATAAGTTTCTTAAAGAGGCTGAAGTTTGCCCTCCGGAAGTCCAAGGTGAAGGTTCTGTTGGTACTCCTCCCTATCTCCCTGCATATTGAAAACTTCACTATCTCGTGGTCACTGCACCCTAGGCAGCCTCCCACGGTCACATCTCCCACTAGCCCTTCCCTATTGGAGAGCAGCAAGTCAAGCAGAGCCTGTCCCCTGGTAGGCTCACTTAACAGCTGCGTCAGGAAGCAATCCTCTATCCGCTCAAGGAATCTTCTGGACTGCCTTCTCTCTGCTGAATTAAGTTCCCAGCAGATATCCGGCAGGTTGAAGTCCCCCACGAGGACAAGATCTGATGATCTTGAAACAGCTTCCAGTTGTTTATAGAATAATTCATCAGCCTCCTCATTCTGGTTGGGTGGTCTATAACAGACTCCAACCAGGATGTCAGATTTGTTGGGTTGCCCTCTGATTTTAACCCACAGGCTCTCAATTCCCTCATCTTCCACCTCGAGTTCTGAGGCAGAAAGTGTCTCCCTAATATACAAAGCCACCCCTCCTCCTCTCCTCCCTCGCCTATCCTTCCTAAAGAGCCTGTAGCCCCCCAGTGTAGCACTCCAATTGTGCCTGTTGTCCCACCATGTTTCTGAGATGGCAACTATATCATAGTTGCCCTGGTGGATTAGGACCTCCAGCTCATCTTGCTTATTGCCTAGGCTGCGTGCATTGGTGTACATGCACTGCAGCTGGGCTCCTGAGCTCTCAATTGACCCTACCTTGTGCTCTACTCTTACCTCTGCAGAGGGACCGATGTCTTCACCCACCCCCTTCAGACCTAGTTTAAAGCCCTCCTAATGAGTCCTGCCAACTCTAGTGCTAGGACTCTCTTGCCCCTTCTAGATAAATGCACCCCATCAGGACCCAGGAGGTCGGGTGCCGTAAAAGTAGCCCCATGATCAAAGAAACCAAAGTTCTTCCGCTGGCACCATTCCCTGAGCCACTTGTTGATGGTGTGGGTTCTCCCGTTCCTCTCAGTGTACTCCCCTGCCACTGAGGGAACTGAGCAGAACACCACTTGTGCGCCTGCCCCATCAATCAATTGTCCAAGGGCCCTGAACTCCTTCTTAATTGCCCTGGTGCCCTTCCTGTCGATCTCATCACTCCCAGCCTGTATTACCAGCAGAGGGTAATAGTCAGAGGGACTGATGAGCTTGGGGATTCCCCTTGCAATGTCCCTTACCTGCGCCCCAGGTAGAGAGCATAACATTACCTTTCTTCCAACCATCGAGAGTGGTGGTGGCCAGATGGTTTTCAAAACCAACAACAGAAGGGTTTGCTTTGGTTATATTTTTGGGAAAAGGAGAGCAAGGATTCTCTTCTCTTTTCTTGATTAATGACCTTACAATGTCTTTCTTCATGGGAAAAATATTGAGGTTCACTGGAAATCTGCTCTTCAGCTTAGAGAATCATCTTTCAGCACCAAGTTTTGATACTGATGTCTCAGCATCAGCTTCAGCAGATGGACAAGTTTCCAAATTCCTTTTTTTTTTTTTTGGGTCTTCAGCTGTAGACATGATCATCAAGCAGGGCATCTCTAGTGCAGAAATGCATTCAAGCACTCTCTCCCCCAAGGTGTGTTGGAGTTTGACTGACTTAGTACTAAAAATGCCCTCAGCGCTCTCTGGTTCCCTCATGCTCTTCCCAGCACATGTTCTCTCTGTGTGACATGTCAAGAATGGGCCACATCTTGCTCTATGCTGCTGCTTGGTGCTTAAGTTAATGCTCAGTGCTTTGAATCCTTTGAAAATCAGAAATGGCATTTCTAGAGTGACAAATTGGCTCCAATTACAAAGTAATTGCAGGAAAGATCGGCACCACCCCAAATCCCTCTCCAGTTACAGCTGTGTTTTGGAAGAAATGAACTCTGGAAGTTGTTCACTGTGCTGGACAGATGTGGACCTGGGCATGGCAGGGGAACAGTGCTGTGCAGGCTTCAGCTGGCAGAGAGGACCAGCATCTTCCTCCAGACATGCTCTATTTCTCCAGCATCATCCCTGTAAACAGCTTGGCAGCTTCAGTGGCAAACTGTAGTTGTTCGCCTAAGCTTTGAGGAAGATGCCTTAAAATGTCTATGCCCTTTGTGGATAGCTACTACCACTTCCCCTGCTCAGCTACTCTGGTAGCATTAGGCCTTTGAGTTTCTCATCAGTAGTTACCACCTTCAGCTAATTTTCCACTAAGTCTTCTCTCTACAAATATCCATACAGGTATCTCTGTAAACAGCCTTGTCTTAACCAGTTTGCTTCTGTGAAGATGATCTAGAACAGCAGCCAAATCCTTGAGGAATACTTTTCCTCCCTCCCTCTATACCCCTTCCAGGCCAAGGAGGTGAAGCCAGGGAGGCAACACAGTTCATCAGGAAAAAAAGTATTATGACATTTTCCGACAGTTTTGTGAAGTTTCTAGACCGTCTCACCAAACTGTCTTCTGTTCACAGCACAGTGGAGATGCTGCATGAAAAACAGGAGTAGGGGGGTCCCCAGCTATCAGCACACAGCCCCACCACACACTGGGACACACCCCAGGGCAGGGGACAGACCCGCCACATTCATCATTCCACCCTTCCCTCATACCAGGATAACAGCAAGAAGGAAAAAATCCTCTCCAGCTCTTTTGCTTATTCCCCAAAATGTTGTGCAGCACACTGAGGCAGTCACTGCAGTCTTCCTCCAACTGAAAGAAAAGCCATGAATCTGAACAAGATAGAGGAAGAACAGAGTGTGCACATACCAAAAACAGGGCAGGGGGGAGGGGAGAAAAAAAAAAAAAAAAAGGAGCCAGCAATGGCTGGGAAAAACAGAAATATGTTTTTCAAAGAACAAATTTTAGAGGTTTTTAGATTATTTTGGGTAGTAACTGCCTAACATGTTTAGAAATTATTATACTTGGAATTGAACAGGACATCTATTTTTAAATATCATTAATTGAGTCACAAGTTATCCCCAGAGACAAGACAAATTATAATAAATCAATGCCACAAACAAAGTTGTCCTGGTTGTAAATTAGCCTACTTATCCATTCCACGTTGGCATTATGTTTTATATGGATCTGTGGTTTGCATGTGCCACAACATCTTTCCTCTGTCAAATAGACTACATCTCATTAGACTCAAGATCACACATTTTCACTCCGGGTACATCAAAGCATCTTCTTTCAATCCCAAATTTTGCCCTCCCAACCAGGTGTATATAGCAAAAAATGTTGATACACTCAGGTAAAGACTCTGTTACCGTATTTTATGCTTATGACATGGAGGCTCAAATTGATTAGTATAAATATCCCAGTCTCACAACTGATAGTAGACCAGAATTAGTGCTAACAGGAGATGAACAAACAGAGAGTTTGCTTCTGTCCAGCATGTGGTCTTCCAGTTTGGTCCTTCTGCTCTAAGGGCTGTTTAGTTTATACTGCATGCCACATGAAAACAGCAAGTTATCACCAAGACTGTCATACTTGGTGCCTCAGACAGGCCAGACTACAGGACCCCACCTGTCCCACTGCACTCTAGGCATTAACTTCACTGCTTCTCTGAGAGCAAATGACTCTCAAACTAGCAACCAAGGGCTAATCAGCCCCCAAAAGCAACCTGTTTTGTGAGACAAGCTACTGTTCTTTCCTCAGATTGCACCCTTCCCTTTAGAGACACAAAAAAGGTGTAAGTGAATGCAATTTCTTTTCTTTAGAACAACATGCAAAGAGCTCTGTTATACTGCAACCATGTCACATGCCTCACTCAAAATTAACTGTTCTTTTAAACCCAGAGAAAATCTGGAGATCTTCAATTTAGAAGCTGTTTGGTGGGGGGAGGAGGGTTGGGATATTTTTGTGTCATCTGGGATTATTTTTAACTATCAAAACAGGTGATTCTCTCCCTGCATTTTCTTCATGGAGATGAACACACCCAATACTGTTAGTCATTATGTATGCAAAGTAAGTACTATCCTTAAACGATGATGAAATATTTAACACTGGCTGCTGAGAGGAGGAGGTTATTTACCATATAGAGACAGAAAACCCACTTCAGCAGATTACATGTAGAGGAGATGGCCTCAAAGAACTCAGGACATTTGGAAAGATTTGGAAAGACAGCGATCCTTCATTAACTAGAACAGAAATTTCCCCTTTTAAAAACAAACATGAACAATGAGACAATTCATGTGGAATTTGTTAATTTCAAGTTTCCCATGTTTTAGGAACCACTTCATTACAGGCTAAATGAAAACCTTTCTAAACAGCTGCTTCAGATTTTGGGGGGGGGGGGGGGGGGCAGACACAAAACAAAAAAACAACACACCACCAAAAAAACACCAAAACAACTTGGTTGTTCTCAGCTCCATGCCTCACTTCCCTAAAGAGTGTACATAAAGACCCCAAGAAGTCAGTCCTGAGACCTTGCACCAGGTCCTCATGCTCTCTTCTGTCATGCATACACGGTTGTGCAAGAAAGATGCAAAACAGCATGCTAGTCCTCTTGTCATTAAAAGGCATTTTTCCAAACTCTCAGGAGGTATCATTCAAAGAGAGACTCTGCTGGAGGATTGAGAAATAACAGATACTCCTGCAGGTGATGCGGCAAACACTTCTGTCTTGACTGATCTAGTCTTTGTCAGATCAGAAGGGATCAAGAACAGCATCTATGTGCAAACACACTGCAAACTGATGCTATCAGTTTCCCAATACCCGTAAATAGATGAAAAAGTTTTCCCACTAGCGGTATAATGCACCTGAGCATTCAAAGCTCCTTGCTAGAGCTGCAGTATATTTGTTCAAACTGCATCTCTACTCAAGGTGGTTTGTTTTGAAACATCACTTTTCAGTTGGAAGAAACGAAGAAGGAAATAAGTATCTGGAGAGGCAATAGTGCAGAACATCAGGTGAGAAGCCCAGCATCTAGAGATGCTGTGAAAGACCTAATTAAAATTACAGATACCAGAGGCAGCTTTCAGTCTCCTTTCCTTTCATAGTGTTTTCCATGTAATCAAGAAAGAACTTTCTGTTAACATTCAGAGAGCAAACCACAAACTTTCAATAGCCTTAAAAATCCCACAACAAAAACAAAAAACCCACAAGCAACCACACACAAGCACCACCCACAGATTGGGGTGACATTTGTGAGAATGAGCACAACCCTGTTTACAATCCCATTTGCACTCTTCCTTCATTTTGCTTTTGTTCAGCTTTGGACATTCTGGTTCTTCACTTCAGAACAAACCATTAATACAACAGTGAATCTTTGACTCATCCTATCAAAACAGCAAGACATGGCTTTAATAAATTCTCAATGTCCAATGAAACCAGAGCAATGGTTTTGGAGGGGTTGGGGTGGCATTTTGAGCATTTCAGTGTCTTTTTGCCCCAAATTATCTCAACATTCAAACAATAATGCTCAATTTGCAGAGGGTACTGGGGGGAAGAAGGGAAGTCTCTTGAGGCATCCAGGCAACAGTCAAGAAGTAAGAGCACAGAGTCCAAAGGATGCAACGGCGTTCATGGGCCACAGCCAGCTAGGAACCTGCAGCAGCCTGAAGCATTTGCTCACATCCTTAATGTGCCAGGGAGAAAAAACAGCCTCCCCTGAAAGTACCTGGGCACTGCAGGAGTCTGACACCCTGCCAAACAAGACTATTCCTCTGCATAGATCATAAAGTATGTAAATGTACTTTTGAGTAAAAGAAATGTGTTACATTAGATTTAAAAATTATTTGTTATTAATATTTTTAAAGTTCAGTAAATCAAACCAGAAAGCTAAAAATTAGACACTACACTCAGGTCCAAGAGAGAAATTCCTGAGTACAGAGGAAAGGCATTCAGAACAGAAAGATTATGCATCACTGTCCCAGAGAAAGCAAAATTATATTCAGAAGGACACTACCAAACTTTCAGCTTCCACAAAGTCTTTTCTCAAGAAAGGGGCATGGCATTAACACAATGTGTTCCTGTGAGTTTCCACGAGAAGCCTCATCCAAGAACAAGATGTACACGTAGAAACCAGACAGAGCGAGCAACGAACTCTCTCTGGAAATGATTTATGCTGACCGTAGCTGTTGATCATTGTTAAGCTGTAACAGAAATAAAAGGCTAGAAACAGAGAATAGAAAAGTATTGGGCTGTTGTCCTTTAAATATTACTTTATTTATTCTCTTCTTTTAATACAATCATATTTTGTAAGCATTAAAACAAAATAAAATTAAAATAACCAAAAGGCTTTACTCTATTCCCAGCACAGTCCTGTAGAATGTTCAAGTAAATCTCCTCCATTGGTTAGCCATGCTCAGACTACTCTTCCTTGTTCATCCAGGATAGTGTGGTAAATAAATAACAACAAAAAAGCTAGCAAACTTAGCCATCAGACCAATTTTCTCTGATCAATAAATCCTAACATAACATTTTAGAAGCACGTTCCACCTTTGGTCCTCTGCCATGATCTAAATTAGGAGGGGAGCAAAAACCACATTTGATGGTAAGGCAATAAAAGCAGAGTACAAAGGAACTAAAGTTATTTATTAAATGAATTAAACAGACCCATCAAAGCATGTTCTTTCATGGCTTAAGAGCATGTTTCTCCACAGCTAAATGCATAAACCAGCAACTGTCCTTGTGTGTTTGTCTAATTCCTCTACAAAATATCTCGTGAGTTTTTAGATAGTGGGTCTTCCTGATTTTCCACAAGGTGAGGGCAAAAGGCATTGAAGTCCAGAAAGGACCTTCATTACCAGTCCTTATACATATCAGCAAAATAACCTCAAGAATACTTACCTAATCTCTGTCACATAGCCATATCCTCTCCTACCAGCATAAATCCACTGGTTTTGATATAGACCTTGGTCTTCTGCAAAAACACACAGCCACCCTATCTTCACCAGCTAAAGACCTGGCAGCTCTTCACCACTTCTTCCACACCCAGCAGGAGATCCCCACACCTAAGAAGGGGCTAGCCTGCTAGAGAATGCTTCCCTGGCACAGGAGCTGCCTCATTACAAGAGAAAATACCAAGGAAGGTAGGCAACATCAACATGTTTAAGGCATCTGTCCCATGCACTCAAAAGATTAATAATTTGCATTTTTAGATACGCATTTAAAAGTGAACACATCATCCCCCTGTACTGAGCACTGGGGAGGCCACACCTCAAGTACTGTGTTCAGTTCTGGGCCCCTCACTATAGGAAGGATATTGAGATGTTGGAGCATGTCCAGAGAAGAGCAGTGAGGCTCGTGGTCTACAAGTAGCATCTGAGGGAGCTGGGGTGGTTCAGTCTAGAGAAAAGGCTGAGGGGAGACCTTATTGCTCTCTGCAACAACCTGAAGGGAGGTTAGAGCAAGGAGGGGGCTGGCCTCTTCTCCTTCATGACAAGTGACAGGACTAGAAGAAATGGATACAAGCTGTGCCAGGGCAGGTTTAGGCTGGCTATTAGGAAATACTTCTTCACAGAGAGGGTTATCAAACATGGTCTGCCCAGGGCAGTGATGGAGTCACCATCCCTGCAGGCGTTCAAGCAGCGCGTGCACCCGGCACTTAGGGAACATGGTTTAGTGTTGACCCTTCAGTACTGGGTCAAAGGTTGCACTGGGTGATATTTGAGGTCTCTTCCAACCAGATATACTCTGTGATTCACAAGAAGATCTGTAGATGGGTCTCCATTAACAACCAGCCTCTCCTGCTTAGTAGTGATTCACATCCAGAGCTGGCCAGACAGTCACAGGGAAGACATAGCCCCATAACGTACCCAGACAGACTCAACCCTTCCCTCCACAGAAGGAACTGTGACTGCCTGCACCCTACCTGTTACAGTTGACCATCTTCCAGCAGCCTCCCCACTGACCACCTGAGCTGAGCCCAGCCCCAGCAGGCACCAGTGACTCTGTACCAGCAGCAGAATGCTGGTCCCACAGATAAATGGCTATGAAGTATAACTGCAAGCAGTCTTCATTCAGTTTGATTATATTTTTTGGCCCTACTCAGGACTGAGTCCAACTCAGGTCAAATAATCAAAGTTTTCTTTTTTTACTTTCTCCAAAGGCAGTGTCAGGCAGTATGGATGTCCTTTCAAAGAAAAGTCCCAAAGATGTCATAGCCTTATAAATAAATAAATGGCAGTCTCTGCCTCCTCCTTCTTAATGTCAGACGTTTTGCTGACTTTGCAGCTGTGTATATTTACAAGTCAGTAGTTTCTTCCTTCACTCCCAATACTATGGCTTGCATCAGAGCCAAATCAGTCTTCTGTCAAACACACGGGTGCCAAAAGGCTCTTCTGTTTCCTTAGCCTGTTATTTTGTTGCTACCTTTAAAACTCCCAGCTTTCTTCTGAGAATACACTGTTACTTTCCGAAATTACAGCTCAGGTTGCTTCCTCGTTTCATTCCAGAAACACACTGAGGGAGTGAAGGAAAACATAAAATAGACTTCTGACAAAGTACAGAGCACGAGAACTTATTCTTTCACCAAGACAATAAAAAGTCAGACAATGCAGCTCCTCCCTCCCACCTTGTGCTGTTTAAACCCTGTTATTCATTCTTCAGACTATTATTAAGGCAGCCAAACAAATGCAGTTCTCCCCAGCTTCATGCCAGAAGCATCTCAGCTCCCAGGATGGGTGAGAACAGCTGCACTCTTCTAATTGTGCCTTTTCCTTTGAAGGAAGGATACCATACAACACATGAAAAGCAGATCATGCAGGCTCCAAGCACAGCTATCCATGCTGCTACCTGGCAGCAGAGCAGCTATACTGTCCTGAAGCAACATGAGCTCAGCTCAAGTCCCCATGCTCTTCCCCTTGCCCTTCCACACCTACACTGATATTCCAGTCCATCTCCCCACGAACTCACATTCAAAAGACATTAATCACAATGCTGCTCTTCCTGGCTCACAAGTCAACCTCAACACACCAAAAACAAGTGATTCTGCTAGGACTCAAGATGAGGAAGAAAATCAAGAGCACTTACTTAAACGTTAGCAGTTAGCTTTTTGCCAAGACGCCCAATGCAATGAACTTTGACAATTTCTCTGCACATAAACATAATTTCATTATATTGTATGAGAGTCCTTTTTCCCTGAGACCTGACAGGACAAGGGTGGATAAAGCCTCACATTACTGCTGGGGGTGAGCCAGGATCTTCACATTGCTTCTGGTCTGCCCTTCCCCTAGGCACCTTCTCCACAGGATCCCCATTGGTGGGGTGTCATACACTGCTTTTCTCTACCCTGACTTTTAGACCTTTTTGGAAACTCTTAACACACAGCACACAGTGCCTCACATAGCAGCTCTTGACCAGGGTCACTTCCTGACAGAGCACACACACACATATCAATGGGCTGCTTTAATGGTTTAGGTTTTTTTGTTGGGTTTGAGGATTTTTTTGGGTTGTTTTCTTTTTTTCCCCTACCAAAGAGCCCCGATTTCTATTCCAAGGCAAAATCGTGCTTCAAACACAGAGCAACATATGGTCTTTCTTCACTTACCAATCAACAGACTAGAAGAAACCAGCCTGGTACTTATATATCTGCCATTTCATAAACTGCTAGGCAATACCCTAGAACTGTCTTCATTGCAGCATCCAATCTGTCCCTAGTAGACAGAGCAAGAAAATAAAGTGATACAAACAGAAAGAAACCAGGCTACAGCAAACTGAAAGTCTATTAGGAAAAAAAAAAACCACACCAGCAGTCATTTTAGTGACTAGAAATAAGAAGCAGAAAATTTGTCACTTGTCTTTAACACTGTATCTACAAACACTCTGCACAAAAGTCCCTCAAGAGTTGCCACAATGCAGAACCAGCGACGTCAGCTCCACACCCACTTGACAGAATCTTAATGGTCTGCCTGCAACTCTAACAAACTCCTGGCCATTTTACACCAACAGAGCCAAATGACAAGCGAGAAGCAGCATGTTTGGCCCACAGCAATCTGGTGGTGAGAGGCATGACCAAAGAAACCGGTTCCAAAGGCAACATGTGGCACTGCAGGGCAGAAAGATCCTGGAGCAAAGGGGCTGCCAGCCAAGTAAGCATCGCTTCACAGGGACAGACAGATGTCAGCCATTCTCAGAACAAGCTCTGCCCATGAACTCCAAAAATAAGTTACTATTTCTCAAAGCAGTCTTTTAGTCAAATATATTTAATGTAATTAAAAATGAAAGGTAGATGAGGAGAATTAAGTTCCCCTCAATTTAGACAGGAACTCATATCTTAAAATGCACCAGAGGCATAGAGTAATCTTCCAGAAATGTTTTTCCTGTCATGTCTTACTGTTTAATTATATATTACCATTCCAAGCGATCATGACAGATTTTAAGTGAGTTTGTCTTTTTTTCCATAATTAATCATAGCAAAGACTCATCTGTTCTTCAAGCCTGGTGATGACAGCACTGTTTTCACCACTGTAAGGCAATCATCCCACAGCATTCCTTCCTGAGAGCTACTGCAAGGAGAACAGCTCACCTATCTGCACAAGATGCCTTTCAAAGATATAAATCAGCTCCATATACATTACTTCATACTACAGGGAAGTAAAAAAAGAGAAAACTGCTTTTCCATAGCAAGCAACCACACAGACACACAGCACAGACTAATCATGCTGAATTAACACCGATTATAAATACATAAACCAAACATAACCATGCAGGAACAAGCATCCTATCCCTTAAATGTCAGACAGAGCCACAAGCATCTACCACTGGTGCAAGTGGAACAGAAGCAAGACAACACTTGGCTCCTCTGCAAATACAAGGCAGGCTCCTTTATAATTACCATAGCCAAAAGTTATTTTAAAGGCAGTTTTGGTCACCACCATATTCTATTCTAAGTACAGAAGATGTATCTTCAAAAATAACTTGTAGCTACATGTAGATCTGTACTAACAAACTATCTAATCAAAGAGCCACATCCAAAGCAGGAAAAAAAAATAATCAGAAATTGGATAACAGAAAGAGTCCTGCTTTCTTTTTTAGTATCCCAAGTGACAGAAGTGATATTATTGAGGAACAGGATGAGGGAACCACAATAAAAAGCACAACTACTCTTCTGCTTCAGAAAAATCAAGCATATATCACTTACAGGTATGGTATAAAGCACATTCATAGGCAGTTTTCTTGCTGACCACCAAAGGAAAAAAAGTATTTCCAATAATCAACAACAGACAGGGACCTTGTTCAGTGTTTTATCCGTCAGCCTCTCAGTTTGAACTCCCCAAAGGATGAATTAGATACATGGGAAAATCACTTTTTCCTGTCTATGAAATCCTGCAAATTTTTACACAAACAACAAATAAAATACAATCTGCAGTTAATGTTGATTGCTTTATATAAAATGTATGATTTTCTGCAGTTCTCTTACACCCTTCACATGGTATGCTGGTAGCTTACCAACTACAAGCCATTAAGAAAAAAAAATTACATAGCTTGTTCTGCTCATAAAACCAGGCACAGAAGGACACCACACAGCTTTGAGCAGCTGTAGATTTGTGTGTCTTACTACAGCCTCATAAGAGGAATTTTAGATCTAATCTCAAGATTTAAATAACCAATGTATTAACAGTACCACTTCTACAGCTTCCTATCTGCTTCCCAGTTTTGCAGAGAAAGATAACTGAAGCAGAAATGACTACCAAAAAAAAAAGACAATATATTGAGTTTGACAGGCTGATAAAGACTAAAGTTTACACTTGTACTGAAATATTTAGAAACACTTTTACTAGTACCACTCTTTGTAAAGGTCTGACCTCTTGAAGATTCTAGCATGCCAAATTGTCAGTTTCTTCTAAGTTACAACAAAGTAGAAGATTTAGCCGTGTATCTTAACTGTTTTTAAATAGCCACAATATTCTGAGAGCTTGGTGATCTGTTCCAAAAAAAACCAAAAAGATAGACAGACAATTCCCCATGAGACCATAGACAGAAAGCAATCTTTATACAGGAGGACATCATCCATCTTTTATTTGCAAGTAGAAAGTCAACTGTTTTCACTCTTCTTATTTAAAAATACACAGGAATAATATGCACTAAAAATATTATGACATGTCACTTCAAAATTTTCACCCACTTTAAGTAGAGCTTGTAGTTGCATTTAATATTTCATTCTTAAAAATTAAAATTCACATGCTGTAATCAAAGTGTTAGACACTTCCCACATCACAGGTGATGAATTTACAACATATCAAAAAACAGAATGACAGCCCATTTTTATAACAAAGTGGAGATCCTTAGCTTTGTCTGGTTCTGCTCTCTGTAGCCTCAAAACCCAAAGACCCCTAGGCACTCCAAATATTAGTACTCATCATGTACCCCAGTCACTTGTACTGTGAAGAACATCCCACACTGGAGAAATGTTCACAGCAGGAAACAACTCCATGGTCTAAGTATCAAAATTAACATTTGCTTTTCCAGACAATTAGGAAAAATGGAAGTACAGCTTGCAGTACTTTCATTAGGAAGTCCCTCTGACAGGTTCACTTGTAGGGAATGGTTCAGATCTGACTCTATAGTACAGTAATTAACTTGAAGAAATTGCACATCTGGATTCAAACCAGCGTATCATTTAGAAAAGATCAATTAGTTCAGATCTATCTTCAGTCACTATTGAATTTGACACACAAGTCTTTTAGCCTTATATTAGAACATACCTCATTTTCTTGTTACCAGAGAAGACAGTTAAAGCAGTTGTAAAAGGATATTTATAATTGTCTGTCCTAACCACAGCAACAGAACTTACTTGACAACGTGCTCATCCAAGGAAAATCTGAAATACAGTCATGTTTCCTCAGACATCCTACAAAACTGCAGTGCTTGCACACAGATATGCACAGAAACTGTCTGCAAGCCGTCTCCAAACTGACTACACACTTACTACACACTTAGAATCAAATGAAGTTACGTCCAGAGGTTTCAAAATAACAGCAGAAAATGTAAACCAGCACTCCAGAATCCGAGATGGAAAGCCACAAGCACTTCTGTTTCATCAACCACACTTCCAGAAGTTAAGAGGAAGCTTGGCCTCCAGCAAAGGTGTCATTCCTCAGAAAGAGGAAATCTGAGAAACAAATTATTCAAATACCAATGGGATCCAGCATCCTATGTTGTCTGACATTTCACCACCAACCAAAGAGCTACAGCTTTTATTGTATGGAACACTTTCAAAACACATTTAGGTTTCAGATATTGAAGGAAACCTTTTGACAACAAGAGCATTTTGCATTTAAGAGAGAAAAGAGAGTCTTTGAGGCTAAAGAAGAAAGCATCCAGGCTCTGGATTTCAGGAATTGCTGTCAGGGTTTAAATAACTTGTTCCTGTGCCTCCAAAGCCTCTACTCTGCCTCTGCTAAAATCAGGGTACCTGCTTACCCATCCCAGCATCCATCAGCGCCTCAGAAAACTCAAACATAAAATAAACAAAAAAAGCCCACATATTTTTCCAATAACACTCAGATCTGTTACATGAATGTTTTGCCAGAGGAAATGCCTGAGCAAGTAGCCTTAGACAACTGGTTTACGTTAAGACAGAAGCACATAAATTTACTGCACAAATAGTACCATGATGCACTTTTAGGAGGTACAGTATTGCAGCTATAGTTGCCATTTTAAGCATCTGAGAATAAACACAAAAGCTTCCAACGCAAAGTTGCATAAGAGAGCATTAAGCATATGGTTATTTACAAAAGCAGAGGTAATTATAATGCAGAAGGTGGATCCCAAACAAACAGACTTGCCTAACACTGTCAAAAAAAAACCTACCAAACCAAAAATCTACACTTACTATTACTTAATTGTAGGACAGCTGCATGAGTAGTCTCAGCCACTCACTGTACTACCAATACACAGCCCCAAAAAAGTTGGAAAAACATGCTTTTTGAAAATACAAGTTGATGTCAGACATTACACAAAGGAAAAAGGACGGAAGGAAGGATGGAAGGAAAACAAAACACAAGAAGAGCACAGTTTGTCTCAACAGCTTACCTGATCTGGACTTAATGATGTCACTGAACTCGCTGTGTCCTCCACCAGGTCCATCCTTCTGGTCAGAGACCCAGGCCATGGTCACGGGCTGGGGGTACACCAAGGATGCAGCCTAAATCCGTCAGGAGAAGGCTCCCATGGAAGGCCCCAGGTCAGCACCAGTACCTACAGCACAGGACCACGATGAGGGAGGCACCAAAACCACGGGCTGCACAGATGTGACTCCACATGGAAAGCGCAGGCCAAGACAGAGTCTTGCCAGCCACAGCCACGAGTGACAGGGCAGCTGATCAGCCACTCACTGTGACCCTGTTGAGGGATGTCTTAGAGGATTTTACAAGTGATATAGCACAAAAGAGTGCTGCTAGACACTTTAATCGCCACCCACGAAAGCAAAGCTTTAGCCATCCTGGGACGTGAGGGTGCCTCATGCTCACTGGAGCACTCCAGAGGAGCAGAACACAGCACTTGTAGGAGTACCGTCACCACCCGTCACCCAGCTGGCACCAAATGGGACATCCCAACTTGAGGTGGAGGTGACAAAGCCCCAGAGCCCCACTTCTGCCTGGCTGGGGCATGCTCCAGCTGGGAGCTGACTAAGGGCAGGCGTGCTCCTCCGACCGGCCAGAGGTCGTGAGAGCCACGCGTGGGAGAAATCACGAAGCTCCTCTCCCGGGCAGGGGGAATGCGGCCCCGCGGGACGGGTCCGTCACACGGCCCCGGGCAGTTCCCCGCCCTGCAAAGCCGCCGTCTTCCCCGCTCCCCCGGCGAGCGACTAGGCGTGCTGGCAACTCTTGCCCGCCGGGTGCACGGCCGCAGCGGTGCCGCCGGCCCTCGAGCACCCCCGCGGCGGGGCCGCCCCTTGCCTCGGCTCCCCGTAGGTGTCCCGTCCGGCCCGCTCTCCCGCCGCCTCGCCCGCAGGTGCCCTCAGCCACGGGTGTTACGCCCTCGTGCCCTCCTCCCCTCTTTACCGGCTTAGAGTTGGGGGAACAAACTTTCCTTCCCATGCCCTTCCCGGAGCCGCGGCACCCGCCGCCTCCCTGCGGGGCAGCTCCGCTCCCAGAGGTGCGCCCACCGACAGCAACCCACCGCCGCCACTCACCCTTCGGCCACGGCAGCGGGAGGCGGTCCGCTTCCTCAGGGCCAGGCCCGGCTCCTCCCCGCGCCCCGTCCCCCGGCGGCGGCGATTCCCGCGGCGGTGCGCTGGCAGAGCCACAACTTTTCTGTGCGAGCGGTTGCCAGCCACCTCCTCCGCCCCTGCCCTGAGACGGCCCCACCCTCGGCCCCGGCGCCCCCCTTTGTTAGCCGCCCCAGCGCCGCGGTTGCGGGAGAGTCGCCACGGCCGCGCGGCCCCTTCTCCGAGGGGGCGGGAGGGGAGGGGCAGCGCCCTCCGCGGGCCCCGGGCGGGACGGGGAGGAGCGAAGCCCAGCCACGCCCCGCGCCTCGCCGGCGGGCGGCCGCCGGTGTGGCCATGCACTCCAGCGAGTCCTGTGGCTCCGGCGATGGGGCCGTCGAGGCGCTCCCTTCCTCCCCTCGGGGCCTTCCCGGCCTTACCTGTGCGCTCGCACCTCACCTTTATTTTCCCTTTCCCCCCACAACTAAGTGAGGCTCCCAGTGCTTCGGAAACCAAGCGCACGGCCGGGAGGGCACAGCAGGGCGGAGCGGGGCGGGGCAGGGCAGAGTGGGCACCGCTGCTCGTCCTGTCCGTCGCTCCCGTTAACACCGAAATCACACGGCACGGGAGCGTGACGACATTGGAGGGGCGTTTAGGGCATTTAAATATTTAAGAGCAGGAAATAGCTCTCCCGAAAGTCTCCTGCTTTGGCCCTGTCTCCGAGGCACATCTCAGGGAGTCACTTGGCAGCTGGAAGTCCGGGGTGGTTTTTATCTGGACAAGAAATGCACGATATAAAGAATCGGTAAAAGTGTGCTGTGCTGAACACTGGGTGTGTGCGGTCATTTTTTATGTATGAACATTTTTAGGTATGTTATTAAAATATTTAGCTCATGCTAATTAATTTATTGCCACATTTGCAGTCTGGGAGTGACTATACTCCTATTTGCCCAAAGTAATCTTAACTCACCTGTACTGTAAAGCTGCTGAACACATTTATCTTGGTAAGTCTGGTTTCCAGGATATCAGAGAGATGCTGTAGCTGAACAATACCTGCCAGGCCTCAGCCATCCAGCCCCAAATGTTTTCAAGGTTAGATGTGTTTCCAATATCGAGTACCTCACTGCCTTTGTTACAAAACCCAGTACCAGCCAGCAGTCTGCCTGAAAGGAGGTGCAGTGTTCGTTAGGAGAAAGGAGGGAGTCCAGGTTTGGCACCATGCCACTGTGTCTCCAGGTGAACAGAAATTGATAGCAATGGCACAAGGAAGATCTCTCTTTCAAAGTGTTTTTTTTTCTTACCAGCATACAGCTCATGAGTATACCTAGGCAGTATAATAACAGTAATAAATAATGAGTATGTGTATTTCAGCCTAAGGTAACTTCAATGGGCTGTGATATTTATCCATACTCTACTATTCCCCCACCCCCAATCAAACAAAAAAAAAAAAAAAGAAAAAAAGAAAAAAAAGAAGGAAATTAAATCTACCTGCACATTATTATCGTAATTCTAACTGAACTTAACACTCTTTTCCTCAACCTTTGACCTGTGCAGTACATGTGTAACAGGGACTGGGACATACTGTTCTGCCTTCCAGGATGGAGGGCCTCCCAGAGAGTGTGATGTATTTTTGCACTTTGAAGAAGGCCCAAAGGTGAAGATGCCTACTTCTGATCATTCAATAGATTTCCTGGGTGAATCAGTACAAATTAGTTACATCATCCTTGATCTGCTTACCCCAAACCACTGCAGGAAGTCATTAATGGTTATTATTTATAAAGAGATACAGTTGTGCTGAGTCAAGTTATAAGTCTGTTGAGAATTGCAGCTCTTAGATGGCAAACACCATAAACCCACTGATAATGACAGCTGTCAGTGTCTAAGGTAGTGCTCAGCAATAGCCTGTTTACATTTAATTGATAAAACTATACAACCCACATAATATTTGTGTCTAGAAGACAAGTGTTTCATGCTTTCTGCCTTGCTGCTCTCGACTGAACAGATGACTTCCCTGCCCCATTCCCTCTGCATGCTGGATTTTCAAAGAAAATCCCACCCATATCTGGAAACCCAGATTAGGGTTACAGGTCTTCCATGAACAGGACAAAACATGTACTGACCTGTGTATGACAGTGCCCACTCAAGAGTCAGCATGGGTTAAAACTGAGATTTCCCATTGCTGGGTATCTAGTAGCACTTCAGAGCGTGAGGATTCCAAAGCACTGAACTGTCTTGCCTAATGCAAGGAAATACTAAGTGGAAGAAAGGTCTTTCTTTCACAGGCTGCAGTGAGGGGATTAGTCATTTCACAGAGGTTACCCAAGACCGTTATCTGGTAGCAATACCTTTGGTTGCTAAAAGCTGCAGTCAAGCTGATAAGCAGGAGCAAAGAGCTGGTATATATCCCATCTCCAATCTCCATGTGTAAACTCAAGGTCCTGATTTTTATAATCTTGCTCTGAAAGCACCTACAAATTACTTCTCAAAAAGAAACATATTTCAGGTTAACCTGATAGCATTTCCTTTTTTCCTATATTTTTTCTGTTTTATACAGAAGTAGCATCATTACCTTCTTTGAACTGCAGAGCGTCAGCAGAAGGGTAATACAATAACAAGACTGCACACTATCTCAGAGAAGCAGGAGATTTTTTTTTCCTGGTGTGCTTCAAACATACCTCTCTCCAGAGTCATCTTCACTCAGCTGCTGATCAAAGCTTGAATTTTCCAAGCTAATTATTTAGACAGTAGGCTTCTCAATGCAAGGGCTATAATTTTTATATCTGCATAGGAAACAAAACAAAACAAAACAAAACAAAAAAACCCACCACTCTAATATTTAGTATTCTGTACATGTGTATGGTTTAGGTCTCTCTAATCTTGTATTCCTGTGATTGGCAGAATGAGAAAATAATGACTGGCACAATTTTAATGTCAAACAACAAAGTCTCCATCTGGCTGTACTTCTAATAAACTTCTACAATTATCTTGGTTGCTTCAGACTATTAATATCATGTGGATTGTGTGGCACAGTTTACCTTTCTGTATAATGTAGAATAGATTTTCAAAGAGAAAGCAAAAAGTCCATGAAGCCCTTAGACAACATTAAGGAAGAAGGACAAAGGGAATACAGAAAAAGAAACTGTGAAGAAATAAGTTGAGATAGGAAGCCCTTGAACTTTGACCAAAGTAGATACTTTATTCTTTACTGCATGAAAACAATGTTGTTGTGAGACCCTGAGCTCATCTTACCTTGTGTCCTTGTCTTTTCTATGTGCCTAGCATTTCTATTTTTAGAATACACTCATAATTGATAGGGTTACAATATAACTAAGAATTTCATGTATCTCATTACTTTGAGATTGACTGCTATAATAATGCATGTGCCCATTCGTCAATGTTTTGTCATTATTTCAGAACACCATTCCAAATTCAGCAAGACATGAGACACCAAATGGATTGCTTTGTAAGTACTGAGTATCTTTATTGTCCCTTTCTGCACAGCCCATCATGTTGCCACTCTCAGTTAACAGATCAGGCAGACTGTTACTCAGCAGACTATTTTTTTTCCTGCCGAACTTGCATCTGAATTCAAGTAACAGTCCCTTCATGCTTCAGTACTGACAATGTACTGCACTAACCAATTAGTACAAGTCCCTTGCTATTTTCATTATCTCTGATCTGAGGAGAAAAAAAAAAAAGGTAAGAAAACACATTAAATAATCATCTCCCTCTGCATGTTTCTCCTGTAAGGAAAATGACCAAGTTTTCTAAAAGCTTGGGCTGGTTTTATCTACACATTCTTTGGCGGTACCTTTGAAATAAATACTGCAGTATGCCAGGCAGACATAGTCAGCTTGTTCCCTTTCTTTTGCTGTAATCTAAGTGCTTTAGTTCTACTAATTATCTGATACTAAAATTCAAGTTTAGCCCTAGCACTAGTTTTAAAGCTGGGACAGCATTTTCTACCCTCAACTCCTTAGGTGGGGATCTAATATTAGATTGCTTACTTTTATTCCAAGCTCACCTGCCTCTGTGTGTAAGCTCCTTCTGAGCATCTCCAAGAACTAGAGACCTGTTGTGGTGGCACTGTAACATATCTTAAGAAAATCAAGACTGTTTTGCTACACAGTGTAAACCATACATCAGAGTCCACCAGAAAACAGGAGGGACGGACTGAAGCAGAGGGCGGCAGGCCTTGTTTGTACATGATAAATGGACAAGCCCAGTGAGCAAGAGGCTCTCTGAGCAAAATGCCCATAGCCTGCACTGCTGTCAGGTCCACCTGTCTCTGCATCACTGTTCTCTGTACTTCTTTTTCTGTTTAACCTTAGCATACTTCCATTTCTGTAAGCTGGGACCCATACCTTCAAAAGGCTCTCCCCATTCTTAATTTTGTCTCATTAGATTCAATATATCTATCAATTTGATCAGAGTAAGCTGGAATATTGCATGCATAAAATAGACTGAAACCTTGTCTTTTAAGTTGCAGCACTTTTTTTTTTTACAATTTCACTATAAACCCCAGAACATTGCACTGTATTAATAGAAATGCTGACATCCCTTTTGCTGTAGTGACACTAATTGAAGCTACTGTAATTTATCATCATCTGAAGAATATAACCTCTAAAAGTACATTAAATAAGGGTCCATTAATGAACAATTATACTAATCAATTTACCCTCCCAACATAACACACTTTACTGCATCAGGGGATTGGAAAAAAAGAAAACCATGAACCACAAAATTGCTTGTGCAAGACAGGAACTTTTGGCCAACATTATAAGGCAATCCACTGCAAGGGCAGGCATGAGTTGCCAGTCAAAGTTACTCCTAACACAAGTTGTTTTCTGTACTTTTTTTATCTAGTCCTTCCGTTTCTTTTGCTCATGGCTATTTTTTTAGTGCTGTTCTGTTCTCATTTGAGTGGCCTATGCTATATAATGGCATAGGTTTGTTTTGTGGCTACACACATAAATACAGAATCACAGAATGGACTGGGTTGGAACAGACTTCCAAAATTCATTTAATCCAACCCCCCCTGCAGTAAGCAGGGGCATCCTCAACTAGATCAGGTTGCCCAGAGCCCAGTCAAGCCCCACTTGGGATACCTCCAGGGATGGGGCCCCAACCACCTCCCCAGGCAAGCTGTTCCAGTGTTCCCTCATGGTAAAGAACCTGTTCCCAACATCCAGTCTAAACCTGCTTTTCTCTAGTTTGAAGCCATTGCGCCTCGTCCTATTACCACAGGCTTTTGTAAACAGTCCTTTCCATCCTCCTTGTAGGCCCCCTTCATGTACTGAAAGGCTATTAGATGTCCCCAGAGCCGCCTCCTCTCCAGGCTGAACAACCCCAGCTCCCTCAGCCTATCCTCATAGCAGAGGTGCTCCAACCCACTGAACATTCTTGTGGCCCTCCTCTGGTCCTGCTCCATCAGGTCCATGTCCTTCCTATATTGAGGGCTCCAGACCTGGATGCAGTACTCCAGGTGAGGTCTCACCAGAGCAAAGTGGCAGAATCACCTCTCTGGATCTGCTGGCCACACAACTTTTGATGCAATTCAGAATGTGATTTGCCTTCTGGGCTGCAAGAACACACTTCCTGCTCATGTGCAGCTTATTGCCCATGAGCATCCCCAAGTCCTTTTCCACAGTCCTTTTCACAAATTTTTTTTTTACATTTATTTGCCTCACTCTAGTCCAAACAATTCAGTACATGTCACCATTTCTTTGCTGTTCCATGAGAAATGATCAACATGGACATTTTATACTGGACCTAATTCCCTAATTAGAAGCAGAATTTAAGGTTTTATCTACAAGACTGCACAAGTGTAATAAAAGCTCTCTGTGCTGGAAAACACTATTAACATCTTTATTGGTATAACAGCACCTCCTAGGACAGCAAAAGCACCAGAAAAAACTGTGCTATATGTGGTGTATTCCATTTTCTTACCTACTAAACACTACCCATCCAATCAAATTCCCCCATAGACTAGACTTGGCAGCCTGTGACTTTTGCCTCCCTAAATCACATGAGGACATGGGTGGTTACAAAGAGTAAGACAGGAGCCAGGCTTGAAACACTTCAGCATTGATCCCTCCAGGTGCAAGACATCTGCAGTTCAGAAGCTGCATAGCAGAGCTCTCACTGTCCTGAGCAAAGCCCTCCATGTTTGTCTTCCACACATGGACAGGCTACAGCCAGAAGGCTTGACCAGTTTTTGACCTATCTGCCAACCGAGTGTGCACTCAGACCCTCCAGGAAGCCCCACTCTTAACTAACTCTATTTGGGCTTACAAGGCTACCATTAACCTCCTCTTTCCAAAAGATGCAGAGTTTTGTTAACGTGCTGAAAGCCTAAGTACCTTTTAATGACTACCACTAAGTGGGTTTGTCTTTCCTTGAAATGACAAGAATTTTGTCTTTTAACCAAAGTAAATAAAGTCATGATGATAACATTAGATCTGAACATTATACATTTTTAATTCTAAGCAAATTAAGAGCCTTTTTTAAATTAGTCAACAGAATAAAATCCTCAAAGTTTTATATTCACCAAAGACTGTAGTTATGAGTTTGTTTTGCAATGTCTGATTTTCTGTGGCTACACCTGTAAAAGAGAAGGAGGTGTTCTGCAGGCTGTGGCATCTGACAAACCCTGTTTGTAGGTGTCCATGCTCCCTAGGTAATCTCACTCTGCCCTGCTTCACATTTTCTTATTTTACAAAAATTCAGACTGATTGAGGACAGTTATCACAAGACACAGTCAAAGATATTTCAGCTAATGGTTTAAATCATCTTGACTCAAGCCTCTCAGCCGCCTCCCGAGTTCCTCCTGCAGCAGGCACAAGCAAGGTTGAACCCAGTGAGGCACAGGGCAGAGATCAGCTGCTTTTGGAGGTTTAGGCTCGAGGTGAGGAGAAAGTTCTTCACAGAAAGAGAAATTGACCACTGGAATGCGCTGCCCAGGGAGGTAGTGGAGTCACCCTCCCTGGAGGTCTTCAAAAAAGGATTGGACATGGCACTTGAAGCCATACTTTAGTTAGTCATGAGGTATTGGGTGATAGGTTGGACTTGATGATCTCTCAGATCTTTTCCAACCTTATTGATTCTATGATTTATGATTTCTATGATTTTCCCAGCTGCCCCACTCCCTGTGCTGCCAGCTGGCCAGCAATGTGCTGGGGTGCCTCTGTTGAAGTTTTGCCTGTGTGAGAGGGACATCTCGATTGCTTTGTTAGGGTAGCCTTCTGTCTGCTTTGCACAGCCAGGGCCAAGAGTGATGTCTGAATCTAGTGAGCTTTGTGGGTTTCTCAGAGGAATGTGTACTCTGGTATTTTTTTTAGTACTGAAAGGAGCACACGGATAAGATTTCCAGAAGTGATGGGGAGCCATGACGCACTAAGCAAAACTGACAGGCATAAGCTTCACACCTCAGACAGGTAAGACTGCAAACAATGTCCTTCCTTATCCTATGCCTGGCATGATAAGGCCATGGCAACTGCCTGACTGCCACAGGAATTAAGTTCAAGGTAAGTGTTTGGCTCAAAATGCACAGGAATTTTCTAAGAGACGTTAGCCAGTTCCTTAAATTATTTTGCAGCTAGTTAAGTAACTGCTGTGCTAGAAGCTCTGCAGGCAGTAATTATTGCTCCATTTTCTTCTATTAGGCAGTCCTGAACTGAGCCATGAAAATTGCTTTGAAATCACAACAGACAAAGAGGAAAATTTTGGACATCATTTATTTTGGGATGTTCCAAACCAAGCTATCTTCCAAACCAAAAAAGAAGTCTAGCCCTGCCAAGTCCTTAATCACTGAAATGAAGAAAGTGACCACAAAACTGAATGGAAAGATGATTGAAACCATTTTACTACTCAGAAAAAGCCTTTTATGGAGTTACTGCCAGAGAAAATGAGGGAGCAACAAAAACCCTTAATACATCACTGATGTATCTAACTGGAGGTGACTTGCAAACACCAAGCATTTGAAAAGAAAGCAATGCGGGAGCTTGTCCTTCCTGAGAAAGAATTTGTAGATGGACTTTCCACTTCAGAAAATAAAGCCTTACTAGCATATCCAGAGACATTTCCAACCATGTGAGGGCAATAATCTTGAGTATTCACCATACTATGCCATTATAATACAAATGCAACATAATATCTGAGTACCTAGCTTCAAGATCTTACAGATTCATCTTAAAAACAGTTACCAGGTACAGAACCATGGTATTATTTATATCACAGAAGTACCAAAGGGCTCACTTTGTCAGGATCTGGTGCCATTGAGCTTGATGGTATATGAACACAGAGCAACAGGCCTTCACCCATACAGCTTGTGTCTGGCCCAGGACAGAAGGTATGTTTTAGAACTGTGTGAATAAAACCTGACAAATGCAGGAACTGCTGTTAAAAGGACCGATGTCTATTTAAAATACAAATGCATTCCAGCTCCGGCAAATTCAGAGTTTAAATCTAGTCTGTAATACAATGCTGCCATCAGGGAGGAAAAAAAAAAAAAAGAGAACAGCAAACCAAATTGTGTGATTGGGAAAGCTGGCTGGGAATGAAACTTAGTTTTAGCAAATCATGGGAAACTTTTGTTATGAAATATAAAATCATCTGCCTCTGCCTTTAAATAGCAGTCACCAGTTAGTAGCATTTTATCAGCATCAGACCAGAAACAGCTCTGACAAGGAATGTGAAGGAGTGCAGTAGAAAACTAGTTTCAGCAAATATACAACACACCAGGCAAGAAAATGCTCACAGCAATTTTTGCTGGAGTTACTAAATGCAAGAGTGCAGTCCCTAGTAAAGACCCCTGCAGGCTCACCCTTCTCCCTTCATCACTGAGTTTCTTTAAAGCATTTGTATTAAACTCTCTGAGACACATTCCACGGACTCTCTGGGTGGGATTCAACAAGGACATAAGACATCACATTTGAGACATGGACCCTGCAATCCCAGGCATCTCTATAGCCTGTGTCTCTCTGTGTTTCTGCTCTCTCAATGCAGCCAATCCTGCCTCTCAACCCACCGTCAGCCAAACTGGTGGTGCTGATCAGGAGGTGCTTTTACTCTTGTTTAACCTATCACATTTGTTAACTTTTTCTTAAACAATCTTTAAATCCTTTCTTTTGTATTTTAGTGTGTCCTCTCTGTCATAGGCATGATACTGAAGCCCATACACCACTATTCAGTAGCATTTCTTCTCTTGGGAACTAGGAGAGTTTACTTTTCCATAGGGAGAGCTTTGCTATTTTGAGTGTGGAATGAGGTGTGTGACTGCTCCAGGAGGTCTCTCTCCAAGAAAGACAGTAAAGCAAAACCTTGGATGTCTACCAGTGCAGTGCTGAGCCCAAAGGGGTGACCTTTGCCAAAAAGGATCAGCAAAGCCTCTATTACCTGCTCTTAACACAAGGACAACTATTAAAATATTATAGGTAAGAGTATTACTGCAGGCTCTGAGATGTATGTTATCAGATGTCCATGGCCTACCACACTAACAAATATCACAGTAGATGCCTTCAGGAGTGTTTGTGGCAAGGTCTGCAGGGAGCAAGAACAGCTTTGAGATGACCAGCCAGTGCAGTCAGAAAACCAGGTGAGTTCTGGGCAATTAACAACCTACCATTCTGCTGTTTCCCTGTGCTTCACGACCTATCTCTGTCATTTCTTAAAAGTTTTTGGGTTGTTTGAGTTCTGCATTTCAGCAGTGCCCAGATCTCGGCAGCCAAAAAATGTGACTCCCCCGTCCTGTAGTTACGCAAAGACTCACAAATAGTAACAATGAGAATGTGTGTGTGCCTCTGTTACAACTGCTGGTCAAGTGAGGCTTTTTGTCCTATTTCTTCTTCTGTACCTCCTTAGCCATAAATTGTAACTACAGCAAGACAAAAATACAAATGAAACATTTAAAGATCACAGGTTTTAACTTAGATGCTATTTAAACAATCTGACCACCTCAAACAATACATGATTCATTTGTGAAAACTGATGTTTTATTTACAAAGATGCAACACCCAGACCTCAGAAGGAGAGAGGGACATAAGCAGTGCATGACAAAACCCTCCACTGGCACCAGCAGAAGATAAAGTATGCAGCAGAGAGACAAACGGAACAGGCAGAACATCCTAAGCCTTAGAACAAAGTGGGTAAAGGTTTCTTTGGACTCCTTGACTTCTGCCAGAAATAAACCACTTGAATAGCTCTTTTTAAAGGAGCTGTTGGCCTCATTTGTAACATTATCAAATGCCACAAATCTTCCAAAGGGCCTTCTTCTGTTTCCCCATTCCAAGTCTTTTTCCCACGAAAATCTAAGCCTTAGGAACAGCAACCAATAAACAGAGGCACAGTAACACCAGCAACGGGAAAGAAACATTACCAAATTCAAATGCAAGAAATGAAGGGAAACAAAACCTTTTCAACAATGCCTGAGGAAGCCTACAACTCTTAGAGCTGATCCAGAAAAGGTTGTTAATCCAAGTACTGCTTTTCACCTTGACGATTCACTTTTAAATTCAGCCAAAGCTGTCACTAGTAATTAATGAGGGGTGCACCAGTAATTAGGGGGTGCTCTCCCCTTATTCAAAATTACACCATTCCAGCATGAAATGTATATCTGAACAACTTTATCAGCAGAGTATTTCCATGAGTGGTGCAGTGATTCACATGCTTTCTGCATTCTCTTTACAGGGCCTCCTCTCTTAACACTAACCATGCTCACATGGCTTTGGTACTGAGCTCTGATTTTACTTTGAGCTTTACTGGGTACAGTGGGAAGTGAACAACCAAGGAAAGCAGTGAGGATTCCTGGTTCACTACCCACTGGCCTGACAGCAGCAGAACATCTCTGCATTCCTCACAGATAACAAGCACAGTGGGATGGCACTAACCCATGTCCTGGCCTTTCTAGACACGGTCCCAGCTCATCACCAGAGCTTTTATGAGAGTTAAGCTTCTACTTTTTCTTTCTTAGCAGGAATTTTCCAATAAGCACTTGAGCTGGAAACCATCCACTTTCCTGCACCAGGAAAGGCAGAAAGCAGTTAGGGAGAGAGAGCCCCAAACACTACGTAAGGCTTTACATTTGCCAGATGCCCCGGTAACTTTGCCAGTTTCCTTCAGCTGCTGGGTATGCGGCCTTAAACACACCAGCAGAGCCAGCCAGTCTCCCATCAGAGAGCCAAACCAGCTGGAGAAGTTTTCCTGCCTAAGAAGTTTCCAACCCTCACAGACCTGCACAAAGAGGCTTTTCACAGAGGTCCAGATTGCCTCGAGAGCCTGTCCCTTCTTTATTTGCAGGAAGGCTCTTGATTTAGTAAGGGGAGGGCTGCAAATTGCTAGGGGGCTCTAGGAGAATTTTATCAAAGAACCTATGTTGCAATGCATCCTCAAAAGGGTCTGCTTTCTGATTTATGAAATCTTTCCCGGAAAATAACACTTCACAGCCCCAGCTCCTTTGACCGTGCATGATTTATCTTCAGACAATATTTGCGTTTAACAGCCTTTGTGATCCACTTTGCTCTTGAACAGCTCAGTTACTTTGGATTTATAGAGCTGCATCGGGTTTGGTGGAGATGGAGTTAATTCTCCCCATAGCATCTTTCATAATGCTATGTTCTGCAGTAGTAGCTGGAAAGGTGCTGATAACACACCATTGCTTCAGCTGCTCCTGAACAGTGCTCACTCAGCACTGAGACTGTGCTTTTCCAACATCCTCCCCACCAACAACAGGCTGAGGGGTGAGCAAGATCTTGGGATGGGACATGGCTGGGCCAGCTGACCCAAAATGACCAAAGGGGTATTCCATGCCATATGACATCAGCTCAGATACAAAAGCTAAGTGAAAGAAGGAAGTGGGGGGGGCTGTTGATGGTGTCTGTCCTCCAGAGCAACTACTACACATATTGAAGCTCTGCCTTCCAGGGAGCAGCCAGACATTGACTGCTGATGGAAAGTAGAGAGTAACATCTTTCTTTGCTCTCACTACTGCATGCAGCCTTTGCTTTCACTTTATTATACTGCTCTTATCTTGACCCATGGGCCTCTTGTTGTGTTTTCCCTCTCCACCTAAGAAGGGGGATGATAGAATGGCTTTGGTGGGCATCTGGTCCCTAGCCAGGGCCAAACCACCACAAGACCCAAAGACAAGACAACTCACAGGGCCAAGCAAGTATCTAACCAGGCAGCTCTGTGACAGGGCTGATATTGAGGTTAGCTGCCAGCTGAACAGACACTTTCATTTCTTACTTCCATGTTCCTACTGAGTCTGTTTCTTCAATATTGGTATTCCTACTTATCTACCCAAGAAGAGGTGACATACGGGTCTGATGTGGTGCCATCTGAGTCTTCAGATGCCCATAGGTATCCCAAGGCTACATTTAAGCAGAAGTATCCCGCCTGAAGCTGTAGATACCAACCTAGAGCAGTCAAACACCTGGATCACCCAGAATACAGCAAAATTCTCTTGCAAATAGGGGAAGCGCCACTGCCCCCATCCATCTGATTGCTCTGTATACAAGGTGAGAGAAACAGCACTATTATCAGCTGATGCTGAAACAGGCCTTCTCTCACTCTCTGCTTATGTATGTGTATGCAATAGGGCCAGCTACCAGAAGCAATATTATTTGACCCCACTTTTACAGAGTTTCCACAGGAATATAAATGCAGTCAGACTACCAAGAGATGGAGATATCAAATTCATAAGATGACACTGAATTCATGCCACATGTTTCCTTTAACTACATCTGGCACACATAAGGACAAACAATAATGGAGTATTTGGAGCACAGAGCTTACAAAGACATCCATAGTAGTAATGTTGGTGGAATGGTCTAATGATAGAAAAGGAGCAAACTTTGAAGAGACATAAATTAGATTTCATTAGACCAATAAATACACTTAGGAAAGGTAGACAATTTTTCAGGCACAAAAACAAGCAAGCAGGGGCAGTTGATAGAACATCTGGTACAAAACACTTGCAGCTGCAGTATGGAGAGGGGAAAACATTAGGGAAGAAATTAACCAAAGATTCCCATCTCATTAAAATTCCTGCTTCATCATGATAACTTGGGGCACTTCCAGAATTTTGTGATCCATGCACACACATGATGAAATTGATACTGTTTAAAAACAATTCTGCTATCATGATAGGATGAATTTCTAGGATGGTTTCTAGCTTAAAATTACAGTGCAACTAGAAAGAACCATAGCACTAAAAAGATTTGATTTTAGGGACCTAATGTCATCCAGTTTTCCTCCTTGCCTAGGAAGACGTATCCTTTCACACTCCATATTCCACTTGATTGTACTAATAGAATTTTATGCCACCCACTCAGAGCCAATCAGCAATTAATTTCTTTTGTACAACAACAGACTGAACACCTGTCTCTTTTATCCCTATATGATTGTATTTCTGTTATGAGTAAAATAAAGTTAAATACTAACTTGGTTGGAAGAAACACCATTCAATCACAGGCACAGAAACATAGTTCCATTGCTTATCCCATTTGTGGATTAGAAGTTATTCTCACATTGAGGTTAGTTTGGGTGGAACAGCATTACAAGCGTTTGAGCTATGAGCACTCTTCATGTAGCTGTTTGCAACAAACACAGTGGGTGGGATTCCTAGAGGAAACTCTCAAGCAGCATTACTGTATGTTAAAATAACTCCAGTTTAAAGCCCCCAAAACTCAAATCATTGACAGAACTTTGCCTGACGAACTGAAGCGCTCAGGAAGCAATTGTATCAATGACAGAATCTTCACAGCAGCAGGCATCAAATGTTCATACAGTCAGTACATAAAGTAATTGCAAAAGGCTTTAGAACAAGTAGAAAACAAAACTAAAGGTAGGCTGACAAATGCAAACAACTACCATGCAAGGTAATTATACAAATTACATTCAAACTATCTTTTCCAAAGAGATATCAGGGTTTTATCATATTCCTCCCTACTTATCTTTGAAGATTGAACATGCATGGAATGCAAAATATTTTTATCTAGAAATGCCAAATCCCTTAAAATACCAGACCTTTGACCCCTCCAACCTGAGGTGACAGTAACAGAAGTGAAGAGGTAACAGCTAAATTAGTCTTTAGTTCTTAGTCACGGTACATTTGTATTTATCAATCCTTAAACTGCAGGTCATCAACCAGAAACCACCAACACTCAATGAGATGATTTTCAGTATGATAAAAGAGAAGGAGGACTACATGTCAGGAACAGACATTCCTCTGGGAACACGGCAGATATGAAAGCTTTGGAAAGCTGCAAACTGATAGGGTGAACAAGAGACAACATCAACAAGTCACAAGAGAAAACAACCTCACATAAATAGTTCCACATTTAGTTGCGTCTGACTGGTTTGCTGTAGCCCTCGGGCTGCTCTCTGGCTCTGCATAAGACAAGACATGCCTGAAGCTCTGCACAATTCCCAGACTTTGTGCCAACAGTTTTCATACAGGCAGCCTTCAGACCCCCCGTCGTGTGTCCACGCAACCCTAAATTACAGGTGATGTTGCCAGTATCACCTTCCCACCTTCCCACACTCTGCTCCTTTATTTTGTGAAGTAACTAAAAAAACCCAACTGTAAAGCTGTTCAGGAAGCCTGGAAGCTTGACAGTGCTTTCTGCTTATGACCAGACCCTGCTTGTCCTTGCTCTCCAGGAAGGCTTTCTGGGGCCATCCAGACTGACCATGAAACTTCTGGACTGACAGAAGCTTCTTTAAACTCCTGTGCTGTTTGTTTCTTGCACCTAAGGATATCCAACAACCAACAGCCATGTGGCAGCTGGGCAAAAAAGGGCAGATCAACACAACAAAACTGAATGCAAGCCATGCCAACGAAAGCACTATTTAATTGGGTAAACTATCCCACTGACTTCACTGAGAAGGATCCCACAAAAAATGAGGAACTGATAGAAAGCACACTAGGGTTTTAATCATACCTTTCTCACTAGCCTGTCTGGAAAGCTTTCCACAGACATGGCAGCTAAACCACAGTATTTGTTTCCTGATGAAAATCCCTGACAAAAATATATTTCTGCCACCTAACAGATAGTCAATGGTGTGATTCAGTAATTGAACCACACTGAGGTGTAACTCCTAAAGTATGCAGTTACATCATCCAGCCTGCCCATCCTTGCTCAGCTCCACTCCTTGCTCAGTTCTGCCCCTCTTCTTATATAGGAATTGCCTGTGCCTGTGGAGAGGGTAACATTGCTGACTCTAAGCCACTTCATTCCTTCAAAGTTGTCTCTGCGCCTGGGGCTTAGTACAAGGTAGGAGAAAGAATACATTAATCCCTTCAAGACAAAGAAAGCAATGGAGAAGTACCTCCTCTCAGAAGTGGTGCAGGACATGGATATTTGCCCATTCACAGCCTAACCTCTTCCACCATTTGCCAGCCTGCGCTGAGCTCCACTCAGCCCCAGGAGAGCAGTGGGGAACCTTGCCCTTGCTGGGGGGCTGAGTATCATTTGCCCACCCACCTCCTACTTCCAAAGTGGGCTGGGCTCTGCTGCAGCAGATACCCCTGTGTATCATGATACCACCTTGGCACAACCAACCTTTTTCTCCAAACCACTCATTTTTCTTCCTCCTGTATTGTGCTTACAGAACTAAACTCCCTGCTGTACAGAAGAGGTGTTGAAAACTGATGTGATGCTATTTTGAAGGACTTGGCCCAGGCTCTGTGGTCTGCATAGATACCACCCAGACTCCACAGCCCAGTGGGGCCACCTCAGGCCCTGTTGCTCCAGGAAGTGGCCCTGGTTTCTCCTTCCACCAGGCTATGGCAGCAGTGATGTTTCACTGCCCCCACAAAGCTGTAACCCACAAAAATTCTTCCCCGGGACAATGCAGCATTGCCACAGACAGCCCCAACTGGGAGGCTGGTAGCAGATCAGTCATGTTTCCAGGCTCATTTTGTTTGCAACAGCCACTCAGAAAATGACACTGCCATTTTGCAAAAGCACATGAGAAGAAACCAACACAGAAAACCATTGCAGTCCTAAAATTTCTCTTGACCAAAGTAAGTCTCATTAAATCTACAGTCTAAGTAACTGAGGAATACGATCTCATATTACGGCTAGATTTACGATCAGTCATCTCACTAAATAGCACCTGTTTAGGCAGTATGATTGTGTTTGTTGAGAGGCATTCCTTTTAAGAAACTTTTTGTTACTGCTGAATTCATCTTTGGATGGCTCTCTTTCAAATCTGTTTAGCAACATTTGTCCTGGAAATAAACAAGGTATTGAGGTAGTCCCTAAATATTTGTACTAGAATGTTATCCACACACACACACCACCTTCCCCCCCCACTCCCCAAATAAAGGCTTAAACATAGAATGCATCAGTCACCAGAAATGTTACTTTTGTGTGTGTGTGTAAAATGCAGAAAAATGTATCCAAATGTTTTTCCAAAAGAAACTGTCCAGTTGAACCTTGTTAATGCAAACTGGGCCTTCAATTTCCAAAAAGCCAAGAGTTGTTACTTGCATTTAATTTACCCTTTACATGAATTTAAGGCTGGGCTAATTTTTGTGGCTCTAAGACCCCATAAAGAATACTCCATGATTTAAATGATTTGGTGGCATGGGAGAATGGCTTTCCAAAGAGTTTACAACCTACACTCTTTCTTCTGCAGAAGCTAACTGCTTATTCGTATTTTATCCATATAGGTTTATGTGCCTTCCCATCACCTAAAGATGCCTCTTCAACATTCCTGTGAAGTAGGAAACATACTGTAATTCCGCCCTTGCACTAGAAATCCCAGACTATCCTGTACAGGCCTTAATGGAATTTTTGCTTGAACTGCTTGTATTTTTGATTTCATGTTGTGCTGGTTTGAAGATCAGTAAATAAAGGGAGATGCTCAGGCACAATAATTTAAGGTGTGTAACTACTGCACAGATGCTGCAACTTTATACAAGCAGCCTTCTGCACTTGACCAAAACTGCAGTGATACACAACCTGCTTACACAGTGGGAGCAACAGGAACAGGATCCATGAATTTATATCCATAAACATTCACTGCTGCAGCAGCAGAGCTAATTGGGTATACCTTCAGGACAGCATCCCCTACAGACACCCTGCTAACGGAAGTCAGATACCTTGTTAAGAATTACCTACATTAGATTGTTTTACATGAATTTTCACATACATGAAACAAGTCAAATTACTTTCTCTGACCCCTTTCTTAGAGATGAACATATGTAATAAGTGAAAAAATACAATCACTTTTTGTGTAACTCTATTTATACAACTGCCAAAGCTAACCGGAGCAGGCCACTGCAAACATCAATACAGAGGTTGTCAGGGACAGCAATTCAAAAAGATGGTACCTGGCATACTGGCTAACAGGCAATTAGTAGCAGGCAACTTGGTTGGTCAGTGCCAACACCTCCCTGCAGAAATTTCTCCGAGGTTTTGCCTGCAAAGGAAGTATAATGACTTTCATTATGGCATCTATTTACTACCCAGAAAGCAGTCACACCAAAACTGTTAATGACAAACAGTACCTAAAAAGAAACAATGCACAACGCAAAGTATAGAGTTAAGAGTATCTTAGTACAAAATGTTAAAAAAATACAACATTATGAGATAGTTAACCCACGCCTGGCTATGGGGACAGAACTCTTACGGGCTTCCAGATGAATACGAGGCTTTGTTATGAACCCCGGCCCTGAAGGACCCATAGAGGCTCCTTTTGAGGGCTGACTACCACCATACACATTAACATCTCTGCACTCTCTGCAGAGCTCAATGTAAACCAGGCACACTCTGAAACTCTATTTAAATCCCCTCTTTGAGATGAATTACCAAGAAAAGCAATAGGAACAGGCACAGCAAAAGAATCTCCAACATGACTTCTGATTTTAGAGCAGTTTAATGATGGTTTCAAGATGCCCAGTCTCACTCCATTCCTATGTCTCAACACTCTCAAGGTAGTTAATATTTCAGCTGGACAGTTATCCTACCTTCTTTGTCATCCAGGTCTTTTTTCTTGTGTTGATAGCCGAGTTCTTTCCCTAACTACTTCATATAAAGAAGAAATCTTACCTTATCCATGACAGCTCTCTACACTATTGGAGGGCATTACCTGCTTTCTCCTCTTAATGAGATTTGACTCTTGTATTCATACCACACAATTAGTAACCTATCCATTTATTCACTTTTGTAGAAAAATGTTTTGTTTAGTAGGGCTGGGCAGGCAGAGGCATCACAAACCTGGGATCCGGTTTCTTCAGTATTTCTTCTTTACTGATGTGTCAAATAAGTTTTGGGGCAGGTCATCCAAATGAATGCAGTACAACAAGTTGGGCATGTCTCACTCTGTTTTCAGTCACAGAACACTAAAGGATTTCTTAACTAGCACAGATACAACCTGCACTGTCAACCTGCACAGGGATTGCAGAAACCATGGCTATTAAGCTAGGTACATAAAAATTAAAATTACACTTGACCAAGAAATCAGTTACTGTCACAGCAAAACATTCTGCAAAACAGTAACAAAAAGGCATTCCACAATATTATGATAAAAGCTAAAAGTCACAGTAATTAAAGAAATAAATTATTTCTGGTTTGAATACAGTAACAAAAGGATTTCGAAAGCATTCCATAAAGGGTATTTCTGAATGTGACCGTTTTAGGCTGTGCCTTTAAGAAAGGGACAGTTGCTGGAACACCCTGGCTGAATGTTTTGGAAATAATAATGAAAACAAGATATTCTAAACGAATTTCATTGGTAGATTGGTGGAATGCAACTTTCAATTTTAGTTCTGGTTGCATCTCAGTCAGTTCACTTCTGTCTTTTCAGCCTGTCGGCTTCTGTCTCTCCCTGAGCAACAGCTGTGCGGGATGGAGTTAACCTTGAACAGATAAGAATAATTCTTGCATACGGTTTGAGCTAACAGAATTTCCTCCTTAATAATTACCTTTTCTCTCTAACCCTTTTTGGGAAAAAAGGGAGGTAGGGGGAGAGAGGGGTGGTACAGAGCAGGGGGGAACCCTCCTCGCTGGAGGAGAGAGTTTTGTTCTGTATTACGTTCTTTGCTGTGTATTTCTGTATATATTGTAAATACTGTATATTGTGTATATATCCATCTGCATTTCGTCCTGCTTGTAAATATAGCTTTAATTCATCTCTGCTTCTCTGACTGAGTTAGCTGTGGTTTCTTTGTGTGTGTGTGAGAACTGAACTTTCTCTCACCACCACACTGAACTAGATGGACCTTTCAAATTCCTCATTCAAAGGCAGCCTCTTTAGTACAAGGAATAATTAGCCACTGCAAGTAAGCAAGGATTGCTCGGGAAGAAGACTGGTAACACTTATGTAAACACAGGAAAAATAATTTTTACCTGTAGTTACTGGGCTGCCAGAAAATAGCACTGGATAAAGGCAAGTGCTTCTCTCAACTCAATAGACCAATGCCAGTTGTTAACGCTATAGCTCCTAGACCATTTTAAAGGAAAGCTGGGATCAAATTACAGTAGTCTCAACCTGCAAGTCATGAGCTTTAATGGTGATACCAGAATGAGTAATGCTCTAACAGGACTCTGTCTTTCAACAAGGACAGATACATGTGTTCAACAGGAAACTTATTGTACATATCATAAACAAAATATTGCACAACTTCATATTTATTTGGACAAAAAAGAATTGCTTTCAGTATCTAAAATTAAGCATCTGCTTTGATCTTTGCAGAGGATTTTGTTTTTATTGCAATAGAACCTTCAGTAAAATGTGCATGGCAGCAAACCTGTGTATACAGTGGGTGTCCTCACATGTTGTGGCATTTGCAGCTCCTTCATTTTGTCTTGGGATGTTTAGGAACAAAAATCTGATTGCAGAGAAAACAATTTAAGATTTACAATAGGACTGATCTATACATTTGAGGTAAGTGTAAACAAAGAAAATGCTTTAAACACAACAAACCACTTATTTTCAAGACATTAGAAAAAACTCTAAGGGCGCTCAAATATTGGCACGAGTTACCCAGAGAGGTTATGGAGTCTTCATCCTTGAAAATACTCAAAACCCGTCTGCCCATGCTCACCCTCCTCTGAGCTGGGAGGTGGACTAAGCAATGTCCAGAGGACTCTTCCATCCTCAGCCATTCTGTGATGAATAAAACCTGTTAGTGGATCTGTATTGTCTATGTTAAGGAGCCCAGCATACCTACGACATTGTCTCCTATCCCTCATTTATTCACAGAAAAATTCTTATAATGTGATAACCTCAGAGATTAATTTTAGATCTAAGTAATGAAATTAATTGGTTGGTTTGTTACATATTACTTGATAATCAAAGACTGGGCGATGCCAGAGGAAGGCAGTGGGAACATACAGTACAGACAGGGCAGAGAAAGGACAGTGCTTCTGCTTCTTTCAGCAGCAGCTAACTGTGAGACCAGCTGGATCTGTTTCTTGGTATGCACATAAAAATCAGAAGGTGGGACTGTGACAGAAAATAGCAACAGAGATATAAGACAGGACGAGTGAAGCTGAAACATATAGATGCACGTCAATCATTAAACACAGATTTGCTGCAAAACAGAACTCATTAATTCAGTCTATACTTCCCACCAGTGGTTCCACTCTCATATGAAAAAGTTTGCAACACATGATGAAATAGCAAGAGACAGGTGTCACAAATGCACCAAGTCACATATTCAGGGAATGATCGCTTGCCAAGAACTGCATGAACCACTTCAGCCACACAGAAGAGGCAGATGAAGAACCTGCAGTACTTCCAACCTAGAAAGAGGGTCACTGTTGGACAGATGGTGAAGGAGAAGCAGCAATCAAGTAAAATGAAGGAATCTGGAACGTGCATTCTTCTCCTAAAATTATTAGGGAAAGTAGGCATTTTTGTAATTGCATATTTAAGACAACCATATCCAGAAGAGTGTGTACTTTTCTGTGGTCTTCAGACAAAAGCTCATGCCTGGCAGAAAGAAAGAATCAAGACCAATTCATTGATGTAAGTTTAACACAACCAAAACAATCCCAGAAAAAAACATGTTAGGCCCATGCCCTAAGATCCCAGAAATCCTAGCTGCAGCATTCTGCATTATGCTGCCTTCAGTTTAGGGTATTCAGGGCCCTTCACTTAGAAGGTGCTCAGGTGAAACTTGCTGCTATACTATAAATTATGATTTTCTGCTTTGTCCTTCTTCCAGAGACTACTGCCACCATAGCAATGCCAGCATGAGGGAAAATGTTCCCAAACTGGAGGTGGTCTAGTACACAGCCTAGTCTTACACCACTTTGAAAAATATCCTTTAGCAATAATGCTGTGCTGGTGTGAAGTGTTACCACCTGCATATATTCCTCCTGATGAGAGCTGGCAAAAAGGGAACAAGTGCCCACAGCCCTTTACTCAGTACAAAGCTACTGCCCTTTGCTCTGCCAGTGAAGGTGACTTTGAGCTAAAATGACAGATACTAACTGGAACAGCTGAAGCTGGTCTCTTCTGATGGCCATGATGTGCCATCCTTACTCTGGGAGCACACCACTCAGGTAATGCTGAAGTGACTATGACAAGACTTGCAGGGCTAATCTGTCAGTAAATCTATCAGTAAATCTATGTCCATCTGCACTTTAAACAAATTGCAGGGCTTTACACAACAATAAATGACATGCAAATTGCTGTTCTGTTCTTTCAGTGGTCAAGGCACACAAGTTCCTTGTAGTTCCACAGTGCAATTCCTGCAATTCCCCAGAGCTTACTGCTCAGAATAAACTAACCTAGCAAATTTTTTTTTTATTTTTCTTCATCAAAATCAAGAAAAATAGTTAGGCAATAAAATGTTGCAAGGATCTATTTGGGAGTAAGTGTTGTAATGCCCTAGAGAACAAGGCAGAATTAGCCAACATTACCAATGCCACTTAGTTGCTGTGACTATTCAGTCCAACCTAAATGATTCTAAGAAACTTCAGGTAAGATCAGACAGTAAGCAGATGAACAGCCCAGCAGCTACTGAAAATTAACCTATATAAAGCCATCTGTAAATCATAGAATCAATAAGGTTAGAAAAGATCTGAGAGATCATCAAGTCTAACCTATCACCCAATACCTCATGACTAACTAAAGCATGGCTTCAAGTGCCATATCCAATCTTTTTTTGAAGACCTCCAGGGAGGGTGACTCCACTACCTCCCTGGGCAGCGCATTCCAGTGGTCAATTACTCTTTCTGTGAAGAACTTTCTCCTCACCTTGAGCCTAAACCTCCCCTGGTGCAGCTTGAGGCTGTGTCCTCTTGTTCTCATTGACACTATACTATATATAGCAATCACCTTGGAACAAGTGTACCAAGAATGACAAAAATCAGGCTACCCCTCGTTTTTATGACACAGGCTCCAAAATGAGAGCAATTCAAGAATTACCAAGGACTTTACACACAGTTACTCACACTAACACAGGAGTCTGGTCTTAGTCTATAGACTCTATAGACTTTAAAATTAGTCTACTCTAAGAATCAGAGAGTTTAATGATTATCCTACATACAGCACTACAGAAGTAATCAAGAACTTCACAGTGTTTTTCCTCAATATAAGATACTAGTCACTGGGAACCATGTAAAACCAGTTTAACTGAAGTCACATATTATTGCACAATAAAATATAAATAATAATTTTAAAAAAGAGCTGCTCAAAGTTTTTAAAAAGTATTAAAACTATACTGACATATCACCTAACAGCTCACCAACAGGCTGCCTTCTTCTTGATTTGATCTCCTGCTCATGAAGCGAGATGCAATTTTGAGTTAAACTATGGCTCACTGTTTTCCTATGAGACTCCCATCTTGCTCAGCACAGATCATGCAGTGCCTGTTTCCTAACCTGTTGTTCAATACTTTGTAAGGTTTTCAGAGCTCAAAGAGTGGCTCTGTCCCTATTTTATTTCATGTTATTTTCCCAATTTGTTGATATTCTACTCATAGGGTTATCTGATACAGACAGATTACACAAGTGTCTATCTGAATTCTTCATAAACAAGAATGAATTTACTTCACAGCAACCCATTTTGCAGGTGGTATACTTCTGTTACCCCTGCTTTACATGATAGGAAATGAAGGTATGGAAAGATTAATGTCAAATGTGTCCAATAACTGAACATATCATATGGAGGTTTTTTTCCAGAAACTGCTTAAAATGCAGGTGATACATTGATTTCACCAGTGTTTGCAAAAGCTCTGCATTTCTGGAAATGAGACTGAATTTCTCAAGACAGATACCACAACATACAGAATGCTAAAATGAGTGATTTCTTTTTCTTATGAAAAGTCTAATTTAATCAACTGGCTCCTTATCAGACAAAAAATAAGCAGCGGCAGAAGAAACACCTCTGGTTCATCTGGGGCAGCATTCAACTATCTGTACACAAAGCCTTTTTTCTTCTTTTTTTAATTGCAGCATTAGTCACTATATTTTCCAATTTCTTCAAAAAATGAGCTAAGGATCCTACAGATAATGACTCTTTTAGAAGAGCAACTGATCCACAGAATGGATTCCAAAGGAAAGCAATATTGTTTGAACTAAACGCCAGAGCATAGTAAGTGCATGTAAGAATGTCAAATTACAAAGGCGACCACAAATAATTCGTGAGGGTTTAACAAGAAAGCTATTAAAAAAAACCCAAACAAAAACACCACAGCAAAAAAGACTTGCTTAATAAAGCAAGAATCTTAAACCAAAATCACGGTCAGCTCCAAAGCTGAAACACATTATTCCACCCTGCCACTTCATTCAAAACAGAAACCACTAACAACAGCAGACTATCCTTTTCCTTATGGAAAAATGTAGGAAGGGGTCAGGACGTATCTGCTGCTACCAGATTTTATGGCTATTTCTTGACAGCAATACAGGCTCATAGATCTTCTGTTCCATTTAAGATCTGCATGTGCTCTAGTAAGCCAATATAAAAGCCAGGGAACACAGTTCTATCAAAGGACTGAGGAAAGTTCCCTGCAAAACAAATCTTTTGAGGAAAAGGCTGTACCTGTAAGAGAGTAATTTCTAACAAATAATTCCAGTTTTATATATTGCTTTGTCATAAAAATGCTTTGGAGTTTTTCTAGGGGGATGGGAGGAGTATTTGATTACCGTTTCTGTAAAAACTCTGTTTAGTTTTACTTTTTTTCAACCATTCTCCTCCCCCCCCCATCAGAAATACTGGGTTCCCCAGTTTAAGAGGGACAGGGAACTAGCAGAAAGAGTTCAACAGAGAGATTAGGGACTAGAGGATCTCTGTTACAAGGAAAGACTGAGATACCTGGGACTGTTTAGTCTGGAGAAATCAAAGGCTGAGAGGGAACCTTATCAATGTCTGCAAGTAGCTGAAGAGTGGCTGTCAGGAGGATGAAGACAGCCTCTTCCCAGTGATATGATGAGGGGTAATGGATGTACACTCAATCACAGGAAATTCCATCTCAACATGAGAAAAAAAAAAAGTACTGCGAGAGTGACAGAGCACTGGAACATGCTGCCTGGACAGAGTGTGTGGTTTCCTTCTCTAGAGATCTTCACAACTCGCCTGGATGCATTCCTGTGTGACCTGCCCTAAGTGGCCCTGCTTTGCAGAAGGGTTGAACTTAATCTCTGGAGGTCCCTTTCAACCCCTAGCATGCTATGATTTATTCTATGATTCTCACAATGCTGAATAGCTGCCACTAATTCATTCTGTAACTGACAGAGCTGAGCCAAACTTTTCACAAAGACCAGCACTGCATCAATAAAACCTACATGAGCACTTATTGTATGTACAAATACGCTTGTAAATAAGCACGGAAGCAGAACTATGCAATTTGTATGCAAAGATGAGGGTTTCCAAGGACAACATTAGAGGCAAAAGGTGCATTCAAACACGTACCATTTTTTACTCATTTGTATGTTAATAAAGAATAGGAATAAATGCTTACTTAACAGAATATTTGAACCTGACAGTACTGCTTTTTAATGAACAGTTCTAGAAAGTGTAGTGTGTTTTGAGTTTACAATTGTGGTAACAGCCAAAGAAGGCAGCGTATGTACCTGCATTTCTGACAAATTCACCACTAGACCACACTTCTCTACATAATTCCCTTCTAACTATCATATTTCCATGTTTATATCACATGCACTTTTGTGATGCCTGATCATTTTATATAGCATGTAATAAAATATCCTGAAATACTTCACCACCCTCTTCCTAGTGCATTGAAGACCCATGAGTTGTCATCTCTCTCCTGAGACTCTTCCCTTTATTTAGTCTGTATCAAAACACAATATATTTGGACTGAACCCTCAGAATAACTTCTCAGCTCAAATTATCAGGAACAACGTGGCTAAGAACTATATTTACCTCTATTAGGGTTCAACTAGGATGCTTTGGCAAACACTAATATTTTTAATACGTCTGTTTGTGCTTTATTTGCATTTCCCATACTCTCAATACACTGCAATACAATGATACTGACCTGTCAACACCCCCCCAAAAACCCAAATAAACAAACCCAAACACCAAAATAATGCTATAGCAAGTTAAACATCACATGTACAGCAACTGCGACACTGCTAAGCAAAACAAAGCCAAGAAGGCTAGTCTGAAAATCTTGCTTGCTCATTCCACATAACTTTTAGCTGAACCCCTAGCAGAGTTTACGGCACAGCTAGCACTAGGAACCAAAACCCCAGCCCACGAGGTACTTTCACGTCCTAAGAGCACTGTGACAGTTGTCATGGAGCCTTCAAAGTATTCAAAGGTCTTGGAACTGGAGGGGAAAAAAGACATAAAAATTACCTAAATTATGCTTTATAGCGAAAATGTCACCACGTGGGGTGGACGACGCGGGAGGGCAAGCCTCCAGGCAGGGCCACCACGGTCTACCACCTCCTACCAAACGGGGTGGGCACGGTTTTAGAGGACTGTTTGCCACGTCATTTTTAGGTACCGTTAGCCCAAATACAGTTCCCTGGGAAGGCACTTCTGTAGAAAACTCGTGTGAGTTACAGAAACGATGGGCGGCACCTTGTCCCGCCGAGGGGAGCGGCAACACAGGGCTGCGCCAGTTCCGGCTCCGGCCGAGCGCCCGGGGGCCTTCATAGTGCAGCGGGATCGGGCCCAAGGCCCTGTGCCCGGAGATGCCAGTCACCCCCTGGCCTCGACTCCGCCACGCAGCCGATAACAGCACACGCTGGGCCCGCGGTCGCCGCCGAGGCCCAGGCCGAGCATCCTGCGAAACGCACAGAAAAAAACCCAAAATTAAATACATTTGAAAACCCCTTGAAAATAGTGAAACCAACTTTAAGCTGAAGTTACGGTGCTGAAGTAGGACTGGTCAGCCCAGCAGACTCGACCAGGCATACGTGACCAGACCCGCTTCAGCCGCAACCGGCTCCCGCCGGCCGCCACCGACACGCTGTCAAGCCCCGCGAGACCCAAGGCGCTGCCCAGCGCCGGTCGCCACCGACACGGCGCCAAGACCCGCGACAGCCAAGGCGCTGCCCGGCTGCGGCCGCCGCCCCTGCGCTGATCCCGCCCCTCGTAGTCTTCCGTCGCGGCCCGGCGGGTCCTGGCTCCCTGCGGTCGGGCTCAGCCCGGGCACCGCACCCTCCCCGGCAAGATAACAAGGCTCTGGAAAAAGAAAAAAAAAAAAAAAAACCAAAAAACAGCAATTACCAGGAGTGGGGTTCGAACCCACGCGGACATACGTCCATTGGATCTTAAGTCCAACGCCTTAACCACTCGGCCATCCTGGTGCAGATACAGAAGCCGCTGTCAGCCACTCCTACATACGAGGTCGCGCTCCCGCCCGCCCGCGACCTTTAGGCCAGCCCGGGATACCCCCTCCTTCGCCACCCCGCGCACCACGGCTTTATTCCCAGCGCGGGCGGGCACGGAGCGTACAGGGTGGCGCGCGCGGGCGGCCTCTCTCGGTGGCAGCGAGAGGCGGGCAAGGCTCGGCGGGAAGTGCTGCCCTGAGGCACGGGGACGCGGCATAACCCCGACGTCCCGCCTCTGGCGGGAGCCAGGGCCGGAGTGGAAAGGATCGGAGTGGCGGGACCAGAGCGCGGGACCAGAGCGCGGGACCAGAGCGCGCCCGCCCCTGAGAGGACGGGGCGCGTGGTGTCAGGGGCTTCGGGACAGACCAGCCGGCCTCTGGACTGGGGACGGCGGGGTGCGGGCTGCTGCGGCGCGATCAGGCAAGTGCGGGTTTAGAGCAGGAGCGCAGGGGAGGGCGGCGGTGCCGCTGTGGTTCATCGAGGGTGTGAGAAAGCTGTCGTGGTAGGGCTCAGATCATAAAAAAGGAGCGTAACTTTTTATTAACCTCCCACACTCCCCTCCCCCACCCCCCCACCGCCGCGATGCTGCCTGGTGGAATATCAATTGACAGGAGCTCTTGGAAAAACCTGTGTTGTGTTCTGACGTTTTACTTACTCCAGTCGTTACCTAAAATCTATCTTCCATTGCCAATAGAAAGAAAAACAAAGGAATTACATAGTGATCAATTATGCTTAATTAGGAGAAACATATTGCAGAGGAAAGATTCCTTGCCAATCACCATTGCATGCCCGGTCAATGGAAGCAATATCCCCAGTTAGTTCCTGCACTGGGATCTTCCCTTCTCAGGCACATCAGAAAGCAAAAAAAAAAATGCCTTATTGCCGGCCTTCCCCCCACTGCCTCCCACTCCTTCCACCTTTTCTATCCATTTTCCAGAGGAGAAAATGAACATCCTCCATTCCATCAAGCTTTGCCACCATTGCGCTTGCTCCCAAGGGTTGAGAGACAAATGCTTTGTACAGCACAGGCTGGGGATGCTGGACTATTACAGCCTCCAGCAAACTGGAGGAGGCACACACAGGCCATCTCCTTTTCCATAAGCAAAACATACGCTGTTTGGTTGCTAAGACATCCTGGTTGTAGGTGACCCTACTTAAAGGTTGTCAGGGCCTTAAATTTGCAAGCTGCAGGTAGTGCCTAATCTCTTCAGAGGATAGTGCTCAGAGATTCCTGGTACACTAGCTGTGCTTGTGAAGGCAAACATTTCTCACATACAAGGAACGTTAACATTTTAACAATGTGAAGAACAGATGTGAAACTGTCATGGTTCTGCTGGGACAATCATAGGCCAGCCATGGTCTGCAGTCAATAGCAGTTTACAGTCACCCAGGGCAACTGACCCAAGCTGTCTTACAGGTGTATCCCCATACCATAAATGTCACCCTCAGTATAAAGGGCAAAGTTTTATGAAGATAGGATGACTTCTTGCTTGGGCTCAGGTCTTGCTCTTGAGGACTGCTTTCCTGTTTATTGTGTCCACTGTACGTTTGCTGGGTTGAGTATAACTTAGTATATTTTATATTGGCATTGGTACTGGATTTGTGGTTTCTTGAAATCTGTTTCCATTTCAACATGTGGTTTCTTCTCCTTTTCTTGATCTCCCTCCTCTTCTGGGGCACAGGGGGTGTGTGTCATTAGGTGATAGATCAGCTGCTATAGTTTTGCCCCAGATATGGGCCAAAAGTAAACAAACTTGCACCCTCCTCCCCTCCTTTACTTTTATACTCATACTGGAGCCCATTAATTAAAGAACAGCTATTTGGCTGATTTCATACCATGATGTATCGTTTGCTTGAAATGACCATCATACCATAGCTGGCACCGCTCCCCATTCAGTAGGGTCATGTCTTTCAGCAAAGTATTGAGTAGAAAAATACTATCAGGTAAGTTATCTCATTGTCTATCTGACATTGTTTCTAAGAAACACAGTAAAATGTTACTTTTTCCTGTGAAGACTCTGTGCCCTAATATTTATGCACTGTAAGGTAAAGTGTGAAAACAGAGCTGCCTTACATTGGCTGTTACTGGCTTCAGCTCAGCTATTATGAAGACACTATATAATATTCTAGACATGTGGAATATCTGCTGCGGCCCTCTCACATACTGGAGAAACAAATACCAGGGTTCCATGTGAAAAGTCACATTGCTTCAGAAGCTGATTAACTGTAATCACTCCATAGAGTATCTATTAAATTATACTGCTTCCTGCTTTCATCATACCTGTGATATTTTTCTTGAGCTACAAACACAACCATGAGTAGCTCTTTTTCAAATTGATTCAAAAATGCAGAGAACTTATTTTGAAGAAAGTACAAAATACAACTGAAGTTGTGCATGCAGAACATCCTAGCATGCTATAAAGCATGCTAGCATACTATCAAGCTGCTTTTGTCTTTTTCCACACATCCTTGTGTCATGAGTCTTTGCAACCATAGCTTGCTGAGTTTTTTTCAAAAGTCCGTTTAACTATGAGTAGGCAAGTTCATGAGCTGGCAAAATTTAAGTTCTTCAACAACTGAAGGATAGAAAAAAACCCATAGTATTAAGCAACAAACACATATGCAACAAAAATAATGATTTCTTTAGTTACTGGAAGTTATTTTTGAAGTGCCTCAATACAACTTATACATAAAGGGTCCCAAGCTGTTGTTTCAATGATTCGCAGTTTCTATCCTTCAGCAACTGTCTTAAGTCAAGAGACAAGGTTCCTAATCACCTTATTCTTCATGCTTTTGCTCTCTTTCCCTTGTGCCTCAATTCAGATTAAAGACTTGGAACATAAGCTTTGCATTTCTGCAAATGAAATCATCAAGAACTCTCAGATCTGCCAGAGTAAATTTGTGATTTCTTGCATTAAAGAATCATCTTAGAACACACGAAACTCATTTTTCATGGTTTTTGTAGGAAAAAAAGATGAATTCTATCTCAATATACCACACATTTGATTTATTGTGGTAACCAGTATTAGGAGGGTTTTTTACGGCATTGCTTAATCTTTCACCAACTCAGTTTATTTCAGCAGCTCTTAAACTAAACTTCAACATTTCAAGAAACTATTCAGAGCTGCAGATTCAATGTGCAACACTCTATGCTTTCAGTTTTTCTTATTAAATCTTTTATTCCATTTGTAGACACATATATGCACAAAAAGAAACAAACAAAAAAACCCATGTACAGATTTTTATCAAAAGCATTGCTGAGTGCTAATATGAAAGCAATTAAATACATCTTTTATTTTTATTGATTTATGCACACATGCTGTCCTGCAGAGGTTTAGGGTATTTCTCTACAAATACAGTCCCATTAGCTTGAATGACAGTGCCTATGGAGTTAAGGACTTCATCTTCCTCACTGGCACCAAAGCCACTGGTAACTGTACCTGCTCAACACCCTCCTTTCTCCCACCTCAAGTTTGAACACTGGGTTGTTGGAGAGGTCCTCAGACAAGCATAATACTGATATTATCAGTAAATCACTGAATATCAAAGTATCTTCTAGTTTAGAAGATTGGTGTTCCTCACAGACAGGTGCTTTAGCAAAACAGACTTTCAGTTTCTGAGAGGAGTTATCCATTTAGCTTCTATTTGTGTAAAAAAAAAAGCCTGCCTGGCTAAGAAGCATTTCCCACTAGGACGTGAAAGCTTGGAAGTTGAATTTATTTTGCTGTTTTATTATATCAGTATAAGTAGTTAGAAATGTTTGGGCATTTTTTCACATACAAAATGAGTGTGCAGAGACCAGATGGGAAAAGTTTTGTTGTGATTCCAGTGCAGGAAGCATGGCAATGCACATCTCCTGAGGAGAACTTCCCAAATACAAAATATTTGAAATGTTTAAGTACATTTATTAAACTGGGTACAAATAAGATCAGTGCTTAAAAAAAGTCAGTAACTTCTGAAAAAATGTCCTGCATTAATTCCAAGGATAGCACCAGATCACGGTGTATCAGGAAGCCACCTAGAAATACTGTAGTTGGAAAACCTCCAGAAGCAGGAGTTATAATCACTTACTGGACATTATTAATATGTTTCATTGACAACACTTAGTGGTTTACAGGGCTGCAAATTTCCTGTGCCCTCCTCGTGTTCCAAACCTACTGCAAGCAGATTCCATATACACAAAAGATTACTTTAAAGTTTGAGAAAAGCACTGAAATGACATTAAAATGTTTTCTTTCTGAAGAAAAGTCTTTCCCCCTGCCCCCAAGTGGAGATTTCCTAATAATGTAAGAAAAGTTGTAGTTTTTGTACATCAGTAAAACAGCATGTTAATAAATTTAATCCTTCATGTTATTTAAAACAGATATTAAAAAAAATATATCCATACTCAGCCAATGCTTATAAAAAATAAAAGTCTCTTGACAGGATAATTCTTGCACTAAAATTGCTTGGCTGTAGGTGCCAGCACAGGAGACTGAAATGCTTTCCCAACCCAACTGCTATCATCGTAGGGGGGCTTCTGCAGAAGGCCACTGCATGCATCCCTTCTGGCTGAAGTGTTCATTGGCAGAACAATGTTTTAGAAGCAAAGAAACGTGGCAGTTTTGAAATTGAGAGTACAGATAACAGCTCAAGTTGAAAAGACAAGAAGATGCCTCACTGTTGCAGTGCTTCTAGCCACCTTGAAAAAGCTGTGGGTACTCCAAATGGAGAAAGGCAATCACTTGCACACAAATGGAGTAAACCGTGCATATTGTTATTTAAGGGGCGGTGATGTTAAGATTCATGACAGGTGGAAATCAAGTTGAAATAGAAACTAGTTCTGTGTCCTGAGGCAGATAAGAGACTTAGTATTTTGCCAAATCAGCACAAATGTCTGTTCAAGCATTTGCACAAGCAGGCTCCAAACTAATTAAAACTGAAACCTCCTGATTCAGTGGTGTATTGTGTCACTCCAGGAGGTAAGGCTGCACCACCTACAGACTCACTTTGACAAATAAGAATAAAGTTACTTCTTGAAATTTCTCATCCTCTCTAGGCTGAGCTCTCAGCCTCATTCATTCCTCTTTTTTGCCTTTCTGAAACCAGCATCACCAGAGAGATCATTCACCTCTAGTTACAGCAATAGAGTGCATTTCAATTAAAAAATAGTTTTATCAACATTTCTAGGAGCTCTCACACAGGACAGCTTTCAGCACATTTATGAAAATGGCAAAGATAAAAAAATAAGTACAAAACAGTTCTCCATTTCTAAATGTTGTCATTACAGGAAAGTCACTGGAAAGAATGTCTGATTTTTAACACGTTTGAATTGATCTGTGATAGCTTCAGTGGGAGTCACCTTCTGCAACAGGATAAGCAGCAGCAGAGGATTGTTCTGAGGGGGTGTTTTCTTCTGTATTCCAAAGCTTTTTTCACTTGTTCTTTAGCTTCTCCTACATAGTCCTCAACATTTTGCATATTTATCTCAATGACATCAAAGGTGTCTGCCTGTTCTTCCACTAACAGGGCCACCTGCAGAAAAAGCTCATGAATTTCCTTAATGCGACCTTCTAACTTCACCAGCTCCTTATGGCGTGTCTCCAACTCATTCAAGGCTGAGCGAGCCCCCTTAACATCTGACAAGAGATTCTCAGAGAAGACATCCCATTTGCCTTGCTCAATCATCTCCTCAATCTGGTTGCCAGAAACATCTTTGCCCATGATCTCTAGCTGCCGCTGAATTCGAATCTTGCAGTTTTCACGTTGCTTCATCTCTGTTTCATTGTATTCAAACATAGCTTCCTGAAATGCATGCATGAGGTCAACATAGTGGTTCTTTGCTACCCTGGCGATGACAGACATAGCCCCATATTTTGTTATTGCATCTTCACTGAAATCTCTCATTATCTGGAGTTTCCTATGTATGCTTTCTCCACGGGCCTTGATATCTCTGGCGATGCAATTAGTATCCCGTTTGATGCTACTAAGACGACGCATGGAAGTAAGGAAGCGGGTGTTTTGCTTTCTCAGCCGCCTGACATCCTCTTTTAGGTGGTCATTTTCTGTCCGGATATTCTGTATGTCTTTATGAAGAATTTCCAGGGCATAATCAGTCTCATAAAGGAGAATGTCATGGGGTGAATTTTCATCATCCTCACTATCAGAAAACTGTTGGTTGTGTAACCTGGCAAATTCACGCAGCTCATTTAGCCGGTCTTTCATCCTGCCTGTAAAACAGCAACAGAAGGAAAGACGTTTAAAGTAAATAAAATACTGGTTTACAAGGGTTGAACATTCATAATTAGTTCACTACATCATGGTTGTAACTACATCAAAGATAACCAGATTTTAAATTTGTTTACAATATTCTATACAGTGGTGGATCTCATATCCAAAGCTCTGATGCTAGAACACTCTTCTAGGAAGTACAAAGCTTAGGAACTACAAAAGTGCAGGAGAGAAGACAACAAATCCTGAAGATGAGTGCAAATGAATAAAATTACAGTCCCCAACCCCCCATAATGCCATCCTTTAACTTGCAGAAAAAAAACCAAAACTCTTGAGCAAATGATAGGAAGCCTTCAGCTATTGGTATGTTAGACATATTAACACTGAACGCCTCTCACCACTGCTCACCAGAGAAATCTCCTAGATCTTGACCCTTCAGTAGTGTATCAGCTGCCTCAGTTGTCACCGATCCTCTGTCATTCTAAGCAGCATTTCTTGGAATAAGAGTAGGAAGCATCTCAGAAACAGCAATGCATTTACCAATAGGGCTGGGAAATACAAATTTTGAGAAATCCCGTGGAAAATATCATGACATAATGAACAAAAAACCAAAACAAAAGGCAAGTTTAGGGGCTCCAGATCCTATCACTGAGCATAGTGTACCAGGCATCAAAAACCCAATACAATGATAGCAGCATTTTGTAAGTAAAGGCATCCATCCAACCCTTTTTTTATGTTTGATGGAAACCATCCTACTGAAGGAATACAGTAACACCCTTGTTACAGATGAGGATCTGTTTTCTATGTGTTTGCCTCAGATGTACTTAACTACAAACTTCAGAATGAGCAATCTCTACAAACCATTTATATGGTAATAAAACATAGGTCTGCTTTAACTGTGCTGTCTAGTTGAAACTCTAGATCTGAAGTCTTTGCAGAAAGTAAAATCTGAAAGCTTTAGCAAGAAACCTCTGCCAAGTGTTACAGCAAGCAGAAAGCTGAAAATCTGCTATGACAAAACCTGTACATCCCATAACCTCATTTGAAGGTCATTAATTATTTATTAATAAGAAAGAGAACCAAGTTAAGAAGCAGCACCAAGTAGGATATTTCCCAATCTCTGTGTCTGAAGGACTCGTTTTTTGTTTTCCCAGGAATTAAAGTATCTTTATAGCATTTACAAATATGTGAATGACACATCCTTTCAGAGGACCAGGAGTTATTCCCAGGTTAAGAAGAGTCACGTGTACATGTATTGGTTTTGGCTGGCAGAGAGTTAATTTCCTTTACAGTAGCTGGTATGGGGCTATTTTGGATTTCTGCTGAAAATGGTGTTATATCACAGAGATATTTTTGTTATTGCACAGTGTCAAGGCCTTTTTCTGCTTCTCACACCACACCACCAGCAAGTAGGTTGGGAGTGCCGGGACAGCTGACCCCAACTGATCAAAGGGATATTCCATACCATATGATGTCATGCTCAGCAATAAAGGAGGCAGAGATGTTTAGCGTGATAGCTTTTGTCTTCCAAAGTAGCTGTTACACATGATGGAGCCAGGTTTTCCAGGAGACAGCCAAACACCTGGGAAGTAGTGAATTAATTCCTTGCTTTGCTTTATTTGTGTGTGTGACTTTTCCTTTGTTTGAATTTAAAACAGAAGCCACATACATTCAACTCAATCATCTAGAGGAAGGTGTGGGAAATCAATGGTTTTCCACCTCCTCCCTCAGCAATAATAAAATCAAGAGTTTCACCTCACACTACATCAAGATGAAAAACCCTCATATAAACGGGAAAAAAATGTGTAGTGCAGCTTAAAAGTCAGGCCTATTTGGCTTTAAACCTCTATGGCCAAGTTTGCCTGGAAGCACTGAGACACCTCATGCATGATCAAATCATATTTTTGTAGGAATAAGTCTACTCTTCCTTTCCCTTGAAAGTGTAATCTGCAATTTGTCACCCATAAATATTTTAAGGTGTCAGATAAAATAAAAATAGGAAGACATATAGAGGAACAAATACATGGCAATTCACAACATAATACTAATGCTGTAATAAGTTCCCGTATATACTAATTCTGCAGCATCTTTGTATAAAAATATGACTTTTTAATACAACATGACTGTTTAAAAGGTCAAGCATTAGAAGAAGAGTAAGGACTTGTCAATTGTGGCCTCAGATAACACCACGATGTTGCCTGTACACAGGAAGATCATGTAATTAAACACTGGCCTGTCCTATCACTTCCACCAAGTCTCTGCCTGCAGTCTGTATGCTGAATAAAAGTTGTCCAACAAAAAATTTAATATACATCATTCATTTCATGGACATATATCTCATTTATTCTGCTAGTAGTATTCATTTGCTCAGGGAGTTCTCCCTAGAAAGCTCCATAAACTCATAACAGTCTTTTGGGGGAGGGAAGATCTAACAAGCCCCATCCACAGCCACAGGTGGCAGCCTGGAGTGATTAAGGGCATTATCACTCTTCATGAGTCATGATGCCCACGTGAGACACCCAAAGCATGGTTCTTTGTACCTGGTACATTCAGAAGTCAGCTCCTTCTGACTTGAGTAACTGCTGCAAGCCTCGAATACTCTGATGAGTAAGATCACAAAGTAACAAGATGGACATCAGTGAATGAACACATGGATCAAGGCCACTTCTGAGAAGCTCATCTCCAGTGATAAGTACAGCATCATCCACAATCTCTGTGGTCCAGTATATCCAGTAGAATCCAAGTCTAAATATGAAAAGAAAGACCAAATTACAGTTTCACTGACAATCTTCATCCTGGGGTTTCCTAGTTTCCAAGTGCTTAGCTCTAAAAGCCTAGATTATTTGAAACTGCCAAAACCTACAGTCAAGTTAGTCAACACTATGATGTTTTAACTCTACACTGAGGACCTGTACCAGTCAGAATAATGGCTCCACAACTAAAGTTATCACACTTCTGCCCTAACAAATGGATGCATCTCTTCAAGCCTGCCAGTTTGGCAAAATTGAAAGAGTTTTACCTAAAGAAAACAACAGGCTCAAATACAACACCACCACAGAGGTCTTTCCCCATTTCAAACAAAGAGGAACTAAATCTTTCCCAAGGGAGGACAGTAACTTCCAGTAATTCCTTTTGAGTGTCAGAGACAGAACTGACACTAATTAGCTGAAACAAATGAACAAACAAGCACGGGAGAGCAGAGAGAACAGCCGTTTGAAAAAAATTCTGTTTAGCAGATCAGTATTTAGAAATGTTGACCTCCTTTATTAGATATGATTGTTGCTCAGGGAAGTTTGCATCTACTTCCATGTTGATAGCATTGTTTGCAATTAAAACTGCAATAGATTAATACATAGTACATTACTAGCTGTTTTGCATAGTCCCAGTACTCGTTCTTTAAAATGAGCAGTGTTCTCCGCCTTAATGTAGGGCCTACTTGTAGCAGTAGAAGTTGAGCTCCTTGGCTAGAAAGCAGCTCTGCAGAAAAGGACCTCGTGTGCTGGTGGACATCAAGGTGAACATGAGTTAGCAATGTGCCCTTGTGGCAGAGGAGGCCAACGGCATCCTGTGCTGGCGTAGCAAAAGTGGTCGAGGGAAGCGATCCTTTCCATCTGACACTTGAGTGTCCACTTCTGGAATGCTGTGTTGCTGTGTAGTAGTGCGCTCCGAACTCCCCTTTCCCCCTCACCCTTGCGGAGTCGGGATGGGGGAAAGAAGTGTGAAAGTGGCAGGAGAAGGTGCCTTTCCCGCCTAGCGCTGGGGTCGGTGCACAGGGACCCTTCCCCACGCCATGCGTAAGAAACCCCGCGCTTTGGCAAGCCTGGGATGTAATAGGTTGAGTTTTCCTGCTGCTTTTGATGCCTTTTTACACCGTTACTCTCAGACAGTGAAAAGGGGGTGAGCCGAACAGCGCGCGCATGCTGCCTCTGCTTCCCGCTGCAAGCTTCCAGCGGCAAAGCGCTTCCCCCCTGCGGCTGCGGGGAGCTCCCTGCCGCTGCAAAGCTCCCTGGCTCTGGAAAGCGCTTCCCTTGCACCAAAGAGCCCTAGCGGCCTCGCTGGCTCCGTTTGGGTGTTTTCATCGCCCATTCTGGGTTATAAACTACAGTTCTGGAAGGCTTTCGAAAAGCAGGAGACAACAGGAGGCACCCTCACAAGCAAAACGCCGCCTCGTGAGTAGAATTGGGTATTTTCCTAGAGTCTCAGGGGATTGCCTGCCTCTCTTGGTAGTAAGGGACAAGTCTTGGCTTGTGGACTTACCTTTTCCCAATTACTGTTTTCCTTAAACTTTTTGTTATTGGTTTTATACACACACAAACACTCTCGAAAGTATTTTTCCGACCGAATACCCGAATCTGTAAATTTTTCCTGACTTTTGTATATAGTTTGTGGGGGCAGGGTTTTGGATTCATAAATAATTTATATTTGATTAATTCTCTGCCTCACTCCCTATTCATTCCATAACATGCTGCTGAGGGAGTGCCCCAGCACAAGAGACATGGACACACTGAGATGAGTTAAGGGTAGGCCACCAAGACGGTCAGCAATGCTGGAATACCTGACATAGAGTTGGGAGAAAACAGGAAGCTCAAGAGATGTACAGCAACAGGACAAGAGGCAACAGAGACAAGTGGAAACATGGGGAAAGCCAGACAGATAGTAGAGGGGAAAAAAGGGAACACCACCCCCCACCCCCATCTATCAGAAACACTGTAAAATGTGCCCGGAGAAGTTTTGGAATCTTGCATCCTTGAAGATATTAGAAAGTCTCTTGGACATGGCCCTTCACAACCTGAACTACCTGTGTGTGTTTTCAATGGATCTGGATTAGGTGACCTTCAAAGGACCAATCTAAATTGTTCTAGTCAAAAGATTGCTATTTTGAACATGATTGATATTAAACTACTTGCACAGATGTATTTAAGATACATCTAACACATTAGAATATCAAGACATAACTATCTGTACTCCAGAGTAAAAGACCCAAGAGTATGAATACCTTAACTCTAAGACTGTGTTTAATAGATTATCTGTCTGTTTTGATTTTCTTTTAAAATACTGTGTATATTCAAACTGGAAGACGTACTTCTATGTTCACATTTTTGGGCTAGATAAATCTGTCTCTGTAAAAATGAAGTTCCTTCTGCAGTCCATCAACTTACACACACACACTAAATACAGCCAGCTAATGACTGCAGAGGTTTCAGCTTTGAAGTCAGACACCCACCAAGTACAGTCAGCTGAGGACATGTTCAGTACTCATCTCTTCACGTTAGCGTGCTGTGTCTTGGTATTAATCACCACAATGACTAGCTTTCCTATGGTGCACAAGAAAGCCACAAGTCCTAGCGCAGTAAGCCTGCAGCCCCAGACAACTCAGCATGACAGAAGATTTCAGACAGGAAAGCAAATCCACTCTGAAAATAAAAAACTCTGCATACACATAACCCCCCTTTCTTTTAACCCCATATGCTCACATATAGGAGTCCTGTACAGTGTATTTCCATTGCTGTGCTAGTATTTTGCAGGCTGTTATCCACATAGAAATAAGGATGAAAATTTATTTCTATAGAAACAAAAGAGTTGCACATCTGCATTTCAGATCTAACATTTGTATATACACATTGCTTAGTTTGGGGACAAATGGTGAAATAAAGCAGTTTCAGCACAGCATCTGTATTTCATCACCAGCTGCTGAGAAGGAAGCCAGTGTACTTTTTTTTTTTTACAGCATTCATAAAAGGCAGCTGATACCAGCTTGTGGATTACCAAAAGTCTAGTCAGTAATCTTCTCAGCCTTGAGTAGGGCCTTACATGATGAAGCTTTTACTTCAGGTGAAGTGGCCTATTTGAGGAACAACAGATATTTCAAGATAAGTCTGTTAAAATAATTTCTATCGGCAGGCCTTTGTTCTCTCAGAAGGTACAAGTCTTTCTGTGCTCCACTACAAACCCACGTGGCTCATCCTGTTTCTTAATGTCATGTGCTTTTGGTTGCATGACATGCAATAGATGTGACCCAAGAAACAGTAGTTAAACAATTAGGAAATAATGTGCTTCTAGGCAGAATTACTCTATAGCCAAGTATGCCTGTTCAGTAACTTCCCATATTGATTGTAAAGGATGCAGCACTGATGGAAATCCAGTCAGATGGACTTGCTGAGTGGAAGACATTCCATTATGAGGCAAACAGTCTCCTGCTGTTGCACAAAAATACAAGTCATGAAGAGGTAAAAGAAATGTTAAATGATGCTAAAGCCTTTCACTTAAGAGTTGGAGTCTCACGTTTAATCATAATTTTCTAGTATCTTTCTCTTTTGGAATTGACTGTCTTAGATCAGATTCAATCATTTTGCCTGGTATCTGTTGTCCAATAATAGATTTTACAATACTAATTTTAACTTGGAAAACAGATAATTGTTTACAATAGCTTTTCCTTTTTCCCAAAGAGCTTCTAATTCAGTGCTAGCCATCTTTTCAGATCAAAAACCCTGTCTCTCCAAACATGTCCATCACTGGTGGAACATCAGGTTAAATTTCTCAAATGAGTCCTCTTTTTTCTTGCTTCTCATCTAGAAAGGCTCCAGGAAGCACCAAAAATCATAATCTAATAATTAGGACAGCTTGCCTTCTGGAGCTGTTTTAAGATCCTTTGTACCACAGAACACCTTTATACTTTCAGTCACCCAAATAAATAAAAATATAAATCTTGGGACTTTTTTTCCCAAAAAAACCCTTGCATGAAGTGGCAACTTCTCCTTTTGTACCAGAATAAGTTATTTATTACAAGCCAATATATACAGAGAGGTAGAGTTGGCTCCATTCTTTGCAGTCTACTTCTGCAGCTTTTGGAATCTCCAAGTCTCCATTGGTTCCTTTTCTACTACAAATGCTAAGAAAGGCCTAGGGGGGGAAAAAAAAAAACACACCACCTTACCAAATAGTTTGTTGCCTCTAACTCATAATAAGGTGTCCTGGTTTGAGTTAGAACAGAACTAATTCTGTTTAGAGTTTTTAGGTTTCAGCACAGTCTTTTCTAAGTAATGGCACATTCTGAAGTTAACAGCATGGTTTTGCAGACAGTGTCTGCTTCTCATAGTGATAATGCTCCATGTTTCTACTTAGTACCAAGGATTTGTACTCAGACTAAGATCACTGCTAAATCTTGCATACTATTTTGGAGGTGCAGGCTAAAAGGCTGCATCTGCAGGGACAAGTGCACAGTTCAAGTGACCCTAAACTGACTAGTGAGGTATTCCATTCCATATACGTCATACTCCATATAAAGCTGAAGGATCACAAGAGTCAAGCACTCTTCTTCAGTGAGTGGTGCCCCAGGAGGACTCTGTCAATTCTGCCTTCAATCCCAATCCTGAATCCAGTTCCTGAATCCATTTCCAAAATCCAGCTCCTAAATCTGGTTCCCATCTGCTGCTGAGTCCTGTCCAGGACTTCTGCCACAGCATCAGTGGTGACCACAACATAATTCCCATCAAGGGGCTGGGTTTGATAATTGGGTTTGAATATATTTCATTTTGTTGTGATTATTTCACGTAGCATTAATTTTCTCTTCCAATTCTTAAGTCTCTTATTCCCTGTGGTGTACTAAATGCACACATAATGTGCTTTGCATTTTTCATGTATTTATGACTAGAATGGCCAAAAAAAAAGAAGTTTTAACTTGTGTCTGCACAGTAGCACACGCTAAGTAAACATTATTCTTGCACTGGAGAGGACATCTTATACATAGGTTGACTGCTGATATTTACTGGGTTGTCTAAACTTTCACCAGTTGTGGACCACCACTGACAACTTTGTCAGTACCTCCTCTTGACATTTTTTTCACGAGTCACACTAATGAGCAATTGTAACTAGATTTAGTTTTCTTTGAGAGGGGGCTCAAAGGTAAAAAAAGTTAATCTTTGAAAAGTGTTAAGTCTTCATGTGCATAGCTTGAACCCCCCTCCCACAGTTAGGAACTCTCTCCAGCAACTGTCATGCTTCTGTATATAAATGGAAATTAAGGACAGGAAAGGCTAACGTACACCCCAAATGTAGCCACTTCCTTTTCCTAAGGACGCTAGAAACAGAATACATAGTGAGCAACTGCAGATACTGAAAAACTTTCAAAATCCTTGAGACTTGCAAGCTGACTCTGGTCATTTTAACATGCGCAGCTTGCTAAAAGCAGAGCACCAATACAAAGAGTAGATGAATATGCACATGGTTGTATTTTTCCCAAAGGAGAGAAAAAATTCCACCATTGCTCTCCAGTCCTTTCAGTATACACAGCACGCCACAGGCTGACTACTGCAGCATGCCCATTCTTCCTGCCATTGGCACCACTAAGGTCTTCAGGTAAAACTGGCCTGGATGGAGCCAAGAGGAGCATGAACTGTACCTCCATGGGCTTGGCAAATAGTTAAGACAGAACCATACCACTAGCATAAACAGTGAGACAGCCTTCCATGCATTTCTTGGTAATTACTACAGCTCCATGCTGTTATGAGTCACTACGCAAGGAAGCTGGACTCACAGGCAGTGCTGTTGCTACAGAGCCATGAGTATATACATTATCTAATTAATCACCTCAGCTTCCCTGAAACACATTGGCTCAGCAAAATAGCTATGTACATGCCACATTTACATAACTACTATTGCTACCACACAGTGGTATTTGTAAGTGATTGAGACATTATGTTGGCATCCAAATAGAAATAGGAGGTTGCATGTGATCATCCGTCAGAAGCAACACATTCTAGAGACGTTTTTTAATTAGTGTAACAGCATTACTTTTTAAAATACACATATATTTAAAGCTTGTAATACAGTGTTACAGTCTGAGATCAAGTTCCTATTGCTGCTGCAAGGCCTGTTGAGACAGGACATGGGGTGATGTTTTGAACTAAAAGAAGGCAGATTTAGACTAAATACGGAGGAAGCATTTTTTTTTTTACCATGAGGGTGGTGAAACATAGGAACAAAGTTGCTCACAGGTGGTAGAAGCCCCATCACTGGAAACATTCGAGGTCAGGTTGAATAGGTCTCTAAGCAGCCTGATCAAAGTAAAGATGTCCCTGCTCACTGCAGGGAGGTTGGACTACATGACCTTTAAAGGTCTCTTTCAGCCTAAAGCATTCTGTAAGTACTCTTTACCTTAAAAATCCCTTTAAGGTTAAATATGTAATGTTTTGTTGGTATTTGTTCATGTGGGCCAGTACACATGGGGCTCAGTTCTGGTAGGTTTTTCAAAACCTACCCAACTGTAACTGGGCCAAAATAGTTTTGGTCAGGAAATAATCCCCAGCAGCACACATGTATACCTACTGCCTCAACCCCAGGACATGTCAAGTGCTGGCCGGCTTTATGGCAACCACTCTACACAACATAGCAGTCCATGGGTGTTTGCAGGCCTATTCAAAGTACCAATGAGGGTGAGACAAGGTATAGATGTAATTAGGGACACACTGGCAAGTGATACTTGCAGAATCTCTTCCTGACTGGACACATCCAAAGCTCATGCAAAAAAGCTTTCAAAATAAGTGATTTGTCACTAACATAAATGCAGCGCAGCAGGAAAACCTGGAGTGTTCCATTCTTTTTTGGCTTTTGTGAACATGAGTTTGTCAAGAATAATCATAACAGAGAAAGCAAAAGCTGCACATGATAAGCTGTCTGAAATCAAGAAATGTGACACTGTTCCCTCTGTGATAAACTGCAGAAGTGTCATCTAGATGAGTGTCAAACACTTCATGTGTTAGACTAGATGAGATAGGAAGACACTTGATACAATCAGCAACAGCAAAAGCTATTAATATAGATGTAGAAACTGAACTGTATTCCTCCCCTCCAGTGGAGATCACTCATTCCCCCAGGAGAAGGTTCCCAGGATCCAGTGCTAGGCAGGAGCGGTGTTGCCACTTCCTGGGATTGATGTTCCTTACCAGAAATGGCATGGGAGCCACATGTTGGGGGGCAGCCCAAAAGGTACATGCAACCAAAACTTGCTTCTCTGCAAAACTGCATAAAGTGGTAAGCCCACGTTTGGTGCTGAAATGAGCTTACTGCATCAAATTAGCATTGCCTTAGTAATTTCTGCACTGGGCTTTGTCATCCCTGCCCTACAGGGATAACCACAGTCAGAAAAAATTGATAGGCCAGATAAAAGGTCATGGAAAGTGGCTCAGCGCTTTTGTACTTGGCAGAGCGGGGGTTTTCTCACCAGAACTGGTTTTGAATATGCCAACTTTATGATGGGTTTCTGTCACACTCAGTGGTTATCCATAATTTCCATTAGCAACTCAGATTTGGCAATGTCTTACAGTCTCCCCATGGCCCTGCATTCCCATGATTTGATCAGTGCCCTTGTTCCCAGTCTCACTGTCTCCACAGCACAGGCTTGCATAGGGAAGCACAGGTCCACAGCCCATGCTGGTGAGCAATTTGAGTCATGCTTTTCACCCAGTGCATTCTCTTCTTTATTATTTTTGCATCAGTGGCAACTACCATTTCTCCTTTTGGAGGAGATCTTGGTTACTGTTACAATAGAATAGAAAGTATCAGATATGGAGTCTAACCCCACAGTACCAAAATCTCCAAGACTGTAATATAATAAGCAGTTGTGCTTCATAGCACCATATTTATCTGCAGTGCCCATAGGATACTGCTATGACATTATCCATATGTATTAGGCTTAGTTTCTTCATGAAGATCTCTTATGACAACAGAGGGTAATTTGCAGTTTTAGTTTCAGTCAAACACCAGATACATTTGCCATATAACTTGACATGCAATTTAAGTTTTAGAGAAGTGGCATGCAAGGCAGTCAGTGGAGGGGAAAAAAAAAGTGACAAATTAAAGAAAGAGTGAGAAAAAGCTCATCAGTGGTGTTGGGCATCTAAACCATCCTTTCTTAAGGATGACCATCTGTTCATCTGTTACACCTTTGGTGTGTTTTGAATAATAATAATAAAGTTACATTTGTAGTCTCACCACTTCCACATAAAACTACTTAATGAGTGAGAAACCCCACTCATAAGAAAGCAGCATCCTTCAATTTACATTTGCATCTTAAAGAGCCAGATATTGCCATTTTGATCCCTGACAGCCTTAAAAAAACGTTTCCTAAAATACCATCTAAAGAACAGGAACAAGAAGTGTGAATGTCCGTTTTAGGCCACTGTTATTTTTCTAGTCATTTCCTTTTGTGGTATCACACAGTTACATTCAGTTATCTCAGACATACATGAGTACTAACTAATTCTTGGTAGGAAAGGAAATTAGTGTCAATTTATAGGAAGCAATCAAAGACCATAACTTTTGCACCCACTCACTGGTCTGGCCTGATGATGCCCAAAAAAAGGCATAAAAGATACTGTATTTTGAATATAACCCCAAATTTCCTACAAAAGCTGCTCTGGAGCTATTCATAACCACATATGAGCATATTCATAACCACGTATGAGCACTATGAATGAAATGTTAATACTTGTTAGGCCAGACAAACAAGGCAGCTAGAAATGCAGGCACCCACTGGGTCCGGGCGACAAGATTCACATTTCGAAGTGCCTCTGTTTTTCCCTCATCCTGTGAAAACCCCAGCCATTCCTTTTTCCCCTTTTTGAAGGACCAGACCCTACATAAAGGCAGATAAGGTTCCTCCGTACTCAAAAGCCCGGCCTCCATCCCCTGCCACCCCTTTTGCTCTGGACTTTCCCTTTAGACTCAAACGGGGCAGTTTCGTTTACTCTTACGCAAAAACCGATGTGCAAAGCGCTCCGAAAGCCCCCGGCTCCTTCCGACTTGCCGGATGAGTTTGCTGCCGAGCACCAGGCACGCACCGGGACTCACCCCGACAGCAGGCGAAGTTGGGGTCTGACCGCCACCGCCGGAGTCCAGGCCTCGGCCGGCCGGGAGCTTCTCGCTGTCTCGAAGCAGCCTGGGCACCCCGGCTGCTGCTAAGCGGAGGCTTGGGGGTACGGCAGGGCTTCCTGCGTCCCGGGAGCCGACGGCGATATGCCCGGGGTGAAAAAGCCCAGCCGAGCCTAGCCCCTGACGACCCGACGTTCCCCCCCTGGCTGGTACTCACCGCCGGCAGAACAGCCTGGCTCTGCCCGGCCCGGCTGCTCGCTGTTCACGGCTTACCGCCCCCGCGCCGTCCCCGCACAGCTCCCGCGCCGTCGGGGCGAGCTCCAGTCCCCGTGCAGCACCCCACCCCTGCCGCCCAGCTCACCCGCCTATTGGCTGCGAGACGGGCTTCATTTGTATAGCACCGCCCAGCGGCCCTCCCCTTCTCCCCCGATCGCACCACCTTCCCCGCGGGGAGCGTCCGCAGGCAGGTGCCGGGAAACGAGGGCGGTATGGTGCCCGTCGATGTGCCGCCGTTCCTAGGGCAGTCCTAGCCATTCCTTGCAGCAGCCTTCCCGATCCCCGGCCGCCTGTCTGGAAGCGGTGTGAGGGATGCTTTGGGGCTGCGGTGAGTCCCAGGACGGGCAGGGAGCCAAACCCGACGGAGCGTACGGGCGCTTGATGAGAGAGCGAGGGCCAAGAGCCGCCGGGAGCGCTGCAGGGGCAAATCCCCGGCACATCCCATAGTGTCGTCCTGGTCCAAACAATGGCTTTGGATGAGCACTATTTTACTTCCAGATTCCTCATCTTGAGTAACAGGAAAGGTGTAATTAACTTCAGTGCTCATAAGTGTGTAGTAAAAAGTAATATATAAACAATTTGGAATCTCATGTACATTAAAATACATCGAGCATGTCTAGTACTTTAAGGACAATTTATAGAGAAGAGGGACTGTCTAGACTAGGTAGAGCTCTCTTTGGTGCCTAATGCTTCTAAGCAAGTTGCCTACAAAGATAATCATGGAATATCCTGATTGAATTTTTTACAATGCTCTAGAAATTAGAAATTATGTGGATACAGATTTCTCTTTGTTACCACTTACCAACATCCCAGGGCATTTGGGAGTTCTCAGTTTTGGGCCACAAGTTAACCCATGTGTACAGAACAGTTTGCACTGGTACTGATTTCAAATATAGAGTTATAGCGTTGGTCCATGATAACTGACACTTGTGAAACTTTTAGTTAAAAATAGAGCAAATTGCTCCCAGTTCAGTTCTGTAGCACAGACAGCTCTCAGACACATAAAATCCACGTACACTTTTCAGGATGTGCAGTACAAACAAGACTCTTTTAAGGTAAAATCAGGTCTGGTGTCATCTAGTGTACACTAGTTAAAGGAAATTACCGTTTCATGGACCTGGACAGATAACTTTATATTAATATCCTTTTTCAATTTTAACTTCATGGATCATTAAGCATTCCTGAAATTAAATGTTTATCAATTGCCAAGGTGAGTGGAGGGAGACAATAAGAGACTGACGCTATAAATTCTTTCACTATATTCATCTACCAGGGAACCGGAGTCTTCAGATGCAGTACTTCCATCTTGAGTAAGGTCCATCTAACATTCTTGAGTCTTTTACATTTCCTTGTACCCTCTGTCAAAAGCTACTAACATTAGAAAACAGCTTCTTCATTAAATGCTATTGATATAAAGAGATCCTCATTGGTTGCATGAGAAACAGGCTGTAGAAAAGAATTCAGAAGCCAAGTCTCTCCACAGCTAGCTAAATCCACCTTAATTCTTTGCTGAAGCCCATGGAGTTAATTGGATTTACAAGGGATAACACAATGCTCTACATATTGAGCCCTGCAGATGTTTTTCTTCTTGCTTTCCTTTCTTTCCTTCATTAGGAAGGAAGAAGGCTGTTGGAAAAGGGTGGAGTGCTGAAAGCTGCTAAGATGTAATTGCTGCACAGTCAGAGGATGCACTGTGCTAAGGCCCTCTCTCTTGGTTATTTAGGAAAGGATTTAACATTCTTCTCCAATTATGCCTGAAAGGCATGCAAAGCCAGCCCTGGGTGTGATGCCCTTGAATTCCTTGCAAACCACAATTTGGCACCCATACGTGCCTGTGGAAGTTCATTACCCATACATGAGTTCTTAAAAGACCTGCAAATCTAGTTATGGTTGTATTAAATGCCAGCCTGGATGGATGGGAAATAGCCCTGGGACTTCTGTTGATTCAGGAGATGATGGCAGGTGCCAGCATCTTTTATTAAGCTAGTAACCAATAAATGAACAAATTAAAAATATTTTCTTATAACAAATGTCAACAAGCATAGCTAACTGTTGCCAATGGAACAATACTGATTTCAAGGAGCAGGAAGCTTGGTTAATTATTAAATAAACCACTGGATTTCTCTGCTGCTGTCACAGCTTTTGAATGCAAGAGTGCAGCTCCTATGTATAATAGGACAAGGATCCTGTCACATCAGCTGGCCTAATGGAAAGTATTACCTAACCCTATTCCTGCACTTAATGAAGATGTGTATTCTAACTTCTGTTATCAGACAAGAGTGAGGTATTTCATCTATACATTTGCACACCCATGTATTAAGAACAGTTAGTTTCTACACTGTAGGAAGCCCTTTGTAACCTGCCAGAGCAGGGACAAGGACATCTTTATGACAGTCAAGAGGGATCAAAAAGCCATTGGAGGAAGACACACAGCAGGTACTCAGACTTGGGTATAGTGCCAGTAACAGCAGATTCTGTGGGCAAGTTCACATTGACAAAAACTACATGCCCTGTTTTTCCCTCATCACTACTCTCTGAGCAGAAAATAGTCACTGTCTGTCAGGTGTGAAGGGAGAAGTACCTGGTGGTGGTAAGAACATTCAGGGGTTAAGAGCCTTAGAAGGCCTAGAAGGGTGTGGTAAAGAGTAAACAGACTTTCACAAAGAGAGATACTGGAAAATGTGGACATCTCCATAGCTTTTTGAAGCATCCTTTTAGAATCATTTCTCATCAGAGAAAAGGTCTTCTTTTCTAAAACCCACCAAGTTCAGTGACATGGAAACTTTCTATCCTAGAATTATATGAACATGAATTTTACACAGACATGTTGATGGATTGCCTTCTTCATGCTGCCTGTGCATTTCAACAAGTAATGTAATAACATGGTGCTGAGGGACAGGGTTCAGGGTGACACACACTTTACAAGTAGCATTTAAAAGATAACAGAAAATCTATTATTAATATAATATGTTTTTAAACATTGTAAGGTAACCCAGGTAGCTGTACTTCTAATCCCAAGAAATTAATTCACACATGTTTTCACTGAAAAAAAATTGTTTCTGGAAAGGTATGTCATCTAGTATATATTTGTACCCTGAAGGCTTTAAGCCTTACTTCTTGGCCAAAGTCACAGAATGACAGAATGGTCTGGGTTGGAAGGGACCTCCAAAGGTCATGCAGTCCAACCCTCTCTGTGGTAAGCAGGGGCATTCTCAACTAGATCAGGTTGCTCAGAACCCTGCCGAGACTCACCCTGAATATCTCCAGGGATGGAGGCCTAACCACCTCCCTGGGCAACCTATTCCAGGCCAGCAGAGTATCCCTTGAGAATCATCACAGTCATGGAATCACAGTATAACTAAGGTTGGACGAGACCTCGAGAATCATCGAGTCCAATCTGTCTCCACAGACCTCATGACTAGACCATGGCACCAAGTGCCACATCCAGTCTCCTCTTGAACACCTCCAGGGACAGTGACTCCACCACCTCCCTGGGCAGCCCATCCCAATGACGAATGACTCGCTCAGTGAAGGACTTTCTCCTCACCTCGAGTCTAAACCTCCCCTGGCGCAGCTTGAGACTGTGTCCCCTTGTTCTGGTGCTGGTTGCCTGGGAGAAGAGACCAACCCCTTCCTGGCCACAACCACCTTTCAGGTAGTTGTAGAGGGCAATGAGGTCACCCCTGAGCCTCCTCTTCTCTAGGCTAAACAATCCCAGCTCCCTCAGCCTCTTCTCATAGGACTTGTGCTCAAGACCTCTCCCCAGCCTTGTTGCCCTTCTCTGGACCCATTCAAATGTCTCAATGTCCTTCTTAAACTAAGGGGCCCAGAACTGGACACAGTACTCAAGGTGTGGCCTAACCAATGCAGAGTACAGGGGCATAATGACCTCCCTGCTCCTGCTGGCCACACTATTCCTCATGCAGGCCAGGATGCCATTGGCCTTCTTTGCCACCTGGCCACACTGCTGGCTCATGTTTAGGCAGCTGTCAATCAGCACCCCCAGGTCCCTCTCTGTTTGGCAGCTCTCCAGCCACTCTGACCCCAGCCTGTAGCTCTGCATGGGGTTGCCGTGGCCAAAGTGCAGCACCTGGCACTTGGACTTATTAAATGCTATGCCATTAGACTCTGCCCATCTGTCCAGTCGGTCGAGGTCCCTCATACTACATGGATGGGACACAATACAGAAAACAATGTTAAACACCCTTACACTACATGGCTTTGAATCATAGCTTTTACTGCAAACCTGGTAGCTGCAGTGCAAGAGCAGCCAGACTTACCATCCAGTGTTAGTGACTGCATGAACCGTGTCTGTGATAGGCTCATTAGCTGCTACAGCAAAGCCAGCTCTTCATCAGTCAAGACTGTCACTGCAGCACATCTACATTTAATTTTAATCCTGGTTACCAATCTACTAGGTTTATTTTGCAGATATTTGTTGTTTCTAATGATACATATCTGCAGACCAACTGTTAGCTTTCTTTGAAAACAACTCTGTTCAGCTGTCCTGGTAGAGCAATCCACCTACCTTCTGTCTGTCAGTGCAAGACATAAAACAGTCTTGCCTGGCACCAGCTGGTGGTCTGAAAGTGTACACTGCTACACTGATAGTCATTTAGTAAGTCCTGCAGTGTATCCAGGCTGTCTGTGAGTTGGTCAGAGGTTTTTAGCAGGCATTTTGGCAATTTAACAAGTGTTTGCAGTATATTACAAGTTATAAGACATATTGATTAGATGCAGACAAGCACTCTCCAAATGCTCTTACATGCCCAGTAATATGATCATCAGCCCCCAAATCAGGACTACATGGAAATTCTGAGTCTTATTCCCTGAAAACATGTCAGTTGTTGAAGAACAGCATTTCATTTGCAAGACAAATTTTCAAGTGGCTTTGGTGACAAATTAAGTTGATGGACTAAGGTAGGTTTTCAATTTATGTGACAACAATTACAATATTGCATTGCATTTATAAACTGTGTTCCACGTCAGGCTCTCTAAACCAATTTTCAAGCAATTACTTATAAAATACTGCTCTGTGTGTTGCTACCCATGTATTATGGATGGGAAATAAATCACAGAAAGTGTCAAAATGCCTACAGGTGTACAGGAATCCTTGATCTATCTACAAGCTGCATCCAAATCCCCTGAGTGCTAGTCCTCTCCTTTCATGAAAAGATGTCTTTTTGTATCTCTGCCTTTTTCTTACAGATACTATGTTCCTCTTAAGGCTCATGCCTCTATACAGCCATCTTTCAACTTCTTTTCCTTCACTTCTTAGATGTGAACAGCATAGAAAGTATTGTCTGCTACTTAATTAAAAGTCTCTGCCAGTTAAAATTAATTGCCAAATTCTCCTTTCAGTGAAGTAAGTGGAAGTTTGACCATAGCAAGTGAGACAGGCCCAATGTCAAAAAATACAGGAAACATGAGATATTGATGATAGGCAGTGGGCTGTTTTGATGCTGGTGTAGGGAAGAATCAAAACATAATGATCATATGTCCAAGTGAGCAAATAGACCATGTGTGTCCTCTAGCCTATGTCTTTAAGACAAAACCCAGAAAGCAAAATTAAATTAATTATACAAAGGCTCTGGCATCTGACTTTGGCAGTTGTAACATGTAATTTTGATTAAACACTTCCCACATCCTAGAGAAAAGACCAAAATAGCCCCTAAAATTCAGATATTTACATAACTGCAAATCACAACCAGACCCCTGATTGTTCCAGTGTCATAATGAGGTCATCCAAAAATCCCAGCTCAGACACCCCAAATGTAGGGGAAGGAGGGGCTAACACCTAGATACAGTCATAGCAATGCAAACAGAGTATTCATATCTGTAAGTCATGTTTTGCACTAGCACACCTTGATTGGAGTGCCTTTCTTAGAAAAACCTGCTACCTAAGGTCTGTCTGAGACCGAAGTTTGTTTCTTTCACACGCCCTTAGTAACATTCAAGAAGCAAAGTGTAAAAAAAGAGGTTGAAGGCAACCTTTGTCTTGAGATAATCCCCTACTAACTAATAGCCGTGGGATTTCTGAGATGGAGGTTGCATTCAAGCATTTAAGCAGCTGAAAAGACATGGTAAGAGACAGTGTACAACTATGGAACACAGTGGTAGAAATATTTTAAAAGTGTATTCAGATACACACACACACATCCTGCCCAGCCCTGGCCCTCTCCCACCCTGGCTCAACCAGAGCAAACAGAGTTTCATTTTTGTTTGGGTAAGAAAAGTGAAAATGTTCAGATTTGCAATAAAAGAGGGAGAACTTGTTGGAGTTAAACATACAACTATCTCTGCATACAAATCAAAATGTAGCTCTCAGAGCAGCTTCACAGTGTACAGTGTGAGAAAGGTGAGAAGTGTGGAGGTTGGACTAAATGATCTTTTGAGGTCACTTCCAACCCCTAACATTCTGTAATTCTGTGTGATTCTGTGTGAATGTGGTCTCAGCTCAAGCTCTGCTCAAGGATGTAGGAAGACAGAAACTTAACTGACAATAAAAATTTTCAGGGGAATAATTTACCCAAACAATTACAGTCATAAACAAGTTTCACCTAGAGATGATGTGCTGAGCTGAGTCAGTGAAAAATCTTCAGGGACAGCTTGGGGCACAGCTGCACCTCCTGCAAGGAGCCTGCTCTGCCATCAGTTCCGCGTGGGGCTCTGGCAAGGGATTTAATTGCTGCTTGTGTCAATGTCCTTGGCTATTCCATTAGGCTAATATTTTCTTTTCTTAGTACAGCCATCAATAGTTAGTGCTTTTAGGATACTATACAGTTCTCAGAAGAAAGACTACTGCACTTCCTGATATAAAGAAAATAATGATATTCATAAGTAGATGACAACCCTCAATGCTATTTTCCCCCTCTAGATTTATGGCTTGTTTTTTCTTAAAGCACAGTTAGATGTTTCACAGTTTCCCTTTCTTTGTCTGATAGAGCATTGGACAAACTACTCTCAGTGCAAAGCTTTTTCTAATTCCTCTTGGCATCATATCTTCTGACATAAAATGCCATTTTTTTTCTCCCACATACAGCAGCCAAAATGGTATGCCTCCATCTGCAGGAAAATTTTAGCTTAGGATTTCTATGCCACTGTTTGTGAATTCTACATATACACAAAAGATCCACGTTTTTTCCCTAACCTTACCATATCATTTAAAATAGTTTATTGATAAGTCCTTTAAATAGAGTAATAGTAGTCACAGAATCACAGAATCAACCAGGTTGGAAAGGACCTCAGAGATTATCGAGTCCAACCTATTACCTAATACCTAACACCTCCTAACAACTCAACCATGGCTCCAAGTGGCTCCAAGTGCCACATCCAATCTCTTTTTTAACACCTCCGGGGAGGGAGACTCCACCACCTTCCTGGGCAGCTCATTCCACTGGCCAAATACTCTTTCTGTGAAGAACTTTCTCCTCACCTCGAGCATAAACTTCCCGTGGTGCAGCTTGAGACTGTATCCTCTTGTTCCATCACTGGTTGCCTGGGAGAAAAGACCAACCTCCACCTGTCTACAACCTCCTTTCAGGTAGTTGTCGAGGGCAATAAGATGTCCCCCAAGCCTACTCTTCTCCAGGCTAAACAACCCTAGCTTTCTCAGCCTCTCCTTATAGGGCTTGTGCTCCAGACCTCTCACCAGCCTCGTTGCCCTTCTCTGGACATGTTCAAGTATCTCAGTGTCTCAATGTCCTTCTTAAATTGAGGAGCCCAGAACTTGACACAGTACTCAAGGTGTAGCCTAACAAGTGCTGAGTATAGGGGCAGAATGACTTCCCTGCTCCTGCTGGCTGCACTATTTCTGATGCAGGCCAGGATGCCATTGGCCTTCTTGGCCACCTGGGCACACTGCTGGCTCATGTTCAGTCCTTTAAAAAAGGTGAAAATCAGTGATGCTTGTGAGGATCTGTTAGGACAGTAATAGTGACTGTTTTTAGCAATGAAGGAAAGCATAGATTTTTTTTTTTTTTTGCCTCTGTTGAAAGAAGAAACACTTGACCAGATCTCAGGTGTTAATGAGAAAGGGAACAGAACAGCTGAGTGTGTCAGAAAGAGACATTCCATGGATACCACTGAAATGATCCAAAGTCTAATTAACTATTCCTCCTATTCTGAAATACAAGTGTATGTACATTTCAGAATGAGTATCAAATCTCAAAGCAAGTCACTCAACAAGCTGTTTTATCCTTCCAATTATGCAAGTAAGTTTGTGACTCAGCATCTACATGTCTGTTCTCCACTGACATATCAGTTCTGCAGTTGAATCAGTCAGAGCAGCCCTTTTCATAGTGATAAATTCAGCAGGCAGCCATGGTATGGAAAAGATTGTGAAGCCTTTATTCCGTGTGCAGTTACCTATGTGAGACAGAGTAAATACGTTTTGGAGGAGAATAATCTTCAGCTCATTTTTACACAAGGAACTAATTAAATGGGAGAGAGAAAAGCTGTCATGGGATTACACTGATCAGTGTCCATGGTCTTTTAACTAAAAGAGATTAGGTTTTCTAATCTCATTGTTTTCTGTTCCTACTGCTGGATGTTCATCCCTTGCTTATAAAGATCTTCTGGCAAGTTGCTGGAATTGCAAAGGCAGCTGAGAATTAATTTCTTTAACTGTTTTTGACTCTTCTTTCAAAGGCTGTGAGTAATTTCCTACATTTTGGAGTGTGACAAATGTAGAGGTGTCATGCCAGCTACAGGAAGTCACAGACACATGGGCATGCTGGCATTGGAATCTCTGTCCCAGCCTGTTCCTGGAATAATCTTGCCTTATCCTTCAGGCTTGATCTTTTTTAGGTGCTAGGTATGAATGACTGTTCTCAATAGTCTTAACACTTGAAATACATAACCCTTAACATCTACTGACAGAACCTCAAAGCTGCATTTGGAGTTGAAAGTGATGAGCCCACTGGGTAGACTGCACTTCATTCTTTTTATCTGTAAGAAACATCCCATTAGTCCTGTCAAAACCAAGTACCTTCACACCCATGCCCAGAGATGAACCTCACCAATAGCTATGATATTTGGTATTATAATAATTCCACTGTGGGGCCATGGATGAAGCCCTACTGTGTGAACTGCAGCTACAAACTGTAGAACGACCTAGCCAAGAGGAGCTTGTCATTAAGTTACATGAAGCTGAAAAAGATAGGGAAAAGAGAACACAGAGTTCTAGCTTGCAAATGTTTTAATTTCATACTGAAGTCTTTTCCAAAATGTGAAAACCTGGTTTTATTACACAACTGTATGTGAATACTGAATTGTCTGTTCTTCATAACAGCTATTCTGAGAGACACAGCAGACATTTACTACACGACCTACACATACCCTGTTTGGGTTCCAGATCATAACCCTGGTGCTGGCCGTTTTCACAAGAACCAGGGCTTTTCTGTCCCTGCAACCATATGAGCATGTGAACATTTCAGCTTTAATTTTCTAAAACTGAATGCCTTCAAACATCACACAAATAAATAATTTCAAACATTTATGGAGAAAAGTGAATACAAACTAAGTGAAATAGAGAATATCAAAATTAAAAAAAGGAGAAGAAATAAGAAAGCAAACAATGTATGTTATTTAAAAACAAGAGGGAAAAACCCAACAACAAAGTAATAGCCACAACAACAAAAACCCACATGACAACCAAAACAACAACAACCCCCAACCCTCCACCCCCCAAAGAAAAACAAACCCAAACAACAACCAAACAAAAAAACCTCACAACAAACCAAACCACCACCAACCAAAACAACCCACCAACCCCCCAAATCACCATTTTAAAAGCTTACTTTGAAATGTTCAGGTTCAGGTGATTTCTGAGTGCCTGAATTTGACAACATTTTGTCCAACAGGGTTTTTTTTTTATTTTGTCCAGCTCAAGGTTTCTCACTTTGCATGGTGCTGAGGAGATGAGGAGAAATATTACAGTCTAAACTGTGCTCCTTGCATCTTTGCTTTCTAAAATCACCAATTCTCTTTCAAGCTCTCAAATCACAAGGCAAAACGCACAGATGAAAATCCTATCATCATCAATTACTAACATTGTCCAGTCCTGACTACAATATTTGCTTCCAGTGGCTTATGCCTTGCCAAGTCTCAGCACTCCAGGTTTACTTTTTTACTTTGAGGATCCGGTGAATCACAGTTTTCAGCTTCTGACAGACAAGACATTCTTGAGAATGAAGCCAGTAAGCAAGAAGACATTTATCTTGAGTTATGCTTTGAACATAAATTTCTCCCTAGTGCTTGTGGAAAATTATGTTCTATCTGCTGTAAGGGTAAAAAACAACAATACTTTGATAAAGCTGAAAGTGAGAAACATTGCATAGCTTTATTAGTTAAATCTTTACTTTTACAGTAATGCAGGATACTTTCACACCTTATTTTACATGAGGAAGTTCCAAACCCAAATTGAGAAACAAGCAGTTAACTGGCAGTTACTGGTTTGCCTTTTTCTAGAGATGAACAGAAGGAACAATTGGATTCTTTCTTCTGTAATGGTGCAAATTTCCTAAATATCCATTGTTGCTACCCTTTCCTGCGCTGTATGTCCATGAACAATCCACAGCCTGAAACGTCATAACATCAATTAATACAACACACATCAAACAGATGAGCTGACAACTCCTTGATATCAGTGACTCCATGCTACTATTTTTCACTTTTATGATCTGACTTGCTGTGCATTAACAGATGAGTTTTGCCTTTGTGCAGAATAGATTCTTATTGAGGTAAGTATGATGACACCAATGTCCTCCATGCTTACTGCAGTGTGGGAGGTGAAATGATGAATATTTGTGCAAATGTTTGTAGGGGGAAGCTGAAGGGTGAAAAGTCTGGTTACAGATAGGCTTCCTTGTACAGAACATTTTTAAGTACCTTTCTGAAGAAATCAGTATTTTGAAGACATGATAATTACATCACAAACAATAAAAAGAGAATCAGCTGCATTAAGCAGCTTCAAGAATCAGACTTTAAAAAAAGGAAAGTCACCTCCTCTGTCCTTACTCTTTGCTGCACATAGAAAGAAGATGCAATGTGATACACAGAGCTACTCAATGGACAAATCAATTTCTTCTATTTTAAGGCTGTGTACATTTCTCATATGTTCTCTCAGACCTATTTAAAGATGTATATTTCATCACTGCTACTTTTATATAGCTTATTGAACAAAATTAATAGCTATGTTAGCTGCAACAGTTTATCTGGGGTGAATGAAGGAACAGCACTCTCAGAGAAGTATGGGCAGAGTACACCTGCATCTTGGATGTTTCTATAGCTGTCCCTAGTTTCATTGCATTTATTATTATTACTTCATTTTATTCCAAAGTGCATGACAAGAGCAAACCTTTCCCATTACAAAACCGTATGTGGGCACAAGCAATTTCAATTCACCTGGCAGACTATTCACCTGGCAGGCTCTATTTTTAGCCTGAAGCAGTAACTAATCAATTAATGGAGGGGCTTTTATTTTTAACGAGATGGCTTTGCAATAGAGAACTTCCCTCTGAACAGCAAGGGAGACTTGCCTCTCCCAGACCTCTGGTGTCCTCTTGGTAGAGGTGCTCCATCTTCTCTCAGTACCACTTTTGCATATCACTACATTATTTCACTCTCCTCTGTAAGCACTGTGCTAGTGACCTCTAGTGTGGCTCTACTTTTATGGTGCTCCCATATCACATTAGGACATTCACAGTAGCATATAGACCAAGCTGAATGTGGTGCACACCTAAGGCACACAGCTATTATTTAAAGGTATACAAAAGAAGGTGTCGTGCATCATGATGATATTCACAAGCAAGTAATGGGGTGTGAAGCTACTAGACCAAATCTTTGTGCCCCATAAGCTCCTCTTAGGCAAGGGGCAGGTCACAGATCTATATAGTTTGAAAGAGAAGGGTCTAACACAGGGTCAGTTAATCTTTACATTTTCACTGTGTCAGAGTGTAACAATAGCATGCTACAGAAGACATTATTTTGGAAATGCCTTAGGGAGTTTTAATAAAGCTGAGTGCATAGCTCTGGTGACACATAATATAACAACACCAAACAAAAAATATCCTAAAAACGCTGAAACTGACAGTGAAAAGAGTTGATTTCAACCCACCATTTCATTTCCCACAAGCTGCAAATCACTCAGCACAACAGCCTTCCTGTCCCAAGTTTTGATACACCACAAAGTGTTAAAGCCTAAGCACACCACTGCTCAATACTAATGAGGCCCCTACTGTGTGTGATACCAAGATAATTTTTCAGCAGTGAGTTTCTCCAGTTTCACTCTGATTTAAGGTATTACAAATCACTTCTCCAGATAGGAACATGGATACACAGCAGCTTGAAGGGTATGCTTTCAATTGTACAATAGATAGTATTGTTTCTTTTCCTATTTTATATTCCAGTTATTCTTGTCTGATCGCTTTGGCAAGGAATCAGCCACACAGTCCTAAAAGAATTTTTCAGATGTTTAAGTGTTTACACACTATAAATTCAAAGCAACAGCAAAACATAGTTTCTAGTAGGAGAAGAAAGTTTAAAACGTGATGCTTGCAGCAATGACATTTCTACCATCTCAGAAGCAGCCCCAAAGGCAGCAGGCAGTTGCAATGTGAAGGTATTTTCTTACCCTGGAACAGAATCACAATTCTGACTGCAAGGAAAAGAAATTAGAAAAGCTTACACAAAACAAAATGCTTATGACAAAAGTTTTTCACAGGATCTCTGAGAAAAGCAGTAAAAAGATCTTCCACCTGTTACAAAGCAAAACTAAAAGCTTCTGGAGGCTATTAATGTTGGCAGGCTGTCACAGCATTGGAGAAACAGCATACATTACAAAAAGGATTTTGCAGTGCATGTGATGACATGGGAAAACTGAGGGGGGGGAAAAAAGACCATGCAATTAAAGACAGATAAACTTTGCAGCCTGAAATTGCTAAGTTGTAATGTGACCTCTGCAAATAATATTTAAGAACCCTGTTACAGCAGAAGCACCATTTTAAATAAATGCATACTTTTAACAAAACAGGTAGTTTCCCACATAAAGACATTTACTTCTCATAATTTCCAGCACCATTCTTTCCAGCCAAATGCAATCTCAAACTTTTTTTTTTTTTAATTTGGAATTTGTATTTGTAGGGCAAATCGACATAGTAAACATCTTTCTGGGTGCCTGTTGGATTTCTCTATTAAAATCGTTGCATCCCCTTGTTTGTGGGGTATTTATGTCTTCACTCCTCTACCCAAAGAGTCAGTAGGAAATTTAAAAACTGGGTTATTTCTTGCAGTGCACAGCCAATGCCACTCTGTCTTTGCTGGTCTTAGGATCCCCTCTACCCTCTTTGCAGCTTGACTACTCCAGCTTTATGCAAGAATAACTTACGCAGGTCCAACCCTGACATCCAGTGGCCAGTATGGTTCATGGCATGCTCCCAGTGCCATTTGAAACTCGATGTGATAGGGATTTAATCTCCAAATGGATTGTTTCAGCACTTAAAACAAGACATTTATGTGATTTCCATAAGTAAGCATCTATTCTTTCAGACACTAATTATTTATTAACAGGACTTCAGAGACCAAGGCAAATACAAAATATTCTGAAAATTGTATTTAATGCTACTCAGTACAAAAACCTTGAAATATCCTAACATGCTATATTATTTGGGAATATTTGTCACACAAGCATTTTACTATTGAGTGATAATTTTCTCAATATAAATCTGCATCTGTGCACACATGCATACTTACATACATCCTCTCTCTCCCCACTGCATTACATTACAAGTGTCCTAAATTTGAAATCAAAGAGCCCAAGTGCAGCCATTGACATTGCTTTCTGTGGCCTTCGTTTGCTAAGATGCCCTCTTTTAAACACAGGGCTTAAAATCATCCAGTTCTTACAGAATGTTTCTGGGATTTTCTTTGACTACAGGGCATTTACAAGGACAGCAAGAAATAGTTCAGTGTCCTACTGGACAATTTCTGGCAAAGGGCCTTTCTTATTTCAAAATGAGTAATTAAAAACAGTACTATCATATGAGTCATGTAATGCATTTACTGCATCCCAGGCACAAACACAGGATGAGTACAGAGTGGATTGAGAGTAGCTCTGAAGAAAGAGACTTGGGGGTGTTGAGTGATAAGCTCAGCATGAGCTGGCAATGCCCTCACGTAGGCCAGAAGGCAAATCGTATCCTAGGCTGCATGACGAGGAGCGTGGCCAGTAGGTCAAGAGAGGTGATTCTTCCCCATTACTATGTTCTTGTGAGCCCCCACCTTGAATACTGCATGCAGTTCTGATGTCCCCATCCTAAGGACATGGATCACAAAACGTTGGAGTAAGGCCAGAGGAGGGCCACAAAGATGATACAAAGGCTAGAACACCTCTGCTGTGACAATAGGCTGAGGGAGCTTCGGTTGATCAGCGTAGAGAAGACTGCAGAGGGACCTTACAGGTGCCTTCCAATACCTGAAAGGATCCTACAGAAAGGCTGGAGAGGAACTTTTCATAAGGGTGTCTAGCTGAGGGACACCCTTAAGCTGAGGGAGAGGTTTAAACAGGATCTTAGGAAGAAGTTCTTCAGTACGAGGGTGGTGAGACTGTGGACTGGGTTGCCCAGGGTAGTTGCATATGCCTTATCCCTGGGAGTGTTTAAGGCTAGGTTGGATGAGACCTTGAGCAGCTACTTCAGAGGCATCCCTGCCCATGGTGGGAAGGTTGAAGGAGATGATTTCTAAGGTCCCTTCCAACCTTAACCTATGATTCTATGGTTTTAAACATAACATTATGTAAGCTCTTGAAGAGAGCTAGAGAAAAAAGACTATTTATTTTCTAAATTATAAAATTTATTTCAAGCTCCACTTTAACCAAAGGAGATAGGCAATGAAATTTGGGAAGCCCTGCAAATGCTGTGCACTTCTGCAGCCTTTCTCTGATGCACAGACAGCCCTGTAACCAAGCAAAGTGCTACTGAAAAGGGAGTCTTGGGTTACTCTTAGCACCTCCTAGCTATTTTTCTGGTATCTTTTTCTTTCTTCAGAGCTATACGTCCTTGTGCAACTTGTTTAGGAAGCAAAACTGAGATGCAGGTTATACAAAGGCAGTGTCAGGAGCTGGGATAAGCTGTACCCTGAAGCATGTGCTTCGGAGTTTTGCTTTTGTGTTTCCTGAAGTCTCCTGGCAGAGACTTTCTGATGTTGTTCCTCTTGAGCCATTACTACTGAGCCATTATTTTGTAGCCAGATCCAACAGTGCACACTCCACCAATTCTCAGGAGAATTAAGCAGTAGCTACAGCTATCAAAGCTGTATCTTTGCTTTGCAAATTAACTTGAGGCTCAAGTCTCAGTTAAGCATCAGGCTTAACTTGAGGCTCAGCCTTGTATTGAGAATAACAGATCCTGAACGTGTTGCTAAATCTTAAGTATGTGCTTTGAAATAACGATGCTTTACAGAGGCTGGCCTGGAGCTGTGACTGACCACTATTGCATTAGTCAACTAAAGTAATTAAGCCAGTAGTAAATTATTTTATTGCAGATCATATTAATGTTGAAGCATGCCAGGCCCAGGCCCACAGCCCCAGGGTGCCCGGGCAGGTACTGCTCCCACGGCAGGCCAGCCCCGCACCCTGCCAGGCCGCAGGGCCCGGGACGGACAGCCCCTCAGCACACCGCGCGCTCCAGCGCCCGCCGGGAGGTGTCTCGCCGGGAGGCGTCTCGCCGGGAGCGGGGCAAGGACTACAACTCCCGTCACGCCCTTCTCGGCGCGCATGTCCCGCCAATCCCCGCGCCGTCCTGCGGTGTTCCCATCGTGCACTGCGGCACGAAAGCTCCGGCGTCCTGGAGTTTCGTTGGTTACTTTCCGTTCAGAGCGGGCTGCGGAGCCGGAAGTAGCTGGTGCCGGCCCTGCGGCCAAGTAGTTGAGGTGCCTTGGCCGGAAAGGGTCTCTAGTGTGAGGTTACGTCGCTTCCGCTCGCCATTTCGTGCAGCGTCTCTCCCCAGGGCCTGAGCTGCTCGCGCCGCCGCCATCATGACGGATCGCTACACCATCCACAGCCAGCTGGAGCACCTGCAGTCCAAGTACATCGGGACGGGCCACGCCGACACCACCAAGTGGGAGTGGTTGGTGAACCAGCACAGGGACTCATACTGCTCCTACATGGGCCACTTCGACCTGCTCAACTACTTCGCCATCGCCGAGAACGAGAGCAAGGCGCGCGTCCGCTTCAACCTCATGGAGAAGATGCTGCAGCCCTGCGGGCCTCCCGCCGACAAACCCGACGAGTCCTAGTCCGCCCCGCCCGGGTCCCGGCCCTGGGGCAGTGTGCCGTAGGGACGGGTTGGCTGGAGCTCCGTCGAGGTCGCCTGTCTGCCAGCCGAAGCCGAGCCTGGCACCACTGGACTGCCCCTACACCCGCAGGAGAGCCTGAGGAACTGTCCCAGTGAGCACGGGGAACTTCGGCGTCCGCGGCCCTCCGCCCTTGTGGTCCATCTGCTCTCGTGTATTGTTCCCTCCAAAGACTGTTTACAAGGAGTCATGTAAAACACCTCCTGAACGGCTTTGATTCATTTGCTGTACAACCCTTCGTTTTTTTTACAATGAAAATTAATAAAACTTAGTGGGCATTTATAATGTTTTGTTTGGTAATCTGCTAATAAGAGCTTTTTGTTTTAAAACGAGTGCTGATTGCTCAGTGTGGAGCGTTTCAGTACAGCCATCTGTGGTGCAAGTCTCAGGTACCGTACAGATAGCTTTTTCCCAGCCAGGCTCATTGGTACACAGTTACCAAAACTATGTTTTGAGGAGAGGAATCTTGTTGACTCACAGTGGTTTTGATTTATTGTTGGCATTTATTGCATGGGGGTAATTGTGGTACAGTGCAAGTCAGTTGCTTTAGTGCTTTAAAACTCAATTTCTTTACCTCATCATCCTCTTTCCTGTACTTTGAGTTTTCCGCACCTTGACTCGCTGTGATCCAACAGCTTCGCTTCTTTTTCACTAATAGTTTGTAGTCATCTAGTGATTAATTTTTTCTACATTACACTGAAGTACATGAATGTGGAGTAAGACATTCTTATAATGGAATAGGAATATAAATGTTACTTGCTACTAGTTTTTGTCACATCAAGACATTTTAGAATCATAGAATCAATAAGGTTGAAAAGACCTCAAAGATCATAAAGTCCAACCTGTCACCCAAGACCTCATGACTAAACCATGGCACCAAGTGCCACGTCCAGTCCCCTCTTGAACACCTCCAGGGATGGCGACTCCACCACCTCCCTGGGCAGCACATTCCATAGGGTACTTCAATCTTGGGCTGCAATCTGGTTTCAATGCTGATTTGTCACTTAAAATAAGCTTTCTCTTCATTTGTCATTGTAAAAAATGAACCCCTACTTACAAAGAAATGGGAGAGCTTAGACTGAACCTTAGAAATATGTTGCTTGGAGAAATGAGTGCTTTCATTTCTCACATGGAGCGTTGTAGCTGTCATTAGGGCTTGTTTGAGTGTCTTGCTTGTGTGGTGGAGGGAAGAGTTGTTTTAATTGGGTTGTTTGTTTTTCTTTTTACAATGGAGAGGAAAGTTCAATGTTTTCTGATCCTATTGAGACTATATGCAGGCTTACCAATGACCATTTTCTTAAACTGATGTTCTCAAAACTTTGGAGCGATTAACTTCTCACATTCTTAATTGAGGCAAATGCAATCTGGAACAAGGTTGCAGTGGTGGAGCTAATTAATACTAGAGTAGTATGGGAAAGCTGGTTTGGGGGGAGGTTTCTTCATTACTGCCTGTAAGAAAAGGATGGATTTCTGAGAACTGAAAGTAAACTTGGCTGCTATGAGGACTTCTGTAGCTTCTGTTACTGTTGTGGAGACTAGGAATTCTGGAGGACTTTTGTTGTGGTTGATCCACAGTCTTAGTCTGATGACACCGAACTACTTGGATATATTCTCTATAAACACTGATATTTCAAAAGAGTGAAAACCCAAATTCTGACAAAAGAGGATAAGATATTTCACCTAAAATGAACTTCTGGGTTAGTCTAACCATTCTTTACAAGAAGAACTTCTGTATTGCTGTTACAGGATCTGCAAGTTCTGATTTGGGTGATCTTCAACCAACCTTACATGAATCTCATCCAACCTGTGGGGATCTGAGCGCGTCTAACTGCTGTAGGGATCCTCTAAATTGTCTGTTGTTGCTAAATGGTTGCCTCCTTTTAGGAGTGCTACATTTTCTTTAAATACAAAGTTTCAGATATGCTTGATAGCTAAAGCCGTAATGTGAAACACTACATATTTTATCCACTTGGCCTCTGATCACTACGCTGAACCTTGAAAAATGTTCATCACAGTGGCCTTTTTTCTGGGGTTGATTCTGAAGTGTTGCAAACAGGACAGCAGCTTCCTTGCCATAGGTAGTATGGAAGTAATTTTCCTCCTGTTCAAGAATACATTGCTAGTTTAGCCTAATGGCTGTCAACCTTGCAATGTGCTTCAGTAATGAAACCTTCAAAATCATCATTGTGGTTTCTGGTTTGATTGTTTGCCCTTCATCTTACCCATTCCTGATGTAGTTTATTGGTATTCAGCATCCTACAGTGCTTACTTATAAAGCCTCCCAATTTATTAACAGAGTTAATGGGAAAATGATTACTAAGTAATTACAAAATACTCTTAATTTACTCTTCACAGTAAACATAGCACACTCTAGTATTTTATGAAGCTAATAGATCTATCACTTCTAGTTTTTAAATGAAAGTGACACATTCATACATTTTCAGTCTTTTGCATCATCTGTTCTGCTTGACCTTTATTTAGAAGAGTGCATCAAGAATCTCTCTGGAAAATACTGCTATTTCTACAGCTATTTTAATACAGCTTACTCTCTAGTAGTCTGTGGAGGTGTTTGCTGTGAACTGTTTATATGCAACAGAGGAGACAATCCATTTTAACCTTGACTCTTGATTATGATTAAAGCTGCCAGGGAACAAACATCAGCCATCCTGCCTTCGAGATGCACTACATTAATCACAAATACAGAATCAGAACTGGAATAGGTAATTTCACAGAATATCACAGAATTTATCTAGTTGAAAGAGACCTTGAAGATCATCCAGTCCAATCTTCAACTCAGTACTGAAAGTTCAACACTAAACTATGTCCGTAAGTGCCAGGTCCACGCACTGCTTAAACACCTGCAGGGACGGTGACTCCACTACTGCCCTGGGCAGACCATTGCAATGTTTGATAACCCTTTCAATGAAGAAATATTTCCTAACATCCAGCCTAAACCTCCCCTGGTGCTGCTTGACACCATTTCCTCTTGGCCTGTTGCTTGTCACAGGGAGAGTAGGCTGGCCTCCTCCCAGCTCCAGCCTCTCTTCAGGTAGTTGTAGAGAGCAGTAACATCTCCCCTCACAGCCTCCTCTTCTCTAGACTGAACAATCCCAGCTCCCTCAGATGCTATTCATAGGTCATGTGCTCCAGACTGTTCCCTTCACTGAACATGCTCCAGCACCTTATGGTCTTTCTGGTAGTGAGGGGCCCAGAACTGTGCCCTCACCAGTGCTGATCACTTTCCTGCTCCTGATGGCCACAGTGTTTCTAAGACAAGCCAGCATGCCACTGGTTTTCTTGGCCACCTGGGCACGCTGCTGACTCAAATTCAGTTGACAATCAACCAATACCCCCAGGTCCCTCTCCAAGTTGCAGCTTTCCAACCATACATCCACAAGCCTGTAACTGACCATGGGGGTTGTTTTGTCTTATGTTTAAGATCACTTACATTTCACATTTACCTGTATTTTGTATTAATGAGCTACTTATTTTCATGACATGGCACACTAGGTATCCCACAAAACTAACAACTGAAAAGCAAAGGTAAGTGAGGATTCAAATTTTTAATGCAAATTAAGCATTTTCCACTGAGATCAAAATGCACTTTAGAAAATAATACAACCTAAGAAGTTTCCATCAGAGCAACATGCAAATGGTAAAATCTTGAAGCACTTCAGACTTTTAATTTGACATAATTGACAGAGGAAAAAAAGAAAAGGTTTTGCTTTAGATTACTCAGTTTGCTTATTCAGTTTGCTCAAAATCATTTTCTACAGGAAGTTGTGAAATTGTCACAGTATAATGTTTATTTTTTGTAATCCCAAACTATTACTCTGTTTAATGTACATAGGCATAGAGACTGAAAGGAATTTGAGGGATCATCTAGCCCAGTCTCCTATATTTGAAGGCTTTTATATCATAGTATTTTTCATAAACTCTGCAAACTTCATGTGAAATGAGCTTACTTCTGTCATCAAAACTTCCCCAGGGAAAGCTTTCCAGCCTCTCATTTCTCTGATAGTTCAGCCTAAGTATATTTCTGGCCACTGAATGTGCATTTGCTCTTCTGCCAGCATTGTTCTTCATCTGGAATAGCTTTTCTCCCTCTCTGCTATTTACCCATACTAATGTATTTATAGAAAACAATTATATATCCTCTCAGTCTGTTTCATTGGACTAAATCCTTAGTCCTCCATGCTCTCCTGATAAGGCCAGCTCTCTTAGCAACTTTTTCTCAGATAGATGGGCTTTGCTCTCTTTCAAGTCCTAACAACCTCCGTCTGTGCACTTACAGACAGCAGATTGCCTAATGTGGGAGAAATCGAGGCACTTGAACGTGTCCAGAGAAGGGCAATGAGGCTGGGGAGAGGCCTTGAGCACAAGCCTTATGAGGAGAGGCTGAGGGAGCTGGGATTGTTTAGCTTGGAGAAGAGCAGGCTCAGGGAAGACCTCATTGCTGTCTACAACTACCTGAAAGGTGGTTGTAGCCAGGAAGGGGTTTGTCTCTTCTCTCTAGCAACCAGCACCAGAACAAGAGGACACAGTCTCAAGCTGCACCAGGGGAAGCTTAGGCTCGAGGTGAGGAGAAAGTTCTTCACTGAGAGAGTTGTTCGCCATTGGAATGTGTTGCCCAGGGAGGTGGTGGAGTCACCGTCCCTGGAGGTCTTCAAGAGGGGATTGGATGTGGCACTTGGTGCCATGGTCTGGTCGTGGGGTCTGTGGTGACAGGTTGGACTCGATGATCTTTGAGGTCTCTTCCAACCTTTGTGATACTGTGATACTGTGATATCGTTCATTAAGTGATCTGCCAGTTTGAAAAAAAAGATGGAAGACAGAATGACTCTGGGATCAAAAATAAATATTTTTAAAATGTCTTTTATATAATAACAAAGCCTACTTGAAATGAGAAGAACTATGAATAACTTCTAGGGCTATGACAAAACAGAGGAAACAGAAGTATAATCAGTTGCAAAGAAAAGCTATAACGATTCTTCCATAAATGGGTGTAATTTCTTTGAGGTAGAAAGGAACCAAAAGAAAACAATACATGTGAATAGAGATTTGAAAATTAAGGATTAAGTGCCAATAATTTTGTCAGGGTCCATGTTAAAGGTGTTTTGTTTTTTTTTTAAAGAAAGAAAATGGAGGATAAGAACAGAAGAAAGACAATAAGCTTCCCAAATGTTGTCTGTATTTTTGTTTTGTGTTCCTTATTCTGTGACTGAAGGTTTTAGCTTGTAGCATTCAAAGTGACGTGGAGTGTTCAAGTGACTTGGTAGATGTCAATGAGCAGATTTGCAATGAGTGGGTTTCAATAAAAAAAACCTTTTGGGTTTATAATCCTTACAAAAGGCAGAGCTTCTAAACATATTCACAGGAGAGAGGCAATTATTGTCTTGGTGGGAAGGCATTTTGTATTTTCTATTCATTTTCAGTATTTCCAGGTTGGAAAAATTGCTAATAAACACAAAACGAGCTCTATGTGACCCTTTCTGTAAAGGAAAAAAAAAAAAAGTAATCATTTTCCATCAACCAAAACTAACTGGATCTGATTTTCATGAAAGCAGTGTTTTGCCTGAAACAAACAAACAAGTGACTTCCATGTTCATATTTGTTTCAGTATGTTCTTTAACTTTTAAAAACAGTGTTATTACACAATTTCAGTCACTTTTTCATCTTGTATGACATTATGAATCATATCTGATTAATTTAGTTAATCACAGTCTAGATTTACAGTGCACAGTGTGGAATTACAGCACACGATCGTCACCAAATATGCTTCCTCAGCTCTTGCTATAAAGGCACAAATCCAGAGATTTTTTTCAGTTAGTAGATTTGCCTACTAGGAAAAAGATGACCGAAGTATTTCCCACTGAGGCTACTCAGTTCAAACTGTCTATGGGACAAAATGTCCCACTGGCAAATAATTGCTTCTTAATTTCCACCTCTCTTCTGCTTTTTAAAAATTTGATTGAGCTTGATTTTTTTATTGGTATCCATGTGGTGTACACATACAAGCCACCATGGTTTTGTCTCAGATTTTTCACCAATAAAACTACAGTTTCCAGTTTCTTGGGCATAGGAAAGCAATTACATTTGTAGTATGATTAATCTGAGAGGCCTGGGGTAGGTGAAAATTGGAAGCTGAAGATTCTGTTCTGTGTTACAATCTAGGAGCTTGACTTACTTCCAGAACCACACAGAAGTTTTGATCTGAGTGAGAACAAGCTGGGAGATGCCCTGTTGCTAACCCCAGGAACTGAAAAGAGACATAAGTATAGACCTAGATTAGAAATTAGATCAAATGCAACCAGAACTGTCAAAGATAGACTTTGACATATCCCAGTGTTATTCTTTGGGAAAAGAAAACAACCGACCAACCAAAACCTGAGTATTTTTTATACATATAAAATACATAGCATTTAATAAACAGACATTTTTATGCAGGGTTGGAACTCACAGCATGTAAGCAGCTGAATAGGAATTAGACTTGTTTAATTAACTGCTTATGGAGTAGCTGTTCACTATGAACAACACATGGCTATGAAAAGGGCAATTGTTTTAAGTCAGATAAAATAAATTCAGAAAAGGAAACCAAATCATTCTGTTTATGGAAGGCTGATGTAATTCCATCTGAAAGAAACTTATTTTAATGAGATGTCATTGTACAGTCTTCAAGAATGATTAAGTCTGAAACAGATACGGAGGAAGTTATTTAAGAGTTGAAACTGAAGGACTTATTTTTAGATGTCAGAGGAGTACATCTTCTTTTGTGTAGTCCCATGAGATGATGCCTAGCACAGGATATAGTTATTTGTTCTGAGAAATAAGTGAGATTTATGCACCCATCTCTCATACTCACTATCAGGTATTGATGTTGAAATCTCTGATGGCAGTTGAGGACTGTGGGAGAAGACTTCATCCTGGTATTTTACTTTCATATAAAAACATTCAGTGAAATTATAGCCTCTATATTTACTGCACGAGGGTACTAGTAATTTGATTGGGTTTGTATTAATGAAAGTAAGTGCATTAATGGGTTGGATTGATCATAACTGCACCATATAAAAGGCAGTATCTTTTATTTTGTAGTTGATACTTTGCCCTCATAAGATGATGAATATTGTCTGAAATGCAGGTGGTAGACTTTGTGCTAAGCTTCTATGTATATTGGGTGCTTCAAGCTGATAAATTTTTGTGAGATGAAGCTTTCAGGAATGTGATGGAGGGGTGCTACTATCTCTACGTACTCTCTCAAGCATGGTAGTTTTATGATCTTAAAAAGGAATGTTTAGTAGTGGGAATGGACTCTGCAAGCTATCACTGGGTCAGACTTGGTTGAGCAGGACCTCTACAGGCTTTCCTGAGAGTGTGACAGACCTATGAACAGTGTGGGAAAATGGTTTGCACCCATGCCAGAGCTTTGGGACTTTGATAAGGAGCTGCAAAAGGCCTTCACACAAGTGTTGTTATGCTGCTTTTCTTCATTTGTTAAAATGTTTTCCTTCTAAGAGATCAGTTCTGAAGCAGCTATTTGCAGAAAAATCTGTGAGCAATTTAACTTGTTGCACTGTGGAGCTAGCAGCAGCTGTCCTGGGATGACCCTGGGAAGCTGAAGTGAGTGAGTGTTTTGGCAGATGGCTCCCACAATACTCTGTTTTGTGATTTTATTCCCAGTGTTTTAACTGATTGTTTATGATGAAGCTTTAAGGGAAAGACACGATCCATATGCTCATCAAGCAAGCCACAGAAAACAACTAGACCTATGGGATCTCAGCAGCAGCGTAATGTCTTGGTGGAAAGCAGCATGTAATGGTGGAAAGTCAAGACTTGGTGCAGTTAGCTCTACAAAGTTTTGCTCACTTGCAGGCTAGGATTTGCCAGCCCAAGCAGGGCACTTGGATATTCATTCTATTAGTCATCCTGACGTAGATCTTACCTGGTTTACCTGAAGCTTTCTATAGAATCACAGAGACAGTTTCAAGTACTCAGCATTTCTCTGGATCAGGCCTTTAGCTGACTTCTCATCTGTGCTCATGAGCACCTGCTAGGTGCTTTGCAAGCAGGGGAGAAGCCCCAGCAGGGCCTGGAATCTACTGAGAAGAAATGCATATGTGCAACTGGGTGGAAAAGAAGATTCCCTAGTAAAGCTGATAGAATAATGATCAGGGATGTCTCTTTCCAGCTGCATGAATTTCATACCAAAATCTTGTGCATGAGAGCTCTAGAACATGGGCCTCATCTTGCCAAAGATATAATTTTGAGCTGCTGTTTCCTTATTAGATAAGAAGCATGGTGCAGATGAGATAATGAAAAGCCAGTCTTAAAACTCTGAAAATGAATTGAAACATCACTCCTCAACACATGAACCTCACCAGTGAGACTGCCAGCACTGGCAAAGAGAAAGTGGATTGGAGTCACCAATGTATGAGGACTGCATTAAGCGACTGTCTTTTGGACATAATCTATGTTTACTAGGAAATGAGAAGGGGAGAGGCACTAGGCTTGAGGGATTACAGTGCTTAATAATTCTTTGAGGAAGAGATTTCATCCCTCATTCTTGCCCTTATGGCAGTTAGCTATGAGGCTTTTGATGAAAGCTTATCTCCAGCCTCCCTCCTTCCCACTACATTTCTCCAAGAAAAGCTGATGTCCTGACCTAGGAACAGAACATTTTTCTTGGCAAATCCAAGCAGAGAATTTTAGGCCTTATCCACACAAAGAAAACAAGGAAAGATGTGAATGCAAAGTAAAATGCCTGTTCCTGGCTATCACTCTGTGGAGATGCTCTTTTTCTACAATAAACATATCTGAAACTGAAGATAAGGACTCAGGAACAAGTTACTTGTGATAAATTAACTGTGAGGACACATCAGCTGCTCTGTAGCTAGTGCCTGTTGCATGTCCTTATTTTAGAGTCAAATGCAAGGTCTTCTGCCTCTTTCCTTGGAGGTACTTTCCTTTCATCTCTAGGGTACTACAAGAAAACAAAACCAACAGACAAAGAACACAAACAAGGAAGAAGAAACCCTCCCTCAGGCAGCTACCACAAAGTAGTTAACTACAGCATGCTGCAAGTTCAAACTCTGATTTCCCTTGTCTTTGGTGTGAGCCATTTAGGCAACCAACAGCAGTAATTCAGTATAAGTCTCTCCTGCTGAAGGGTGTGAGCAAACTGGGGAGCAAAGGGTTGCAGAAAATTTACCAAAGCCCTGTGACTGAGCCCTGAAGATATAGAGGATGGCAGCCAAGACCGCAGGGCAGTCTTTACTTACAGGAAACTCCTGTTTCTCCCAGGTGGGCAGGTGAGAAGATGGTTTAAGGGACCCAGGGCTACTCACCCACAAAATAATAGTTCCCTTCATATATGTCTCAGCTTCTTCAGGCTGGTTTTGGAAATGTTTAGTAGGTCATATAAAACGTTTTTATTAGGAAAGCAGTTACTGCCAGTCACAACCAGAATGTTCTGGTTTTGGTTTTTGCCACGTGAGGTGGATCTCTGGGCTGCCTTTGCCTCTGCAGCATAGGACAGGGGTGCCATGGGGCATTTCCAAGGGCACACACATCCCAACTGCACCCACCTACCCCACCAGTGCTTAGTTTACCCCACCAAGCTGTAGGCACTCACTTGAGACACCTGAAAGCCCATGGCCTACCCTGTAAATCCTATGAGGGATTCAGAACTGGCAGGGCAGCTAGAGTCTGTGGTAACTTGTTGCATTTCTCTACCAGTTGAGCCCTTGCCTCCCACTACCACAGGGTGTATGGGGTGAATCAAAGTATCTGGGTTTTCTCCAGTTTTTCTGCTTGATTTGGAGACTATCCTCATGTAATCCTGTGTCGCTGATTGCAAGGTTGGTTTTAGTTGTTCTGTTTGTCAGTTGGTTGATTTGTTTCTTCTTGCCTGGCAGGGTTTCATCAGACATAGTTGTGTCCCTTCTGTGTTAGTGCACAGGGTGATTAAAGAAAAGGAGCTGTTGCTACTGCAGTAAAGGAGACAGCACTGTGGTGAATTCCAGGGAGCAGAGCCAAAGTGCAACAGTTTTTGCCCAGGCTGGGTAACTAAGGAATTCCAGGCCTCTATGTGAGTTCCTTCACATATCACTTTTAATTACTGTATTGCTGATGTCAACAGATGTCCAATCAAGAGATCAGTACTGAGCTTGACAGCTGGCATTGGTGTAGTATCAGTGCAGATGACTGCCTCCTGTTTCTTCATCTTCTTTCTGTCCTTTACACCCCCTGTTTCTCCTGTAAGCATCTGGTTATGCTGGGGGACACCACTCACAGCAATAGCACTATTTTGCTACTGCTTGACATCTGGCCATGCCAGCCATCCCATCCCAGCCACTTCCTCCTGGTCCTAAGACTTCAGTTTCCTTTTAATTATGTTTGAAGACTAAAAATCAATCTTACTCTGGCAAATCCCATTAGCCCATGAATAATTCCTCTATTTTGGACTGCCAGTGAGAAACTGGTTTGTGTTAGCTGCCCAGAGGAGTAATCTAGGGAAGACTATTGCTACAAAATAATTCTATATATACATGTTATTAGATACACATGCAAAAGAACCACAGACCCTGTCTGGAGACCTTCCAGAACTGAATTCCCTGCCACAGTTTCTGTGGCTAGAGTAAATAGTGAAATGCCATCCATGGAGTTTATACGAGCAGTCTAGACATGGAGCAGTAACTCCAAACAGCTTTTCCGTGGTGCCAGGGTCTAGGTGGTGTTAAGCTCATATGCCCGTTCCAAGTTTGGACGCTGGTGTGATGCACTGTGGCTTGTAGTCACCTGCTGATGTGGTGCTTTCTGCACGGATCTCTCTCCCTCGCCTCACTGGGTAGCTGGTGGCTGCCTCACCAGTGGGGAGCATGGCTGCAAGGGGATGAAAGCAAAGTGCTTTGACATCTGAGGGTGCCCAAGCTGGGATGCAATGGCTGGCTCATTTTGGGGGACTTAACTGGATGAAAAGAGTACAGCCCTAATTGCTTTTTGTACTTATGGTACCCCTGGAGATCATTCCAAGTCCTGAAGTCAGGTCCCTAAGAGTGTGGTTCCTACTCCATACCAAGCTCAGTATCTGTCACATCATGCAGCAACTGTTTGGATGTCAACCAGTCCTGCTGGGCCGTTCCATTTCCTGGACCACAGAAACATTCTCCAGCTTCCTAAACTGCCCTGACTAATTTTCCTGCATCTTCCAGCTTCTCCAACACGGGAATTTCAGCATCACCTCCTTCCCCACACACTGCTGGCAGGTGGGGTGCAGCATGGGAAAGATGGCCTGTTTCTGGGGATCAGTCAGAAAGTATCTGACTGAGGCTGATCATCTGGAAAGAAGGTTTTTACCTCAGCATGGATTTTCTGTGGCAGGGAGAGGGAGCACTATGAGAAGGAGAGGAGAAGTTGGATAGTGTATTTTTAGGTGCTACTCTTGCCAGGTATTATCTTGGCACACTCCAGATAGATATCTTTCACTTTTAAACCAAAGGAAGACTGATTCATCTTGAAAATCTGTCTTCTGGACTATATGAAGTTGTGGCTTATGAAAGCACACTCTTCCAAAGGCTGCTTCTGTGTTTGTGATTTCATGTTGCAGAGATGTGTTGTGCATATGCAGACCCTACAAACAAACCCCTCATTTCTTGTAAGAGCACTGCAACTGCTTGTCAGATGTGTTAGATACACGTATGTGCTAGAAGAAAATTCAAGGACAGGAGCTGGCACCACAGACAATGCAAGAGCTGGAGTATTTTGAAGTATCAGCAGTTCTTGGTTTTCTGTTTTTACCCTGATTTTCAAACCAGTTAATTTAACATAATGACATTGTTGTACCTACTGGGAAGGCTACTCACCATAGTGGTTTCTCCTTTGTTGCTGTGAGCCTGGATGAGGACCCAAATCTGCTTATTTTAATCTTTAAATCTCTCCTTAGTTATAGTACTTCCAAAAGACTTGAAAACAGTTATAACCTGAGTGAGAAGGATACCTTTTGGGCTGTCTCCCTATTTCTTCATACTTTTCCGTATCTTCCTAGAGTTAGTCCATTCCCCAGCCTGTGGTTAGACCTTTGGTGGTGTGTGGTTTTGTTTTGTGTGTGCACACTGATACTACTGAAAATAGAGAAAAAAACCTGCTTAAATAGCAAGATTAAGTTATTTGGGTAGTTGGTTAGATGAGCTTTGAGCTATTGGTTCAACAGTATTATCTGTATCTCTCCTCACTCAAGTGGTTTCTCCTTCATATCACCCAGTTGCTCAGGAACTCATTTACTGTTGGGGCAAGATTCAATGCACAGAGGCATGATAAGCTCAGCTGCCAACAGTTGCAGTGGCATTACCAAATGAATTGCAACACCATGGCAGCTGGAAGCTCCAGTCCCCACTGCCAGAGCCCTGCACAGTGCCCCTAGCATGTCAGTGTCCACCCTGCCAGCAGTGGGCCTGAGCTAGACTCCATCATCTTCTGAGCATTTTGTGCTTCTGTATCTGCTGCCTTCTAATGTGCCCTGGATGGGTAGCACAAAACTATCACTCAAATCCCTCTCTCCTACCCTGTTCCCATTTTTGTCCTCTCCAGGGGGAGAGACAAGAAACCTGTTCTCTGGCCCTCCATTCGCTGCCACCTGCCCATGTACACACCATGGCTGAATTCAGGCACTGTGTTATTAATGGAAAGCTGGCACCATGGCTGAGCATAGAAAGGTGTCAGTGATATGGCCCTGGCAAAATGTGATGTCTTGTAACAAGTCTTCTGGGCGTCTACCAATGTAATACCTGAGTGTCATAAGACACCTTTCTTGTCACGTGGAAAACAATTTGTTACTTACTGTGTTTCACACAAGGGCAGCAGCAAAAGAGATTTCTTGTTTTCTTCTTTCTCCTTCTTTTCATCCTCCCTCCTCTCCTTTCCTTCCTTCCTCCTTCTTACAATTTTCATCATCTTCCTTCTTTTCTCCTTCCCCTTCTTTTTTCTTTTTTCCTGCTCTTTCTTCTTCTCCCCTCATCCTTTTACTGCTCTTCATCCTACTTTTTTAATATCATTGACACTAACAATTGTCATAACATTCTGTGATGTTCATGTGAAGGAAGTCTCCTTTGCCCCCTTCATACCTGGACTCTCACCACCATTGCTGCCACTCCTCTGCTGCAGGTAGCTGACACATGCCCTCATACAGCCAGCAGTCCTGTAGCCACAGATATGTTCTCTACACCAAGATCTGCTACATCTGCCACCTGAAAAGAGGGCTGCCCCACCTTTTTTCCCTGTACACGTACACAACTCCTTTCTGAGACCTGCGCAGTAACGTTAACTCATTGGTGTTTCCAGCCCTCTGCCCTGAAAACAGCCCCATACAGATCTCCAAGCCAGAAGTCCAGTTTTGTGTGAGAAAAGTGGCAAGGGGAAGCTGTGATGAGCAGCAGCATGTCCTCTCCCCCATGCCCCTCTCATGTGAGTGCAGTGCAGGAGGGTTTCCCCTGCTGACCCTTTACCTTCTCCTGGTACCTCCTGGCTGCTGACACACACTTTGATGGGGAAGCTATCTCCTGAGGTAGAGGGCTCCCTAGCTGCAGGATGGGTTTAGACTAGTCCAGGTGCTGACATTAGCCTGGGCTGGACCAAGTGGCCAGAGAAAGTGTGGGGAGAAGCACAAGAGAGGAGAGTCCCAGCCTGATTGTCCAGGTCAGGATGTCCAGATGCCTATTTGAGCACTGCTGCCCATATCTTTGCACCAGCCATGCCTGGTGTTCTGGTTTGGCCTCCACACTTCAATTCCCTACATCTTTGCTAAATCTAAGGGAAGAAGTCAATGATGCAGACTTTGCCAATGAGCTGGGCACTCCAAATCAGCAATATCTGTTGGTTTATGCACCTGTTCCAGTGTCCAGAAAAGAGAAGTGGTTGTCCAAGAGCAACACAAAATTTCAGGGCTCTGGGTTGTTGTCTGGGAACCACCCCATGTCCTTAGAGGAATTTTAACATTTCAATGATGTTCACCTCAACCAAACAAAAAGAACAAAATACTAAAGGGTTTAGTGCAACAAGGTATTCCAAACTGGTTTGTGGTTAGGGATAGTTGAAGCATAGTTTATTTTGTAGTATGACAGTTTACACCAAGTAAAGAAAATGGAATCCAACATAATAAACCCACTTGAAACAAAACATTGTGAAGCTTAAAAAAACTATTTTGTTGATACTTTTATGAAGCTCAGTGTCTTCTGTAATATCTCAAGTGTAGTTAAGGCATTTTTCTATTTGGATGCTACTGTCTTGAAAAAAATGTCGCTCCGCGCAGAGCGTTGCTTCTTCCTGCAGTTTAGCCATTCGCCAGAAGGTGGAGCTTAATGTATTGTAAATTATTTGGCATTGAAAGACTTTTTACAGTCCTTTGGCTTCCAGGGCTTGAAATGTGTCTTCCCTCCTCCTTGTTTTGCTGAGGAAATCCTTCTGGATCAGCATGACAGCTCCCCAGCCCCAAATCCTTCAAACTTGGAAGTCTTAAATAGTCCCAGTTTGTTGGATCTCAGCATAATCTAATTAAGCCAAAATATCATCATCTGAGACGTATCAAAATCCAGAATCCTTGTACCAAGAGTGAGAATCATTGTTTCCCTGAATATGCTACTGAATTTCTTCAGGTTTATGGGAAACAGATGAATGGGAAAGAGAGGATTATTCACCTCACATTTCTGCGTCAGTCCTGGCAGGCACCAAGTGCAGTCCCTGCATACTTTCAGGCCAGAAGTCAGTCAGCTTGATTCCTGTGTGGTGGGTCATGAAGAAGGCTCTGTCTAGCACCCCAACTACTGCATCCTGGCAGTGGAGAATGCTTCTGTACCAAGGTTGTCAGTGGTAAACAGTGCAGTAGCAGGAAGCTCGTTGGATAACATGGACCCAAACACCACAGCACCTTAGGGCTCCTGAATGAACTTCTGTGAGGCTATGACAGAGCAACATAGAGCGAATGAGTATGTCTGTCGTCTTACTAGGATGCTGCACTGCAGTGAGCTGCATGAGAAGGTGCTTTTTGCTTAGATCCACAGTGTCCATTCTGGGTCATACTACGTCATGTTTAGGTAGGTAACTGGAAGCTGACTAGCTTTGGCTAACTGCTTTATGGGTGTGCAAAAACTTCATACTGAACAGTACTTGCCTAAAGCCATAGCATATCCCACAACTTTCCTCAGCTGCAGTTTGGGAGGAAGGACAACTTCCTTTACTGCACAATGCAGGGACTGTTTGACTCAGAACAGCTCTTGCTTATGGACCTCTTTTACAGGCTAGAAAGATGTAGTTTGGGTTCAGATATCTTTGATGCATGTTCATTTATATCCTTCTTGTGGAGAATGTAGGTGAGATGAGGTGCCAACACCTCCCTAATTGTTTAACTTTCTACTGAAATTATGTGAGCAGAACACCTTGTCTCCATAGTGGCAATTCACATCACATGCACAGAAATGTCTGCTTTCAGTCACACCAGAGTTTCACCTAGATTGTTGTCCTGTCTTTGGCAGGAAAATGGAAGAGGTTAAAAACAGCACAAAGGGATAGTGATTGTTCCCTCTGTACTCATTTGACCAGGAGTGATTTCTAGCTGAAGGATCCATTGAACTACAGGTGGTACCTCTAGTTTTGATAGCCCTGAGACTTTGGCTAGTGTTAGTGGTCAATTTTCTTGGCTCCTGTTTGTCCTATAGGTAATTTCTTGACCTCTCAGGTTAGAGAACCTTTGAAAATTGTTGTTCCAATGGACCCATTGATAATCACTTCAGTGTTGAAGAGAACAGATTCCTTTTGTTAGCCATCCGGCAACACTGATTAGTGAAGATTAGTTCTTTCAGTTTTACACCATTCATCAACCATTTGCTCAAGACATCAAAACCCAAAACAGGTGGTCAAAAGAAATCAACCTATTGAATCATAACATCTTTGTGAGCAAGCTCAGGAGTATGGGATAGAAGAGCAGATAGTAAGATGGATTAGGAACTGGTTACAAAATAGAGTCTAAAGAGTGGTGGTCAATGGTGCCAAGTGCAGCTGGAGAGCTCTAAGTAGTGGAGTCCCCCAGGAATCGGTGCTGGGTCTGGTCCTGTTCAACAGCTTCATCAATGACCTTGATGAGGGGACAGACAGAGTGTCTGCTCAGCAGGTTTGGTGATGATACCAAACTGGGAGGCTTGGCTGATACACCTGAAGCAGCCACTCATGGAGACTTGGACAGAGTGGAGACCTGGGCAAAGAGGAACCTAATGAGGTTCAACAAAGATAAGTGCAGAGTCCTTCATCTGGGAGGGAGTGATGAAGTGCTCCAGTACAGTTTAGGAAGTGATCTGCTGGAGAGCAGCCCTGTGGAGAAGGACCTGGGAGTCCTGGTGGACAACAAGTTCTCCATGGGACAGCAATGTGCCCTTGTGGCCAAGAAGGACAATGGTATCCTGGGGTGCATTAAGAGGAATGTGTCCAGCAGATGGAGGGAGCTTCTCCCTGCCTTCTACTCTGCCCTGGTGAGACCTCACCTGGAATATTGCATCCAGTTTTGGGCTCCCCAGTTCAACAGGGACAGGGATCTGTTGGAGAAAGTCCAACAGAGAGCTATCAGGATGATTAAGGGACTGGAGAATGTGCCCTATGAAGAGTGGCTGAGAGCTCTGGGGCTGTTTGGTCTGGAGAAGAGAAGACTGAGAGGGGATTTAATAAATGTTTATAAATATCTGAGGGCTGGGCATCAAGAGGGTGTCAAAAGGCTCTTCTCAGTTGCACCCTGTGATAGGACAAGGGGTGATGGATACAAACTACAGCACAGGAAGTTCCACCTCGACATAAGGAGGAACTTCTTCATTGTGAGGGTCACAGAACACTGGAACAGGCTCCCCAGAGATGTTGTGGAGTCTTCTTCTCTGGAGACTTTCAAGACCCATCTGGATGCATTGCTGTGTGACCTGTGCTGGATTCTATGGTCCTGCTCTGGCAGCGGGGGTTGGACTCAATGATCTCTGGAGGTCCCTTCCAACCTCTAACATCCTGTGATCCTGTAATCAGAATGAGTAGCTCAGTGTCCTCTTGTGAAAAAGAAATGAGAAATAATTTTCTGCAATTTTTTTCCCAAAACAACAGTATTCTCCATTTCAATTGCTGTGTGGTTTATTAGCAGTGAATGTAAGTCCCACTGCCTGTTCAAAACACTCTTCTCTTTTGCATCCTGAAAAGCAATCAATAGACTCATAGTAATATTGGCACTTAGCAGAAGTTAACCATAACTCAGAGTGTTGTTAACATGGCAAACACTCTTGCTCAGGAAGTTCTTGAGACAAATCTGAAACACAGTGTTCGTGTCTGGCAGCAGAGAACAAACTAAGCATTTTTCTTAGCTCTTAAAATACATTTAAATGCTAGAATTCTCATGGGGAAACTTTGTTTCTGAAAAGAATTTACATCAAAATTATCTTTGTACCCACTTCCATAGAAAAGAGTTGATTGTCCTCTATTTTCATAACCTCTGTGCCAAATATCCCAAGTATGAGGAAATACTGAGTTCTGCATCCTACTTGCAGCAGTGGTTTCCCTTCAGGCAGCCTCTTCTCCTGCCAGAAAATGGATGCCAGTTCTCCTTACAGTATGTATTGAATGGGGGCATTGCCACCCAGCACAGCCCTGACTCTGAGGCACCGCAACTACAGACCTTGTTATTTCTGGTGCCTCCAGAACCTAATGAAGACTGAAGTCTCATTCTTCTGACTGTTATACAGAAAGAGAAAAACAATGAACCTTGCCAAGAAGTGCCTGCAAGCAGAAAACAGAAAGACACAAAGCAGGCATGGGAGGCTGCTGAGAAATGACAGAATCACAGGATGACAGAATCACCAAGGTTGGAAGAGACCTCAAAGATCATCGAGTCCAACCTGTCACCACAGACCTCATGACTAGACCATGGCACCAAGTGCCACGTCCAATCCCCTCTTGAACACCTCCAGGGACAGTGACTCCACCACCTCCCTGGGCAGCACATTCCAATGGCGAAAGACTCTCTCAGTGAAGAACTTTCTCCTCACTTCAAGCCTAAACTTCCCCTGGTGCAGCTTGAGACTGTGTCCTCTTGTTCTGGTGCTGGTTGCTTGAGAGAAGAGACCAACCCCCACCTGGCTACAACCACCCTCCAGGTAGTTGTAGACAGCAATGAGGTCTTCCCTGAGCCTCCTCTTCTCCAGGCTAAACAATCCCAGCTCCCTCAGCCACTTCTCATAGGGCTTGTGTGCAAGGCCTCTCACCAGCCTCGTTGCCCTTCTCTGGACACACTCAAGTGTCTCAATGTCCTTCTTAAACTGACCATAATGACCATAATGTGGTGAGAGTTTTTCAAAGATGGATGCCTGCAGAGGTAATCTGCTTGGAAGTATAAATGTGCAGGGAATTAGATAAATCCTATCCCCATCTATCTGCATGTTCTCATCCAAAGTGATGATGACTCATTGATTTTACTAAAGCAGTTTCAATTCACAATTATTGTGAATTCCAGTGAATTTTCTGAGTGTCCCAATATAGACAGGCCATTATACCACTCAGTTTTCCAGACTGGGGCTTGATGAAGGAAGGATGGAAGGAAGGGGAGTCATTTTGCTTAAACAGGGTCAGAAATGATAGAGTTGAGTGCTTTGTTAAAGAGATGAGGCCTGAGCAGAGACCAGTCCTTCTCAGCAATTTGTCACATGAGGAAGTTCTATATGGGGGAAGGCAAGGCAATGACAAAGGCTGAAGGATGGTAGAGGCTGAGAATAGCCACCTTGAAAGGTGTGAAAGGCACAAAGAGACGCAGCATTTGATGAGGGGGAGGCAGTGGATGCTAGGAAGCAAGAGGGCAAAAGCAGAGAGTTAGGAAAACTATTTAGAGTGGTACTCTGAAGGGAGTGGGTGCAAGAGCAGACAAAACTGGGAAGAAGATGGGGCTATGAAATGGAGAAGAAATGACAGGTTTTAGAAAGACAGAAGAAGATAAAACAAATACACAGAAACAGCCTTATGCAGAAAAAAACAAAGCAAGTGAAAGATGATATCCAGGAAAAGGACTGATGGGACCTATTAGAAGCAGTATTGATCTGTCAGACACAGAGAGCAGTGCTAAAGCAGATACCATCGTTGCAGTCAAGCAATTCAGTGAGGGGGCAGTCCATGGCAGAGGTGGGATTCATTTTAGCAGGTTTGAAACAGACCACAGCTACAGAGTAAATCAAGGGAAAAGAGTTGAGAGACCTGATAATCAGATAATTGTTGGTGTGGAGGAGAAAGTTGGTGAGGGCATGATTGGAAGATACAGATGCAATGGAAAGTCTAAGTCCAAGAGGTCATCAAAGAGCTATTATGGAACAGCAATTCCATGATGGGGCAGCAAGAAGAGATGGATGAAGTGATGATGATGTTGAGTGATAACAGGGAAGTGCTGGATTTGGAAATAATGAGAAGAAAAGCCCAGAAGCTTCCCTCCACTTCCCTCTCCCTGGAATAGGAGACTGGACCTGGTTGCTAAGAAAGGACCATAGGTTCAAGAAATAGTGAGATGGTATCTGAGGATGAGGAATGAAAGGTGAAAGGGGAGGAAATGTAATTAAGCAAAGGAGAAATGAAGGAGGACAAAAAGTACTGGAGAGGACAGGGAGATGGGTGCAGTTGGAGAAGACCTTTAGGTGTTCAAAAAGGGATTGGATCTGGCACTTGAAGCCATGGTTTAGTAGTCATGAGGTCTTGGGTGACAGGTTGGACTTGATGATCTTTGAGATCTTTTCCAACCTTATTGATTCTATGAAAGTGCTACTTGGACTCAAGGTTGTTTGCAATTCCTCACAGAAAGGAAGGGAAGCACAGGTCCCTGAGGCCCACAGGTACCTCCAGCAGCCACAGCACAGTCAAGCCATTGATGTCTCCTCTCTGCCAGGCTGAACTCCAGTTCCCTTTATGGCACCTAGGTCCTGACAGGTGTCACATTCCCAGGCCATGTGTCTCAGATGAAAGTACTTTCTACATGAAGTAGAGAAGGAATTTCTTCAGTGAAAAGTGGAAGTATAAAACACCCTGAATGATACAAATACTGCAGAAGAGCTTTGCCAGGGTGGTCCTATGCTGTGTTTGCAAACTGGTGCTTCAAGCATGCAGAGCCATTATGCACTGGAAAAATCTTTCTCCCTAAGGCAGTAGCATCAGAGCTGTGTTCCTCACAGCTCAGAGTCTCATGTTCATTGAAGTCTGTTCCTGCATTGTGGGCAGAGCTGAAGCATGTCAGCAACATCCTCCAGTCCCATCCACAGACCCAGCTGTGCCTGAGATGCATGCTGCCCACCAAGCTGTCCACTGTGATATCAGCCAAATAACATTGTGCCACTCTGGGGCCATCCATCTGAGCCTATGGGTCCAATGGTGTGGTAGTTTTAGGCTCTGCCAAGGAAATTTTCCACAAATCTTGAACAGAAAATAGTAGAAATAATGGATTACCACTGGATGCAAAAAGGAAAATAATGACAAGGTCTAAATAATCCCACTGGTCTCAAATCTAACATAAAGTTAGATCTGTACACTAACTTGCTCTCTTTCTGGCTTCTTCACTCTAGCTGCTGCTTCTGCTGGCTTTGCTGACCTTGGCTGTGTTCTTTGTTGTGGTTAAGTGCTACCAGCTTACTCTCTACTTTTCTCCTTTCTTCTCTTGTCCCATGTACAGGGGAGAAGGTGGGGGAAAGAGGAAGAAGCTGTTGGTAACCCCCTGGTTTTGTCCAGGGGCATTGCTGTGTTACTTATAAATTGTACATATAGGTAAGTATTGTATATTTTGTACATATTCATTGCATTCCATATTTTAGATTGTAGTTTTGCTTGTAAATATAGCTTCATTTGCTTTCAGTTGAGCTGGTCTGGCAATTTTATGTTGGGGTGTATTTTCAACCCACCACAAATGGAGATGGTAACTGCATGTTCAAGGAAACTTTATTCAGGTGATCATTCGAAAAAGCAATGTCAGCAATGTCCATTGTAACAAAAAAAAGATACCCAGATCTGGTAGGATGACAACCAGGGCTTTGGGTAGGGATCTGACCTTCTTCAAGGCTCTGGTGACAGGAAGACCATTCAGGAAAAAATTAGGCACAAGCCTTCAATGTTTTAAGGCTTGGCTTCTGCAACAGCAGTATTGTTTCCAGTCTCCAGGCTGACATAAAGATTTGGGCAATTGGGCTGCTTGGCAGGAGGGTCCTTCCTGAAGAGGAGGAGAAATGCAGATATCTCAGGGCTGCAGAAGGCTTGCTTAAAGTGTGTGGGGAGCCAGGGGGGCTCTGGCTAGTTTGTGTATGCAAAATGAATGGGAGGGAGGAGGCCACGACCCTAATTTAAAGCTGGTGATGAATAGTCTGCGCTGTGTATGGGTCAGAGTATGTGTATAAACACACACATGCACACACACAAACACACATACACACAAACACACATACACACACACATACTCACATACACACACACACATACACACAAAGGTGTTCAAGAGGGATTGGATGTGGCACTTGGTGCCATGGTCTAGTCATGAGGTCTGTAGTGACAGGTTGGAGGCGATGACCTTTGAGGTCTCTTCCAACCTTGGTGATACTGTGATTACTACTGTGATACAGAGTGTTTAACAGATTTGAGTAATACTTTCTCTTAATTTTCATCATCTAGCATATTCTACTCTTTGGGAAACCTCAACTTGGAAATACATATAACATCCAATTTTATTATTTAATTAATTAATTTGTAAGGGGGGTGGGTGTTAATGATATTTCTGGGAAGATCTCTTGACTTCAGAAAAATTCATTTGTTCTTCTTGTCTAAATAACAAAAAGTCACATCTGGCCAACAATTTTTCAATTACCTGTTCATGATCTTCAACCATGAATAACTCCAAATATTTTAAGTATTTGAGAATCACTTTAAGGGTTGAAAACCTTTTATCTTTCTTCCAACTATCAGTAGATAAACCCACAGTTAATTCCAGGTATTAAATACTACACGTTCAAAGTCTCCTAACTGTAAATCACTATCTGTGCTTTACCATGCTTTTGGGGTGCTGTTACATGACCTTATCACTCTGACTGGCAGCAAATTCAAGGGGTCATGCTGTGTAGCAACTGGAAGAATTAGTCTTGACTAGTGAGATGCATCTCTGCCTTGTAGCCGACAAAATCAAACACTACTCAAATTCATTGCACTGGGTGCCTGCCAGAAAATGCAATGCAATGCAGTTTATTTGAATTCCAAGTGTTCTGAGCAGAGGTGAAGCTGGAGTAAACAATATTCCTAAAAATACTGTGAAAGCAAAGCAGCTGCAGTCATTAAGGAAAAAGCAATCCCAAGCCATTGATCAATCTTAGTTTTTATCTTGCCAAATAGAGACATAACAATAGCTTGCTCTTTAAACCAAAGGACCTTAGAGAAGGAATATGCTCTATTGCTGTAAAAAATGGAGCTGTTTTCTCACTCCTGAGCTTATCTTGGAGGTGCCTATTTGGAGCATGATGTCACTTAGTCCCTGGTGAGGGAGCAAGAAGAATCGTTAGGACAAGTCAGCTTGGATCAATCTCTAAACCATCAGAGTTTATATGGGTCCAGAAGACATTTATTAGATTTGGGAGATGAATCTTCTGAGATTCTCATTTTCATGGAGCATGCCTTATCCTCTTACAATCCCTGCAAGTGCTGAGTCTGGAAGAGCCCTTTCCTCACAGGACCAGAGCTCCATGTCTCCATCCCTGTACCTGCTCCCATCCTGGTCACTGTCCATGGGGCAGGCAGCACAGAAGCTTCCCTGCAATTGCTGCTCTGAGTTGCTGGCTATGGTGTCACCAGGTAAAGAGGAGCAGTAAGTAAGGACAGCCCCTCCTGTGTCTTCAATTTCCTGATTTCTGGCCACACTAGCTCCTGCTGTAGGAGTTAAGTGGAGGAGGGTGAAAATAGGAATCTAGGAGTCCTAAACTCTCTATCATATAGCCAGACTGTGCTGCAGGGCCTGTACATGCAATTCAGATGCCCTCTACCCCTTGGAGATGTGATGAAAATCCATTTATTTTGGCAAAGTGGCATAGACCAGGGTTTTGTGTAGAGTCCCAACTACTTTTGCTTGAGGTTTTCTCCAGTGCTGTATCTTGACATTACTACCAGCTGCCATGTGGGGATACAGCAGCCATGGACAAACTGCAGCTTTGAAACTTTACATGCCTTTCCAGTTCAGAGATCTTCCACCGGGGGGAGGGGGAATCAGTGCAGAAGGATGAAGCTTTATTTTTTTTATCCCCTCCCCCTGTTCTAGCAGCAGCCTCAGTTGTGTTTACTTTGGAAGAACTCATGGTAATAGTGGCTGAGCTGACACATCTTTTGCTAGACTGCTGCTTGCCAAGACAAAGCTTTCAGGACTCTGTAATATTTCTTTGAGCTGACTGTGAGCTTCAGCAGTTGAAATGATCTTGAACCAGATCAGACAGTGTTGCTTCTCTCATGATGCCCATCATCAAAGCCCATGTCATTTAGTCTTTCTTTTGACAATTCCCAGGGTGTGAACGTTGATGTCCAGACAATACACTGGCAGAGGTCCTGTACCTCTGGGGACTGTGCTTCAGACAGTCAACACCATCCAAGTTTGACAAACTTCAGGGCTTGCTTCATTTACCCACCTGGCTTTTCACTGTATTGTCATTCCAGAGCTGGGCTCAGATTTTGTGACACCATGCCAGAGCACAGGGAACTTGTTCTTGGGACTTTAAATGCAAATCTTGCAAAGAGTTTTGTAAGCAGCACTTTTATTCTGCAGTTTTATTGCTGCCTAGTTGCAGTATTGGAAGGTGTCTGGTGAAGCAGCAAAGGCTCTGTGTGGCTGAATTACACCAATTCAATCTCACCAAGAGATGAGGAATGGGGAATCGTACCATTGTATTCTTACAGTCACTGTTCCGAGAAAATCACATCGTAGAGTGACACAGTGCTATCTCCATATCCATAAACACTCAAAATGAAATATTAATCAACTCTAGAGCTGAAGCTTATCAAAGCATATAAATAGAATTAACAAATATAATAAAGAAGCTGTTTTCAGTCAAGTGATTGCCAGAAGAGGCAAAATTCAACCAATTACTGCCTACTAGTGATTTCCCATCACAAGTATTTTTTCTGCTTTGTCTTTAACAATTGAGAATTTTCTTATTGTGATGTAGCTATCTGTGCTTCTACCAACCTCTGCATATGCTTGCAGTGAAAAAGGACAACCTGCAAGGAAAGGAGGTGGTTGCAAGGTGCTTGTAGTAGTTTTACATGACTGGAAGGCTTTTCCTGGCTCTTTTTCAGTCTCTTTTCTCTCTGGTAGTGGCCTTCAACAGAACTGTACACTTCAACTCAAAGGCATTACATGATTAACCTGCTTAAAACTACTTCTGATTATCATGAAGTAAAATAGAGGCTTAGGTTTATGCATATAAATAATCCTTGCACTATGTGCAGGTTTGATGTTAAACAGATGCAAAACCTTTACAGGTCAAAGGTCTCAGATCATTTAAAGTTGTACTAAGCTATGATCGCCACTAGACTAAGTGTTCAGAAAGTCCCCTAGCAGTGTTTAATGCAGCATTCTCACTTTCCTGTGCATGGATAAAGCAAGTATCACTGGAATTTAGGCTGCTATGTTTTCACTTGGAGCCAAAGCTGAGCTGGGAACTTCTATGTAAGATAGCTCTTGGAGGCATTCCTCACAGCAGGTGTGGCTTTAGCTGCTTCATACTGAATGCTGTAGCCCATGCTAGCACATCCATATCTATACCAATGCTCAGGTCAAACTTTGCTTGCTTATGTCTGAGTGAGCTGCAGCTAGGGCTCCAGATCGCAGAGACACTCTCTGTACAGAACCCTTGAGGTTGTCTATAAATACCTAGGCAATTTGACTTACTAAAATTCTTCTTTTACATGCCTTTGTCTGTCAGTACTATTTATGATCCTGCCTCTAAAAACATTCTGTAAGTTAAGAGTGAATAAACTTGTTTGCCAAATGCAAGAAGCTGTTTTATTAGCTGGTATAACTAGCAGAGCTCAAAAGAGAATGAAATGAGATGAGGCAAGAAGCTGTGCTAGATTGTGCCAACTGAGAGCCTGCTCCACTGAGTTCTTTAGAAATCCAGAAAGCAAGCTTTTGGTGTGCTGCATCTTCTCTGCTTTGGGATTCTCTAGCATACAATGATTGCCTGGCTTCATGTAACTTGAAAGACAAACATTTGCATAGGGAGAAAGTATCAGCAACCCCAAATATCCCTTGCCTTGATTTGGGCTATAAGTTAATCTTTGATGTTATACTAATATCAATAGGGCTAATTACATAAAATGCCTTCTCTGCAAAACCCCCAAATTCTGCATTACCCTGGGAAGAAGTCCATAGTCATCAAAACACAGTCTCTTAGTTGATTCCTCAGTTAGTTGCATTCTGCCTTTCAAGGCTGCACAGCCTCACCATACAGCTGAACAGCATGGATAGTTTCATCCAGGCAGATGGCTGCACCCCTGTATAGTCAATCTGCTGTCTCCTCTGGATGCTCTTGCACTGAATGAGCAGTGAAGAAACAACTGAGGAAATATAAACCTTTACGGATTTTTGAGCTCTTCAAAGATTCACTTTTCCCAATACATCTATATACCATTTTGGCTCCACCTGGAAAGTGCAGTGGCTTTCCTGTTTCAGAGCTGTTATTTAAAAAGCAACAAGTGACCCTGGACCTGCTGAGCCATGTTAGCTCTCTCAGAAGGTCCCCTGCCTTGCCTCTGCTACCCATTGTGGTGGGTTGAGAGGAAAGGCTCTGCTTTCCCTCCCCCACTAAGAAAGAAACCGCGGCTAAAACTCAGTCAGAGAAATGAGAGTATATTTTACAAGGAAACAGATTATATGTAGAACAACAAATACAGGTATCTTACAATATATACAGGAATATACAGCAAATAAGCACAGTCAGAAACCAGACCCCCCACAGAGGGGCTTCCCCCTGTGCCCCCTTCACCCCCCTACCTCCCTTCTCCCCCAAGGAGGTAGAAGAAGAGAAAAAAGAGGGGTTAGCACAGCAGACAGAGGCCTATGCACAGGGAGTTAGTTTCTTATCTTAGTTGGCCAGAAGCCCAGAAGCAGATCCAGCCGAAAGGAACAGCGAAGGAAGAGAAACTGAGAGAAAGTCCCAGCTCCCCTGGGTCTAACAATCTCACCTCCCACCTTACTTGGCCAATGAAATTCATTTAGAATACCAAAATATTTTATAAACATTTAGCCAGTGTGTCCCTTCCTTAAAGGCACAGCATCAAACGGTCACACCCATGATCAGCTGGAGAGTGAGGGGGAGCATCTGGATGTTCGAGGGGCATCCTGACTCTGTGCCTCTTGTCTTGTCAGGTACTATTTGTTTCTGAAGACAGGCTCAGACATCCCTGTCAGGGAGTAATGGCACAACCACATTGTCCAGTGCCCACACCCATGGGAATTCCCCAATGACACCACATCCAGTGGTGCCTTCCTTATACAGAAAGGCTCTTGCTACAGATGTTAGGTAGGATTTGGATTTCTGCGATGCTGAAATCCCTCACTCTAATAGATATTTACTTTATTTTTAAAAATTTATTCATTTATGCTAAAAGTTTTGATCCAAATATTGAGTTCTCTCAGTTTGATTGCTTTTTGTTTTGCTTTGTTTTGGTTCCCCCCCCCCCCCCCCCCGCCCCGTTGCCATGCCTTGCTAGTGGAGTTTACCTTTGCTCAGGAATAGTTGGCGCCCCACATGAGAATTTCCTGTGTCACTAACTAGTTAAGTGTTCAAGTCAATCCTTGACTCATAAACCAGAAAAGGCCTTTCACATTTTCACTGAGGGTGCAAATGGTGTTTAATGTACGAGGCTGCCTCACTTCATGGCTGCCACAGGAAGGGGAGGACCAAAGGCAAAGGAGGGTAACAAAATGGTGATGCAGAAGCAGCATTCAGTGATGAAGGGAATGGTGAAAAGAGAGAAGGTTGCCAGCTTTGCACATTTCAGTGCAGAGCCTGCAGGCTGCAACAGACAGCAATATATTGAAGGTGTGGTATTCTATGTGTACCTTGTCTTGAGCTTTCTGAAACCCTGTCATTTTGAGGGTACTTCTTTTAATATGCTGCTTTGCTTTGAAAAGTCTCTTCCAGGCTGTAGCAGTTAGGTTCTAGGAGAAACTGCTCTAGGGGAACTGAAAGATAGTTTTCTGGAGACCCCCACAGCTAATGGCTGGGACCATCTCCACTGACTTATCATGACATGCCTATGCCATCGCAGTTTGGCTTTTTGCTTCAATTGAGCTATGGTCCACAACTTGCCCATGGCTGTTTAAATCTCAACCCACTCCCAGGCTCCTGACTGGCTGCAGTGATTACCTTGCCCTGAAACAAAACCCAGGTGCAGTTCTGCAGGGAGCTGCTCCATACCTAGTATGGATGATTGGGTGCCAGGTTTGGCTCACCACGCCTCACAGAGCTTTCCAACACCATCCACACTGTAACATCTCAGAGGTGTGCAGCCTACAGCATTTTGCTATGGAAGCACTCAGCTCAACAGTTAATACTGTCTTTACCTCACTTTGGACCTTGTAAACTGATCAAAACACACATATGTAACACCCAGAGCTCAAAGAAGACAGTGTGCCTACAGTAACGACACCACAGTGTGCTCCTGGGAACTGATCAACTTGGCCAGGAGGGATGGAACAGTAGACAGGACCAGAGTCCTGAGAACAGGTATGTTCAAGCAGCAGAGGTGTAGCCTGAGATTTTGGACCCAGCTCTGTGCCATCCTCTCACGTGCTCGGCCATGGGGCTGTGCAGCAGCACATCAGGACAAGTGTCTGGGCAGAAGCAGGTGGGGAGCCTGCTGAAATTCTCTTGGGTGCCGAGGGTCTGGCACATCTCTCACGATCTTCTGAGGGAGAAGTTTTTCAGCAGGAGCCAGGTGACCGCACACGGGGGCAGAGGATGCTGCGAGGACCGACGGCCGAGCTGCGGCGGGGCGGGGACGGAGCGGAGCCGAGCGGGCGTGCAGGGGTGCGGGCAGGGCCTGGGCGGGCAGCGGGGGCCAGGGTCGGGGCGGTGGGGCGCCGCGAGGGGCGGAGGGCCGGCTCACGCCTCCGCGGGGCCGCCCCGCTGCAGTCTCCCGGCAGCCCGGGAGGAGGAGACGGCGGGGCGCGCAGGCAGCAGCGGGGTAGCCCCGCGGAGACGGACGTCAGGCGGGCGGCAGCTCCGCGCCCCTCCGTTCGCGCCCCGTGACCTCCGGCCCCATGTCGGCGCCCGCCACCCCCCGAGTCCCACCACGGCCCTGGGCCACCCTGCTGCTTCTCGCCGCCTTGCTGCCCGCCGCCGCACCAGGTAGGCAGCCGCCCCGGGCGCCCGCCCGGGGATGACTCCGCTGTCCGTGGTGAGCGTCTCTTGGCCCCTACGCCCGGCGTGCCCGGCTTGCCTCCGTGGGCTGCGTGGCGTAGAGGTGTGCCGCGAGGCTCAGGGGCTGTGTCGGGGCGCTGCGGTGACGGGGGACCGTCTGGGTCTTCTGGGACGCCGTGGGGTGGGGTAGCACCGCTCCTTGTCCTCTCCCGACCTAAGCCAGGCAGCACGGCGGCACCGCGGGGGACACTCTTCCCGAGCCGGGCCGGGACACCTCTCGTGTTCCGGCGCCGCGGCAGGAACACCTGCCGCCCCCCGTGTTTCTGCTGGTTCCTCCGCTGCTGCCGGGGCCGGCGGCCCGAGCGCTGCAGCGCCGGTCTCTCGCAGGCTGGGGTGGGAGACCGAGCGCGGAGGGGTCTGTGCAAAGGCGGGCGAGCCCCAGCACTGCCGGTCTAGGGGACCTCTGCGGTTCTTGGAGGTAGGGATCCTCCACGGGTCAGCTTCTTTGGCTCGGCCCCGCTGGGGTCAGCAGCCGGGCGCGGGGCTACAGCCCGCAGGGACGCTCCCGGCTAAACCTGAGCTGAGAGCAACGAAGGGCTCACTCCCTCTTGCCTTTAGTCTGTGGATGCCTTATTTCCATGATCCCTTCGTCCCATCCGTCTCTGCGCAAGAGTTCCACTCGCCGGTTAACGGCGTTGACAGCTGGAGCCCCGCGAACAGCTCTCTGGCTGCTCAGGCGAGATCCCTCTTTTTTTCTTTCCCTTTTCACTCCCGCCGCCGGAGCCCTGAGTCAGTCCGGGCGAGGCGGCTGCTGCTGTAAGGGACTCTACTGCCTCTCTAGTTTAAACTGGTTTGTAGATGGGGTGGTGGGGTGCGATGGTAGATCTACCCCGTCCTGACCCGCGTGGCAGTAGTGTGCGTCAGCTGCAGCCCCGAGGCACTTTTTGCACTGCAGGCAATACAGAGCCCCGTAGCTGCCTCAGCTTGTGCCAGAGCACGGGCTAGAGGCACGGTATAGAGGGAGACATTTCAGCACCAGCTTTTGACTGCTGGGGTTACAGTAACCAGGGCTATAGGGAGACACCTGCTCGCTGACTCTGGATGTGGTGACTGTCTCATCGCCATCCCTGTGCTGTAGTTGCAGAGGAGGCAGCCAACGACTAAAGCATCCGATGATCTAGCATTTCTGGGCTGGAAAGGAGAACTTGGACCTAATGTTACCCACAGCTCCTGGTGGGTGTTAGTGTGCAACTAAACAAACTGGAAAGATGTACTTAACCTGGAAGAAGGGAAAGATCTTTAAGCCCAGTTTATAGACCCTTTGCATCATGGGCTGATGAAAGTGTGTGGATCCCAGGGTCCAGCAGAGTGCATTTGCAGGAGGCTGAGTGCAGCACAGCTTTGTTGGCAGGTACCATGTATCTACTACTGTCTCTCTTTCCAAGACTTGCTGTGCCTATCCAAGTAAAGTCTGGAATCACTCTCCTGGAAGTGGGTTTGTGGAGTCACTGCACTATGGCAGTGGGAAATGGAGGGAGAGCTGGATGTCCTGTTCCTGGGACTGCCTTCTGGCAAGCAAGATGAGAGAGGAGGGAAGGAAGCAGGGGAGTTTGTGTGCTGATAGCAGATCCATGGGAATTGGAGCTCTGAGGGAAAGTGTTAACTGTTGAGCACAGGCAGACTTTTGCGTCTGTGACAGTGTAATGTTTGAAGTGATTTTAGTGGACTCTGAAACTTCACTGAAAATTTTGGTTGTAACATCCGTGCAGTCTTTGTTTGCAGTCCTACACCAATGCGTTATAAAACCAAGCCAATTTCTGAACAAACCCAAATGTCCTGGCGTAGCACTGCACAGAGCTCTGCGTGCTTCCCAGCAATGGACCTCTGGAGCACAGCAGAACCTGCTGGAGTGGGAGCACTGTGCTGTTAACCTCAGAGCAGCTGTGCAGGACTATGTGTGACCTGCACATATGCTCCTTGTCCCAGTGGTGTGCTGGCCATGCTGACTGGGTACCACTTTCCTTCTCTTGTCTAGAGTGTAGTTTATAAGCCCACTAAATCCAGATTGTGCCCTGGACAAGTGCAATCTCAGGCAGGAGGGCTGGTGAGTGGCTGGAGTTCTTTTTTTTTCAAATAAAAACTATTGCTGAGTGCCTTTGCTGCCCTCGGCTCTGCTTTCTTATCTTCCAGCTGTGTTTGAAACTGTCCCTCTTGTCCTCCTTTCTTTGCCTTTCCAGCATGTGCTCTGTCTAGGTGAACTGTCACAAACTCACCCTGCACTTTGGAGCCTTTGCTCAAGTGCTGTGTCTGTGAAATGCGGAGGCTGCCTTGGCTCAGTGGAGGGGCACTGACAAAGGAAATGAAAGAGCCCTTCATTTTGTATGTGGAAAGAAAGAAAAGATTTTTCCCCAGTGAGGGTCTGGCATCAGGCTGGTGCTGTCATTGACTATGCTTCCATTTATCAAAATGGAAAGTTGACGTGGAGCCTATGCTTGGAATTGCTGTGGGCAGTCTGTCAGGCCAAGGAAGCGTAAGAGAGGAGTGTTGTGCTGGAGCCAGCTTAGGGGGCAGATCCCATTCGTGTGTTGCCAAGAGAGACTTCTGTTGCTTGCTGCCACATCCCTTGTGTGGAAGGTTGGATACTAGTGGTGAAAAGCAGTCTTTCAATATAAACCCTTCTCAGTTGCTTTCATATAAACAATATTCAAGTACCACCTGTGGCCAGTGCAAGAAATTTGGAGGAACGTTAAGAAAAGTCTGCATAGAGCATGAGGCTTTCTGACAGCAGCACTAACTGATTTTCCTTCCTTGTCTAGACTGTGTGACATAAATTGGGAAAGCAGAAGGGTGTCCAAGGGAATTTTCCACTTCATTTAGCTCTAAGGAATGTATCTTCTCAGTTATTTAGGACAATGCTGTAATGGTCTGAACTGTATAGCTCTGTTTGTGTCAGAGGTATGAAAGCCCTGGTGCTATCCAAGACTGTAATTCCAGCTCTTCAGACTGCACATGAACTGAGGTTGGCTGGACATGTGCTTTCAGAAGCTGAATTATACAGAAAGAAAGTAGAGGGGGACTGAGTAGATCGTGCAGCGAAGCAAAGCATGTTTGTAGAGGGAATGGGATCTTGTCTGTAATCCAGTGCATTAAGTAAGCATTAGTACGTAACGCTTTCCTCAGACACATTCAGTGCTCAACTGGCATTGATATATGTCATGCAGGACACTGAAGTGCTAAATGTGGCTTCTGAGTCAAGATAACTGAGGTTGGACTTCATGTCTACTGCAAGTTGTGTGTGGCAGTCTGCAGGAGGTTTGTTGGCTTCAGATCGATGAAGCAAAGCAGTGTTTTCACCAGACTCCATTTCTGGTGCATGTCTAGGACCCGTGGTTTCTCCAGCTGTCAGCTGTGTCACAGAGCTTTTGCAGGAAGTGTCCAGGAGTGTGGCTAAGTTGGCATTGGGATGTGCTGGCATCAGGCATTGCATCTCTAAAATTTACAGCGCTCCAGCTCATCTATAACTAGTACTGGAACCTTCTCCTGACTAAAGTCTTCTGGAGTGAGCCTGTGTTTAGTAGTCTGAGTGTGATCCCAAATACTGAGAAACTTGCAGCCAAACCACCACTTTTTTTAAAGTTTTGAAATGCCAAGATTCACTTATTTAATTGAGTTGTCTGTCTTCATAAATTAGAATTCCTTAACCCATGACGTGCCACCATGAAGTGCTGTTCTTTACCCCCCGAATCTCCAGCTGTATTGTGCTCTTGTGTATCCTTGTGCAGCCCTGCAGACACTGCACTGGTCCCTCAGGCAAATATCAGTGCTCCCTGTTGTGCTTTTCACCTCTCCAAATTGTCAGTTGTCTTTTCTGTTTTACAGCCCAGCCCTGTAGAGCAGCAATGGTTTCACTACAGGATTACTTTCACCCCTTTGAGTGCAGCTGAAATTTCACTTGTTTGGAATTCTGAATGTTTTCATTATTACTCATGATGAGAGATAGCTTCACCTCTTCAGCCCGTGCCCCTGCCCAGCACAGCAGAGAGGTTGTGAGTCGGTGAAATCCAGAGGGAAGCAGCAGATCTTGAAGCTGGGGCAATTCTTTCCCTCTGCCTCATGAGGAGCCAAAATGTTTTGTTTCCATGTGGGCTGGGAACTTTTATTTTGCTTACATTTGCACTGACACTGTAGGCTGTGAGTACAGCTTGCATTTTCAGGGCGATAAAGGAGTGGTAGGTCTCTTGAAGAAATGAGAGGTTGTCTGGAGGAGTCTTCACTAGTATCAAGGCTTTGAAGTTACATTTCCATTTTCTTATGTGTGTTTGCTATACTGCTGCTTATTCCACTCTGTTGCTGGCTGCAAAACCTGCAGTCTGTGTTGAATGTTCACAAGCTGCAGTGCCAAAATAAGCACTGCCAAGATCAAGACAGTGGCTTAAAAAGCACAAGTTTTAAGTAACAAGAACTGCTGAGATCTTTCACTTTGCTGTGTGTTTTCTGAATCTCGGGACACATGTTTCTAAGTTTTCCTTCACACCCTGGATGTCTAGGGATTTAGAGGGGTAGTAGGGTTTAGTCTGCATCTCCACTACCTGCCTCTTATCAAAGAGGCATTTATACCAGCAAGGGGATTTTGCAATGACACTGTACTTGGCTGGGTGGGCTCCTGATGCTCTGATCCAGCTCTCACATTTATTCTTACCTGCAGACACCAGTAGCACTTGCCTGCAGCACCTCCTTAGTTGGATTCATTTCCTTTGGGGACATACGAGCACCTGGAAAGTGTCAGGTTTCCCTGATTCCTCTTTAAACTTTAGACAAGCTTGTAATGAAAAAGAAATTTTTCTACAGCACACCACATGGTTGATCACTTAACTACTATACTGGCAGCAGAGTTAACAAGAGTGACACCAAACAGCATTTACATGGTGGCTCCTGCATCACGTAGTCTTGTCTTGCCTGGGGAGACAGGAGGTTGTGCTGTCAGTTCATGTTCCTCTGGTCCCCAGCAAGATCTGTGCAGGTTGCTGAGCTCACTCTGCCTCCTTTGTCCTGGAGGGCATCTCAGTATCCACCTCTCTCCAGACCTCTCATCCTATGTCCTGCCCTCCTAAGACATGCAGAACTGACCACGCTTCAGTGCCTCTGAAGTCTCTCTGTGTGTGGCTCCATTTTGGTGAAGGTGCTTGCATTTGGCCCCCAAGAGTGGAGACATAAGGAAATGTGGAATAAAGAGTGAAGTAATGTAGAAATTGTGTGCTCTAAACAAAGAGTTTTTCCTAAAGAAAGGGAATATTAGTTACATGAGATGAGTTTAGTTGGTAACAGGCATCAACAACTCAGTTTACCTTAAAATACCTGCGAGAGAAAGTAGATGTGACGGGCAAAACATGCTGCCATGTCTGGTGGCTCTCAATGCCCACCACACAGCCTGAGCCCTGTCATGCACCTGGGCAGCCCTCACAGAGCCCCTAGATGCACCTGCTGTCAAGGGAGGTGAGCGTGGGAGCAGCACACTGTGCCAACCTGTGCCGTGACTCCCACAGCATCAGAAATAGTGGGCCCTGAGGGTTTGCCCTCTGGTCCCAGCTCTCCTGCAACAGAAATAGTTGGGTCTTGTGTTTTCAGCTTCAGGAGGCCAGCATCTAGTTTTGCTTACGCTGCTGAGGTCCTTGGGCCAGCGCATCACATGATGCAGGCTATGGCCAGATAGGTGGAGTACTGAATTTAGATGTTATTCCTACAGGGTAGTGTCTTGCTTCATGTGGTAGCCCTGCTGAAATATCCAATAGTGTCAGAATCTGGCCCTGCTTGAACACTTGAGCTGCACTTTCACATAGTCTGAATGCCTTTCCTTTACATTAGCTTTCGAAGTCATGCCAAGTTTGATGACATAATTGCAAGGTGTTTAGCATCAGATGCTTTGTAGATAGCCCCACAGCTCATGCATGGAGAGGCTGTAGCAATACGAAGCTGACAGCAGTCTGGGGACTTGCCAGAAGGCTTGCTGCACCTTGCAGTAGTGGGTGCTCTGGGTTATGTCTTTCCAGCCTTACCATCTGTGTCAGCTTTGCTTCACTTTGTCTTCTCTCCTCTCTGTGTTACCAGTTTGACATTCCTGCTCTTCCAAACTAAATTAATAATAAACAATCTAAGAGTGAGTGGTAGTGGTGGAAAGGTTCCATATGGGTTGGCTGGGCTGAGACTTAAGTCTGATTCCAGGTTGCATTAATTTTTAATATACAGATTTGGTAAATGTCTGAGGTCCTATTACTGAGGAGGTGAGCCGGAGATCACAAGACCTGGTTTCATTCATAGGTCTGAAACAAATTTTGAGAGTGATATCTTGTTTTTCCACATCTCCACTGGTCCTGTTTTAAAAATGAGTTGAATGTTTTTCCCGTGCTGTGGTGCTGGAGAACTGTCCAACTGTAGCCATTGTTCTCTTCTACTTGAAACTTTTCTGAACAAGGAGTAATGACTGAAATATTTTGTGAGGTGTTCAGTAGTACCTCCTCAGGATTTTATCAAACATCAGGAAGGGAGTGCTGGTTTTGTACTGCTGTTGGGCATAGTATCCCTGCAAAGCAGTCAGTTGACTGTCTCCATGACTTGGGATGCAGGTTTTGATGTTGTCCCTGCTGTATACTCCCTCTGCTGTATACTCCCTCTCATCTATTGTACATCAGGCTGTGATTTGTGATACCCTTAATTCAGATGCTTATCTGTTGTGTGTGGTGGCACTCCTGGAAATCAGTGGACATGGCTGAAGGAAGTACTTGTGTAATTTGCTGGATTGAACTCACAAACTGATGTGGCTTGGTGTCTCCCTCTCCAGTCTGGGAGTGATAATGCAGCTGCACCACAGAGAGGTGCTTGAGGATAAATTCACTTTGGTGATCAGATTACATTTCTCTGGTGAAAGAGACTGTACGCTCAGGCTTGGAGAGTCTGAAAATGTAGTGTATCTATCTCATTTATGAGTCTACTTTGGATTGAAAATGATTTTTAATTCTTCTGTGTTCCTTAACTTGCTTGTTTTGTGATTCAGGTGATTGCTATCAGTCTTGATACTTGCTATGTTGTAGAATCTTAGGGCAGCTTTGGTGATGCTGGAGCCCTACTTCTGAGCCTCAGGTCAAAGCTGTATACATACAGCAGAGGAGAGGAGAAGAGCTGCACTCAAACTCTGTGGCTGTGAAGACTTGAATATCTTTCCCTACCATGACGATTTATCAAGAATGTTCTGAATGGTATCTGTCCCTTTAAATGTCTGGTACTTGCAAGACAGAAGAAATTGCTCTCTTCCCAAAGGAACAAATCCAACAGAAAAATTAAATTCAACAGAAGAATAAGCTCTGTGAAGGCACAGCAACAGTAACGAAAACATAGAAAGTGTAAACCTTAAACAGCAATATTAGCAAGCCAAATTTTCTTGTTAGGTGTGCATAGTAATACACTTTTTGGTTTCAATGTGATGATTGCTGTGCCAGAGTGATGAGTTCCTGTTCCTCACTTTTCATGGCTACTGAAAGTCAAGCTGTTCCTCTGAAAATGTGAGTGCATGCTAAAATTTTCTGTCAGGGGCCCAACTACTCAGTGGGCACCATGTGCAATCTTCATGAGAGTCCTTCTCAGTCAGGATCAAAACTGCTGAGTTTCAGTTGCTGAGTGCAAGGTAATACCTGTTTATTGCCACGAGATGTCTCAGACCATATGTACTCCTCAGCTGCCTGCCCAGCAGTTCAGTCCCCAGTGTAGGATGTGCCATGACCTTGGAAGCAGTGATTGCTGAGGGTCTGACACCTTTGCAGACACATTCCCTTTCCTCTGCAAAAACAGCTGTTTAGATTACCCTCAGGGAGGGATGATGAGTGATATGAGACATTGTGGGGTTATGGTTGTGCTTGGTACGGCACCGTTCAGGGCAGGATGGAAACCTGCAGCTGATAATGTGACATTGAAATGAATGTGAAACCTTGACATAGATTTCAGACCACCACTTCAGTGAAGTTAAAAGAGAAATGGCTTTATATTTCCTTAAGTCTTTCCTTGTGGTGGTGACAAATCAGCTGTCCCACTTTGTGCTAACACAGGGCAGTTGAAGCTGTACAAGAAGGCTGGCATGCGCACAGCTGTACTTGCCCAGCAGTAGAGTGGGAACATGTCAGGGAGAGGATTGGTTTCCATACTTGCTGTTGGGAATGGAGGGAAGGAACCATCCATGGCAGAGGCGAGGGAGAATACAAAAGAAAGAAGTACAAGATAAAACAAGTTGTTTTTTTCTAGCACCAGGAGGGAGAGGGAAAAGTTGTCAGCCCAGTGGAAAGAGCTGAAGCGAGCTCTGATAAATGATGGACCTCAGCAGCTGATTGGGGTAAGCATCAGAGCAGCTCATGAGTTGGTATGGATGTTTCTGAAAGAAGTTGGTGTGCCTGAATAGAGGGGAGATTAATTTTAGCATGTTCCCCCCATTCTGCTTGTTGCTTTCCTTGGGAAGAAGCAAGTTTTTTACTTCAGATCAAAGATCTTTAGAACAAGCTACTAATAATTACAGTTAGGGTGACAGAAACAGACCCAAACATAAGAGCCTCTGTAAAATTAGCCATAGACTTCGCATCATTTTTGGCAGTGTTTTTTCAGCAAGAGTGGCCTCTGGCAAATCTATATTTTTAAGCTGCTTGTGCTGTATAAATACACATTTTTAAAATAACCCCTCCTTTTGTTATGGTTACAAGCAACCCTTTAAAAACTTTGAAATGTCTTTAAGAACTTTTGAATAACCTGGGGCCCCTCTTTATGGAAGGAAATCACTGTTTCAGGAAGCTTTGTTGCTTCAACAAAATGTGCTACTGAACAGTAGCAGGTGGCCAACCCAGAAGACAGTAGCAAGTTGCTAAAGCTAGTTGTAAAGTGGTGCAAATGCCTTTGCCTTACTAGGAGCAACCAACCTTGGTTTGAAGGATCAAAGCTAGGACTTTGTTTCTGCTGTCACTGCAAAGCTGCTTCCCCAGAACTGGCCATGCAGAACACCTATACCCAGGCTGTCCATAATTCTGTTGTGTAGCTGTAACAAAAATGTGTATTTTAATATATTTTATAATTTAATAACTTGGGCAGTGGTATCATCCATCACTGCCATAACTTATTTACAAAATGTATTCACAGGTTCATTTATTCGGTTGTGGGTTTTACACTCCACATATAAAGACAGTTAAATTATTTAAGCACAGCTCTAACATTTCCAATACAGCAATTCAAATTGGATGTACAGGTGCTATGATCTGTGGTTTTCCCACAAATGGGATTCTGTGGCAGATTAGCCAGGTACTCACAACTTGCTTCTCTGTCTGGTATCTTCCCAGATGCTGTGGCTATAACTCGAGCAGTCCTTGGAGCAGAGAGGGCTAGGGGGCCTCTCTTGTGTGTGCTCTGTTTCCAGGCCGTACCCTCCTCTGGGGTTCAGTTCCCTTGGAGCTTTTCCCCTTTATGCCTCGGTCCAGGTGCAAGGCCTGGGTGATGTTGTTGTTCTGCTAGAACAAGTTCTTCAGCTGCTGCTTGGGTAGTGCTTGGCTCTTGTCTCTGCGGTAAGGAGGCCCTCAGCTGCTACTCTGGCAGCATTTGGCTCTAGTTGCTTGCTGGGTGAGAACAAGGCAAGTTGCCTGACTTCTTGGCTGGTTTAAAGACAATTAATGCCCTTTGGTAACACAAACCTGATAACTGGACCTATGGTGTGGGGCATATCCAAACGTGGCGAGGGGGACACTCAGTTCACAGATGTGTCACAAAGTTAATTACACATGCCACACGTTTCTCTGGACCCCAGGAAGTGTCGGATTTGCACATTCACAGGTGCTTACAATGTTAATCACACATGCTATACATTTACCGTGGCCATCTGGACCCCAGGAACTGCCCAGGTTAGGACATTTGCAGGTGCATAGCCTGTTGTCTGGGCTAGGGCATGTTTGGGGGTTTGACCCTTCAGGACAGCAGCTCTGTGACAGTAGATGTTACTGTCATAGAAGTAAGGATTGATTTTTCAGCCGGAGCTCATTGTAGGGACTGGCCAACATTGGTGACAGGATGCTCAGAGCTAAAGGACAGTGGGCAGTGATGAATGGGTGTTTTTAGAATTGTCAGGGTTGGAAGGGACGTCAAGGATCATCTAGTTCCAACCCCGCTGCCTCTGCCGTGGGCAGGGACACCTCACACTAGATCAGGTCACTCAGAGCCCCATCCAGCCTGGCCTTGAAAACTTCCAGGGATGGGGGCTGACTGGCCTATAGTTCCCCATTTCTTCCTTCTTTCCCCTTTAGAAAATGGGAGTTATGTTTCCCCATTTCCAGTCAGTGGGGACTTGAAAAGGGGAAACATAACATTTTTGGTGTTTGAAAGCTTCATTCCTCTGAATCATACCAGTGCCAGCCCAGTGTTGGAGTGTACTCTATACGTGCACCCTTTCACTTCACTACTCCTCCCAAATCTCCCACTTTGGGTGTTCAAACAATGATACATAACACAAAACAGGAGTCCATGCACATTGGTAGCTTATGCACATTGGTGTGGCTCTGGCAGGCTGCTAGCTATGGCATTTTCTCTCTTAAGTTTACCATGGTCCTTCTTGCTATATCCTGCTGGTTAGGTATGCTCTGTGCTGCCTGAGGAGAAGTCCTTTTGCATCTCATCATTGGAGTAAAACCAGTTGCTTTGCAGATATTTGTATTTTCAGTTCGAGATATCCCTGGGCAAAGCCAAGGAAGGTGGCACAGACTTTCTTCTACAAACATGTGGAACTATGAGTGATTCTTTTTGATATGTTTACCTGCCTTTCTATAGTATTGGGTAAAATCTTTGCTGATCATTCCAGCTAGTAGCTGTCAGACCATAATATGTAAATTCATGTGGAGACTGCAGGTGGATACCATCATTTGCCTCAGTCATGTCTGCTCAGCTGTGATAGGATTAGTTATAATGTGTAATACATCCCAGGGCTTTGCCTGAAGACATTGCTTTGAATTTGACTGCAAAAGTTTGCTTTTTGAATGTGAAATTAGAGAAGAAGAAAGTTTTTTTAGTAATAAAGACCAATGCCTATCAATTTCTTATCTGAGCCCAGCCTCGTATGGAGCTCATAATAGGAACAGTGATAATACTGCTCTGGCCATTTCCTTGGCATGTGTTTTATCTGGTATCTGAGTTGTGCACCTCAGGGGATTTGGGGAGTGTGCTGCCAGCTTCTCTTTCCAGGGTACAAAGCTATGTATGCACATTTCAAAACATCTTTTAACAATAAATAATGTGGAATAGAGTTATTGAGGAGAATCAGGGATGGTGTTATTTGAAGACAGTAATTGCAAAAAGTTTAATATTACAGTTTTAGTGGTTTTTTGTTTGCAATTTTCATGAAGAGGAAGAAGCAAAGACTGTTATTTTAGGATGGACTTTTTCTAGTCTCTGAGAGCTACTAATGAAAGAGCAAAGACTAAGATTGAGCCAGTGTTTTGTTCTTAGCAAACCTGTACTTTGGGAAACTCTCAAAATTTGCTTATTTATGAAAGGTTTGCAATGTGAAATAAAAAATAGCTTTAAAATTAAAAAAAAAAAAAATTTCTTCAATGCCTAGTGAAACTTGGAATTCCTACTCTCTGAGAGTCTGAGGCATTTTTGGCAGTTCCTAGTGGAAAGTTGAACGTGCACTTCAACTGGAGATGGAATGGAGAGACTTTACATAAACATTTGAATATCCAGTAGATTAAAAAATCTGTGCTACTTTAAAGGGTAAGGGATCAAGTATAGATACATTGTGGTGGTTTTGGAGAGAGGTGTGAACCAACTCCCCCACGTGCAAGTAATCCAGAGCCCTTAGGGAGGAAGATTTGGTGAAGTCTGTGATATGCATAGCGGAACGAGCTGAAAGCAGGACCACACCACACACCATTCAGATCGCCAGCACTTTTGATTCAAAGCTAATCTTTCCTTTGGAAATGTCTCACAGACCCTCTTTCCCCACCCCCCCACCCCTCCCCCCTGCTTTGGACTGGCTGGAGAGTTTGGCAGGGAGAAATTTAATGAAATTCAACAAGGGGAAGTGGGGAGTCTTGCACCTGGGAAAGAACAACCCCATGTACCAGTATAGGTTGGGGACTGACCTGTTGGAGAGCAGTGAAGGGGAAAAGGACCTGGGGGTCCTAGTGGATGGGAGGTTGACCATGAGTCAGCTGTGTGCTCATGAAGGCCAGTGGCATCCTGGGGTGTATTGGAAGGGCTGTGGTTAGTAGGTTGAGAGAGATCCTCCTCCCCCTCTACTCTGCCCTGGTGAGGCCTCATTTGGAATATTGTGTCCAGTTCTGGGCCCCTCAGGTCAAGAAGGACAGGGAGCTGCTTGAAAGAATCCAGCACAGAGCCACAAAAATGATTAACAGAGTGGAACATCTTCCTTACGAGGACAGACTGAGGGAGCTGGGGCTCTTTAGCTTGAAGGAGACTGAGAGGTGACCTCATTAATGTTTATAAATATGTGAAGGGTGAGAGCCAAGAGGATGGAGTCAGGCTCTTCTGGATGATGCCCAATGACAGGACAAGGGGCAATGGGTGGAAATTGAGGCATGGGAAGTTCCATGTAAACATTAGGAATTTTTTTTCAGTCTGAGAGTTACAGAACGCTGAAACAAGCTGCCCAGGGGGGTTGTGGAGTGTCCCTCTCTGGAGATATTCAAGACCTGTCTGGATGCATTCCTGTGTGATCTGCTCTAGGTGATCCTACTCTGGCAGGGGATTGGACTAGATGATCTTTCTCGGCCCCTTCCAACCATTGACATTGACATTCTGTGATTCTGTGTGAAAAATCACAGTTTTCTTGGATTTCCAGAAACATAGGTATCTAAAGAACAGTTGAAGCTATGAATTTTTGGCTAATTGTGCCTTCGTTAATGCTTGATGCAGTTTCTACAAATGACTAATATAATCCATTTGCTGATATAATCCATTTGCTGTTTTTTCAGAGACTCTTTAGAGTGGGGGTGTAATGGTTCAAGTGGCTGAGAACTGTCAGTTCTGCCTCCACAACCCAACACCCCATACCAATATAGGGAAGGTTAGCATTTATCTCTTGCAGCCAGGAGCTGAGTGAGGTTTGGAACAAAAATTGGATGTTTGAGTTGGAGTATTTAGGGGACACAGTCTCAAGCTGCGCCAGGGGAAGTTTAGGCTCGAGGTGAGGAGAAAGTTCTTCACCAAGAGAGTCATTAGCCATTGGAATGGGCTGCCCGGGGAGGTGGTGGAGTCACCATCCCTCGAGGTCTTCAAGAGGAGATTGGACGTGGCACTTGGTGCCATGGTCTAGTCATGAGGTTTGTGGTGACAGGTTGGACTTGATGATCCTCGAGGTCTCTTCCAACCTTGGTGACACTGTGATACTGTGATTTAATTTAAAATGCAATTCACATATAAAGTGAATAGTATCACTTAGTCATGTAAGGCTTTGTGCTTTAAGGATGTGGGTAACCAAGACCTGATGAGTTTGAAGTGAAAGCTGGTGCAGGAAGAGAACTGTTCTGCTTGCTGTGACTTTCCATAAGCCTAGACAGTATCTCCCATCAGGATACTTATGTACAGTATTTTCTTCAGTCTTTAATGAAAAGGGCCTTACTTGACTACCTGTGTAACATGCCATCAGTTTTAATGACATTGAAGTAACATGAAAGCAGAGCAATGAAGATTTATGTTTAGAAGTAATCCACATGCATAGCATAAAGATGCTGTCATGGTTTAGTTAGCCTCTTAATGAGCATGCAATTTTGGTAGATGTATTTTCCTCCCTGGAGATAAACAACCATACCTGGAGGAAGCAGGACAGAGATTAGCTCACAGGAGTGCATGCTCAGGCTCTGACTTGTATCCGCTGCCAACCCACTTCAAAGCTAGCTCAGACCTCAGGGATGCAGAGAGGGGAGCAGTGGTAGAGGGGACGCATGACAGCCTAGAAACAATACTCCCTCTCTTTCAACTACCTCACCTGTGGGCACGCTTTGAGGCCTGCCTGGAGGGGAGTAGACTTGGTTCGTCTGCATTCTACCCATATGAAGGTGAGAATAAATGTGAGTAGACTGCAGTGCAGTGACTTCAGACTCAGGTCCCGTATCTGGATTGGACAGAGCTCCATCGTTCTTTCCATGTTGGTGTCAGTGCTGAAGAGGAGGACATATGTAGGCTTGTGATCCTGTGCAGTTGTGTCACCCTTCCCATTTAGCTATATCTGTATGAGCATCAGGTGGCAGTGGAGAAGTACCAGCTTCATCTTTAGCTTAAATAAATAAGGAATGTCAAAACAAGAACAAACTGGAGGTGAAAATAATGTGGAAACTGCAGTCATGAACACGGTATTAAAAGACACAAGCTTTGAAAGGGTGCATCGGGCCACAAAAATGATCAGAGGGTTGGAGCACCTCTCCTATGTAGACAGGCTGAGAGAGTTGTTCAACCTGGAAAAGAGAAGGCTCTGGGGAGACCTTATAGCAGCTTTCCAGTACCCAAAAGCTGGAGAAGTGACTATTTATAAGAGCCTGGGGTGATAGGACAAGGGACTGTGTTTTTAAACTAGAGAAGGGTATGGATGTCAGGAAGGAAGGGACAGCCTCTTCTTACTTGTGCTCTGTGATAGGACAAGGGACAATGGATGTAAACTACAGCACAGGAATTTCCACCTCAACATGAGGAAGAGCTTCTTTACTGTAAGAGTCACAGAGCACTGGAAGAGGCTCCACAGAGAGGTTGTGGAGTGTCCTTCTCTGGAGATGTTCAAGACCCATCTGGGTGTATTCCTGTATGACCTGTGCTAGATTCTATGGTCCGGCTCTGGCAGGGGGGTTGGACTCGATGATCTCCAGAGGTCCCTTTCTGTGAAGGGTAGACTTTTATTGGACATTTGGAAGAAGTTCTTTGCTATGAGGGTGGTGGAACACTGGAATAGATTGTCCAGGGCAATGGTGGAAGTCCCATCCCTGGAGATATTCAAGGTCATGCTTGATAGGACTATGAGCAACCTGCTCTAGTTAGGGATATTGCTGCTTACTTTGGACTAGATGACCTTTAAAGGTCTCTTCCAACCCAATGCATTCTATGGTTTTATTATTCTGTGATTTCGCTCTAGACAATGTCTTGCCCTGGCATGAGTTGCTTGGTGTAGATTCACATTCTGATTTTCTCATGGAGGTTTCCTTCTCATCACTGAACTTCTGACTAGGGCTAGAGAACAGCCTATACAAAGATTTTCTAGAGGAAAAGAAGCTCAGTTAACCTTGTCCTGGGTTTTTGTCATGTCTGTGATTGCAGTCATATTAAATTCGTACTGCACCCCTTAAAGTACCCTTAGGCTCTGGATTATCACAAAACCAGAGCTCAAGATGTTGTAAGTTGATATTTGTGCTATTTATGCAATTGAGCATCCACTGAAGCCAAGGAATGTGAGGCTTTTGCCCACTAGGAAGGAATGGAGTATAATGGAAGCCGCCCTCTGAGACAGCCAGGAGTCTTGTGGGGTGGTGCAAGTGTCAGCACTGGGAAACCTCGGGTGCTTTTTGAGGGAGAAGCACTAATATTCCCTTCATCCCAAGGAGGAGGGACTGGAGGGATGTGCATGAAGCAATTGGTTGGAATCAATGGCTTCATGCTATTCTTTGGTGTGTCAAATGTATAACAGAAATAAGTTAGCTTTGCTATAAACTTGTTTTTCTGTTATATCAGTGAGTTCCCCATTCTTTGAAAATAACTTTTCATTGGCAGGTATGAGAAAGGCCCTGAAGCCAGGGAGATTTGGGTCAAACCTGGAATACTACAGAGGTCTAATACCTCCTTATGCCCTTCCATTTTTAAGCCTAGAAAAGGTTCAACTTACAGTTAGTAAGCAAAGATTAAAAGGATACCTGCATATACAGATGAAACTCACTTAAATACTATAGGTTAAACATTTCTTTGTTATTGCAGTAGTTTGGGCTGGGTGCCCTCTGCTGCAGGGGGTGCTTCCTGTGTCCAGAAGTGCAGCCCAGAGGGGTGGACACAGGAAGCTAGGTATTTCATACCATAATTCTCTGCGCCACTGTAAGATCCAGCGCTGGGTCTGGCACTTTCTCTTTCTTCTCTCGCTGTCACCCGGTAACTGGGGGAGATGTCTCCCGGCCATGGGCCTGGCTAGGCCCAAGGCCACAGGGGGATGGGCAGTCTCAGATCTGGCCAGTTGAGACGAGCCTAGCAGTGGGGGGCAGGGAGAAGGAGCCCTGGGGGTCTTGGGTGTACCCTCAGGTGGGGATGGGATGTTTGTTGGGTATGTTCTGGGATCTCTCTCTTTTGTCACGGTGTTTGTGGTTCTCTGTAAAACTTTCATTGTTGGTTTTTTTGTTTTTCCATTTAAACCTTCCACCATTTTTTGCAATCTGTTTGTCTGAGTCTTTCTTTGCCAAACCACGACAGTTATCAAAAGCTTGAAATCTGTAGAACTGATTCTACTAATGGTGCTACCTAATGCAGCTGTGCTCTCATGCTGTGACTGCTGGGAGCTCAGGATATAGTTGGAATCGGAGTTCTGGCTCGGTTCTGCATGGAAATACAAATCCTTAAGTTGTCATTTGTTTTGGCAGTACCTCTGGCCTATAGGACTGAGTTATGTTAAAGAGAGCAATACACCAGAAAGAAAATTCTCCAGGTGAACTTTATGTCAAATGGAAGCAAGCTAGTAATATCAATAGACCTGGAAAGATGCATCAAAGAGAATTCCAAAGGAAATTAGAGACATTCTAGCAAGAAAAAGAGTAATACCAGCTTGAGTTAGTATTAGATAGCCATGTAGAGGACATATTATACAAAGGCATAGCTTGAGTGGCAGGTCTAAAAGCCACTTTCAAATATGCTTTTGGAATAACTGATTTTAAAAACACTTTTGAAGTGTGTCTGCCAAATGTTCATTTTTTCCTATTTTTTTATTTACTGGGAAGTGAAGAATTGAAGAATGGTTAAAATTTTTCTGATGTAGAAAACGCATTCTTCACTAAATGTGCTCAGTTTTATTGTAGAAGGGTTACAGCTCTATGTACTGTACTTGATTTTACTGTCTGTGGTATATCCATCCATCTCACTGCCTTAAGCTTGACATTTTTCTGGAGGCCTGGTGATGGAATAGGTTTCATGTCTTGTTCTCCCAGAAGTGGCTGCTGAGTTGAACAGTGGGCTGTAATTTTCCAGGTACTGAAACAGTGGCCTGATGTAAACTATGTATTTTGGAGCTTGGGCCATGCGCTTTGTGTGGGTGGCAGCAGGGAGCCTCAGGGGCTGGAGCCATGCAGCCAAGAGAGCTCACAACCCTCCTGCTTGTTTCTTCTAGATTGTTTGGGGTATGTTTTTTTGTTGTCTTGATGGACCTTAGGAAACAACAACTTGATGCCTTTGTCTCTGGAGTGAGAGCAGATTTCAAAATGAGTTGGAGACCGAGGACACTGCTGAGATTTCAGCTGGGAGTGTGCCAAAGAGCTTTGAATGAAGTCTTGAATCAAAGAACTCAACTGCATGTTGTGAGGGATATTTTTAAGTGCTTATGACACAAATGGCAATCTCTGAGTGATGATCATAAGTGAAAAATACATGTTGTAGTGACACAATTACATAAAATAAAGCAAAAAAGCTTTTCTGAAGGCATAGCTCTCCACAGCATCTCTTCGTAAGAGTGTGGAAAGGAAAATGTGAAAAATACAAGTTTTAAACATTGTAACAATGGTGAATCTGGGAACTGTGTGGCTTGGAACAGACAGCTTTTGCTGGTACTGGTCTGGGCCTAGCTGGAGGAGCAGTTTCCATGGATTGTTTGTTGTTCAGTTTATGCATGCAGCAAAATACAAGTTACTGTCTCAGTTCTCCCCTGCCAACTGTCATGTCTTTATCTTTCTGTCACACTGTCTGTGGGTCATTATCAAGGCCTTCTGAAGTTGTCATTCTGCAGATAACTGGAGGTGGGCTTTGTACATCATTGTTTTTGTCTGGGGGTCTTGGCTGACAAGCCCTTCCCAGCGGATATGCTCCAGATGGCCACACTGATAAAAATGAAGCCTTCTTATCTCCTCCGATGACAGTTTGAACCAACCAGTCATACTTTCAAGGCAGCAGATTTAGAGGGCAGCTATGTCCTCATGACCACTGACAAGAGAAGGACATCCTACCATGGAATGTATGTGGTGGGTTGAAAATTCCCCCCAAAATTACCACAATGTGCAAACCAGATAGATACCTCCCATCTCTCCCTCAGGTGAGGTTGCAGTAACTGGGCACTCTGTTGTTTTGATGCTGGCATTCTTTATAGTGCTTGTACCTGCCTGATAAGCAACACTGTCACTGATTTTTCTTGCAGTTTATTTTTTTTTTCTTATAAATACACTGGCATAGAATAGAATAGAATAGAATAGAATAGAATAGAATAGAATAGAATAGAATAGAATAGAATAGAATAGACCAGGTTGGAAAAGACCTTTGAGATCATCAAGTCCAACTTATCACCCAATACCATCTAATCAACTAAACCATGGCACCAAGTGCCTCATCCAGTCTCTTCTTAAACACTTCCAGTGATGGTGACTCCACCACCTCCCTGGGCAACGTAATGAGTGAGAGCAAGATACTAAGGGCACAGTCTTCAGGAAGAACAGACAGACAATTAAAACCAAATAAATCAATAGAAAGGAGTAACATGTCTGTCACCACAGAAGAGTTCCAGGTCCTTGCAGGGAAGAGTATGGAAAAGCAATCTGTTAGCAAGCAAGCACTTTCTGTGCTTGTCCTTTGAAATCTAGCTTGGTTCTGCTAGCTCATACAGGCTCTAATTGTTAATCATGGGATAAACATGTTCATTTTGATGAACCTGGAAAGTTACAGTATTTAAGCAGAGAATTTCTAGAAGAAAAAGCATAAATCTCCCCAAAAATCAAGGGAGAAAAAAACCCAAAGAGTCTAGAGTTACTAGTACTGCTGTACAATATGAAGGAGAGGACCAATTCTTTGAAGTGGAAAACTTTTGGAACCTGTAAGAAGATTTAGGATTTTCTTACAACGTATAAGGTATCTGTGGAAGTTATTGTTGGTAGATAATATGGAATCAAAACATGAACAGTTGAAAAGCAAAGATAAATTTGTAACTTTCTGAATATTTTGCATTGCCTGGGGGATCTAAGGGATAGGGTGTGTAGAATCCTGCTGAAACTCCTCAGAAAGTATATGAATTCAGTAGGAAGTACTCTTTGCAAAGATTTTGCCAGTGCTCCTCATGGAAACTCTGGTACCCATTCGGCATGTTTTCAGAGGCAGACCACAGTCCTCAGTTGTGGGTGTTGTGATGTTTCTTCTTTCTTCTAGCTCTGAGATCATGTTTTCTAGATCTCTTCCTCTATTTATAACTCTGCTCTTGACTTACCTAGTGGGCCTTTATCTTTCTGAAAACATGGTGATTGTCTGCAGGACACAGCTCTTCCAGTAGTGAGCTTTCACTGGCAATCACCTGGTTTCACCCCCTTTTCCCTCCTGCTCCTATAGCTGAAGTGCTTCTTAATGCCCCAGTTTGGCCACAGTCAGGGTATCCCTGCACCTTTGCTACTTGTTTTCATCTGCAAGGTGTCCCCAAAAGTGATATCACTCCAATACTATCTTTCCTCTAACTCAGTGAAGGGACAGCTGTTGGACAGTGCTCTGGGTAGATGCTGGCAGACTGTGGCAGTGGCCGCACTGTGCTCTCACATCCCCTTCAGTGTTGCTGGGGCGTTTTTAACACCACAGTGGTTTGGTCACTGGGGAAGCCTGGATGGATGGCATTCAAAGGCAGAGGGTGCTGAGACAGGAGGGTAGCTCAGGCTTGATGTCTGATCTTCAAAGGGTGCAGAAGGAAACCTGTGTGTGGATGTCATCCTGAGAAAATGAAACCTTCAGTAACTCACTGTTGGTTGCTCTTGATTCACAATATGTATTAATCACATAGAAATATGTTGTTGAGTTTGGAAAATGCACTGGTCCTACTGTGCTTAGCATTCAGAGTGCTCTACAAAGGCATCACTGGAAACTTCTGTGATGCTGTCAATTTAAAGAATGTCCTCCGGATGCCAGGCAACTCCTTTACAGATGTGTAATGAATCACTTTGCTTAAAACAGACATTACCACTGGAAGTATCCAATGGTCCATTGGTCCTCTGCCCAAAGCTTCTGGCTGTAGCCTGGTGAATTATGGCACACTTTCTGTTGTGCTTTACAGGAACTAAAGCTTCCAGTGCTTGCTTTCTGTGCCAATCAGCAGTGTGTGGAAATGTGCTGAGTGATTATTTTTTGTCTGTGAGAAACAAAGGATTTATGTGTTGCTTGCCTCTACCTCTCTAAGTGAGAGACTTATTTCCAGCAGGAGATCTGATGCTGAGCATATAAATTAGTGGCATTAAAAAAGTTGATCGGCCCCCACAGGGGCACGTTTGACAGTGTGCTTTTAAAAGCTAGGAGATGTACCAACCCTGGAGCCTGAGGCTGTGTTTGTTCTCCCATTTCAGTCTTACTCTCTCTAATACTAAACTTAGACTTTTACGTATGTTAACTGCTGCAATGCCATGAATATCCCCACTAGCCCTGGTGCTATGCTCTGTGCCATAGCTGATCTGAAGTAAATAACTGAGCCCAAAGTCTTCTAGAGAGAGAGTAGTTGGCATATCTCAGTTCAGAGGGCCACATCAGCACTGTTTGAGCTGGCTTACCAACTGCAGGAAATATCTTTGGAGAGTGAGCTCTTCTTGGAATGGCCCCCATCCAGCCCTTATAGAAGCTGGTGGAATTGCTCCCATTTTCTCAACAGCACTTGGATCAAACTGTCAATTTTAGGAAAAAAAAAAAAAAAATCCAGTAATACTTTGCCAAAGTGACACAGTGCATTCATTTTTGGGTGGAAAACGAGTATCTTCTTTTGTTATTTTGTCTGTTCTCTTTCTTCTTTACTTTTCTTCTGATGTGGCTTTGGAATAGCTGCATGGAGTTAAGTAACAGAGAGAGTATGTGGAGGTGAGGAGCAAAGCAGCTGCACCTGTGTGGACTGCTGGATGAGAAAGGTGAAGTTTTCTTTCTCTTTTACCTCTCAGTCATGGTAAAATGCTCCCTTTTCTTTTCCTGCTCATGAATAACAAACATGAAAACCTTGAGTTGCACAAAGGACAGACAGCTGCGTCTGCTGTTAAAGTTCTGCTATTCCCTTATTCAGACACACTCTGTTTCATATCTATTTCAAATGAGGTGAAAAAATGAAATGGTATATTGGAATTGTCCTAACTCTTAAAGCCAATGCATAAAGTGATCTACCTGCTTGGAGATGGTAAAGCACCTATGGAAAATGATGCCCATTGTGGGCATGAGGAAGGGATATGGGATCATATTGCAAAGTATCTTTTCATGACAAAGGGGACAGCCCTTGGTACATGAACACTGCCACCTGAGTGCAGGGTTTTCCACCCTGTCCTGGCTTTCCTGGTCCCTCCTGCAGGGCTTGCATCCCTCAGTCTTTTTGCATCTTCTGGACAGATGTTTGTCTTGGTTTCATAAGTTGCCAAACAAAGGCAGTTACAGAGGTGCACTGGCATGTGTTTGCCACTTACATGCTCAGGTATGAGCTTGAGCATCACCACTCAAGCAATGCATTTAGGAGAGACTGAGGCAATACAATACCTTTCAGGAGTGTAGTATTTTATAAAGGGTCTTACTTCACAAATAGAATTAATTTTATGGTTGCCAGCTGAAGAATCAAAATGTACTGCTTCTTTTTTTCTGTTAATTTACTCACTGTCATGTTTTGCCACTAATACAGTTGATATTCTCATGGTAGTAGGGCTTGGACACTTAAGAGAGTGCATGCGTCACTTATGAGAGTGAACGGAGTGTGTTGTATCCCAAAGAAGTAGCTCAGACATCTGGGAACCATAGCATGCTGAGGTATTTTTCTAGCCCTGGTAGTGAGTTTTGGGAAGGATACTTCTGGGTATTCATAGGCTGCTTGCTCTTGCAGTTTGCAGTAGTGCAAGGTTATTACTCCAAAGGACGACTGATTGTACTTACGGTGCAGTTAAGGACTCTTTAAGACAGGGATCTGCTCTTTGAGGAGGATGACTGAGCTAGGAAGTTTGGCACATTTTAGTCAGTCTTCCATACTGTTTTGTCTGTTAAAGCAATAGTGTTAAGTCCAGGGTACAGAGTCATTCAGTCTCATTTGATGCTTAGAACAAATTTTAAAATAACATTTATAATTAAAACAAAACCAAAAAAAAAAACACCCAACGTCCTGCTCAAGCCCCATCAACAAACCAGAATAAAATAAGCAAAAAATTGGACCACTTTGCTGTTGCGGTGTGAGGATTTTTGGTCAGATTGCCCATTATGTGCCAGCTAGTATTTTTGGCCTTTTTTCATAAAGGCAGGTGATCACTTTCTCATGAGTTCTTTATCTCTAATCAGCTACAGCTTCTCTCTTCAAGCTGTTACTTTGCTCATGGCTGGGTTATTGTGCTTAGCTTCCCAAACTTCTGCTTGAAGTGAAAAAAGAAAGAGGTTAGTAGATGTTTAGAGACAGTGCTGTTTATGTCTGTGCCAAATATGTGTCCTCTCTGCAGCAGAACACATTGTACAGGTATAGTTTTCCAGTCTTGAAGCAATGCCACATAGAAAGAAAATGCTGACTAGGGAAGGCAAAACCAAACTTTTTTAACCTAGATTTGTGGTGGTAAATAGAAGTGCCTGATTTTTTGTGACCTTGTATTTCAACTTCTTTGCACTTGTATCTTAATAGGTTTGAGTTTGGTATATTTGTCCCCACAGTAATAGGGTGACTACTAAGGGTCAGTACTTTCCTTTTTTTCTTGAGCTATCTTTTATTTTCCTTTGCTAGATGACTGATGAGACTCTCTGAAGAATCTGTGTGATTTGGCAAGGGCAAGCTGCCTCCTTGTGTGGTTGTTTAGAGGATGTTTGGATGTTTTACTTTCAGCTTAGACATCATGGTCTGGGCTTACATCATTTGTAAAAAGTTCTCTCACAGTCCTGACACACAGAGAAACTTTGGCTATACTGCTAAAAGTCAATATTGAAGCTTTAATCAGCCCTGCATTTTTGGAGCCAAGAGACTATAAACAAATTCCTGCAGCTGTAGGAAATGTGTATGTCTACACTGAAGAGGATGCAAAGGATTGACTCTTTTTCAATTTCCACAACACAGAAAAAGATTTGATTTTATTTCAAATGTAGGTAGCTCTTTAAATGAAGTCTGAAGTTGTTTGCTAGTTGGTTCAGTTTGGCCAGAGCAGAGGTCCAGAAAACTCTTTAAGTCAGTTTTGGAATCAAAATTGAAAAAAATACTTAGTGATATTTACAGGGTCAAATAGTGGGGAGATGGGGAAGAATCAGCCTTCCGTTCAGTCAAGTGCTTGGTAGCTGTCCCCAAAATTGGTTAGGGGGAAAAAAAAAAGGTTAGGAGTGAATGCATCTGAAGATGTATCTTTTTCATTGCTACAGATTTAGAACATCCTCCAGAGTTCACTGAAATCCATCTGAGTTCCTGGTGTGCCAGAGTATACGTTAGATGAGGAACAGAGAGCTGCAATCCTGTATGCTTTCATAAAGGTCGTATCCACTGCCTCTGATAGGAGAAATCACAGGCACTGTAATAGCTGACAGCTGTGAAGCCTTCATGTTGATCCAAAATCTTGTCTTGAGACTTCTGCTAAGGATTCAGGCAACCTTCCCAAGTTCAGGAGGATTAGACTGAAGCCCAGAGAAGTGGTGGAAACATTCCCCCTAAAAGTGATTAATGTCTTTGGCCTTTTCTGAATGCCCATTTTTCCGGAATGGACTCAGCTGGCTTAGAAGGAGCTGTGGTATTGAACAAACAGCAGTGCAATGTTCCCATTGTGTGATGTGGGGATATGTTATGCCTGGTAGTGAGCAAAATACTGTGGCTTCTGTTTTCAGTTGGTTCTTCTGTTAGTAAATATACCCCAGCCTGCTTCACTGAGAGTGCAAACTGCCATATGTAATATGAGGTGACTTTCTTTCCTCTGGGAGAATGAAGTTTTATTTACTGATCTCTGAGTCTCTGTATGTGGTGGTTATTTGTGCTTAAATGAGGCATTTTTTAGTATCACATTAATCTGTTTGGAGGAGCCTGGAGGATTTGTGCAAGGTTCTGTTAAAGATGGATGAAAAAAGATGCATGAAACCCATCACCCAGTGGCCACAGCTCTGCCTAGTGCTTCTCTCATTTCCACCCATGCTACTTTGTTCTCAGCCTTTTCTCAGTCTCAGCACTATGTTTATTCCTTGTTTTTATCAGGTTTCCATGTGTGTTCCTATTTTCATGTCACCTTTAATATTATTTTAGTAGTTCTTCCACTGATTTTGATCTTCTGTTTCAACTCCTCCTTTCCATGCCCCTTTTCTTGGACCTGTTCTTGTCTGCCTTGGTCTAGGATTGAAATGATGCCTTGATTTTTTAAGAAGTTATTCTTTCTTTAGCCCAGCGTGGCAAAAAAATTGAGTCTGTGGTCTCTTGAGCAGGTTCAAATCTTGTCATCTCCAGGTTCACTTCCAGCACCTAGATGTGCAATGAATGGGATCCTAGTGATGCAGGAGGGTGATGGGATGTGTCTTCATACTGCTTAATCTGTGACAACATCACCTCATTCTTTTTTCATTATCTGTGAGCTGTTCAAGACTCTTGTTCCTTGGGAGTTCAGTGTCCCCACAGCAAGGGACTACTTTGGGAACTGAATTACTTAGATGATGTATGAGATTTGTTTCTTCTTCCTCCCACCCCTTCCCTGATGAATGTAGCTTGTTTAGGACAATGGTTTTGTTATTATTTTAAAAAATCTTAATTATTATTCTTATTTTGCATTTTTTTATGATGAATGATCCTGGACAGCAGGACCAAACTCTAGTTCCTAAGGGCACGGTGAGCTTTTCTTTTTGCTCAGCCTTCATACTCCCAGGGTTATCCTTCCTGTCGAAATTTAGGATGTTTCCTCAACCCAAGACTAGAGGAGGAGACCAGGGTAGGAGAGTGCTCAGGTGCAGAGGCTGTGACAGCAGGAGGAAGTTACTTGCTGTCCTATGGGAGACTAAAGGAGTGGGAAATTTCCTGACTGGGAGTGATGACTTTACAGTGCTGCTGAGCTTGGTGGGACAGCAGTCCTGCAGGTGCTCCTACAGGGTGGTGTGACTCCAACATCACTTTCTTCTTTGTGGCTGAAGTTAGGGCATTCAGCCTTACCTTGTTTCTGGCTAATGGCTCACAGGATGTGGGCAGCAGTGAGGTGGTGAATTTCCTTCTGCTTTTTGGTTTTAACAGGAAATCCCTTTCAAGCTTGGCACAGACCTCACACAAAAATACTGGGTTTGATGGATCAGAAGTTACCAGCAGAGGAATTTGAACCATTCTCTGATAGCTGTACCCTGGATGCCTTCAGATTTCTGCTAGTTGAACTGTGACAAGGAAGGGTAAATAGAAATTGGAGATAACTAGTGAAATACAATGGCCAGTAAAGTGTGATGCTACCATAAGGAAAGTAATCTAAGCCTTAGAAAGCCCTGGTTTTGAAATCTCAGCTGATTCCTCGCATTCAGCATTAGGGTCCATAAACTTCTCTTTGTGTAAAGCCACATCTGTTCTAAATTGAATACTTTCCATATGGTTCTCTGGCTGGGGTAGTTCCTTTTGTATCCTTTGTCCCTTACAACTCTCTATTTTAATTCCAGTTGGAAGCTGTGGCTTTGACTAGGGCAGCAGAGCTGATGGACTGCAGCATCCTCACAGCCTGGCTAGGCCAGTGGGCTTTTGGTGCTTTGAGACCACCAAGAGGAAACCTGAATGGTGTGCTTGCACCACAACTAGGCAAGCTGTAGGGGTCTGGGAAAGTGTGTCTGGTTGAAGGGAGGTGTTACCCCTCTCATGCCGGGGCTGCACTGCTCAAGATAGTTGTGGAGAGTTGTGTAGTAATGACTACCTACCACAAAGGGACTACAAGGAGGGGCTGCTGGAGCAGAGCTGGACCAGCCTGACAAACAAGAAGATAGGATGACATCCTATGGCAGGCAACTGGTTCTTAATTGGAGTCTGCAAAGAAATAATGGAAAAAGATATGCTTTTGATGTATATAGGGACATGCAGACATCAATGCATACATACTTAATGTGTTTAAGTGATATCATGAATAAATATGAGCTCCTGAACTGGTGCTGGAAAGAGAATCTCACTATTGCTCTGATGGAGAGGACTTTGGTACATTGCCCCTTGTTTGTCCAGGTCTCTGGCAGTTTTTTCTGTCCCAGTCTCTTGTTCTCTTGACACTGCTGTGATTGCTGTGTCAGGCTTCGCTAGTGAGTAAAAGGGTTTGAATATACCATGTAACCTCTGTGCTGTCAGAATTGCTTAACCTAGTGCTTGCTGGAATAGCATTGCTAGAAGAGATTGAGAGAGACCTGCTTTAAATGCAAAATGTAAAAGATATGAGACAAAACACATGTGGGGATCTCAGTCCTGGATGGTGCTGCCAACACTTTTTTTCCTTCTGGTTGCTCAGCTGGTAACCTACACAGTAGCACGGTGCAGGTCATGTGCAGTGGAGAGTGCCACAAAAACTGGAGATGACACTTGGAGCAATCAAACTGGTTGGCACTTCTTAAAAGAATGATGCCAACTGGACAGCAAATGTAAACATAAACATCTTGCATAAGGTACCTGTTACAGTACTGGGTGCTCAAGGGATTGTATAATGGGAATTTGGGAAGTCAAGAGTTGAAGCATGTGCAAAATAGACCTGTTAAGTATGAGGCATTCAGAGGACAGACCCATTATTGGTAGGTTTAGGAGACAAGAACCTGCTTTTAATGTGGATTGCTTTCTAACAGAAAGTTTAAAAATAGTGAAATGGTTCTGTACATTTTACTCTGATCTTTAGCTCACCCCCCCAAAAAAATATTATTGTGCCTGAACTAGGGAAAGGGAATTAAAAAAAAAAAAGGCAAATATTAAAGAGAAAAGCTGCATGGCATCCCCAGTTTCTGGTGGAGTCCTTGTATGAGGATATGTTTTCATTTCTGATGTCTTGCACCACTCTGTCTGCAGAGCCTGAGAACAGGTGTAGCCGAGTATTGTACATCCCTCTTGGAAAACTTCTTGTTACTGCAGTTGGATTTTATAGCAAAATCTAAAAACTGCAAAATTGTGCCTTTGGTTCTTACAGTGTTTAATAGAAGTGCTCGCCACAGAAGCGGGCTGCTATACGCCTCGTGCGCTTCGTAATGACTGTGATGAATTTTGTGTGTGTGCTTATTTTTTAAGAGAAGGACGTGCCAAGTAGACCTCTGAGAGTGCGTGACCAGTCTCCAGATGGCAAGCTACCTCTTCGTTGGAAGCCACCTTATGGAGCAGGCTTCAGAGGTCCGCGCAGCAGATCCCAAGGGTACCTCCGTGGGTACGGAGAGAGCAGCCGAAGGATGAGTTATGCGCCACTGCCACAAGAGCGACAAAACCAGGAAGTGAGAAAACTAGGTGAGTGGGATTTCCCTGATAGCATCTAGCTGAGCTAGCAGATTTCTGTAATCCCCTGTGTTCGCAGATCACATGTAGTTGTAGCCATCAAAATAACTTCTTCCTTTAAATGAAAATGCTCACTATATTTGCATTCTGTAGCATACTGTTAACACAAAAATACAATGACCAGGGTAGAAAGTGTAGCAAAGCTTGATTCTGTGTTAAAGAGATGCTGTATGTGAGTTACCACTATTAATAGCAGAGGGAAGGGCTGGGGAGAAGAGCTATAGCCCAGACTCTCCTTAAATGTGGTGGGACCACTCTTAAATCTGTACTTACTTGTCCTCTTCTTACACTTTGTATCCTGATATAATTTCATGCAAGTGGAGAGAAAACTTAATGCTTTAGTTAAATGTATCCACTCTTAGTATTAAAACTGTTTCATAGGCTCTGTACTAGGGTGTTGCATGCATGTGTGTATGTTCTCTACAGTTCTTTCACAAGTCCTGGTCACTAAGAGCTCTTGAGACACTCAGGTTGGCCTCTTCTGTGCTCCCTGATGTGCAGTGGGGGTTTACATTTGTGCTCTGGATCACCTGTCCTTCATTTAAAGGATTTCCCATCTAACAGTATCAATGGGATTTGCAAATCCGTTTGCACCGTTTGTGAGACTTGACAGTGTTGTGGCTGACCTATCTCTGTGCTGCTGCATGAGTACCTCTCTCCAGAGTGGGCACTAGGTCTGTACTCACAAGTCTTACTTTGGTCCTGTGCTGTCCAGGTATGTTTGTTCAAGTTTGGGCTTCTTTCTCTCAAAATCTCTCCAGTAGGGTGGAAGCCCATCCCACAGATAGTCTTGCCTTGGGTTACAAAATGGATCACTCTCATCACACCTCATCACTCTCTGCAACTACCTGAAAGGATGTTGAAGTGAGGAGGGGGCCTGCCTCTTCTCCTTAGTGGCAAGTGACAGGACTAGAGGAAATGATTACAACCTGCACCAGGGCAGGTTTAGGCTGGGTGTTAGGAAATACTCCTTCACAGAGAGGGTTATCAAACATGGGAATGATCTGCCCAGGGCAGTGATGGAATCACTGGCCCTGAAGGTGTTTAAGCAGTGTGTGGACCTGGTGCTTGGGGACGTTCTTTAGTGTTGGCCTTTCAGTGCTGGGTTGAATGTTGGAATGGATGATCTTTGAGGTCTTTTCCAACTGGATGTTTTATGTGATTCTGTGATTAATTTTATGCATTACTTGTGGAGGGAGCATGCCGGCATCTCTCTTGAGGTGAAAGGGCTGAGACACATAGTTGTGGCAGACACTCTCCTGTTTGATGCACGCACATACCACAGCTGTACAGGTTGAGAGCCTGTCCAGGCTGTATAGAAAACAATGAAAAATCTTGTCACAGATTTAGTGGGAGTTCACTTACTCTTGATGAGAAATACTGTATAACTTCTTGTTTTCATTACTTTTATACTGTGCTTTTTTAAAGACAGAGAATCAGTGTTGTTTAAATAATCAAATTATCGGGAGAAGAGCACAATCCTAGGATAGAGGACTTGTGATGATATTTTCATGTTAATAATTTGCTTTCCTGCTTCTAAAGTACCAACTTTACTGTTCTTACTGTATGTATTTTGAACCCTCCAATATAAATGCTGTGATTCTAAATAAAGTAACTTTCAAGTAAGCTGCTTCTGTCATCTCATTAAGGAATCATCTGTATCTCATTAAGGAATAAAACAGAGTTCTGCCTGAAAAAACTACAACATTTTTTTAATGAAAAAGTTTACAGGAAAGCTCCAATTTTTTCCCTACATGTACAGCCTCTGAGTCAGTTCATGTGGTTTCACTGCCATCAAGGAGCTCCCAAAGGCGAAGCCAACCTGTCTATAGGTCATCTTTAACGAAAAGAAAAGTCACAGGTATGTTTTTTTCATGTTTACTGTCAATTCATGAAAATGTTTGAATGCCATGAAATAGTCTTGTGATTTTTAGACTGCAAGTCTTTTGGTGCTGGAGCTGCTAAGCTTTTCTCTGTGCATTAAAGACCTTGATGAATGTCTCCAAATGCTTCTCTAATTCAAGCAGGATTAATAAAATCATAGAACTTTGCAACATGATTGGTTTGGTCTCTGTTGTTTGATATTTTTTGATTTTTTTTTGTTCTTGTCATTTATTTATTCTTTAAAATCGTCTCTTCTGTAGCAGTTCACAAATGTTATGCACTGCAGTGATCTCATGAGAAGGCTTCATTAAATCAAAGCCAGAATGCTCCTGATGGCATACCCTCTCATCAGATCTCTGCCCCCTTTTCTGAAAGGTTGACTTCCAGAAGCCTAAAGCTGTTCAGCAAAAGTTTTTACTTTCTTTTGGAAAGAAGACATTGCATACTGCTACCAGCGTTAAAAAGGCAGAGCGAGATACTGAGTCCTACTCTTCCAATGGAATGAGAATGCTGTGGGGTTGGCAGAGTGTTGAAGTGTTTTGATGGTGATTGAGAACACCTTTGTCAGAATTGAAACCCATGGTGTATTGAAACTCTGCCTCTCACTTTTTCTGGGCAGGTGATGCCATCCACTTATGCTCACTTTCTCTCTTCAGGTGTTTCTATTGGAAAACTTTGTGAATAGATCTCCTAAGCCCCTGTGTGTTGTAGGCAGGGTCTCCTAGACCACTTCTGTGTATTACCCATTTCGTTTGGAAAATGTGGAATTGTTTGAGAACCCTCTGCATTAAAAATTTGACTGGAAGAAGTGAAATGTGCTTCCCTGCTTCTGGCCTTCTGTGGGGGTAGTGCTGAGTTTCAGGATAACATGTCACCCACTGAAGAGAAGAGCAAATGTTCCCTGGATTTCGTTTGTGCATGAGTATGTTAGCTAGAGAATGTCATTGTACTCTAGACTTTACTGGCCCTTTTTCTTTCTTGAGACATCAATATTTTTTTCCAGTTATAGAATTGCAGAATGGTAGGGGTTGGAAGGAACCTTAGGAGATCATCAAGTCCACCCTCCCTTCCAAAGACCTAGGGCAGTCTGCACAGGAAGGAAACTCCAAAGAGCTTTCTGGGTAGCCTGTTCCAGTGCTCTGAAACAAGTATTATTCTTTTGTGTCTCTGGGAGACTTGGGAATAAATGCTGTGACACTAGTAGGAAAATGTATACATTTTCATGGGGTAGTAGTTAGACTAAACTGGGAAAACTGATGGATAGATAGAAAAAGAAGCCTCATAAACATTGAAAATCTCCCCAAAAAATCAAATTAGCTTCACTTAATTTTAGACTTTAATAAATTTTCTAATTGGGAGGATTATAAGGCTGTTGTCAGAGGATGTAGGGAGGCATCTAGGAAAGCTAAGACCTCCTTGGAATTCAACCTTGCAAGGCAGGTCAAGGACAACAGAAAGGGCTTCTTCAAATACATTGCTGGAAAAAGTAACACTAGAGGCAATGTAAGCCCCCTGCCGAATGAGGTGGGTGCCTTTGTGACAGAGGATACAAAGAGGGCAGAGTTACTAAATGCCTTCTTTGTCTCCATCTATACTGCTAGAGACTGTCCTCAGGAGCCCCAGTATCCTGAGGCACCAGAGGAAGACATGACAAAGGAGTTTTCCTTGGTTGATGAGGACTGGGTTAGGGGACAGTTAAGCAATCTGGACATCCATAAATCCATGGGTCCTGATGGCATGCACCTGTGGGTGCTGAGGGAGCTGGTGGAGGTCATTGCCAGACCACTCTCCACCATCTTTGGTAAGTCATGGTGGACAGGATAGGTGCCTGGGGACTGGAGGAAGGCAAATGTCACTCTAGACTTCAAAAAGGGTAAGAAGGAGGATCCAGGTAACTATTGATCTATCAGCCTCACCTCCATCTCTGGAAAGGTAATGGAGCACTGTCCTTACACATGCCGAGGACAAGAGGGTCATTAGGAGCAGTCAGCATGGTTTTACCAAGAAGTCATGTCTGACCAACCTGATAGTCTTGTATGAGGACATAACCAGGTAGATAGATGATGGCAGAGCAGTGGATGTGGTTTGTCTCGATTTCAGTAAAGCATTTGACACTGTCTCCCACAGCATCCTTGCAGCTAAACTGAAGCAGTGTGGTCTGGATGATCAGGTAGTGAGGTGGATTGAGAACTGGTTGAAGAAAAGAAGTCAGAGAGTTGTGATGAATGAGGCAAAGTCTAGTTGGAGGCCTATATTTAGTGGAGTCCCTCAGGGGTCAGTACTGGAACCAGTGCTGTTCAATAAATTCATCAATGACCTGGATGAGGGCACAGAGCACTGTCAGCAAGTTTGCTGATGACACCAAACTGGGTGGAGTGGCTGACATACCAGAGGGTTGTGCTGCCTTTCAGTGAGACTTAGGCTGGAGAGCTGGGCAGGAAGAAATTTAAAGAAGTTCCAAAAGGGCAAGTGGGAAGTCCTGCACCTGGGAAAGAACAACCCCATGGATCAGTATAGGTTGCAGACTGACCTGTTGGAGAGCAGTAAAGGGGAAAATGACCTGAGGGTCCTAGTGGATAGGAGGTTGACCATGAGCCAGTAGTGTGCTCCTGTCGCCAAGAAGGACAATGCCATTCTGGGGTGTATTAGAAGGGCTGGGGTTAGTAGGTTGAGAGAGAATAGAATGGAATAGAATAGAATAGAATAAACCAGGTTGGAAGAGACCCTCAAAATCATCGTGTCCAACCTATCATCCTGCTCTGTTCTGCCCTGATGAGGCCACATCTGGAATGTTGTGTCCAGTTCTGGGCTCCTCAGATCAAGAAGGACAGGGAACTGCTTGAGGGGGTCCAGCACAGAGCCACAAAAATGATTAAGACAGTGGAATATCTTCCTTATGGGGAGAGACTGAGTGAGCTAGGGTTCTTTAGCTTGCAGAAGAGGAGACTGAGAGGTGACCTCATTAATGTTTATAAATATGTAAAGGGTGAGTGCCAAGAGGATGGAGTCAGGCTCTTCTGGATGATGCCCAATGACAGGACAAGGGGCAGTGGGTGGAAGTTTAGGCATGGGAAGTTCCATGTAAATATGAAGAAAAATTTGTTCACTGTGAGAGTGACAGAACACTGAAACAAGCTGCCCAGCGGGGTTGTGGAATTTCCCTTTCTGGAGATACTCAAATCATGCCTGGATGCATTCCAGTGTAATCTGCTCTAGGTGATCCTGCTCCGGCAGGGGATTGGACTAGATGATCTTTCAAGGTCCCTTCCAACCATTAACATTCTGTGATTCTGTGATTTGCCAAAGGTAGTCCGATATGCCTTGTATACCATTAAAAATGAAAAACAGAATTCAGACAACCTCTTTGAATCACTCAAAAATAAAAATAATTCTCCTTCATGAAGACTTTTTGACAGTCCTTGGTTTTATTGCCCTACAAAATTAAATCAGGTTTTAAAATAACTTTTTTTGGCAAGGCAAAATTTCTGCTCTCCAGGCAGCTCTAGTAGTGAATTTGCTAGAGATAACAAGTGTCAATATCTTAATAAGACATTTGCTGCAAGTAACAGTTTGCAGACTCCTAGAATATTGAAGGGCTGTAAAGTATAAAAGACTCTGGTCATGTGAGCATACAAGTAACAGAAGAAATTATATTTCCATGGGGTACCAATTCACTTAATTTTCCACTGCCACTGTATTTGTTATTCATCTGTCCTGTGTATGTATTATCATGTCAGCTGAAGGCAGTTACTGCAGCTCCGGTGTTGCTATTGATACGCTATTTTGTTTTGCTGTTTCAGAGGAGGAAGAGGTGGAGGTGGCACAAGACATAACTGTTCGAGTTATGTCCTCTCACTCTGTACTCGTTGTTTGGACAGACCCTCTGTATGAAAAACAGAAAGCTGCAGCAAACAGGTAGTTAGCCCTGTGTGTTCTGAATGCATATTAAAGGTGAACAGCGGCCAGTGCGCTGATGATTGCGTTTGCATTTATTGAGTTACAACTGGTTATGAGCATAATTTCTCTTAAAGCATAAGAATTTGCATATCTCTAACTGTGGCATTGGCTGGTAGGTGATGCTTCAGAGGAGCTATTAGAAATCTGTGTGAGTGAATATGAAGTGATGTAGCTTCCTGGCCTCCCTGTGCCCTTCTCTCTAGTATTTAGAGGTTGGTGTAAATTCTGGACTATAGGAGTAGCTGTCAGTCTTCTGAAATGTTATCATCACCAAATAGGGACATTTTGGTATTCCAGTGCTGGTGTGTCACCACAGTCAGCAAATTCTCACGTGTGTAGGCCACAGAGCTGAGGGGTTAAGTTGGATTGTCATAACAGGCTGCAGCTTCAAGGCAGCCATACAGCAGGTGAAGGAAACATCGCTGCAATAGGAAAGATGCCTGTCAGTGCTCTCTGCATCCACTGATCCTCCAGAAGCCCTGTGCAACCGAGGCTGAACAGGTCAGAGGCTCCTATGAGTGCAACTGCTTGGCTTGCAGCACATGCTGCAGCAGTCTGTGACCAAAATAAACAGAGAAATGGGCTGGAAATGACCGAAAGTCTGAAAGTGCTCAATTGTGTTTCTCAGTCTGGGAACACCAAAAGGCTGTGCAGCCCAGCACTGAAACACACTGAGTGGCACAGCAGGAGAAGCTGTAATTTTAGATATTCTCATTTTCTTTGTGGAAGTGGTTATCTGGGTAGACACGTGGGAATCAAGCTGTTGACACTGTTCTGGGAGCAAGGAGGTCCCAGCCATCTGGCCATGCTTATGGCCATGGAAAAGCAAGATGGTGGTGTAGAGCCCTCTGGAATGCCAAACTTGGTTTGAAAAGTCTTGTGACTACCCTCAGGGGCAAATGGTGTTTTGATTAAGAGGCTGGAAAGAGCAGTCCATCCCTTAGGGTGAAGGCAAACAGACACCACTAGAGCAAGCAAATGTTTCCTTAAAGGATACTGACTCTCGGTGGTGGTGGCACTTTGTTGTTTGCATTTTGGTAGATTTCCCAGTAAGCCCCAGCTGGCTGGCTGAAGGGGAAGCATCCCCGTCCCTCTCTGCTGCTGCTAACGCTAGGCTTCGACGTGTGAATTTTTATTTTCCTGTGTTTTTGACACCAGGCAATACAGTGTTCGCTATCGGGAAAAGGGGGAATCGGCACGGTGGGATTACAAGCAGGTCTCCAACCGGCGGGCACTGGTGGAGAATCTGGTGCCAGACACCATGTATGAGTTTGCTGTCCAAATCGTGGAGGGATATAAGGAAGGCAAATGGAGCGCATCTGTTTACCAGCGGACCCCAGAAGCAGGTGTGTATTCAAAGACCCTTGGGGTAATAGGGTTTGAGCCGTGAAATAGGGCTGGCTTGAGGGAAAGCCAGAATAAGTGATTGCCTGCAACAGCGCAGTCTTGGGAACATAGGAAAAGCCTTGGGGCTGCTGCCTGCATTCCTGCAGCAGTGCCCTGGCAAGGACGTTGGGCTGCTCTTGTGGTTTTATTGCCCCACAAAATGAAATCAAATTTTAAAATCGCCTTTTTCTTCCTAAGGCAAAATTTTTGCTCTCCAGGCAGGTGTATGCAATGTAGGTCACCTACTCGCATCTTCTGTGTGTGGTTGTTTCACAGCTCCTGCCAGCGCACCTGAAAATTTGGATGTCTGGCCACTAAAGGGGAAACCAACCTCTGTAGCAGCATCCTGGGATGTTCTCCCAGAGAGTGAAGGAAAGGTCAAAGGTAAGTTATCAGTCTTGTTTTTTAACCTCCTCAAGGAGCTGGTTGTCTTAAAGCCAGGCTGCCACTCTGCAGCAAACTGGAACTGCTGACTGGCCTAGGATTTTTTCACTTACTAACAGCTTATATCTGAGCAAGATTTTCTTGTTTCCAGTCCAATGTCTCTGCACTGCCACTGGGAATCCATCATCAACATGTGCCTGGGATGTCAGAGCTTCCTGGGGTGTCACACATGCATGCCTACCTCTTCTTTTGATAAGCAGGTCAAAATGAAACTTGAGAAAGATGTTTCCCAAAGGATTTGTAACAGTTAGGTAAAGAAAGTTTGAATATTTGCCAAGAAAGTGAGTGGGTTTATGTTGCTTTCTGTTTCTAGTTCATCATGGAAGGAAAGCCTCAGCTTAAGAAGCAAGTGCAAATAGTGATTTCAACAGATCTCACACACAAACTTTCTATACTGTAGTGTTATTGTGCATGATCATGAAGCTCATCTGTCAGTGGCTATTTACTTGCTTAAGATTTTTAAAATAAAGCTTTGCTGGATTTCTGCCCCTCCCCCCCTCCTTCAAAAATGAAAGGCTGATTTTTTTGACCTCTTCTGTTCTCCAGTAGTTGATGGGATTGTATTCTCAAGTTACACAAGTTTTTGGAGGACCCTTATCAGCACTGTAGTATCTCAGGATTTAAAGAAACATTTGGCCTTGAGGGAAATATACTGTGTCAATATACAAGGTCTACTTCATGTGTTCTTCAGGGCAGTGGTGGAATTCTTTCCTCTTTGAAGTCAGTAAAAGTCTTGCCAATTGCTTCAGTGGAGCTGCAGTTGTGTCAAAGGATGTTGACTTACTGGAGCGTGTCCAGAAAAGGGCAACAAGGTTGGTGAGGGGCTTGGAGCACAAGCCCTATGAGGAGAGATTGAGGGAGCTGGGGTTGCTTAGTCTGGAGAGGAGGAGACTCAGGGGTGACCTTATTGCTCTCTACAACTACCTGAAGGGGAGTTGTAGTGAGGTGGAGGTTGGTCTCTTCTCCCAGGCAACCAGTACCAGAACAAGAGGGCACAGTCTCAGACTGCATCAGGGGAGGTTTAGGCTGGATGTGAGGAGGAAGTTTTACACAGAGAGAGTGATTGCCCACTGGAATGGGCTGCCTGAGGAGGTGGTGGGGTCGCCGTCGCTGGGGGTGTTCAGGGCGAGGCTTGACAGGATACTTGGTTGCATGGTTTAGTTTAGTTGATTGGGTAGTGTTGGATGATAGGTTGGACACGATGATCTCGAAGGTCTCTTCCAACCTGGTTTATTCTATTCTATTCTAAAGAATTGTTTCTTAAAGTAGGGTCATGCAGGGACATTAGATAAAATTTCAGATCTCCAAACTTTGAGTAGTCTGTAGCTCTATGTCCATTTTTATCTGCTGTTTCCTAGATAATTGGTCCAAGTTAATAATTTTAAAGATAGCCCATATTCAAGAGCTGAACACTTATATGTGTCAAATATATAATTGTTTTTCTTGAGTATGAAATATTACAAGGCGAGGTCTTAATTTAAAACTAAATTAATTACCAAAGTGGTATTTATACCAGCTAAATGAAATCACCAAACTTTGTCTTTTGGTCTTTCTGGTTTTCAACCTTGTCTTTTTATATGTGTATACCACATATTAAAGTAATTGGAGAAAATGCCCTCCAGTAGCAATTTGAGAATTACCAGAAGTTACACCAGTGTCTCTGCAATTAAAGCAACTCATATCAAAAACCAATCCAAAGTTTACCATGTCTTCTAGTACATTCAATTACAACACTAATCCTAAACTGAACTGTGAGAGCAGGAGTAGGGTTTCTGAAGTGGCAACAAGGCCTTGCTTTGCTCTCTGCAGTGTTGCCTGGCCCTGGCTATAGTTAAGCACTGAGTGTTGGATTTTGATTTTGTTGGACAAATGTGCTGTTGTTGCCATTTGGCAATATGTGAATGGTAGCAAATGAGTGCCATTATGCAGCATGTGTGGGACAACCAGGTGATCGGGTCCAGCTGTCATGGGTTCATGAAGGGCAGGTTCTGCTCAACAAACCCGATCTCCTTCTATGACAGGGTGACCTGCTCAGTGGATGAGGGAAAGTCTGTGGATGTTGTTTACCTGGACTTTAGTAAAGCATTGGACACTGTCTCCCACAACATCCACTTTGAGGAACTGGCTGCTCATGGCTTGGATGGGTGGATACTTCTCTGGGTTAAAAACTGGGTAGATGGCCAAGCCCAAAGTGGTGGTGAATGACATTAAATCCAGTTGGTAGCCAGTCAGAAGTAGTGTTCCCCAGGGCTCAGCTTTGGGGCCAGTTCTCTTTAATATCTTTATCAATGATCTGGATGAGGCAGTAGAATGCTTCCCCAGTAAGTTTGTGGATGACACTAAGGTGGGAGGAAGTGTTGATCTGCTTGACAGTAGGAAGGCTCTGCAGAAGGATCTGGTTGGGCTGGATCAATGGGCTGAGGTCAGTTGTATGAGTTTTTACAAGACCAAGTACCAGGTCATGCACTTGGGTCACAGCAACCCCATGCAGGCTTGGGGAAAAGTGACCTGGGTGTGCTGATCAACATCTGGCTGAATGTGAGCCAGCAGTGTGCTCAGGCATCCAAAGAGGCCAACAACATCTTGTCCTGTACCAGGAACAGTGCAACTAGCAGGACCAGGAAAGTGATTTTGCACCCTTTACTCAGCACTGATGAGGCTGCACCTTGAGTACTGCATTCAGTTTTGACGCCCTTGCAACAAGAAAGACATTGAGTTGCTGGAGCATGTCCAGAGAAGGGCGGTGAAGGTGGTGAATGGTCTGGAGAACAGGCCTTGTGAGGAGTGGCTGAGGGAAGTGGGGTTATTTAGTCTGGGGAAAAGGAGGATGAGGGGAGACCTTGTTGTTCTCTACAGCTACCTAAAAGAAGGTTGTAGCAAGTTGGGTGCTGGTCTTGTTTCCCTAGTAACAAGTGATAGGATGAGAAGAAATGGCCTTAGGCTGCACCAGGGGAGGTTTTGATTGGATGTTAGAAGAAACTTTTTCACTGAAATGATTATCAAACCCTGGAATAGGCTCCCCAGGAGCTGAATCCCCATCCCTGGAGATTTAAAAGACACATAGATGTGGTACTGAGGTAGAGTTAGATAATGATTGGATTGGTTGATCTTAAAGTTCTTTTCCAACAGAAACAATTCTATGATTCTATAATATAATATAATATAATATAATATAATATAATATAATATAATATAATATAATATAATATAATATAATATAATATAATATAATATAATATAATATAATAATAGCCTGGTAGAAGTATCTTTTGTGAATACGAACCTCAGTCATCCAGGCATGAATTTTTACCTTCTGGCCTTACAGCAAAAACCCCTCTAAGCAAAAACTCATCTGGAAACACTTGCAGTAATATTGTTTCCAAGGGCTTTGGTGTTTTCATGATGATCCCCTACCTCAGACTTCTGCACTGTTAAGGTCTTTGGAGCTGGCAGAGCTGCTTTTACACCACTAGGCTCTTAAGTACAGTGCAGTGATAGCTGTATAAAGACTGTTGGAAACGTAGGACAAGAAAGTAATAAATAGCAATTAATAATATCACTTGATGTTAATACTGATCTCTTGAGTGATAATTATGTGAATAGACCATTTTGTTCACCTTCCAAGTACTTTCAGTGGGAGAGAAAAAACTTTAACATTCTTATGTGCTGTGGATGTATCTCCAATCAGCAACACAGCTGTGTGTTGTCCAGCATTGCCAGCAACTTATGTTTTGGAAGAATATTCTCTGGATCATGTGTTGTCAATGGCAAATACCATGTTAGCTGAGCAAGAAATTCAAAATTTCTTTTTCTTAGGAAGTCTAAAAGCCACTTGTGGTTCATCAACTATGACAATATGGCTATGTACTACAAAACATTTGCACAGTCTTTCAGACTAGATTTTCACAACCAGTAGGACAATGCATATTTTACTCTAAATGTTTGTGCATGCTTTCTGCCTCCAGTACATTTTTACTTTGTAGGTTTTTACTTTCCTCTGTTATTTCTAATTAAGGGCAGTTAATTTTTTCAGAGGACTCATTTTTCCCCTCTTATTAGCTGATATCCAGAAACTAGAAGAGTGTCCTGGTGCAGCACACTAAACCGTACAGTAATTGTTGCTGTAGCTTTCTCATGTTCCCCCCACCTTCCCTGGACATGTGCATGACTGTTGTCCAGCTGCTCTTGATGACACTTCACTCTGATGGGCATCGTTGCTTATGTATTTTTACAAAGATATAGCTAACATCTTCTATCATTGGCTCATTGATGTGATTTAGTTTTGTTTAAGATGAACATGTTCAACTTAACCTACGGTGTATAAGTATCTCTCTCTCTCTCTCTCATGTCTTTATACTCCAGCTGTTGACTCAGTGTGCATTGCTAGTGTATTAATTTTAGTAATGCACGTTCTAATTCATCCTACCCATACAGTCTGTCCGCTGGAAACAGGACTGTTTTCAGTTTCCTCCTTCCAACCGTCTGCCAAATCATTTCAGAATACATTCTTTCATACGCCCCGGCTCTCAAGCCCTTTGGAGCCAAGTCCATCACCTACTCTGGAGCTACAACATCAGCCATAATAGACGGTCTGCAGGCTGGCGAGCGCTACATTTTCAAAATTCGTGCAGCAAACAGGAGGGGACCAGGTCCTCAGTCTAAAGCCTTCACTGTTGCCATCCCAGCAGGTAAGCACTAAGCTGTGCACCAGTTTCATGGTCTGCCCGTTCTTACCTTGGTGCCAGTTATGTTAATTCTTACTAACTTAGCTTCCTCTGCACTCCATTTAACCTGTGGGATTTTACTTCCTTAATATTGTTTCTGGTAGCTCTTTTCATCACTATATTACCCAAAGAGGTGGGTAAACATTTGTCACTCTGCACTATGTAAAAGGATATTTTCTGGACCTTTTAATATCATAAAGAAATACCCCCTTTCCTGAATGAAAACAATGTGTGCTTCTGTTATTCAAAGACCAAAGAATACCAATACTTTGCGTCTTTGTTTGCACTATTCCTGACAACTCCTCCACTTGACATCCATTTAGTGACTTACTCAAATACCACTCGTGCTGGCTTCTTGACAAACAGATGCTGTTGTGGGGGCAGAAGATATTCCGAGTTAACTAAAAATGTGGGCCACAGATTCAGATGGGATAATGCAGCACCATGCCGTCAATATGACTAAGCTCTGCTGAAGATTTGGTTCCACTGATGTTTTTGTTGCTGCTTTTAGATACTTGATTTTAATTGCATTTTAATTCCTCTAAGTTTTACCTAAGCCACAATAGTTCCATGTAACTACCTTCCTAAAACCCAAGACTTACTCAGCCCAACTCCACAGGCTGATTAATGTGGAAGTAATTATTGTCTCCTATTCCCAGAAGTTGTTTTGATTTTGTTACCTGGCTGGTTTCTTCTCTTGCTCAGCTATTTATGCCTCTTCTGTTGTTCTAAATAAACACTTTTTTCCCCCCCCAGCTGCTCATGAGGATTCAGTTGCTCAGCAACAAACAAATACTGGAGATAATTCAGGGGCTAAAAAAATTGGGCATACTGGCTCATCTTCTTCTCAAACTTCTTCAGGTTCTTCAAAAGTCCAGCCATTACTTTCCTCTAAGCAGTCATCTGTTCGTTCACCTAGTGTTAGCGATAAAAAGAATCCTCTTTCTGAGTATAAGAATAAAATCTTGACTCGAGGAGTCCTAAGTAAATCTCAGTTACCCTCTAGGAAAGCAGGAGAACTGGAACCTGATCTCCAGTCCACTGAGGTGACAGATGATCGTGATTCCTCTCAAGAAGCTCCAACGACACTGCCAAAAGCCCAGGATCAGAGGAGAAATGTTAGACCCCTATCTCCTAGTCGGCCAGTCCATCCTGTCCTTGCCTCAGGGAGGACCTCTGTTCAAACCCACACATCAGAGGTGTCACAGCAGACAAAAACAGAGAAACGTGAGCCACCAGCACTGGTACCATCATCAGCACAACACTCTTCTGCCTCGTCTGTTCCTAAATACACAGACAATGAAACAAAGCAACTGAGGCAAAGTAATGTACCTTTGAAAACTGCTTCCCATGGTCTGCCTGCCAAAAAAAATGATGTTGCAGCTAATGTGGAAGGAAAGACAGAACCCATGGTGGTGAAAGTGTCATCTAAAACTTCAGATCCTGGCCACTTGGCTTTGCCATCAAATCGACAGTCTGCCGTCTCTCGTGATGTTGTCCCAAGCCATCCCAGAGGGTCTGGCTCTCTAAGTCATTCACATCAGCACTCTTCCAAATCAGCAGATTCCTATGCTCGTGATAGCCGTAATGAGTTTGACAGTGAAGAAACAGAGGACAGAGCAGGACAGCCCAGTTCTAGATCACAGCAAACAAGGCTTCCCTCAGGCTCCAGTTCTCGCACGTGGAAGGATTCAAAATTAGCTGCAGTGGCAGTGTCATCAAGATCTGCTGTTTCTAGTCATGTTTTACCTCACTCTCGCTCTTCCACCAGTGCCAAATCTGATGGAAAGAATGTTGATAAGAATTATATGGAGAACTCACAAGATTCAAGCTCCTTATTTTCTTCTCCACCCTCTTCCAGGCAGTCTTCTTCAGCAATCTATCCCAAGACAAGAAATCCTCAGGTTGATACTGATTCTCATCTCAGAGAGACACACAGTGAAAAGTCACCCCACACTGCCTCAGAACAACAGAGTAGAGCAGCTGCTCTGGAGAAGCATTCTCTTTTGCAGTCTTCTCTTTCTAAACATAAGCCTGAAGAGCAGGACATACAAGAGGTAAAAGAAATGCTTGCTCGATCAAAACCAGGTTTATCTTTGCCTAAAAAGATATTCCACTCTCATCTTCCGTTGGAGAAGACCTCTCACTCAGAGGCTCCACAGAGGGCACAAACCAGTCCGTCCTTACTGCATTCAAGGGGCCGGCGCCTCCCATCTCATGTCTCATCCCAGAGTAATGAAGAATTGCAGGAATATGATGATGAGGATGTAATAGAAAGCAGTGACAGAGCAAGCAGCCGCACTGTCTTTCCAAAAGAGGTGTCCCCTTCTAGGGGATTACCTGCATCTTTCTCTCAGGGAAGCTCAAGTTCATCTCTATCAAAGCGACAGCAGCCAGCTTCTCAGGTACCAAAAATTCCTCATCCAGACTCCAGTTCTGCCAGTGATGCAGCAAAAAATAATCAGAACAATCCAAGGTTGTCATCCACTTCTTCAAGACAATCTCACCCTTCATTACCTACTCGCTCAAAGGCTGCTACAAGAACAGTGTCCCAAACAGATAAAAGGTACGGCCTGTTGCCCTCAAAAACATCCCAAGCTGAACTTCCTCGAAATGTGCCTTCCTCCTCTTTATCTAAATCTCATCAGTCAGTTTCTAACAATGAGGATGATTATTACAGTGAAAATGATGAGAAAGAAGTGGAAGAGAAACCTACGTCTTTGGCAGCAAAATGGTCCCCTTCTGTTTCTAGAGGTAACAAAAACTTACACGGTGACAGTACTAATAAAAGGAAATCTTTTGACACTGTTCTACTTCACCAAGTAGGGTCTGAAGAAGAAGAGAAAGAAAAAACTCCATTAAAAATACATTCTTCTGAATCACCAGAAAGCTCTGCCATAGCATCACGGATTATTCAGTCCTCTAACAAGCACATCCCATCTAAACCAAGCTTTGTCTGGCCACGTTCTTCTACATCTACCACCACACACACTGTTTCTCCAACAGTTTCTTCTACCACTTTGTCCCCTCGCCAGCGACTGCTGAACTCCAGGCTACGGAGCTCTTCCCAACGACAGTTTACTAGACCTGCTTATAGACAAGGTATCTTGTTTCTGTTGTAGTAATCTTGCTGAATTGTGTTTTCCCTAAGATTAGCAGTTAGATGAAAAGTTCTCCATCAGAATGCAGGTTCATTTCTTTAGTATAATATATTACTTTTTATTTTTTGTGGTTCTCTGGCAGCCTAGTTTTTGAGGATGCTGCCTAATTGGTGCCCCAGACCTATGGTTCTGCAGTCTATTCTGCACAGGATCCCATGATCCACAGGGGAGGTGAAAAATTGGGAAAAGGGCTATGCTGCTATTGAGCAGTGACTTCACTGGGTGCTCACTGAAAGCACATTTGTACTCAGAATATAATAACCTCTCAGGTATATTGCTTGCTCTTCATCCTATGGATTACTAAAAGGCTTTTGTCAGTTGTATAGTGCTACCTTGCCTGTGCCTAGGCAGTAAGGTGTTTCCTCATGCTGTCCTGGCATTCTATGCTTTCTTTAATTATTTGTTAAGACATTTTCCTCTTTTTTTCTAAGTGACAGCTCAGGGCTGCACATCCCTGTTGGGGACTGCTCACATAACAGTCAGGCCCTTTAATACTGTATGGCTGTGGTTTACCCCAAATGTTAGAGGGTTGCCTTCTGGCAGAGTATGTTCTGATGCTAAGTAGTGGAACAGACGTCCATTATACACCAAGGTGTGTCACCTACTGATTCCCCATGTCACCTATGGAGAATTCCAGATCATCTCAGTGACTTTGCCAAGTGGAAATATTTTTCTGCCTCCAACACCGACATCCAAATGGTATTAAGTTACCTGAGTGGTTTTAGTAAATACCTTATGCTATATGTAGATAACAATGCTTTTTCTGATGTAGCCTCACAGTGAGGACTGTGCAGCTGGGCTCTTGTATTTCTGGGCTGTAGTCAGACTCAGTGCTGTGCAGAGATCCACCAGCTTGCATAGCCTTAAGATGGGAGTGGACCTTAAATATTACCATAGATGATGAGATGTGTGGAAGGAAAGAATAACAGATTTTTCTATGCAGGTTGTATACCAGCTTACAGGTAGCCATGCCATTGGGAAGTTAATAGCTGAGGAGTGTTCAGTTAATACATTTTTTCTTCAGTTAATACATGTATATATTTTCTTTCTTTTTTTTTTTTCTGGAGCCAAGTCTCCGAGCTACAATGTGGTAATTGCTGCCTTGTCTGAGCTGGAGGGCCTGCAGCCCGTGCCACTACTTCTCCACTTCTGAGCTATGTCTATCTGCCTCTGTAGCAGTGTTTTTTTCAGCTGGAGGGGAAACTTTTTTCAAGTTGAAAAATATTTGAATGGAGGCATTTCCCATATCCTCTCCTGTCAATTCATTACCACAGCTTTGTATAAGGATGGGACTGAACAAGTGTTACTAAACACAACCACTCAACCCACTCCTCAAATGTTTATGAAGATCACAAACATTTTAATGACTCTAGTGCTGTCTAGTGTTGCCCTGATTTCTTCAAAAGACTTGAGGGAATAAAGAGACCAATTAAACATGGTAGAAACAAACCATGAGTGTTTAACCTCTTCAGAAGAAACCATTTCAGATGTTTGTGTCAGCTGCAGGGATTTGACAGTGTCACAGCAGTTGCTCCGAGCAGAAATGAGCCTGGTTGGCTGTGTGTGGTGAGAGCTTTTTCTGCACTTGTTTACATCCAGGTCAGTCAGAAAATGCATTTCTGTGCATTCTAAAATGTGTTTTTGTAGATTGCACAACTTTCTTCAGAATCTTATGTTTTCTTCTCTGTTTCAGGTTACAATGGCAGACCTAATCTTACAACAAAAAGTGAAAATGGAAATGGAAAAATAATACCTGGTAATAGTGGAAAACCAAGTGGGCAGAGAGTAATCAATGGCCCTCAAGGAACAAAGTGGGTAGGGTGACCTTCTCGCCAAATTCAAGATGCTTTTACCTTTTATGTACTTACATTTTCAACATGAAAAGAAAGGACTGCAGTGCCTTCAGTCAGTGAGTCTGTAAAGTGAGGCTATACGCTGTTCCATCAAAATCTAGTAACACATCCTGCATTTTGCTATTTGAGCATTTTAAATTTTAAATGTCTGATTTAAAGCCTAGTGGCTTGAATTTTTAACTGCAGCATTACTCCCATAAATTTAGTGAGACTTTTTTTCCTCTAAGTCAGTGGGACTTAACAGTCCCTAGTGATGCATGGCTTGTCTCCCATGCAGTGTGAGTGGGGACTGACCAGGACAGCTGCTTTGAAGGGTGTGTTTAGCAATGCTTCTTGCAAATGCACACTCCAGGGAGAAGCTCATGAGCAGGACTATCAAAATGTAAAGTTACTCTGTAAGTGCTGCAGTGTTTTAAATATACATGCATAGGCATCTTCAAGCATTTTGCCATTTGTACAGATGACTGTTTCCAGTGGTGTTTAAAAGAGCTCAGGTGCCATTGATAGGAAAGCCTCACTATCTGCCCACATGCCCAGACCTTGTCTTCTAAAATCCTTTCTGATGAGTTTATAACAAATTGGCACAGGGAAGGAACTGGTGTTTCCTTTGTATTTGCACAAATAGTGAGCAGGATGAGACTGTGACCAGCTTCCCTGGCATCAGTACTGCTGCTTGCACACCATATGACAAATAAAGACATTAGTTTTGTGACCTCTTCAGTCCTGCTGCTTGCACACCGTATGACAAATAAAGACATTAGTTTTGTGGCCTTTTCAGTCCTGCATTAGAGGTACATGAAAAAGTGTACCAGGTATGTCATTTGGGGGAGGATTTTGAAAAACATGCCAAAAGCACCAGAAAGTGGGATACAAAGGTCCTTGAGAGGGCATGGGACATCCCTCCCTAGTCTATGAGAGGAAAGCATTGCTGTAAGCAGAACTTCAGGGACTGATCTCTTGATCTTCAGTCCCTCCTGCTACAGTCTTTTCCACAGCATCAGTTGTAAGTTTGTCATGTTAACCCAGAACTGCTACTCATGTCCTCTTCCCAGTTTCCTCCCAGCATTTAACACCTTTTGCATTTTTGTGTTCTGTGGCTCAGTGTCTGTTACCTAGGTTGAACTGCATGACATTCAGCTATTTTGGGCTGAAACAGCAGTGTGGACTGGATTTTGTCTGAAATTCTCTCTTTAATTCAATCCAAGCTCTCAGACAGATTTGTTTTATGAGACACAGACTTTTCTTCAGTCTCCTACTGCAATTAAAATCTTAGCTACTTTGTTTTCACTGCCATTTCAATCTAAATAGTTTAGCTTTTCCTTATTCCTTGATCAGGAGACATAGTTTTAAATTCTGTCTTCAAAAGAACTCAGGGTCATACTCCAATATTACAGGAATCCTCCTTGGGAGTTGTGTAGCCCAAGAAAATCAAAGGAGTTGCTCCTTTGCACATGGGATCTAGAGTAGGTGGTATCAGTATAGTTGTACAGCTCTGGAGCCCAGCTCCTGGTGGTTTGCTTTCTCCAGCAGTGATTTTTTAGTGATTACTGTATAATTAGTGACTCACTTTTAAAAGTCTCTGGGTGTTGTAGCTATTCCTCAATAATTAGGCTTGGCATCTGAATTTCTCCAAGATTCCTGTTGTGAAATTTCTTTTTACCTCATCTTGTGTGAGCTAAACTTCAGTTCATCTGTTGCTTTTAGATTGTAGATCTTGACCGAGGGCTGGTGTTAAATGTTGAAGGAAAATACCTCCAAGATTCCCAAGGAAACCCTCTCCGAGTTAAATTAGGAGGGGATGGACGTACAATTGTTGGTAAGTGACAGCTTCCTTCTTACAGAAAACAAAAAGCTACAGTTTTTGTGCATGTGGTGCAAGTCTTTGATATATTGAGTGCTTCAGGCATCCCCAGGTCCCACAGAAGCTATTCAGAGCTGCTTGGACCTCAGGTCTCCATTGAGCAGTCAGCACACTGCAGGATTTGGGGAAGTTTTGGGGCATCCTGTGGGGCAGTAGAGTACACGGCAGCAAGAATCATCTGAGTCCATCTGACTTAGGTCAGCATTAGAAAAGACTGCAGAACTTAGCCAGAATAAGGATTGATGCTTGTTTGTATCTTTGTATACATAGAGATGATTATTGCCCGCCACTGGCACTGTACCAGCCATATTTATGAGATTAATTTGCTTTTTCTACTAGAACTAACCACAAATAGTAACATCTGTAAAAACACTGCTGTTTGCATATTGGTCCACTTGTATAGATCTTTTGAATTTAAATTCAGTGCCTGCTGATAAAGTTGTTACCATGAATATTTTCTGTATCTAGAATTTGGTGTAACCGTTTGTCTCTAGTGACAGCATCTCAGCACATATTGTTGGTAGTTGACATTAGGGAGCAGAATATGGATTCATCATACTTTTTGTCAACGGTCACAAGACTGACTTAGGCTAAATGCAGACACTATTGTCATGTTGAGATTCTGGAATGAAACCTCCCTGTTTTTCCCAGGAAGTGTTTATCAAACAGCTGATAAAAGTGAAACCTACTGTGGTTTATCTGATGTTCTTTAGAACCATTTTCCAGCTTCCTTAGCCATGGCTGTTTCCTAGATAGCAACCTTCTCCTCTGTCAGCTTAGTTACAGGAAGATGTAATGACAATACAGCTTTGAGCTTGAGACAGATAAAATGTGGGTTATTTGTTTGATTTTTTCCCCTCTTCTAGATGAAATGGGTGCCCCAATGGTGAGTCCTGATGGATTACCTCTGTTTGGACATGGCAGATTTAGTAAACCTGTAGCAAGTGCACAAGATAAACCAGTAATAAGCCTTGGAGGGAAACCTCTGATTGGCCTTGAAATGATTAAGAAAACAACCACTCCCCCAACTACTACTACAATACCCCCAACAACTACCACAACAACTACTACAACCACTACAACTGTTGCTACAACTACCACCACCACTCCTGAACCAACCACCACTGAACCACCAACTGAGAAACCACCCCCAACCTGTCCCCCAGGCACCTATGGGCAGTATGATGATGAGGGCAACTTGCTGTTGGGAGTTGATGGCCTACCAGAGTGCAGTGCAGAAGGTAACTTCCTTTTGTGCTTTTTGAAATTCTTTGGTTGTCTTGTTTCTTGTTTGTACAGTGCAGTTACACAAATGTGAAGTGGGAAGGAATCTGCCTCTGAAGACTTTGGTCCATGTGATAAGGAGATGAGACTAGCGCAGCTGAACAAGGGTTTGGGTGTTAAATGTTTTGGGGTTTTTGACTGGGAAATGTTGACTTTCCCCAAATCTGAAGGTTTTCATAGAAATATGTTGATTCCAGTAAAAATGTTGCCTTGTATTGGATCCTGTCCTATCATGTAGGCTCACACACATGAGCACTCACATATAAGGAAGTTGTCACTCCAGTTGAGGCCAGGGAAACATCTGAATGCATTGAACATTTTATTTCATATTCATTTCCCATGATAAATTCTGAAAAGTCTCTTTTGAGCCATGGTGGAATCAGCTTTTGTGAAATGAGATTCTTGTTCTCTTGCAATAGAGATTGGCAGAAATGTAGCACAACACAGATGAAGCTGAGGAAAGACAGCCCTGGCTCTGCACAAATAAGGCAAAGGGTTATACATTAATTTCTTCTCATTAGAAAAAATAAAATGGTGTGTGTCATGATTTACCTGTTGCAGTTACACAAGCTTAGGAGATGGTGCCAAACTGAAATCCAAAGTGAACAAATACAAACATACTGGAGACATTGGGCATTGAGCCTGTTCCTACCATGCTTTACCCTTTCATCACCTGAATGTTGCATTGCAAACCAGTTAGCTGGTGACTTTGCAAAACCAGATCAGGGGGCACCATAGCAGTCCTTATCCTTTCCTCTTGTAGGTAATCCCCAATTCAGTCTACAAATGGGCAGCAGCGCATGGCCATAACCCAAACATCAGGTTGGCATCTGCCAGCTGCATAGACAGTTTTAGTGGGTAAATGAAACTCTCCTCACATTTCCCCCATACATCTGTATCTTTGAAGCCAAAGTAGATTTACTAGTGGTTGAGTAAATGGTCTAGGAAGCTGAACTAGTGCTTTGAGGAGTGTAGAGATATGCACAGACGTATCCTCAGCAACTCTCAGTGAATCTCAGGATGGCATCTTTGGAAAGGATCTCAGAAGCCTAAGACTGAAAACTCCCTTGCCATCTCCTCTGGGCAAGTAATGAGTCAAAGATGTTAGTGCTTTGTACAAGTGGAATTACAGTGACTGATAGTGTTAACATTTACCTAGCAGCCCCATATTTGACAGAGGATTATTTATAGAAGTATGCTTGCGTATGTACACATGCGTGGATGTGTACACACACAAATAGATGTGACCATCATTGTTAGATATTTCTTTGAAGATTTTAGGTTTTCCCCTTGGTGTTTTCATAGTTCTTAATTGTATCTATTAAAGTGTTGCAAATATTATTATATATGGTCACTGTGGTATGTTAAAAGTTGCGTAAAGGGGACCATGATTTTTGGTAGAGTCCCTGCCATTCCCACCAGCTCCTTTCACTTGTCTTAAATGTTGCTTATATCATGTAATATTTCCGCTCTTTGGACTGTGCCATTTGATACCTGAAGGACCTCTTCTGAGCGTAGATAACAACAGTAATAGTTTATTAAATATGGCTGACCATAAACTCCAGAAGCTGAACAATAAAAAGCTTTGCAGTATTATTCTTAGCTGAGTTGTGGTTGGGGAATTTTCATGTGATTTTTATGTTCTCCTTGAATTTTACTTTGCTTTCTACCACATGGGTTTCAGCAAACTGGAACTTTGTTAGAGGTGTGAATGAAAACTAGTGTTTTACACAGGCTGTCTTGAATGAGAATTGCCCTGAAGTCACTCCTGAACTGCCTGGCATTTTGACAGTGTGCAAATGAATCACAGACTGAAAGGACAAGATAGTGCCAGATTTCTTATCTGTTGTGTAGCTTGAGCTATATTTGTACCTACCTGACAATTAGGAAAGTTTATCAGAAGAACAATTATTAGGATTTTTTTTATCTTCTTTTTTTTTCCTTTATTTTTCCTTTTCATCCTGTTAACCTGCCTCAGCATTGGATAAATAGAGCAAAATGACCTGCAAAATTACCTCCTCCATGGAAGAACTTGCTTAAGAAAGCATCTTTGTGATATTTATTCATTGATGGCTGTATTTGTTTAACTAGTGCAGTGTCTATTTCAAGAGGGATAAGCAACTACTATTTGCACTATCAAAACATTTAATGCAGGTTTTCCTAGACCATTTCCAAATCATGTTTCTATGCTGCCTTTCCCTTTCTTCTGAGTCTGGAAATTACTCTCAGCCATTTAATGAAATAGTTTTTCTGCCAAAGCTTGGTATTTGTTGCTAAGTCCTTTACTAACAAACATCTGGGGGCTGCAAGTGCCAAAACCCACTGCCAAATGTTCTACTTAATCTTTCACAAATTCACTTGCTTTCTGCCAGGATTTTTGCTTGATCCAGTAGAATTTATTGTCAGCATTTTACTAGATTCGGCAGTCTTTATCTTTCAAGAAGGAGTTTCACCATACACACATGATTTGTCAATGAAATCAGGTAAAATTTTTTCATGAACTGGCAAGGAAATCAATGTTGGAGTCTTATACATGTGTGATAAAATCAAGTGGTGGGTGTTCAGTCTGCTGTTCTCACAGATGCCAAAGACTGGCAAACGGTCATAACATGATTTAGTCTCGTTTGGTGCAGGCAGGGTTCACTGAAGAGCTGCACCAAAGGGTAATGAAGCAAGCTGGAGAACTGCTGGAGAACAAGTTGGTGCATGTACAGAAAATTATACAATGAGAGATATTTTACCCCTATCATGACCATGCCACAGATAACTAAAGAAGCACAGACAGTGAGGTAGAAGAGACAGAACAAGTACAAAAATAGAGAATAATATTTGTTTTCCTGGGTTGTACATAGGCCAAAGCCTGACTAGCAAATAGATGTGAATGAGTTGAAATGTGCTCATGAAGGACTTCAAATTTCTGCATATCTGAGCCTTTTGTTTAATTTGGTGTAGTCAAAGGTTAAGTGCATATATTATAGATGTTGGTTATGGTAAGAGCATCTGCAGAATTCAGCAAAGGATCTACTTGTCACTGCCTACCCCAAGGGAAGTCAAGTGACTTCCAAGTAGATCATCTCCTGAACAGTGGCTGCAGAAATCTACCATGAGAAAATGTCAGGTTTTGCTGTATGAAACTCTGTGGCCGTTTGACGCTGTGCCTTTAAGGAAGGGGCACACTGGCTAAATGTTTGTAAAATATTTTGGTATTCTAAACGAATTTCATTGGTAGGATTGTGGGAGGAGAGATTGGACCCAGGGGAGTTGGGAACTTTCTCTCAGTCTTCCTTCCTTCACTGTCCCTCTCGGCTGGATCTGCTTCTGGGCTTCTTGCCAAAAGATAAGATACTAACTCCCTGTGCAAGGCCTTTATTCCTTTCCTGCCCTGTTAACCGTCCTCGTCTCTTCTTCTACCTCCTTTGGGGGAGAAGGGAGGTAGGGGGTTGAAGGGGGCACAGGGGGAAGCCCCCTCTGTGGGGGGTCTGGTTTCTGGTTGAGTTCATTTGCTGTATATTCCTGTATATACTGTAAAATACCTGTATTTGTTGTGTTACATATAATCTGTTTCCTTGTAAAATATAATCTCATTTCTCCGACTGGGTTTAGCCGTGGTCTCTTTCTCAGTGGGGGAGGGAAAGCAGAGCCTTTCCTTTCAAACCACCACAAACTCTGACAAGAATTAATCTATTTCCTGTGTTTTTGAAGCTTATGTTGGTATCAACACCACTTGCTTATTGTATTAGGAAAAAAAGCAAGTAAGTCTTGTACAGTAACTGTTGGTTCTAAGTGAAAAAAAACCTGCAAAATGAATATTTATGAACTGTTTGACCTTAGCATATGAGATTTTACTTTGTTTGTATTTCTGGCTTGGTAAAAATAACATCATTGCTTTCATATAAAGTGTTAAAGGAACATAGTTTCTGTGTAGTATCCAGAGGTCAAAGCTGTCTCTCATGTCTTTGCTCATGAACTGGCATCTCCTCAGCCCTAGCATTTCGTTGAAGACTTCTGATTGTACCTGAAGTGGGTTCCAGCACAATACTGTTCCTTTGTTTGCATTGCTTTTCATGGCTAATACTACCCCTGTATACTCTATGGATTCTCTGCATGATGTGGAGAAATTAATTTCTCCAAGACTGCAGGGAAGCCTTCTGGGTTCACAAGATAAGGCACTTGATGGTTGGTATATCTGGTGCTGGATACATGATCTGCAAAGATATTGAGATAATATTTAGGGATAAGTATCTGAGAAGTTGTGGCTACATTTCCAGTGGTATTGGGGTGGGTTGGGAGGCTGTTTTTTATGTGCACCTCACACACATCTGTTAGCTGGTCATTTGTTACTGCAGTATGCAGAATTAACTGTCTCTGGCTCTTATACAGAAACTAGGCAGTTACCTTATTTCTTTACATATCAACTTGCTAAAGATTTTTTATTTTACTGGGAGGGTAGGGGTGAGACCATTCAATCTTATAACACTTTTTTTCCCTTCTCCTTCAATAGATATATTCTCAGGACTGGATTCAGATGTGACAGCAACTACGGAGGCATACGTGATATATGATGATGGTACTCATTAACTGAAAGTCTATTGCAAGTGGCATGTTTGGGGCTGGTTTTTCCTCTGTCTTCTTTCTTCAGAATTGGGTTTGAGGGGGCACGCTGGTGAATGGCAGCTTAATCAAGTGGTGGTGAGCTGAAAAAGCTTTCCAGAGTCCTGCATCATATGTGAAGAGCAAAAGTGCAAAAGCACTTTCAGGATGAGAAAGTCCCTTTCTGTCAGTCCTACAATGTAACAGGAACCTATTGTGGAAATAAGTTGCATTCAGAGCTGGGTCATACCATCACTGCTTCAACCCTACGTACACTTTCTCCAGTACAACTTCTGACTCCAGCCCAGTCAAAGTCAGTGAACTCTTCTAAAACAGAAAATGCAAATAACATCTGAGCCATGGAAACTTGAAATACCTTAGTGAGTTGTTAGCACTCTACAGCGCTGTGATTTTTTAATTTTTAAATGTGTAGTCTGTGTTTAGAGTATAAAACATACAGAATGAGATCATCTACATATAAAATCATTATTCTGATGAATTTGTGTGGAATTTAAATGAAAGAGATTTGAAATCAGATAAAAGGAGGCAAGAGAAAGATTTTTGTGTCATTGTATGAATGCTGTCTTGGTATTATAATCCAAGACACAAAACTTAGCTGAAGAGGAAGCCTCAACTTTCAGCATTTAATTATAAGATTGCATAGGGAATGCAAATTCCCAATTACTGGAACTAGCATTCACTTCTGATGTTCTACTTCTTTTAATCCTCAGAGTCTTGCTCCTGCTCTTGCATATTAAAATGGATAAACACACTCAAAGTTAAAGCTTTTTTGTTAGAATTTATGGCTCCAGAATAATAAAAATTTCCTCTTTGTGAATGCAGTGCTGACATCTTAAGCCAAAGTACCATCAACAAAAGCAGACAAGGATTTTAGAAAGAGAGTGCAGATCTGAGAGGAAGATATCATAGACTTTTGTGCTTTTTATTCATATCACTTCATACTGATGCCAACACTTACAGTTTAGGGAGTACAGTATGGACTAAAATTGTACAAGTCCTACTTCACATGTTCCTTACATCCCTGTGAAAATGGGATATCATTAAAACTCAGGTCTTTTCCCAGGCCTCCCCTTAGGTGCAGATCATCTGTATTTCAAAGGGCTCTGGTTTTAACAGGATTGAGTGTCAGGGAGGATTAAATATCAGCAGATTTGTGTAGGCCAGTTTTCTTTCCCTTGTGGCCATAATGGGACTACAAATGGCAAGTACAAGACTCTACACCTCTTAAGTTGCAGGAAAGTTTAAGAGCAGTATGAACCAGCTCTAGTACATTAGGATAATAACAGAGTTGTGTTAACCCCCTTTTTTTTTTTTCATTCCTTTGGCATCTGAGGGCTGTGGCCAGGTATTCAATTACTGTTCCATCTTCTCTTGGGGCTTGTGAGAGGAGGTGGAAGACTAAGCACATTCAGGATATTGTGGTATGAATGCATTAGTTTATTGTCATCCTTTTACCTGTGTGAGTGGGGTCTAAATCAGTAATGACAGTAGTATTCTAAGTCAAAGACTTTGTGCTCACTATTCCTGTGCTTGATAGAAACACTTGCAAAGCTGAGGTGTGATGAATCCTGACTTAGAAGCTTATAAGGAATTTGTGGCGGCTAGGACAGGGTGCATGCCGCTCCCCTGGGGCCGTGGCTGGTTACAGAAATGTTAAACCAAAATAACATGAAGAAAGCTAACACTTTTGTTTTATGTTTCCTCTGAAGACTATGAGTTTTTTGAGAGCACTTTGCCACCAACCACCACCACTGTGACCAGCACCACTGTCACCACCACCACTGCTTCTACAATGACAGAATCTGAAGTTGTCTATCCAGAGACTAGTGTTGTTGGCACTGGCCCTTTGTCAGAATATGATATTGCTGGGAAGAAACGATTCACTGGTAAGGATGTGCTTTGGTTTGTGTAGCTTACTACTTGTGCTGTGAAGAATTTTTGTTTTAGCAAGGTCATCCCTTAATCTGAGACCATGTGCAAACACCTCCAACAGACTACTGTGTGATCCTTGTAAGAACTGCCATTTGGGAAACCCAAACAGTAGTGCTTTGATGCTTCTGTGTTTACATGTGGACCTATGCTGATTTTGCTGAAGCAGTGCAAGCCTCTTTGTATTCTTTCAGAGTAAGCGCTCTGCTTGATACTCTGCATTGCTTTTGGTTTAGCTGAAATTGAGAGCAAGAGCATTGGTTCTGGTGCTCAGTTTGGCTCAACTGCATCATTTTAAGTTCACATTAGTAATTAGTGCAAGTATCTTCTGGGAAACCTGATTTTTTTCCACTGACCCATGCAACCCCAGTGACTTCGCCAACCTTGCACAGGCACGTGTCAATGGTGTGCTTCAAAGTCACGGAATTAATGTAATTTTGGATAGAAACTTTACAAAAAGTAAAAGCAATAGAGATAAATTTCACTTTGCTGTTTATATCATTGCTGAGTAGAAGAAACTTACTGAAGAAGCCCCCAGTACATTGCCATGAGCCATGAGACTGGCTTCTGTATGTGAGTCACTCAAGTGTGTAGGTAGATGTTGCAGATCTGACTTAAGAGCAACTCTGCTTCTTTGTCAGAGAAGCAGCTGGGGGCCAGACTGGAGGGTTTTGGAGGTGGTAGAACACTGTAATCCAGCCTTCACCCCAGCCCTTTATGAGTCTCTGGCATTTGAACATGAGCTGCTGGCTCACCTGGCATTTCAGATGGGAGTTCAGGGGATGGACAGTCAGTTTTTACTCATGTTTTACCTTCTCTTGAAATATCCCCAAGCTTCACATGGCTTATAATGGGGCTTTGCTGCTGGAATATATGATTTGTTTTTCTATATACCAAGACTTTTTTCAGTGCATCTTCAGTTTCCCCGTTCAAACAATTCCATGAGGTTTCTATTCAACTCTCTCACTGACAGTGCTTCTTGATTCATTTAGCTGGAGAGGCTAAAATTAACTTCATTGCAAGATCTGGAAAAAATCCCTTTAGGGCATGAAATCCAATAAGATAAACCAAGAACTGTTGGTTTATGAACATTTGAAGGCACTAGGGAAATAATATTACCATTTCAATGAATTGTATTATTGCAACTGAATAAACATTTCCAAAGCAAGTTTTATAGTACTTACTTTGAATGTTACAGTGACTTTTAAGGCAATAAAAAGACTGTTTAATCTTTTCCTGAACTGAAGTGCAATTCCAGTCAGTGTAAAGCTTTTAAAAATAGAAGTTACAGGTTGGGAACTCATGCCTGGAAGGTAAGGTCTTATGACTCCTGGCCCCTTAGTACCCTGGGGACCACAGCAATAATCCCTTCATTTAACCTGGTCAGACTTCACCTTGGAATTAGTCTTCTCATTCCCTCTGTTGTTTCAGTTCAGCTTCAGGATGTTTATTTAAAAACAAAGTGCTTTGACTTGTAAAGTCTTAAGATGACCTAAGGCCCTGGCAGAGATCTGTTCCCATGTGTGGAAAGGCAGAAAGTTTGGGTGACTTCTTCATTCCACCTTCCAGAGCAGCTGGAAGTCCTGCAGTCAGACCACTCTCTTATGCCTCTCATAGCAAAGATGATCATTCTGTCTTTGCATAAATGGGATCCCATTCCCCTGGCTCATCAGGCGAATTGAGTGTGAGCCAGACTTTATTGGCAGCAGTGAACTGTCTCTGGGCTGGAAGGGGAGAACTTTTAAAATGCTTCACAAAACTTGACTCTCTTCTTTTCCAGAATTTTACAGTCTGTGTGCTACCTACAAACGTCTGTACCTGTGGTACCTACAAAACTGCTAACTAAATGCCCCTCCTCCCCTGTCTCTTCCAGCTCCTTATGTGACCTATCTCAATAAAGATCCAGCAGCCCCCTGCTCCTTGACAGAGGCCCTGGAGCACTTCCAAGTGGAGAGCCTTGATGAAATCATCCCTAATGACCTCAGAGAAAAAGAAATGCGTCCACTGAAAGCCCCTCACAACATCACTATTGTGGCTGTTGAAGGCTGTCACTCCTTTGTCATTGTGGACTGGGCCAAACCTTCTCGAGGAGACATGGTAACAGGTACACACCTGAGAGCTGCTGTTCTGATTGGGTAGTGGGGAGAGGGAAGGTTTTCTTAAATGGCCATTTTTATCTTAAACTGAGCCAACAGCCTGTGAAGTTCTCACTGCAATTTTCTGAAGGAGGTGAGCTACTTTCTGAGGAGTGAGAAGCTTGCTCTGTTATCTCTCAGTGCCAGACTAACCTGCCCATATTGGTCCAGCTGTCTTATGATTTTGGCACTGAATATGCCAGTGGTTCAGAAGGCATGGCTACTTGCCTGGATGGTAGCTATGATAGCACTTTGCTCGACTGAGCCCTTCTACCCCCAGGTAGTGCCCTCAACTCCACTACAGGCACCTCCCAAGCCTACCTTTGGTGCATTTCACACTTGGCTTTAGTCCACTCTGAGCAAAGGTGACTGCATGACTGGAGCCAATCTGAGTCCTGCTTGGCTGTCAGTGTGGGTACTGGAGCAGTCTGTATGCCTGTAGAGGGGCTTCTCATTTGGCAGCTCTCAACTCTGCACTTCTTGTAGGAAGGCTTTCAGAGTTAATTATCTCAGGTGGAGTCTGTGGCCCAGGCTATGCTTATCTTCTTTAACTGAAATTTTGCTCAACTATCAGTCTGATAAGTGAGGTTCAGAAATGGAGAATATGTTAAACAAACATGTTAGCATCCTTTAATGTCTTTAGACTTTTTGAGAGCCAGAGAGAAGCCTAACTCACTTCAAGAATGAATCTCAAAAATTATTGGCAAAACAAGTAAATAATCAAAATATTTCAGGAATTAATAAACCCCTGTTTGTCAGTGGACCCCAAAGATCTGAAGTAAGTGTGGGTGACAGCCATGGCAGAGAGGTGGGAGCTGAAGCAGTGGGGTTGCAAAGGTAGACAGTGACAACTTGCACAGGCTATGTGGTGCCTGTCCCACAGCCTGCATCAGGAACAGTGTGGCCAGCAGGAGCAGGGAGGTCATTCTGCCCCTGTACACTGCACTGGTTAGGCCGCACCTTGAGTACTGTGTCCAGTTCTGGGCCCCTCAGTTTAGGAAGGATGTTGACTTGCTGGAACGAGTCCAGAGAAGGGCAACAAAGTTGGTAAAGGGTTTGGAACACAAGCCTATGAGGAGAGGCTGAGGGAGCTGGGGTTGCTTAGCCTGGAGAAGAGGAGACTCAGGGGTGACCTTATTGCTCTCTACAACTACCTGAAGGGAGGTTGTAGCCAGGTGGGGGTTGGTCTCTTCTCCCAGGCAGCCAGCACCAGAACAAGAGGACACAGTCTCAGGCTGCACCAGGGGAGGTTCAGGTTGGATGTTAGGAAAAAGTTCTATACAGAGGGAGTGATTGCCCATTGGAATGGGCTGCCTGGGGAGGTGTTAGAGTCACCGTCATTGGAGGTTTTCAGGAGAAGACTTGATGGGGTGCTTGGTGCCATGGGTTAGTTGTTTGGGTGGTGTTGGATTGGTTGATGGGTTGGATGCGATGATCTTGAAGGTCTCTTCCAACCTGGTTTGTTCTATGTACTCTATGTATTCTGTGTATGTATTTCACCCTTCAAGGCTGTTAATACAGTAGCTTACTGAGTGCAGTTTACATTATATTTTCCTTTTTTCCCCAAAATAAACTCTGGTATTTCTATCTATATCAGTTTCTGCACAGTCAGTGTATCATTTAAAACAGTGAATGGGTTGACTCTGTCTTCTTGCCTTTGATGTGTTTTGAATAACAATTCATGTCTGGGTACCATCCTCTGATGTCATGTTCCACCATTATTAATGACAGAAAATTCTTGTAGCCTGGTGTTTTGCAGGAGAGTTAGGTATTCAATCACTTTCACATTCAGAAATACTTCCACTCCTTTTGACCTGCAAGATGTACCACAACCTTCAGGGATATCAGTTATTTGAAACTAATGTAGAATCCTCACAGCTCTTTGTCTTTTCTTTGTACAGGCTATTTGGTTTACAGTGCATCCTATGATGACTTCTTAAAGAATAAGTGGTCAACCAGAACTGCAGGGACTACTCATCTGCCAGTTGAGAACCTGAAGCCAAACACAAGGTAAGGATTTTATCCATGCTTTTTCTGTTCTGCGAGGGGCATAAAACAAATGTTGAGAATTGTCAATCAGTTTTCTTGGCCTTTGTATAAATGTTTACCTCTCTTCTAGATTTTTACTCATCCTGTTTGACAGTAAATTGTTTTAAAAACTGAACAGCTACTCACATGATATCTTCACAGTATTAATCATGGAGCAGATGACTGTGTGTACATGCATATATGATTATGCATACAAAAACGCATTTGGGTAACAGAGAAAGTCTTATTTTTAACATGTGGTTTTTAGTCTTATGCATGATTGAATCAAATATTGAGAGGAAGAGTATACTAAGATATTAAGGGCAACAAAGCTGGGGAGGGGTTTGGAGCACAAGCCCTATGAGGAGAGGCTGAGGGAGCTGGGGTTACTTAATCTGGAGAAGATGAGGATCAGGGGAGACCTTATTGCTCTCTACAACTACCTGAAGGGAGGCTGTAGACAGGTGGGGGCTGGTCTCTTCTCCCAGGCAAACAGCAGAACAAGAGGACACAGTCTCAAGCTGTGCCAGGGGAGGTTTAGACTGGATGTTAGGAAGAAATTCTTCATAGAGAGAGTGTTTGCCCATTGGAGTGGGCTGCCCAGGGAGGTGGTGGAGTCGCAATCACTGGAGGTGTTTAGGAGGAGACTTGATGGGGTGCTTGGTGCTGTGGTTTAGTTGATTAGATGGTGTTGGATGATGGGTTGAATGGGTTGATCTCGAAGGTCTCTTCCAACCTGGTCTATTCTATTCTATTCTATTCTATTCTATTCTATTCTATTCTATTCTATTCTACTCTACTCTACTCTGTTCTATTCTATTCTATATATCCTTGCCGTGATATGATGTGGCCTTTCCCACATACTTGCATGGCCAAGATTTTATACCTAAGGGGTGGAGGGGAGAAGTGCCACTTTCTGGTATGTTTTCACTGTCTGTTCACACAAATCATACTGGAAGAGAAGGCTTTGTCATACATAATGTTGCTGTGGCAGTTGTTCAAAAGTTGGTTTTGCAGGAGCTTTAGGGTCTTGCAAAAATTCTCACTGAAATGGCAGAACAAGAACACGTGCCTTGTGTGGTATTTGAATAATTTATGGAAATTGGGTGGGAAAAATCAGTGCAGTGCAGCATTTGGGTCTTTAATATGACCCAGAATATTTTTTCTGACCACATTACCGTGCTTTGCCACACAGGACTGACTTTAGCGTAGACTCACAAAGTCCTTGTGCCTGCAGCTGATCCTGAAACATCCAAGCGGAACGAAATCACAGTATGTGCTAAGATGCAGGTGTTGCTCCCCTGCCTTGTCCCCAGAGATTTGTCTCCAACCAAAGAGCTCTGACAACATGACAGCTCTTTGGGAGAGCCAACACCAGAGCAACTTCAGCAGCAGTTCCTCAGGCAGTTGCACCAGGAGTACATCCGTCAGATGCAGTGTTAAAGAGCCGTGGGATTAACAAGGTGTGTGGAAAGGCAGAAGCAGCACACACAGGACACCCAAAGAGACAAAAAAGCAGAAATAAGATGTCACAGGAAAAAAATTTTGCCATCTTATCCTTACCAGTTCTGTCTGCAGTGCTGTAAGTCACACACTTCATGAGGCTTTTCCTTACATAATCAAGAGTTTTAAAAAAGACAAACAATTCTGAAGGTTAATAATTTAGACCCCAAGGTGAGTTCTTTAATGCAATTTCATGATGCATTAAAGCAATATTGCTTGCACAGTAGAGAGCTATAATTGTATGCTCTGCATCTGCTGGTATCCTTCTTATAAAACATCATTGTTACAACTGTATGGAGGGAGGTGTGTGGCATTTTTTTCTGTGGGTTTTAGCTGTTATAACAAGAAGGCAGAGGTCTGAGATCTCCTGAACTCTCAGATAGTGAGGAAAATGGATGCATACCCTTCTGCCTTTGTACGTCCATGTCCTTGTGACTTGTGGATGCTCTTTCCGTAAACCTCTCTCTTCCTGTTGCTAGTTGCAGTTCCTGCTTTAGCATCCCAGACTCCAGTACATCCCCTGCCCTTTTCCTTTTCACCAGTTTTCGCTCCTCCACTCCTCACACTGCACCCCCACTGGCCAGGAGGCACTGCTTGAATGTCCTGCTCTCCCCTAACCAGGCTCTCTTGTCTCTTGCTCCTCTGTTGTTTCCACCTTCCAGCTGCAGCTCCTCACCTCTTCACTGTCTTTCAGTCAAGTCTCCTTTTCCCGCTGCTCCAAGGACAGTGTTCAAATACAGTGGTAGCTCTTTGCTTCTCATGCCTGTCACCTCAAGGACTCTATGTCATCAGAAAAAGCTGTTGCAGTGAAGGCACCTAGGAATGCTGTGGCTGGTGTTCTGGCCGTACTCAGTGCAAAGGAACTGGTGGGAGCTGAGCTGCCAACCTGTGATACTGAGATCTGCTGAGATGTACATTAACTCCAGGCTTCAGAAGGTCACAATTTGTCTTTATTTGAATGGAAGAGTAAAGTTTTAAGTTCACACATCACCATGAACCTAGGTAACTCTTATGTTAAATATTAAAATTCTATTTCAAAATAGGGAGGCTCAAGCCAGTACTATTTGTTTCAAGCTTATTTCCTCGGCATCTTACTGAAGAATGGTATAATCCATTGGCATCTATTGTACACTCTGTGGAAGCACTAATGGCTTCATGTGGGGTCTAGGGTGGAGAAGACAGCTTCTTTACCACAGAGAAGTGTGTATTGGCCAATCTAATTCAGATTCTCCAGACCCACAGACTGAATTGATTGCATATTTTTGGTCCTAAAAATAACTGCCTAACCACCGAGAAAAGACTCCATGCCTAACTAAGAAAATACAGTGTGAAATTAGTCTGAAAATGTTGTGTTTGCATTCTTAGTGCATTCTGTGAGAAATCTCTGATTAAGTTGGATTTACTGTATGCAGATGACTGCCGAGCATCCAATGAGGGGCTGTTGCTGGTGCAGTCTTGCAGCATGTGCAAGCATATCAAAAACAGGTTGGCATCTTGGCAGAAGTCAGCCCCAGAGAAGGTTTGAAGCTGTCAACATACTCTGGAAAACATCTGCATGGTGTTCAGGTTTTACAAACGAAACGGAAGTCTATGTCATAAATGTTCTTCCGAGGCCTGGCCTAACCTCCATTTTAGAAGTGAAAGTTTTTCTGTTGGCAAAACTCTGGTCACCCTCAGTGGGCACAGGAGATGCTTCTTTGTGACATGAATATAAATGCTAAAATTATTTTAAAACTTAGTAAATCTTAAAAGCAGCAGTCTTGACAATACCCCTTCCCTAACCTTAATCCGTAGCCATCGCGGAAGACTAATGCAAAGGGCTGGACAGCATCTCCTCAACCACTAAATCCAGTCTCCTGCAGTCACAAACATAATCCTCATCACAAACATTTAAGTCTCCTTTTTGAGCATGGTTAGGCTTTTTCCTGCCTTTTTGCAGGAAAGCTGTGTCAGTGCCTGATGGGAGTGGCTAGATAGCTTCATGATATAAACCGCCATCCTTCACCACCATATCTCCACATCTCATCAACTCTTCTTACCTACTCACTTGCTTTTTGTTCCCTCCTGGAACGTTTGCATGCTACCAATTCCAGTGTTGTATAGAGCATTTCACAGGAGGCTCTTGAACATTTATTCAAGGGCTCACAACTGCAAATGGAGCCTGAATCTTCTGGAGGCCAAGTGCACCAAAAATTTCTGTTTCCTTGCTGTATCTTTGTTAAAACAAAGCCCTCTGGACATCCACCCTAGCTTTCACCCAGTGTTGGCAGCCAGTGGCAGCCATCCCACTGTCCCTGTGGCTGGCACACTGTCGTGGTGCTATGGCTTCCACACTGCCGTCTGCAGCACTTGTGGACAGTCACTGTGCGTTCTATGGCTGGCTGGCATCCCACCATCTCAGCCTGTCCCTGGGTGGGGTGCTGGGCTGGGGTTCCATGCAGTCATGCCTTTGGAGAGGCTGAAAAAAGGATTTTACAGTTGTTTCTTGTAAAACAGCTGCTTTCCTAATTATCATGGTGAGTGATTATCTCACTTTGTGGCTTTGAGTGCCAACTATTTAATTTCAACCAAAGAGAAACACCTTGAATTAAGTCATAAAATCATTTTGCTCCAAGTGACAGGTATGGTGATAGGATTAGTCTAAATGAATAAAAGCATTGCATAACCACTGCCCCATTGCAGTTCACTATGTCCTTTCATGACATGTTAGTAGAATTGGTATATAAGATCTCAAAGGAGGTTTAGTCTTAGGAGGAAAATCTTCTTTCTTGTCTGTACTGAAAGTGAACAACAAGCCGCATTCCGCCCTTTACAGTTGTGATTCTTCTGTGCCCATGGGTAGCAATTCATTGCAATGCTGCCTAAGCAAAGTGTATTGAAAGCACAGTCAATTTCTATTTTGCCAATTCTGTTCATATATTTATACGATGAAGAACGGTCAAATTATACTGGTCTGAGACTTCCTGGCAAATTCAGCCGCTGAAGAATTCAAACTAATGAAAACATCAGATGCCTGGAACTAGAAAGGCTTTGGCAATTTCTTTGTTTGTCATGTTTGGGAAAGAAAGAAATCCTGACTGCATTATTTTATTGACATTCTTAATACAGCAATCATAGCATCATCTATGTTTAAATCACAGGTCAGTAAGTCATGAGACCTGGCTCTCTTTCTGGTATGACTAGAGGCTTCTTGTGTATATAAAAGCTTAGAAACTGATTTTCCAGTTTAGCAAAGGGAAATGTACTCATAACTTCATTGCTGTATTTTCCAAACAGGCAAGCAGCTTGAACAATCACATGTCCCAGACAGGCATCTAAGTATTTAACAGAACACCTGAGGGCACGGTTGCCCTGATTGCATAGATAATCAGTTCCTGTGTAATGTGTTAGTTAGAAGACTGCACGTTTTTCCCCACTTAAATGTGTACATGAGGTACTTGGACTGCTTCTTCCTATTTCATATGTGAATCATCTCACATGTATCTCAGGGGAACATTTTGAAACCATTATTAATACACACATATTAAGAGTGCATTGAAAGGGTTGCTCAGAAGGTTCCACTGTGTTGTAAAGGTGGTATCTAATTATACCTCTGTGGAAGCAGTGGTAAGTCAAGCATCCATACAGATGTTTTCACTATGCTTTGAAGCATTACAGAAAAGGCATGATCTGGAAAACATTTTTCTCATGCTCTTCTGAAATAGTTACACCAAGTGCTGGGCTAAGCCAATACAGCTTGGTGCTGTGCTGCATCTGTTTTGGGAGCCAGCATGAGGAATTATGTCCCATGTGTCCCTGTGGTCAACTTGATGCTGTCAATCCCTGCCCCAATCTGGATCAAGAAGGTATGAGTGGGTGAAAGGGGTGTGGATGGATGCAACTGTCCCCTGAGAGCATTTGCACCTCAGGGGCTTAAACCAAAGCTCTTCTCAGGTGGTCAGTGGTAGAGTGGCACACGGAAGGCTTTTTGCCTGCCTTCTCATCTTTCTCCAGCCATGCTAAATGCTCAATTGCTGTGTCCAAGAAATCAAGGTCAACAGTTACAACCACAGGCAAATATTTCTTCTAGCAAGAGGATTGTGCTAGGCATAAGCAAAACACACAGCCTTGCTAAATTTCACTGTTTAACGTGGTTTCTTTTTGCTGCAGTGTGTGTGGCTTTTAAAAGAAAGTTATGAGTCACATAGTCATTAATTAATTAATTATAGGTAGAAGCTGAGACAGTTTCTATGATTCTATGATTCTGGTGTGAGCTGTGGGACCCAGCTCACATGGGGTATGTCCCCCATGCAGGGGTGTGAACATGTACTGCGCAGGGTCTGACCATGCATGTACTCCAGGTCTGGCACAGACATGAGGTGAGGATCATGCCACAGATGAAGCCCAGAGTTTTTCAATTCCTGTATCTTGCACACTGATCTTACCTAGAGAGACCTGCCTGTAATTTTTACAGAGCAGGAATATGCCCTGACTGGCACCCTGGAGATAACCAGCTCACTTCATGGCGGGATTCATTGTTCCTGTGACTGCCACCCTTTTGCTGAAGAACTGGATGTTATTTACACATCTTCTCAGCCTTTTCATCGATATTGCTTTGATTTTGAGGCAAAGCAGTTCACTTTGAAAAAAAGATGCTAATCTTTGCCAAAGGTCTGTTTCACAATCTTGTGAATAGTTTGTGCATGCTTAGCTGGTGCTTAGGCCAGAGAGGGTCCTTTCAGGAGCAACCTCCAGCTCTGTGATTTAAGTCCTTGAGGAACACATACATCTGATGGTAGAGGAAAGTGCACGTGATGAACATTCAGTGGCAGACTGAAAACAACAAAGTTCCTGCAGCAGGATTGTGTTGAATTTTCCTGCTGTCTGGTAGGCTGAGCATCTTACATGTCATTAAACCACATTACACTCTTGTGTTTCAGTGGCTAGTGTCACCTCTCATTGACAAAAGCAAAGAAAGGGATTTAAAGTTTTTATTGTGGATGGTGTTCATACTTAGTGCATGAACTGCGCCAGGTGGCAAATAGATTCCAGGAACCTCCTTTGCTGTGAAACAGTTCTGCCTCAGCCCAGCATTGGCCATGCAGGTGGAGCAGCACCAGCAAGTTGTAGTGCAGGATGGGGAGAGCTTTGACAGCAAGAGCAGCCTGGAGCTTTTCATGGGGCAGGCTCACTTTTACCAGCAGAGGGGCATCAGGCCTGCAACTTGGATAGGACATTGCCCAACTATCCCCATGTGTAAGCACTTGCCCTGTTATGTGAGTCTTGTAGAGAACTTTTGGAAATGTCTGCTTTTGGGTGAGTAGTTAAATCAAGATCTAAATGCTGTGTGGGTATTACAAGAATAAAACTGAGCAAACAGACAAGAAAAGAAAACCTAAACTCGGGCATTTAAAAAATGCACTGGAAAATTTTCCAATAATCGTCCATTCTAATTGGTTTCTGGTGGGTTGGATACAAAGATAAAAGGGAAAGAAGAAAATACTAATCTGAGGAAAAAAATGCCAGGATAGGTATCAACTAAAAATCATTGTCTTTGGAAATGAATTTAAAATATGCTCACACATACTCTCCTCTAAGAGTGAGGAGTTCTAGTGGTAAGTCATGTGCTTTGAATTAAGAATGTGATTCATGATTTAAATACTTTGGGGGAATCAATAAGGCAACATGTGAAGCTTTCTCATATTACTCAAGTATTATGATTTTAATGCTGCTAGAGTTTTTACAGAAAGGTCAAAAGCTTAGCTTCTGATCTCATATAAATCTGATACAGCTTTAGTTTGCAGTTTACACCACTGTTTTTGTAGAAGTTAGTCTGGTTTAGAACTGTTTCTGAGATCAGAATTTTGCTTCCTTGCAACTTTTAGTCTATTGCTACTGGTTGTTTCAGGTAAAGTGGATGTAGTTGTGTGTGGTTTTTGAAAGGGGTATGATATAAATAAATTATACCAAAATATGCAGAAGAGCAATTGAAAAAAGGAATGAGAAATTTGTCTGTAACAGCCAGCTCATATCCTGGTTCAATGTCAAACTCCATTTAATGCCAAAGACACCTGAACTCAGTGGAATTCTACTGGTTTAAGTCTGTCTGTTTTAATATTATTCAGAACTGAGCCATTCCAGTGGAATCTCTTATTTTTCCCTCTCTTTTTGTTTCAGGTATTATTTTAAAGTCCAAGCAAAAAATCCCTTTGGTTATGGACCTGTTAGCTCATCAGTCTCATTTATCACAGAATCTGGTATGTTTTGCTTTATATTTTCATCTAAAACCTGAATTCCTAATAACAGATGTGGCAGGACAATGACAAACCAGGGCAGTAATAATGGTGATTATCCTGAACTTGCTAATTTGAGATTTATTATTTTTTTAGCTAAATTATTTGTTTTCAGTAAAGCTAGGAAAACAATATCCATTTCTAATGCCACAATGAAAATATAAGTGACATTAAAGTGAACTTCATGGGAGCAGGAAGTTGAATTTAAAATACAAGAATACTAATGTTCAACCATACAGAATCCATAGGAAGTTTAATGTCTTTGATAGATTGACCAAACATTTGGAAATTAGCTTTCTAATTGTGAACAGCTGAACAGCTGGAAGTGGTTGCTTCTGGAAAACATATAGGAAAAAATTGTTCCATCAGACTGGCAAAGCTCTCTGTTCTTTTTTTGACAAGACATGCTGCTTTTTCACAGGGCTAATAGTGCATTCGAGAGCAACACCCCCTTCTACAAAGAGTCAGTTAAATTAGCTATATTTGCCCATTTCTTTTTCTTCTTCCACTGAGCCAGAGTCAGATGACTCCACTGAATAATAAAGGACAAATTTTTCATTCTTGAGTGAAAGGTCTGATGATTTGATGATACAGGATTTGCTCTTTGACTTCACCCTGTAGCGCTCAAGTGGCAGAGTTACCATCCCTGGAGGTATTTAAAAGATCTATAGATTTGGCATTCAGTGACAGAATTAAAATGATACATGTGTTTATGAATAGCACTAAAACGTGTGCTAATCATGATGGATGTTTGAGACTGAGATTTGCGTATAAGTGGTAAGTTGCATTTCCCTTTGAAAGGTAGGCCTATAGATGTAACTCACTGTCAAGGGTTAGGGCTGGCCTGGCCACGGAATGATTGACACAAACTCTCTGTTAACCCCTCTTCGATCCCAGAAGGGGAAGAGAAAAAGAATAAGGGAGAGACATTTGAATGGGAAAAGGAAAGTAAAGCAGCTTTAATAATAACAATAAAATGAAAAATAAATACAAATATATACAAAACCAATATAGAACCCAACCACCTTGATGGCAGTTATGTCACCATCACCACTGATGCTGTGGCAGGCACTGGGGAAGTCCCAGGCTGGACTCAGCAGCAGATGAGAACTGGATTCAGGACCACATGGGTTGGGATTGAAGGCAGAATCACAGAATGTTAGAGGTTGGAAGGGGCCTCCAGAGATCATCAAGTCGAACCTCTCTGTCAAAATCAGGATCTCCTAGGGTAATCCACTCAGGAGTGCATCCAGGTGGGATTTGAAAGTCTCCAGAGAAGGAGACTCCACAACCCATTTAAGTGTTCTGCCACCCTTACTGCAAAGAAGTTTCTCCTCATGTTGAGGTGAAACCTTCTATGGTCAACTTTGTATCCATTGCTCCTTTTCTTATTACTGCACACTGCCGACAGAATGGACAGAGTTCTTCTCAGATGGTGGTCATTGAAGAAGAGAGCTTAACCCTCAGCTTTGTACTAAATGTGACATATATGTAATGAAATACCTTGCTGGTCAGTGTAGGGTCACCTGTTCTGTCTACTCCTCCCTGCAGATGCAGCCTTTTTTACTTGCATCCTCAATGTGGTGCACAAGATTTAGCAATGGACCTTAGTCTGCATACCAATCCTTGGTGTTAGCTAGGAAAGCCAAGCATTATCACTCCTAGAAGCAGGCACTGTCTGCAAAATATGTCATTAACTTCAGAAAGTGCTATTACTTAGAAGAGGCTGAGCTGAAAAGTAAAATAACTGAACAGAATTAGTTCTGTTGTGACTCAAACCAGGACACTTGCACTGTATATTCAGAAGTATGGTGAAACTGTTCTGCTTTGAGGACCCTCTGAGAAATAAAAATGTTTCAAAGATGGTTTTGAACTTTGGTTCTAATATCAGTAGCTTTTTTTACAATCCTGTCATAAATTTCATCAGCTGAGAAAAACAGTGGAATAACACATGCTTATTAACTCTGGAAATTGGTAAGACATGTAAATCCCGCAATCATAATGTAGCTAAAAGCAGTTACTCTGCAACTGACATTCTCTTGGGTGACATGGCGTGTTTCATATTATAAAACAAGGTTTGGAACTAAATACTGACTTTCATTTTTATTTTCATTCTTCTAGACAATCCTCTCCTTGTTGTCAGACCACCTGGTAAGTCTTATTCTGCTGTTTCTTACATGAAGTGCATAAAACCTGTGCAATATAGGTGTTAGAAGCATGTTATATATATATACAGTTTAGCTTACCGTTTTAAGCAGGAACAGATACTAAGTGCAGGCAACCAATGGGATGCACCTGTCCCAAAGGGGCAAAAGGATTCTAGGGCAGAAGTTGGCAGAGCTCATTGATAGGGCTTTAAACTGGATTTGAAGGGAGAAGGGGTTGTTAATCTCATGTTTACCTGTGACAAACATTGGGGCAGCTCACCAGAGGCAGAGGGATGGAGTGCTAGGAAGGGCTCTCAACTTCTTGCCCTGAGGCAAGCCAAGGCTGAAGCACAGGGGCACCCCAAGGGAATCAAGGGGGATTCACCTAAGAGGGTGGCACGGCCAGCCCAGCTGAAGTGCCTCTATGCAAATGCACACATCTTGGGCAACAAACAGGATGAATTAATGGCCACTGTGCTGCTGGAATGCTATGACATAGTGGCTATTACTGGAACTTGGTGGGATGATTCCCACAACTGGAATGTAGGGATAGATGGGTACAAGCTCTGTAGGAAGGACAGGCAGGGTGGAAGGGGAGGAGGTGTTGCTTTCTATATCAGTGACCAGCTGGAATCAGTGGAGCTCCACCTGGGCAAGGATGATGAGCTGGTTGAGACCATATAGGTGAAGATTAAAGGGAAGACAGGGGAAGGTGATGTTACTGTAGGGGTCTGCTACAGGCCACCTGACCAGCAGACCCATGCAGATGAGGCACTCCGCAGGCAAAGAGAATTGGCTTCACATTCACAAGCCCTGGTCCTGACATCTGCTGGAGAGACAGCACAGCTAGGTACCAGCAATCCAGGATGTTCCTGGAATGCATAGATGACAATTTCCTCCTCCAAATGGCAGAGGAACCAACAAGAAAAGGTACTATGCTGGACTTTGTTCTCACCAATAGGGAAGGGCTGGTGACCAATGTGAAGTTCAGGGATAACCTGGGCTTCAGTGACCATGAAGCAATAGAATTTAAGATCCTCAGGGCAACTAGGAGGATGTATCCCAAGCCTGCAACCCTGGATTTTAGGCATGCAGACTTTGATCGCTTCAGGGATCTGCTGGCCAAAGTATGGTGGAACAAAGCCCTAGAGCAAAGAGGGGCCCAGGACAGCTGCTCAGTGTCCAAGGATCACCTTCTTCGTGCCCAGGAACAAAGTATACCCACAAAGAGGAAAGCAGGAGAGAATGCTAGGAGACCTGCCTGGATGAACAAGGAGCTCCTGGACACACTGGCACACAAAAAGAAACTCTACAAGGAGTGGAAGAAAGGACAGCTGGAATGAAGGGCATATAAGGAAGCTGCCTGAGCAGCAAGAGACCTGGTTAGAAAAGCTAAAGCTCAGTTAGAATTAAATCTAGCCAGGGAGATCAAAGGGAACAGTAAACATTTCTATAGGTATATTAATGGTAAAAAGAAGACTAGGGAAGGTGTGGCCCCCCTCAGAAAGGAAACAGGTGAACTGGTGATGAGTGGATGAGATTGGCAATGACTTCTTCACCTCAGTCTTCACTGGCAAGGGTTGCAGCCACACTCCCAGAATAATGGAAGATAATGGTAGGGACTGGAAGAAGGAACTGCCCGTTGTGAGTGAAGATCAGGTTCAAGATCAGTGTTCAAGTCCATGGCAAAAGTCATGGCAGTCCAGGGAGGTCCCCACTGACTGGAAAAGGGGAAACATAAATCCCATTTTCAAGAAGTGAAAGAGGGAACTACAGGCCAGTCAGTCTCACCTCTGTGCCCAGTCATATCATGGAGCAGGTCCTCCTGGAGGCACTGCTGAGGCAGAAGCACAGCTTCACCAAGGGCAAATCCTGCCTGACAAACGTGGTGGCCCTCTATGACAAGGTCACAACATTAACAGATGAAGGCTGAGCAACTGACGTCATTTACCTGGACCTGAGCAAAGCCTTCAACACTGTCCTGCACCACATCCTGGTCTCCAAGCTGGTGCAGTATGGGTTTGAGGGATGGACCATTTAGTGGATAAAGAACTGGCTTGATGGCTGCACCCAAAGAGTGGCTGTCAATGGGTCCATGTCCAAGTGGAGGCCAGTGACAAGCGGAGTCCCTCAGGGATCAGTCCTGGGACCAGTCTTGCTTAACGTCTTTGTCGGTGACATGGACAGTGGCATTGAGTGCACCCTCAGCAGGTTTTCTGATGACACCAAGCTGTGTGGTGCAGCAGACACTCTGGAGGGAAGGGAGTCCATCCAAAGGGACCTTGACAGATTGGAGAGGTGGGACCCATGACAACCTCATGAGGTTCAACAAGACCAAGTTCAAGGTCCTGCATCTGGGTTGGGACAACCCTGATCTAGCGAGGAGTCCCTGCCCATGGCAGGGGGGTTGGAACTAGATGATCCATGGGGTCCCTTCCAACCCTAACAATCCTATGATTCTATGATTCTGTCTTAGGACCTCTTATTCTAGTCTTTGAAAAGAAATCTTGTGAAGATATGTCCTCTATGTATACTTTACAAGCTTGCATTTATTTCCAAACTTGCACTAAGCCATTTCAGCTGCTAACCAGAAGAGCTGATTTCCTGGTGCTATCGGAAGAGATGCAAAAAAAAAAAAGCCACAAAAGACCTCATGGTTATTATTCTCTGTCAGCTTTCCTAAGCACTTCAAATGGCTAGTTCTGGGGTTTGGTGGATTTATTTTTTTATTTTTTTTACTGTATTGTTCATGAAAACAATGTCCAGTGTCTCCATCCCTTCTGTGTTTCATTACGCTCGTTAGTCTGGTTTTCCGGTGTCCTCTCAGATGTCTTTGATGATGCACAGATATAGCAGAACACCCTATGTCTCTGGCAGTCAGTGTGAGAGGCCTCTGAGAGCAGTGGCCTTCCTGTGTCCTCAGTTGCCTTCAGGTTTTTTGCTGTCAGTTATTTTTGTGGGTCTTGCTGTGGAAGGGAGGTGTTGGAAGGTGATGGCTTTTGCACTTGTAGTTTCTGCTTCAGCTGGACAAATGCAGTGTGCCCAGGCAGCCAAGAGGGCCAATGGCATCCTGGCCTGCATCAGGAACAGTGTGGCCAGCAGGAGCAGGGAGGTCATTCTGCCCCTATACACTGCACTGGTTAGGCCACACCTCGAGTACTGTGTCCAGTTCTGGCCCCCTCAGTTTAGGAAGGATGTTGACTTGCTGGAACGAGTCCAGAGAAGGGCAACGAAGTTGGTGAGGGGTTTGGAACACAAGCCCTATGAGGAGAGGCTGAGGGAGCTGGGGTTGCTTAGCCTGGAGAGGAGACTCAGGGGTGACCTTATTGCTATATGCAACTGCCTGAAGGGAGGTTGTAGACAGGCAGATGTTGGTCTCTTCTCCCAGGCAACCAGCACCAGAACAAGAGGACACAGTCTATACAGTTGTGTTTGTGTCCATACCAGTGGAGTTTTGAGGACTCCTGTATTCACATGCAAAGTTTGCAGGATTTGGTCTATGTGCCTAGTGAGAGGAAGGAAGAGTAACTAACAGAACAAACTTTTGATCTCATTTGCAAACCACCTCAAAAATGCACAGTAAAATCAGGGCTTTGTGCTATAGCTGGAAATAAAATACTAGTTAACACATGGGAAGCTTTTTCGGTAATTCTATATGCATTACTACAACAGCAGTTCCAAAAGAAATGGTATTGTCTTGGTTAGTATAAAGCAAACATTTGGTAATCCAGTAGGAGTATTTAGTCTTTTGATATACAATTAAGCAGTGCTCTGAACAGAGTTCCGCAGGAAAGGTCTCATCTGTTACTGGAAACTCATCTGTTTTGCTATAATGTGGGAAACCAAAACAGAAAAGTACATTTCTGATTTCATCTGTTTAAACAAATAGCAAAAATAGACTTCTTGTCAGAGGCTGTTACTCACTGCAGAATTCTTAACATTTGTTCTTTAGCAGGCAGGTTAAGTTTTGTACTTAGTGTATTTACTGTATTTAGACAGTGTCACTGCCAGACCTAAGATCAAATTCTCTTGAGAAAAGAAACTATCTGTAGATAGAGATGTTTTACTAAAAAACAGTGAGGCTGTTTACTTAGAACTGTGATTCAGTACAATTAACATTAACAGTTGTCTGTTGCCTCAAAGGAATTTAATCAAGTCCCTTGTATTTTAATTTTTAAAATTATTGTTCTTGAAGTACTATTTCTGTATGTGGAAAAGTCATTCATTACACTGCTGCAGCATCTCTTGTAAAACATACTTTCAGATGTTAACCTTGGCAAAACTCAGACTGAAATGCAAATGTTAATCCTTAATCTTGATTTATTCTTTCTTTCTTTCTCCAAGGTGGTGAGCCTATCTGGATCCCTTTCACTTTTAAATATGACTCCTCTTACTCAGACTGCAGTGGCAAGCAGTATGTGAAACGAACTTGGTACCGCAAGTTTGTAGGAGTGGTTCTTTGCAACTCTTTAAGGTACAAGATTTACCTGAGTGATGACCTGAAAGGTAGGCATCAGGATTAATTTCTTGATGTTTCATTACTTGTCATTTCCATCGCCTCACTTTCTTAATCTGGGAGTCCTTTTCTGTAGAATCAGGGAATGGTAGAGATGGGAAGGGACCTCTGGAGATTGTCTAGTCCAACTTCCTTGCCAAAACAGGATCACCTAGGGCAGGCCACGCAATAACGCATTCAGGTTGTTTTAGTAAGGTCTGATTGTGATAGCTGACCTGGCCCTGGTTTTGAGTTATGCTCATGTCCTAGGTGTTAGGGTTCAAACCTCTTCACACAGAAGTTTCCCTTGAAAAGCCCATGTATGTTTGTACCTGAGAAAGCAATGTGTTTTGTATTGTGAAAGTGAAGTGCCACTCCCTACACATCTCCCAGGAAGACTCATGCTTGCTTCATGGGTAAGTGAGTCCCAGCTGCACACTGTGAGGGAGCAATAAACCCTAGAGATCCTCAAGGCAAATCGAAGTGGGAAATAGTGAAGAAAAGGCTGGTGTTACAGTGACTGGATGAGCAGTATTCCTGAGTTAACAGTAGCTCTTACAGAGCTGTAATTGCTGAGAGATGAAGAAAATTTTCCTAACTATTGATCTGGGGTACTCAGTGATTTTTGAGATTATGCTACTGTATTATTCTAATTGCAATGTATTTGTGTAGTATGAAGGCTGTGTTTAAATGATCAATAAGAAACAAAGTGGCCCACCCCATCTGTCAGAGAAGCAGAGCTCCCTGGTTTTTAGTTTTCATTTGAGACTGTAATTAGACTAATGGTATTGACATATAAAACATTTTTTTACTTTCTCATGATGTATTGAAATTCTGTCCACCTGTCACCTGTGGTGCAGTGTCTATGGACTTCCAAATGGGGACTATTCCTTACTGAGCTTTAACCCGTTTCTCTTTTCTGTAATTTCTCCTTCCATACTGTGAAGGTAATATTCTCCCTCTTTCCAGCCTCTGTTCATTGGTATTTGTCACTGCAATACTGTATCTCCTGCTTTCTCCCACATCTATTTTCCTGTTGATAAAGAGCATCCCAAATGAAAGTAATGCTGAGTCAAATAATCTGTATCATCCTTCAGACACCTTCTACAGCATTGGGGATAGCTGGGGAAGGGGCGAGGACCACTGCCAGTTTGTGGATTCACACTTAGATGGAAGAACGGGACCTCAGTCATACGTTGAAGCCCTGCCCACCATCCAAGGTATGGCAATGGGTGAGTGGGATGCTGGCTGGGTGCCTGTCGTCCCATCCATAGGATAAAGGGGTAGAGAGGACAACACAAAGTCCTTGGCCATGGGTACTGGCAGCTCTCTGAGGAGTCCAGCTGGTATGGTATGCAGGAGGTGATACTGTGCTTAAAAGGTTATTGAAGACCTAGTTAAGCAGGTTATCAAAGTCCCAGAAGGACTTGTGGATGCTGAGAGAGACAGAAAGAGAATGGCCTGTAATGCAAATTATTTACATGAACAAAATGTAATACCAGAAAGAAAAGTTTTGTATAGGTCTATGAAACCCTTTTCCTAACTATAAGACCTGCCTCATTGAGTATCACAAAGGACCAGCTACATCTTTGCAAATATGGCTTCTGCAAATGGTTTCTGACCAGTCCATTCAATGCAGAACACATAGGAGTGTGTCTGGTGACTGCAGGCTGGACTGCAGATACCCTCCTCTGAGTGAAAATTCCCACATTGAAGAAGTTCCTGAGTAAACTGCTCAGCTTATGTAGCTAAGATTGTGATGGCTTGCTTCACAAAATTAACCCAGTCATGAAAGTCAGCCAGTCTATTATTCAAATTATTCAAATTATTCAGTTAACTTCAGTGGTTTACATATTAAATTAGTTGTTGATATTATTTTCATGGTGGTATTACCAGGAAGAAACTGAAACAGTCTCTGATACTTATATATCACTGGGAAGTACTGCATTTCTCAGTTAAAAAGAGGGATGATTAATCCAGATGTGTGTTGCTAGGTCTAGGAGATAGAGAACAAACAGAAATTGTATTATTGGCACAGGATACGAGTGTTTCAGATGTTCCAGCACACGAGCTATGTGGAGAAGAATGCTGCACCTTTCCTAATGCTTTAAGCAGTCACATTCTTTCTGCAGATGAAGAAAAAGGGGGAGAAAGGGCTTAACTCCGTATTTACTGCATTAAATTATACCTTTTTGTTTTGTGCAAAGCTGATGTTTGCTGGAGGTCTCTGGAGCCCTATGAGATAATACAATCCGATGGTATTTTTTTGCCCCAGAGTTCTTTGTATATTTAAACTGACTTAGAAATTTCATAAACATAACTGAAATATAGCCACCTTTTGGAGTCAAAAGCAGCAGCTCTTTGGCAGACCACAGCATTGCACAATAGTTCAAGAGATTTTGCAGAGTAAACCCAAACAAAACTACAAGAAGTATAAAGGACCAAGAAAGAGCTAGCAAATACCCTTGTGACAAAACTCCCTACCAGACAGCTTCTAAGTTTTCATTTGAGTGTGGGATTGACTCTCACTGCATCTGTTCCTTTTGTTAAGGTACTGTGTCTTTGATTTTCTCCCAACAGGGTATTACCGGCAGTACCGCCAGGAGCCTGTGTCATTTGGACGCATTGGACACACAACGCCCTACTACTATGTGGGCTGGTACGAGTGTGGCGTCCCCATCCCAGGGAAATGGTAGCAGTGTGCTCTCCTGGTTTAGGCAGACCATGCTTTGAAATAACTTCTACCAGTGGACTGTGAGCAACAGATTTAGAAAACACACACACAAAAACACAAAAGGGGGAGAATTGAGGCAAGCCAGTGAAGATCAGCTGCTCAAGAAACCCTCATGAAGCCAAGTATGCTCCCTGCCTTTACCAGCCTAAATCTGTGGTGCTGCTTAATTTCTGCTTGGAAGCAGGAAAGGAATTAAGTTTGGCATCCTACCTTCCTCCTCTGGGTCTTTAGGGCACAGAGAGGTGGTTGCAATGTGTGCAGCCTGTCAAAACTAAAACTGCCTTAGCCTTGAAAATGTGGAATTTTCTTATATTTTACAGGAATGACCTAAGCATGCTGTGCTTGCTCAGTGGGATGCAAAACTCCTTTGCTGCCGGCTGGGGCTCTCCTATACAATTGTGCCATGTAACTGGCCATGCACCAAAGGCAGTATATTCTTCTGAAGACTTCCCTGTGGGTTCACCCACAGCTGGACTAATCACTAGGTCACAGTGTAAATTCACTTTGAGATGTATGTATATCTATATCTATATAAATACAGTACTGTACATCTGCAGAAGTACTGCTTAGAGATGCTGAGATTTTCTTGTTCACTAGGTAAATGTTTGGAATTTTTATGTAAAAGGTGCTGTTAATTCTTTGAGATACTGCTATGCACAGTATATTAACCAAGGAAAGAGCTGTATTCTTCCTGCGAGTACTGTTGGTTTCACATTTGAATTACCGATTAAAGTCCTGTGTCCCTCTTCCTTGGCAGCATTTGTACTGAATGTTCAGTGGGATTCTAGCCCGCTTTCCATGTTTAGAGGGGCACTCAAGTCAAGCAAAACCACATATTCATCAGTTTGTCAGCATCAGTTAAACATTCCACCCTTTACTATTTTGAAGTTTCAGTGCCAGTTTTCTTCAACTCTTTCTCATCTTACATGCTGTTGTGAGGGAGCTGGGGTTGCTTAGCCTGGAGAAGAGGAGACTCAGGGGTGACCTTATTGCTCTCTACAACTGCCTGAAGGGAGGTTGTAGACGGGCGGATGTTGGTCTCTTCTCCCAGACAGCCAGTACCAGAACAAGAGGACACAGTCTCAGGCTGCGCCAGGGGAGGTTTAGGCTGGATGTTAGGATAAAGTTCTATACAGAGAGAGTGATTGTCTGCTGGAATGTGCTGCCCAGGGAGGTGGTGGAGTCACCATCATTGGAGATGTTCAGGAGGAGACTTGATGGAGTGCTCGGTGCCATGGTTTAATTGATTAGGTGGGTTGGATTGGTTGATAGGTTGGACGTGATGATTTTGAAGGTCTTTTCCAGCCTGGTCTGGTCTATTCTATTCTATTCTATTCTATTCTATTCTATTCTACTCTTCACTGTGCAGTGGCATGGGATGAATAAAATTAGAAACTGCTTTTAAGTTACTCGCCCCCCAAAACGAAGCCCAATCACCATCAAAAGGGTCAACTAGCAGGAAACCTATTTGACTTTGCTCCATCCTGGGGACAAATTGGGATACAATTCCTGGATTCCTCTTCCATCCATAGCAGAAAGCAAGATCTGACATGGATGAAAGGTAGATTAACTCTTTTTAAAAAAATTATTTCTTTTTTGCAGGTATTTGGAAGCTTGCAATAGCATGGCATTTTAGTAGTTCTTCTGGGCAACCTAACATTAATGGTTTTCTCTATAAATTCCATGGTCTGACTGGTTTATGATAGCATCTCAGTAGTCCTTGCCCATTTTAGTAAGACTACCCTATTCTGACAGCCTGGGAGAGCAGCAGTATACCGGTGTGTACCTGGGGGATGCATCCAGTATCTGTTCTGTCTTTAACTCTCATGCCAGCTCACATGTAGTGTAGATCTAACACTTCTTCAGTTGCTTCCTGTAGTTACAAATTGTATGGGGACAAAGAAGGAGCTAAAGTGATTAAAAGAACTTTATTTTTTTTTAATGGGGATTTAGGTTTTAATGTTTTAATTGTTCTCACATATTTGTGCTTCAGTACAGTGCTAAATATATGGTCATGAGGTATAACTTTTTTTTCCCCCTAATAAACCTATGATAGATATGTGGTTTCATTTCTATTTCATCCTTTCTGGTCATCTGCATCAAGTAATCTGAAATAGTGACAAGTCATTAGCTTTAAAAAAGGATTCCTTGGAAGAGAAGTAGCTATCAACTTTTTCTAAGGGGCTAGAAACGTGAGTGGGTTTGCTCCCTTTTGAAGGTGGTTAGCAGCTAGTTTTGAGTTACCAAGGGCAAATCATGCCTGACCTGCCTGATCATATTCTTTGTTGAGATGACTGGCTCTGTGTAGGAAGAGAAGAAAAGAGAATGTCATTTAGTTTGTTTTTTGTAAGGTGATTGACGTGGTCTCCCATTGTGTGCTTGTATCCAGAATGGTGGGATATGACTTGGATAGTTGGACTTTTAAGGTGAATGTAAAATTAGCTGCATTGTGAGACTGAAAAGGTCATGATAAAACTAGTTCAAAGTCCAAATGACAGCTGGTTGCGAGTGCCACTGCCAGGGGCTGGTACTGAGGCCAGTATTGTCTAATGACCTGGATGATGGAATGGAGTGCATGGATGGAGTGCACCATCAGCAAGCTTGCAGCTGATACAGAACTGGGACTGGGGAGTGGCTGGTGTGCCAGAGGTCAGAGCTGCTAATCAGAGAGATTTTTATGGTCTGGGGAAATGGAGGGATTTTATGAGTTATCAGGAACCTCATGCAGTTTAGCACAGAGAAGTGAGAAGTCCCACATGTGGGATGGCACTGCATATTGTTCTCCTCCAGTCTAAATCTCTGAAGCTGCACTAGCCAGAGCAGAACCGGCAGTAGAATACAACAGGGAAACACATGAAATGCAATAGTGAGCAGTCTATTCACTTTGTGATCTGGGTAGGTCCTCTGTGCTGTATGAGGTGATCTGATTGGCACATTTGCATCCTTTGCCCCATGCATAAAGAGGTTGTAATGGCAGTAGGTAGTTTCCTGAATAGATGATAATATTTTTGCGCTTTGTTTATCTAAGAGCTGCTGGGATTTAAAGAGACAGCCACTTCCTATCCAAGTCCTCCCTCCAAGGCCTTGGCAGTTCCCCGATCAATGGGCCACCCTCAACTTTCCTCTCCAACTTTTCTGCTGTGCCCATGACACACTGGTCCTGCTGTTCCACCACAGGAAAACCAGCATGCCTGCTCGGAGGTAGCCCTCTTCTCCATCAAGTTCACTGTACAACTTTGTAGCTGTGCTGCATACCAGGAGACATCGTATGGCTCCAGATGGTGCTAATGGGAGAGAGATGGCTCCTTCCCGCAGCCAGCTCTCTTCTTATGTCCCCCTTGCCCTTGCTAGCAAAGCCACATCTGCATCTGGTCTCCAAGCCCTTGGCACCAGCTTGGAGAATGCTGTGTCCCTTCAGGGGCTCTGAGGGGCGTTGCACCAACCCTGTCTTCTTGTCTGAGTAATCCTTGAGAGAACATGATGGAGGAGAGGGAGGATCCCCACAAAGAAAATCCACACAGCTTGTGCCTACATCACAACTGTGCCTCGAGTTGAAGTCTCTTTAGGGTGGAGGGACACCAGGGCCCTGCCCTGTGGGAAACTATACAGAGCAGGAAAAGAAAAGAAAAAACACAAGGGATAAGGGGTGGGGGAGAAAAGACAGACGAAGAAGTCACTGCATTGTCTAGCCCTGTTCAATTCCAGATGCTAATCTCTGATCACTGTACCATATTTTTGTGAGAACTGGGATTTCTGCCTCAAAGACAGCAGGAACAATCACCAGCATGTGAGGAATGCCAAGGGCTTTCAGGGGCCAAAGCCCAGCATGCAGACCTAGGATGAGAACAGAAGAGCTCTTTGGTGATGAAGGAAGCATTGGGTGTTGCTTGGAAAGATAATTGAAGGCCTTTGCAGGGGGTAACCCAACCCATGGAACAATGTAAAATGTTCCTTGTGGTTCCTCCCTACAACAAACTATACAGTTTTCTGTCCCAAATTCATGTCCTTTTTTCTCACCAGGCAGATAGATGTTTTGTATGTGAAGAGCTGCCTTCCTCTGGCAGAAGAGAATGAGGTAAATGCAGAAGTGAATGAGGTCAGCACTGCAGCAGCCCAAATCTACTTCACAAGGCAAAGCTAGCATCCATGGATGTCTAAAAAATCCCACCCCTGGAGAGCTGCCAGTCTGCCTGAGGGCCCTTAGCTGGTAACATTTGAAAACAAAGCCATGCCTTATACTGCTAGTCCCCTTTTCATTGTGTTTCTGTGCCTCATAAAGCAGGAAGCACTTCTGCAGGACTTTTGCCACATTGCTGTGCCAGCTGCACCACAGCAGACTGTAAAGTACAGACCTGCTGGGAATGAGCACCTGGAATGGAATAACTCAGAATTGTAGCTGAGTGATAGTCATGGTGTCAACCAGGAGGTCAAGTGAAAAAGGCAGCAGTCTGGGGGCCAGATCCTTGGGTGCTAACAGTTACTATTACTTGTCTCTGCCAACTGTATTGTTCCTCAATGCCAGTCATGTCACAGAGCTCCAAACACAACCTGAGCAGCAGAAGAATAGCTGGAGAAATCTCCACAGTACACAAGCCAAGAAAGCACAGAGTTGCTAGAAATGAAGGTAAGCCACAGACCAATCTGTGTTAGCAAGGACACAGTAGTGGGCCCGGTGACATACTTCTCTCTTCAGCATAGGTGAGCCTGCATGTGGTATAACGTTGGTCCTCCAGTACAAGGCAAACTGGAGTAGATCAAGGATAGGGTGACCACAGTGATTAGGGGACTGGTGCATAAAACCTACAAGGAAGTTCCAAGTCCTGGGTTTGTTGAACCTTGGGGAGAAAAGGTTTGGCTGTCAATGGTGGATCTGATACCTTCAATGGTCTAAGGGAATGGTAAGGAAGATGGAACCACACTATTCTGAGAGACACAGAGAGACACACGGTGAAAGGACGAAGGGCAATGGACCCAAACTGCAGCATGGGAAAGTGTACAAGTCTATGAATAACATCAACCATTGCATCATTCAGCCAGACAAAAGCAGAATGAAACTCTCACAGAAGGAAAGACCAAACTCCAGGAAATTTTCACAGCGTATTTATTTATTGGACAAAAAAATATTATAGACTCACAGAATGGCTGAGGTGGAAAGAGATCTCTGAGGACCATCTAATCCAGTCCCTTCTGCTGAAATCAGGGTCAGGTACAGCAGTTACTCTGTCCTCTTGCATTTTAAATATCTCTGAGGGTGGCAACTACACAGTGTTTCCCAACAACCTGGGCCACATCCCATAATAAAAAATATTTTTCTGTCATTTAAATGAAATTTCCTTTGTTTCAGTTTGTTCCCATTGACTTCTATCCTGTGACTGAACATCAACAAGAAGAGCCTGGCTCCATCTTCTTTACTCCCTGCATCAGGGATAAGATCTCACTGAGCTTTCTCTTCTTCAGGCTGAGAAGTCCCAGCTCTCTCAGCCTTTCCTTGTATCAAAGATGCTCCTGTTACTTCATTATCTTTGTCCCGCTTTGTTTGACCGTGTTCATAATGTCTGTATCTCTCTTGTACTGGAGAGCCCAGAACTGAACATAGAATACTCCAGGTGTGGCTTCAACAGCCCTGAATAAAGGGAAGGATCACTTTTTTTCATTTAAAAACAAAAAAGCAGCTGCTTTCCACACACCCCTTTCCTCTGCCCCCTGCCCCCCAAATGGAAGTTTCAAGCTGGCTCCCAGATGAAAGCATGACTATTTGTGAGGAACTGAGGGAGGCTGAGGCCAAGAGGAAAGCAGCATATCCTAGACTCCTGTGAAGAATTTGTGACCTTGATTTCTTGCTGTGAGTACAGCACATGCCTTCCAAATGTGACTTGTGCAAGCTCTCAGCTGTGTCCTGGGATCAGGACACATGTGAGTGTAGATGACACCCTCTTGTTCATGCAAAAAGCCTCTAGATGGCAGGAGATGCTATTTGGCCAGGCCTTGCAGCCGGCCCTTATAGCAAGGGATGAGTGAGAGGAGAGCAGATGGCATGTACATTCAGCATTGTGCATACATAGCGAGAAAATTGTTTTAATGAGAGCACAGTTTTGTTTCAGCAGCAGTAAAATCCATTCCTGGGTCTTAGAGAAAATTTCTAAGGAGTAGTCCATCCATCACAAAGCAAAACTTGCGATCTGTAATGTCTAAAGCTTTGGGAGGTTATAAGTGGAAACAGACAAAGTGCAAATACACAATGTGCTCCTGCTGTGCTTTCTCAGGAGATACTTCTAAAATTGCAAGCACTGTGATTTTCCCCAGAGTACTGTGGGCAGCAAGAACCAGTTTATCTTGCAGCAGGAGTAAGAGCATTACAGACTTTTTCTAGGAGGTTTTCAAACTTTTCTTGAATGTAATTGCAATAGTGTTCCTGGCCACCTACTTGCTTTCAACACTTCCTCCTTCTGGAGGTCTTTGTTCTGTGACCTGTAGATCCTCTTCATCCATAAAAATATGGCTGTGTTTACTTAAGCTGCTGCTGAAATCCTCATCAAATTTCGCTGATTCTCTGTCATTAACTTCCTTTTTTTCCTTTCATTGACCTCCCTTCTGTAACTGGAAATTCCTTCCAGGAGCTGAGAGAAGCACTTACTGTTTCCTCAAAGTATGGTCTAAAGTATGTCAAAAAATGTTTCCCAATGGAGCACTCAGATGTTGATGTTCCTTCCTGGAACCCCATGGCGTGATCTGTCTTGTCCTGCTTGATGACTTGTAGCACATGTAACCTGCCTTGCCCACACATTTCTCTCCTGCATAAAGAGGGGAGATGTTAATGTCACAGCTCTGTAAGTTCCCCCAAAACACCCAGTAGCAGTGTTTCCCACTTCCTTATAGCTTGATTTGATGGGCTGATGGGTTGGACGTGATGATCTTGAAGGTTTCTTTCAACCTGGTTTATTTTATTCTATTCTTTTCTATTCTATTCTATTCATGAGGGAATGAAATGGAAACAATAAAGGACAGGAGAGGACCTGAGATCTAATCTTCTCCACCCCTCAGGTTCACTCAACATCTGTCTTCATGTTGGCACCTGTTGTGAGTAGCCCCCTGCGAATCTCCTGTATAAGCCCTTCTTATGCTGCCCGTGAGTATCTCTACCAAGTGGGCGTGCTGACATCAAGTCTCTTGCTCATGTCAGACTCATGGGCTGGATTCAGGCACTAGTGAGTCACCTTATTCCCCCAGACTACACGTGACGTCACAGTCCTTGGTGATCATTTTTGCCAGCCTTGGAAGGTCTATGTTCATAGATCCACTATGGAAAGGAGGGAAGGGATTACTATAAATACTTCCTCAGCAGCCTAACTGCCCTACTTTTTGGCTGGTACAGCCTTGACAAAGGAAAAGACCATCTGGAGAGCTTCAGCCCCCATCCTGACCTCCTTGGGCAGGTGCTGGAAATCCCATCCCCCAGGGAAGGGCAGGGTGAGAGCCCAAATCTGAGTGCCACGGCAACTTGTACAGGCAGAGCTGCCTAATGGCGTAAGCATACAGCCGAGAGGCTGCCAGGAGCAGAGGCACCAGGTGGTTTTGTATTCTCTACCAGAGCCACGGAGTATCTAAATAGAAGTCAGCTGAGGTCTGTTTAGTTTATGCTGCTAATCAGCAGTGAATAAACAAGAGAAAATGGTTCAAAGCTGTGAATATGTTATCATTTCCTTTCCCCAAATGTGAGAAAAAAACAAGACCTACAAAATGAATAGTATTGTCAGCATGGGCTTTAGGCAGCCTACCCTAAACAAAACTGAGAGGTAACTGACCAGAATGAGGGCTCAGCCATTAGTTTCAAGTAGCACTTGACAGCAATACTGTCTTACTCTGAACATTTACCTTTCAAAACTGCACACTGATAAGCTTGTCCACTGTATTGCATCAGCCTGGGCTCCTGCACGGAGCATCCATGGTCATGCTCCAGCCCATTGGCTCTGCTGAGGGGTACGCTACTAGTCCTCAGCCTGCAAAAGCTTGAATCTGATCTTACCACAGAAGTGGCATGACTTTCAAGGTTATAGGAAATATAACTATGGTGGCTGCTTTTTGCAAAGTAATGGTTTATGTTATAGATTCATAGAATGGTTTAGGTTGGAAGGGATCTTGAAAATCATATAGCTGCAACCACCTCACCATAGGTAGAGACACCTTCCACTAGACCAGGTTGCTCAAGGTCTCATCCAGCCTGGCCTTGAACATCTTGAGGGAGGGGGCATTCACAACCTCCCTGGGCATTGTTCCAGTGTCTCATCACCCTCACTGTAAAGAATTTCTTCCTACTATCTAGTCTAAATCTGCCTTGCTCAAGCTTAAAGCCATTGCCCCTCATCCTATCACTACAAGCCCTTGTAAAACGTCCCTCCCCAGCTTTCTTGTAGGCCCCCTTCAGGTACTGGAAGGCTGCTATAATGTCTCCCTGAAGCCTTGTTTGCTCCATGTCAAGTCTCTCAGCCTGTTCCCTTAAGGGAGGTTCTCCAGCCCTCTGATCATCTTCATGGCCTTCCTCTGGACTTCTGCAGACTTTGTAAGGTTATTGGACCTACTTTAGAATCCCAGCAACAGGAAGAGAAATATGCTCTTTAGACAAGAGAAAGATAAGCTAGTTTGAACAGTGGGAGCGTGGCTTAGTGCCCATGGAACCTGCATGCAATTTGTGAGAACTTGGAAAACTCTGAGAACATTTTGAAATCCTTCACCGATTCATCTGCTGTGGCACTCTCAAGTGGCTGCACAGTGTCCCTTGCTACTGCCAGTGATCCCAAACAGCTTGGGGTCTGTTCAGCTGAGTGATCAAAATGTAATGCACTTCTTGTGGTCCTTCAGACTTCTGAGATTCCCACGCCTTGGCCGCCGTTGCAAAAAGGGAGGCCGGAGCATGGCCTGCAAATGCAAGCACGTTCAGTTCAAGGATCTTTCCTCTGTAATCAACAGAAGCAATACGCTGAAGTCAAGTGCCTAGTTTCCCCGTGCTGAGGGGCATTCTTATCATCCTGGTGAAGTTTTCTGTTCTTGGTTGTTGTGGTTTTGTAACTGTTGTGTAAAACAAGAAGACTGCTTAATTCACCTGCATTCAAGGTTCTGTTACTGTGGAGGGGGGTGTGCTTCTGCTTCGTATGTGTTCATGTGTTTATTGCTATCACCTGCTGTCAGCCACATCAAACACAACAGATTCATTTTCCATACAGAGAAAAAACCACACACAAAACATCCCCCCCCTCCAAAAAAAACCCCCAAACCCAAGAATGCATATGATAGCAAACTGTCTTCTGCATTTTGCTGATGTTGCCACTGACTTCACCCCTTTTATGGTGATATATCTTTGATGTGCAACTAAACCTGAAGCTTACATTCAACACCTGGCATTTCATTCAGTAGCAGTACACCAAATGATGGCTGCTTTGGTCTTCTTGATAAAAGAATAATGGGAAAGGAGATAGCAAGAGTGCCACCGGAGCCATCTCTGAGGTTTCCCTGATAAATACTCTCCTTGCCTTAATGTTGCTTTATGCAATTACAGAAGTGTAAAAAGCATATTTTGGAATCCCAGCTGACTCCTGATGTTTCAGCATGGGTCAGAGTCTGGCCATGGGTTTCTTCAGGTTTCACTGTTCCCGGGAGACTTGAGCATTGTTTGAGAAGCCCAATTACAGGAAAGGCTGCTCAGTATAGGGCCTTGTTTTCCATTTTGTGTCTTTTCTGCCACTTTTTGTTTCTGTTGTCAGTGAGCCTGAAAAACTTTGTTAAAAAGTCACATTGGTACAAGATCCATGCAATTCACACACATGGGTCTGTAGTCCTCTTTCAGGGCCTCAGCCAACAGCCAGAACCACAGGATTCTAATTAAATAGCCAGTTCAATAGCCAGTTCAATAGCCAGGGTGTGGGTTTGTCAGCTGCTAAGAGATGCAAGGATACAGCATGGAGATGGAAACTCCAGACCAAGTGATTCATCCCCACCGCCTTCCCTAGGCTGCAGTATAAAACCTTTTCACTTACTGAAAATGCAAACTTTGCCTTCTGAAAGTTCAGATTTCCTATTTTTTGAAAAAGGTATTAATTAGCAGTAATTGGTTGACTCACTACAGGTTTTGGGACAAATTATGATTGAAATTCAGTTGTCAGCCTCAGGAGAAGAGAATTTAGTGATACTGAATTTGAATTGGTATGTAAAAATGCACAATTAACTGCAGTAAAGTAGATGTGCTTAGGTTCATGGTGCAGTTTCTCCCTTTGTGAGCTGCCAGGAGGGCATAGCAGCTGTGACAATACACCCACGCTGTGTCAGCAGAGATGTCTCTTGTGCATCACCTATTAGGCTCATTACTTTTAATGCCGTATTTTAGAAAGAATGATCAGTGCCTTGTAAGGGCTTGTTTGCCATTTCCCACATTTCTGACTGATTCTGCAAGTCTGTTCTAGCCACACAGCAGCTGCAGCTTTCTTTACATGCAAATTATTGTTGTGTGTCTCTGTTTTATGGTGGATGTTTATTTGGCTACTGCTATTTTGCTTTGTGTTTTATAATGCTGAACTAGGAGTGATTGGCCTCCAAGATCCAAGTAGATCTGACAGGAAATAATGCACAGCAGAACTGTCTGACATGGTACAACACAGGGAGTCAAATGCCAGATGAATTGCAATTTTCCCACTTAGGTAGGAAATGAGGATCCTAATGTCTGGAATAACCATAAGGAAGCCAACAGAGTGGTGCCAGATTTACATTTGGCTCCCTTGCTGTACGGCTGCTCCAGTTATTGGCTGCGTCCACATGGAGAGCTTAACCAACTCTTGAAGTCTGGAAAGCATCTAAAGGAATGGCACATCCACATCTGAACATGTCTTGCTTGCTTAGACCTGTCTTCCAGAGCTTTCAAGTTTTTATAGAGAGCTTAAATAAGCCACGTTCAGACACATGTATTTGCTTATCCCATTTGTCCCTGTGAAACTATCAGAAGCTAACCAGCTGTAGAGGGGTTGGAAGCCAGCTATAGAGGAGACATTGCTGTTTCTGAAAACAGTCAGTCACAAGGGGTTTTTGCAATGTCATATGATGAATACTTCATATAAAATAGCTACAGGGGAAACTCCATATAGTAAATGTTGGCACCATTATCGTTTGATATTTCACTCCTCCAAATGGTCTTTAAAACAGACTGCAGAGCTCCTGAGTAAACAGGCTGAGATGGTAGTTATAATCTAGAGTTGCAGGAGAAGGAAATGAAGGGTAGAAATTATTTCTCATCCTCGAGAAAATAAAAGAGGGGGGAAAAATATAATTAAGAAGGCTAATGTGTTCAAAGAAACCTTCTGTGGGTCTGCCATCAAAAAAGGAGGAGGGATGTGAGCTAGGACAGTGCTGGGGTTGTGTACAAAGAGATGTGGGAGTTACCTGAGACCATGGGGCTTTGTTTTACTGTTATCCTCTCTATGCTCCTGGCATGAGGTAAAAGAGATGTTAAATACCAAGATCCTCACTAGAACTTTGCTTTCAGGAGCCAGTGTTTCTTTCAAAGTCAGTAGCATAGATGGTTATGAGAGGGATGTAAACGTATAGGAATGGGTAAGACACATTTGCATATGAGAAATGGCAGAAAGCAAGGAGATTGCAATGTCCTTTGATGGCAAATAAAATTGAGAAAGGTCCATAGCAGACTGCAGGAGACACCTGGAAATGAGAAGAACCCAGCAGAGCCTGAGGACAGGATGACTGAAAATACCTTCCACTCCTCTTAAGGTTGGTGTGAAAGAAGAGTAGCAGAAAACTTGGCACTCGGTGCATGGGAAGCCAATTTGTATGTAAGTGGAGGAAGAAGAGTTAATTGCTGAGTGGGAGGGAGGCAAAACTTCACACTGGGAGGTTTTACTTATTTTATGGGGCTTGCTCTGGGCTTTAGAGCTTTTATGTGTCTCTGAGGAAACATGAGTTTTGCTGAGCTGGAAAGAAGACAAAAATACAGTGAGCTGGAGATAAGAAAAAAATACTTAACCCCCATTTAGATTTAGCCTTTTTGTAATCCATACATTATTCATATGCCAACATTGGCTACCATCCCCCCAGTAAAGCTTTCAAAGCAATGAAATGAAATGTCAGAACAATTTTTTTATTGTTGTTAAAGACCAGTGCAATCTTAAACTGGAAAAAACCCTAAGCCCTGGCATGTTGGGGACAGTGACAGAAATCTCTCAAGAAACTAGAAGTCATCAGCTTGGTTTGGAGTTTCAGTGGTTTCACTGTTTGGCCTGTGCTGACATGACATTACAAAAGACATACCTCCTGCTAACGCCTCTGCCAGGACACTGCTCCCCCATCCATATTTTAAAGAGTCTTCTCAAATGCTTGAAATAGAATTATGAAAGAGCCAAGGGTGGAAAACTCAAAGACCTAACAGGTAGAACATTTCTGAGGTGGACACCCACATGTTGCATCCAGTCCGTGGCTGACCAGGATGAATTTGGGTCTGTACTGCCCATACAATACAGACTGGTATGGGTTGGCTTTAACCTTATGCTTTTCAAGTCCATCATTTTTCTTTCTGACTGAGACATCCCATTCCAGGTCCACATCTCCCTTGCTTTCTGGAAGCCACAGGTATGTTCTCTGGACTCAGTGATTTCTGCAACAGTATAGAATTTTGCACAGAAAAATGGAAAGCCATTGAAACACAGACCCACATTAACTATCCTGTTTGATACTGTGAGGTACTATTACAAGTCCTTTAGAGCTGTAATTGCCAGCACAACCCAGCACCTCCGTCTCTGTTAAGTCTCACTATGAATCCACTTCTGGAGCAGGGAGATCATTTTGCCCCTGCACACTGCACTGGTTAGGCCACACCTTGAGTACTGTGTCCAGTTCTGGGCCCCTCAGTTTAGGAAGGAGGTTGACTTGCTGGAACGAGTCCAGAGAAGGGCAATGAAGTTGGTGAGGGGTTTGGAACACAAGCCCTATGAGGAGAGGCTGAGGGAGCTGGGGTTGCTTAGCCTGGAGAGAAGGAGACTCAGGGGTGACCTTATTGCTGTCTACAACTACCTGAAGGGAGGTTGTAGACAGATGGATGATGGTCTCTTCTCCCAGGCAGCCAGCACCAGAACAAGAGGACACGGTCTCAGGCTGCGCCAGGGGAGATTTAGATTGGATGTGAGGAAGAAGTTCTATACAGAGAGAGTGATTGCCCATTGGAATGGGAGGTGGTGGAGTCACCATCATTGGAGGTGTTCAGGAGGAGACTTGATGGGGTACTTGGTGCCATGGTTTAGTTGTTTAGGTGGGTTGGATTGGTTGATGGGTTGGATGTGATGATCTTGAAGGTCTCTTCCAACCTGGTCTATTCTATTCTATTCTATTCTATTCTATTCTATTCTATTCTATCTACATCTGAAAGGTAAATGCTGAGCTATCTGAAAAACTTTGTGATGTTTCCCTCAGAGCAGGGGTGTTGCTCTGCAAAAGGAACAACAAAACCACTGATGCATGGGATGGATGTATGTATGTGCCAGGCAGATGCAAATGGCTCATGAAACTCTCCCCTTCCACTGAAGTTAGTGAAGTTGCACAGACATGAAATTGGTGTAGAAAGAACTGAATAATGTTTGCTCATGTCCCCAGCTCACTAGAGGAACAATGAAGGAACTGACTTTCCATAATCATGAATTAATTATGCACCCTAATTCAGAATTACTCTCCCCAAAACCCAGCAATAGCAAAAGCAGTGGTGATGAAGGTTTTGCTGCTCTACCTGACATGGGCATTGCCTCAGTGTACAGGCACTGCACAGGCATAGTTTGAAGGACTCCACCCACATGCAAGCCTTTTGCCATACAGATCTTTCAGCCTGTGGGTATGTCAGTCAGTTGAAGGAACATTACCCTCAGACTATTTTGGGCTGCACAGAATCTCTGGGCAATCTATCTGTTTGCCTCCCAGACTGTCCTCTGTGAAAAAGTTTCTCCTGAGCTTTTTATTTCAACTCACTCATGCTGCCTCTCAACCTCCCACTGTGAACCACTGTGAAGAACCTGGCTCCACTCTTGATGGTGCCATCCCTGTAAGTACCAGGTTTTGCTGAAACTCTCTATTCCTCAGGCTGGGCAGGCCCAGCTGCCTCAGACTCTCCTCACAGGACAAGTGCTTGTATCCTGACTATACTAGTGACCCTCTGATGAAATTCCTCCAGTTTATTGTTATATTCCTAGTACTGAGGCACCCAAAAATGGACACAGTCTTCTGGACGTGGTCTACTGAGCACTGAGTAGAAGGAGCAGTCACTTGCCTTGTTCTGTTGGCTATGCTGCTCATGCAGCCCAAGTAGCTGCAAGCCTTCTCTACTACCTTTAGACAGCAGGGGCAGAGAGAACAGTCACAGCGCTGCTCACACTTTATCCTAGTGGACCTGAGAGCAGCATTTGGGCCAGTCTAAATAGCCTCAGTAACTGATCTTTGTCTCCCATCCTGAGCTGAGGAGGAGAGCAACAGCGGGATGCAGAAACCAATTTTAAAAAGAGCTAAAATACACTGAACCACAAAACCCAATGAGTATTGAAACTGTTAACTACTAAAATTTCAGGGGATGAAAGCAGAAGCTGCTGCTTATCTGATCCACAAAGCTAAACCAAATTCCTAGCCACACACTGAGATGTTGCTGGGCAGGCACCTCTTCCTGCCTAACACCAGACCAAAGTCCACAGTGCTCTCGGTCTGAATCTTTAATTGCTCATCCATTTTCCTACACCCATATGACTAATGCACACAACACCAGCCATGAGTTTGCTGAGGCTTAAGGGACCTGCACCACCTCCTAGCTTTCCTCAAAAGCGCTGCCTAGCAGGGCCCCTGTGCTCTGTTATGAGTGGGTCATGTACCCAGACACATGACTATACAGACTCTCTGGTTGTATTGGAGCTGTATCTACTACATGACCTGACATGAAAGTACAGAGGTGTGGTGAAATGCTGGCTATACAAAGTCAGTGACATCCAAAGGAAAGTGCATCTCTTCATCAAGCTCAGCTGCCTGTTTAGATCTGTGATTCCTTCTTCATGTACTTTGCAGTTATGGTCCTGGTACTGCCTGTGAACCATCTGTACTGGCTTGAGGTCAGCTGCCCACAGCATCCCAGAAGCCTGGGAAGACATATGCCACCAGTGAGCAGGGCACTGACTGCAGCATCACTGTGATCAGAGGTCCAGAGTGGTGACATCTTCTTCAGAAAACAAGATTCAAGTTAAAAATTTGCTGAAGGGTTGATTGGAATGGACCTGGAAAGGTTAGCTGTTTCTGTCAATGTATCATGTTCTTTCCATCTGCAATAAGCTTTTATTGCCATTTCAGCAAATTCTGGTTAATTTAATTTTCAGTGTTTTTAACTCCCCGTGATAGTCTCTGCCCTTTGGGGGTCTGACTAATAGTGGAAGTGTTCCGAATCTTTCCACTGTCTTACTCCTTGTATTTGCAGCCAAGTGTTGCTGATCCAGAAGGTTGATGTAAGTATAATAAGCATCCAAATCTCAGCACTGGACCTCTAATCATTAGGGATTTTGCTGATCATTGCTAAAAAGATCCTTTTTGGGAATCCAGTTCTGTAGTCACTTATGTGCATGAGCAGCTTCCATGGATGTATTGATTTTTGTGCAGTTGCAGGATCAGATCGTGAAACGTTTGGTATACATTCAAGAAATTTCTCACTTAAACCCAGGAGTTATGTTTCCATGTGTCCAGGAAAAGTTCGAGGCCATTCAAGATTATTTTGAACTCTTGTCAGGGATGAGAATCCATTCCTGGACAAGGAAGCAACAATCACATAGAAGATATTGTCTTAATTTAGAAGAGAAGCTGGAAAGAGAGGAGAGTTTAGCTAACCCTTAGCCATACAGGGTGCTGTTTAATTATCACAGCTCACACAAGATCACCAAGTGTGAGACTGAGCTGGTCTGGCAATTATATGTTGGGGTTAATTTCAGCCCACCACAACTTCTCATTCCCAAGATCGTTGCATCAATTAAGTATTCTTTAAAACAGCAAATTTGGACTTTATTTCCATGCTTGAGCTGGAGCATTTTGCTCTCACAGGGCTTTCTCTGAGGTTGCAAAAGCTGAGCTCAAGACAGAATATTCCTGGTATACTTTTGCTACCCTGATTTGAGAAGTTATAGGGCAAATGGAAACCAAGTGCTGCAAGAACTGTCCTTGAAGGGCAAATTTGCACCTGGGCAACACTGTGCTTTTGCAGAGAGCTCAGTGTTATGCTGTGCTGACAGCATTTGTCACCCTTGCAGGGCTAGAGGTAGGTCAGTGGTCACATACAGGAGTGGCCTTCAGCGCTTTCCCTCTTTCCTTCCTGCTCATCCCAGCAGAAATAGTTGTAAAAACAACAGTTAAAATGAGCCTGAACTAGTGACTCACTTCATGTGTAGTCTAGAGATTATGTGCTTGCTGTTTTTACAGGCTGTGAGCAGTCCAGCAGGTGTTACTCACATCCCAACAGGCAGCTGTCAGCACCTGAGAACAAGCTGAGCTGGTGCATTTTAGCCCAGCTTGTTAGCACCAGTTAGGGAGAAGTGACTGAAAGGAGCTTTCTCCATCTTCCTTTCTTAATAATGTCAGTTAACTCCTTGTTAACCGCTTCCTACACACTCATCTCCCACGTGCTGTGGATGAGTTGGGTCAACATGGTTTGCTTTGGGTTGTGGGAAAAATAGTTGCAGATGTCTACAGTCAATGTCCTGCTAGCAGCCATGTCTAGCCTTGCAGGCTCATTTCCCATCTGGTGACACATTGGCACTGCCTGAATGACATTGTTATAGCTAGGAGCATTTTGGTTCAATCTGCTCTATGGGGGCAAAGGAGGGAGCTATCCTCCTGTTCCTACATTGCAGCTGCCTGGGAGTTCTTGTTGTGTGTGCCACCTCCTCATGGGCACCCAGTTCAGGCTAGATTTGGGCTGAAGCAAACCCCAAGGCACTGAGTAGTTTGAAGCACGTCCTCAGCATTTTCCCACTCCACAGATCTGCTTCTACTATGCTGCACTGCTTGTTGGCCCAGGCAAATCCATGGTCTCTTCCAAAATCCACCTTGGTTATGAAGCACAGTTTTGAAAATATCTGAGCATTCCTCAGAGTGATTACATACAGCAACAGAAAAAGTAGGAAATAATAACTAAAAAATAATCCTGCACACAGAGAGTGAAGCTAGGAAATCTGGTTTGGATAAAGGCAGCACAGCCCTGAACTTTCACCCAGTTACAAGCTGTACTTTCATGCAGTCAGAGAAAAGCCTTCACCTTACCTTCTTCCAACCTCCTTGGGAACCGCTTCCTCCTCTGGCTTTTTATTGCTTTGCTGCTTACAAATCCTCTTGTAGCATTCCAATGCAACTGTGTGGCATTTCTGCCCCACTTTGAGACCTCAGATTTACTTGTCTGAATTTTCCCTGCGGTGGTCTGATCTGCCCCAGCTAGGCATCATATGCTGAAGAAGAACTAAAGCCCATGGAAGTACTTTGACCACAAAATGTAAGGGTAAAATCCTTACAGAAGCTGACAGGAGCCTTTCCATCATTTTTGGCCTGGCAAAATTTCATTCCAGAGTGCTGCTTGCCTTCAGCATCACCGTGAGGGATCAATGCGCAGCCACAAAGTTTTCAGTAGATTTCAAACCTGAAATGGGCAAGAAATGCATGTTAGTCAGTGTTGAAGAAATCCCTCCAATTGATATTTATTTTAGAACAAATAAAACCATTTCGCTCCTCCATTCCCCCCACCCCAAATGGTTAACACATTTCATTGGAAAAAAGTCAATACTTCCAAAGGATTTTTTCACACAAACATGAAAAGCCACTCAATGCTTACCTGTTGTGGTGGTGGTCATGGCATGCCCCTAGACAGAGGGTCTTCAGCATCTGCATGCACAGCTGCTAACACCTGCCCAGCTGAACAGATTCTCTGTACAGCCAAAGAAGACAATTAGGCATTTTCATGGAATGACTCAGCTCATCCTGAAGAAGAGGAGATATCTAGCTCTAGACAAACACCTGACTTTTGGTGCCTATGTGCTTTCTAGAGGTGTGACTTGGTTCCCTAAACACAGGTCTTTCCCTGAGGTGCAATCATGAAATCTCCCTGAGATACAATCTCCCTGAGGTGCAATAGACATGACCCTGGCAGGCTAAGGGTCACCCACAGGTCTTCAGTTGTAGCTGCCAGCTATGGGATATAGGGATATATGGGATATAGGGATATATGAGATTTAGGCACCCATATCTCGAGGTAAATCCCACTGCAGATGACCAAATTGGTCAGAAGACTCTTAACATTTTCTGCTGTTTTTTATTGCCCTGTTCAGGGAGGTTATGTTGTGCATAATTACTTTCAGGCAGCAGTGTAGCAGATGGTTCAAGTTACATGAGATTGCAGCCTCAAGCTGCAACTGGGTAGGTTTAGACTGGCCATTAGGAAAGTTTTTTCATGGAAAGAGTGGCCAAGCATTGGAATGGGCTGCCCATGGAGGTGGTTGAGTCACCAACCCTGGATGTGTTTAAAAGTTATTTGGATATGGTGCTTGGGAATATGGTTTAAGGGTGAATCTTGTAGAGTAGGGTTATCAGTTGGACTTGGTGATCCTGAGGATCTTTTCCAACCTGAATGTTTCTGTGATTCTGTGAGATGAGTACCTTTTGAGGAGTGACAGGGTCAAAGTATTTCTATACCTGGACCTGGAGTGATGCAAACTACAAGGAAAAGATAGCTCTTCAGGACACCTTGCCCTCAGCCCCCTTCCACAGCTGGAGAAAGGCCCAGGATGCAGGCTCAGGAACTGGGAGCTAACTTGGGCATGTTCCTCTTAGCAGCTGTTGACAGACCACTGCACAGTCCTCAACTTATTTCTCTTAAGTCCATTTTTAATCTCAGCTATCATCTCAGAATCAGGTAAGACTGTAGTCTCCATGCTTGAGAATTGGAGCTTTGCAATTTAGTGTGAATGGCTTTGGGTGCCAGAGGCTGGCCACACACAGACACTCATGTTTATCACTTTAGAAGAGTTTATGCATTCTGAGCAAAGCCCATAGCCTGTGGAGGGTTTTGAACTGTCAGTATGGGGGACACAGGATGCCTCTGGGGAGGAAACTGGGCATTCAGGGCAGCTCTGAAAACCTTGCTACATGCCATGGATTCAGAAAGCCCTGTAATGCTGAAATGAGAGACCAAGGGGGTCTGAGCAGCCGTAGCACCACTAGTGTGCAGGCAGCATCACTGGAATTTGGAAACCTGGAGTATATTGGCAACAAAGCATTTGTCATGGCTTCATTGCATTTAGGATATGCAATGCATGGTGAGAATAAACACAGGGCAAGGGAGCCTGAGGTCACTGATAGCCCAGTGAGTGAAACTCAGAGATGTCCCAGCCATTTTAGGCTGTTGCCTTCACAGGGTCAGAACAGGGGCACTGGCAATACCTTAGAAATCCCCAGTTGTCAGAAGATAACTTTTGAGACAGAAATGCTTTTAAAGCAACACCAAGGACAACAAACCTGTGACGGCTGAAGAGCAAACTGCTGTATGACTGCAGGCAGGATTTCTCTGTTATTTTAGAATCCAAATGCCATAAAGTTTTTAACCAGTTTCAGACTTCAATTATTTGATTTTTTCTCGAGTGAAGAGGAATGATGAAAAAACAACAAATTAGTAATAATGTTCTACATCTGTTTGGCAAATAATTTCTTATTCTTTTTTTAAGCATGCTCAGCAGCTCTACATCTTTGCTGATCTGAGAATATTTAGTGAGCAGCAGTGGTGAAGTATTGACTTCTAAACAACTACATTAAAATTGAAATGAAACAAACAAACAAAAAAACCCCAAAAAACCAGAAAGAAATAAAATACTTAAGTTCTAATTCTTGTATGGCTTGGCACAGTTTTCTTTGTTTGTTATCTACACTAGTATAGTGCCTGCATCTGGGAACAGCAGTCTGCTGTGATTTGGAAAGTGGCTAACTGATGTATCCCTGACCCATGGACCTGACAAGAAAAGGAAGAGAATCTACAGGGGGTGTAAAATCAGTAGAATTCAAGTGATCCATAACTGGAAGAAACACAAGCTTTAGGTCAGGCTTGCAGAGAGTAGAATCTTTGTTTTCAACTGACAAAGCTGTAGGAAATGGGATACAGTGGAAGTCATTTGCAACACTGATTTTCTTTATCTCATTAAACAATAACTTTTGTTCTCAACATATTTTTCTACTCTGGTGGTGGTTTCCTTTTGGAAGCAAATTGCTCAACCAGTTTACAGTCCAAGGGCCCATTTCACGTATGAATGATGCATGCACGGAAGAGCTGAGAGAGGCTCCTCTAACCCCACAAGGACTGTCAAGATCTGACATTCTTTTCTGGCCAGAAAAGAAGAACTGTTGAAGCCCTGGGGAGGGGGAGGAAGGAAAATAAAGGGGAAAAAAAAAAGTTATGTGAAGAAAATCCAAAGGAAATTAACATTTCAGACTGAGTAAGTGGACTCTGTGTTTTCCAAATGTTTATTTTGACCTTTTAAAAATGTTTCCAAAAGCTTTTTCTTCTCAAATAACTTACCAAACCTTTCAAAAGGAAATGTCATTGCAAGTGTTAGAAAGCGAATCCTTGGAATGCTGGAGAGTCCAAATATTTCAGCTATCCTCAAACTTTTCTTTTGGTATTGGGACACAAGTGGGTGTGAGAGCTGCGTGCAGTGGCAGCTCCTTGGTGAGGTATGAGGATGGATAGAGGCAGGGAGTGGCAGGGGTTCACCCGTGGCATGGCTCCAAGGGCCAGGCTGCTGATGGCTGCTCCTGCAGGGACCAGCCCAAAAGAATCCACACCCACTACCTGAGCAGTAGGACTCCATGCAGAAGGAATGTGAGAGTGAGATTTTGACCTACAGACATATATATATAATATACATATTATACATGTTAATCTTCCTTCCAGTAGCTGTGTATCAGTGGTGAGAGCTGGAGGTACTTATAGTCCTCAACAGTCCCATTCTGTTCCAGTTTGCTTCCAACCACTTCAGCCCTTCTTAAAAGACAAGTGTTGCCTCCTGTTCCTTTCAGCCATGACCCATATATTCACCCAGTGTAGAGACGTGAGCTTCTCCACTCTCTACTCATGCTGTCTGCCACTATATAATTTAAGGGAAAATTAGCAAGGGGTGGTCTGGCAATCTGCAGGACCATGTGGAGCTGCTGTGAAAAGGTTTTAGGTTCTTGGGGAAAATATAAACACTGATATGAAAGACTTTCTCAACTGATCCTGGGATAGGATTTCTTAGCTTTAAGATTGCATCTCAGACTGATATTAATAATTGTGTCAGTATTATCCACCTGCCTATCAGAAACAATGATTCTCCTGCTTGCCTCCTCTGAAGTACAATTCATGACAGCTTGAGAGCCCTCAGCTGAGTTGCATCACAGTCCCATCACCTTCCAAGCATCCCAAATCTCAGTTCACGGGGAATTTATGACTTGAACCTTGATAGAGCTTGAGTTCTGCTATCAAGATATCAAAGGAATATTTTACTGCCACCAGAGGGAAAAAAAAGGGAGATGGGGGGAGAGGAGGGAAAAAAGATTGAGGGGATAAAATGTAAAGTTTGGAAAGTTTTGTGACTTGGAAAGCATGTAAGGAGAGCCCACTGCCCACCCACTCTTTATCACAATACCCCACTCTTCTGAACTGGGAAGGACAATAAATAACAGACTAAATATCATCAAGAGCTACAGACTCAGAGGTGTTTATTCCCATTTCATCAAACAAATGAAATCTTGGACTGCAGTCATTTCCACCCCAGAATGACTAAACCTATCTCTGCAATTGGAGAAATGCAGGTCCACCAATGGAATCAACAGTTTTGTAGCTCATTGTCTCTTTCTTTCAACTCATAAGACTGTTTTCCCCCTAAATATTTTGACATCCAGGAGAATGTGATAGGAAGCCAGGAGCAGAACATGCATTCAGACCTGATCTCATGAATTTGTTTCTGAAGCCTGACACAGACTTTGTCTTGAAGAAGATGGATGATGGGGAGGAGGGATAGCCACCTTGCTTCATCATATACCCAGTGTAACTGTTGCCTTAACCGTGTAGTTTGATGAACAGAAATGGAGAGTAAACCTGGCTCCCATCCCTTCATCCTGAGAGATGAAGTGAAGCCAGGCATTTGCCTGATGTTGCTGGTGGAAAGTAGAAATAATATCACATGCTTCCACACTTTTGACATGGCCACTAAGGATTGACTGTCCCAAACAGACTACCTCAGAAGCTTAGACATCATAGAATCATAGAATTTTTAGGGTTGGAAGGGATCTCAAGGATCATCTAGTTCTAACCCCCCTGCCATGAGCAGGGACTCTTCATACTAGATCAGGTTGCCCAGAGCCACATCCAGCCTGGCCTTAAAAACCTCAAGGGATGGGGCTTCTACCACCTTCCTGGGCAACCTGTTCCAGTGTCTCACCAGCCTCCTGGTGAAGAACTTCTTCCTAACATCCAATCTGAATCTAACCATTTCTATTTTTTTTCCATTCCCCCTAGTCCTATCACTACCTGACACCCTAAAAAATCCCTCACCAGCTTTCTTGTAGGACCCCTTCAGATACTGGAAGGCCACAATTAGGTCTCCTTGGAGCCTTCTCTTCTCCAGACTGAATAGTCCAAACTCCCTCACATCAGGTCTTGCTGAACCTCATGAGGTTGTCATGGGCCCAACTCTCCAGCCTTTCAAGGTCCCTCTGGATGGATTCCCTTCCCCCCAGCGTGTCTGCTGCACCACATGGCTTGGAGTCATCAGCAAACTTGCTGAGGGTGCACTCAATGCCATCCATGTTGCCTCCACAGGGGGCACATAGCTTATAGAAGCTGTGCCTTAACACTGCATAAACAGTAAGCTGGTAATAGGCAGAGTAATGATGTAGATCCTGTTGTAACAGACAGGTTATCAGATTTTGAGCTGTATGAGAAAGGAGCACAGGCCTTGTGGAGCCAGGGTGGGAGACACAACACCCTAATCCTGCAGCTCAATGAAGGCCCTGCAAGGTGGCTGCTGGTGAAATACAGGATAGAGGCAAAGCCTGAGGGTCTCCCCCTGGCCAGGGAGGGCAGCAGAAATAATTTCATCCCCCCAGGGTCTGTGTTCACCTGAGGAGTGGGGGACAATGCAGAGCAAGTCTTGGGGTGCAGCCCAGCTGGACACCATGCAGATATGCAGGCCAGTCTGGCTGGGACATTTCACAATGTCCTGTCAAACACTTTGACAATGACCCTGTAGAGACTCAGCAATATCACATTGTTTTTACAATAGCAACCTGCATTGATACTTTGCTAACCCTGTGGTATTTGGATTAAAAAGGAAAGAAGAGAATGAAAAAACCCCAAACCCTCACTGTTCTTGAAGCACAAGCTTGGGATTTGGGTTAGATACTGAGCACAAAGTAGCCTGGCTCCAGGGACAGCAGCTCTAACACACCCCTGCCAGGTATGCATGGGGGTGAGATGCTGATAACCAGGACAGATATGAACTCATGCCAACAAGAAGCCTGCATTGCTCATACAAGTTCTTGTTGGCTGCTCTACAGGGGCAACAAGCCCTCTGCTCTGAGCCCACCTCCAAAAGGGGAAGATAATTCATCCCTGCTTCTACACTGGGAATCAGAAGATCACTCCGCAGCCAGGTCATCATCCACTGCTGCTCTCAACCCTGTCTCCTACCTTTACAGGGCAGAAAGAGGAGCATGAAGTAAGAGCATGGAGGTAGGAGTGTCAAGATTTGCCTCTGACTTTCAGAGGCGCAGGAGAAGAGGATAGTAGTTGTCCTAAAGCCACACAGGACCTATTCCTGCATCACTTCAGATCCAATACTGTAGCTACAAACTTGTAAACTCTACAGAGGTCAAAACCAGTGTGGGGCATGGTGGAGAGCAAAGAGGTCAGAGCTATGAAGTGCCTGTGCCTTGACATCAGCTAACTGAATAGCCTGAAGAGATAACTAGCAAACAGAGGTAAAAGAGAGTGGTCTGCAAGCTGACTTGTTTTGACTGGATTTAGATCAAGCCAACAATGGAATTGGGAAGGATACAAAGCATCGTCATCTCATTTTAATCCTTTCCCATTCATAATAGCACATGATGATTCTGAGACATCACATAGTGGGACTGCTTTGACCTCAGCCTGCAGCCTGCTGTCTAGTATCCTGGTTTGAAGACACATGACATTTGGATGCCAGGTGCTGAATTCAACATGGTTCCCCAGGCCAGACCAAGCAGGGAAGCCTTCTTGCGTGTAAACTACCTAGTGGAGGAGGGCTGTGCAAGACACAAACTGCACTGTAGCCTTAGACAGAGCCCTGCTATTATTTTTATTTTTTTTTCCCCAAAATCTGTACAAGCAATGTTAGTTCTCACATACACCACCAGTGCAACAAAGGAACCTTGGTTATGATCAGACCCTGGTAGGGAAGAAGAAAATGAACCACTGTGGCCCCAGAAGTTGGGAAGGTTGCATCAATTTCCAAACCTAGGTAAAACACTTCCCTTCTTGTAACACAGATGAAATTACAGTGAACTTATTGTGCTTGGTAATTGATCAAGCAAAAAAAGTCAGTTGCCAATGTCAGTGAAAAACATTTACAAAAGTGCTGATGAATGTGATTTTAATCCCATATAAAATTGTGGTGAGAAAAAGGAAATTTCTGTTGGATGCTCTCCACAGTGGACCTCGCTTTTTCATTGGCATTAATCCTCCCTGAATAGCTTCTAGTCTGATTATATTTCACAATAATGTGGAAAGGTACACCATGCCAATCATATCCTGTTCTTTGTCCAGGTAGCTTTTCACATGAAAAGAGAACAGGAAATTAATGCTGGAAAAATAACAATTTATTTTTGTTTTATCTATTCTTTGGCCTTGCCTGATCCTTCTGAACCTTCACAACCCCAGAGGAGAAGGTAGTAATGAGTGAGCTGTCCCCCGCTGGGAGACTATTATATTTCCCAAGCAAGACCTAGCCCTGCCAAACCCTTGAAGGGGACAGAAATTTTGAAGGCTAGTTTAAGATTCTGGTTTGGTTTCTTTGCCTTGGAGAGGATGGTAGGGTGTAACTGAAGTTTCAACTGAGTTTATGCAAACATAATGCAGAACTGATCGTATCCAGGGAGTAAATTTTTAAAAAGAAATAACTAATCTGGCCTCCATTTTTGTTCTCCTAAGTCAGGAAATTAGATTTCCAGGGGAACATCTGCATGGACCGCAGTATGGTGCAGAGATACCTAAACTTGCCTTAAAAAAAGGTGTCCTGAGTATCACAAATAGCACAGCCTCTGCATCACAAAGTCCCCTGCCAGTATTTGGTTCCACCAACCTTTTCCCCAAAAGCAGAAGACTCTCAGTCTTTTCTGTGGAAAAGTCCTTGGAGACCTTACACTGAACTCTGCCATTCTTGGGAAGTGTGGTAATTACAGGATGCAAAGACACAGCAGAAAAGCTTCTTACTGCTAAGCCTGATTTTATGACCAGCTCATCTGCACTGAACTCTAACTGCTCTGAACTGTTACTTCAAAGCACTGTATCATTTAAGGGCCTTTCACTGGCTAAACTACATTTTTTTTAAGCTCACCCAGTATCTAAGTAGTGTCCTCACAAAACTGTAAAATGCCTGCCAGACCCAAGGAAATAATACAGAAAATAGGGCAACAATGACAAGCTGAAATCTTGTTGATATTTGGTGAATCCTAGGGGAAGAGTCATCCCTGACAAAATATGGTGCCTTCTCAGTAAGTCCATGTCCATACTCTATAGATGACTGATTTGAAGAGCTATCACTACAAAATAACCTGTTGTAAGACAGTGTTTTACATGGTATTTTCTTTCATGGCTGTCAGGAATTTTATTGGACTCAACATGACACATGAAAAGTTTAAATCAATATTAGAGACTGAGCTGGGAACTGCAATTTTGGACCTATTTAGTCTAAATGGAGCACTTTAGTGTGCAGATCAAACCTACAGAGTAGGCTGTAATGTCTATGGCTTAACCTCCTTGTACTTGGTTATTTCTCAAAAGCCATTGACAAATCAGGCAGCTGTTTCTAGAATACTAGGCACAAGATGCTGGGTTTGTGCAGTACATTACTTGTATTTGTCCTTTACTTCTAAATGCAGAGCAAGAAGAGGTCTCACTCAAACTTACACCATGGTCATACCTATCAAAAATGTTTTCTGCCATGAGAAACATTTCTTAGCAGTAACTTAGAGTTTTCCTGTGACACTGACATGACTAAGTCACTTACTTAAGGACTCTGAGTATTGCTCATCACTTCTCATTTTTTGCTACCACTGGTTAGTTTCCAAATTGATGGGTCCCTCTTATTTTAACAATGCAAGAAGCTTCTCTTGCAAAGCAATTAGGATTTGGGTGTCTCTAAAGAAAAGATGAGAAAGTTAAGCACATAAACCAAAAAGAAACTCAGCTTTAAATCCTTCTCACTTTATGCTTTGGATATGAAAAGAAAACTTTGAGGGAGTCAAATTAGAAATGACAGTGCTATTTCAAATTACAAATTACACTTTGTTACCAGAAAGACATTATCAGCCGGGTGTCTATAATTTGTTGACATGTCCAACAGTTTGGAATTATGCATATATTTATGTAGATATTCACTTTGATCACAGTGTGCTATCAAGGATTTTCATGCTGGGATCTGACCTCTTCTGCATGAGACTTTTGTGTTCCCTAGTACCGAAATGGCCTGTAAACACTTTTAGCTGCCCCCATGGGTGGAGCTGATGATCCTGCACATTGGTGGGCGTAAGATCTATGAAATGCCACTGCAGTCCTGCAGCTCTTTGATTCCAGACACTTGTTTCCCTAAGTTCTATTTCCTCACTTATTTGTGCAAAGTTTCCTTTTTTTTTAAATTCCCCATTTGCAATGCTTTTTCTGTGGGGAAACAATGGAGTAGGAAACACCCCTCTACTACAGCAACTCATTTAATTGTGTTCTGTTCTGTTCTCTCTGTGACCACTTAAAATCCCTAGGACAAGCTGAAGTTTACCAAGTGAAACTACAGGTGTTTGTTTTGTTATCTTGGACTTTGTAAGTCCAAGAAGTTTGAAGTTGAGAGAGAAGGATGTGCAAAGCTTCACCTCAGATTTTACCTTTTTATTAGTATGCATCTGCAGGCAGCTTTTGGTTTCTGCACTGTGAGCTGGTTTCCTATTTTTGCACACCACATTTGACATCAGATCTAGTATTGGAAAGAGTACACAGTGACCCATTTGATAATTTAATATGGATTGTCTCCTGCATTTATGTGGTAGCCTTTAAGACATGTGTTTGACCCAGCACTGTCCAAGCAATGGGCACTACAAGAATCACAACAGCACTCCATGAAGAGACAGACAGAGATTTATGAAGTCAGATATGTGAGGAGTCAGCTATCAGTGACATGCTCCCAAAGTGACAAGTCACACTAAATGAAGGAGGTGAAATACACACATCAGTCCACACATCTGGCATAGTCACAAAATCATGAGAGGAAAGCCAAGCAAAGAATTATCTTAAGGTCATCACTCATTGAGAAGGTTTTTATAAAAAGAGGTAGGAAAGAGGAAAGAGGAAAGAGGAAATCTACTGGAGGCAGCAAAAATCCCTGCCTCAGCTGTGTGAGTTTGGCTCACTGCAAGCTACTCTTTGTCACATTCCCCTAGAGGAACAGAAGAGTCTGAAAACAAAGAGATGAAATCTGAGTGTTCCTAAACTACTTGAGATGTGAAATTGCTTCTGTAGGAAAAACAAACAAACCAAACCAAAACATCAACAACAAAAAACCACCAACAAATATTCTTTATGAAATTGTCTTCTTTTTCCCAGACTGAGATGGCAATAGTGAACATGGTTCACCTTGCTAAATTGCTAAGGCATCCTGAATCAGTGAAATACACACCTGCTATTAGCTTGGACAGTTAGGCAACATTAGGTAAGGGAAAGACCACCTGGGCTATTGGGTCAAGACCAGTGTATTGGGTTTGGCTGAGCTGGAGTTCTCCTCAGAGCATCTTTCTAGTGCTGTGCTTTGCAGTGCTGTAGCTGGGTGTTCATAATACACCAATGTTTTGGCTACTGCTGAACGAACACCCAGGCTGTGCTTTTCCCATATTTCCCTGCTGAGGGCTGGGTAAGATCTTGGGAGGGAACACAGCTGGGCCAGCTGACCCAAACTGGCCAAAGGGGTGTTCCATGCCATATGATGTCAGCTCAGATATAAGAACTAAGCGAAAGAAGGAAGTGTGGGGATATTCATCCATGGCATCTGTCCTTCAGAGTAACCGTTGCATGTAGAGCCCTGCTTTATGGGACCGAAGATCATCTGATGATGGGAAGTAGAGAATAACATCTCTCTTTGCTTTTGCATCCACACACAGCTTTTGCTTTTTGCCTGTGCTTAGCATTATGAAATTGCTTCTACCTTATTACTGGCTTTTGTTATATTTTCCCCTCTCCCCTGTCCATCTAAGAAGGGGAATGATACAGCAGCTTTTGTGGGCATTTGGCCCCCAGCCAGGGCCAAACCACCACAACCAGCTAGTGGCCAGAGCTGAGATACTTGTGCTGGGAGGGTTGGCGCACATGGAATCACAGAATTGTAGAACTATTTTGGCTGGAAAATACCTTCAAGATCATGGAGTCCAACCATCAACTCAACACCACCATACCTACTAAATTTTGTCCTGAAGTGCCATGTCTATGTGTTTTTTTAACACCTCCAGGGATGGCAACTCCACCACCTCCATGGGCAGCCTGTTCCAATGCCTGGCCACTCTTTCAGTAAAGAAAATGTTCCTAATATCCCATCTAAACTTCCCCTAGTGTAACTTGAGGCCATTTCCTCTCATCCCATCACTTGTTACTAGAGAGAAGAGACCAGGACCCACCTTGCTACTGTCTCTTATCAGGTATTTGTAGAAAGCAGTAAGGTCCCCCCTCAGCCTACTCATCTCCATACTATACAATCCCTGACCCCACTTGCCACATGCTGGCAGCCACAGGGTACTGCTCAACACCTTACAAGAAATTGCAGGCCTTCAGCATGTGAAACCAGAAGTCAAAAAAAAAAAAAAATCACATGCCTCAGAAAAGCAGAGAACAGGATCAAAGCTACCATCAGTGTCTTTAGTCCATGGAACAACAGAGAATTTATGAAGTTAAATAAAGGCATTTCCCCTTGCTCCTGATTTGCAGGGCGATTGTCTCTAAAGCAATAGGAGTTGCCCCCTCTAAGTCTGAAACCTGGAGAAAACAAATCTGTCTTACAGATGCTCACCAATCTGCCTGCCACATCATTTTTTTCAGAAGAGGACTTATTTACATTTCTTCACTTCAGAGGCCAGCAATAGTAGGCAGGGCTATACTACAGGGACCAGGAACAAGGCTTTACGCCACATTAAAGTGCTGTGGAGCAAGATATAACACATGTTATATGCATGCATGCAGGCTGTGGCTTATCAGTTGTAGTGCAGATTTACCATGTACACCTAAAGCTGCCCAGGGTCCCCTCCAACTGGGTGAGCTGGATAGTGGGGTCATGCACAGTCACAGTCCATCCCCAGCTCTCTCCCCATGGTGTTCTTCTTGCCAGAGGCATGCAGCACCCGTTTCCCTTGCTGCATCTGAACTCTCTAGGTTTCAGAAGTTAAGTGGGAGCTACCACAGCTTGCATGCTGCCTAACATTTCTGGCTGGAAACCCCTTGGCCTTCTGCTTTGTAGCAAGTGGGTGAAGTCATGCAATTGTCTGCAGTGGAGAGGAATTTGAGATACAGCCCAGTTCTAGGCTGTAAATACATTTATCTTAGTGCTGTTGTCATTAGCATGATTAAAGGGGGAAAAAATGGAGAGAGACAAAATCTCTGTGGAAGACTAACTTGATAAAAAAGAAAAAAAAAATAGTTTCATTAATGTGTTTTTATCCAGGCCTAAGGGACAGATATGCTGAGAAGTGTTTTGATTCATTCCTATTCACCTCCCATTTTGATGCACATTCACTTCATGGAGGAAGGGCTTGACCAGTTTATGCCATGTGCGTACTGCTGCTGTGCCAGTGACATCAAGAATGTGGTTACACAGACACGTTGCCCTGCCATCACTTCTTTGGCTTTCTCAGGAGAGACCTGGACAGGGATAGGGAGGGGACCCTGGCAAACCTTAGGACCCATTGCCAACATATTTGTTTAAACTTCCACGTGTCCCTGAAATGATCATGGCCCAGGACGAACATGCAACGCCGCCACAACAAATGATGTTGCAATCGCTGAAAACTGCTTCACAGTCCCATTTGGGCATCATATTGTGGCTCTCCTGAACTTGGCATTAGCAGGAAAAAATGGCCTCACAAAACCTCAGCAGTGAGGAAAGTACAGGGCTCTGTGCATTGCTTAGGAAAACCTTCAAATTTGCTGTCCAGGAAAAATGTTGAGCCTTCATTTGGAGAAGCTTAGGTATAGATAATCTCTTATTGTCAGTACTCCTGCTTATCTGGTTGTTGACAGAAATAGGTAAGGAGTGATCTCTCCTGTATGAGAGTCACCAAAGACGGAACGCAATACCATTGAGAAGCTCCACAGGCAGAACATGGCTGGATAGCAAAGGAGTGACAATCTTTGTCACAAAACTTTGGCTTAGTTCCCAGACAGCTGTTGAATACTTGCCAGCCACAAAATGCAAGGTTCTAGCATTGCTAGCTGGAAAATGCCATTATGGTTTCATTCAGGGATTTTACTTGCCGTTTTGCCTTGTTAAAAGTTTGATCTGTTTTCACTTCAGGAGATTTTGAACTAATGCAGGTTTAAAGAGCAGCTAGGCTGTCAGCAGCATTCAAAATTATTTTTCCAAGTTGCCATTTACTATAAGGACTTTCTTCTTCACTTCTCTGCAGCTAGGGGAACCTGCTGCTCAGATTAGCACAGCAGAAACTGTGGTAGACTTAGAATAAATGCACAAACCTTCAACCTACTCTTCTTGCAACATCATGTCAGCAATACAATTAGAGCCTATTTCACTATGTGACTCAAAGCCCAAAACACATTCAGTCATTTTACAAAAAGAGCATTTCATAGCTTTTGTTTTTAAAGAATCTGCAAATGGCCCGGGTGTCTAGAAAAACAGATGCCTAAGCTCACCCGTGGCTTGAAAGCACAGAAGCTACAACTGGCAAGCAGAGCTTTGAGAAGTTAACATAATGGAAAAAACATTACATTTTCCATGTAAAACTTTGCTATTAAATAGAGCATGGATGCACTGATATTTTTTTTAAGCATTGAGTAATCTCCAAATCCCATTTCATGTCCTAGAGAAGAAGTATACACAGGTTAAACACTAGGAAGAGGGAAGATGTGGAACTGGTGATTTGCAGTCTAGTTGCAAATTGATCTTTATACTCTAGGTGATCAGACACATTGTGTTGAGTACATGGGTGCTGAACATCTTGTCTGGCAGGTGCAGGCCATGAGACTGACTTCTGGCTGAACCAGACCATGTTCAAGCCAACATGCAGAGCCATCTATTCACACATCTCAGTTATTCTTGGCATAGAATATGTGATCAGTCTTGCTTTCCCTTCTGCACATCAAGCTATATAAATCTCTTCTTGTATGCTGAAACACATTTAAAGGACATTACATACATAGAATGCATACATAGAATAAACCAGGTTGGAAGAGACCTTCAAGATCATCGTGTCCAACCCATCAACCAATCCAATACCACCCAAACATCTAACCCATGGCACCAAGCACCCCATCAAGTCTTCTCCTGAAAACCTCCAATGATGGCGACTCCACCACCTCCCCAGGCAGCCCATTCCAATGGGCAATCACTCTTTCTGTATAGAACTTTTTCCTAACATCCAGCCTGAACCTCCCCTGGTGCAGCCTGAGACTGTGTCCTCTTGTCCTGGTACTGGCTGCCTGGGAGAAGAGACCAACATCCGTCTGTCTACAACCTCCCTTCAGGTAATTGTAGAGAGTAATAAGGTCACCCCTGAGTCTCCTCTTCTCCAGGCTAAGCAACCCCAGCTCCCTCAGCCTCTCCTCGTAGGGCTTATGTTCCAAGCCCCTCACCAACTTTGTTGCTCTTCTCTGGATTCGTTCCAGCAAGTCAACATCCTTCCTAAACTGAGGGGCCCAGAACTGGACACAGTACTCGAGGTGTGGCCTAACCAGCCCAGCCAGCGACACTGTCCAGCTGGTGTGACTGAAAGAAGTCACTTGGAGGATAGTTCCCATTAGGGTGAGAACCAGTTGTAGAAATGGCAGCTATCTGACATGACCTTTTCATGCATCCTTAAGGAAGTATGGCAGCTCCCTTCCCCATGGAGGTAGGGCCAGAAGCTTGTCAAGGTTGAGCGGCCACTCACTCTGGGCACAGATCCAATACTTTGCTTTTCCAATACACATCCCCAACCCATTGCCAAAATAAAACCCCAGCTGTTTGCTGAGGCTGCCTACAGTGTGACTTGCACCAGCCTGAGCTTCCCACTCTTTACTTCTGACAAAAGGGCTTGACAGCTCTTCAGTCTGACAGCTCATTCTCCAATGGCTTTAATGAAGCCTGTAATTGTCTTAGACTACAGTAGTTAGTTTTGGACTGTAAAAGCAGCCAGTAATTGGATAGGAAAAGAAAGAATCTTTATATTGCCTGCCTAATTGGCCTCCCTTTCTCAGACACCCTCCCTTCTCCCACAGAGTCTCAATTACAGTTTTCTTCGACTTCTTTCCTCATTGGCTCCAGGCATCATCTTGTCCTCCTGTGGACATCTCCATGGCTCTCCTTCCCCCTGCTCCCCCATAAAGATTAATGCTACTCCCTTTACCAAGTGGTGCCAGATGCCATCTCCTTCCCTGCCTGGTTCACTGCCCCAGTCCAGGGCATGCAGCAGTGGCAGGGTTCTAGTCACACCATGGCCAATGGCCCTTCCTGGAGAGCAAGGCCAGTCAAACGGGAGATGTCAGTCTGAATATATTTACAAATCACCTTCATTTTTAAATCCTACTGAATTACAAGGGCATAGCTCAACAGAGAGAAGAGTTGTGTTGTTAAGCAAGCAACAGTCCAAGAAATGCCAGGAGCCTTTCCAAGTGCATAAAAAAAATTCAGGTTAGTGAAGCCACCTACTAAGGCATGGTACAGTACTACACAGCTACCTCAGTTTAGGGAAGTGACTAAGCAATTCACTGTGTCAGAACCTCAAACTGTGCAATTTCATGACAGCAGAGGAAGATATCTTAGTAACATGAAGCCAACTTTCTTTTTGAAAAACTTGTGACATCTTGGACAAAGTCTCAGAGAGAAGCCATTAAGTGTCAGGGCATGTATGATTCCCTGTTGACATCAATGTGTTCCTGTGTTGAGCACATTCCCTCATGGGGTTTGCTTGCCTTGAGATGTATTTGAGAAATGTGGAGGGGATGTCTAGAAGGGCATATAACAATAAGATGAGGAGCAATGGTTTTAAACTAGAGCAGGATAGATTTAGGTTAGACATAAGCAGGAAGTTCTTCACAGTGAGAATGGTAAAATACTAGAACAGGCTGCCCAGGGAAGTGGTGGAGGCTGCTTCCCTGGAGACATTCAAGGTCAAACTTGATGAGGCCCTGGGCAAACTTAACTTTTCAAATCCCTGGGACTTCAAAGAACAGAGACAGACTGGGAGCTGGGGAGAAAGAGAGGATGGCAAGGCATTTCATGGGCAGTGTCATGCACAAGCCTGGCAGCATGAGACATACAGGTTTTCATTGCTGTTCCACATGGAACTTGTGCAAGTGACAGGGTGGATATCTCTGGGGTAACCTGTTGGTGCCCCTGAGGTTTACGAGAGTCCCTGGACTGGCTGTCCTGGCCATGACAGAGGTGCCTCCGTTTGAAAGTGCAAGCCATCCTGCAGGCTGGCAACAACCACACTTCTTCTGGAAGCAAGTTTTTCCCATACCTGCTATGTTCTGCTTTGATGGGTCAGGAAAATCCTCTGTCCACTAGTTGAAACTAAGAGCATGCTCTTTACATACACACCATGGACCAAAGCTGCCCTGTATGAGGCAGGGTTCCTCAGGCTTGGTCCATATGATGAGGCTGCCTCCCATATGAGCAGCAAATACCTGGGCCTCAGTTTCATCAGTCCCTGCAATCAGGCTACTTTGCCTTTGTTTGAGTGACTAGTTTTGTTTCCTGACAGTCGTTTATCATGACGTAATGTTGTTTATGTGGCCTGTCATGGCTCTACACATGCTCTCTCAGTAATACATAGTCACATGGCCATTGGTGGCAGTGTTGGAGTCAGACCCTCAGTTTCCAATGAATGTCTGTTTAACTTGTTTCTTCTTAACATAGATAGTGCATAGTGAGCATTCTCCAGCCTTCATCAGATCCTCTAATATCTTTTATCAGTGATTTGGATGAGGGGATTGAGTGCACCCTCAGTAAGTTTGCAGATGACACTAAGTTGGGAAGGAGTGTTGATCTGATCAAGAATAGAAAGGTTCTACAGAGGAACCTGGACAGACAATTGTATGAGATTCAACAAGGCGAAGTGCTGGGTCCTGCTCTTGAGTCACAACACAATGCAATGCTTCAGGCTTGGGGAAGAGTGGCTGGAAAGCTGCCTGGGGCTGCTGGCACTGCGGGGGGGTGCTGGCCCTGGGAAGCGGTGCTGGCCCTGTGGGTTCTGGCTGACAGCTGTCTGAATGTATGCCAGCAGTGTGCTCAGCTGACCAAGAAGACCAAGAGCATCCTAGCCTATATCAGGAATGGTAGAGCCAGAAGGAGTAGGGAACTGGTCATGTGCCTCCACTCAGCACTGGTGAGGCTGCACCTTGAGTACTGTGTCCAGTTTTGAGGGCCTTGCAACAAGAAAGATATTGAGTTGCTGGAGTACATCCAGAGAAGGGCAATGAAACTGGCAAAGGGTCTGGAGAACAGATCTTCTAAGGATTAGTTGAAGGAACTGGGGTTATTTAGTCTGGAGAAAATGAGGCTGAGGGAATACTATCTTGCTCTCCACAACTAACTGAAAGGAGGTTGTAGTGAGATGGGTGTTGGTCTCTTCTCCCTAGTAACAAGTGATAAGATGAGAGGAAATGGCCTCAAGTTGTGCCAGGGGAGGTTTAGACTGGATATTAGAAGCATTTTTTTCACTGAAATGGTTATCAAACTCCGGAATAGGCTTCTGAGTGGGGTGGTTCAATCTCCATCCCTGGAAATGTTTAAAAGACACATAGGTGTGGTTCTAAGGCACATGATTTAGCACCACACTTGGTAGAGTTAGATAATGGTTGGTCATGGTGGTCGTAAAGGTCTCTCCCAATCAGAACAATTCTTTTCAGTCTGTGATTGTGTGATCATGTCCTGTCAGCAGGTTCACTGTGCTTGGCTCCAGAGAGAATGATCAGATTTGATCTGTGCATTTTTCATGTTCATTTTCCAAATGGCCCATAGTGGAGTGATACTATTTCTTCCACTTCTTCTCGCAAGTATGCTTTGTTGGCCACACTCAACTATGGGCCAACAGTTGTCCCAGCAAGGCATCCATGGATTAGAGACACAGGGGTTGGATTCTTTACTAACAAAGGATGCTTGTTTTTGCAGAGTTGTTTCAGTGTGGAGACAATTAATATCCAGCTCTTAACCCTGAGGAACCACTGGTTTCTGGGTAAGCCTCACTTTTTCCTGTATGTTGACAGCTCCTGAGCAGACAGGAAAGTTTGGACTCCAGGAGTGGAATTTTTTGCTCTGACAAGTGGATTACAGGAGACATATGACATTGGAACACAACACATGAAGGGTAAAACATTAATTTCTGTTTGAAAAATATGTTGTTAGAAGTTGCTCTCCTAGCAACAAAGCACCTTTGCTCGCCAAGTGCTGAACCTTTGCAACACCGTATTTGTGCTGATTCTGTGACTTTCACTTCAGTGTAGGAGTTACTAAATCAATCAACAGCAAGCAATGTGCCAGTTCCCGAGCTTTAATAAAAAAGATAATATTGTTGCCATGTAACATGCCATCTCTTTGAAAAACTGAATTTCAGTGATTGTCCCAAAGCTTCTGGATCATGTGGAAGAAGCATTCAAAAAAGGGAAACATCCGTACGAAGTGTTAATAACTTTTTGCTGCTCACTTATACACTGTTGGACTTGATGCAGTTATAAGTCTCTGTTTTTAGGTATTTCTCCAAAGTCTTGGCTAACATAAATAGAATAACCTGGATGTCTAGATGTACAGAATAAATGTTTTGGGTTTTTTTTCCTTTCTTTATATAGTGTTTCTTTAAATAACTTTGGCTCCTTGCTGGCTACACATGGTTTCCTCAAAGAGAAGAGACTCAGCTAGATTTTCTAAAGCCAGCAAAAGTGAAGATCACTGTGATTAGTTTCAGCCACAGGTGAACATACTTTGCTTACCCTGGTAAAAACCTGCCTGCAGCCAAGGGGCATCTCCCCAGACACAATTCACCTTTCTTCTGGAAGCTTCTACTGTTTTTTCCCAATTTCAATTGCTAATATCAGCTAACAAGAAGCTTCCTTTTCTTGCTCTGCTGTGGCAACTGTCTTTTCCTAGGGCTGCTCGACCCAGCTGCAGATTTTCCCTCTTGAGGTAAACCCATGGGACCAGAGACACACTTGTTGAGGAAGGTCTTGAGAATCTAATTTGGGGTACAAAATAAAGCACCTATGTCTGCATCACAGCAGCATGTGTCAGTAACACATGAACAGAAAAGAGAGGCAGAAAGTCTCTTAGGATATGCAGAGCAGAAGAAGTGAGTGCACACCTGTGGCATCTCCAAAGATGCAGATGTCACTGGTGGCATCAGTTGTAAGCTGATGCTTGTTATTGTTGTTTCCTTTTAAAAGATAGGCTACAGGGTGATAATTAAGAAGCAGCAGAGAATTATAAGCTTAAGAAATCTTCTTTTGCAATTGTCAGCCTGACACAAGCAGGTTCACATATTTCTACTTCCTTCTTCCCTGTCATTGCACTTCAGAAGGAAGTGACTAGTTTTGCGTACAGCTGAGTATGTGTCCTTTTGATGTGACTGGCCATATGTAAGCAGTAGAAGTAGGTGCTGGCATCAGCTCTATACTCTTATCCTCCCTAAAAATATTATTGATACAATTTGCTTAATAACTGTTTGTAAAAGTACACAGAGAAAGTTATAGTTCAGGGAATAATTATCAAATGCTCACACATGAAATAAAGTGAAAATTAAAATCATTTAAAAGCCAAATATTAAAGAAATGTCTCTTTTTTTCACGGGAAGGTATGATCTTGGGCTGATTTGTTTATTTATATTTAGAACTGACTTTTAGAAATTTACACAGATGAAAATGTCAAGTTATGTGTGATCTAATGTTGGTCATGACAGAAGAATCAGTAAATGCATGTCTCCCAGTAGAATTAGGCTACAACTGGCATAATAAAATAACCACTTCCAATCTCATTCCAGATGCAGCTCAGTTTAGTCATATTGTTAGCTGAACCTTCCACCATATGGGCACTAATGACTCCAAAAGAATACTTACAGAGAAATAAAACAAGCAGCTGGGTACAAGGAAATTGATTCATATGTTCTCCAGATAGTTAAACATATGCAACCCTTCACAGACTCAAAGACTACACAAGCAAAATACACAGCCTTTGCTCCAGCCTTTCTGTTAGATACTTTCAGTGCAGCAGTTAGCTACAGTTTATTTAATCTGAGTGAGGGTCTCCTTTGGGCCAGTTTGGGTGGTGCATTGTCATGTAACATGCAGGGAGTCATCCCTGCCTGGGAGCTTCCAGCTCACAGCATTGCAGTAGATACCCCTGTCACCTGCACTAAAGCAGAGTCATCAGACTTCTTGTTAACAGGTAGTTACTTTTGTGTGCTGTGGAGACTTGGCTGTTTTCAAGTATTTCAGAAACAGAGAAGATTAGGAGTAACTTCAGAGACAGTGGTTTGAAAAGAAAACACTGAGTATGTTGTAATGTTGAACTCAGGCCCCTCTTGTCTGTGTACTCACACAAAATGGCAAGGCTTGCTGGCAAACAGCACGTGGCCTTAGTGACAAAAAGATTAGCACCAGCCCCTCTCTGTACCTGAAGGAGCTACAGAGATTATGCTTCTTTTGTGGCCAAAGTTCAAATTATTTTGTGTAAGTATAGGTGGACAATCAAGTACTAACAAAGGAATTATCTATGCAACAGAGCACTGATGTTCTGAGCTTGTGCAGTCATATCTGACTGCACAATGTTCACCTGGGTTTATGCCAGTATGGTTACGCTGATTTTCACAAGGAGTAAAACTATGGTTTGGTCCTTCTCTGACATCTGAAAACTCTTTTGTGGTTACCTGGAAGGCAATAGACTGTGACCATTTTCAGTCTCCATATTTCAAGTATCTTAGAGTAAGTTGTGTCAGTAGAGATGGTCCAAATTGCCTTAATTCTTTCTGCCACATCATATTACACAAAGAATTTCATACGCAAATGTATTGCATATCACATATGATAGGAATGGAGATAAAATGGGTTAAAAGAACCTAGCCTAAATGTATTCACTGTATAAACTACTTGATTTAGGTTCATCACAAAGTAAGGAAGTATAGGTAGGCCACATCTCACTTTCAGTGACAGCACATAAACTCAGGAGAGCATTGCTCAGCTTTGAGCATAACAGGCACAGCACACAGCACCATGCAGGTGGGATGCAGTGCGTCCCATGAAACATTCCAGCTCTACATGCTGGAAGAAAACTCTTCTGGATATCAGAAGGACCTTGAGTCTAAATACAAATGGATTTAGGCAGTCACACATAGGCTAAAAAATAACACTGGATTACATGTGCCTCTTAAATATTAATTTTTTTCAGTAGTGGAACCTCTCCTGAGTACCAGCCTGCACTACTGACCTGACAACTGTCTTATTCCTCCAGCACTTCTCAGACTTAAGGCCCCTGAAATAATTTTTCCAGTCTTTCCTAAACCTATTTCCTACTTTTTCTCAGAATTTTCCTATGTGTTTTATAAAGCTCTTTCTGGAGAATAATTCTTTCCTGTATTTTGCCTGCTTCATACCATCTCAGTGATCCATACCAACCTCCATAAACTCCTGTTTCTAAGTCACTTTATAGCCTATATACAAAACTTCATACCAGCTGAGCTAATGGAGTTTATGTTTTTTCTCTTGTGAAGCAGCTCCCTGTAGGCTAGGGGGAAGTACAAATGTACTTCACGGTATGAAGGCTTCATAAGCATCCTTTTAATTGCTCACTGGTGCTCAGAAGAGATCATTCAAGACTGGTCATTTTGGGCTGTGTGGCATTGCAGACATTTCATTTACATCCACCTGTTTTCAAACAATATTTTTTTTCCTGGAAAAGTGCTAGGGTGCTTTAATGAAGCCAGTGAAAGGTCAAAAACAGTCTCTTGAATGCACTCTTGGTAATTCATTTAGAAATAATGCTCTTCATTTTTTTATCTCCCCATCTGCCTGCCAATATTGAATCAAAGAATTATAGGAGCCTGCTAAAATAAACTGGCTTCTGTGTCGGGTCCAACCACAGTCATCTCTAAACCTTTCCATTTGCTGATACCAGAGAAATAATGGAGGGGCCTGCAGCTGGGGTGGAGTGTAAAGATGTGCTGAAGGTAGCTTAGTTGGATATGAGAAAAGCCTTCCTTTTGATAAGAAGTCCCTGTGGTCCATGTGTGAAAGACTACAGAGTGAAAGGAAAGGGCAAACAACAGTTGCTTTAGAAGAAAGCTGTGCAATTTTCTTCCCTATATAGAGCTTACAAGTTACAGCTTTCCCTCCAAGTGTCTCTGATGGTCTCAACTTGCTTCATTTCTACAGTAAGGTTAAAGCTATAGTGACTCTCCTGCTTGGCAGAGTTCTCTTGCTTCTTTCCACCACACAGGCTGACGAAAATCTGCTGCTCCCAGGATTCTTCATTTGAGGCCACCTCACCCTACCAGCAAGGCAGAGGCTGACAGCCCAAAGCAGAACCAGAGCATGATATAGTATTTGAGGTTACTCAGCCAAGCACCACATCACATTCAGGGAATCATGCTATTCACAGCACTTGGTGAATTAAGTCCAACTCCTGCAGGTGGTGTGGGCTGGAGCACCCCAGCAGGGCTTTCCTGAGAGGCAGCACTCAACACTGTAACTTGCAGTTGAGCCCTGTTCAAGCAAATGCGCCAGGAGGATTTTATCAAGTTGTAATTGAAGTAATTCATAATTCGTTGACAAAGCAAAGACTAGTATGACTCTGGGATCACTCTAGAGCAACAGACACCCGATTTCACCTGATGACCGGGGCTCTACCATGCATTTTTTTCAGTGCTGGGTCTGCCATCTCTGGAGGGATGGACCAGAAGGTAACAGCTCTGAGGATCACCACTTGCCAGTCTTTCTCCCTCTCTTTTTCTCTCCTGTGACACACATGACAAGGCCTTATGGCTCCAGACCTGCCCCTCCTGCTTTGGGCATCCACTTTCAATTTTTCTCCACTCAGCATGAGCTTTGGCATGACTAGTTCAGACAGTGAAAATGATGGCTGAGCTGACTTGCTCCAGCTCTATAGTTGTCTTGCATGAGAAGATCAATGAAGTGTGTAGAACATCCACTTTTCTTCATTGCTCTTCAAATGACAGCCAGAGTTACCTAGAGCAAAGGTACACACATGAACATACCTTTCAACAGTTTCTAAGTGAACACGTTTAGTTTTCAGTAGCAGAAGTGTTTCTCTTTGATCAAAGCCCAGCTACAGCATGACTTGTTTGCCTCTGAGCAGGGGGAGAACGGAAAGGTTGCCTTTTTCAATAAAATTCAGCTGTAGATTTTATAAAATAGTTACTAGCTCTGGGTATTCAAGAGACATGCCAGTGCAGCTGCAAGATCCACAGCTGCTCTCATAAAGTTAATTGTAGGAGCATGGGACTGGTTAAGTGCTGGGAGATCAGGTCTTGATGGATCTTCATCACATCTGCTCTTCAGAGCTTCCAGCAGAAAAAAAGCCTACTGTCTTTCAGTCACAACCTTCCCTCAGACTGATCCAAACGCTCTTTTGCTGAAAGACAAGTGGATTTTTTTCTAGACCACCACTTTCAGCTATGTAAGGAAACTGGTGAAGGAGTAATGAAACATGCCACAAGGCAAAAGTGAAAAGCACAGATATAAAGAGGAAAACAGCCAGCAATGTTACAGAGAAAGGTCACAGAATCACACAGAATCAAGCAGGTTGGAAGAGACCTCCCGGATTGTCAAGTCCAACCGATCACCCAACCCTGTCTAATCAATTAGACCATGGCACTAAGTGCCTCATCCAGTCTTTTCTTAAACACCTCCAGGGATGTTGACTCCACCACCTCCCTGGGCAGCACATTCCAATGGGCAATCACTCTCTCTGTATAGAACTTCTTTCTAAGATCAAGCCTAAACTTCCCCCTGCACAACTTGAGACTCTGTCCTCTTGTTCTGTTGCTGGTTGCCTGGGAGAAGAGACCAACCCCCACCTGGCTACAACCTCCCTTCAGGTAGCTGTAGACAGCAATAAGGTCTCCCCTGAGCCTCCTCTTCTCCAGGCTAAACAACCCCAGCTCCCTCAGCTGCTCCTCACAGGGATTGTGCTCCAGACCCCTCACCAGCTTCATTGCCCTTCTCTGGACACATTCCAGCAAGTCAACATCCTTCCTAAACTGAGGGGCCCAGAACTGGACACAGGACTCAAGGTGTGGCCTAACCAGTGATGAGTACAGGGGCAGAATGACCTCCCTGCTCCTGCTGGCCACACTGTTCCTGATGCAGGCCAGGATGTCACTGGCCTTCTTGGCCACCTGGGCACACTGCTGGCTCATGTTCAGCCTACTGTCAACCAGCACCCCCAGGTCCCCTTGTGCCTGGCCGCTCTCCAGTCAAATAACTATACACAATCCAAAATAAAAAATGAGTCAATGATCCAATTTTGATGCTGCCTTTGTTTTATTAAAATAATTCTAGATTTGGTGCTTGTTCTTGTTTGTCTGGTCAATGAATTTTACAGGACTTCTCGCTAAATTGTACATAGAAAAAGATCTAGAGAAGATCACTGGATTTCCTCGTTGGAATTATCTACTGGACTGGACAGCCTGACACACAGACAACTCCTCCTTGAACTTGATTATACAGCCAGTTGTGCATTGTGGTTCTACAGAGGCTATTTCACTTTGTTTCACAAAAGAAAATCAGAGTGAAGAGTGTAAGACACTCAAGTCAAAATAGTGTTGTTTCTTCCCCACTATTCTCCAGGTGGGTTATTGCTTCAGAGGAAAAAAATAGATTGGTCTGAGGCAGTCAGTTCTTGACATAATCATGCTGAAGATTTTTTATCCCTTCATTCTCTTTCATTCCTTATTAGTTATTTGTTAACAACCATGGTGCCATGGACCAACATGCGATGTCTGAGTCATTAAAAGATCGTATGATTGTCTGCTTCCTGCTGCTCTCTTTTGATGAAGTAGTCTGGGTCCTCTGGGGCCAAGAAAACAGATGCTAGCTAAACACCTGCCAAAAGAACAGGAGGGGACTCATTCCTGTGGTGTTATCCAGCACAAGAAAATTAATAAAACCCAGAGCCTGTTTCATGACTTCATCAGAAACCTAGAACTTACATGGAGATCAGAGAGGATCTTAATTCATTCTTGCATGACATCCCAGGCTTGCTCCAAGAGTTCTTCCAAATCAGGGACTTCTCTCCAGAAGGATGATGGTTTGGACTGTGTCTCTCAGTAAACACAGTTGTCCATGCCACTGATAATGTGCATTCTGAGACACCCAAGCACAGCTTACTTATCTGGCTCACCACAAAAAACGTTGTCCTCTACATCCTGGTCTGTGGGGAAGGCTCGGCACACTCCTGCCTTCTACACATAGAAGGAAGGTGAAAAGCAGCAGGACTGGGGTCAGGCTGCTGTACTCTGCCTGCTCAGATCTAGCAGGCAAGCTGCTGTCCCTCAGATAAATTTCCCTGCCCATCCCACCAGGGTTCCTGGAGGAGCAAGTCAGGGTAGTGAAGGTATGACTCCTGCAGCAGGAGCTACTCAATACCTGTGAATGGGGCTGTGAGAATATGTGTTGCTGCGCAGGTCCTGCCTGTGCCTTCCTCTTGGTCCACAGAGAGCAGAAATAATAAATACTGGGTTTACAGATGCCACTTGGCAAATCCCCTGCCATGAGTGGTTTGGGTTCCCACAAGTTTATAGGTGGAAAATAGTCTCTGACACTTGCAGTTTGCTGAGCCTGAGCAGCAGCGCAGAATGAAATAGCTGGTTCTCAGGCTGCCAGCACCCTGGCAAAGCTTGCAGAGGATAAGGAACAGAAACTTTAAATAACTGAAATCCAGACTTCTCAATATGACTCACAGACAACTACCTCATGAGTGTATGGGAAGGAGACCTAAAAAAGTAGAAACAAAATGAAACAACAAAGATGGGAAATGTCAAGTTTTGCTACTGTGGTCTTCTAGAGACATGTCTCTGTATATTTCCAAGATTTGTTCTAGATTTTCACATCCTTCAATGTAAATGCAATCAACTCTGTGCCTTTCTGAGAGAAATGGTAAAATGAGAAGACTTCCCAAAATAAAATTGCTAATGTTTCAAATAGTAATTTTACTAATGGTCACTCCTAATTACTTAGTCATGAAGAATCTGGAAATCCCATTTATAATCAGAGATTTTTGCAACCATTGCCCTGGACATGTTGCAGTACCCTCTGCCTCTAGTGCTAATATAATCATACACATTTTTCTACATAATTGAAGCAAAATATACCCAGAAGGTTCTGTATCTATATAATTTGGGTAATAGTGTCTTAAACATAAAAGCTATCTTCTTCCTGAAACAGTTTGCTGAATTCTGTGTGAGTTCTTCTCTTACTTACATGATTAACTCTCCTGTGAGAGTTAATGGGGTGGAATGGGGATAGTTCTGTCCCCTGGAAACCAAATAAACTCTTGTCGTCAGAGCATAGACTTGTAAGAACAGAGAAGTCCAAGCCTGCAGTACTGGTAGTTTTAGGAAGTTCAAGAAAACCACCCAAAAGTCCTATGTGAATATGTATATGCATTATCAGTACCATAAGTCTATTAAAAAGCATGGTAATATTTAAAGACTGGGAAAACAGATTTAAACATGAAAATTAAGAAGTCCTTAAAGGCAGTACTAACAAGGAAGAATGTTCAGCAGTTTGTTTGGTAGGTCATGAGGCCCTGAACTTGTGTAATTGGCAAAAAGTTGTTTCATGTTTGTGGATAAACTAGAAGGACATAAAGTAACATTATAAAACTCTGGGTGGGGTTTGCAAAAATACTCAAACTGGGTCTAACAGAGTTCCTTCTTGTATTGCATTGCACCTTAATGCAGGACAAGTCAGAGCCAAACCTTTGGTAAAGCTCTTCGTCTTTTCTCCAACATTCCATTTCAGTGCTCCCACATAGGAAAATAATACACTTTTGTACCTTCAGACTATAAAATTATGTATTTCAATCATGATGACTGAAAACAAATCTAGTTAGTCTGACAATAAAGGCTGACATGCAACTCCTGCCACAAAAACATATGGCATCTGCATGGAAAAGACTCTCAAACAGGAAGAAAATTACTCAATATTTCACTCCAAACCTTTAGCACAATTTCTGAGACATAGCTTGGTCCCACCCACACTGCAAGACCATGCTGAGTTCACAGTTGCGCTCCTTCAACATCTGCTTGTGGTACTTCAAAGGAACAGAATATCTCTAGTCTTAATAAAGGCTTTTGTCACAAGGTTGTTCAAGGTGCACTGTTGAAAGGGTGTAAATGAGAGGAACTGGGTAAGGTTGACAAAGGAGCTTGACTTGGGGAAAAAAAAGTAAAGATGAGGCATATTCCAAAAGAACAAAAAGTCTGAACATTTTGCCCTCTTCTAAATTAGGTACACCAACCTTCCACTTAATTTGTGTGCTGCAGATCAAGATAATTAATGTGTGGATGGGTGATAGTGCCAATGAAACCTGATTTACTTCAGACTGCTAAGGCTGAACCTTGGAGTTTCCCTGCTCTGATCTCTAGCAAGGGAAAGGCTGAATTCTTTCCTTCATTGGTGGCAGCTCAGCAGCTTCTGTACAGCCATCCTTTTCCCTGAAACATGGAGCATTTTAATAACTTCATGTCTGGCCCTCTGCCCTGTCAAATCTGAAGAATACTGTCTAGATTATTTGTAAGTCATTTGGGATATATATGCTAAGAAGGACACCTATACACTATAACTGCAGAAACCTCAGTTCATTAGGTTAAAGGTATGGCAAATTAGGCTGAAAGTAGAGATGGGTGAAGAATTCTTCAAGAATTTAGTTATTTCTAAAGCTATTATGATTTTATTATGTGCATAAATATTAGCCAAATATTACCTCTTTTTTTTTTCTTCTTTTTTAACAATATTTACTGCAAGGCAGTGGTGAATAATCATGTAAATACGTTATCATCAACGAGCACTGTGCTACAGCTTGCTCCTGTACACACTGGGAAGTGGCTGAAAAAAGACATGTAATACCATAGGACTTTGGCTAACTAATCATGTAGCTCCAATATTGGGTCTCAGATATGTGAACAAATAGTTGTGGTGAACAGCTTGTGAGCCAGTCACAGACAGATGTTTACTTATGGAAAATATTCAGCAAAAGTATTTGTGGAGAAGTCATAATCTGTTTACAGCAATTTCTGGCATGAAGGGACTACATTCATCAATTAAAATGTTTATTCTGAATTATTTCCAACTCTAATTGAAACTAAATGAAGAACTAATTTATCTGGGTGGGAGCACTTTTCTTTTAAAAAGCTCCAACACATAATTCATGATGTATTGGTAACTATTCATGAGTTTATTCAACTTCATCTTTTCTCAAGGGTGTGGTAAGCATGCTGCTTTTCTTGACCTCCTGTGCTGGTTGACAGCTTCTTGGTGAAGTCTCTCTTAAAAGGTAAGAATGAAGGAGCAATACATTGTAATATGTCAAATATTGCTAATGATATCACATAGGTCTCACGAACCCTGGCAACTCATAGCAAAGTAGGTACTCAGTTTAAGAAGGCACATCTTCACCTTGTGTCTTTCCACAGAAGCTGTGCTCTGACAGGAGCCTGGCTAGTACTTGTCAACAGGATGTACCACTTGCTCTGATGGTAGTAGCAGTCATCCAGCCAGGGGACACTCTATTCTCCCTGGAACACTTTTCCAGTCTCCGTTGCTATGTTATGTTGGGAAGGAGAAACCTCATGACCCACTGCAGCTATGTTACAGTAATAAACTATTGTAGATGGCAGGATGATGGCTGGCTGGCTGCAAAACTACTGTAAGCCCCAAACCATTGCTGACAGGAGCCTTGGGGTATTAGGGCAGGACTCTGTAGTTCATGCACGCTGCCAAAATTCATGGCAATCTGGGAAATGAGAAGCTGTTTGAAAGGTTTGTCCCAAAAGAGAAAAGGTATTTGGGTTATGGGTTAAACCTCAAATTTGGATTAGAAGTGAAAACATCAGTTATTGTTGTTGCAGTTTGGGGTATGCCTTGAAAACAGTGTGCATTGTAAACTCTGCTGATCCTTCCCCAGTGAACCTAGGATCATAACAGCACACAATGAATGCCTCCATGGACCTCAGGGGTCACCCAAAATCTCAAACGACCACATGGTGTTCTCCACTAGGAAAATCCAGAAGCACATCTCAAGGGGAGCTGTCCATAGGCAAATGCCTATGGCTAGAGCAAAATTAATTGGTTCCCATTTGTCTCTGGCCTTGTTTTCAAGAGAAACCCAGGTGAGGTGGGAGATAAACCGTGTGCTCTCAAGAGAGTTTAGGCCACGGCTACTCAGTTCCCTGCTATAGAATAGAATTAACCAGGTTGGAAAAGACCTTCAAGATCATCAAGTCCAACCTATCACCCAACACCATCTAATCAACTAAACCATGGCACCAAGTGCCCCATCCAGTCTCCTCTTAAACACCTCCAGGGACAGTGACTCCACCACTTCCCTGGGCAATGGCAAATCACTCTTTCTGTGAAGAACTTCTTCCTAACATCCAACCTAAATCTCCCCTGGTGCAGCTTGAGACTGTCCTCTTGTTCTGTTGGTGGTTACCTGGGAGAAGAGACCAACCCCCACTTGGCTATAACCTCCCTTCAGGTAGTTGTAGACAGCAATAAGGTCTTCTCTGAGCCTCCTCCTCTCCAGGCTAAGCAACCCCAACTCTCTCAGCCTCTCCTCATAGAACTACCCAAAGTTCATACAGGCTAGTTCTGGTAGCCAAATGTACTAACTGTTGTGGCTGCTCACCCTTGTAATTTTCCAGGCATTTGAGAAGAGCTGGATCTGTCTCTAAGGGAAATGTGACACACTGTCTCTTAGTTTTATTGTTGTTTTAGGCAATGTGGAGTTATCTTCAGTATGTTCCCTTGCCAATACCAGAAGACACACAGCCTTCTCATAGAGAATAGAGTTTCAGCTTCTATCTTAAAGAGGACACAGTCTCAGGCTGCGCCAGGGGAGGTTCAGGCTGGATGTTAGGAAAAAGTTCTATACAGAGAGAGTGATTGCCCATTGGAATGGGCTGCCTGGGGAGGTGGTGGAGTTGCCATCACTGGAGGTTTTCAGGAGGAGACTTGATGGGGTGCTTGGTGCCGTGGGTTAGATGTTTGGGTGGTGTTGGATTGGTTGATGGGTTGGACGCGATGATCTTGAAGGTCTCTTCCAACCTGGTTTATTCTATGTATTCTATGTATTCTATGTAATGAGCAAGTCATGTTTGAAAAATATTACATTTAATGGCAGTTTAAATATATACATATAGAGAGAGAGTCTTTGGAAAGTATCAACAGCTAAAGAGAAAACCAGTATTTGTACTCAAATATCTCTAAACCCACAGAGCCTGTTACAGGAGCCAAGAAATAAGGCCAGTATTCCCACTCTATGAGTATTAAAACAAGACTGATTCGGGAACCAGGGGTGCTGACCAGGCTGCACAAACTGTTGGAACGACAAGATGTGCTGGAATAGTCACAGACAAGCTAATGCCTCATAAAGTGAAAACTAGTTGGTGGCTTTTGGATAGATTTGTTACTGAAATGTTGGAAACATCTTTGTCTTTTGTTTAGTAGAAAAGCCAGAAGCAGTAAATTAGGTAGGCTTTCTGGACACAGATCTCAGAAAAGGGATTTTCCAATTTGTCAACCACTCAGGGTTTCTGCTATGGTAATGATGACAAGTATCAGAGATCTCAGGTGACTAGAAGAGTGTGACTAACCTTTCACAAATGTGTCCCTTGACTCCACAGTGGAAAATGAATGGAGGAAGCAGAAAGAGCAGTCACTACTTTAGTGCAGTATCCAACATAATTTCTTCATTGTTCCATGACAGTGAGGGAATGTTGGTCTTTATTTTAATTTAAAATTGATCCAGAACAACTCAGGCCAGCAAAACAGTGCCTTGAAGTCTCAAAAACCTGGAAGAAAAAAACCCAAACCATCACATGTATTATTCTCAAAATCCTATGACTTCCTGACTTATGATTTCTGGGCACAGGGGCTTGGCTGCACAGCCAACTTGGACAAGCCATGACAGCAGGAGAAAGAGGAGAGGAATGGGTGGCAGCGAGTGGCTCAGTTTTTTCATTGCAGTTGCATTAGTGGTGGCTCTGCTGGTAACACAGAGAGCAAACAACACACTGAGTCTTTGCCGGTAAACGGTGTTGACTTATGACAGTGGGAAGAGTGGTCTTAAGCTCAGTGAGCATTTATGGATGGAGACAAAAGGCAAAAGCTTTCCAGGTAGAACTAGTAAATGAAGGAAAGTCCAAGAGGAAATTCCTGTGAAAGCGCTGTCAACACTGCCATGATGGATGCTGGTTGTGATCCTGGGCGCAGGCCCATGTAGACTGGACTGAAATGTCCTTCATCCAAATACTGTCCAAGCTGCCCTCCACCCCTAGAGAGTCCCTGTGGCTGTCCATACAGGGCTTTGGCTCCATTGATGTCCAGGTCAAACGTCTCCTTATCTATGGGTTTGTGTGGCCACCAAAACACTGATGTAACCCCAAATTGGCCAAGGGTCTGTATAATTTGGAAGCTGGCTTTCAAGGGCTAGAAGAGATGAGAGAAACATCTCTTGGAAATCTGATCAGCACTTTTTAGCAGCTCTTTGAGAAAAACTCTAATTTCAGTCTCCATATCTTCTAAATTATATAAAATAATTGTGAAATTGGATAGCCAGGCTAAAACCATAGCTGCACAGAGGTTTTCTCCCAGACAGTTGGAAATGTGTGTGCATGCATGTTAAAGACTTTCATTCCCTTCACCACCCCACCACATTCTTCCTGCCTGGAGTCAGCAGGAGAAGAGGAGCAGGGCTAAACTCAGCTCAGGTACAGCCTGTCCTTTGAAGATATCTGCACACTGTGCATGTCAGAGGCGTGCTGCAAACCTTGTGCTTCCACTGTGTTTTCATGTCTGGCACGAAACTTCCTCATTAGTTTGAGTGACAGATGCTGTGCTGCCAAAAGGAGATAGTTTAATTACTGTTTTCCTCCCTCCTTCTTACAAAGTAGCTGTAAAACTGCTCACTGCTGAACTTCAGCCATCCCAAGAAATGCAGTAAGTGAAGTATTTAAGAGGGCTATTTATTTAGGCATCAGACCCACAGGCTTCCTTTGTAACTGTCTGTACAACTTTGAAGCCACAAAATATTTCCACAGCAAATACTGAAATGTATTAGGACTGTCCTAGGTTCTTATGCACAAACTCTCTCAACCTTCTCCACAGACAGACAAGCGGTACAACATGGAATCAAGTACCAGAGAAGCTGGTTCAAATCAAGGGACATCAACATGAATCCACAGCAGAGGGGAAGGCCTTCACTCTAGGGTTTCTGGACTACCCCATTCTTGAACACAATTGCTTGTGTGAAATCTTCAAGAGTGGGACTAGACAAGATTAATTTACTAGGGAAAAAAGGAAGTCACCCTGCATGTACTTGCTCAGAGTGCTAGCTTGATCACAGCATCTCTAGAAATTTTTCCTCTCAGCAAAAAGTATGTTTAGGTGTTGCAAGATGCAATTTCTTTGCGCTGCCAGTACACAGTAAATGGAATATATACAGTACATGGTCAGCTCCACAACAAGGAAGTGGGCGATTACAGACAACCAAAGAGGCAGATGGAAAGCTGGTTGTCCAGATAAAAACAAATTCTGAAGCAAGAACATAATGAAAACAAGACTTCAATCTACTTACTGAACTTACTTGGGGGACCTTGTATAGAAAATGGAAGAAAATCACTTTTCTATCTCTTATGTGAGGTGAGTGAGGCAGGGAAGTGAATGAAGCATTGATGCTTGCAGAAATGCTTGAAACACCTTGAAAGAGGAGAGAGAAACTAGACTTGAAACAGAATTCAGAGATGCAATATGAGAATATTCTAAGTAATTTGGGGGGGGTGGAGGGGGAAGACATAAGAAACAGACGGGAATTAAGAGCTCAGAAATCATCATTATACTTTGGCTATCATCTCCATTCATATTTTGAGGTATTAAAGCAGGATCATATATGGGAGTGGGATTCCAAACTCCAAGGTAAAAGAAAATAAAACTAGCCCCACAGACAGGCTACCAAATGCCAAGAAGATTCATAAGAGCAATGGCCATACTGTGCATAAGGCCACAGACTTAACCTGGAGCAACCTAGGAAGCAAGACTAAACTAACAGAGAAGTATGTAGAAGACTTGAGAATTACACAAGATTTTGAGCTGCCAGAATCAATGATATCAGATTGCTGCAGGGGAAACAAAAAAAGGGGGAAAAAAAAAAAGGGCATTTTTCTGGGATGTGTAAGCAGAATTGTTGCAAGGTATGCAAAGTTAGGCAAGGCTGAAAGAAACGTGAGCATTGCCAGAGGATTGAAAGGAGTTGCTCTAGCATTATTTAGATATGTAAAACTTCACAGAGGAAGAGAAATGGCTCTATTCTCTACCCTAAGTACCATAGTACTGGTGGAAACTGAAGGACAGGAGGTTTGAGATTAGTTAGTTAGTGAATATTTTCTAAAAACAAGGCCAGTAGCCACAGAAAGAAGTTCCCTAGCAGAGCTGTAAAATCACCACCCAGACGAAAGGACAGAAAGTTGATCCTGCTTTGAGCAAAGGTGATGGATACAAGGTTTTATGAAAATGCCTTTTAGCTTTATTTTATGTTCTTTTGGGGGCAAATAAACAATGACCCAAACCAATGACAAAATCAATTATCTAAGCTGAAGTGAGGTGCGAGACAATTGCAGGGTCAGGACTGTGAAACTTATGAAACAGTGCCACACAACAGTGATGGCTCACATGCCTGGGAGGGTGAGATTATGGGCGGCACTGGTGGGACTCAAAGGCTTGTGGGCGGTGGTGCAGCACAATGCTCTGGTGCAGCAAGCACACCCTGCCCATCTCCCCTCTTGGCACCCAGTGAGGGTAGGGGTATGCCCTAGTCTTGCCACCCATGGGATGTTTGGAGGAAACCTGGGCCTGCTAGCAGGGGGGCAACTGGTATGTGGGATGGCAGAGGCTTGAAACTGTGGAAAACAGCAGGGAGTAGGGCATGCTCATTCCTTGAGGTGGTGGCAGATCTCTCACTTGCTTTGACAGCTTGGGCTGTCTAAAGAGATTGTGTTTTGTGACCTATATATTTCTCAAGTTATAATCTAAGAGAAAAACATCACAGAGCTCCGATAAGAGGCAATTCTCAATGACTCTAAATATTGAGGAGATGAGAACAAAAAGTATTTTCATTACTATGCAAGTTTAATAGTCTGTTTTGAAGCCATGTCAGTCTGTGAGGCAAGCAATAGTTTTGAAATATCTCAGGAAGACAAGGAATAATAGAGATCCTTGAAATTCTACTGATAAATGATACTTAATTGTCATGCTATGAAGCATGGGGTCACTTAGGATTTTAATAGCATTAAGCTAAAAAAAACAAAACAAAACAAAACAAAAAAACACAACAATTCCAGCACCTTAACAAAACAGCGTTTGTGTACAATTGCTCACATCAGCTCTTGAATGGCTCATTACATTTGCTGTCTTGCCCTCTCCAAGCCTGTCACAGTTGACAGAGTGCTTTTGTTCCTGATGAGGGGTCAGTGACATCACAGTCAAGTCTGTGACTGGGATCAACAGAGATTTGAGGTGGCACTGGGGAGCTACAGGGCTTTAAAAAATAAGCCTAGCACAAGATACCAATTAAGTTCACCAGCAGTGCCTTACTCATTTTACCCTGCCTGTGCTTAAACTATAGGGATGGACTCAAGTTTCCTGTTACTTCAGGTTTAGCTACAATTAATCAGTACATTTGCAAATGCCAGGTTTCCTGAAGCTCCTAAAAACTTTAGAAAGGATTAGCACACACCACCAGGGCTTGCTGTCAGACAGCTCTAAGATCAACTTCGCCAATCCACCGCTGCATATAGAGAAAAGTACCTTCTGGTAAAGCAATTGTTGTAGTAAAGAATCTGAGGAGATTTAGGTCTTTGGTATTTTGTTTTGTAAAAGCAGCACAGCAGGACTCGCAAGGGAGAACTCCCAAGAAAAACTGCTAATTTGTGAAAGAAGATTCAGGGGCTGAGGGGAAGAAAACAGTAAGGAATAGTTGTGCCATACTGATTACTGCAAATAGAAGAGGATAAGCACTTTAATGCTCCACTCTCTTATTTCCTGGCCGGGAAGTTCAGAGCAGTGCTGACATGATCAGTGGAACCAAGTGAAAGACTTGGAAGAGATTGAGGGATGTTGAGCCAGACCATGTATATGTTGCAGTGAGTACCCATGTCACATGGAGTTATTAAAACGAGGAATAAGTACAAGTAATTAACGTGTGTGCAGTTTCTCTGATTTCCTTCACGAGATTCAGGAAGGTTTTGGTCTGCATTTTGAAAATTTCTTTTCACGAGGGTCAGACGTTCTTTTCAATGTCCCTCAGATCAAGAAGTTTCTTATGAAAATGATGGTTTCTGTCTTAGACAACCAGTGAGCTGGACAATTCCCTCCCATACAGGATCATCTGGAACAAGGGCATCCAGGTGCCCCTGCCTGGACACCCTGCCACTTCTGTGTGCTGGCATTGCAGGTGATCCATGGTAGTGCACCTCCATGGCCCCGCATGTGGCCACAAATGCCTACTCAGCATCACTTTCCCTCCATTGTGCCACTGCCTGAAGTGGCACAATGCTGTAAGAACTGTGTACAAAGCACCCCTGAAAGAAGAAGGCAGAAATAGTGCAGGGAGGCACAGAAGCCATCTGAGGACTGGGCAGTGATCCTTGCAGTAGAAGATCAGCATATTCAACCATTCTGAGGGGGCATAACAAGGTCCAATAACTGGCAGTTTTAACCAGATTCATGGCATCATAGAACCATTTAGATTGGAGAATACCTTTAAGATCATTGAGTCCAACTGTAAACCTAGCAGCTGAAGAAAGTCCCTACTTTTCCAAGCAGGGAGAGAGCTACAGTACAGAATCATTACTGCCTGGGCTCTTGAAGGAGAGTCTTGGGTGTCTTTCTAAAAGAGACACATTGATGAGGATGGATTTCTTGCTGCCTGTCTACAGTTCAGTTAAGCCGGATAGCTGCACTGACCATTTTTCTAGTGTTGGCATTTTATGCATTATGCATTTGAAGCCTACAGGACTGCTCTGTTACCTTGCTGGCCATCTCATTCTTCAGATAATTTTTTAACCTGATGATTGGAGTTCAAGCATGTGTTTCGCAAGGTGAGTTGATCCTACATTTTTAGGATTCCTTCCTACATATTTAGGAAGGAATGTTTCACCCTACCACTTCTTTCTGCAAAAGCTGACGAAGAAGGTAGCTGGAGGTGATTATTTAGCAGGACATGGGACACAGAAACCTCAGTAGCCAGCAGCAGTCACTCTTGCTGGCACAACCCCTCCTTAGGAGGGGTGGTCTTCCTTCACCATTACTTGCTGCATTGGCCACTTCTTAACTCACAGACCTTTGTCCAGGACTACCGCTGTAGGGTGAGTGCAGAGGTTATGGAGGTGGGGTGGCATGGCCATCAGCAACCAATAGATGGATATATGGATCCTACATGTCCTTCTTGCTACTGGAGGATATTTCTAACCATCATCTCCTCATCTTTCCAGTTTCCCTTGGAAAACAGATAAAGGAGTGAAAGGCAATAGGGCCATGAAACATTCAGAGACAGAGTATGCCCCATCTTCATTCACTGCACTTTGGAGTGCAGATCTGTGTTGTGGACAAGTCCAACATATGATGAGTGCCATCTGCTGGCAAATGTGAATAGGGTACTGGAGATAATGAGAAAACACTTTGGGGCTATAGCATCCTGCACATATCTGGTGTTTGGTGCTATAAGGCTGTGTTTGCATCCCCTGGCTCTGGCTGCACCATGGCCACAGGTATCAGTGACTCTGCAGATGGGCAGCATGTCGCTCAATGTCATCTTTTGCGTTAATGAGTTGGTGCTCCCTATGGTTGTATGTTGACAGAGGCAGACAGCCATGAGAACAGGGGTCTTCATGCGTGGGACAGGACAAACACAGAGCAAGAGGGAGTTGAGGTGGCCTGGCTGATAGGAAGGTGCGTGGAAAGGTGTGGAGAAGAGTGCTGAGTCACCACAGGAAGAAGCAGTCCTGGGCAAATTTTTCTGCCTACATCTTCATTCAAAACACAATCCTTATTTCTGGATAGGTCTACCTATAACTCGTTTGGTAAGAATGGAAGCATCCCTTATGGTATGAATAAATTTGTGACATTTCTGAGTCATTCTGGGTGTTTCTAACCCTGTGACTGCAGCAGCAGGTGGAAGGTGCACAACACACTGCAGTACACTCTCTAACAGCCCATAACATAGGTGCAGTGGATCAAATCTCATTACTTCTTCACAGTGGTCACTGTTCTCTTTTAAGCCTAAGTGGTAGAGAATTTCTGTGCACGTGTGTGTGTGTAGCTTATATTTACTTTATTATGTAGACAAAACCAAAACCAATGTCAAATTGCAATAAATCCATTATATTTGTCATTGTTGCTGAGAACCTCAAAAGAGAAGAAAATTCATATAGGTCTCCCAGTATCATTTGTTTGTGCAAATACAGAGGTATAATAATGCCCTTTGTCAGGCAGAAGTATTTCTGTGCAGGCACCAAATACTATTTGAACAAGAATCCTGTGGGAAGTTATCACTATTGGATGTGAGGGCTAAACAGCACTGCAGAGAGGTCATTTTAGTTCAACAGAATGGTGTAAATCCCAGTGGAAAATAAGATAGTCATGTGTTATCTACAAGATAGTTATACTCAGTTAAGTAAGACAAAGGTCTGATTATATATACCTTATCAGATGAAAGACCTGAGTGATGTTGACTTGGAGGAGGCTAAATTGCAAAATATTTTTTTTCTGCTATGACATGCACATATTACCCTTTAAATCTGGCAAAATAGTTGTTGTTTTTCCTGCCAGTTTTTCAGGCATACTTCGTCTGCCTAAAGATCCTGGAAACTCCCAAGAGAATAAAAACATGTACAATGCCTATGAAAACTTCTGTTCATAGCTTTCAAGGGAGACTAAGTTAGGTGTTGCTTTCTTTTCTGGACAAAGTAATCCATTGTGATGGTGTGTGAATCCACCAGCACCATACAGCTGATAATGAAGTAGATTTTTCTTACATGAACTCTGCAATGAGATGCAGTTTTTTGTGACCAAAGATGTAGAAGTCTGTCAACTCCAAAGACAGATGTGTGGGTGTGACCATGAAAGTCCTGGAGAATGAAAACTATGAACAGTATTTCTGACTGGAATGGTTGTTTCACATTTTCCAAACCAGAACTAGTGAAGTATATGCTTCCTGAGTTAAGACCTGCAATGGACCTGTGAAGTCATAACACAGGCAAAAAGGGAAAAGAGAAATTTGACTGTCTATCAAATGCTGATTTAGTCATCTGCCATGTGAAGATATTACAGACAGTCCCTATAAAAGCAGTGCTGCCACAGCCATATTTGGGTTCATGCCTTTTACAAGATATTATAAAGACAATAAAAACTTGGAGCGGGAAAAGGCAAGAAAAAATTATTTAAATCAACTTCCTGGGCAGGAAGCTAAGGGAGAAAGGGAAAACACATTCCAAAGAGTTATTTTCCCAGTAAAAGCAACTCAATGCATGCAAGCTGGAAGGTATTTATTTGCATTCTCAGAGGAACAAAGGGCTAATCAAAGCTGAAATATGTAAGACTGTCTGTGACTAAACTAGACAGTAAAGAGGAGAAGTAAGAGAGGTCTTCAGAGAGGTTTTGAGGCTTCATTTTGATAAAATAGTAAGCAGGAAAACTCCAGGTCTAACCAGTGAAATAACTGCGCAAGTTGAATGACAAAGGACATCACTGAAGTGCTGCTGAATTGGTATGCTTAACAGACCTATGCTATTTAATATTTTTATCAACAATACAGACAGTGGGATCCAGTGCACCATCAGGAAGTGTGGGAAGAAGTTGCACATGACACCAAACTGAGTGGTGCTGTCAATATACCAGAGGGACAGGATGTCATCCAAAGAGACCTGGACAAGCTGAAGAGGTGGGCCCAGGTGAACCTCATGAGGTTCAACAAGAGCAAGTGCAGGGCTCTGCACCTGGGCTGGAACAATCCTCAATCAATACAGTCTGGGGGATGAGGTGTTAGAAAGCAGCCCTGTGGAAAAGGACATAGGCATGCTGATGGACAAGAAGCTGGACATGAGCAGGCAGTGTGTGCTTGCAGCCCAGAAGGCAAATCATGTCCTGCGTTACATCAAAAGATGTGTGGCCAGCAGATCCAGAGAGGTGATTCTGCCACTTTGCTCTGGTGAGACCTCATCTGGAGTACTGCATCTAGGTCTGGAGCCCTCAATATAGGAAGCACATGGACCTGATGGTCCAGAGGAGGGCCACAAAAATGATCGGGGGGTTGGAGCACCACCGCTATGAGGATAGGCTGAGGAAGCTGGGGTTGTTCAGCCTGGAGAGGAGGAGGCTCCAGGGAGACCTAATAGCAGCCTTCCAGTACCTGAAGGGGGCCTAAAAGAAGGATGGAGAGGGACTGTTTACAAAGGCCTATGGTGATAGGACAAGGGGCAATGGCTTCAAACTAGAGTAGATTTGGATTGAATGTTAGGAACAGGTTCTTTACCATGAGAGTAGTGGAACACTGGAACAGGTTGCCCAGGGAGGTGGCTGGGGCCTCATCCCTGGAGATATTCCAAGTGAGGCTCAACAGGACTCTGGGCAATCTGGTCCAGTTGAGAATGCCCCTGCTTACTGCAGAGGGGGTTGGAATAGATGACCTTCAGAGGTCACTTCCAACCCAGACCATTAGACGACTCTAAAGATACTGAGGGTATCTCAGATTAAGTCTATTTCTGTACAGACCTCTTGTAATTTGTGTCATTAATTGCAGTGAAGAATTCAGCTATCTGCTTTCCTTACCAAATTTCCGTAGGCTCTGTTTTTGTCCAGTCTCTTCCAACCCTATTGGTTTATACTGGGGGGGGGGAGTTAATGTCTTATATTTACTTTTCATTTTTACAGCAGGTGTTTTTGCAAAAACTAATCAATCTCGAAGTGCATTTCATGATTACTCCATTTATGTTCATATGGTTTATGCACATGCAGAAAAGGCAGATGCATTGTGAAGGGGACTAATTTTTTTAAAGATTGATTTGTAAGCAGCTCAAAGAGAGGAACCCGCAGATTCTTTGAGCTGGGAATAACAGAGAGATCCTGCAGAGTCAATTAAACCTCTGCTAAATGGCTTTAAAATTAGTGGTTTAGAGAGCATATATAAATAGAGAGGCCTTGTTTATAAACAAACCTCTCCATTTCAGAGAAAAACACATCTAGTTGTAGACAATAGTGAGATTTCTGCTGTTACTCTTGTGATCTCATGTACTTGAAGTAACACCCACTTTCCTCTTCTTCCATGCTTAGAATTTTAATAATATATAAAATTTGAAGTTGTTTAGAATAAGAATGAGCAAATTATATTGGACTGGGTTGTTGTAACACATTTCCTCCACTTGGAGTCTGTGATGGTTGAAAACAGACAGACTGAATCCAGTGTAACATGGATCAATGTGTGCAAATTCCACGTGGTTTTAGCTGGGCTCCTAGAGTAGGGTTTGTTCCCTGTATCATTAGATGTCCACAGTGCACTTGCACAGAGTGAATCATGTCTGGTATAGGAGGAGCTAAATTGTGCCATTTCTTACTGTGTAAAGACAGTCTAACCTGTTAGTTTGATGAGGTGGATCCTATCCTTACTTTGTAATGCACCGAAGACCTCACCTTCAGAAGCACCAAGCATCCATGCTTGATTGCAGCTATTGACTTTCATCACTAGGAACTGTCTTCATCTTCCCTTCTCCGTATTCCCATGGAGCCTCTCCCCAGAGTTCAAATGTGCTACAGGGCTCCATTGACATCATAGCTATAGGTTTCTATTGCACACCCACCAATTTTGGGGAGCTCCAAGGTTCCTCACATGAAAATGTATTTTAGCAAAGACATAAGCATACTGCTACCCTCTGTGGGGGTTGAAGCTCTGTCCTACAGTATACTTATGATTTGGACAGCCACACCATTGACACTGAGTTTCCTGTAGGTGCCAGTGCAGCTGGGAAATACAGGTGTGTACGTTTGCATGTTTCCTGGATAGATAGCTTTAGTCCAGCTGACTGAAGGTGGTGGATGAGCTGGGGAACAGTGTATGAGGGGTCCCTTGAGAAGGCACAGAGGATCCCAGCAGGCTTGTAGAGCCTGTGCTAAATCCATGCTGCCCTTACAGTCACCATACACTACTACTCCATCAGACAGCCTGGGGAGATGGGGTGTGGGAAGGCAGTCCAGCCCACACATGGAGAACTGTGCTTTGCACTAGCTTCACACTGCAAAAGATCCTTCACAGATGGGAACATACTGCTAGTCTTGGAAAGGGCTCTTTGACATATCTCTCACTAGAAGAGCAACAACATTTCCAGACATATAACCTCAATTTCTTTTCCCACTCCTTCACTCTCATCAGATAACCTCAACATTCCTCTCCCTGTACCTCTAACCCTAATCTTTTTCTTTGTGCAGAACTAAAACCAGAAAAGTAAGATGGTTTGTTTAATTTTGTAATGACAATTTTACAAACATTGTTAGTTGGCTAGCTGAACTTTCTAAAGGGTGTGGAATATTGAAAAGAAAACATTGGGTTTGTTTGAGATAGATTGTTTGGACTTTGTTGCACTTTGTCTTTTCCCTATAACTCTTGGCAAAAAGACTTAAACAAGATGAAGACAAGAATTCCAGATGAATAAACATGTGCTAAAATAACAGATTGTTGGGTTTTCTTTAACAGAGGCTAGTGAATTAGTTTGTTGGAATGGTCTGTTCATGATGGACCAAGTTCTGTTTTCCAGGCACTTGAGTTTAGACACTGGAAAAGACTTTTGTACAGAGGTCCTTGTCCTAAGGACTTCAGTTTTCCTGGGTGATACAAAAACTGGGAATCCTAAGTACATCATAATAATTGTCAATGCAGTTGTGCTTTTCTCAGCAGATGTCTGAGTATTTGTAATGAACATATATGGATGATGCACATAAACATCTTCTAAGTCAGCAGACAAGCTCTGCTATACTGATTAAACCACATTTAAATTATCCTCTTGAATATAACACCCTTTTTTTCATTTAGCTTGAAGAAATGTCATCCAACAAGAAATGTGTATTCTGGACCCAGACATACAAATCAGACTTAGAGTCATAGCAAAGAAAGAAAATGTGGTAGAAGAAGAGAGAAACTCCAGGAATATTTGATAAATGAAGCAAAAATAAAGCCCACATCTTGCTTTGTACTGAAGTTTGAGAAGGTCTGGCAAGCAAAACACTTGTCGGCTCCAAGAGTCAACAAGAAGATAACGTTCACCCTTTTATGCTGACACGTCACATGAGCAAAACTTGCAGCTAAGTTGTCCTTTAGATAGATATAAGAAACAAGAGTGCAGTTCCTAAGTTTGAATAAAACCCTGCATTTCCTTTCCTGATCCAAGCCTGGAATAGAATGGAATGGAATGGAATGGAATGGAATGGAATGGAATGGAATGGAATGGAATGGAATGGAATGGAATAGAATAGACCAGGCTGGAAGAGACTTTCAAGATCATAGCGTCCAACCTATCACCCAATCCAACCCACCTAAACAACTAAACCATGGCACCAAGCACCCCATCAAGTCTCCTCCTGAATACCTCCAATGATGGTGATTCCACCACCTCCCCAGGCAGCACATTCCAATGGGCAATCACTCTCTCTGTATAGAACTTCTTCCTAACATCCAACCTAAACCTCCGCGGCGCAGCCTGAGACTGTGTCCTCTTGTTCTGGTACTGGCTGCCTGGGAGAAGAGACCAACCCCCACCTGGCTACAACCTCCCTTCAGGTTGTTGTAGAGAGCAATAAGGTCACCCCTGAGTCTCCTCTTCTCCAGGCTAAGCAACCCCAGCTCCCTCAGCCTCTCCTCGTAGGGCTTGTGTTCCAAACCCATCACCAACTTTGCTGCCCTTCTCTGGACTCGTTCCAGCAAGTCAACATCCTTCCTAAACTGAGGGGTCCAGAACAGGACACAGTACTCAAGGTGTGGCCTAACCAGTGCAGTGTACAGGGGCAGAATGACCTCCCTGCTCCTGCTGGCCACACTGTTCCTGATGCAGGCCAGGATGCCATTGGCCCTCTTGGCTGCCTGGGCACACTGCAGGCACATGTTCAGCCTACCATCGACCAGTACCCCCAGGTCCCTCTCCACCTGGCTGCTCTCCAGCCACTCTGACCCCAGCCTGTAGCTCTGCATGGGGTTGTTGTGGCCAATGTGCAGAACTTGGATGTGTTAAACCTCATGCCATTGGACTCTGCCCATCTGTTCAGCCTGTCGAGGTCCCTCTGCAGAGCCTCTCTATCCTCCAGCAGATCAACTCCTGCCCCCAGCTTGGTGTCATCAGCAAATTTACTGATGATCGACTCAATGCCCTCATCCAGATCATCAATAAAGATGTTAAAGAGCATGGGGCACAAGTTGAAGGATAACTGGGGAATCACCCTGGATGGGACCCCTTTCCAAGTTTCCATAAGTACTTCTGCTCACACCCACCTAAAATCTCTTGCTTGCCCAGTTAGAACCGAACCTCACCATGGCTCTTGGTGGGAATTTACAAAATGGGTGAAGCAGTCCTTTCTGAGCTACTTCTGAGTTGATGTTGTGTGTGAGTCCATCTTTCCAAGCAAAACCATAAAGAGCACTGTGAGATCAACTGGCAACAAGATGCCGACTGACTTCTTTCTCTACTGCCTCCAGCTCTTAGACTCACTCACAAAGAGCAACAGAGTAGCTCCTACCCACTGGAAGTGTTAACACAAAGTTTAACTGAAGGAGTTCAAAATCTCCTTATACCAAAAGCTGTGAAGGTTCAAGAAGCAGTGTGAAGTCACACAGCATGAAGACAGCAGTGCCACAGTTGGAAAATGTTTATGGTATTTAAGCAGTGTAATATGGAGCTGTTTACTGAACTTGAAAGTCAGGGATTGTGTAATATAAAATTCAGGCCTCCTTTAAGTTAGAGTTCTTGAGTAAGGATGGTAAATTTAACATTACTGGTTGGAGCCTGTTTTAATCTATACCTTCTTCTGTTTGCTCTCATTTTAACTGCTCAACTTTTATGTTAATTTCCTAATTAATCTTAAAAGTCAAATGAATCAAAGAGACATGTGGCTTTACAGTGTTATTAGAGGAGTTAGCAGTGAGCACCTAGAATAAGATCTAGTTTTAGTGGAAATCTGTCCATGTGCACCACATTTATAAGGTCTCATTATAGTCCATAGAGTTGAATGGGTCAGCATCACCTAGCTAGGATGTCAGCTAATCAGCCACTACCAGCAGGGTTCATATGTCAAAACATAAGCTTCTGATGCCATTTGAGACACTGTGGCAATGCCAGCAACGAGCAGTGTGAGCAATCTGGCAGTGCAGGCCTAGAGCCTGACATGGTGGTAGGCCATGCTCAGCCTAAGTGCAGAAACAGCTAGCAGTGTAGCAAAACCAGTGCTGTGCCTGCAGCATGTAACTAAAGCAGGACACTGGTAGCTATAAACACAGAAAGTTACCTTGGCACAACAGGACACACACATGCATCAACAACCTCACATGTCGTTAGTAGTTGGACCAATGATCTATAACAGTGCGATGTGTGGTCACTCATAGGGAACCAATGAAGCTACGCTAACGATGCTCTCCGAGTTTATATAAGTTGTAGAAATTCCCTTGGTACGCACTTTCCCTTCTTCTTCTTTGCTTTACTTTACTGCGCTATACTCACTATGCTCGCATTATAGTCCTACAATACTGGAACAATAAAGGAACAATACTTGATCATATTGGTCGTCTGTATTGACTCCAGTCTCCGTCGTGTTAAGACACCACATGGCACGTGAGTGTTCAGCACAGGGCTGATAGATACAGTGCAAAAACTACAGGAGATCCACACCTTGCTAGAATGGCCATTGGAAACCATAAGATAGATATGAGGGCACACAACGTGGCACAGTTTATAGAATCCTAGATCTTCATTGACTGACTTGTACCCATATCCAGGCAAGAAAATCTCTGTGCACAGTGTGTTTCCATTAAATTAAGCAGACTTTATACAACCATGACCCCATGCTTCCAGCAAGTTTCCTTCATGATGTGCACAAAGCTACTCACAGATGTCTGAATTAATATTATATACCGGTACTTGAAAGCAGAACTAGGATCAAACAGTTTCCCTCTTGGGCTGGCAATTACTGATTTTTAACTTCTCAAAGACAGACTAAATTGAGGATCTCAGTGGGATGAATTCTTTGAGCAATTACCATGAGATGAAAACACTCTCCTCTCACCTTTCTTCTGTGTCCATCCCAGCCACCTCATATTGGACATGGGCACATAATGGTCCGTATGTGTTGGCAGAATTTGGGTCTGACTCAGCACATCTACTGATATTTTTTCTATCACAATTTAGAAAGGGAATTCTCTTGTTAACTTCAGACATTTAAAATTAGAGTTATCCTAGACACTAAATGCACAATCCCCTGTGGTAAAGGCTGCATATGCCCAGAATTATGCCCCAAATATTGCCAAAACATGTCCCTGCATGTTTTGATCAATCCCCTCTTCCCCCTCCTTTCTGGGGTGGGTACTCAGCCAGAGCTGAGAAAACAAAAGGTCGGGTGTCAACAAGCCAGGGCAAACAACCTGACCTTCCTTTTTTGTGGTAAACCAGAGCATGCACCCACTTTCTGGGATGCTTCTGCATATTCCAAATTTGGGCATATTCTGACCATATGATGGTCAGGTGTGTTGACCAAGCATTTGACTATTGGTTCAAGCAAATGATAAATATTACCCAAATTATAAACAACTTGCTCTTTTGCTTTTTCACTCTTTTGCTATTAAGATCTCTTGCTCCTTGCACTTGCTCTGCCCTCGTGCATGTGTACTGCCTTTGCCTGCAGTCCAGAGAGAAGCCTTGCTACCCGGGAAGTGCCATCTTGCCTCAGTTTACCTAGAAACCAACAAATAGTCTTTTGCATAAGCTGCACTGAACTACAGCCAGCTTTGCATCGTACCACAGTCAAGCTGGTAGGAAGAAGATGCCTTACTGTACCCTGAAGGGACAGAGCCCCATTGGCAAAGCCTCACCAACCAGGGAGAATTTGCCCAAATTCCTTTCGGCATTTCTGAGTACATTTGCTGCAAGCATAAAAGCTGTAGACCATAAAAGCTGTGAGCCAAAGCTGATTCGTACACCCGCCACTCACAAAAGCAGAACCACACCCAGCCGTTTCTGTGCTGGACATGTAAGTTGTGGGAGAAGGATCAGCCCTTCGCCCCATGCCTGAGAGCCAGAGTGACCCAGCTGCCAGAGCCCCAAGAATGCCTGGAAAAGGCAGCCGCAGAGAGGACTCAGCAACACTGGCTCATTCCTGAGCTGAGCTGGGAAAAAAATGCCCTGCACCCCCCCACACACACTCTCCAGCCACTCTGGGAGTGGAACTGCTCTTCCCCACCCCCAAGTGTCCTGCTAATTCCACAGGGCCACTAGTGCTGAGGGGATCACCCAAGAGCCTGTTCCAGGTGAAACAGCTTCCAGCACACCCCTGCAGAGCCATGTTGCACCCCCACAGCCACAGAAGAAAGCTGCCTCCACCGCATCCGGGAGCAACCTCTCCAGAGCCATCCAGGGAGCCAGTCACAGCAACCAGCTTAAGCAAGTGAAACTGTATCTTTTCATCGTTCACATGTTTAACACCAGTTTTAGATCAGTTTAAAAATCTTGGTGCTTTAGCCCATGTGATATTGCAACCTGTGGTTTATAATGCAGTGGCTCCTGTTAATGCTTTATCCATATGTACTATAATTCATGAGAACAAATTGGTTTACACCTCTTTGAAAGGTTCCGTTAAATTTTGTGTACTCGATATCTAGCCTCACCGTTGTACTCAGCAGTCATCTGCCTGTCAAGTCGACCCCAGTGGACAAACAGCAGAATGACACCCCTGCTTCTTACTGAATAACTGTTTTGTATTTTTCTAATTTGGTGCAAATTTGTTAAACTGTACCCATGTATGGAGAATATATCCACGATTGTACACTAGAATCTGCATATATATATATATATATATATATACTGTTTTAAAATTAGCATTAACTTTTTGCTATTCATAAATAATTATTGATATTATTAATATATTGTATTTAATAACTGTAACTGTGAGAGCTGCCTCCTATAACTAATGAAATGAAATAGGTATCCAGGTGTCTCAAGGCAAGAAGATTGCACCTGCAGGAGACACCTGTGCTTAGATGACTAATTTTAGGTACAGAAGTGAGGTAATAATACTTCCATTCATCCTGTTCCCAGGAATAGAGATAGTTTGGGGGGAATTTGGAGGAGAGATTTTTCAAGTGCTAACAGCTTCCCCTCAGATCATGAAAGCTCTTGGCACCCAATAAAAAGAATAAAAAGTATGTTTGATTCACAGCCTTTATTTTCCACTCCCATTCACTTGCCTTTTGATTTTTAATTTTCCTGTCAGGTTCTGAATAATAAACAACATACTGACTGGCATGGTTCCCTCCAGCTGAAAGACAGGAAAGAGAAGACTACTTCACCTTGCCAACAGGCTTGCTTTAAACAAAATCGCTTCATCAGTCTGTTCTGGCAACACTCCAGTAAACTGCTGTGTATGTGGACAGGAAAGTATAGGTGGTGTACAGCATCAATGCCAGACATGACATCATTGGATACATCACTAACCAGTGAGTAGCAGTGGTGGTGATGCACTGTTCCCCTACTATCTGCTTGTTCAGCAAGCAGCATACTGCAAACTGTACTGGAGAGTCCAGCTATGTGGGTTTGCACCTAGTTAGCACCTCTCTCTATATATATATGCTAACCACATACAGTGATTGTTCATATGCTTAAAATTAAGCATGTGTTTAAGACTTGACAGCTTGTCCTTACCTAAATGAGGGCCTGGATGCTGGGAGTTGCAGGCAACGAGGGCTGGTGAGAGGCCTTGAGCACAAGCCCTATGAGGAGAGGCTGAGGGAGCTGGGATTGTTTAGCCTGGAGAAGAGGAGGCTCAGGGGAGAACTCCTTGCTGTCTTCAGGTAGTTGCTGTCTACAACTACCTGAAGGGGGATTGTAGCCAGGAGGGAGTTGGTCTCTTCTCTCAGGCAACCAGCACCGGGACGAGAGGACACATTCTCAAGCTGCACCAGGGGAGGTTTAGGCTCGAGGTGAGAAGAAAGTTCTTCACTGAGAGAGTTGTTCGTCATTGGAATGTGCTGCCAAGGGAGGTGGTGGAGTCACCATACCTGGAGGGGTTCAAGAGGGGATTGGATGTGGCACTCGGTGCCATGGTCTAGTCATGAGTTCTGTGGTGACAGGTTGGACTCGATGATCTTTGAGGTCTCTTCCAACCTTGGTGATACTGTGAGTTCACCACTCTGCAAACTGATGGTGCTCAGCTGTCATAGCCACTTTGCTGGAATAAGTGCTCCTGCTTTGAAGCATCTTTGTGTCTCCAGAATTCATAGACAGGATAATCAGCAGTCTGCCCCTTACAGGGTTCAATCTGGATTGTGCCATCAATTCATTTTCCTTGACACCCCAGAAGGGAGAGCTACACTGCAGAAAGATTTTGGCAGGCTGGTTGAGTGAGCAAGAGGAACTGTATGAAGTTTACTGAGGCCGAGTGTAGGGTCTTGCACCTGGGAACACATAACCCAGGAAGGCAGCTCAGGTTGGGAGCCACCTTGATTGAGAGCAGCACTGTAGTGAGGGATCTGGGGATTGTGGAGGATGAAAGGCTCAACATGAGTGAACAGTGTGCAGCAGTGACAAAGCCAACAGGATGCTGAATTGCATTAACAAGGGTATCACAAGCAGGGATAAAGATGTCATTCTCCCACTCTACCCAGTGCTGGTCAGGCCACACCTTGAGTACTGTGTACAGTTTTGATCTCCACTATACAAGAAGAATGTGGACAGGCTGGGAGTGTCCAAAGAATGGCCACAAAAATGATCAGAGGACTGGAAGACCTGTCATATGAAGGGAGGCTGAGAGAATGGGGTTTGTTCAGCCTTGAGAAGAGAAGGCTTAGGGGAGACTGCATAACCATGTACAAGCACTTAAAGGGCAGCTACCATGAGGAGGACGACTGCCTTTTTACAAAAAATCCTATGGTAAAGACAAGGGGTAATATGTACCAGGTGCTACTGGGGAGACTTGGACTGGATGCCAGGAAAAAATTTTCACCATTCAAACTATTAAACATTGGAATAAAATCCCAAGGGAGGTGGTGGATTCCATTACATTAGACAGTTTCAAGGCCCAGCTTGGCAGAGTGCTGGACTAGCTCATTTATTCTATATTCTTACCCTGTGAAAGGTTGGACTAGATGATTCTTGAGGTCCCTTCCAACCTATTATTCTATGAATCTATAAATCTATAACCTGTTGTGATCCTACTGCCAGAGATCACAGCCTCCTAGCAAATCCTTATCACGAAAATGTTCGTGGTAAGGTTGCAAATCCCTATCCTAAAAACAGTACTTGCGAGGTAACCCAGACTTCTGTGGTACATCCTCTTGGGTTTTAATGAAAAGGAACAAAGGGAGGCTCACCAGAACAGGAAGTCACCTCAAGCCTTTTGTCTTTAAGTTATGGAGTACTGAAGAAGGCATGAACCTCTTAATCTTCTTGTCACAGGTTGAGTTTTAGTCCACTGCTAGTTACAGCACCCTGCCTCATATCAGCTTCAAAACCAAAAAAGTGCTGGCTGGAGCAAAGCTTTATGGGGCTTGAAGTTCAGATTGTAACATGGGAGGCTTCCTGTTCTGGTCACTATTTCTGGGTTCCAGTTTGGTATTTTGGGGGGTTGGAGTTTGGGGTTTTTTTGGGGGTGTTTCTTCTCTTATGCTGGGATAGCAGCAAGATGGAGAGGGATGGGAGGTGGGAAGGGGGGTGTAGTTTATTGGCTTGGGCTTTTAGCTTGCTTTCTTCTGCTTGCTACTGCTTTTTGATGTGCTTTTTCTGTACATAGGCTAACGTAATTATGCAGTTTGTACTGTGATTATCTGATTTTGTTCAGCAAACTCTTATCTCACTCTTTGTCTCAACTCATGTGCTGTTTTTCCCAAATTCTGTGTTAGGGAAAACAGACTAACCCACTGGTTCCATTTAGCCTCTTTCTGTTGATTTAAACCTTTACACTTCTACAGACAGATGTTTTGCATAACTATATAGAAGGAAAAAGCTATTATCATCATAATAGCTACTATTGTTTCTGGTTAGACTTCTGCTATCCCACAGAACCACACAGCAATTCATCATGTCTATTGAAGTCCTAACAAGTCTGGAGCAACTGCTCTTGACAGTGTCCTAAATAGACAACAACTAGAAATGGCCAAAAAAACCCTGTATGTAATCTTAGGTCAACCCCAATGATTTCCAGGCTACTCTTCTCTGAAAGGAGATTCTATGGGGCATACTGGCCTTTGTCCCTGCAGATCCAGGCAGACAGCCTTCCTACAGAAGCAAGGGAACCTCTCTGATCAGATCCAGCAATGTAATTTTTCATCAAATGGGGAGAAACACACTTACAGATGTTAGGGAATTTCAGATTCTCAAAGTTTTGTCTGATGTGAGACAGACATTAAAATACAAGCACAAACAGTTTAGCTTTTCTTTTATAGTATAAAAGGCCCTACATCCTTTGCTGGTGTAACATGCTATAGCTCAAATCAAAGCTATATAGATACTTGGGGTTACATCATTTGATGGTCTGATAGTCTAGGTCAGCCATTGTAAAACAGAAAACAGTTTGTTCAGTACAGGTTGAGGAGGTGACTGATGGCAGCCAACACGGTTTCACTAAGGGCAAATCATGCCTTACAAACTTGGTAACCTTCTATGATGGGGTAACAGCGTAGATGGACAAGGGAAGAACTGACATTGTCTACTTGGGCATGTACAAAGTGTTTGATGCTTGTAATAAAATGTATACTTTTATATATTTTATCACTTAATATCTTGGGCAGTGATATCTTCACACCACTAACTTATTTACAAAGTATATTTACAGGTTTTATTATTTGGTTGTGGGTATTACATTCCACATATATAGACAGTGAAATGATTCAAGCACAGATCTAAGAATTTCCAATACGACAATTCAAATTGGAAATAAAAGCTCTGTGATCTGCGGTTTCCCACAGAGGGGATTCTGTGGCAGATAAGCCAGGGACTCACAACTTGCTCCTCTGTCTGGTATCTTCCCAGATGTTGTCCTTGGCTCAGAGAGGGCTAGGGCCCTCTCTCTTGTGTGCTCTGTAATTGGGCTGTAGTCTTTCCATGACTCTTCCAGGAATCAGTTCTCTTGGCACTTTCCCCTTTCTGCCTTTGTCCAGGTGCAAGGCCTGGGTATAGTTGTTACCTGTTAGGCAGGCCTTTCAGCTGCTACTCTGGCAGCATTTGGCCCTTGTTGCTGTCTGGGTGAGAACAAGGCAAGTTGCCTACCTTCTCGGCTGGTTTAAATACTGTCCCAAGACAATTATTGCCATTTTGTAACACAGAAACCCGGTAACTAGACCTATAGGATGGGGCATATCTAAACATAGTCAGGGACACACACCATTCACAGCTGTGTTACAAAGTTAATCACACATGCCACACGTTTATCTGGACCTCAGCAACTGTCGAGGTTAGCACATTCACAGGTGCTTAGCCCATTGTCTGGGCTAGGGCATATTTTGGGGCTTGACCCTTCAGGACAATGCTGTCCCCCAGGACACCCTTCTCTCTAAACTGGAAAGACATGGATTTGATGAATGGACTATTTGGTGGATAACGAATTAGCTTGATGATCACAATCAAAGAGTTATAGTCAATGGTTCAATCTCAAAGTGAAGAATGGTAACAAGTGGTGCTCCTTAGGGGGTCAGTACTGGGCCTGGTGCTATTCAACATTTTTATTGGTGACATAGGCAATGGGATTGAGTGCACCCTTGACAAGTTTGCTGATGATGTCAAAATGTATGGTGCAGTCAATATGCTGGAGGGAAGAGATACCCCCTAGAGGGACCTTAACAGGCTTGAGAGATGGGCCACCATCAACCTCATGAAGTTCAACAAAATCAAGAACAAGGTCCTGTATCTGGGTCGGGCTGATTCCAAGCACAAACACATTCTGGATGGAAAATGGATAGAGAGCAGTCCTGAGGAGATGGGCTTAGCTGTGCTGACTGATGAGAAGTTCACCATGAGCCAGCAACATATGCTTGAAGCCCAGAAAACCAACTGTATCCTCAGTGGCATCAAAAGTCTCATGACCAGCATCTCAAGAGAGGTGATTTTCCCACTCTGCTCTGCTCTCATGATACCCCACCTGGAATACTGTGTCCAGCTCAAGTCCAACAAAGAAGGACATGCAACTGTTAGTGTAGGCCCAGAGACGGGCCACAAGGATGACCAGAAGGCTGGAACACCTTCCTATGATGACAGCCTAAGTGAGTTGTGGTTGTTCAGCCTGGTGAAGAGAAGGCTCTGGGAAGACCTTATTACAACTTTCTGGTGTTTGAAGGGGGCCTACAGGAAAGCTAGGGAGAGTTTTACAAAGACATGTAGTGACAGGATGAGGGGTAATGGCTTCAAACTGGAAAGAACTAGATTTAGATTAGACATTAGGAGGGAATTCTTCATCTTGTGAATAGTAAGGCTGCCCAGAGAAGTTGGGAGGCTCTAACTTTGGGAGTTTTCAAAGCCAGGTTGGATGGGGTCTTGGTCTATTGGAAGTGTCACTGCCCATGGCAAGGGGGTCAGAACTAAATGATCTTTAAGGCTCCTTCCAACCCATACAATTCTGTGATTATTCTGACGATGCTGTAAAACGCTGTTCAGTAGCTAAGATAGAGTTGGCTTCAGTATGAAGTCAAAAGATTGTTTCTTGTCTACAAGACTAAAGGCATAAGACTATTTTTCTGTGTAAAAATATTAATTAAAAAATCAATGTCTCTCACTGATCAGCATTTCTTAGGTGCATTGCAAGAAAATGTGCTTAGCTTCAAATAAGAGCAAGATAAAATCTGAGGTGTGAGACTGTATGAAATATTCATAAAGACATTTCTTTAAACAGCTGCCTTCCCAGACTTCTGCACAATTCTGATTAAAAGGATGAAGAGAGAAAGGGGAAAATGAGCTACCCATAAATAATTTTTAAATGCAATTTTTTAATATTTCATGTATTTAAAAATATTAGGAAATAACAAAGCTTTCTTTTTTAGATATCACTGCCAATATTTAAACATTCTATTTACCTAGAAATGTCACCTACCATGTATATTTTGGTTCAGGGAAAGGATTTAAATATAGATGACCTACATACCTTTGCTTTCTTTTCCACATGTGATAAGGGTGCCAGTTGAATTTTAAACTGTGGAGTGTGAGCAGACAAAGAGCATCCACAGGAATAATCTGACTAGCATACTCAATCCATCTGGATCATGTCAGCTTTTCCCTCATTCACATAAGGACATAAGAGAGAAGCAAAGGAAAAAAGCCTGTTTAGTTCCCTCAGACTAGCTGGCCACTTACATTTTATAAAATATGGCCCAAATACTCTTCTAATCTCCCCATACTTAAAGATTTTCACCTCAACTCACTCAAAAGCTTATTATTTATCATCTAGGATGCTTAAACAAGCATGTGAGAAAAATGCCCCTGAGGATCTTATCACAAAGTGCATTCTAGCAATTTTTAATTAATTAAAACTTACTCACTTAGCTCAGTTACTTTAAAGTTATGTTTTACAGTCATATAAATTATCCTCTTGATTATTCAGGGCCTTTTCAGGGATGAGATCATTGATGAGATCAACACATGAAATATCTGTCCTAATTGTTTCTGGCCAAACGTGTTCCTCCTGCAGAAATGGATCAGAATGGCTGTCCACTCCATTCCCCTACCCTTGGGTTGGAAGAACTAAGTAATTGCTGCCTGGATCTTGCCTAATGTCTTCCTACAGGCATGCCATGTGGAAAAGGTATTGGCTTCACAGAAAACCTGTTCCAAACCTTCCCTGTCCATACTGCTGCAAAGATCCTCCTAATGTCTTTTCCTAGGTAAGTACTGAACAGCTCAGTCACAGCATAGACTACATTTCTTTCAAATAATTTCAAGAATCCTTAAAGTGTCCTTTTTGGGGCAGATCAGTCAAATGTCTTCTAACAGTAAGCAATGTGTGACTAAGTTTTGCAGAGGTTTGAAAGAACAAGTAAATACAGATAAAAGTACAAAACTTTGAAACCAAATTACAAGGACAAGCTGAATCCCTAATGGGTTTAGCAGCTCTGCCTGCAATTAATATAGTGTTGCATTGCTTCTCTGACCCTTTCTGATTAAAGCATATTATCTAACCATGGGCAATGTTTCCTTGATCTGCAATAGCAGTGAAAACTCTTCACTCATCAAAAGTCCTATTTATAAAATGACAGCTGTAGCAGTCCTCCTTTGTTTTAATGTTTTGGACTCTATTCTATCAGACTCCTGAGACATAAGCTCCCTTTTCTCAAATGTTTCCCAAGAAGGGATTAGAAAGCTCTTGTCTTAAACCATGAGAACTAATTTCTGGTCATCTTAAAACATCACCATATGATGGGAATACACCAGGTGTCTCAGCTTTGGACATAGTCACTTAAACAGATCTTACTTTACTAATGTAATACTGCAATATCCGGCTTGCAGTCCCAGAAATGGGTACAGTCATCCATTTCCTATGGCTGTCACAGTAGTCCTGTGCTTTGTCACCTCAACAGAATTGTATAGGTGGGGATTATTGTGACTCTTTTTGCTCATGTGAAAAAAATAAAAATTCTGTTTTCTTATTACAACAGGTAAGGCCACAATTCCCAGGGGCTCTAGCACCAGCATTTTCTTATATGGGATCTCTTCACTGGCTAGTTGTTGGTTGCTTCCATCCCCTTCCCATAGTGCAGAACAATTATGACTGTTATGTCTGACCTCTGCTCTTTCTCTACAGAGCTGAGAAGAACAAACAAGATCAGCTGTAGGTCTTGGCTTTCTTTAAGGAGCAAAACACATCTAACTTTCAGTCTCATGAAACCAAAAGAGCTGATAAACTCCATCACACAATACCCCAGGAATGGAGATGGTGTCAGCCCCTATAAGGAGGCCCAGCCAGCATGCATGAGTGATATTGGAGGGGCCACCAATTCTCTTCCTACCTGGTGGCCCCCTGGCCTTTGTCCCCATCCCAGTCACCTAGTGTGCACCAAGGGGACTCACCTGTGATGAGAAGAGGATCCCTCAGCACAGATGGACTCAGCTTAGGCCTTCTGCCTTTCCTGGGGGGCATTAAAAGGCAGAGTGGGCAGGGAGGGCAAAGTGGCCACACTTGGGGTGGGAGGAGACTCCAAAAGAACACAGATGCTCTGGAATTTTAGGGGAAAAAGGGGGGAAATAGGGTGGGTGAGGTGGAAAAGGGGCAGACTGTGAAATCAATATTGTTGACAAAGACTGGATATTAGAATAATATTCAAATAGGAATTATTGAATTTTAGTGATTGCTGGATGCTTAATATGGCTACTTTCAGTATGTTCCACTACTCTTGGATATTAGACGATTTGTTGACAAACACAAACATGTTTTTGATAGGCCAGTATTAAGTTCAATAAACAAACAAACAAGCATGAATAAACAAAACCACCTTCTGGTAAGGTAATTGTATAGCGTTACCATCTCAGCAAATTCTTTATCTCAGCCCAGAGGGGTTTTTTTGGGGTTGTTTTCCCACCCATCTAAGTGGGTTGGGGGGCTTGCTTCTGAGAGCAGGCTGTGTGAAGCCAGGACACTGCTGGGCTGAAGAGGAGCCAATGGGTTTAGCTTTCCTACAGCTGAACAGGAACAGTCCATGCTACAATGAACCCTGTGGTCTCTCCTGTGTGAGTATGGAGATGTGACCATTTGAGGCTGTGCCTTTAACAAAGGGACAGTGCTGGCTAAATGTTTTGTAAATATATTGTATTCTAAATGAATTTCATTGGTAGATAGGTGGGAGTACAATCTTAAGTTTCAGTGCAGCCGGAACTTTAGGCAGTTCGGTTCCTCTTTGCTCACCCCTTCCAGCTATCTGCTTCTGGGCTTCTAGCCAAATAACAGATAAGCATTAATCCTCCTGCTCTAGGCCTCTGCCTCATTAACTCCCCTTTTCTCTTTCTAACCCTCTTTGGGGAAAAAGGGAGGTAGGGGGGTGAAGGGAGGTACAGGGGGAAACCCCCTCCGCCGGGGGTCTTGTTCCTGTTTTTGTTTCTTTGCTGTATATTTCTGTATATTGTAAATTTTGTATATTTGTGTACATAAATTCCCTGCGTTCCAAATTGCTTTTGTAAATACAGCATTCCCTTTTGCTTCACAGACTGAATTAGTTGTGGCTATTCCTTTTTAGTGGGGGAGGGAAAGCTGGGCCTTCTCTCTCAGCCCACCACAGGAGACAATATGAGTATAAGATGAACACCCTTTGTTACTCAGGCACAAGTGCGTGAGTTACAAAGAAAAAGAACAGTAAAGAGAAGAGAGAGTTCTTCCAGAAGGAGAGCTGCACTGTTCTACCATGAGCAGTTCTATGGTCCTAGTACACGTGCAGCAGACCCAAACTTGAGTAGGGGAAGATCTGGACGAGGAGCTTGGTGCCATGGTTCAGTTGAGTAGATGGTGTTGGGTGATAGGTTGGACTTGATGATCTCAAATGTCTTTTCCAACCTGGTTGATTCTGTGATTATGTGTAAATTGAAGATGTCTGGTCCAACATTTTTCCAAGAAGGAAGAATGAAAACTGGCCTGTGCAAATGTTTTTACAAGAGTTAATAAAGCTGTACATTTCTTGTACTTGCTAACTAATAATAAGTCCTCAACAGCAAAGGATCAAAGCTCACTCTTAGGGAGATGCGAATCTTCAATATGCCTGCTGATCTATCAGTTTCTCCTCTTTTGGGGAAAATAGATGCCTCCACAAGCCACTTGCTCTTCTACTATTTCCTCCACTCTTTCACTGCTTCCTTTCACATGCTCTGTGATGTAACAGTCAGAGATATATGCCCACCATTCCAGCTGTCCTTTCTTCCACTCCTTGCAGAGTTTCTTTTTGTGTGCCAGTGTGTCCGGGAGCTCCTTGCTCATCCAGGCAGGTCTCCTAGCATTCTTTCCTGCTTTCCTCTTTGTGGGTATACTTTGCTCCTGGGCATGGAGAATACTGACCAGCTGTCCTGGGCCCCTCTTTGCTCTAGGGCTTTGTCCCATGATACTTTGGCCAGCAGATCCCTGAAGAAATCAGAGTCTGTTCAAAACACTTTTTTTTCAGAACTTTGTCTGAAGAATGCAGAGTATCTGAACACTAGAAAAGCACTTGTAAATATAGACATTTGGATTTAGTGCAAAAGCACCTGACCCAAGGAAATACTTTTCAAAGAAACCTTTTTTGGTCAAAAATGCTGTTGTTGAAAACCGAACAGCTTCACAAAAGCATGTGGGTATTAACCAATCTTGTCATGAGCCCAAGATGGGATTTTTGTTAGAGAAAAGCTGTAACCCCCAAATAGTCTGGTAATTATTATTACATATTCTTCTGCCTCAGCCAGAGCAGATGAGAACTCAGAGAAGACAAGATTCCACTTCTTGGGGCGCTAGTAAGGACAGCAATCACTTAAGAAAATGTCTTTGGCTCTCTTGTGGATTTTTTTTTTCTAAGAATTTCAAACAGACTTGTGCTTTATTAATGCAAAACCAATTTTAAAACCTTGTGTTTCCCCAGAATGCAGTTATTTTCACTGCAGTACATGAGCCATTGTCTCAAGATGAGGTCCCGGTTTGCAACCACAGTCAATGGCTGGGACAGCAAAGACCCAGCATGTTCACACTTGCTCACAACAGCTTTTTGAAACATCTTGAGACAAGTAAGACACATGCAATTTCCTTAGCAAACATACACTTGGTTGCCACTGCTGGAGGCATGTTTCCAGTTGCAGCATGACTGTGTCATCTTCATTTATCTCATATGCCTTAATCAAGTTATTACTCTTTGATAGCCTGTAGGGAAAATGGGGCCTGTTGACAGCAAAACAAGATCTGCTTCCTTTGGCTTGTGGTGTTTTGGTTGGGTTCTTCTTAACTTTCACACATCAGTCAAAGAGCTAGCCTCAAACGTGACATTCCAGCAATTTAGTGCAATAAATTAAACATCTGCTGGTGGAGATGGCCTCACATTGAGGTTGAAATTGGACACACAGGTCTGGGACGGATCCTGTAGCTTGTTTCTCTACTGCCAAAACAACAAAAAAAGAATCTTTTGGGGGACTTTAGTCAAAGTTTTGAAATCTTGCCTGCCATTTGGATTTGTATTGGAGAAATTATTTTGAAAAGAAAACACTGGTTCCCCTGTTAGTTTAGTGTTATTAAAAAATGCTACAATCTGGACTTCTGAGGGGGCTCTGCCATTGTGGCACACAGAGGTGTCCTGGGTGGATAATGACACTTCACTCTGCTCTGAGCCTGTGATGAATTGTCAGTGTGAGAAGAGTAAACTTGAGCATTGTACACACAGTGATATTACTGCAGCTCAACCAACAGGCCTGTTTGCATGGGCTAAGCAGTGACACTTGCCCTAGACATATCTGCAAGAATTGCAAGTGATGACAATTGTCCTAGACATTTTCCACTCCAAATGCCTTACTTAGTCTGCCATGCTCTAAGAGCATATGCACGAACAGTTACCATGACACAGCTGACAGGAGAGATCCTTAGTCTTCTGCGTATGTTTTAAGTGGACTGACAGTTCATAAGAGACTCATCTCTTTCCAAGGTAATGAATGTCAATTTTAGTGTGAGAACGTGTAGAAGCCTCTCTTCCAATACAAACAAAACTCATTGAACTGAAATCTGTCAAATGATAGTGTCAGGGCAGATAAACCTAAACACTTTGTATAAAAGAAGTACATAACTACAAATAAAACTAGAACATTTCGTATCCTTGTGTGTCACTTATTCCTCATTTATCAGGCACTGCTGAGGCACTGTGTTAGAGAAATTACTGGGAGCATCTGGAAAGAGCATCTGCTTGCATTTACAAGCTGGTTCTTTTGTTCGGGCTCATCATCACTGATCCTTCACAAAGAAATGGTGTTTCAAAAATACTTCTGTGTTGCAAACCTCAGCATTTCCTCATGGCTTGGCTTCATGGCATTCAGCTCTGCATGTTCCCTTCCTGTCTCTGCTGGGATAAGCTTGGTGACAGTCACTCAAGGCTTGGGCTCTCAATTAGCATTTTTTCATAGAGATACAAGAATGGGATCCTTCCAGAAGGAGTTCTTCAATACCAAAAGAAGGCAGTTATATCTCTGCTCTTCCTTCCACTACCCTGTGCTTGACTTCTGTAAACCCAAATATGAGCACAGCCTATCATAAGCTCAGAGGCTTGCCTAGTGACGGGAAGCACAATCACTCAGCAAAACATCAAGAGAAGATTGTAAATTATTTCAGCTGGCCCATTAGAAACTTTGCTGAAGTTCATGAGATTCTTTCCATAGAGGCTGTTTGCCATTTGATTGAGCCCAAGTAGGAAAGGGAATGGTCACACAGACAATTAATTTTCCTGTACATGGCAAGAGGCAGAGAAGAGAAGGTGTTATGCTACTGTACTTCTTTAATCCTATTTCCTTACCATGTCCGGAGTTCAAGACTATTTTTCTCTCCATCAGTTCAAGTGCTTAAGGCAATGCCTAGAAATGAAAAGTTAAAGGGTATGAAGGAAAGAGAGATCAGCTTTACATTTCTGTAATTCCCCCTGGGTAGAGAGCTTATTTATGTAGGAGAAGAGCTGCTTTTGCCTAGTTTCCCATATGACAATTTTCTGCTCAGTCTTATCTTAGAGTGATTCATAGGATGGGTCTAAAGGTCAAGTGAAACTTTATGGTAACCTCTTCATAACCTTCTTGTAAGGTCTGTTTTCTTTGGACTCTCCATTTGTATTTGTAATCAGTGGGCAATTTCCCCTCATTTCTCCATTTTCCACCCTTCTTCTTTTTAATGGAAAATTTGGTAAAGTTAAGACTCCTCCTTGATATGTTAAGCCTTTTCTCTTCCTGCCTTGCATGTAATATGCATTCATCCCATTCCACTCAGGTCATATGCTCAGCTACAGAAAAATGGCAAATTTCACTTTCTTTGTAGGGGATGTCCATTGGTTCTCTAGAGGGGCTGCTGCCTAGCCCCAGGGAAGAGCCGTGGTGTGGCTGGTGATATGCTGAATGGAGTCCTTGGGACAACCTGTGGCAGTTAAGCACCATGCAGGTGCTCAATCACTCCTTCTGCAGTGAGAGAGGGGAGAGAATCTAAAAAAGAAAAAAAAAAAAAGAAAAGTAAAATTCCTGGGTTAGATAAAAAGTTTAATGGAACAGAAAAGGATGGGAAAAATAACAACAACAACAGAATACACAAACCAAGTGATGCACAATATAATTTGCTCACCACCTGCTGGATGATGCCTAGTCAGTCCTCAATCTATAGCTACCCCTGAACAGCTCTTCCCAGTTTATATACTGGGCATGATTTCATACAGTAACTAACACCCCTTTGACTCATTTGCGTCAGTTGTCCTGGCTGTGTCCCCTCCCAACTCTTTGTGCTCGCCCACCCTCCGCTGCCAGGGCAGCACAAGAAGCTGAGAAGTTCTTGACTTAGTATAAACACAGCTTTTTGAGAACTAAAACATCAGTATGTTAGCAACGTTGTTCTCATCCTAACTTCAAAACACAACACTATACCATCTACTAGGAAGAAAGTTAACTTTATTCCAGACCAAACCAGGACACTCCAAACACAAAATCACTCCTGTTTGAGATAGCATATTCTGATACCCTAAAATACTTCTCAGCCTGGCTGTCATTGCTGATGATAAAGACTGACTAGTCTAAACCACTGACAAATGGGTCAGGACTTCAGGACTTCATTCAGTGTGTATCTGTTTCTCAATGTGGGTTTATGGACCATTAAACCTAACGGAAATGAGCATGTGGGTGTCATTAAACTTACACTTCAGTGCTACACTGATGGATTTAAACAGGCATATCAGTATTTTGTTGAACAGAGATTTGTGAACACCAGCCTAGCAGGATGTTATTATTTGTTGTTCAAATACTAAGAACTTATCTTGCACTTTACACAGAAGTGTACCTATCTGCTGCAATGGACACATACAAAATGAAAGACAGGGCAGGGACAGTATATTTTCTAGCTTTTGTTCATTTATCAGTGACCAAGCATGTGCAGATGCCTGAAGGATGAGTCTGGAAAGTGCAGGCAAAACAAATATACAGAGCAAAATGGAAACAGTTTCCAGTCCTTGTTTTTACAGTTATGTAGAGCAGTATCACCTCAGCGTTAGCAGCAGCAAACTTTTCCCTTCCCCATCTGCTAGCATCCATTTTAATCCCTGCAGTAGTGTGCTATGGAAAATAGGGAGTTCAGGGAGTCCTTGCTTTTTCTTAACTAATTTGTTTCTTTTTTACCTATAGACAAATTAGTTTTGTTTCTATAGTGTATCCATTTTCATTGGCTGGTTTTTCAACACCAAAGTGGGGGGGAGGGGAAAGCAGGGGGGTGGGGAAGGCAGTGGATATTTTTCTGCAGACCTAATACGTGAGTGACAGTCAGGAAGAGTATAAAGTTCCTTGCTCCAAATGGCATCAGTGTTGTGTCTTTCCAGACAGGCTGTTTTCTTGTAACCCGTTACAGGAAAAGCAGGATGTCCATTAAAGATAAGCAGTTCTTATGCTCTCAGTTCAAATTCAATTCAAGCTACAGACATACACAGTTGCCCCTCTGAACAGTTTCTGGTAAACTGGGCAGGCCTCCATCCTTTTCGGCCTTGATTTGAGAAATACAGCAGATTACAACTTCAAAAAACTGTATTTCAAGAACATACTTTTAGTTTTTCAGGAATGAAACCTAGGTTGATTTCTAGCCAGAAAATATTTATGAACAGAAACTGATTTGGAAGACTTCTAAGCTGGCAGAGGGGAGATTTAGACTGAATATTAGGAAGAAATTCTTTACAGTGAGGGTGGTGAGGTTGCCAAGGGAGGTTGTGGATGTCTTCTCCCTGTCTCAGTCCAGAGAGGGAAAGAGACTCAGTTCTTTTGAATATTCCTGTGTTATGAAATTAGAGGCACAAACAAGGCCAAGATATCAACAGCTAGACTATTTATTACACAAATGAAGTGGATGGATCAGAAGGGGAGAGAGAGAAAATGGAGAGAGAGAAGGGAGAGAGAGAGAGAGAAGAGGAAAGGAATTATATTACCACACTCCTCACCCCCCAAACAGGTTGAGTCTGTGGAGGAAAGGTGCTGTAGCTTGGATGTAGAGGAGATGTTGGGTCTGTAGAGGAAGGGTACTGCAACTTTGGCTGTAAAAGAAGGGTGCTGCAGCTTTGGCTGTAGAAGAAGGGTGCTGCAGCTTTGGCTGTGCTGTCCTCTGAGCAACTTCTTCAGCTCCATGAGTTGCAGCATGCAGAACTTAGGACATGGAAAGAGGGTTCCTCTTGGTCTGCTCCTTCCAAGCTGCATGGTGATGTCTCTGTCCTGGTATTCTCTCCATTTTTCCTTCTCAGTGACATTGTCTGCGTCTTTTTCTCCTGTGTTTTCCTTCTGTGTTTTTCTTCTGCTGAGTCAGTAGTTGCTCAGATCTTTTATACAGTTTTTAGGTCAATTGGTCTCTGCCCATTTCCAGGACAGCTGCAGTCTGAGCAATCCTTATCTATGCACCTTCCCGAGAATAGTGCCAGTGGCTCTCCCCAATACACATCCGCTATTGTCTGGGCAAGCAGCAAAGGTGATTTTATCTTTGTTGAGTCATATCAGGAGAGACAAGCTTTAGTCTCTCACATAGTGTTCAAGGCCAAGTTGAACGAGGCCTTGAACAACCTGGTCTAGTAGAAGGTGTCCTGCCCATGGCAGGGGGTTTGGAACTAGATTATCTTTAAGGTCCCTTCCAACCCAAACCATCCTTTGAGTCTCTGATGCTATGATTCTGTCTCAAATGTTTACCTCTTAAGAATTCTCTCCCTTTGTATTACCTTTTCAGGAAGAATATCCTTCACTACTGTGCACTTCTCAGGTGCTGGATGACATCAGAGGAAACTTTTCTCAGAAGTACAAAACCAAACAGTTGTTCAAAGTCTGCAAAACAGATTAAGTTAAAGACCATGAGATATCATCAAATGAAAAACAATAGTATATTTCTTGCAATCATCAACACTGCCTTTGCCTTATTATTTCCATCAGGAGTAATATGAGATGTTACAGAGGTCTGGTATCTGAGTGCCAAAACCTTTGCTGCTCCTTACAAAGATGACCTGAACAAATGGTTAGAGATGTCTTACAAAAAAATAAGCAAAAGATTGAAGCAGCTCAATTAGGGAAGCTCTTGGTATTAACAAATCAAATTAACAGATCCTGTTATTTTGGATCATATGGTCTACAGAGGCTGTCCTGACTATACAGTTCACTGTTGTCAAAGGCTAATGCCAAAAACTAAGCTGTAGATTGGAGAATCTCCACCAGACCTCCTGGCTTTCTGACAGTTAGCAGGTCCCACAGGATTTCTTTTATTTCAGTTTTGAAATAAACTGTTTTCTCTTTCAAGGCAGATAGGCAGGTTGAAAAGCAGGTAAGAGACATATAAAGCTCAGTGGCGTGGGGTTTTTTGCTTTGGTTTTGTTGGTTTTTTTCCAATCAATTAGGGTTCAGAAACTTGTACATTGTGAATAATGAAAGAAAGCACATTAAAATAAAACCAGCTAATGCCTTTATTCCTAACTACCCTGGTTATTTTGAGCTGAATATGCCTACACTGCAGTTCATAAGGAAAGAGCCAGGTGTAAGTGGCCAGCAGGTACAAAAGCACCTATCTCTAAACTTGTTTTTCTGCAACTTACCCCCTTCTGACACACTGTATTCCCGTAGTGTGCAATACATTAAAAGGAAAACAGAGACAGAAATTAGCATGAATAGATGGTTTAGTCATGGGGTCTCTGGTGACAGGTTGGACTTGATGATCTTTGAGGTCTCTTCCAACCTTGGTGATTCTGTGATTTTTCATTTAGCAGGTGATTGTATTTCGGGCAGCACACAGCAAAACCAAGGTGTATTTGAAAAAGCTGGCTACTGTGCTGGAGAGACAATGACCTCTGATGAGATGGGTTGCAGAACCACATTCCCATCCTGCTCATGTGTCAACAGGCACAGGAGGTACAGTTCTGTCCTTTCCACTCCTCTAACACCTCATATGAGACTTTTACAACTGACATAATGAGCATCCACCATTTGGTTTACGGCATAGCAGTGGGGAGGAGTTCCATGGTGACAGATTTAAGGTTTGACACATTAAGCCCTTCCAGGTGGCCAGTGCCACTGGTTATGTCATCCAAAGGCAGCAAAGAGTTCCTGCATTTATATGCTTGCTGATCTAGATCTCTCTCACAGAGAGAAAGAAATAAGAGCGGAAGCAGGCTGGGGGGGTTGTGTTACATGCAGGAATAATGTGCATGTCCAGGCTGAAATGGGATTTGTCTCATAAGGTGGCAGGGAGACAATCACTGTAAGGAAAATCTTGAGGCTGAGGGGCTAGATGCCATTTTTAACACCATTGCTGTCCTGGACAGTAGAAGGTCCTTTTAACCATATAATACTCCTGTTGCTCACCTGTGACTCTGGTGTACTCATGTTCCCAGCCTGTTGTCCTTCTTCTTGTCTGTTGAAAGGGCAAAGGTGGATGACAGGATGGTGCGTCTGCATGCTGGAGCCTGTCCTAGTGCTATGTCTGCTGGGGAGTGTGGTGGGTTGGAGTTTCCTCCCAGCATTAACTTGCCAGACCAACTCAGTTAGAAGCAAATGAAGCTGTATTTACAAGCAAAATCTACACTCTACAATGGAATGTAATGAATATGTACAAAATATACAGTATTTACAATGCTATACAGATATTTACAATTAGCAAACAACACAAAAATCCCCCTAGTCAGAGACCAGGGAAGCTGTTCCACTGTGCCCCACCACCACCACCTCCTCCCTGTCCCAGGGGTTAGATTTAACTAAACAGCTCAGACAAGGCCAGCTAAAAAGCACATTAATCTCTCCCGAGAGAAGCAAAACCAGACAAGAATCAGAGGAGAAGAGAGAGAATTGTTATGGTACAGCTTGTTGTATTCTAGATATTTATCCAATGAATTTGTTTAGAATACGCTTTTGTTTTCCTTTTTACACCCAGTAGTGATTTATTTATATTTTTCTACTTTTCTGCTCAAAATCTGCAACTAAATTTTAAAGGCATAGCCTAAAACCACCACAGGGAGGAAGTGGCCCAGGCTCACGCATGGGCTGGGGTGACCTGCCTGCTTTTCTTCCCCATTGCTGGTGCTTCCCTGCCTGTTGCAGACCACAACCCATCTCAGGGCTGGGCTGCATCCTGAAGATGGAAAAAGGCTTTAGGTACAGCCAGCTGCAGCCTGTGTGCTGGCTGTCACCCTCCAGTGAGGCTTTTATCCTCTTCCATGAAGATAGTTACTGGTCACAGCACAAGCAGAACCAGAGCAGAGTGCTGGCATTTATCAGCTTCATCTCTGGTGAATGATAGCTGCAGTAAAGAATAGCAGTTAAAAATAAAAGAAATTAAACTTTATCGTTGGTGTGTCTTTCATCCAAAGTACTTGCACGGCATCATATATGTGGTCATGAAAACAATCATCTGAATGCCTACACATTTCCCAAACCACTGTGTAAATTCAGAAATGCTGTATAAACATACTTGGTACAGCACTCATGGGTGACAGACAAATTCTTCTCATAACAACGAGCCTGTTGTTTCCTGAGTAACAAATACATGCCAGAAGGAAGCGAAAGAAAGGAAAGGAAAAGAAAAGAAAGGAAAAGAAAGGAAAAGAAAAGAAAGTAAAAGAAAAAGAAAAGAAAGTAAAAGAAAAAGAAAAGAAAGTAAAAGAAAAGAAAAGAAGAAAAGAAAAGAAAAGAAAAGAAAAGAAAAGAAAAGAAAAGAAAAGAAAAGAAAAGAAAAGAAAAGAAAAGAAAAGAAAAGAGAAAAGAAGAAAAGAAAAGAAAAGAAAAAAGAAAAGAAGAAAAGAAAAGAAAAAAGAAAAGACAAGAAAAGACAAGAAAAGACAAGAAAAGAAAAGAAAAGAAAAGAGAAGAGAAGAAAAGAAAAGAAAAGAAAAGAAAAGAAAAGAAAAGAAAAAAAGAAAAGAAAAGAGAAGAGAAGAGAAGAGAAGAGAAGAGAAGAGAAGAGAAGAGAAGAGAAGAGAAGAGAGAAGAAAAGAAAAGAAAAAAGAAAAGAAAAGAAAAGAAAAGAAAAAAAGAGAAGAAAAGAGAAGAAAAGAGAAAAGGATGTTAGAAAAACCTAAGTGCAAACTTGGGGGGGGTGAAAATATGAAGAATAAATAAAAGAGACCAAAATAACAACTTCAGTCACTCCACTGTGATTCCAGTAGAAGTGAAATTTAGCTCAGCAAGTAGAACCAAAAGACAGTGTCTAGCTGGTTCAGTAATTTATGTGACAGCTGCAACACGTTTCCTTGAACAGCCAATCATGACCACACATTTCCATAAGCCAGGCTGTGGTCCTCCTGCATTGCTCCTGCTCACACACATCCTGATGTTGAGCTTTGACTTAGAATTGTAGGTTGGGAAGAAACTCCCAACTGATACTGGATTTAGCCCAAGAGCTCCAAGAACATCAGTGCTGAAAGGGTTGTAACCTCAGCAAGCTACTACAGAGCCATTTCTGGTTTTCTGAGGCAGAAGAGTTTTTCATGATTTTGATAAAGTTTCATCAATATCAGATAAATCTTTCTGGCAGAACTTACCCAAAACAATCTAAAATCTCTTGCTTTGGCTGCATTGAGCAAAATTGTTTTCAGCTGCTTTAAATAGCTTTTGATCCTCTCTAGAGGATCTATAGGGTGAAGAGAATGTTCTCAGTTCTGCAAGCACTTGTTACCTCGTGTGCTGTACTGTCAAGTCCAATACCATAACGGCCCACAAAACTGTTCATAATCATAAATGTTTACCACACCAACTCCACACCTTTCCTGGGAGGGTGTGGATCATAGCTGGCCTAGGGTAATATGATCCCTTTGAACACATAGGTATGACTGATTTTCAAATCTGGCATAACTGTTCAATAAACAACGGAAATTTCCTGTGACAGAAGTGCTCCAAACTGGGCGGGGAGGAAGGAATAAAAATCTCTATATCTTTTCATTTTCATGCTTGATCAACAAAACTAAGCATGCAAGACTGCCTTGTATTCATTGAGCTTCTCATGTGTGCAGATTAGGTGCACACTTCCCCTGAAATATTGTATTCTGCAGGGTCCAGTTTTCCTGTATGTACTTAGTAATGCTGCTGTTTGTGTACACGTGAGAAAAATGTGGAAGCTCCAAGGAAGGTAAAACCACAGTGCTAAGTTTCCAGGGACCCCAGGAAACTGATGTGGCCCTGAGGACAAATTTGCATGCCAAAGGCTTCCTGAGACTGTACTTCTGCTTGCTTTTCTTGTTCTTGCCTTTCCCCAGGGCACTGAGGGGCTGGGGCAGCCCTGCTTCCCATAAAGGATGGGAGAAGGCTTCAGCCCCGCTTGGGCCATGAGTTGGTTCTCTACAAGCCCTGTGCAGACCCCCTGGCTTCATGGGGTGTTGGACAGCAGGTGTACTTGGCGTGACACCAGAGTGCATGCTGCCACCCGTCTCTGGACTAGTCCAGGTCTGGCACTAGTCCAGGTCTGGCACTGTGAAGTCACAGGATGTCCCCTCTGCTGTGCTGTCAGATGACCCAGCGTCATCTCCAAGAGAATGAGGACAGAGAACACAAATCATGGTGTGCTCTTTCCATGCAGTGCAGAGTGTTTTCTTGTCCAGTGATTTACAAAATGAGTGGAGCAGATGGCATTCCAGTGTGTGCAACACAAATGGCCAAGTGACTCAACAGTTTTCAACTTCCATTTCTGTGTCTGTGATCTCTTCCTCTTAGTTGCAGATATACAACTGTGACACTTGGATCTCTGCCAAGGTTAAAGCTTGACAGACTGCTGACAAAACAACCACAACAAAGCAAGAGTGACAAGTACTTATTTACTGCCACTAAGACACAGTACAGGCTTATTTTTCAGCCTGGTGGACCTACTGAGTTGTTTACTAACAGTTTCACATGCCTGAAAAGTAGGAAACAATTTATTACAGAGAATGGCTTTTGAACCCTGTACTTATTTTTCATAACAATGATAGTGTTGAGTCCCAGATGACTGGTCCAGCTTGAGCTCACATTCCCACACTGGATTCAGATAATGTGTAGGATTCAGGACGTCATGAAATTTACACAGATGCTAGCAATGCAAAACCTCCAGCTGCATCAATTTCCACCCCAGAGAGTCCCTGATAATCAGCTGGGAAGTGATGTGTTGCCCCAGCCAGCTCAGGAAGGCCACATGTGTTTGAGGAGCCCTTTCTCTCACATGAATGTCTCACTGTCCTACTTTCAGAGGTCTTTTCTCAGCTGCAGTAAAAATGCTTGTCTTGTTTTGAAGCCTGAGCTGCACCACTCCCATTGCCCTAGTGAAGGCGTGGAGATTGCCTTTGCAGGGAGTGTCAATGACCTGCACCACACAAAAGGGCTGGGAAGGCCCCTGATAGTCTGGCCAGAGGGGTCAGGTGGAGACAAGGGTCAGTGCACAAATGAGGACAAGAGCTGTAAGCTGGTGAGCAGGCATACGCCCCCAGCCACTGCCCTTCCTCTTGCTCCACACATAGAGGAAGAAATGTGAGGGCACTGGACCCATGGAAACTTTCTTGCTTTTGCCACAAGACGCAGCTGCTCTTGAAAACTTGGATCTTCCCCATATGCTGGGGACATTCCTGGAAGAACCTTGTACTGTTGGTGGTGTTTCCTGGAGTCGAAAGCTTTGTGTCTAGGGAATATGGTATGAACTGAGGGCTGTTGAGCTCTTCAGGTACATTGATTAAAGGTCCAGCTACCAGCCTGGCATGTGCAGCCATGGAGAGGTTCCTGCACTGAGCGTGTCTCACACACCAGTCCAGTCAGGCAGCTCAGGGACAGCAGACAGGGGCGTGCGCTGCACAGCAGCCCTCTCTAACGCAAGAATCCATGGGTAGTTACAGAGCTGAAAGCCTTCTCCTGGTGAGAATGCAGATGCAACAGTGTTAATAGCTTGTTTATTCATGCTGGATCCTCCTAATTTCTCTGTGAGATGACAGATGTCTTAACAAACCATCAGCCATGGAATTAGCCAGGTCTGTGTTTTAGTAACTTGTGTATCCTTGCAACGGACCCTTGGCTGTTTTGACAACCAGCTGCAAACAGACAAAGCAAGTAAGCAAATTTCTGTTCTTTCCCCACTTCTTTCATCCATGATGCAGGTGTCCAGGTACCTTTGCACATTGAAAAGGCTCGTGACAGCAGGGAACTCAAGGCTGTGCTCACAGGTCTGCTCACCAACACTGCAAACCAGCCTTCCTTGATCTGACCTCCAACCCCTGTGAATGTCTTGTCAGTCCTAGATGTTATTTAGGTCACAAAACCTTCATCTACAAAGCTGTACTGCAACTGCTTTCCAGAGGTACACCAGTGTTTGTATCTTCTGACATACTCAGGGACCTGCTCATGTGCATTGCTTACTTCTCAGTCTTCTGCAGGGAGGTCAGAAGCTTGTTTGCCATTTTTCAGTCTGAGCTTGGAAACTAGAAGAGGCAAGAAAATAACTAACTTCAACTATTTTCAGACAGTTCAGATCTGTCTGAAAAGCAAAGATGCAGCCCATACAAAATGGGCTTTCCAACAGCCTGGCACCTCAACATCCATCTAGCTTTAATGAGAGTACCAAATAGAACCCTATCAGGATGTCATTGCTTTGTGCCTTTTGAATACTGTTGAGAATGCTGAAACAGGAGAAATAGAGTTGAGGGGTAGTTTGCAGAAAACAGGTGTGTTTGTCTCCCCTCCTTTCGGTCTCTTCCCTTGCATTTCTGTGAGCAGGACTGAAAATTTGAAGACTGCTCTTCTCATCATTGTGCTAGATTCTCCTCTGTAGCATCTCTCCCAGAGTGAAGGTCACTCACAAGAATAAAGGCAACAGTCACAGATAGATAGGTCTTGTGCTGAAAAGATGAGCTATTCTCCCTTTTTGATTGATTTCTGCTTTACATTACAGGCAGGTATTTGATGACAACACGGCTGAAGTGAGTTATCCTACTTTGGGAAACATGAGCAGATTGAATGCCATAGTCAGTCACTTAACAACACGCGACGTACAGCAGTAAGCATCAGAAAGAGGAACACTTGTTACTCAAAAAGGTAACTGAAATCAAATCACTGGGTTTATCTTGTGCCTAAAGGGAATAACAAAAATAGTAATTCCATTTTTTCACACTGCATATCAGCCACACTGAAACAATCTTATGTTCAGGTTCTGTTTGTAACATTGTTTTAGAGAGTGCAAGGGGAACATAAAACTGACACCCAACCCATCTGTTCGTCAACATTTCATCTCTTTTACTCTAATTTCCTTACACACAGGAAAATTATCCAGCTGTCTGCCTGAATACATGGATATAGGGGATCTCAAACATGCAAGAATTTGTGATAAACTTTGCGCTGCCAAAACATTCCTGTGCACATTACCTGGTTAAACCTTATCCTTCTCTGCAACAGAAAAGCTACTTGTGCTGGCAGAGTCACATAATGGGATTTACACTAATGAATGCTGATCCAACTTACTGTCAAGCAGTTACCTTCTTTAAACTTTTCTGGGTTTCAACAACAAAAAATTCCAACAAAAACAAACAAACAAATCCCAACACAATGAAGCATTTTTAGATTACACTAAGATATTGGTCCTTCAGCCGAAGTTAACAAAAACAAAGATTGCAGGGAAAAAAATGTTGGTTTACTGAGAAAATACATGAAAAGCAAGATACAAAATGGATATCTCTGCTACATCACCAGTAAGACAATAGCCAAACCTGTCCAGATTGTCCAGAATCCTGTCCTGCCTACTTTACAATGGGAAAAGGCTTGTTTTAAAGTGATTTGTTAAGGTCTGAAATTCATTACAGTGAAAAAATATGTCCATCAAGTAAGCTACTCACTACCACAGCTTCTGGAACTCTCTGTAGCTATTGCTACAGCAAGGGAAGAACTGTTCTTTGCCTGTCAGAGGCTCATGCAGTGTTGCCAATGGAAGCAAAGAGTTAAAAACCAGACACTCACGCCTCCACTTAAGAGGCCAAAAATTACTTCACATTCTTGGGAGCAAACTAATTGCCAGATGCTTATGAGAGTAGATCCATGTGTGAAAACAGTACAGAAACATTCCTAATTATTGATGGGATGTATAGTCAAAGCACCCATACTGCCCAAGGTTCCTGCTGGACCTACCAAACATCCAGCCCACCCAGCCCAGCCAGTAAGATTTGCAGTCAGTACAACTCCAATTCTGTTAAGGACAGAGGTTGTAGGGCATGGAGGGCTGTGTCCCACTGCATTTTTCACAGCCCAGTGGTGCCATAGAGTCAAACATGGGGCAAATCTATGCTGGACCCATGGGACAGGCTTCAAGTCATACCTTTGAGGTTAGGTAGTAGGTTCTTAGCTCTGATCAGAGGCAGCAAGAGCTGAACTGCAGAAGGGTACAAGGGGCTGCCAGCTCTATCTCTGTGTTCCACCTCACCGATGGCCATTAGCCTTCCCAAAATGAGAACCAGTCTCCATGTCCTCTCAGGCTTCACCTCCTCACTTTGAGCCATCTAGGTGTATGTTTGATGACCTTCTCCAGTGGAAGGAGATGCTGGTCTCTGTAAGGGGAAGCAGTGAGGACGCAATTTCATGGGTGGAGGACAAATCTGCCTGAGACATTTCTAGACTCAGCACTTCTATCAAGTTGCTGGCCAGGTGCCTATCTCTTCCACCTATGCACCCCTCACCTGCCCAAAGGAGACACATAGCTTCAAGGTGGGAATGGTGAGAACCTCTCCCTACCTTTCCCCTCAGGCTTTGTTTTCTGTTTGAATTCATCTGCCTTCAGTTTCCAATCTTCAGTTCCTGTTATTCAGCAGGATTAAATAACTCTTCACTGTCCTGGATTCTCTCCCTGAGAAGGACCTCATGGGCTACAAAGCAGCTGTTTTCAGATTGTTTTCTGTGTTGTTAAGTTGTGCTAAATTTACCAAGCCTGAAGACACTCACAGTGAGACATCTTTCTTCTGTACTCTACTGGTTTTTATGTCCCTTCCCTCCTGGTATCTGAGCTTTGTCAGAACCTATAGAAAAACTGTATGTATGCCATTTTCTAAGATGTATCTGCTTGTCCAGTGTCCTGAGACAACCTCACCTTCTCTTCATTTGTCATCTAAACATGTTTGAGCAAAGCAAGGGCATGGAGAAACCATCAGATCTGCTTTTATAGCCCTAATTGATTAATGTCATCCATGGGGACACTGAATGTGACCTGGACAGGTATAAAAGGATATATAGTTTAGATTAGCATGAGCCTTTCTTGCCACAGTGTAAACTCTGCAAAATCTGCTGGGGGAGGTGGTACTCTGTAGTCCTGCAATCCTTCTCCACAAATGCCATTTCCAGGCCCCTGCATTAGCTCAACTAAGTCAGTCCCGAGTTAATCCTTCCACAAAATGTAACTACTTTCAGTTCCACCAAAATGTGGAATCATCACACTCTAATGAATGGTAACTGGACATGTGGAAATCCATCCCAGGCATTACTTGCAGCATCAATACCCTTTCTGTCACTTTTTCACCTGTGCTGTTGCTTCCAGTATAGTCCTGAACTAAATCCTGACCTGACATGCAAGCATACTTTTTTTCCCCTGCTGGGTGTTTCACAAATGCCATCATAAACTCATTTGCAGGAGCACAGTTTTAGTTGCACTAACATCATTGTTATTGCTTTGCAATAATTGCATCCTTACACAATGGCAAAGGATGGAAGGCCCCTCTGGAGATCACCTAGTCAATCCCCAGCTCAGAGCACAATCAGCTGGAGCTAGCTGCTCTCAGCCACATCCAGTGTAAGAGTAATAGAAAATGAGGCACAAACCAAAATTATGGAGCTCTGGTTCAGTTATAGGGAAGGGAGCTTGGAGAAGGAGGACAGTAGGATGCATGGATCTTCTGTAGATATTGCAGGTTGTGACCCAGTAAATTACAAGTGAGCAGATCAGTGTGTACCTAAATTTACCCCTGACAGTCTGCCTCTGAAACAATTAACCTGCCACAGTGCTTATGGCAAAGGACAATCCTGAAATAGGTCTGGGCAAGTCCAAACATGACTTCTTGGACTCAATATCTAAAATAAATCTTCTGGGACAAGCTGGCTCCTCACACCTCTTCATGATTCTTGGAGTGCATTACCCTTTCCTGTTTCTTTTAAAATAAAGCCAAATAGGCAGTTCCCAGAGGTGCAGGTCAGGAGTCAAAATGCTGAGCAAATATTAATGCCTGCCAAGGTGTGTGTGCTGCTCTGGTGGGACCCTGGACTAGCATTCCCATTTCTCTTTCTCTCCAGTAGAACTCACTTCAATACAACAGTTAGGATATTCAGTTATTTTGACATGCATGTGCTGCAGTGGCACCCCAAAGCTGCAGTAAGACTCGGGACTTCTCTGAGCCTCTTCAGTGACAAACTTCCCTAACAGATTCAGCACGCAACAGCATGAATCATTGCTCAGTGTACTCTGAGCTCATGTCATTGGTAGCCAACCACATGATTTCTTAATATATTACAATTAAATAATTAAATCAATGGAATAATAGGAAAACCTTTCCTTTTTGACAGCACAAACATCAGCTGATTTCATAGTGTCCTGGCAAGCAGAGATATTATGTCAAAACAAGAGAAAAAGAAACTTGCTAGAGAATATGAAAAAAAAACAGTTTTCTTACACTCTATCCTAACATTCAGGTTGGGTGAAGATGAGTGTTTAAAAATCCTCTTTTTACTTGAAGCTTCTGATGCCTTCCTTTTATTATTCTCTTTCACACATGCACTCATACTCACACATTGTGTTTATGCTCATGACCTCTCTAATCCAAAGAGTGAACATGACACAGAAAAATTGTAAATATAAATCAAAAACGTATTGGAGATGTTAGATGTCCTTTCTCTCAGCTGAGACACAAGCAGTTAGGTAAAAATATTTTTGCTTCCCCTAAATCATTTGTTTTTCTCACCGAAGTGTTTAGGAGAATAGTTTTGGTGGCTATGGCAGAAATGTTCCTGCAAGAAAAAAAATCACTTCTTGAAAAACTGTTCTGAATACTTTATTTTCTGAAACAGAAACAACAAATCATGAAAAGGACATGCCTGTGGGAGGCAACAGACTCTAGATGTCAAGTACAGAGAAGTCCCTGCTGAAAAGGAGAGGGGTCTTTACCAGGCAGAGAAGACAGTATTCCTGATGTTCCCCACTAGCTGCAAAGAAGCAAAATGCCCCTCTGGCATGTTCTGCACTAGGGATGGCACTCCATGCTTCACTCAGGATGACATAGTCTTCCCAAGGATCTGTTGTGGGAAACTGGAAAGAAAATACCAAAGCTCTTTTCTTCTCAGACTTGAGAAGAAAAGGCAGGAAAATAAGAGCACTCATCAGCATTCTTCTTGTAGATCCTTAAAAAGCTTTTAAAAATCCTCTGCCACTGGCAAGGAAACAATAGAAGAGTACAACTTTTAAAGCCTTCCCACCTTGACATTATGGCAGAAGAGCCAAACTCTTCAGCTTAGTTGTTTCCCCAGATTTCTTCTTCACTTATGATTTCAGCCTTCAAATGCATCCCTGAGTCCAGTTCACATCAGCACAGGCATGCTTTGAGCTACAGCATCTCCAAAGGTCCAGGCATGAGCAAGCAATGTCTATGAACCTGATACACATAACTAGATTTGTGGTACTTCACCTCCCAGACACCATAGCAAGGAGATTTCAGTTCAGGGAAGAATCTGGTGCAATGAGGGGAAAAAGGGAACATCCTTCTTCCCTGGGGTCAGAGGGAAGGCTGATGCATCTGCTGCAGATATGTCAGCTGGTAACAACTTTATTTTACCAGCAAGCAAGGGCATTCTTTCCAAAAGAGCAAGAAGTGATTCTCTTGTGCTACAACAGGAATCATCCTGTACTTGCTGACTTATAAGAGGTGACTCTCAGGGGATAGATGAAGTTAATGGACAGAGTGCTTGGCAGTTGACAGGTCTAAGTACAGAGCAGTAGGAGAGCATGATGTGTTGCTGTAGGGATACATGTGAGAGCTGTGCAACACACCTTACATGTGGGATTACTGAAAAGCATCTGGTTAGGATCACAGAGTTCAAGCTGTTCTACAGGACTGGATGTTAGCAATAAATAAGAATTGTCCATCCCCTCAGAGCGATTGCCTCACACATTGCTGTTGAGAGGGAAATGTAAGCATGCTGTATCTGAGCTAGGTTTCTAAGGGTTAGCTGAGTGCTCTGGCACCAGCAGCCCAAAATACATTTGGTGTGCGTGCTTAACTTTCAGCATGGCTGTTCCAGGGTTGTGTATGTTGCTAAATCACTTTCCCATTGTTTCACTGGTTACATTGCTCTAAGTTGTTGGCACGGGTTTTGTTTTATGTCCCAGTCCCTTTAAAGCCTGTCTAGTGGAAAATGCATAACCCTTTCCTAAATCTAATTTAAAAGAGCATTTTTTGTCCATACATCTGTGAACCTCTCACTTCCCTGGTGATCTTACATGTTTTGTCCTACCTATAGAAAAATACTTTTATGGTTTCAAAAAGAAAAGCTTAAGCAGGAGCTGTAAAATGTTAGCATTTTATATATAGAAATAGTCTATATATCAGTCTTGTCTACAGAAACATTTTATGCACAGGAAAAGGAGGTGCTTTGGGCAGGCTGTGCACAGAGCTAGGCGCCTGGCAAGCTGCATGTCATGGCTGATGTGACAGAAGACACATCTGTGGGGGCTGCAAGACCCCAGACATTCCCTCAGGAATTATGTGGGATCCCAGGAATTAACTGTTCTTAGCCCCTCACAGTTGCAAACTGCCTGCCACAGGTGAGAAGTGTCTTGCCCCATGGGGCTTCTATTCTGAGGTCTTAATTTGGCAGTGATGGTGACATGCTGCTCATGCCTGTTGCTGCTGCTGCCACCCAAGCTCAGAGAGACCAGCACCTCTGCCTCAGGCTGAGCCTAAAATTTTCATCTGCCCTAGGCTTTGGGCAGAGCTTAGAGGTTCTATGCTCCCAAATCCAGGGGCTCCAGGAGCCCCAAAATGGACATTCATGTTGTTTGTGTGTCATGCCAGCTGGCACGGGAGCCAAAAATCTGTATTTTTAGGACTTCTGAACCCTGCTCATCCTACCTGGTGATTTTCCATGGAGGTAAAGAAACATGGACTATCCAAGTGACTTAAACAAGTTTAAGTCCAGGTTCTGTGGCTTCAGTCTCCCAGTTTACCACCACCAAGACTGACCAAGAGCTGGGGATTGGGAACCTGGAAGCTCCAGCATTCCCTCTTTAGGGGAGCTGGGAAAGAAGATGGACATTTAGGAGCTTAAGGTCCTGCAACTGCAGGATCTTTGGCTCTCCAGAAACGACTGGGCAGGCTGCCAAGAAATGAGGAGTCCATCCAGCATCCTGGCAAGAGAAGAAATGAACCCATCATCACACCAAAGGCTGTCCTAGTGACTTGCCAGGACTCTGCAGCTGTGGCTTGGTGCAAGTGAGCTGCCTGCATAACACATAGAGGGAAGAAGGATCTATGGGGAAGTGAGAAGACAGACCTCTTGTTCTAAGCATTGGGAAATACAGTCTTGCCACTGAGCAAGGCACAGGAGACACCTACAACATGAAGCCCATAGACTGTCATGGAGACTGTTGCTGAGGTGTGATGTGGGAAAGCCTCCTGTCCACTGGTTCAGCATGCTGCCAAGAGCCTGGTGCCAAGACAAGGCACACGAATCCATGCTGCAGCTGCCTTACTCTACACTCTCTCATAGTCTGTACTTCACTTCTCCATCAGCAGCTCTACATCTTCTGGAACAGACCATCTATTGGAGGTCTGAACCAAAATCCACTGTTTTTCCCTGAACAATGGAAGGTTCCTATCTGTGCTTCCTGCATGGAGGCAATCCCATTTCTTGCAGAGCTATGCCAGGGCTCCTACTCTGTTACCCACCTCTGTCTTTCATGGTCTGAGCACTCTATAGCCTGGGACCTGCTGACACCATTGAGCTGCTATCTGCTGTCCTGAGACTGGAGAAGTAGCTGGGGTTTCTAGGAACCTTAAGGTTACAAGGTTGAGATCAAAAAATATTTGGTTTGCTGACTTTCTCCATTTCTAAAGAGCTGCTCTTCAACATCTCCAGATGGCAGGTCTTAGAGAGAGAGCTCCAGCTGGGAGACTCTTATTCTGCTCAGACTTGTTGAAACTGTAGGAGAAAAAGGGAATCTGCTCAGTGAATGAATCACATTTGCTGATGGTTACTGAAATGCCTCCAGATACAGTAAAACTTTAATTAGACATTGGAGTGGGAGATGACTTTAAAAACAAACAAAAAAATTCTAATCTGCACCCATTACAAGTTGCTTGGGACCATTTTTGGACTCAGAATGTCATAATCTGACATAAAAATGAGGATCTGATTTGAATATAGAACACACAAAGCAAAATGATTTCTGTTAATTCTTACCAGTAGTCCCTGAAAGTTTAGGCAAGAGCAGCCCAAATTTTGTATAGGATGCAGACAGACAACAGTGGCCTGAGTCTCCCATGTTGTGCTGGGTATGGAGTACCTACTCTGATACTTCTACATATCTCTGTTTCCCCAAGATAAATTTTAGTCAGTCCAGTATAATGCAGCAACTAGCAAAGTTTGTTTACTATCAAACATGTCACTACTGAGCCTCGTACTGGTCAGGTCCCAAGGACTGACAATCATGGAGGCATTCCACACATTATAGAGTCCATAGGCCAGGTGTGAGCACTCTCTACAGATTTAACGAGAAGGTGGCTTGTGGAGGAACTTGGTTTGGCATAGTTGGCATTTTGATGGAAAGAAGACTTTCTACAGTTACAAAACTTCACTGACCCTAGCTTGGTGGTGGTGTATGAAGGAGGGGGCAGAAAGAGAGAGGGTCAGAGCACAAAAGCAAACTGCAGTCCCTGAGCCACAGTGGAGCTCCTGCTAGTTGATAAACCACAGGTCCGAAATATTCATGGTGAAGAGTTTGGATTGACCTCCAGTGGCCAAATGGGATTTCAGACCCCTACATGTCAAAAGTAACATCAAGAGAAAAGAAATTTGGAGAAAGAAAAAAACATCTAGAAGAAGCCTGGTGTTTATGTTACAGGATGGTATTGGTATCACCATTATAGAAGCACATCTATTACAAATACTGAACATTTGCCACTTTCTTTTTTAACCTTAACTTCCATACCACCACTTTCTAGTGATCATGAAGACTTTCACAGCTGTAACCAGCTGAGCATGCAACTGCTGGGATCTTCACTGGCAGACCAGGGTGGGAGAGCTCTGTACTTAAGGCCAAGGTCAGCATTCAGTACTGTATCCAGAGAGACACACCAAACAGAATTACAAACAGCGGAAAAACAATCCCCTTGAAAGCCTAAGGCAGGTCTCCAGTAACAACATTCACAGAAAATAAAAAAAGAAAAGAAAAAGAAAACAGAATGCATCTAAGTCAAATCTGGAGTCTTGGGCCCTTCCTCTTCTTTCATCTCTTGACCTTGCTGGCAGCAGTAGGTGGAAACATGAATGTTAATACAGCAATCTTGTTCAGGTTATGTGGCACCATTCATCTTTCTTCCCTCTCTAAGAGTAACCGTGAGACCCCTGCAGGCCAGCTTCACTGGATATGAAAGAAAGAATTTTGGCATGCTCAGAGTTTAGGTTGTTGGGGGGGTGGTGGTGGTTTGTTTTTCTTTTTTTTTTTTCCCTGGGACCACACTTATTCCACGTTCATTTTGGCTGAAGCTTCACATTCTGTCTTTTGGCTATACATCTGATCCCTGAGCACTGTTCTGTCTCTTGAACATCATTCCTGAAGGGTACTTCAACACCAGGCCTTTGGCAAGAACAGTGCAGGGTAGGGTGGGAAGACAAGGGATATTACCTTCTAGTGCATCCTGGGTTTATTTAATTTCTTTGGTAAAACCTTTCCAGAAAGTGCCTGCTCTCTTGCCATGCTGCTACAGGTCAGATTTGGCTGAGTGGCTGATAAGCACTGCAGTAAACTCTGTCAGTTATAGCTCAGATACTTGAGTAACAGCCAGAAAGATAAGTTCTACTTGGAGGAGAGAAAACTGTTTGACGCTTGGACAGCCTAGGAATCTTTCCAGACAAAGACTTTGATGTCTATTAGGTGGTTACATTCTAAGACCTTGGTTTGACAGTCACACAGAAACCATAATTCACAGAAATAAAGGGCTGGAAGGTATAGCACCTTCCCTACCCTATACACAGAAGTAAAAGAACTATACTTTGACCTCTCCTGGCAGATGTTTGTCTGATCTATCCTTCAAAATCTCCAGTCACAAGAGTTAACAAGTCTTTCTAGGTGTTCTCCTCTAGTCATGGAATTTCCTAACAGTAAATGGTGTTTCCTAATGCCTAACCTAAATCACCTTTCCCATAATTTAAACCAGTTCTTCCCATATGTTTATGGGCACAATTCATCATAGTTTTCCACACTAATGTTGTAAGTACTGGCTTTCACTACTTTTTTTCATTTTTTCTAGATTAAAAACCCCCAAACACATCAGTTCCTTGAACCTTTCCTCATCAGTCATGTATTCTAAACTTCTCATCTTCCTTGCTGATCTCTGGCTTTTCTCCAGCTAGTCTCTATCTTTCATCAAGTGCCCAAAGCAAACAGTGCTTCCAGCAAATTCTGTGAAACAGTTCTATGATTCTTACAGATACTACATACATTCACATTTCAATTAATGAGTAGCTCCCTCATCCAACCTTACGTGCACCTGTAAAAGCAAAATCCTAAATCTTCTCCCCATCTTCCACAGGCAGGATTTAGAGCATGTGTTCGGGGATCACTCAGGGGTGTGGATCACAGTATCATAGTATCAGTCAGGGTTGGAAGGGACCACAAGGATCATCCAGTTCCAACCCCCCTGCCATGGGCAGGGACACCCCACACTAGATCAGGCTGGCCAGAACCTCATCCAGCCTGGTCTTAAACACCTCCAGGGATGGCGCCCCAGCCACCTCCCTGGACAACTCATTCCAGGGCTTCACCACTCTCATGGTGAAGAACTTCCTCCTCATGTCCAGCCTGAATCTCTCCACCTCCAGCTTCATTCCATTCCCCCTAGTCCTATCACTACCTGACACCCTAAAAAGTCCCTCCCCAGCCTTCTTGTAGGCCCCCTTCAGATACTGGAAGGCCACAATTAGGTCACCTCAGAGTCTTCTCTTCTCCAGACTGAACAGCCCCAACTCCTTCAGTCTGTCCTCATAGGAGAGGTGCTCCAGCCCTCTGATCATCCTCGTGGCCCTTCTCTGGACACATTCCAGCACGTCCAGATCCCTCTTTTAATAGGGGCACCAGAACAGGATGTGCAGATGATGACAGAAACCTGAGGGAATAGGCACCAAAGTTTTGAAAATATAGTCCCTGGTTTTGACCTACTAAGTTTACAATGTCTCCAAGTCATATCTACTGCAATACATGTTAGATATGCAAAGAGTAGAGATGTTGAATGCTGTGTATTCGAATTGCCTGAGAAGCCTCCTGTCCAATTGAATTCTGGACAAAGCTGCTATCCCTTAACCAGTGAATATTTTCTTATTACTGTTTTATGAAATAATATTTGGCACTCTAGAGATTCAATAAATATTGTCCTGCAACTCCTTTCATCTCAGTCACTTTGATTCAAAATAAGATCTCTATAAATATTGTTAACACAGGGAGTGCCCCCCAAAACAGTTGGGTATTCTTTATTTCCAACAAAATATGTTTTATATGCTACCTAGTGAAAACACCACAAAAGACAGGCAAGACCTTGTAAGAACTACAAAAACCATATAGGAAAAAAAATATCCTCTGTCTTTGTTAACATACTCATATCACTTGTCCCAAAAGAGCAAAAGTAAACACAGACCTGGGAAAGCCTGGAAAGATAAAAGTAGTGAATGCATCTAGACTCTCTAGCCAGACCAAGGATGGAGAAGTTTTGTAAATGTGGCCAAGAGGCGGTCACTGGTGACCCTGAATATTTAGACATATGACTCATATATAAACGGATACTTGAACCATCAAGAAACAGAAGATTAATCATCTGTTTCTCTTTACTTTCTCTTCTCTGCAAAAAAAAGTAAAAGCCTCACAGTGATTTCCCTCCCCACTCCCACCCCCACCCCCCACCCCCCCAAAAAAGCACCAGACTTGGAATGGGAGGAATGGATAGCTTCTAGGGGGGCCTGAGCATTGGCAGAGGGGTATGGGATTCCCTCTTTTTTGCTTCAATATTTAAAACAAATACTGTTACCCTCTGAGAAACTGGGGGAGAGCAGGGACAGAGCAGATCTCAGGTGGAGAAGGTCCCACAGCAGTAATGCCAAGAGGGGAAAAAAAAGGGGGAAAAAAAAAAGAAGATGGAAAAAAAAAAAAAAGAGAAGGAAAAAACAAAAAAAAAGAAGCTTGAGACTAAGGTATTTTAAGTGTTCTCTTCAAAGGCCCAAAGAAAGAGGATCTTTGGGCTCCACTCAATGACCTTGTAGTCAGCCTAGATCCATCAAGCCACAGGACTTCTTGATTTGACACTTTCAAAGATCAGAGGACTGGAAAAGGCTTTTAACAGTATTACTTAAATATGTCTGTGGAGTCAGAGAAGTTGCAGGTTTGAAGTGGACTACAAACTGTTTGCTATTCTCTGTATGGCTGGAGTGATAGCATTGCCTTGACATCAAGGAATGTCAAATACAGTTCATGTCTTCAGCTGAGGTTCTCTCCTCTTATTCCAGCTTTTCACTGCTGTGAAGCTTGACAGGATTTCACAGCAGCGACACCTGTAGATACATATCACTTCTCATCTACCTTCTGTCACAAGAAAGTTTGCTTTGCTATATAAGTCCAAGCTTCTGCTGTCCAAGTTGTGTTATATTAGATTTCTTGCTAAATGAGGTGTGAACAAAAGTAAGTAGATGGTCTGAATCCTATCTTAAACAGATCCCACACACTGACAGTTAAAAACAGAAAGGGATTGGGTTTTCTCTTTTTTATCAGATTTTGGGCTTGGCTTTACAGAGGTCTTTCTTTGCTCAGTCAGCCCTACCAAGCACCTCACCAAACTCAAGTCATGAAATTAATTCTGGAGATCAAATGTGGGTGTACTTCTTCCCATGAAAAGTGTGGATTTGATCTGAAAGTCCATTAAATGATCTCTAAGAAAACACCTCACATCTGTTGCCTGTTAAATTTATTTCACCTGCCACTTGCAAGCTGGAAAGTACAGCACTGTAAATCAGGGACATGCCACATGTATTTGGGAGTTTCTCTGAAACCAAAGCTCTGGTGGAACAGTTCAGCACTACTGACATGACAGTTGTCCCCCAGTCAGTACTGATTAAAGCCATGGCCTTTTGGGAAAAAGAACTTTAAAAATCAGTGTATCATAATCCTGTCCATCAGCTTTTCCCATTACCATAACAGACACTGGCAACTACCTACCAATACTATTGATCTGGTCAGGAGGAAGTGATGAAAGATCTCTTGAAAATAGAGTAACTCAAATGGGGCACACCATTAAAAAAACAAAACAAAACCAAAGGCCAGCACATTAGTCATATTAATTATTTCTGCTGGAAATGCATAGATGCAGTATCTCTGGCAAATAAGTCTGATTTGACACACAACAAAGACAAAGGCTCTCAGGACTCTGGCAGGCTTTGGATAAAGTCCTCATGCTGCTGCACACGCAGCAGGGGAAGAGCTGGAGTCTCTGTTGTGTGCTGCCTGTCTCATTCAATCACTTACAGCTGCCTTCCCTCTAGCCATGGAAAACTTTGACCCCATCAGTCTAAAGATCACATCACAATGTTTCACCGCATCTTGGACGTCATACATTTCCACATTTATTATTGTGACTTAGATTAAAAGCACTGAGTGCCTTGGAACTGCTAGGAGTTTGGCCTTGGTTTCTGTTAAAAATGGATGAAGCATCAGTGTTTCCTCACTTTTTTTTTTTCCTGAAGACATACATCCATCCACTTGTATTTTATTTACTTCTAGTTTGTTTGGGGAGTTTGCTTGTTTCCAGGGGTATATGAAGCAAGAGCATAATAGTCATTTACCAGCCTGCTCACAAGTGCAATCACATCCATCATCTCTGCAAGCACTCTGCCTGTTCCACCACATGACAGTGATCCTAAATGTATGCTATAATTAAATTTGTTGTTATTGATGCTTTCATTGTATCTATGGCAATGAGCTTAATCTGCACAATATTAATGCCACCTTTTGCAACTCAGTTTTCATGTAATTTGCAACATCTGTTCTCATGGCATCCTCACTTCTACCCCATCTTCCTTTTCCCCAAGGCAGGACAGTGCTTTGTGTGTGGCTGCTCAGTTATATTGCTGCACACAAGGTCCCAGGAAGGAAAAGAAGAAAGAGGTAGATACTTTGACTCAATGAGGGAGCTGAAGCCCAGGAGATTAAGGAAGAAGTCTCTTTGCCCCTGGCATTCTCCACAAGCTGTGCCATGTCCATCATGAGATCTGATCTGGGAATTAGGGGTCATTGGAAGACACTGCCCTGCTCTGCCTCTAAGTCAGTGAAGCTGATGAAGGGTCTAGAGAACATGCCTGATGAGGAACAGCTTGGGGAACTGCGGTTGTTTAGCCTGGAGTTGAGGGGGCTGAGGTGAGACCTCACTGTTCTCTACAACTACCTGAAAGGAGGCCTCTTCTCCATAGTATCAAGTGACAGAACAAAAGGAAATGGCCTGAAATTGCACCAGGGGAGGTTTAGATTGGATATTAAGAACATTTTTTTTAGTGAAAGAGTGGTCAAACATTGGGACAGGTTGCCCAAGGTGGTAGTGGATTCACCATCCCTGGAGGTGTTCAAAAAACATGTAGATGTGGTGCTTTGAGATATGATTTAATGGCTATGATGGAGTTAGGCTGACAGTTAGACTTGATGATCTTAGAGGTCTTTTCCAACTGAAAGATTTCAATTCAATGGTCATTTACAAGTTTGACCTAGTCTTCATAGAATGGGTTGACTTGGACGGGACCATAAAGATGATTTAGTTCCAGCCCCCATACAATGGACAGGGACAACTCCCACTAGACCAGGTTGCTCAAAGCTTCATCTAGCCTGCTCTTAAACACTTCCAGGGATGAGGTATGTACAGCTTCTCTGGGCAACCCATTCCCGTGTCTCACCACCCTCATAGAAAAGAATTTCCTCCTAACGGCTAACCTAAATCTACCGTGCTCTAGTTTTTTTTAGTCACACCAGCATGAAAGACTTTCTTTACTCTGCATAATCCATCTTTCCATTTTGTATGATTTATGAAAGGCATATTCCTCTGACTGCATATTTGAAAAGGTGTGCTCACCATAGGTGCTGTGTATTAACATTTCTGCATTTCTGCCAGCTTTTTATCTCCTCCTGCCAATTAAATTGACAATCAAGAAAATCAAAGGGTACTTTAATTTATGAGCTTACTCCAAACAGTAAGTCATAGATTTCCAGAAGAGTAAGATTCAAGTCTGATCCATTTAGCTGTCAATTTACTATTTTCAAACTGCATTTCCCAATACACTTTGTTGCAACTGAAAGACAGCAAAACAACTTTTTGTCTGCTATATACAGTTATTCCATTTCCATGTTTTTCCTAATTATAACGACAGAAAAATAATTTTCACAACACCCATATACATCAAGAAAGTAAAGGTTTTAAGTAAAGGTTAAAAAAAAATGATGCTTGCTTCCCCACTTTCCGATCATCCAGATCAGCTACCATTCCCTGCTGGTCTGCTACTGGTTCTTTCTATTTCTATGCAACAGCCCCCAAAATTTAATCAGTAAGGTGGCTGCTTTCTGACCTTGTCATGAAGGGAGTGTTTGCAATGTGAAACCCCTCTCCTCTGTGAAGACTGTGTCAGCTCACTGCAGACCACCTCAGACATCATGCACTTCTCTCCAACCACTTCTTCAAGAGCCTGAATCCAGTCCCACTGTTCTCCAAGAGTCTCCAAATTCTCTCTTAAGCTCAGTCCTTAACTCAAAAGCATGACCCTAAAACCAGAGCAGACCAAGTCAGACAACAAGGTGAGACAGCAAGGTTAAGATGACTGAAGATTTTACTTTGTTTTAACATTCTAGTACAAAAGAAAACAATACAATGACATCTTCTGTGCCTGGCTGATGCTGTGTGCAGCCTAGTTTATATTACTACTGAAAGCATGAATCGTATAAGTGACATCCTTACACTGAAGTGTTTACCTCAGTACATTTTCTGTATCACACATTAGTTTGGTTTTACAGGGATAGAAATTAACTTTGGCACTGATGCCACCACACTGCTGAAAGAGGTAAGGATGCACTGCAAAAAGATTTAGCAGACAAAAAAACCTCCCCTGAAAACAGTCCCTCCAAACAGAAAAGCAAGTACTGAGTCTGATAGCTCAGATAACTTCTCTCAATATGACTGTAAGATATTTTGTGTTTGCACTTCAGTTGCATGTCCCTCAGTAGAGATCCTGTAGCTTCTTTACTCTTGCAATAAGGCTATAAGGGATCTCATGTAAAGGGTTGTTGGAAAACATCTCACCAACTTTACAAACATCTATGTAGAGTGAGGGACTACTTGATTTGTTTCAGTTTGTTCCCTTGATGGGTCACTGAAAGCTACAAAAATAAGGTCCACAGTAGCTGCTCTTCTGAGACCAGCCCTTTGCCATGGCTTCTTTCAGCATCACACCAGCATGCAAGGAGGCCCAGCATTTGCATAGCCTTTGCATGCTGGCCTTGCACACCAGCATAGCCTTGCAAAGAAGGAAAGTCTCCTACAAAGCCACAGTTTTTCCCAACCTTGTTGAAAACAATGGGTCAGCACAAAAAGCTGCAGCCTGGAGATTCATATTTGGGAGAACCAAGCAGTGCTATGACGGGGCAGTGGAGGAGCACTGCCAAGATTTTTGTTAAACCCAAAGGGGTGTCTGAAATAGTGGGCAAGTTTATGGTATGGTTAAGAAGAGTGGGAAAGAGATCTGTGACAGGCTTTGGGACCTGTGAACAAGAGAGCTATTGCAGCTAGGAAGGTAACTGGAAGCTGGGACAAGGTGTGGCCGAAGACAAATGTCTTTCCTCAGGTAGAGGAATACAAGTCAGTCAAATCCCCATGGACATCTATATGGTTTCACACTGGAATTAATAACTAAAACTGCAAAAATGGAGATCAGTGCAGAAATGGTTAGGAGACAAGGACATTCCTGGGACACAAGATTCTCCTTGATCTGGACAGTTTTCTCAGGAATGAGGCTAAGCATGCTCAATGGCAAAGAAAATGGGAACGCCTGGTAGTGTTTATTGATGCAAAAAAGCTGGAGGCATGATCAGCTTTGAGAAGACTCTTGATGCTGTGTGGGTCAAACACAAAGACCTAGAAGGCCAGGCTAACGAAACAAAACAAAGTTTAAGAATTTGCAGGATCAAATCTCATACAGGCAGGGACAAGTTACCCAAGCTTTTGCAATCATCAGGAATCCTGCTTGCAGAAGACAAGTGTGGAAGAGCACTCGTGTGTACAAGTTGTGCGGTGACCAGAGCTCTGACTGCTAGAGACCCAAACTGGGCATGAGACAAGACAAGGGAGGTGTGGGACCACGCAGGAGAGAGATTTCCCAAAAAGATATAGAGTAGTGCCCACTGGACATGAGCAGCCTTGGAGAGACCTCGCTGGATTGCTGTACATAGCTTTACTTGGTCACATTTGTGGTGAAGATAAGAGGGTTGACCTTCACGACTCAGGAAATCTTTTCCAGGCCCTCTTGAGCTGTGGAGGAAGTTCCAAGAAGTCAACAGACACTAAAAAGATATGGAGGACACATGCTTAATGGATGGAAAATAGAAGACAGAAAAGTGGAAGAAGAAAAGACCATTAAAATACAGAATACAGGGAGGGAGCCCTGGGAAACTACAGTCATCTATAAGCAGCTTGTGAGTGTTCTATGCAGCTACAGACATAGTCAAACCCCACACTCTTTACCTCTCCATTTTAAGATTTCCATTAACTCAAAATAGCTAATAAGGCAAAAATACCATTTCTTTCCTCCTGTTAATGACCTGGGAAAAGAAATAACCTTACATTATGCCAATTTGTACCATGGCAGGTGTGCATCCTCACTGTCCGTTGCATGGTGGTACCAGCTCCTGGCATCATTTCCCTCCTGTAAGCAGCAAGCATCACTCAGCGCAGTCACCTGCAATTCATTATCTCTGAGAAGAGGAAATGGAGCATTTTGCTATGTTGAATTATATCCCTAAGCATATTGTGTAAAGGAGCAGAGAGTGAATATAAATTGAGTACAAAGGAAATAAATCCCAGAGAAAGGGCAAAAGCAACAATACTGAATTTATTAAACTCAGCTTCTTTTTTTTCTTCCTTATTTTTCCTTTTTTGTCAGTTTACAAAAATTTCAAAAATCTCCAAGAAAATGTAATGGGCCAGACTGCATTTGTTCCACTTGGATAACAAGCTTCTGAAAATCCTGTGAAGCTATGAAGTAGCATGGAATGCAGCTTTGGCATCACAAGAAAAAACATCACTAGCTGAAGAAGAAATCACTAAACTATCTGTGCCCAGTGCTTCAGTGTTTTTCCTAAAGTCTGCTTTGTCAAGGAGGAAGGGCAGGAGCAGAGCTGCCTCCAGTTACACATTTCACAAGGTCATAAGAAGGCAGTGATCTGGCAAAGGTCATGGCAGGTGGTGACAACTGAGCAGAGAGGAATCTTCTTCCTGTCAGTCCCAGGACTAGGGGACTCTGGAGGAGAAAAGAGAAAAGCTGATTTAACAGCATGCCAAAACTGGCAGAAAAAAAGAAAGCACCTTCCTGGTGAGTTACAGGGGTGCCTGAAAAACGTAGGCAGGCAGCACAGATTGTGTGGATGCGCGACACCCAGCACCTTAAATCATGTTTGTTTTAAATCGTGAGGAGTCAGGTAGTTCCCTTTCCCTCTGGGGCAAGGTGTATCAAGATGTCTGTACTAGAGAAGCAGTGCACTTCCAGGATGCTGTCCTGCTCCTGCAGAGCTTCCCAGTTCTGCTGTACAGGACAGGTAGCCTGTCAGAGAGGCTGCAGCATCCACAGAGCCAGACAGGGTGTGGTTACTAATCTTTTTGAACTTACAATTTACTCTTTGTTTTATGTTTTCCAGATGTCACTTGCTGGCTTTGGGGGGAAGGGAAAAATTCATGTCAAGAAAATATTTTAGTAATTTGCCTGGGAAGCCAGGTGCCTCTCCAAGCAGCTTGAAGCATTTTAAATTAAAACTTGAGTAGAAAGACAGCTGGAGTTTCACCACGGGCAGCTGTAACACAGCAAGGAACTACCTAGGAGTCTTGAGAGTGACTAGTTCACCTTCAGGTAGAAGCCAAAACCAGTTGCTCCTCTTTCTGCCCATCAAATATATACAAGACCAAACTCACTTTGGCAGGGAGGAGCTCAGCTCTGCCCTCCCTTGTTTGTGGTTACAGGCAGGTATGGGAAGCCAACAAGCTCTTTTCTTTCTGTTCCTGCTTTTGTCTCGTGATTAAATGGGCCCAGTTTCATACTGGGCGGGTGTAATATGGTACAAAATAGTTAGTGTTTGAGGTGACAGGACACTGTCCTTTGCATATGAATCACCTCTGTATTAAGCCCTCTAGAAAAAGCAGTGGCTGGTACTTCATCTCTTCAGGAAGGTGAACTTGGAGATGGCAGTTGTGACTTTTGAGTTCACTTTAATGCAAGAACTTAGAGCCCATCCGTATAATTTCTCTCTTAAATTTGATCTCTGTCTTCTTTTCCCCAAGCCAAATCACTTTTGCTGTTATCTAAGAGCTCCTTGTTAGTGAAACAGAAGGATGAAAATGCAGCATATTTTAGTATACTCTTGGCAAAATAGGTTATAATGAGGAAAAAAACCAGGCAAAAGCCTTCTTGAGCAGAAAGTGGGGAAACAGATCATTAACACTGAATTAAAAAAAAAAAAAGCTTTTAGAGAACATGGGGAAAATGTCTGTGCAACATGAAGTAAAGTTATAAATTCCACATTAACACACACTGAACCAGAGCTGGACGATTGCACCACATCTTGGTAAGTCTGTTTTTATGAAGGTGCTTTTCATGTTGCTTGATGAGAGGTTACTAAGCAGTCTCCTATATTCACTAGTTATGTAAATAAGGATGTAAAATCCTATCCATCTTGCCAGTGCCTCAAGAAACAGAGCTTGGACCCTGGCAACTATAAATCACTCTCGCTGCTTCCTGGAAGTCTGTCAGACTGATGGGATTTTTTTTTTTTTCTTTGAGTGGTGAAATATGCTATTTGGAGAGGAGAAGAATATCCTTGTGTTCTTGGCTCCCTTCTTGGCATGCACAGAGTGCAGAGAATCGAGACAAGTTTAGGAATTTTTGAGTAAATGAGAAAAATATGAAGGAGATATTTTCCTCCTGGGATTGAGGTACACACCAATACTCACTTCCATCCCATCCCCAGGCACTGTCACATTAAACAGTCTTACACTTGTGCATGAATTTTAGAGAGAAGGCATTGTAAATATGGACTAGAAAGCATGTGTTTTTATGTTTCTCTGGCTACCTCTTTGAGAAGTACTTGGTGAACCAACTAAAGTCTTTCAGAAGGAAAAAAGCCCATTCTCTTTTCTCAGTAGAAATTGGTCCTTTTTGCAGGGCTGCCACCTTGTTTCTCACCACAAAGGTGAATCCTTTCTGCCCTCTCAGCACAAGGGTGTCAATAATGAGGGCAGCATCCAGTTGTTTTGTGAGGTGACAGCCTGGAGCCAGGCACCACACAGCTGCTTCCCCATCACTGGTACCTGCACACCGCCTACCATTGGCAACTATTTCCTACTCACTGTAAGCCTCATAGTATAAGAAAGAGCCTGTGTCTCCTCATGAGAAGGAGGTCTGAAACAATTACACTCTTCCCTCATTCATTCCTTTAGTCCTCTCCCAGTTTATGCCATTTCATTATGTCAAACAGCAATGTCCCTACCTGTCCTTCTAGCCTTTGCGAGTACCATGTGTATGGAACCACAGAAGCTGTCAGGGTAAGGCTGGAATATGAGAACTCAATCTTTTATCCAGAGGAAAATCCTGCCAAATTAAGGCTTGATAACATGGAAGAGCCAAGTGCAGTTTTGACTGCACTTCAATAGTCATTTCTCTGTGCAGTTTAGCCACCACAGCCAATTCTTACCTCACTGTTGGATCTGGCCAAGAAAACTACACAATTACTCTGAGCTTAGATTTAAAAATGGTGCCCAGGTCCACAAACTGATTAGCTGACACTAATCCTCTTAAACTCGTTGCATATCTATCTATTTTCAGATCTAGACCGAGACTGTGATCTACTTTGTCCAAAATCCTGCCAGATTTTAGAAATGTGTTTGATAAAACATCCCAGACTCCAAGACTGCAGCAAGGGTAGGGATGAGACAGGACCTGCCTGAGCCATGTGACTCTCATAATTTTTAGCACATATTGAAATACAAAAAAAATTCCACACTACACTTAGAACTCACAGGACTGGGGGGAGTTAACTTAGTCTCATGAAAAATTAATCAACTTAGCCTTACTGCAAGTGTACTCTAAAATTTACACCAAAAGTTAACAGGATAATTATTTAAACTTAGAAGACCTGTGTTTGCTTTGGCTTGTCTGAGTGACACTGGAAAGGGAGGGTGAGGAACATCTAACACAATTTTACTACAGACTTTATAAAATGGTAAAGTAACATCCACAGCCAGGCATTTCACAACAATGCATAATGTTCTGTGATAAGACCTTACAGTAATAATTAAATCACATTTTCTTTCAACACTGCTGATATTGCTTAAAGTGAAATTCATATCAACAAATGGTTTAATGAGCAACATTACACTAGTTGTGCAATGATACATATGAGGGCTGCTACTGGTAGTCCAACAGAGCCTAAGCCATTCCAGCATGTGGAAGGATTAGATGATGCTTGAGTGACAGGCTCAGTCCTTCACACTTAGAGACCAGAGACCTTGCTTTTGGACAGAGTTGGGGGGGCGGGGAGGGGGGGGAAGGGAAGAGGCACTGGTGGCTCTGCCATACTCAGAAGAGGTACAGAATAGCTCCCAAAGAATATGGCATAAATCAGAAATGAAGAAACTAAACTCAACAAAGGACATCCATTTTAAGAGAACCCTCATTCTCTTCAGCAAGTGATGGGAAGCTGGTGGAGAACAGGTGAGAGATCTGTCTGGTGGGAAGGAGAAGAGTGGGTGGGAGGTGTGTGTGGGCTGAGGGCCAGAGGCAGACGGGGTTCTCAAGGCAGCAGGTATGTGCAGGTACATCAGAGACTCAAGAAACAGGAGGTAAAGAGCAGGGGACTATTTGTCCTTGAACTATCATGTCCTGAGGGTTCCCTGTTGCTTGTTTCCTCCCCCAAACTTCTACTGAGGAAACTTAGAGTACCTGGGAAGAACAGAGACAGAAAATCCAGAGGACCCATGTGAGAGACCTCCAAGGTAGACCAGAGATATGCACATGCCTAGAAAGAGATTTCCTGAAGCTGTTGCCAAACAATATCATGCATACAGCATAAAACACTCTTACCTGCATTCTGGGAAGTTTTCAGCCAACAAGTACATGAAATACGATCAGTGCTTTCCTCTGCTAATAAATCAGCAGCAACAAAAAATGCTTGACTAGCTCTGTTTGCTTGATATGTAGTCTTGCAGAATGCCTGCTGCAGAGATACTGAGGCAAAATTCAAATATTTCTCTCTGTGGGGAGCAAGGGACATCACAGATTATGATTCAAAACCCAGGTTTCCCTTTAGGTTTTTGTTCTGTAACCAAAATTTGGGGCAAATGTCTAACCTGCAGTCACATCTTCCATGGTAAGGTCTGGCTCAGGGAGTAGGAAATATGGAAGATTTCAACAAGATTTTCAAAATTATCTTTCTTTTCTAGACCCTGGCTTTGTGCAGGGTTACCCTAAGCCTGATTCACTTCTGAAGACTAGCATCACAGTGCAGAATACACCAGTGAGACACAGCATCTACTCCCTCTGAATATCTCCTTACAGTAAGTTGTGCTAGCAGCCAAAAGATGCCCATTTTTTTATAATAGGTTGTCTGAGTATTTTGCATCCTGTTCCTTGTCACCAAGCTGTTAGCCAGATACGAAAACCTTTTTTTGTCTTTATCTCTGATGCTCCTCTATAACAATTCTAGAAAGTGGTCATTCTGCTGAGCAAAGGAATATCACCCCTACCAGCATTGAGGGTGGTCAAACAAAAACTAATTTCCTTGAGCTGGCATGCCTTTCACAATTAATCTCATGGCAGTTTGGCTAAAGTCAGACTGCACTTAACTTTTTGTTTATTTTCAGCCAGAACTACACATGTGGGACCAAAGTCACTTACATGGATGTCCTAAGTTGTCATGAAATGGGTTTGTATGAAATGCAGATAAGCAAGTGGAAAGTGCATCCCTGAGCCGCTCCCTAGCCTGTTTATTCCTTCTTTAGTATAAAAGGATGGCAAACAACCACGCAAAGAAGTGGTTTACTTAATTGGGAAGGGTAAGATTATAACCATGATTACTAGATGTTGCCTAAAGAGCCAACCTGTCCAATGCTTTTTTTAACACCTTCTTGGCTGACATATAATGCTTGAATCCAGGATTTCCAGTTATCTAGGAATCCAGAAGTGGCACTCAGAGTTGTTCCAAATAAAACTCTTACTGCAATATTTTAAAGTTACCTGGTCAGCTTCTGAGCAGCCAAACTCCCTCATCCTGGAGGGTAGGCTATGGCACAGCATGATGACAACACAGTGTGTGCCATTTCCCGTTTGTGACTTCAGCTGAAAAATTTGCAGCATTACACATCCAATGGCATGTTCCTAAAACAGTGCTGTGCCAGCAAGAGATAACAGCCTGGAAAGAAGCTCTACCTCATGATAAACACAGACCTGTTGCTCTGACACCTTATTCATGGATTCATAGAATGTTTTAGGCTTGAAGTGACCTTGAAGGTCATCTAGTTCCAAACTCACCACCACTGGCAAGGACATCCTCTAGCAGACCAGGCTGCACAAGGCCCAATCCAACCTGGCCTTGAACATCTCCAGGGAGGGGGCACCCATGACCTTCTTGGGCAACCTGTTCCAGTGTCTCACCACCCTTACTATAAAGAATTTCTTCTTAAAATCAGGTCTAAATTTGCCCTCCTCAAGTTTCTATGCATTTCTTCTCATCCTATCACTACAAGCCCTTGTAAAAACACCCTTCCCAGCTTTCCTATAGACACCCTTCAGGTACTGTAAGGCTGCCATAAGGTCTCCCTGAAGCCTTCTTTTCTCCAGGCTAAACAGCCCCAGCTCTCTCAGCCTGTCCCCATAAGGGAGGTGCTCCAGCTCTCTGATCATCTCTGTGGCTGTGCTCCAGTTCAATGTTCTGCCTGTGCTGGGGGCACCAGAACTGGATGCAGTTCTGGTGAATGCAGGATATGAATTCATATCCTCAGAAGGGAATAAATGAAACCATCAAATTAAATAAGGAATGCCTCCACTTTTCTGAGAATCTCATTCATAGCCTGCTGTAAGTCTTTATGTTGAGTTATTGCAGACTAAGCCAGTAGCTGTGCTGTACACATAGGATAGCTCCTTATCAGTCTTCATTCTAAGACCCTCTTGCAGCTTAATCAGAACCTTACTGATTTTTAAACCCTTTGACCAATATTTGCATACTGTGAAGATGGTTGATTTAATCTGAAATTTAGGTAATTAATTAAGGAGACAGAGAAAAGGCCACAAGCAGAATCAGGGGCTGCAGTTGAAAGCACAGTATGATAGTTTTTTAACCTTGGACACTCCTCTCCTTGTAAGGAAAATGGTTTTGTATAGTGTATTTTTCACTTTTTGGCAACTTTTGTATCACTCCAATAAAAATTGTAAGCATAAAAAAAAATTTAACAAATGTTGAGTCTGTGATTTGAGTAGTCATCAATCACTGCCCTACCTAGCCGGGGGGCCACCAGGCCCCCCGGCCTTTGTTGTCACCACCACCATCACCCAGTGTGCACAACAGGCACTCACCAGTGATGCAAGGAGGATCCTCCAGCCCAGATGGGCTCAGCTTGGGGCTTCTGTCGTTCCTGGAGGGGATTAAATAGGGGAGTTGGTGGGCGGAGCAAAGTGGCCACACCTGGGGTGGCAGGAGACTCCAACAGAGCCCAGGTGCTCTGGGATCTGGGGGGAAAAAGGGGGTGGGTGGGGTGGAAAAGGGGCAGACTGTGAAACTGGTGTTATTGAGAAAGAATGGAGATTAAAATAATATTCAAATATGAGTTATTGACTTTTAGTGATTGCTAGATGCTTAATATGGCTAGTTTCAGGATGTGCCAAAACTCTTGGATATTAGATAATTCATTGACAAGGTGGTGGGGGTCAACATCCCTGGAGGTGTTTAAGAAAAGCCTGAATGAGGTCTAGTTGATTAGTTAGGGTTGGGTGATAAGTTGGACTTGACGATCTCCCAACCTGGGTGATTCTGTATTCTGTGATTCTGTGAAATTTTCCTTTGAGAAGAGGGACCTGCTTCTAACAGAAGCAGCACACCCCAAATCATGTGCTGTGCCACCCAGTCACACAGGAGAGGGTTGAGCTGTGATGACTTTTTAATTACTTTTTAACGACAAAGATACTGGCCTTCCAGTATCTAATGGGGACCTACAAGAAAGCTGGGGAGGGACTTTTTAGGGTGCCAGGTAAGGATAGGACTAGAAGGAATGGAGCAAAACTAGAAATGGGTAGATTCAGATTGGATGTTAGGAAGAAGTTCCTCACCATGAGGGTGGTGAGACACTGAAACAGGTTGCCCAGGGAGGTGGTAGAAGCCCCATCCCTGGAGGGTTTTAAGGCCAGGCTGGATGTGGCTCTTAGCAACCTGATGTAGTGTGAGGTGTCCCTGCCTTTTGCAGAGGGGTTGGAACTAGATGATCTTTGAGGTCCCTTCCAACCCTAACAATTCTATGATTCTAAGTCAGCTCTTGTGTAATGGAGGGAAGCAGGACTGTCTGAAAGACTGAAGAGCCCCACTCAGAGACAGCTGTCAATAAGCTGGGGCCCAGTGTCACCGTTTCAAGTCTGAGGTGAAGGTACAGGACCTGCTGCTGTTCCTGGGTGCTAATGGCTGCAGGGAGGCTCCAGCAAGATGTAGTTTTAGAGGTCCCCCAGGATGGGGAGGGACTGACATGCAAAGACTAGGAACACATTCCCATGGTGTGAATGCAAATATGGGGAAACGCTAAAAAGATTAGATTGTGAAAAGGAGCTGAGGAGTAACTGAACATGCGGGACTGATGACCTCAATCAGGAGATAGGTTTGAGGGAGAGAAGCGAGGAAAGGGGAGAGGTGTCTATATCTTTGTGGTTTGCTGCTGCCTGTGACTGAACAGGCAGCCTTGTGGCATGCCTTCTTATTGCCATCCTAGGTGATGCTTCTGTGGATCAGGATTTCAGGGCACCCTCCTCAGAAACTTGTTGGTAGGCCCAGCTAGAAAGACCAAGTGTCTAACTTTTCCTATTAGTTATATAAACCAAATTTGTCAGTGCCATGTGTGAGTTTATCCCTCTTTTAACCAGAGACATACTACCAGAAAGTCAGCATAAGGTAAACACCCCCAGCCCCACACATTGCTGCTGTTTTAGTAGTCTCTAAAAGATCCTTCCACAAAAGCAATGACTTTGCTGCAGCTGGAGACATCGCCCTGGAGGTGGCTGGCTGAGGCAGCTGCTCTCTGGGCAGTATGCCCCACAGGGCAGAGCTAGTGAGAGGATCTGATTCACGCATGTGTTGCCTGTCAAGAAACAGCTGGAGGCACTCAACAGTGCTGGGGTGCTGGATACAGAGCCTCCTCAAAGCTGTGAAAGGCATACTCTGGGGGTTTGTACTGGGCCATGTCCTTCAGAGCCAAAAGTCATAGGGTTCATAGCCAAACAGATGGACTTCACTGGAAGGAGGAGGAGGCCATTTGAGGAAGGGTAGCAGGAGCCAACACCAAAGATGTGTAGGATTCCTTAGCAACATGAGATTAGCCTAGATTTGCCACCATGTTGCAGACCTCTGAATATCCACATGCTTTCCCTTACCTACACTAACACCCTCTGTGGACTCCAGCATCCTCAGTGACCTCCTTCCAGCAGCCTCTTTGTGCTGTTGCATCCTGCTCAACGGAGGCAGTGAGCCAAAGTCCTGACATCCATTGCTGCCTTTCCTCGCCCAGTAACATATCAAATATCCCTCGATTTGCTCCTCTTTTGCAGTTGGGATATTACAGACTCTTCCACATCACTGATCTCTGAAAAGAAGAATGGAGTAAGATCAGGGATCTCTAAATGGATGCAAGTACCACTAGCAATGCACAAACTGTGTCACAGTGCCAATGTCATATGGACACCCAGATATGGCCACAGTCAGCAATTCCTGTCATAACTACTGCTGGTGCTCTGCCCCTGGTACCAACTCTGTGGGTTTTTCTCCAGTTAGAGTGATTTTCCAGACCTTACACATGCTGCTCAGCATTACTGCATGTATCCACTGGCTGCCTGCCGCCTCTCCCACCCGGGAGGCCCGTGGTAGAAACATAGCAAGGAGCAAGTCAGGGAGCTTTTTCCTGGAAAATATAACCATGCTTAGCATTTGCATCCTTCCCATAGGTAAAAGCTTAATCATGCTGGGCCTGTCTCACAAAACACCAGGCTCCCTGTCTTCCCCTCAAAGATTTCTCCTTGATTTATTGCCTTCAATTGCAAAGCCTCAGGATTTCTTTCACTGCGCACGCAAAGTTGTCCTCTTGCTGCTACCTTCCCCACCCATGCTAACGTCCATGGCAGTCTAATACATGTGTAAATGTGTAAAATGAAAGATGGCTGGTGAAAAAGCTCCCTCTCCCTATCTCTATCGTGTCCAAAACCAAGAGTCTCAAGGCATCTCTGTGTGTCTCTGCGTCCTGTCATCAGCAACATGTGTTCTTATCAGGACATAACTTGACCAGTTTTGTTCCTGCTACTTGCTTCTTGCTGTTGTAACATGACTTGAGGAGAGGAAAGAGCTAGACAGAAGAAAGAACAGAAAGCAAAGAAAGAAGTGGGGGAAAAGGCAGTGGAAGACAAAACGAATTAAAACCAAACACTTACAATATTGGAAAACAAGCAAAAAAGAGGAGAAAAGAAAAGGTGATGAGGAAATAGAGAAAAGAAGGAAAGAGAAAATAGAGAGGTTACAAACCATAAAGCAACAGAAATCTGAGAAAAAATTAAATGGAGTGAATTTTAAAAAATAGCAGAGATAGTCCCCACGTTTAAGATACATACTACAAGAGCAAGCTTTTTTAAGCAGAACACAATAAATAGCTCTGTCATGAGGTAGTAGATACTGCCCTTTGTGTGGGAGTGGGGGTAGTCATATGTCATGGGCAGGATTAAAGGTGCCCAGAGAGGCCTTTAAGGGAATTATCTCAACAGGATCAGAGGCAAAATCTCTTCTACAAGGTGGAAATGATCATTAAATCACTGATCAGATAGCTGATCTGTTGTAAATTCATAGTCTGTTCATTTGATAGTAGTACATTTGTGTGCCCATGTCATCCTCATTTCACGCACCTGGGGAGCACAGATGAGCAAACTAGGGACTTCTCAGCACTTAAGCAGTAGTTTTCTGTCCCCATACCTCCTATGAAAGTGGGGCCAAATCAATACTACGTGAAGAAATCTGAGCTCTCTTCCAATGTAGTTATCCAGCTAGTTTCAATATTAGTCTCTATCTCACAAAATAAAACACTATTTGAACTGTGCTCTATATTATTCTTTCAATTTCTAAGATTTAAATCTTACAATGAAAGACCACATTTTACCAATTTAAGGAATACTAAATGAAAGCAATGCTGATACATTAAATGTTACATGAGAGGAAATGAGAAAACCCCACTTTATCCTCCTTGTAATCTTCCGAGCACACATGCTACCAAACAAATTCTGAGTTATCTCCATGCAATACCACATGTGGAAGGAAGTTGCAGGAATAAGTATGAGGGCAGAAGTTGTGCAGGGAAGCTTTTTGAGGGAGTTCACAGAAATGGTGCTTTTGTCCCTGTGAGCACAATTACTCTGCCAAAGTACGTGATTGCTGGCACACACTAGGCTTGCTAGATCAGAAAATGCTGGAGCCCCTCCACAGGCTCTTTCCTTTTGAAGCTTCAGCTCTCTGCACTTAGAGTAACTAAATACATTGGGGTTTGGAAAGAGATTTTACTAATCTGAGACCTAGAGTACTAATCTAAGACCTAGAGTAAGATTTTTCTGAACTTCCCAAATGATTTAGAAGCACCTCTTGCTTTCTAGCAGAGCGTAGAATCCCCTGCTGCCTGGATACGTTCTAAAACACCACCACAGATTAGAAAATGCCCACGAAATTGCATTCATCTGTACTGGTTAAACATCCAGAGAAGAGCCAAGAGACAAAATCCTAGGTGGGATCCTGGCCTTAGTGTCACTGGTGTAGCACTGCAGGAGTGTGACTTGGGGCAGAAGCCAGCTTCTTACTGACTCCAACTAATGCAAATCAACCAGTTACTGCATTCAGCAAAAATAAACTCAGATTTGTAAAACATTATGTTTGGGCCTCACAGGAATGTCAGAAACATTTGTTGCAGATTCTGTAGCCATGATATCAACTAGTGGCATTCAACCTCAAGTTACAGTGTGTGGGAAAGGTTCACAAATGCTTCAAACCCATATCCCTATGCAGGTATCAGAACTGGCTTCCTCATGGCTTTCAGAAAGCAATGGGAGTTTGCACCACATGAACCTCTACCCCTGGATGTCTGCTCTTTACATGCTGAACCAGCAAAAACAGTTAAAGGCTGTACTGGAACAATGACATCAGATTCCTCATGATTGAAGGTTGAGGGGAGACCTTATCATTCTCTACAACTACCTGAAGGGGGGTTGGAATGAGGAGGGGGGCCAGCCTCTTCTCCTTGATGACAAGTGACAGGACTAGAGGAAATGGTTACAAGCTATGCTGGGGAAGTTTAGGCTGGATATTAGGAAATACTTTTTAACTGAAAGGGTCATCAAACATTGGAACAGTCTGCCCAGGGTGATAGTGGAGTCATTGTCTCTGGGGGTGTTCAAACACCAGGGATATGTTTTAGTGTTGACTCTTCAGTGCTAGGTTGAGGGTTGGACTGGATGATCTTTGAGGTCTCTTCCAACCAGATATATTCTGTAGTATGACATTAATTTAAAAGATACATTTTCAAGAGATGAAGACATTTATAATATAAAGCCTTTTTCTGATCCATTGGAGGTCTTGGTTTAAAACACTTCTTGAATCTTTCTCAAAACCAGTACAGCAGGAAAGCAGCAATAACATATTCATTTGACTTGACTAAATAAAATAGTTTGGGAAGTCAAGTAAATAGTTAATTAAATATTTTTAAGCAATTAGAAAGGATAAAAATTCAGTTTAGTTTAGGGCAGCCAAGTTATAACGGCTTTTGAAGGCATAAAATAAAGAAAGGAAAATCTTTTAATAGCATCAGATGCAAAAAGCATCCTTCTAGCCCCACAAATGCAGCTTTAAAAAAGTGCAATGTTAAAGTAAACTGTTGTTCTAATTAAAAAACAATACTAACAGCTATCTTGCTATTGGTATTGATATTATTATGTTTTATTGCATGTATTTGCACCTGTCTGGATGCATTCCTGTGTGGACTACCCTAGGTGATCCTGCTTTGGCAGAGGGGTTGGACCCGATGATCTCTGGAGGTCACTTCCAACCTCTAATGTACTGTGATATTTCTTAGATTAGCAAGTCTTCAGTCTTGTAGATCACAGTCTTTTAATTGCCTTGTACTGAGGAAGGTTACTTCCATTCTAGAAAAGTGTGGTTTGTCGTGTTGTGGTTGATAGATGCAGTTATGGAGGGGTGATGGCCCTAGGTGGTACTTCTCAAAGGTTCCTCAGCCAAGATTATAAAGATCTCCCAGTATTTCCTCACTTGCACTGGCAAAAGGAGCATCAGAACACTTCCGACCCTAGAAGGAAAGTGTTTCTCACTGCTGCTATTTCTCAGGTTGTTACCTTGTAGATGTAAGCTACAAGGTTACACTAGCTTACAGTAGGGTATCAGTAATTCAGAAGTGTTTCTTTGGCATGACAGTTCAGCATGCCCCCTCTTGTTCATATCCACCATGTGCATGATGTTTTCTTGAAGCTGAACAACAGAGCTGCTGCAGTTTAACACCTCAGTTCTTCACTAGCTCAAAGCCTTACCCCTTACCTAAACCACATATCATCCTAGAAACTGGTATCCCAGCCTTTGAGATGGTGATAACTGAGAATCATCTTTACATTTATACCTCCCATTCAGGCACTCACTCACAAGTGAGGGGACTGACCATAACTACACACACACTCTTATCCATGTCATTACCAACACTGCTTCAATTAATTATGAGTGTGGTCTTGGACTTGTTCAAGGTCTCTCTGTGGGAGCAGGACTGAAATCTCTTGGAGGAGAGTCTCTTGGAGGCTAGTTCTCTCATCTCTGGATTTCTTCCTCTGGTTATATCTGGCAGGGTGTCTTCAGCTCTCACTGTGTATCTGTGAGACAGACTTCTTATCTGAAACTGTGATGGTGTCCCTTCAGTTCTACACCTCATGGTGGCAGGTTTCTTTTAGACATAGTTGGCCAAAACTTTAGAAATTTGTAAATAAGAACGTGAAGCTGATGTTTTCTAGAAACAAACTCAGTAACTGACTCATCTCTTTTCAGTGTCTAATCCAAAAAAGAGTGTCATATGTAAACATACAGTATCAACTGCCACAAGCTATTTCAAAGTAATTTTTGTCTTTGAATTTTAATATTAAAAGCTGTTGGTCATGAAAGCACAGAAAATGTTTATTTTCTTTAAAAGCAAAAGCATTTTTTACATTCTTAGCAGCTGAAATTTGTGAAGAGTTGCATTCAAGTCTTTAGATATTAAATTCAACATGATCTAAATGCATGTTTGTAGAGTTCTAAATAGTGAAGCTAAATTAGTATGTTATTCCTTGTCCAAGGGATTAACTTTTTCCTTTGTCACATCTGACTTTTACAAACATCAGTCTTGGCACTGGGTAGACTACATTAACATAGAGGATGAAATCATGTCATGACAGATACTCGCTGTACTGCTATATGCTAATATTACAAAGCCTAATTGCAAATTTCAGCTTTTACAAGCAGAACATTGGCCAAACCACTTAGTTACCAAATGTGTTTACATTTCTGTTTACAAACTCAACATCTTCCATCCTTCTTTTAATTAAAAATAAATAAATAAATAGAAAATGTACAAGTCCTTGTAATTTATTAAACCAACCCTGCACTTAACAAAGGCTGAACAGGGGAATATCCCTTCCAGTCAGTCACCAATATCGGTGACTGCATTTCTCCCCATCACCCTTTTGACACACCCTGTGTCACTGGAGACAGCTCCACCCCACTCAGAAGCAATTACTCTCCTCTGGACAAGAACATAATATATGCTAGGAAAATCAGTTCATCTTTGGTGACTGCATGTTTGTGGGCACTAGAAAGGATCCTGAGTTTCGGGTGTAAGTAGAGGTGATAATTCTTCCTTATCTGACTGAGTTATAATGAAATTAGTCCACTTATGTGAAGGCAGATACTCAGTGCAGTCTTCAATAAACCAGGGATGCAGCTCTGCACATGATACTAAGAGCTGCCTGAGAAGTGGGATGAGCTGGCCCAGCGGAGGAGATACCACTGGGATCCAAAGGCTCAGAAGGAAGTCAACATTTCTGAGCCTGATCCCTCTGAATGCTGATGGAAAACTAGCAACAAAAAAAAATTACACAGTATCATCATGTTACAAAAGGAGCAGCCAACCTAGAGCGACAGACTGACTGACTGGCCAATACTGTAACATCATATTTTCCAAGGAGGTTGTTAGAAAACAAAAGTGCACACTGGGGGCAATCCTCATCAGCTGTGCTTGTCTGTACTGATGCAGAGCCTTTGAAGAAAAACCACAAGCTCTCAAGTGGGGGAAAGATCTTCTCAGCATATGACACAGCTAAATGGACAGGACGGGAGACTTCTGCTCCTTCTCTTCACAAGGGCTTCTCTAGGCTTCTCTGTCCTTGAAGCAGGAATAACTCACCATAGTTTTTCACCATAGTTTTGGTGCTAAATGCGTAAACACATGTAATATCTAATGCTTATTTACACAAGCACCAAATTTTCCTCATCATGTTACTGTTTTCCCCAGCACACATTATAATACAGTCATGAAATTCCTCACAGGTCTGTAGAGAAGACTCCTGTATCAGCGGAAAAATTCCCATGCACCTCAGCAGAGCTGGAATACATAGAATAAACCAGGTTGGAAGAGACCTTCAAGATCATCGCATCCAACCCATCAACCTATCCAACACCACCTAAACAACTAACCCATGGCACCAAGCACCCCATCAAGTCTTCTCCTGAAAACCTCCAATGATGGTGACTCCACCACCTCCCCAGGCAGCCCATTCCAATGGGCAATCACTCCCTCTGTATAGAACTTTTTCCTAACATCCAACCTGAACCTCCCCTGGTGCAGCCTGAGACTGTGTCCTCTTGTTCTGGTACTGGCTGCCTGGGAGAAGAGACCAACATCCGTCTGCCTACAGCCTCCCTTCAGGTAATTGTAGAGAGTAATAAGGTCACCCCTGAGTCTCCTCTTCTCCAGGCTAAGCAACCCCAGCTCCCTCAGCCTCTCCTCGTAGGGTTTATGTTCCAAACCCCTCACCAACTTTGTTGCTCCTCTCTGGACTCGTTCCAGCAAGTCAACATCCTTCCTAAACTGAGGGGCCCAGAACTGGACACAGTACTCGAGGTGCGGCCTAACCAGTGCAGTGTACTGTTTCACTCAGTCTTTCTTTCTACAGCCTTTTTCTGCTTGGAGGATGAAAGTTTGTGTTTGTGTTTCATTTCATAGACTGGTTCCTATATACGCTCAGTTATACCAAGCCATGGCTGCACCACCCTTCTAGTGCACGTCTCCACTTCTATGTCTTTACAAACCACAATAGCAGAAGCTGAAGGAGCATCCTGTTGCTGTCACTATAAACACTTCTCTGGCCTTCAGATTTTGCAGTTTCATTATTTCAAGTTGATCACTTATTCTTTTATTTCTCAAGACTGTATTTCAAAGTATGCTGTCCCCTGCATGACCTAAAGTAAATCAAAATATGTTAGAGGACTTAATAAAGAAAATGTACATACACTATCTGAGCAAATATCCAAAAATCAACTTCATTGTGGGGCTCTCTCCTTACAGAATTTCTACTCTTTAAGTGTGATACATAACACAGTTCTCTACCAGACATTTATTCTTCCTTATCCTTGCCATGTGGAGAATTAGGGGCTAAAATACAGTAATGCAAGAGAAGTCAAAAACAGTGTCTCAAGCCACTGTAGCTTGGCAGAATCCTCCACTATCCAGGCTGGTGGAAGCCATGTGCCCCCATCTTCCTCCTTTGCTATCTGGCACGGGGGTCTCAAGTGGCCAGAGCCCCCGTTGGACACACGAACTGCAGTGGGGCGAGCTGTACTTTGTCCTGTTGCTGGAGCAGCAGGAAGAAGTGCCCTGTCCATGCAGTATTTGGCTGATTGGCATGAAGGCCAGCCAACAGCAAAAACCACCAGTAAAGCTATTACAGCATCCCTGAGAGGAATAAGCATCCCATCTCTGTCCCAAAGTGTCCTGTGTCCACAGTGAGGCACCCAGGTCTTCCTAAGTGCTAATGCCAGTAAAGTTTTTGCTGGTGGAGGTTTCATCCAAGTGTCCCCACTGCTGCCAAGAAGCATGTTTCTCACAGAGCTGCATGATCCTTTGCCCAGGTGAACTCTCACCTCATGCTCTCACCCAGACACACTCAGCCCACACAGTGCCTGACTCTGGGTATATCTCTTCAGGATGCTGAGGCTGCCAACTCGGATGCCATCTCCCAGAAGTGTCAAGGAGGGCTGTGTCTCCACTCACACAGATCACCAAATGTGGTCACCAGAACTAGCAAGGCCATGGAGATCAGAATGACATGGCTTTTAACATGATTTCCCCAGGACAAGAGAAAAATACTGCACTAAGAAAGGAACTGTGCAAAACATGAACAGACACACTTTGAAAAGAATGTCTGACTATAGGACTGGATCATTTTAATAGGCAACAATAGCAGCATTTGGGAGAACACATGACTTTGCTTTCACTTTTGCCTTATTAAATTGCTCCTATCTTGACACATGAGCTTCTTGTTATATTTTCTCTCTTCCCTGTCTATCTAAGAAGGGGAGTGATAGAAGGGGAGTGATAGAGTTGGCCCCATCTGGGGCCAAAACACCACAAAGATGAGCTAGTGAATTCTGATTGAGAGTTCAGGAAGTGCAGGCATAGAAATTAAAAAGGAAAGGAGTTGGTAAGAAAATAGTAAAGTTTTTCATTATAAATAGAAAGAGTAGAACTGACAAGCAAGGCTGATAGACAGAATAGAGAAGGTTGAAATGAAGAAAAATTTAGAGAAGGCCTCAAAACTGAACTGCAGTTTTGAACAGGGGAGCAAAGCTGCCATGGCTGGTGACAGTAGCTGGAAAGAGTAGCTGCCCAAAATCAGGGTGTAAGTAATGTGAAAGATGATAATGCATGAAATGAGGATGGTATATATGTTTCTTCTCCTGTAGAAAACAGCACCTAAAACTGGAAAATGGTGAAGTCAAAGCAACTAAAAACACTGTGACAAGTGGAATAGACAGTAAAACTTGAAGTGCATTCAGTAGAGTTGATAGACTTCAGGGTACAAGATAACTTATTTTTGGAAGAATAAAATGCAAAAACCATATTGCTTTTGGTCTCAAGTAGAACATTTCCTACTGCATTGCTTGTAGAGATTGGTGCAAGTGACAGCAGACTAAATGCAGAGGCGAACAGGCTGCACGGCAAGGGCAGGAGTGTATTAAGGGAGTTTACTAGTGGAGTTCATCCAGTGGGATCTTATAGCAACACTTTCAGGAATGACCTGACTGTCTTGGTACAGCTGGTCATGTTAATGAAATTTGCTGCTAACACAACACAGAAAGGATTTCCCAAGAGGGAAAGACTGCAATATCATTTGGGGAAAATGTGATGACCTTGACGTTTGGAACAGCAGAAATGGAATTTAAAGTACAAGGTAATTAATGTCTAATTAGAAGAATCTCTGCTAGAGCCCAGGAATTTGTTCATGTGAAACAACTGAGAAGAAAGGCTTAAGTATATTATTTAGGTTGATGTCAGGCTACAAATATGGTGCAACCTTAAGAAAGGCAGATGTGATCATAAGATGAATCAGATATTTCCAATACAAGAAGGAATAAATTAATGAGATTAGACAAAATTCTTGTGACACCTAATTTGTACTGCTATGCAGAATCTTGGTCACATCTCCTCTAAAGAGTAAATTAAATTGGAGCAGCACAAAGTAAGGTTACAGGAGAGGTCAAATTACAGGAGATGGCATTCTACATGAGAAGAACAGAAAACCAGGGCTGAATGAGCACAATTGCTCCATAAAATTATATTGATTGGAAGACACCAGGAACAGGGAATAATTATTTTAAATGGAAGTGCAATGACAGCACAAACACCCAAGTTGGAATAAATGGCACTTAAGTGTCAGGAGTCCTGCATCCATAAATGAAATGAGATCTGGGACAGCCATGTAGGCTTACACTCGTAATTACGAGTGTAATGAGGGAGAGGGAGAGGGAGAGGGAGAGGGAGAGGGAGAGGGAGAGGGAGAGGGAGAGGGAGAGGGAGAGGGAGAGGGAGAGGGAGAGGGAGAGGGAGAGGGAGAGGGAGAGGGAGAGGGAGAGGGAGAGGGAGAGGGAGAGGGAGAGGGAGAGGAGATCCCATGCTATTAGAATTTAAATGCAGAGATGCCTGAGTTGAACAATTAAGATTGCAGAAGAAACAAAGTTACCTCTGAACTGCAGCTCTTATTTCACTGGAAGGATCATTGCCTTCCAAACCCCACCCAAAGCAGCTGCGTTGGAGATTTTCAAACCAAGCCCAAAACTTGTGATTTTGGTTTTGGCTGGAACAGAGAACAGAAGACTGTTTGAAAAGAATATTTGGAAGGAACAGAGAGGGTGGGAGAAGAAAGCTGCACATACTAGGCTGGTCAGGGAGGGTTCAAAGGGGCTTCTCAAGGGTGGTATGGTGAAGATCCAGCAATGGCTAGAAATACCTGAAAATCAACAGGAAAAAAATAGGGGTAGCCAATATGCAGGCAAAGGTCAAGCTCTAAGTGTGCTTGACACAAATGCTATCAGCTGCCTTGAATATCACACCTCTTCAAAGGCTTTGCCTGTTTGGGTTTTTTTAATTGAGAAATCTGTGTTTTACAACTCATCTGGGATTTATTTTTATTTTCTTTGATTTTGTAAGGAAGTGCTCTGCATTTCACCTGATCGTATGCAAATGGAAGGAAAAGATGGGATGTGTTTACAAATCCCCCAATACATGTCTTACAAATAACCCTGCAACTCGCCCTCATTGTGTCTCTGCTCCATGTGTGTCAACAGAGCACATAAAAGACAAGGAAGGAAGCGTTGGGGGTTAACAAAAATCAGCCTCCTTGCCGACTTAATTGTTATGTTAGCAATTAAAGAAAACAAAAGATAAAGTATTCCTTCCAAACCAAAACTGCTCTGCTTGTTCAGAGTGAGCCAAAATTAAAACAGAAAAAAATCTATTCGCCCTGGTGTTGCAGAGGAAGAAAAATCTAGAATAAGCACTATGCACTTCTGGATTTTCTGTAAGATTAGCAGTAACAGTGGATGCTGCCCAGCAGGGATCTGCTGGTGAGTGTCCAGATGAGCAGATGTTCCCTGGATACTGCTATCAGCATTCCTGGTTGAGCTGCTGTCTGAATTTAGTAGGGTTCTTCATTTTGGAGGTGTGCTTTTTCTAGTTTGCCTTGCTCTTCTTACCCAGTAATAGAGGATAGGATGGGAAATATAGCAACTGGAAAGAAGAGAATCTGCAGGGTCAAAGAAGCTCAACAAAAAGTTTTTGCCTTTTGTGTCACATCCTCTAAGTAAGTATGCAGCTACTCCATACCTCTCCTCAGCAGACTTCTTTAGCCAGAGGGTTCCAGATTATTCCAGGAGCATAAAGAAATGCCCCTTTCAAACAGACCTTCCCTGGGAATGCATGTCACTATAAGGATGCTGTTGGTGCAAATATAACACGGCCAATAAAACTGCTATAGCCATGAATAACACCAAAAATATGCTGCACCCTTGCCTGATGCTCCAAAGCTGGCCAAAGTTGCCACATCAATGTAGCAGACTTGTAGCAATGTAGCAAATGGCTGAGATACAGGCCTGGTCATCAACAGCCTAATGCAGGCTTCTCCCTGCAAGCAATCAAGGACATCAGCTGTCAGTCACAAAGATGCTGACAGATCCTTCAGGGGAGCCCTTGCCAGGGTGAACATCCTGGGGTGGAGTCCAGCCCTGTAAGGACACTGCAGTACCAGCCACCTCATCACCCACTTGGTGTCTCCATTGCTGTGGGTGCAGCTATGGGCACTGTGGTGTGACAGAGGAGGACACCCTGTGTCAGCTGAATGAGGATGAACTGCAGGATCTGTGGAAAACTTCTTACATATAACCTTATATATAACCACCTCTGGTGGCTGGAGCTCACTTGGGAGAGACCAGAAAGCCTGAAGAACAGAAAAGCTTGAGACGTAAATTGCTCAGGTGAAGCGTATACAATTCAAAATGCCAGCACTAGGTGGAGAAGAATACTACCCTTACCTTCTACATGAGATGTTGACCTACAAAGACAGACAAGAAGTGGTGGAACCAGTTCTTGCTCATAAAGACTTTGCACATGGGGCTGAGAGATCCTGGCTGGAGCTGTGCTGCTAAGACAGCTGGAGCCTGCTTCTGGGATGGAGCACTGTGATGCCAGACAGGTGCTCTGCTGACACAGTCAGCACTACCTACCTAAAACTAATGCTACATGCTGTGTTCCTTCCTCAAAACCCCCAAACATGGCTGTGCTGGCAGAGTTCCTATATGCAGAAGAAGCCAGAGCTTAACCTCCCATCTTGTCACATTCCCTACACCAGTAAGAACAGGAATTTATGCAGTGATTCAACAACCTGCAGCATCTCTTTCCAAGTGAATCTATAGATCCTATCCACAAACAGATGCTTCTGTAGAAAGTCAGAGAAGTCAATTAATCCATCCATCCATCAATGTACCTATCTACCTCAAACAGCATCCCCCCCTCTTTTACCCTCTGCTCACACCAGCTTCAGCTCCAATATTAGCAGGCCATTTCCTTGGATGAGGGAGGATTAATGCCAACCATAGATGTGGAAATGGGAGCAAGGTTATCCCTGCAGAGGAGTTCTGTACAGGTAGCACCACAAGAAAGAAATGTTACAGAGAGTGGGACTAAGGAAGGGTATGTGTATGAAGCCTGAGGTTCACCCAGTTACTATGCAACAACATCTCTAGAACAAAATAACTGACCAGCTACTATTAGAGAAATGGTGCAGCTCACCACCTAACATCTCTCCATTAAGACACCAGTGACTCTGCAAATCTGACAGAGCAATGTTGACTTGTACCTCTGAAAGACTGTCACTTTTGTTTGCTCTCTGGAGCAGCTCAGATTCAGAGGGATCAAAAACACTGCAAAACAAAGCCTGCCTGCCTCCTTCCTTCAGTGTGGTGTTGATATTTTTTTGTGTTTTCCAATAATACAATGATATCTGACAGAGTTGTGTAGTCCTGCTGGTGTTATAAATGGTCTGCAAGAGGACAGAGTTCATTACTTTTGCCTTAAAAATATAGAAGTAGACATAAATGCATAGCAAAGAAGGGATCCACCTTGTTGTCCGTTTCCCTACTATGTGCTAAAAATATTTGGGCAGCTCTTGATGCAGTCCAATGGAATTAAATTACGATATGCTATTAAATTTGATGTAATAAATTTAGTATTATTTCCTGTCATGTTTTGTGATAGTTTCATAGCCTGATTGACATATACTGCTATAAAACCTCGTCTCTCAGCTCAGATCAAAACAGATTATGCCCTGCCTCAGACAGATGTTTTTTGTTCGGGTCTCTCAGAAATGCCTGGAATCGCTGCTGAAAGCGTTCTTGGGTCCTTTCTGCAGTTAGCTGGTCGTCCACCGAACAGCCTACAGAGTTCCAGAGGCTGTTGCAGACCTTATGAGAACTGGAAGAAAACTCATTTTCCATACCTCAGGCCACATTTTTTCCTGGGGAACCCTACATTCCACTGTCTGATTTTGATATATGTGAAATTCAAGCTTCTAAATGTGTTTGCCATGCGAGATTTATTTCTTGCTACCACAAATACTTTAAAGCAGTCATCATAGTAAGAAAACCATAGAAAGTGGAGAAGTGTTAGAGTAGAGGATAGAAGGATGAGGTAAGAGTATCATAATTTCTCAAGGGCTGAGACACTCAGAGAACTCCATGCATACCAGTTGTTCATTTAGAAAGGAGGGTTCATGGGAGGTAAATGCCAATCCTTTTGCTGGTAGATGAAAATACTAACCCCGGTGACTACCAGCTACCCCTGGCTTCAAGGTTTCACAAGGTGTGACACTCCTCCTTAAATCAGAAAAATCCTCTGTGGCAGGAGAGCAGACATGCTGTTTCTGATCATACTCATAATTTTGACAATTCCTGACTATGCCAACAGTCACAGGAGGAGTTTCCTATGACCACAAACATGTGCCCCACATTGTAAGCTTGGAACACACAACTATTTAGATGAAAACCAGATATTGCTCTCCCATCTCCTAAATGCCAGTAGGATTGGGGTTGAGCACTGGGATTCTGAAGAGACTTTCTATTTGGTTTATGCTCCTAAGTCGTTTCTAAAATCCCTCACCCAACGTATCAGTGGTCACTGCAAGTGCTGGTGAGGTTTAGCAGGAAGAAACTGCTGAATGTAGTTCAAGCTAGTGTCTTGTGTCCTGCATAATGCATGCCACTAAGCAGCTGCTCCCACCGGGGCAGGAGGCCTCACTTACCTGGCTGTGAAAATTCTACATGCAAAGCTTGGTAGGGCCATTTCCATGTGGTCCAAGAGCAAAAGAAGCTCCTTCCACCTCCCTGCTCCTCACCCATCAGTTCCACACCTGCAGTCTCCAACTAGAGAATAAATTCCATTTTATTGTCCTTATTCTCAGTATATGTGAACTCAGGTATGGAGAAAGGTGCCATACAAAGTACCTGAAAGTACCATAGCTGTGTATTTAAGAAGCAGTCAAAGAACTGCTCATACTTATGGAACTATTGCTATAAGGGTCTGTCAGAGTTCTAGTTTGCATGGTTATCAACAAAAATGGCAGTTGCATTAAACAAAAAAAAGTGACTTTGCAGCAGGACTAGCTGCTGGAGTTAATTACTGTAAGCATTTTCTAAGTATGGAAGACATTTAGCAGACTCATCCTTGACTATCACCTTTGCCAGGGTCAGTACATAACCTGCTTTCCATCTCCTGCAAATCAGCCGGGTAACAGGAGTCCAGGTGAGACAAATACTGGAAACAACAGGTGTTTGGCTTTTTCTGGATTACTGACATGCATCCTGACCTGGACTTTCAAATATATAAGCATTCCTGCCTTTGAGTCAAGAGATCTGTACATTGGGATAGATGAACATCAATATGTGAAGGGTATTAGCAAAATCGCATTCCTTTCCCTGCTTAGTTCTGCTTAGTGGTCTTCCTTTCCCTCCAGGATAGATATCTTTGATTCTTGTGTTTAAAATCAGAGTCATGTCTAGTGTTTGTCCAGACTACACAAGAAAGGCATTTAGTGTGTAGTGTTTAGGTTTTTTCCTGAAGAGCTGTGTAGAATTTCTTTCAATGCAGTGAAGGAAAAGGTCATCCTCCAGTTCCCTGTGTGATTCCTGAACTTCAGTAAAACATTTGACACTCTCTCTCACAACATCCTCCTGGAGAAATTAGCTGCTCATGGTTTGAATGGATGGATGCTTCACTGGGTCAAAACCAGGCTTGTTGCCTTGTTCACAAGTATATCTATCCTATATTATATTTATTTGTATCAAGGAAATCCCTAGAAATTCTAGGCATGGACCAGTGCTCAGCTTGATAAGATGCTATCCAAACACATAATGAAATGATTCCCCACTCCCCTTCAAGTCCACTGTCAAAGTAAAAGAATAAGAAAAAGAAGATATATATGGAGTATAAAGAAGCAACATACATAACAAAATTTTACTGCAAGAGTTACTGGATTTGAATGTAATTATGAATGAAATAATACCAGAGCTAAATATAAGAATGGTTAGAACAGGCTACAGAGCTTCTCCTCATCCCCTTCTTCACCACCATGCATTATGTCCTTGGTTTTCTGGATCCAGAGCCAATACCCCCTTGGATACCTTTGTTGGACATCTCCATGGAAATGGCTGTTCATGTAAGTATGAGAGCACATTCCCATCCATCTTTCCTGGCTCGTACTCCATGTTCAGAAAGTGCACTCTGACACACGACAATCACAGAAGTATCTCGGATCCACAGACATCTAGGTGTTCAAAAAAGGATTGGGCATGGCACTTGGAGCCATGGTTTAGTTAGTCATGAAGTGATGGGTGAGAGGTTGGACTTGATGATCTCTGAGGTCTTTTCCAACCTTATTGATTCTATGATTCTATGATTCTAGTCCCAGCACTTGGGACTCTGAATGAACTGACTGCATCAGAGTTTGACCTGTGCGTTTTATGTAAGCTGCACATCACACACAGGAGGCGGAGACACACAACACTCTCACAGTGTTCTATTAGTTATTTACATATCTGCTTTGAAATACATATATATATATATCCTTATTTCCTTAAGTCCTTCCTTACTCCCTTTGCTCAGTGAACATCTTGTACACATCTTTTGGCTCATTTATTTTAATCAGAGAATTTAAATATAGCAGAGGAAATGCAATTCTTTTAACATTGTTTTCACTCCTGCATAAGGGATGTATGAGTACATTTCTGTCTACGTGTACACGTCAGCTGCTCTTTTGAAGAAAGAATCCGACTTCTGTTCTCAGTTTTCCATTACCATTGCTTTGCCTTCCAGTGTCCTTCAAGAGTTAATAGAGCTTCTTCAAACTCATGATATTGTTCACTTTTCTTGAATATCAAGAAAATGTGATACAGTAATGATTTATTTGAAAAATCTTTCCACTCGCCTACAGTCATGAGTTACACTTCAACATATTGTAAGACCATTAGTCTGAGATGTATGTAGCCAGATTCTTTCTTTGGTGATATTTTGGAATGCAGCAGAAGCTGATGGGACTCAGTAAAGGCATTTACACAAAGTGAGACATTTTGCAACAGATTTTAAGGGTACTTCCCAGGTGTAAAATGCCTCTCACCTTTCAGCAGATGCAAGAGAATGGCTCTGGGGATGGTAATGGATCTCTCACATCCCAAAAATTTGAAAACAAGTAGGGGGCCATCTTCTTCTTCTCAGGTGTTTTGTTTGTAGCTGTTCATTTCCTTTCTTTACTTGTAAATGCCTGAAATTGCACATTTAATCTGGAGTCAAAAGGAATGTTTCCTGGCAAACTAAGTGAATTTAGCTTGATTCTCTTTCGTTGAGTGAGAAGCAAAACTTCTTCCTTTTTAAAACACTTCAAAACAGAATGACTTTTTCATCTGTCTGTTTAAATGAAAAGCCTTGACATAGGCTTATGGAGAGCTAAAAGTACAACCATGCCCCACACAATCAACAGCTCAGGTGCAAGAGGAGAGACAGGAGATAGAATCATAGAATCATAGAATCAATAAGGTTGGAAAAGACCTAAGGATCATCAAGTGCAACCTGTCACCCAAGACCTCGTGCCTACTAGACCATGACACCAAGTGCCACCTCTCAGTTCATGTCCCAGCAGTCTAGAAGACTGCCTTCAATTTCTGGAGGTGATTTCAGATGTGACAATTCAATTAATAAACTACTGGGAAAATTTTGGTATGAGGTAAAATCTCATGTTAAATTCTGCAAAGCAATGAGTTCAACAGTGTTACATTAAGATACCTGAACACACTGTGTGGCACAGGGCTATTGTGAGCATCACTTCTAGGCTTCTTTGGATCATGTCAAAACAGATTAATAGCACATCTTCGGCTGTGCCACCTCATGACAATGTCCTAAACCATTTTATTATTTTTTCTGTGAAGATCCAGATATTGTTTTGCCTCTCTAGCTTTTAGTGGAGTGGACAAGGTTGTCCAGCCACTCCAGTATGCAAGCAGAATAACTTTCACGACTGTGAGCAAGAGAAACCCCAACAGCAGTCTCCTCATAGCAACTCTGTTTGATGTTTCTTTTAGGTTGTTGGTGGCTCTCTGCCCTACTGCATGTGCTCTGGTGTGGGCAGAAAGGAGTGGCACTTTCCCCCAAGAGTAAAATAGTTGCTTGCTTTCTTGTGCTGCACATCTGAAAGCACCACTGCAACCACCCCAGCCTGCAAAATAATCTCCTTCAGGTTACTTGGCAGCAACACAGCCCTATAGCCTTCACTTACATGCAGGCAGTTCATCAGGGGCAACAGTAATTTCATGGCAGTAACCAGGCTACTGTCTCTAGAGAAAACTTCTCAAAAAAACTTGACTCTGGGTCTAAGTGCTCTGGGGTTTGGTAGAGGATGTATGATTGCTACTGAAGAGCAAGAAAGCTGGTGGCTCAGATGCTTGTGGCTAGAGGAATCAGTGGGTTGGCTGAGGCAATCCCCACTGACTATAGGAGGTTAATGTTGTCCCAGGAACCCACAAAAGGAGACGATTTTCTGAAGGGGTCAGCAAGGAATTTCCCCTTCATCACTTGCTCTGCTGCACTGTGCTGCTCAGAGGATGTCCTGGCAAATAGGCACCTACCCGCAGCCTTGTGACCTAGTAGCCAGCAGGAAAGCACAGCAAATTACCGGTGCTGGGCTCCAGCCCACAAAGGGAACATCATGAGCTTGTGACCGCTGTGGAAGTGAGCCACTGCAAACCTTTGTCTTAGACCAGAAACCATGGCTGTGTCATTACAGAGCACCATCTGGCTTCTTCCAGCAGTAACTACCCAAGCAATCTGCTGTAGCCATGCCCATGGCCCAGCATTGCTTGGCTTACAGTATACCAGTGCAAAGTCACTCCAGTTCACCCAGAGAGCAATTCAATAACCTCCTCACTTCTACCCTGCAGCAAAGCAGCATTTGGGGAAAGTGTAGTGAAGACAGGAGACAACATTTCTCCCACAGCTTCAGAGGCAAGTGACAGGCTCAGACAATTAGGCTATATACCTGAAGCCAAAGGTCTTGTTCATGGTTCTCTGCCTTCTCATAGTCCTTAACAAGACCTGGTTTGGGGTGTGAGATGATAGTAAGCACGATGGGATGAGCTGTGTTTAGGACTTAGTAGTCAGGTATAGAGCTATAAGAATGAGCAGACACACTTGATGATACAGAAATTACATATGTAATTTCTGTATCATCAAGTGTGTGTGTGTATAGAAAGGATTTCTATACATGGCAAACCCATCAGTGAACAGTCCTTATTCTCAAAGCATGTGCTCCCTCCCATGGGATACCTTTTAAGGACAAGCATGCTAAGAACTTGGCTTAAATCACATTATCTATAAAGAAGTTGAATGTTGTTTTTCCAGCCTGTAGGTTGAGATGACTGGCTGGGTTTTCCTCCTTCAGTGGAAGAAAACTGAAATATTCAGAGGTCCCACATGAAGTATAAATATACCAGTTCCATTAGCTTCCTTAATCATTACCACAGCATCAGCTTGAAAACACATTTGTCCAGAGGTGAATATTTCCATAATGAGATAAACAGAAATATCATTAAGAGGTGTCATGGCTCTGCCTCTTCCTGCGGAAGAACTGCTTAAGAGCCTATCAAGGGAACAGGATTTTGATGTGTCCTGAAAAGAGTCCAGTGACAAAAGCAAAGTGCTCTCCACAGTGGCTAAGAGCCTGGACCCATTCAAAACCTGCCAGCTGTTCCAGTTCATTTTCAGCAAGCACAAGATGATCAAGATGGTCAGAAGTACAAATGGAAACACATCCTGGGAGCAGTGCCTTAGAGTTCAGGTCTCCCCCATGCCCTCAGTTCATTTCAGTCACAGCAACAGAGCTTTTTCATCTTCTTGCCATCAGGCTATGTGAATAGAAGATGACAAACAGCTCTCTGAACTAAAATGACAGGCCAGAGCTTCTAACCATACTCCTAAATGACCTGGTTTCAGTGCAATGACTTCAGCTTTTATTATTATCTGTCCACTGCAGCTAAACAACCAGTAGAATTTCTCTCACTTATGTTTTCTCTATGAGCCAGGGAGGAGTTTGTTGTTGGTAACAATGAAAGACAATAAACCCATATTTTACCTTAGGTAATGCAAGATTGTAGCAGCCCAGTGAGCCAGTGAAATCTTAACTTGTGTGACCTTACAGTCCCAATCTTCAGCTGCAGCTCTGTTAAAAGGTGGGAATAAAATTCCCCTCAGAAAACATCATTAAAGTATTTTCTGTAGATACCAGATTTGAAACATGGAAACACAGAAACATGGGATTGCTGCAATATGAATCTCTAAAGAGTTAAGAAGGAAAAGTAAGTGGGAATAAGCTGCTGAGAAACAATAGTCACCCTGTGAAATTTTACCAGAAAAGACCTGAGAAAAGGGCTTAGTAGGCATTGCAAGAAGTGCAGAGGGATGTAGAGAACATACTTCAGGAGTAGCAGACATACAATAAAGATGTGTGAAGTATGATTAAATCGCAGGGTGAGCAGTGGTTGAAAAGGCAGTGCTCCAAAAAGCCACACAGTCTCTATGGGGAGGCAGGTGAGACAGGTTATTAACAGGAATTCAGAGAATCCATATCAGGATTTCTTGGTATTTATGATGATGTTTCTGAATTACCATTTCAGCCACGGAGGACAGCTGTAAAATATCAGTCAGTAGATAATGTAACTGGGGGGAAAAAAAGTATGTCTCATTGCAACATATGGCAGTAAGTTACCAACAAGTTTGTTGTGTAAATGACATAACATACACTCATGTTCAAAATGTTTTATTTCATGTAAAGTTCCTTTTTGGCACTCAAACAGGGATTAGAGTGTGAGCACTTTTAAACTTACGTAATAAAATATTTTCCTAGAAACACATTCAGGAGTTTGGTGCCTGACTGAACTTTTGGCCAGACTTCAGCAAACCTGACAAAACAAAACAAATTAAAAAAAAAATAACAAAAAACCTGTTGGCCAAAGTTAATGATGAAGAGTATGCTGCTGAAAGAGAAAGTTTCAGGCAAAGTGGGTCTTCTTCATACTGCAGTGAGAAAGCTCTAAAAGTCCAGTTGCTTGTTGAACTGTTCATACCCCCGCACCTCTGTGTCTCTGAAGAGGATATCATCTGTTCAGAAGTGCCACGTTTTCAAGCACTAGAAGTAAGAAACCTCACAGGCTCTTTTAAGACTCTTATATTTTGAAGCAACAGAAATATTTTTTTGGAAAGCATTCTCTCCAAAGTGTGCAGATAATTCCTTGTGGGGGGTTGAAATCCCTGTCTCACTCCCCTCCCCAACATTAAATTTGCCAGACCAGCTCAGATGGAAGCAACTGAAAGCTGTATTTACAAGGAAAACTACAATCTACAATGGAATGCAACAAATATGTACAAAATATACAGTACTTAGAACATTTACAGGTATCTAAAATTAATGAACAGCACAAGGACCCTGCCCTGGCTAAAGACCAGGGAAAGCTAATAGCTTCTCCCTCCCTTCCCCTCCCTTACCACCCCCATACATAAAGGGGACAAGAGACAGAGCAGTTAATACCAGTCACAACAAAAGCGATACAGCCAAGGTCAATAAAGCCAGTTAGTATCTCCCAGCCTGAAGAAGTGAGGAGAGAAATTGTTTACATTACTAGCTTAAGTCCATTATCTTTCCAGTGGGATTGCTTAGAGCTATCATTACTTTCCTTTTTACACCCAAAAGTGATTATTTACATTCTACTACTTTCTGTTCAAGATCTGTGGAAAATTTGTAAAGGCATAGCCTAAAACTACCCCATTCCTATATGGTAAGAATGAATGATAAAATTGCACTGTACCAAGAGGAAAGCTTATAAACCAGACCTTCCTGAGAGAAGCCAAGCTAAACGTGTCTAGCACTCTTCAGGAACATGTGCTGCTTCAGTGCCTGCTGCCCAAACCACAGGGCGTTGTCTGGGCTTAGCAAAACCTTCTGTGTTGATGCTGACAACCTGATGATTCCAATGAGCTGGACTCCTCCAGATGTACTTGATAGCCAGCACCATTGCCTTTTCTACAGCAGGCCAGGGTGCCCTCGTCACACAACTTTGACCGTAAAGCACCACAGCTGTACATCTACAGGGTCATACTCCTTGTTTATTTCTAAAATCTCTAGACCAATTTCTGCTCTTACCTCTTGTCCTTCCAGGTCTTCATATCACTGCAGATAAAAAAATATCCTTAAGCTTATCCTTCTTCCTACTTTTACAGTGAGTCTACACTTTCCTTTTAGGAGCTCATGTCCACCCTCCTGATGACTGTATGAGCTCAAATGTATGCCCAGGTCTTAGATGTTCCACCAAACCAATTAATCATATGTGATTCCTTGTCTGGTCTCTAGAAAGCTTGTGTCTTCCTGTTCTTCTTTCTGGGTGGCATCTGTCAAATCTGCCAAGGTTCATCTGTTTTCAGGAACTAAGTGAAACTGCAAGTTTCTCATCACTTTCTTAGGTAGCCACAGCCAGTTTCTCTCACAACCAGGCTTGAGTTTATTGACTTTACCTTAAGCACTCAAAGCAGAGGTTTTTGTGAAGTTTAACACTTAAGGTGAAGAATGTGAGGTCCAGAGTCCCATTGCCACACGTTTCCACCATTATAAAGAGGATGAAGAGCACACAGCTCATTGCACAGCCACAGCTCCGCTGAGGCCTTACACACCTGCTGCTACACTTTGTCTTTGCAGTCATTGCTGAGTTAATCTGAACCATGTGGCTGCTGCCATCTTCTTAGAGTCACATTTCCTGCATATTTTCTTGTCATTGCCAGTGCTTTGTTCTGGTGTCTTTGAGAAAACATCTGCCCTGAGGATTCCCCCTTTTATAATCTCTTTAAAAAAATATCACCATCTGCTTAGTCTTAAAAATCTCTTCCTTGATCCTATCACAACTGACTGGCCCTTCAATGACCTCCCATTTCATAGCAAGGTGCTTGAGCAGGGATGTTCCTTTCTTTGCTTCTCATCATACAGTATTCTGTGTCATGTTTTGATCCAGTGGTTTGTTCAGTGTATAGCAGAGAAATGCCTCTGCTTTAGCAAATGTCTCTTGTCTTGGCTGTTGGAGGCTCTCTGGTTCTTGGCATTTGTACGGTGTCAGAAGGCAGACCTCCACCTCATCTCTCCCTGCACCATTCCAGCTCCGGGCATACCACCTTTGGCTTCTTGCATCCTAAACATTTTGTCCACTGCCCCAAAGCCCATGTACACCATACACACAGACGTGACCAAGATTGCCTTCTCCTTTTGCATAGCACATCTCCAGACAAATCCCTACTTCTGCAATGACTCTGCCTCTGATGACACATTTTTTTCGTTGTCTTAGCTCACCTTCTCCTCATGTCTGTCCTAGGTTGAGCTATTCCATAAGCCAAAATGTCACTTCAGGTTTTACCACATATGCAAGAAACATAACAGCACTGTAAGTTCCTATTGTAATAATGGCTTTAATGTTCTCAAACCTTCCCAGATGCTCCCCAGTTAACTTCATTGTCTCCAGCTTTAGTCTAATGCTACTATGCATTTCTGCTTCACAAAAGTTTGCCAGTGCTCCTTCCCATCTCTCTGCAAATAGTGTCTCATTTGCTCATGTTTCTTAGTTCCTTTCTCCCTTGCTGTTTTTAATCACATTGTTGTGATTACTCTATGGCATTTTAGGTGAAAGATTGGAGGGAACATTCTCTGCCAAATGTTAGAAACACCAAAGGCAGGCCCAAAGAGAGCCAGGAGTGACCACTGCTGCCCTGCTCGCCCTGAGCGGCTGTGTCTATGGGATGGCTTCTTGCTTCCAGGCAGATTCTTTGAAAAATAGTTTTCAAAACAGGGACTGGGAAACAGACCTTTGTCTGTTATGAGACCCACCTGAATGGAACACTGAACCAAAGTAGTCATAAGTGGAGGTAAACTGTCTGTGGTAGTTGACACAGTGCTTATGATTAATGTGGGCATATGGATGATGTAATATATGCTTCAAGAGTCACTCTGTACTGGATTTTATTTCTTTGTTTCCTTCTAGACTAAGTAGCTTTCTCCTGGTTGCCAAACACAGCGCTGAACATCCTGAGATTTTCTGATACAGATTTGGGATCCCAATAGGACCCCACCATGTAGACTGCTCTTCTCCTCCATCTGTGCTTAGCGTTCATCTAGTCTACAAATACCTTTCTAAGTGCCTTCTTCAAAATTAGTGATGAACTTAAACACATATCATCTGGTTCACTTCTGTACTAGATTTTATGCTGCCTGCACTTTCCCATTGCATTGGGAACTTTGGTTAATTCAACAGGCACAACACCACACGTGTACTGGGTGATGATCCATTTTGTATTACTGTTCTGGCAGCTCACATCAGTTCACAGTATCAACGACAGTGTAACTGCAGCCTAATCCCCACCAGAAGCAAGTAGGTCAATACCCACCTCAGCTGGAGGATCCTTCCTTTGCTAGACTCTACTTGTAGGATTCTCAGCTCACAGCTGAACAAAGCAGGAGTCATCTGTGCACATATTTAAATATCAAAAGCAAGCACTGGAGATATGAAATTTGATGCATACATTTCATGATCTCAGGATGTCTTGCAGATGATGACCAAGCATCTCTGAGTTTCCACCACATCCATCCTGCCCATTGCATATAGCACCATGGAGGCACACAGATGGTACCCCAGCCAGAGGGCTAGGCAGAGCAAAGCATGACCAGTATCTGTTCCACTCCCACGTGCAATCCTCCAGATCCCCAGTAAAATGCACAGTCTGACATGTCCTTTGGACATCAGAGAGCAGCTGATTCTTTGTACATCCCTGGGTATTTCATGCCACCAACTATTCCCTATGCTGAAGAGAAAAAAATTATTAAATCTGCTTGAGTCCAAAAGCTATTTCCTCATGCACAGTGTGCATGGTTCACATGTAACTGTTATTTTACATTCAGTTCCTGATAAGAAAAATGAGGAAAACATCTTCCCAGGCCTCCTCAAAAGCTCATCTTTAAGTTGGGATTTTCTCATGTCTCACAAAGGAAGCCCCTGGGACTGTCACTGTTGCTAGGCAAACTTAGTATTTTGGCTTCAGGCTATCAATATAAACACAGCCTCTTTTTCCAAAGGTTTGAGAGGCATGGAAACCTGGTTTATTAACATTTAAAGCAGAGGACCAGGCTTAAACTTTCCCTGATCTGTCAAAAAAACTCACTTTTTTAAGTGCTAAACAATCTGGTTTGTATGCAAATACTGGAAGATAAGAAAAACAAAGGCTTGATTTCCTGAAGTGAGTTTATATACTAATGGTGTTTACCCTCAGTTCATTTGAAATGTAAAGCATTGGAAAGGGTAAAACACTTCTGTAGGAACACATGTTCTGGGTGAATAGCAGGGAGAATGAATTTTCTGAAAAGCAGCATATAGTTGACACTGGCACAAAGAGACACAAACTGGACTGTAATACCATTAGGTTGCAAACTGAGAGAAATCCCTGGCCAAGGGATGCCATGAGGCTGAGGAAGAGTTTCCAAACTCTGCCTGGAGAAGTAGCCAACCAGGTGCAAGGAAGAGTCTCTCTGGCTTCCCAAAAGGCTTGTATGCCCTACTGCTTACTGTCCAGGGAGCTGAACTTGCCATGACAGAGAATGTCTCCCAGGCCTATGGCCAATTCTTACCCCATTGCCCAGCTTTCCTTCCTCCATGTTTCAACCTGCTACACCAGAATTAGAGCAATGCTTGTGGTCCAACTGCTTTACAGCTTGTCTTCCCCTTCTGCATGGAACACAGGAGAAAGTCCCCAGTCTGTCATATGGTAGAAGCACCAAAGAGAGCACTATGTTGCTCTAGGTGGGGGTCTGCTCTGGCAGCTGTGGGCACACAACTCCTTTGACATCACTCAGCAGAGCAGAAGAGCCACAGGGCACCTGGTAGCCCTGTCCCATCAAACCAGCTGGTCCCGGTTAATGCCATACGTCACTGCAATATGTAAGAGAGACATTTTAGCATCTTAGGGATCCAGAGAAAGTCACTTCACTGGATGCTATTTTGGTTGTTTGGAGGCAGCATCCTAGAGCATTACCTGTGCGAGTATGAGGATCTGAAACTGCGATCTTTGAGATGAAAAGAAGAAGTCACTTGACTTTTTTTTTCCTATTTGCATTTGATATATTAAAATACTTGTGAATCTTTCTGAAGATTCATGGGAAATAATTCCAGAAGTACTAATACTCATAATTTTTCTGGATACAATTAAATCCAACATTCACTGCTCTCATCACTAACATATATCAAACAGAGGTAAATATATCATCTTATTGTAAATTGTGCATAATTTGGCTTCTCTTGATATCTGATATCTGTTTTATGCCCTGAATTCGTCATCAATAAAACAGAATTCATCCAGAGAGAGCAATTAACTGCTTGTATAAAATAATCTATCAGAAAATCATTACAGAGAGTTGCAACCATTTCTAAAATGGGGGGAAAGCTGCAGTTCCTTCCACTGCACACTGCACAGCTTGGCTTTTAAACTGCTGGCAAACAGAAATTTGGCATGGCCAACTTTTGCAATTGTATCATGAGTTGCTGATACTGAACTTTTAAATGAAGTCTCCACTCCCGAAAGCATCTGGATTAGATGAAACTTTAAACTTTCATTTCTTATAAAAAACACTGTCTTTCTAATCCTCATAGTTAGAAAAGCCTGGAAAAACATGGGTGCCACCTCATCCAGTTTTACTGCCTGTAACTTAGATACCTTAGATGCTCAAAATACTGCATTTAAAGAAGAAATATGGAACAAGAAAAATGCCACCAGAATGCAGGTAGCCAGTGGCTGGCTGGACACCAGAACTGAAAAGACAACCAACCTCTCTTTGCAGCAGAAAAGCAGCCACAATGTTTTTGGAGTGGAGTATTGTCATGGTAGGGCAAAACGGCTCTAGCACAAACCCAGACAGACCCTAAGGTGGTTCCCCATGGTTCCCCTCTCCCACTTCCTTCCTGCAGAATGTCAGGGAAACACAGGAAAAGGAACAAAGGGAACAGGACCATGCGTGGCTGGTAAACAACCCTGTATCTGGGGTAAGGGCACATGTTCTGGCCGCTGCTCCTGCCTGACCAGGCCTATGTTTCTGCCTTTTATGGCTGCTGCCTGGCAAACCCCTTTTCATTGGGTAGCCATGTGCTAGCTTCAGTTGCCCTGTTGGCCCAGTTGAATCTCAGGCAAGATTTATATACAGGCTGATTTCTAGTCACCTTTGCCTTCCTCAGGCCTTGCCTTGCTTGAACCTACTTGGACCTGTCTGGCTTAAAGCTGCCTTGAGTTGCATTGCTTTGAGTGCCTGATCCCGAGCCTGGGATACAGCCATGAGCCTACACACCGCAAGCTACGAGAGAAGCCACAAGCTTAGGAGTCAGAGTCAAGCCTGCTTCCTCTTGCAACCAGGAATTTCCCATGCCTCAGTTTCCCCAGGACAAAGCAAGTGCCCATTGCAACAAGCATCGTAAACAGCCCGCCATCCGCTGAAGCCAGACCGGCCATCAAAGACCGCGTGGCATTCCTGCCGGCAACCTGCTGTGCCTGGCACATGAGCACCCCAAAGCCTCTAATACAGAGCAGCAGCACTCCCTACTTGGGTGGAACCAGCTGTGAGTAATTGATTCATTGCCTCTTTGCCATAAGGGTTCTTGTCGAGTCTCCCCCCTCCAGTGTGGTCGAGCGCCATTTTGCTCCCGTGGATTCTCTCGTTCTAATACTCCTCCCAGTTTGCACAAAATTGTTTAAATTGTTGTAGTTGCCTAAATACTGTACATTCCCTTTGTAAATATATATTCTAACCATACACTGAACATTTTGATACCTTTTGACATTTTCATATTAATAAAAGGTTATTAATATCCTTATTAATATTTGCCATATAATTTATAACTGAAGGGATAATACATTCCACAACAAGTGTTTGAAACACCATTAAGCATCTGCTGCAGAAAGGATGCAAGTAAGAGAAAGATACAGTTTTAAGTCAAAACTGGTAGGAAAAAGCAAAAATAAACTCAATCAATTGCACTAAGTCAACAAGCTCTCCTCAGGAGTAAGAATTTTTTCTTTAGGAGCCCACTGAGCCACAGTGTAACAGAAGGGCCAAGTGCAGCTGAGAGAGGCTGCTTCACTGTAAGAAGTCCCCAAAGCCTTACCTGGTACCGCAGCCTCCTACACTGCTATACCTTGCTGTCTTGCTGGACTCCTGTCTTTGGGAGTTCAGCTCGCCTGACACATCCTGGGGGCATTATGCCTTGAGAAAAGTTGAAGGGGCAAAAGCAAGAAGTAGCAAGGCTGTGGCACAGCTGAGTAGGGTCATGGCACACCGTCTTTCTTGGCCATTGTGATAAAGTCCCATTACCTTTTCAACAATCAGAGTTTCATTTTGGACTCAAGCATTTCTCCAGGTCTCCACGCCTAGGTTGTCTGCACCTCGTACCTGCAGTGTGCTGACCTGTACATTTGCACAACTACCTGTAAAAGCAGTTTCTCATTGTCTCACATCCTAATTATTGCATGATCTTTTCCTCCATTGGACTTAAGCTATTCTGATCTATAATTTCATATAACAGTGATTCTTTCACACCATCATTTTGTGGTCTTACCTCTCCCCTGGTATCTCCATAGCAGCATTTCCTCATCTTGGCTACTTGGGTTGTAGAAGGTTGTAAAGGCAGGAACATCTTCCTAAGGGCACGTGAAGACTTACAAGTTACATTAAGGTGTGCCGGCATTATAGTCAGCAGCAAACAACCTCTGTTCTAAATTTGCTCTGTCACCATGTGTCCACCACATGCTCACCTAAGGAATCAACGCAGTTAAGGGCAGAATGTGCGGGAACATATACAAGGGGGAAGTAGCAAGCAGCAGTGCAGAATTCAGCCTAAATGATCTGCCTAGTTTTTGCAAACTTGAAACTGAGTTTGTAAATGCAGAGCTCAAATACCCCAGAATTGACAGGAATAGCACGGTCTTGGTGGGAGAGTCTCATTCAGAGGGGTATCTGTGCTGCTGAGCAAGTCTCTCCCAGCACCCAGCTGTTGGACCTGAACTTGAAATGGCCAGCACAATGTTAGGCCATGCTACCCGGCACAACCAGTCTTTTCCTTGTGCAGAAAGGTTATGAAACAAAATGACAATAGGACTTTTACACTCCTAGGTTTGATCACTGCTCATAGATATATTCTTTATAACACACCTGTCTGCATGAACTGAACAAAGTGGAGAATGGCACGGGGCAAAGGCACCCCATGGCAGCAGAGGGCAAGATAGTGCCCAGGTGGATGGCCAGTCAGGAAATTAACCTTTTGTTCTTGCAGGCACAGCACGCACATTTGCTCAGGAAATATTGTCAAGGAGATTTGGAAACCCATCTGTAGTTTTCACATTCATTTAGGACTAAGAAACAGCAATTCTACCCATCCTCAGCTGCAAAGGAGAGAGCTGAGTTGGCTTTAGTGGCATAATTTTCCCCTTCACAGAAGGATCAGGTGAAGAGACTGTCATGATACCTACTTGGGGCTTTTGGTGGGGAGCAAGGAGAAGGACAAGCCACTGCTAGACAATGAGCAATGAATAATGTTTTGAAGGGTGTCTTCATAATGTTTTTCACATTACTTTGTTGGCTGGAGGGCAGCACAGAGCATCTGTCTCCAGCTTACAGTACTGCTCATGTAAAAAATTCTGGCAGTTGCAGAGGCCTCATAAGGCCGCCCCCCAAACCACACTGGTGTTGGATTGCAGGGTCCATTGCTTGGGGTGTTTTGCCTGTAATTTTTTTCTTCCTTCACTTTTGGGGAGTTGGGGTTTAGACTTTCGTTGATTTCTTTTCTGCCAGAAAAGCTGCTTCCTTGATACTTGACTACACAAGGCAAATGAGAGAAGGCAGGGCAATAGGAATTGACTTGCCATGTCTTGTGCATTTAATTGCTTTTAATTTATGAGCTATAGGCAGATGGTGGATGCAGAGTGTTGCCATTTCTTTAGGAAATAACACAAGCGTTCTTCCTCCACTGCCGGAAATTTTGCATTCTGAATCAAAAGTATGCGTGAGTGCAGCCCAGCACTAGCACTGTCATAGTACCAGCATACAGTTAGGCTCTGTAGTTAGATCAGGCTTTGCTGCATGAAGGCAGCAAAGGGCAAGAACTCCAATGAAATCAGAAAAGCTCATGACAATGGATGCTTGCTCTGAAGATGCGCACTCCCTCTCACCCCGTGTATCTCTGTATCCACTGATCTTCCCTGAACTGGTGAATAACCTCAAAAGAAAAAGAACAAAGTAAGAAGAAACAGGACCTTGGAAGAGAAGAAGAGCTGCTGCTATGAATAAAGTTTGCCAGATGGGAAAAATTATTGCACAGAAATGCAGTGTGAATCACTACAACGGGAATTATGGCCCTTTTGGTATACCTGGATCTCAGAAGGCAGACATAGCTTCAGACACTGTGTGTCAGAAGCTTGGCATACATTATTACTATTACTAAATATTTCATCTTACATCATTTGGAACATCTGGTTATACAAAAATCTCTCCAAGAAGACTGAATAGCTCTCTGGATGTTACTGTTGACAATTATGAAAAGGCAGAAAAAATCTTTAATTGTGTTCATTAGAATCCATCAATATCTTACCACCTCAAAAATGCTTGGCACAGGATGTTGCAAGTATAAAATTCTACCTGGGTTCAAGGGACAGCTTTACAGGTTTGTGAATGAGAAATACATCAAGAACTATTGCATACAAAGGCACAAAGCTGCTTCCTTCTGGCACAGACCCAAATTGCTGGATGATGGGGAAGCATCCCTTCAAATTTGTCTGTGTCTTATACTATTCCCTGACTTCTAGCGTGGAGGTAGATGCATTTTACATCACGTCTGGACAATTACTGGTAGGCTGTTCTCACAACTCCTCTAAGATCCTTCCCACAAAAGAGCATCTCAGGTCTTAGCTACACAGTAATTTGCACTGGTGTAGCTATTAAGTGTTTTAATGATCCTGTTGGAGCCTGTGAGAGTTTATACACAGGCATCCTACACTGCAGGATTGCATTTTGGCTTTACATAAACCATTCTTTTTTATTTAGGACCGATTAAGATAAATCAGACTAAGTCACTGTTAACACCCAGTAACCTACACTGTCCTATTTATCTACAAGGGCTAGAACACAAAATATTCAATAACCCCTGGTATTTTGTGTGCAGAACAGGCCTTTATTCCTGCTTCTTGGGCTTGCTTTGCTCAGCACCATGAAACTGCTGCTGCTGCAGACAGCAATTATTTTTTGAGATAATATATATAGATGATGTAACACTATGGTCAGTCATGTCACTCTGCATGCCACCAGGGTGACAGCAAGCCCCTGCCTGGTTGTCATGGGGAGAAATACTGTAGCATAGACACCCATCAGTCATGCCTCAGATTCAAGCCTTCAAGGAATTGGAGAGTTATCTTCTGCCTGGCAAGGCTGCTTGGAGTAATTAGATGCCTTAGAGGCACCCAGGCCCAGTATGGGATGAGCACTTTGTTCCACTGCACTACGAAAAGCAAACTTAAACTTGGATTTTGGACTCCTTTAGAATACAAGTATAAATAGGAATTATACTCAACACATACTTCACACCTTGCAGTGACAGAATGTGCTCAAAATTGTTCTTTCCATTTGTCCGTCCCTGCTTCCAACAAAATGATTCAACCTTGCACACAATTCAGAGCTTGAACTTTGCAGGGCTTATTAGGGTTATATCCACGTGCTTGCAGAGATGAGAAAGTCTTTTGGCTATAAGGCCATACTTAATGTTTAAAACAAAATCATATGGAAAATATATTGCAAAGAACTATATCAGGAATCTTGAGCCTTCAAAAAGACAGTATTTAAAACAGCTGTCTTCTATTAAAGGATAGTGCAGAAGAAGTTGGTAAAGACTCATTATACCCCAAACAAAGCTCCAAATTGACACAACCTTTTTCATAATCCAAATCTGATGATAACCAGTCCTCTGCACTACAAGCAATATATATGCCAAGGTCAAGTCAATCAGCCTTCCCAGGTCAATCCATTCCCTCCACCTTTGAGTTCAAGAAAGGAAAGCACTGAAAGCCCCCTGGGCTGATCCTAAAGAGCAGGGCTCTGCCAGTCAGTCCACATAATTTTAAAAAAAAATTTAAAAAGGAAAAAGTGAGGCAGCAACACAGTTTTTGTTGGCACTTCTTTATGTAACCCAATCCTCAGCATTTGCTGCTCTGGAGCACAAGCACAACCCTTGCGGGCAGGCTTCTGGGGAGCTACCATGCAAGTCAGTGAAAAACATGCTGACAAAGGCTATCATTTTCACCCATCCATCCAAGGGCATACCTCTGTCCATGCCCTTGTCACCTGCACGTGGGATGGTTGCTTTGCCCAGCCCTGCTACACTGGGGGTAGAAGCCAGCAGAGGCTGAGCCACATCTCTTTCTGGGGCACAGGGAGAGGGGAGCAGAACCCAGGGCTCCCTTTCCTGTGGGCTGGGTTTCTGGGAGCAGTGTGGTCCCCTTTCGGCAGCTCTTGCCAGCACTGCTCTTTTCTCTCTGGGCTGCTCTTGGCTTCCTCCTGTACAGCTGTGCTCTCCACATCAGAAGGAACTTTTCAGAGAAAAGTGAAATTAGTAAAAATAAAGATAATTGAATGCATTTTGTTTTACCAGAGGGACTGTTTGTGGTTAACGAATAGACATGAAATGTTATAAAATATTTTCTAACGGTACCCTATAGAAATGACTTTTCTGTAAAACATTAAACAAAACTGGCAAGAAACTACCACACTGACTTAATAAAACATACCATTAACTGACACCAAAAAGCAGCCTAGTTAAGAAGCAGAAAACTTTGCAACCTCAGTCATTTGAAAAATACAGAGGTATCCCAGATATTAAATTGAAAGGGATCACCGGGGTAATTTGCACTTTTTGGTTCACTGCTATTAAATATGATGCCATGAATGCCTTGGGTTGGGATTTTTGACTCTATTAAATATTCTCCTGACTACTCCTGCTCAAAAAACAAACAAACAAACAAACAACAACAACAAAAAAAAGACAGTGAAAAAGCTAACTGCCATTTTAAAACTGTACAGTGTTTTGCAATACTTATTTAGCAATTTTTCCAGCTGAGCCAATCAAGACTTCAAAGTGTATAGAGCACATATCTTCCCAGTGCATACATAGTGATACATACATTCTTGACCTACTCCATGGCTCCCAATGCATAACTAGAGGTACTGCCGGGATCGAACTGAGGTCCTAGTAGGCCTTTCTGTATTTTAACTGGGATTCTGCAAGAACATCTGTGCACACAATGGTGAAAACAATAGTAGGAAGCTGAATTTGAACAGCTGTTTGTTCACACCTGTATTTTTACTAATATATAGTAATTGTGAACAAGCTATGATGCCAGCATAGCTGGCACTACACAAGTGTGAGACAAATGCAGAGCCTGCGAACAATCTTACCACGCTGTGCTGAGCACCTTCATAAGATGCAAGAAAAAGAAAGGAAGAACCTCTGAAGATGTTCTTAGCCATTTTGTAACTGTTGTGGCTTTCTGGGTAACAGCTGCCTTAAGGGGCAGCCCTAAGTACCTCTTGATACAAAGAGCAAAAATATTTATGTTCACCCTAGTCTCGGCTTTACCCCTTGAGCTATGGGGCCCAGAAGAGCATCACAATCTCTGTTGTTCTGCCTGTCATCACAGTATCATAGTATAACTGAAGTTGGAAGAGACCCCAAGGATCATAGAGTCCAACCTGTCTCCACAGACCTCATGACTAGACCATGGCACCAAGTGCCACGTCCAATCACCTCCAGGGACGGTGACTCATGAGCAGCTTTCTGGAGAATCAGAAGGTGTCCCAAAGGCTGGTGAGGTGGAATCAATGTGAAATCACAGAGGGAGGTGAACATCACTGTTCCTAATGCAAGCAAGTCCTTGTGATGTTGCATCAGATATTATTTTACTTGCAACGCCATAGTTTCAGCTCTTGAGCCTTTGGGTTGGGAATATGAGATACCAGATCATCTTGATATGACAGCGAGCTCAATACAGCCTTACCTGAGCTGGTGCATGTTGAAAATGCCTATCCCACAACCGGATAGGCCCTGACTCTACTCCTCTCTTCTTTTACTCCCTTTCTAAAGTGTCTCCATTTTATCACATCTCCTTTAATAGCACAACTAGTCATTTGTTGACCTTTAGATGCACAAGTCCTCTGTGAGAATCAACAATTGACCCATTTCTTTCTAAAGACAAGGACACTATCTTTGGGGTGTCAGGGATGTTTCCAGCTGCTTCTTCATGAGGCAGACACTATACTTGAAAGACATCTCTTGCTACCACAAACACAGCTACTGTAAACTTTTTTCCCCAGTGCCTAGACAGTCACAGAAAAAGGTAGGGGATTTTATTGTTTGTGTGTATTTTAAGAGTGTCTAGTACCATGATTTATAACAAGTAACTACATCTCCTGAGTGGTTAAATGATATAAAGAAAACTATTAGGAGAACAGAGTAATTGTATGGAATAAATCTATAAGAGCAACTGGTTCAGCCATACTCCTTAAATTCTAAAGTGGTGTGCCACTGTTCTAAAGAGAGGGCTCTGAACACCAACATGAAAGGATTATTAAATCCTTGTATTGCTTTTTCCCTTAGGCTAAACTAAAGTAAAATTGGCAGCACTTTCCTGGAGTTAACAGCAAACAGGTCACACACAGCACTCTGCAACCTATGTTCAAGAACTAGCAATTTAACTGTTCCTTAATGGGTTGGTTTAGCCTTCCTGAAGCTGCAGACAGGTTGTGGTTTATATGCAATCTTATCTGCTAGAAGTGAGTAACATTAGAATAACATGGCACTGCAGTCTTGGCATTCTGGAAAGCTGGTGAGATCCTAGCCTCAAATCCTCCTGCTAAATATTACAGGTAATTTCAGCAGTTTGTGTTACTAATATGATTTATGTATATAGGTCCAGACAAGTTGCCCACGAAGAAAAAAGTAATTGACAAATTCTCCACTAGCCTTCTCCCCACAGCTATAAATTCCTTAGCCAGTTCCTCTGTCACCATGCAGTCTGCTGGGCATATTCCAGAATTATTTTTCAAGTTTTCTCAGATTTCCATATAAGTCCAAAAATTCCACAGTCCTGCTCCATGTCAGCATGACAGATGACCCTTACTGCTTGGTATAATTCTGTGAAACCTACAGTTCCACTGATGTTAAGCAGCCAGTTACATCCAGTGGTAAATTAAGGACACAAGATCTGCACAGGAATTTGGGCAAGTGCTGCCACAGTAATGACGCCCATCCCTCCAGGATCTGCAGTCCTTTGCAGTAAACCACCTATCCCAGAAAATACAGAGATGGGAAGGATCCAGTTGTTCCCACATGGTCTAACACTGATCACTCCCAGAGCTAGCAGCGCTGTGGGACAGTTATAAAAGATGGGGAGCAGGGAAACTCCAATATCTGTGTAAAAATACATGAACGATACAAAACCAAATAACACTCCTCCACTGGAGGCATATAAATTACTGCTAGGCTCCAAGTCAAGCATGAACTGAAGCACATTGTGAAAATAAATGCAGCATTCTCAGTGTGGTGGTGTTCATGGTGAGAGCTTCCTACCAGGACCTGGTGTCCTGCATGTGGTGCAGCCTCTGTGTCTGCCATGGGCTGGAGGTGCAAGGCAAGCTTCTGCTCATGGCCAGTGCATCCCTGTTTCCTGCTAAAAGAGTGAGCGAGCCAACAATAACAGTGTTTGTTTTGTTGCCATCTCAGTAGACACTCTAATAGAGCTAACAGGAAAAAGAAACCTCACCAGAGAAGGGAAAGGTCAGAAGGCTAATAAAATAAATGCAGCTATTGTGCATTTGTTTGGCAGTTCATAAGGGAACGAGATCTCTTCTCTTCTCTTCTCTTCTCTTCTCTTCTCTTCTCTTCTCTTCTCTTCTCTTCTCTTCTCTTCTCTTCTCTTCTCTTCTCTTCTCTTCTCTTCTCTTCTCTTTCTTCTCTCTTTACATTTTTCCTTTCCTTTCCTTTCCTTTCCTTTCCTTTCCTTTCCTTTCCTTTCCTTTCCTTTCCTTTCCTTTCCTTTCCTTTCCTTTCCTTTCCTTTCCTTTCCTTTCCTTTCCTTTCCTTTCCTTCCCTTCCCTTCCCTCCCCTTCCCTTCCCTTCCTTTCTTTCCTCTTTTTTTTCAGTAGTAAAAGGGTTCACTGACAAATTCAAAATGAAACTTCAGCTTTCGCACAAAGTTTGTTACAGACAATTACATCATTGCGGAGTCAGAAATTTTTGACATTTAGGTTTACACTTCCTAGATTCCCCCTTCATTTAATTTCTTCGGGGTTTGAGGTTTTTTTCCAGTCATTTCTGGCTACTGAAGAGAAGCAATGTGTGATCCATTAAAAAATCTTGGCCAAATAGGTAATTTTATTCCAAGAGCTCTGTACTATTGTTGAAAATACAGCTGGCCAGCTGCTGCCATTTTTTCAGTGTTGCCCAGCCAACACTAAAAATTCATGGTTGTTTTATCTAATTCATAGTTCTTTTATCTTTAAGCTTGCAAGTGTTCCTCTGCTTAGAATCAACCACCTGCTGAAGTGTTTGGCTAGACTGGAGCTTTGAGTCAACAAAACACAATATAATAACTGGTTAGCTTCCAAACACACTCCTTTCCAGCACTGTATCAAGCTTACAGCACTATGGGATTCAGGGCCCCCCATTCCTGTGTGTCTAGGGATACGTGTGTACATACACATACGCACATGTGTACTTACACATATATCCTGTGTATCTGAGAGTCACCAGGTATATACAGGGCTGGAACTTGATCCTTCTAACAGCAGGAATATCACCACAGTAATGGAAAAGATGTCCTTATGAATAAGGAATTTCAGGCAACTTCTGACCCTCCCCGGGAAGGATGCCCATACTCTCCCCTGCCTTACAGAAAGGGTCAGGGCTCTGAGCAGCAACAGCAGCCTGGGGCTATGAAAATGTGGGCACTTTGAGAGGATCTGACCAGTGCTCCCATGTCCACCCTGCACCCAGGCAGGATATACAAGCAAAGCAACTTGTTCTCCTGCACTGTCAGACCTTGGCTTTCCTCATAGTCAGCGGAGAGACAATCATGACTTTGAAGGCAGATGTTGTAAGGCAACTGAATGCAGGCCACAGTACTAGAAATACCTGATAACTAATTGATTTAGTTTATATAGATTTATTGGTTGGAAATATCATAAAATATGAATATGATTTATTAAATATAAAAAATTGTTTTTTCTGAGCCAATTTTATTCAGGTTCATTTGCCCAGTCAATGATAGGTTGATTACACATGATAGAAGGCTAATAAACAGTAAAATAGCAGTCTAGAACAATTATAACTTGGAATACAGAGGAACAAACTGGAATCTCCCTATCTGCACGAAACCAAACAGCAATGCTGCCTCAGGTGACGAAGATGGACCACCTCAAGTTCACAACAGAGCTAGCCAACAGGTAACAAGCTGTTAAACCTCAGAAATAACCAGGTAAATTAGCGTAAGTTACTCACAAACCGCTGAGCTGCTAACTACCAAAACCTTTGCTGAATGAAGAGATGTTTTGCATTCGTAGTTATAGTCCAAAGGGCACTATCCAAAAATTAGAGGAAGTGAGAGAGCATGCTGCTGTAGTGGAGGCCCAACTCGAGCACTAGGTTTCTAAAACACAAGAAGCTAATTGCCCTGGAGATAAGTAAGGTGCTTGTCACCGCCTTGAATGCCATTAACAAATGGGGGGGTGGAGAGATAAGAGAATAACGAGCATGCGAGGGAAGAGTGTAATGAGCAACGAGCATACGAGGTCTTCCCCTATAAATTCCCTTTTTGCAAGCGGAACAGCCCAATGTCACATTAGCCATTCAAATCCCGCCAATCGATTCAAAATGTTTATGTGGCGAGTAAACTGCACACGCCTTCTCTCATGGCATCTGACACATGCAGTCGCCTCTGAAACATGAGGCTCGGGGTTCAGGTTCCACCCCCCTCCAGGCAGCCTTAGCAGTGCCTGCCTATTAGGCTTCTTGACCTCAATCTGGACCCTGCAACAGAGAGGGAGGAGAGAGAGGCAGTGGCTCAAAACAGATTTAGCTGTCTTGTCAATGCCTCTTCCAGGACATTCCACCCCGATGTCATTGGGCAGTTCTACGTTTTATAAGCTGGGAATTTTTATTACTTAACTACCTTTACATGTGCTCTCTATAGCAGACAGCAACTTAATTAGCTATACAGACATTTCTCAGACAATGTTACACAAGTGTACAACAACCACCAAGTCTATAGCAGGGTCTTAATTAGACTAATATAACTCTGAGTTCATCACCCATTTGCCTTTTGGGAATATACTCCTACACTGCTTTGCAGATGTTGTATGTGAATTCTTGTGCAAAAATACCTCAGACACATCTAATACATTCACTAGGGTACCTCAGAACAATATGGGGTGTCTTAGACCTCAGAAAAATATTGCTCTACAAACATCTAAGTCAGTGTCCCTCAGAGGAAGAATTGTCTCAGACTTTTCTACAAGCTCTCATTAACATAACCATACTTATGGCTGCGCCTTAGGGGAGCAAGCAGACAGCCTAGTCTGTCCCACACACAGCCAGCAGTCCCTGGGCCCTACTTACTCAGAGTGTTCTTTCAATACAAATTTCACCTCAGGCCAAGGGTTCAGGCAATGACCTTCCAGACATCACCACAGTCCCAGCAGTAATTGTTTGGACATAATCTTATGCTAAATTTCTTAACCTCAATCTCTTAAATGGTGCTGAAAGAAGAGTACACAGCCCATTTGCTCATAGCTGTTCTAAACTATCACTATGGATCAGACATTTACAGAACACTGCCACACTGGATGCAACCTTCAAGGGCTCTTTCAGTTCCAAATTAAAAGATACAAAACACTTCCTGAGATATTCAAGCTTTCTTCACATATATACAAATATCATGTGTTTTCAGAAAGCAAAATAAGTAGCTGCATTTTTCTGGTCTCCATTGTTTGTGCCCTTTCTGAAGCGTATCGATATCCTGTCTCTTCAGAAAATAACAATTGTAATTTCCCAGAGGACTTTTGAAGAATGAAAGTTTTACATACAGGACAAGACCAGCAGTCAGGATCTCATGGACTCCTGCAGCTTTAGAGAATTGTTGGGGCTTGCCTGAAATGCAGCTGACATCTTGCAACACAACACTCCTGGCTATTAATAACACACAAGAATCATTTAACCAAAGTCTGAGTATTTGTTGAGATCTCTACATACTGATACCCCAAATTCAACTGTTTCCTGAACTCATTTTTTATCAAAAGTTTCACTAGCTTCAGGAAATTTTCACCTGAATTTAGACCAATGTAATCACAGAATCATAGAATCAACAAGGTTGGAAAAGACGTCAAGGATCATCAAGTCCAATCTGTCACCACAGACCTCATGCCTACTAGACCATGGCACCATGTGCCACATCCAATCCCCTCTTGAACACCTCCAGGGACAGCAACTCCACCACCTCCCTGGGCAGCCCATTCCAATGACGAATGACTCTCTCGGTGAAGAACTTTCTCCTCACCTCGAGCCTAAACTTCCCCTGGCGCAGCTTGGATTAGTTCCAAATCAAACTAAACTTAGTAATCATTTATTGTAAATGTGATCCACACAAAGCCTGAAACTCAGAAACAAGTTTGGAGAACAAAGGTGGCATGCCAAATTTGATGAAAAACATTCACATGGCTCTCAGAAAACAAAGACATTTCACAAAGGAAAGGTCACATACAAATCAGCCATTTTAAATGTAGGTTATATATTTTAAGGCAACTTTCTCATTGTTTTCTACATAATGTCATTTTTCCAAAAGTATCATATGGTTACTTGCCAGCTGTATCAAGCACCACTTCCATTCTGTACTATGTTGCAGTACTTCATCCTACGAGGAAGAACACAATAAGCATTTATAGTCAATTTTGTTTGCAGTTTTGGCCATTTTGAATGATGGATGAATTATGTGAAATGCCTATACGTCTTATGTGGTGAGTGGAAAAGTTGAATTTGATTTTTTTCATTTGGTCCCACCAAAAAAAGCACAATCCCAGGCAGAAGCATATGACAAAGGGCAGAAAATAATACACAGAAAGGTTAGGAAAGTGGTAGGTCTGCCTAAGTTCCTACTAGAACAGTGGGAAGCTGGACTCCAAGAACTAAATGAAAGCAGGCCAGTACAGTGTAACAGTTTTTGCTTTTTCCATGTATTTGAGTTGGTAGTGTATCCTAAACAACAGCAGGGAGTTCCTCAGGAAAAAGGTGAAAAAGACCTTTTGTTCAAAACTTGATTTTTTTAATTTGCCTGACATCACCTGCCCAGTTTTAGAGAGCACAGGAAGAAGTCAAGGGTTACCATTGTCTGTTCCTTTCTCTCTTTTGCCATGGCAAAGAATGTGACATTTGATTAATTATTTAGTTCCTATGGAAATAAATACTACCTCGTGCAGGTACTTCCCTGACTTAACAGGTGTCTGCTGGTTTCATCCAGCTGCCTGCTCTATCTGAGCCATGCTGATGTGGCGTGTGCAACTGCTGTCAATCAAGAAAGGTGGATGCTTGAACCTGATCTGTGTATGCATCAGACAGTGAATGCCACAAGCAGTTACAGGCTCTTCTGGGAGCAGTTTCTTTGTTGAAAAGGGACTACCTCTAGGAGAGCAGAGAGTCTGTGCACATGTTGATGCTGCTTACTTTAATGCTAGACCAAGATGAGAGCGCAAGTTATTGTGGCAATAGGATATTGTTTTGTCTAGGAGGGGTCTGTCTTTTATTTGGCATTTTTTTCTTAAAGATGAATGTTAGCAAGGCTGGGATATTCTCATTAATCCTTAATTGTAAGTTGAGAACTCAACAGATGAGATCACTGGGGATGATGAGGGGTTTTGGGGTGGATGTTGGTATTGCTAACTCCTCTGGGAAGATTTTAATTTCCCCCCAAAAGAACCAAATAACACACAATGTTGTTGTTGTCCAGTTATATCCTTTTCCTGATTCCTTGGTTAGTTTTTTTATTCCAGAAAATTTTTACATGTTTCTCACTATTGTCAAGAAGAGCATACAAATTAGGACAAAAGACAAAACAGAGGCTCTGCCCTCTCTGTCTCTTCCACTAGATCTGTTTTTATGGTCAAGGCAAAGGATAAAACCTGATAAATTCTCCAAAAGAAGCTGAGGTTTTGTTACTTTAAAAAAGAATGTGGTTATCCCAGTTTTCAGCCTATAGTCTTTGTTCCTTTCTCTTTTCTTTATTTTTTTTTCTTTTCCCTGAAAAAAAAAAAATAAAAAATTGGTGCTGTGACTTTACAGTAATTCTCTCCTCTTGGTTTCCAGTCTTACACTTCTTTTTCACTTATTTTCATATTGGTGACTCCTACTTGCTGCTATATTTAATTTGGTGCTCATTAAACTTGGAGCTCATTAATATAACCCAAATGTCCCTGCCAGCTGCCACCAAGACAGTCTTTCTGACTTGAGATTAAAAATTTATTGTGAATTCCTTTGAGAAAACAAAACAAAACAAAACAACCACTCCACAGCCTACATATCTGTAAAAGATGGAGTCTAAATTTGATTGCTGATGAAAATCAGTAAACCAGAGTTCTTGTTTAGCTGCTGTTACATGTTCTCTGACTCAGTCAACAATTGTATTTCATTCCTGCTCCCCTTTCAAGCCAATAGAAAATAGTTTGATGGAGCTGGAAAATGCTTTGAGCAAGACTGGGGGAAGCAAACAACTTATTTACTGAATATGGAGTGTTGACTGATTCAAAATGTCAATGCCAATTCATCTGAGTCACCAAACACTTGGAGACAGAGGATGTGGAGCTCTGTTAGTGGAATGAGACCATAGTCAGGGCAGAAGGTTCCTCTTGAGCAGTAAGGATATCGCCTGCAGCATTTTATGGACTCTCCCTTCTAAGTGAGCATCTCAGGCACCAGGCTGAAGGGGGTCACCTCTGCCTAACTACCCCAGATAATGAGCATTTCAGTAATTTGGTCTGCAAGAAACTCAAAATTCATCACCTCCTAAATGTTCCTAGAACACAGTAGACAGGGCAGTCTTGTAGGAGATAAATGTTCAGCTATGCTTTAGCTGATGAAGAATTCAATGCTGATCTCCTGCATTTTGGAGTAGTGTCCAAACTGCCCACCCAGAGCGGGAAGGCAAAACTGCAGCACCTGCCTCCTCCCTCCTTGTGGGAACAGTGCGGTCATCCCACCCTTTTTCATTCATCTAGAAATAAACCAAGGGGGAAAGACACAAGGTCTCATTTCCTTCATGGGGCATGCATGTGTGTGTATATATGAAAACAAAACATTTTTTCTTAATTTCAGTTCAGAGGCTAATAACAATCTTTCAATTTTGACAACATTCACAGTACAGGACTATCACTTCACCTCTATGACATGTCTGGGTAACTGCAAGAATATTTCCAGCCCAAGCAACAGCTTTTTAAGGCCTAGGCTTTAGTGATGAAGCAGTATGAGCACCACACAGATATACTGCCTTTTAGATTAATCTGACAACACTTCCATGTAAACAAGGTCTAATAGTGGACACCCTCTGTTCTTCCAACACAGCTCACAGTCTGCCACAAGAGAAGAGTTCCCCTCCAATGCTCGGTCATAGTAGGGAATCAAAGCATGGAAACCACATGAGTAGAGATTACTCAGCGCCTCAAGTCTGGCAGACAGATGTGAGGTTACAAGAGTGAACTCAACCAGATGGTTTTTCTACTATTTTTTTGCGAAACACCCAGAAGAGGTTAACAGAATGACAAACATGGATATAAACTCATGATCACATCTACATGTTTGGACATATACATGTATTAGACCCTTCAAAACTGTAATCCCTAAAGATCCATTACAGGACAGCATGGCTGGGATTTTTAGATGTTAGATGCAGCTCAGACTCTGCAAGAAGTTCCAAGCAAGTAACAACCAGATTAAGACTTCTCCATATTGCTGCCTTGATGCCAAGACCAACCTGGAGGTGGCATCCACAAAATCCCTTTACAGCTGACTCCAAGTATATTCCTGGGTGCAGCACAAGGGAACAGGTTCTCAACTGACCATGGAACAGCTTTGCTCTTTTCTACTCATGCAAAATTTGGTTAAAGCGAACTCCTTGGGATTTGGAATAACAAAACCTGCAGGAAGATCACCACACTGCTGTGACACACTAGCTACCGATGCAAAGGGCTCAGGCCAAGTAAAGAGACTGTTGATGGGATAATCCTACATCCCAGCATGACCTAGCTCCTTGGAAACTTCTCTGAGGCCACAGAAACATGCTTCTTTCTAATAAAGCTGACATTGAAGCTCACAGGAGAGAGATCTGGGTAGGTCAGTCCAGAATCAGTACATACAGATGTCACTTTCAAGGATCAGTATCACAGTATAACCAAGGTTGAAAGAGACCCCAAGGATCATCAAGTCCAACCTGTCCCAACAGACCTCACAACTAGACCATGGCACCAAGTGCCATGTCCAATCTCCCCTTGAACACCTCCAGGGACGGTGACTCCACCACCTCCCTGGGCAGCCCATTCCAGTGATGAATGACTCGCTCAGTGAAGAACCTTTTCCTCACCTCGAGTCTAAACCTCCCCTGGCACAGCTTGAGACTGTGTCCCCTTGTTCTGGTGCTGGTTGCCTGGGAGAAGAGACCAACCCCTTCCTGTCTACAACCACCTTTCAGGTAGTTGTAGAGGGCAATAAGGTCACCCCTGATCCTTCTCTTCTCCAGGCTAAACAATCCCAGCTCCCTCAGCCTCTCCTCAGTTTCAAGGCTGAGTCCTCTTCACCAGCCCACACCTATATCCACATCCCACTGTGTCTATGCCAGATAGCCACATCTGGAAAAAAACCCAAACAATTAGTTCCACGTAATATCCTGTGCTTTCTCCTATACACAGCATGGGTTCAACACTCACACACACAATGTGTATTGCATAGTCCCACACCAGCTGGAGAGAATTCATTTAGAACAGCAATGAATATCAGCAGATGGACAACAACCACCATTTAATTGCTACAGCTTACATTTAAGATAAAACAAAATCCAGGAATAACTCCCAATTCCCAGATAGATAATACAGAAAAACAGCAGTGCTGGCTCTGAACTGCTTTTAACTGGCTTGTATCTCATGAAGGCATGGGAAAAACTCCCCCTGGAGCTTTTGACCCTCCAGATGATTGCTCCCATTTTATTTAGTTATGCAAACAAGCACCAAGCCCTGCACTTAAGCTCTTATAAATAATATTCCTCCATCAAAAATCCAGGTGAGAGTTTTAGGTTTATGATCCATATTCTTTCATAAGACAACTAAATACTTCACGAGTATTTCTTTCCTGTAAATACCAGTACAGCTTAATGCAATTATACCCAAGGCCTTTTGAAATGGTCTGAAATCTTAAGTAGAGTTAGGGGAGAAAAAGGTACACTTATTCTGTCACAAGGTTCTCTCAGCATTTTGAGAATTGAACTCAAACACTCAAAGGACTGAATAGTCAAGCCCTTCTCCTGGCAGGCTGACCAGGTTTGCATGTACCTTGTATGCAAGGAAGAAGTGGAAGACAGTCTGATGATGCATCTTTGAAAGCCTGCATTTCCCTTTCTCCCTACAGCCTCCTAACACAAGTCTGAGATATGGAAGTGGTTGGAAATACCCCAATGAAGCATTTAATCATTCACATAGATACATAGAGAATCAGAGAGGGACGGTTTTCTTAAACACCACCTTGTTTCAAACAAAATGTTTTGTTTGAAACGGCTCTGTCTGAATGACCTTTGGAGAAGCCTGAGACTTGAAGCTCATGACAGCTGCCCTGACATACAAGAACATCAGACTTTTCCAGCAGCTGTTGGGCCTGGGGAGCTTCTGAATTCCTGGAAATACTGACAATTTTTCAGTTGTGGCCAGTTTTGATGACAGTAAAATTTCCGAAATCCTGCAAACAGGAAGCCCATGCTTTTAGCTACCTGCATTCTGAATTTCTAGAGGGATAACAGGAGTTGCAATATCATCCATTCCTGTAAAGTCCAAATACTCAAGCAGTGTGAATTGGCTCTTCTTGGAATTGTGAGATTACCCTCAAATCATGACATTTTAATTAACAGGTATTCCTTCTCTTTACATTCTGACTTGCAGACTCTGATGTGCCAGTGGTAATTTTTGCAGTGTGAAAACTTGTAACCTTCTCTTAGAAAAAACACCAAGGAAAACCTGAAATTTCTGTGCAGTAGTCTATTGATAGGATCATAAAACAGCAGAGATTGGAAGGGCCCTCTGGAGATCATGCAGTCCAAGCACTCTGTTAACTCAGGTACACCTAGATCAGGTTACACAGGAACGTGTCCAGAAGGGTTTCCAAAGTCTCCAAAGAAGGAGGCTCCACAACCTCTCTGGGCAGCTTGTCCCAGTGCTCCATCACCCTCAGAGTAAGTTTCTGCTCACATTCAAATGAAACCTCCTCTATTCTAGTTTGCACCCATTGCCCCTTTTCCTGTCACTACCCACCACTGCAAAAAGACCAGACCCATCTTCATGAACTCCACCCTTTAGATATTCATAAGAATTAATTAGATCCCCATGCAGTCTTTGTTTTCCCAGGCTAACGAAGCCAAATTATCTGACCCTGTCCTTATAAGAGAGAAGCTCCAGTCCCCTAATCATTCTCACTTCCCTTTGTTGGACTCTCTCCCAGTGCGTTGAACTGGGGAGTCCAGAACTGGACACAATACTCCAGGTGCACCTCACCAGGGCAGAGTAAAAGGGGAGGAGAATGTCCCTTGACCTGCTGGCTACGCTCTTCTTAATGTACCCAGAATATTGTTGGCCTTCTTGGCCACAAGGGCACATTGGTGGCTCATGGTGAATTTGTTGTCCACTAACATTCCCAGGTCCTTCTTCACAGAGCTGCTTTCTAGCAAACCAACTCCTAAACTGTACTGATGCTGCCAGTAGTGCAAAATCCAGGGATAAAAGTAGCTGAATTACCATGTTAGTTGTTTCTAGATCTAACTTCTTAGAGCTACAGCTCCTTTGCCAGCAGTATAAAAAACAACCCTTTAAGATGCAGGCACTATGGAGCATCTAGTGGGAAGGAACATATCTATGAGGAGCAAAGAACTACAGAGCTCACACTGAAGGAGGTGGCTCTCAATAAACAGGCATGGGGAGAAGCCAGGGAGGTGGCTTCTCCTGAAAGAAGGTGGCAAAACCAAGAAACAACTAAGGAATTGTTGTACAATTGAAGACAAACCTGGACTTTTCAAACTATTTGCCTTCCCTAGCAGGTAAAAACTCCCCAGGAGGAAGATTGTGGAAGTCCTCAGCTTGTCTGCAAATACCCATTACAGTAACCAGCAACTTTTGCGTGTTTCCCCAGAGTGTTGAAGAAATTAATACTTTTAGAAAATTTATGGGCAACAGAAGCCCCAAATTATGGGACTGACTGCCCGTCTTTCCACATAACCCTAACACCAAGGCTTCCCAAATGCTGTACTGTAGGTAGTTCTCTGAACGCCAGGGATTTGCTATCAACCCAGATGGACGCTTAAAAACACTGCAATGGCACACATTGTCAGAGTTGCTTCAGTGGTGTCCATGGCTATGTGGGTCCACCAGTGGCTCTGGCAGGTCCAGGCGGGTTTGCTTACTTGCCTCTGTGCTAAATTGTCTCTCCCTCTCTTCAGGCATAAAGATCCTGTGAAATCTGGAGCAGCACCAGCCCTATAAAGCAGCACAGTTGTAATGGCAAACCTCAATGCCTCAGGTAGCTGGCTGACTACTCTCTGCAATCTGGGCTTAGTTATAGCAATGTAACAGGCTTTGTCCTCTGAAGCAAACTCTCTGGTCTCTACACTTGAAAGACCATAAGGGATGTGATGGTGGTGTGGGTCCCTACCCAGACATAGTTAGAGCCTGATGAGGCAGCGAGGTTGGAACCCTCGAAGCATTTTAATTAGGAATTACCTTCCTACTGCCTCTGCCTGCCTAGCTGTTTTTATAAGACCTGTATTTGACTGTATGTATTAACATAAACTGTCTTCTCCACAGCGGCATTGCCTCCTGCACACATACAGTTTACTGATATGTAGCTTAAAATGACAGAGGTTACCTTGATTATTTAGAAATTGGAAGCCCCAAATAGTTCCCTTCCTGTGCAGTGAGAATAGAGAATAGAATAGAATGGAAGCATAGAATTAACCAGGTTGGAAAAGACCTTCGAGATCATCGAGTCCAACCTATAAATTGCTTCTTAACCTGCCTCTTGGAAATTCAACTGAGAAGCCCCACTGACAACAGAGTAAAGCAGATACACACTCCCACCTAGTGGAAACACACAGTTGTAGATCACTGCGGCAGGAGCGGCTTCAGCTACGAAGTCAACCGTCCATACCTACCACAGGTGCACGGAGCAACTTTGCTTTTTGAATCAGAGGGGTAATAACAGCTATGACAACATCTGAGGGCAATACTTTTAATCATTAAGCAGAAAGCACTTTAAGGAAAAACCAGGTTAAGTCTACTGTTACCAGTATTTTATCCACTCAGTATTAGAGATGACTGAACACAACTCTTGATTTATAGTAGTGTAATGATTAACTTATGCAAGGTCAATGTAACAGGCATGTAAAATGTTAGCAGAGTGACACAGCAACGTTCTAAACTTACTTTGCTACACTACAGAAAACTAAATGCATGGATGCAAAACAAAGACAAGTCTTCTCTAAATAATGAGGTTTTAATGCATCTAGCAAAGCCTAACAGCTTTGCTGACAAGATGAGCTGCTGACCATATTTTCTGGGGCTCACTACCTCTTTTTTGTTTTTTTTTTAATACATTATCTAGATAAGGGTGAATTAAGTAAGTAATGGTGAGGTGGAAAGTGGAAGCTGAAGGGAAAAAAGGTCACGTTTGGTCTATCTCCATTTCTGATCGGTCAGTGAAGACATCAACAAAGCGTTCCTATTCCAAGAGCAGGATGAATGCGCCACCCGCTGGCCTTGTCGGAACCAGCCGCACCACCAGCCCCACGGGAGAGACTCGCAAGGGCGCCGTTTGGCTGACCTCAAATTAATCTTTTCTGGTACCTAACGAGATACAAACACTTTGCAATTCATATTAGCATTCACATCTTTTGAGGGGTCAGGAAAAAAAGCACAAACGTGCACTTCCATTCTGCAGCAGCACACCGTCTGCAGCAGCACACCATCTTTTGAGACCACACTGCATCTGTTGAGGTAGTTCAGCCTGCTTGAAATGTCTGTAGTCTACAAACCAAAGACTCTAATTGCAGCAGCTTTGCCACCCCAAAGTATTGTTTATTGGATCACCCTGATGCACTTTGTTCTTCGATAAACAATCATTTCCAAGAGGATTTGCGTTAAGTACTGAACTTTGTTCCTCTCTTCTCCTGCATCTCTTCTGCTTGGCCCAGGTCATAGATGAATTTGTCTAGCACTGAAGTCAGAAAATTCTCTGTTCCTGCTGTGCAGACCAAGTCTGCAAGTAATTTCATGCTTATTGAGAGATACCCTGCACAGTTCAGGTTGGAGACAACTTCACATATATGGCTATTATTTTTACCAGGAAGCTCCAGGCAGAATAAACTGTGGTAGTAGCTTAGTTTTTTTAAGTAATTGGTCTCAGACTTGTCCATTCAGATGAGGCAAGTGGCTGCAATGATTTAGCTCCCTGTTTCTCGTAACACACTTGCCTACCTCCACAGCAGTTTCTGCACAGTTTAACCAAGTCCTTCCTTCAAATGACCCACACATACTGTTTGTCCTTTATTAATTGTCCACCAGAACAAACACTAAATAATTTCCATTGCTTCAATGCTCCTACCATTTGCCTTCCAACATTTAGTTAATTTTCATCTTCCTGTTCCACAAACATTCCTATTTGTGCACAGCTTTGGACTTTCTGCTTTCAGACTTAAAGATAGGACACAAAGCAGCAGGACAAGCTCACCAGCAGACTGTAAGCATGGGAGATCTTCTTAACCTGGGACGCAACAGAAACAGCCTTACCAGCATGTGTTTGTTGGGTCTCATACTACTGGCTTTAAAGCCTCAGTAAGAGCCGGTCCTGCTTGAGGAGCTCTCCATGGTTTACCTCCTCAGTTACCTCCTCAGTTAACTCAGGCTTCCTCCATAGCTTAAGCATTCCACTTGATAGCACCAGCGTGTGTATGTTTACCTCCCTGTTCTTTAAGTACATGCAGTACACCAAGAAGATGCGTGAAATACAAGGCACCCAACAAAGCCCTGCCTCAGTGTTCATTATGAGCAGCAGAACTCCACTAGGGTTTTTTGATCTCTGCTATAGGGTATTTCACCATACCATACAGTCCTGAATAAGGAAAGAGACTCCCATTGCCTTCATATTCAGGCAGACTCCATGGTAAACAGCATGACTCCTCTGAACTTTAAAAGGTACTTCTGTAAAGTAAGAAATAAAGCATTCTTCTTCTTCGAGGGTGGTGGAACACCGGAACAGGCTGCCCAGAAATGTGGTGGTGTCTCCATCTCTGGAGTCATTCAAAACCCACCTGGACAGCATCCTGTTTTATATAAGATTATGAAGCAATCCAGACTTACGCAGAAGCTCATGCTGCCTAACTGAGAACAAGGCATAGAGTATCCCACAGTAGGAAAAGCAGCACCTCACTTCACATGTGAAATGAGCTATGTTCGCACAACTCACTTTCGTTTGCCACAGAGATACCTACCCACTTGCAGCTTTGGCTACTGACTAAAAACCATTCCTATGGTGGTGGTAGCTTGTCCCTCTGCACCTGCTAGTAAGAGGCCTTTCTCTTTATAATAAAAACTTTTTCCCTTAGTCTTACTTAGTACTTCAAAATAGCAGCCTATCAGTATGGTAAGATAAGCCTATCCCTTGTTTCCCCAAGAACCCATCCTGACCTTTAAGGAGCATACTGAGAAAGCTCAAAGAAAACTTATGAAGAACAAGGTACTATGTATGTGCAGTACCACCCAGTCTCAAATACTGCAACAGAGTTCACAAAAACCCCAAAAAACCCCACCACCAACAAAAAAAAACCCATACCAACCATTTCTTGTATTTTTCAAGCACTCTTGGGCCTGCCCCTTTCCACCAGATAGTAATTCATTCCCACCCTCAGGCATTAATTTTAACTTGTTCTAACTGGTTCAGGAATGCAGCTACAAAGAGATGATTTATACTTGACATATGCATAAAATCAGTCTTTTAAGTAACAGGATGGTTTATGACACACTTTAACAGCTATTATGGAATAAATATCACGTGCTGTCATCCAGTTTCTACATGACCAATTTAGCCTGACCCAGCACTCTTAACTCTTGCCCAGGGTAACACTTTAAAAGCTAGTGCATCAGTGCAATACATGAAGACTGCATATAAGAGATCCAGGAACAGGTAGGGACAACTGAAGACAGCCAAGCTCAGGCAAGGCACAGAAAGGCTTATCTCCCCTTTCATCTCCTTTTTCCAAGCAGTGAGAAAGCTCCATAGCCTGTAATACAACAAATTACAAAAAGTATTTCTCTTCTCCTTCCAAATCAATTAAGTAACTGGGCCAACTAGTACTAAAAACAAGTCTCTTAAAGACAAATATTGAAGATCCTTCTTTTGAGTTTTATTTGTTTATGGTAACATAAAGTACATGTTTCCACTTAGGCATTTTAGTGCAACAAGGAAATCCATTACCTCATTAAGCTTCAGCAAGGTGATCTATGTTTTATGTAAAGTGTCTCCTTTTGTTGCACAACAGTTTAAAGCTTCAAAAATCTATGTAAATACTTCTCACAGAATTAAACAAGCAGACACTTTGCTTGATTATGAAATGCTTTTGTTGGATGAGCTAAGTGTTTTCAGCAGTAGAACAATTCAGTTGTAAGCCACAGGCACTACTACAAGAGTGGTATCAGAGTAGAAGTGGTGACATTTTAGTAGTCTGTGCAAGAATTCCACTCTACTTTTTGGAGGTTGCATATCTTGAAGATACATTCTCCCAGTTGATCACATTCCAGATGGCCTTCAAATAGTCAGGTCGAACATTTTTATACTGAAGATAATAAGCATGTTCCCATACGTCAATTCCTAGCAAAGGAATGAGACCTGTGCAAAACCAAAACAAAACAGGTTTTTTGACATCTATGAAAACACACTTTACATGTAAAGGCTTATATTGCATCCCAACTTTGTACTCAATTTCACAGTATCACAGTATAACCAAGGTTGGAAGAGACCCCAAGGATCATCAAGTCCAACCTGTCCCAACAGACCTCACGACTAGACCATGGCACCAAGTGCCACGTCCAATCTCCCTGAAGTTGTCTTCTGCAGGAAGAAGGTGCTTATTGCAATATTTTACACTGTTTGAGCTATCTGCTCTCCACACACACACAAACTGCATAAACTGAAAGACTTAGGATAAACAACCACGAATACTCTACAACTGCCTTGAAGACAACTGAAAATAGAGGAGATAATTTTTGAAAGATTTACATCTTTTCAGGTATTTTCATAAAAATTTACACCATGAAGGAGCCTCTTGCCATGACTGTTTGCTTTCAGTATTTTAAGTTATTAATTAAGCATCTAATTACTTTCCTTGCTTTTATGCTAGAATACCCTTCTGAGTTTGTAACTGAGTTTTCATGGTGTGTGCATGTGTAACTTACTCCCATTATGTTGTATGCCCCTGTTTTTTTACCTTTTTTTCATTTTTTTTTCTTTACCAGTATGCAGTACACAGACTGCTGGCAAAAGATAAAATTCCTTGCCATTCTCTGTGTTCCACAGAACATGTTTGAAGAAAGCTGCAATACGATTTGGACAAAAGGCTACTGCAGGCAGCATTCTTATTAGCTATAACCTCTTCCTTTTGGGGAGGGTGTCCAGCATATCATCACTTCCACGTCTCTCCCAGCAGGTAAAAGCAATTATTGCCAGTACTATGTTGCTTGCCTAGCTGTAAATTCATCCACAGCCAATGCTTATTTAATTGCTACTCACGACTCCGTACTAATACTGTTTACTGTACCAATGTTTACTGTGTACATCCTCCTCTCTGCTGTTGTGTGGCCTGCACTGACAGTTCTATGAATAGCCTCTCCACCACAGAAAATCTAAAGGCTTAATCCTCCTTGATACAGACAAGCTACTCCAGTAACTCAAAAATAATCCAAAGGAGCCTAAGCTAAACCTGCTAAGGGAGAGTACTTTACCCTTGGACCAGACAGACTTTAGACCCTAGTGGTCTTCAGAGTTTTTAAGTCCTGCTCTACAAATGCTGTTCTAGAAACTGCAACTGTTTTCACTTCTGCTAGGATTGATGTTCAGTTTTCCAGCCCTAGTTATTCAGCAATTTCTTCTTAGTATTTGTCCACAAACCCATTTTCAGATATCATACACTTGCCTATGAAATGTACAGAGAAGTGGAAAGGAAAGGAACCTGACCTGTTGTTCCTTGCAAAGGGTCTTGATTTGCACAAGCTGCTATTTGTAAGCGTCCCTGCTCTTTGTTATAGCCAAGCCACCCCCAGCCTGATCCTTGAACACCAACTGATACAGCTGTCAGCTTCTCCTTGAAGTTTGCGAAAGAACCAAAGTCACGCTTGATGGCTTCCAACAATTCCCCTTTGGAAAAAAAAAACAAACACAGAACGAACACAGAACATCAGCTACTTAACATCTTTCTGTTTTCCACCCGGAAACAGAAGGAAAGAAGAGCAGAAAGGAAGTGTCTAGACAGAGTAGTTGCATCATTAATTAACAGTTCTGTCCCAATCTGCTTAAGAGGACAAGCAGACTGGAAAGAAATTAGTGCAGCAGTCAGGCTTGCTGTCCTCGCAGACACAGGCAGTATGCTATGAACTGGATACTTAGGAGCTGACATTCTTGTCTAAAAGGAAAAAGAATGGCACAGAGGACTAGGAAATAATGTAAGGAGCTAGTGTGCATATACAGAACAACAACATTAAGGGACTGTGATTTCTTTGTCTTAGTACAACAAAATATTTGGATAGCTCTGATATCAGTATAATGCATCTACACATAGTAAGACATACTTAACCACTACTCCCAGATTTTAGATTTACATCTGCTTCTATAGTTGTCTGTTTAACATGGCTAAGTAGATCCCTTCTATATAATTCTTAAACTAACCTGTTGGGGCTAAGGGAACAGAAACTAAAATTTAGTGTAACAATACACTGTCAAACTTCATTTCCCCTATACCCTAACACACTTTCGGTTTTCAGATTTAGGTGGTTGCTTAAAACCTATGCTCCTTCCTAATCAACAGGTGTAAGAATACAGTGCAATGCTGGAGAATTGTTCATTCCTTCCAGCTTCACACAGATGGTCTTGAAAATCTCTTGTGATGACTGCAAGTGTATCTTAAGACAGGCTTTAACAGGCTCCCTACAAAACCTTTGAACCATCCAGTTGAAACTGAAAGATGACATTTCAAGCTCACTTACTTTCTCAAAATCTTCATGGAAATTGGGAGACAAAAATCCAGCCTTTAAAGCATCTTTTCTGAAAAGTGTCGTCTGAAAACAATTTCTACCACAAAGGGACTGATGTCAGAACTGCTTATTGAAATTTCAACTTTGAAGCTTCAAAACTTCATGCTCTAGTCTTAGCTATAACATCTTCAGAGCATCTTTGTACTTCCATGGTAGTCAAGTCACAAGCAAATGTCACCTATGAACTCTGAATCTGAGTAAAACACTCAAAGCCCACCAATTTACAGGCAGGCACATCAACCTTATTCAAAACCCCTCAAGTTTACTACAACAGTTTTTCTAAGATCTGTATTATAGGGCCTTTACCTTTAATTGCAGGTCACTTACAGATAATCACTACTCTACCCTCCTAGAGGGGATTTCTTCCTCTAGGCTTTATTTGCTAAACTATCCCTATTCAAACCAGAGCATAAATCTAGTCACTAGGTTGGACAATTTGCAGCACATTTTTTTACCAAGTACAGCATTTGTACAACTATTTTCTCTTCTGAAGACAGAGAGAACAAGGTAACAATAGACAAGTATTTTGTACTGTACACACCATCGTCTTTAGAAATTAAAAATACTTAGCACAGGGCTAGCTTTTTTTATTCTTGGGTTTGCACTTGAAACAGCCTCAGTTGCTCACAATTGTGGCAACTGTCATACAGAAAGGCAAATTAACGCTGAAAAATAAAAACCTTCTACAGTCTAAGAGAGAAAATATTATCAGTTCTACTGGTTAATGAAATCTGATCTAATAAACCACTGTAACAAGCACTAACCTTTAGGCTCTCCTCCTCCATTAGGAGAAAGGTTTGTCCAGAAGATGGTGTGATTGATATGACCTCCACCATTGAATTTCAGTGCAGGCTGAAGTGACACCTGAGCTGTAACATCACCTTAGGATGGAAAAGATAAAAATACACAGATAAATAAGAACATTATCATCACCACGACAACCACTAAGCCTCCATCAATCTCCAAAATCTTTTGAATCTTACTATAAAATAGCTCCAGAAAATGCAATGTTTGTGACTGTTACCCAGATATTTCAGATAGCCACTGACAAACAAAATTAAAGATTTCTTAATCTTTGACCTTTTCTTATGCTGTAATGATATGTGATCTGCCAATATTGCAACTACTGGGCAACCAATACTAGACACCCAAGATCTACTGCCATTTTACAGCAGAATAAAGCAATTAGCACAAAGAGAACACTTCAAGGACCCAACACTTGTAAACTGCTCAGTATTAACACTGCAACAGATGAACACTGTTCACCCATTAGGTCACTGACTCACAAACTACTAGTTTTTAAGCTTCTTAAAGGGCAGTTTGCACTTGAGGTAAGATGCCTACAGTGAGCACATGCAGAAACAAAACACTCATCCCCCTCCTATGTTTTGTTTCATTTCTTTTTTGGAGGAAGATACCTACAGGAAAAGACAGTGACCCAGATGATTTTACTTCACATGACAGAACTCTGCATTTGAAGTCAAGATCAGGCAGCCCTGCACTTCCTCCCTCTCCACAAAATGCCAAATTCCTTAAAGAATTCATTGGTGCCTTGTGTCTCTAAACAGTGTTGCACCATTTCAGAACAAGTGTTCTGAATGTTCTTCTGACTTTTAAAAGAACTGAAACATGTCAACAGTCTTGAAGCTTTATCGGGGGCAGTCGTTTCCTCTCTCTTAGGCGTGAGTGGTAGAAATCTTCCGATAGCAATGACTGAGTACCTTAACATAGAAGTGAAGACAAGTCAGAAAGCAGCAGCATACATGTCACTAAGGCTTTTATAGAGAATTGCATGTTCTCTATGTATCTCCTCATAACCTTCACAAACTACAGACAGATACATGACTGGAACAAAACATCCAATCAGGTAGTAAAAAACACTATTTGCTTAATTCAGGTATCAAGGATGAGACATCTCTTGTACCCACCACTCAAATGGCATCTTCAGGACATTTTCCTTGAATTTTGCATGCTTTAATGACACTTCATAAAGTTCATCCAGAAGATACAGAACATCCAAAAATAGCCCAAAATATCTTTATCACTCTTTATTTCACCATTCCTTAGAGGAACCTGTTCCTCAGGATCACTAGACCATTGCTCTTAAAATACAGTATTTGTGGTGCAGTCCGATCAGTCCTGCTGAACTTTGCACTGGAAAAGACAATGGGGAAAAAAGTAACTTCCCCTTAAGTTAGGACAAAAGTAGCTTGGAATGTATTTGTAGACAGAGCCCCTAGCCTTTACTCCAGCTTATCACACTCCTCAACACAGCCACAGAGAACAATTCGCTAAAGGAAGACAGATTAGAGGTGCTCAAAAAACAGTTACCTCTGTTTCTCTACCAAGAGTCATTTGTTTCCTTACAAAAGCAGTTAAATAAAGCACCACAGATCACATGACAGTCAGAAAAGAGCAGGGAAAATTATGGTAAACCAAAGTTTTCACTAAAAACAAGTATCAAGTTTATATACTTCAGTTAGCGAATCTTGCACATTTTGATGAACCAGTTATCAGAACCAGTTTATGCTGGAAGAAATAAAAGTCCTATGCTGCATCTTATCACAGAATTAGGTTCCCCAGGGAGGTGACTAAATCCCCACCCCCCGAAGGTGTTTAAACAATCCATATATATGGTGCCAAGGGTCATGGTCTAGCATCAGACTTGGTAGTTAGATAATGGTTGGAGGACTTGATGATCTTAGGTCTTTTCCAACCTAAATGATTCTAGGATTTTCAAATGAGCTAACAACATAAGCCAGTGGGACTCGACTCAAAACAGCTTTTGTTTAAGTTTTCTAAGCAGATACAGATAGGTGAAGAATATGTTAAAGGTTATCTGAAGAGAATACTTTCTATTTCTGAACAAAAGCCATTCACAAGGTTGTGTTATCCGGAAGAGATATTTTATATTAATCAGGCATGTTATGTAACCCAATGCTGAATTGCAACACAGAAAGATTATTGATCATGCTCAGTTTTTAAGTATGGAAAAAAAACATGTAATATTGAGAGATGTCAGACTTTGCCCTTTCCTAAAGGCTGGTCTACGAGCGACAATACTCTGCACAGTATACTGGGATACCCATTGTAACAAATAAACAAACAAAACCAAACCAAAACACACACTCACATGTATCTCAAGCAAGTATCTGCCTGCTTTGGTGTGCATAACCACCACTAATACATTATCCATTTGGAAAATAATGCCTGCAAAATCTGTAACAGAAGATGAACCTCTACCATTTCCAAAGCAAGGAATGAGACTCTCTCAAAGGACAGTCCTTTTTTAAGTACCTCAAAGCATCCACTACACTGCAGATGTTCCTGCTAAACAGAAATTCTGCTTCCACTAGTGGCTGAAGTATTGACAATTCTCACTTTCATCCAAGCCTAAACAGTTAAATTACACTTTGAAGCAACCTAACAATTAGAAGGGAATGACTTATAAAGAAGTATTCATACTCTTTAGAAAGACTATCAAAACAAACAGAAAATATTCCACCTTCATAAAAAGATATACATATTAATTCACACCTTTTCATTAGACCAACTGAAAGACTGATTTTATAAACAGCACCCTGTGTTTCAGCATAGCCTTGCTACAATAACTGTGAGATTTTCATAGAAGTCAGCAGATCTCAAACTTCAATTTCAGATCTTGAGAAAAAATTCCATGATAGCTGGCTGCATATTTTAGTGTCTCAGAATGACGTACAACCTACATGACTCTTTAATCTAACCCGCCAGTGCAACTGATGCTTCACTGGGCGTTGTATACATTAACTGCACCTTTGTCTTACATCCACTTTTGGGCAACAAAGATTATTTCACAGGAATATACACAGCATCTGATGTGAAAACCATCAAGGTGCACGAATTTTATATTATATGTTTACTAATTTTTCATCACAAAGTATTTATTTTGTAGAATGACTGAAATTTCCTCTTGACTCAGTCTCTGGTTCAAGTTACTAATGGAAATATGGACTAAAAACACAAAAATCAATTGATTTTCTTGTAGTTGTGTAGTCTGCAAAGAAGAGAATTCATACCTTTTAGTTACATCTAGTTTCCAATTATCAACACCACTAAAGCTTATAATGAAAGCTTCTAGTAATATTTCACTTTATTAAAAAAAGAAGCTTGAATTACATTACCCAAAACTTTTAGAAGAAACTATTTCCCTTGAGAAGCATTTTTTTTCTCCTGGATCATCTGTGTCAACAAGCTTCCATTTAATCTGTTGACTATGGCTATACAAACCTTTTGCCAGTGCTTCTTTGTATTTCTCCTCCGCTACATTCAGGTTGTTCACGTAGGTAGCATGATGTTTGCTGTGGTGCAGCTGCATGATCTCTGCACTAATATGAGGTTCCAGAGCACCATAGTCATATGGCAAATCAGGAAGAGTGTGCTTTTGCCTAGAGACCAAGCATCCCAATGGTGCTATCAATTTAGCACTGCTTCTAAAAGATAAAAAAACAGAAAGAAGTAAATCTTATTCAGTACTTTGGCTTTACTACTGAAACTAGAACTGTTATGATCAGCTGTTCTAAATACCATCACTGGAGGTTTTCAGGAGAAGACTTGATGGGGTGCTTGGTGCCGTGGGTTAGTTGTTTGGGTGGTGTTGGATTGGTTGATGGGTTGGACGCGATGATCTTGAAGGTCTCTTCCAACCTGGTTTATTCTATGTATTCTATGTATTCTATACATGAGGAATTATCTTAGATAAAGAAGTCAAATTTCCATTTTTCTGAAGCTCAAAACAAGCTCACTCAGTAGCTTAACTTCAGAGATAAATTCACATGAAGGTCACACACCTGGGGCTCTGCAAGGTAAAGCCACCACTTCGCCAATCAAACTTCCCAACTCCCTGCAGAGTCATACTGTCCCCCCCACATGCAGGCAAAGCAAAGGTGGGGAGAAGAGAAAGCTAGCAATAACATGCTAGCATTCAAAGCTTCACCTAATCTGTACTGATTAAAATCAGACTACAAAATATCCCTGGTAAGTTTCCCTCCCTGCAAGCCTCTGCAATGAAAAACAAAAAACTTGAAAAAGCCAGTCACCGGGTTCCCGGGCCTGAACCAACCTCTTGAGTGTTAAGGCTCCTGCGCCAAGTCATGCACCTCACCGTCTCTATGGCAGGCATCCGAAAGCCACACGCTGCATGACAGGGCTGCCGCGATGTCCAGCATAGAAAACCACTTAGGTTCTGGATACCCTTCCCCATTTTAACGCCTCACACTTGTCAAGAGACTCGACAATGCCCACGATTAAAGTAAAACCGCTAGGCTGGGAGAGGAAGGTCAAATTCCTAAGGCCCTTTTGTCACTGGTGACCTTGACATAAAACAGCAAAACCCTCGGGGTCCTGAAAAGCGGCCGAGTGTGGCAACCATGGCCAGCAGCTAGAGGGGGGCAGGCAGCACCACATCAGGTGACAAGAGCCCCTCAGCAGAGGACAAGGACAGAGCCCGGGCAGGTGAAAGGACAACTGCCCAAAGTCCCCAGCTGTGCCACTGGCCGAAGCAGCACCGAGCCCTGCGGGGCACTTAGCAGCAACACCACCTTCCTCCTCCCGAAATGGCGGGACGCCGCCGAGGGGTGGGCGACCCCACCTCAGCTTCCACTTCTCCCTTTGCCCACGGCTAGGAGCGGACGGGGAGGACGGCCTAGCCACCGCCTAATGCTACTGTGCTCTGGCCCCCGTTACGCTCCCCGACCTTCCCGTGACGCAGCTCTCACCTGCCCGCCGAGGCGAAGCGGCACAACATGGCGGCTCCCTCACGGCCGGGCGCTACACCTACAGCGCAACCGCGTCTGCGGAGGGGCGGGGAGCATCGGCGGGGCAGGCGGTGCGGAGGGCAGGCAGCCGGGGGCGGGGTGGGGGTTGCTGAGCTTCGGCGATTAGCGGTCGGCGGTGCTGCGGTTACCATATTACTTCAAACTAGGAAAAGTACCGTCTATGTAGCACAATATTATAAACAGAACCACTATACAAATCCGTTATTTTAAAACTCTAGGCTCACAGTACTGCAAGCCGAGGTGAAGCAGCCGCTGAGGGGGAGGACTAGCCCGAGTGTCTCTACCGAAAATGCCTGCCAGGAGCTTCTGCCCGTTGTACGGACGGCTGTTGGGCACTAGAGGGGATTACAGCAGCACAAGACAGCTGTATTAAGCTCTGGAAACATGCCTGGCAAAGGCATGTTTGTCAAGTTTACGAATAGGACCAGCAGTACTTACAAATACCTTTTAAGCTATTTTACCTTCAGCTTACTTTATTTATTTATTTATTTATTTATTTCTGTTCTTTTCCTCATATTTGTGCTTGTTTTCCAACATCTGTTTCCTTCGGGTAGCAAAACAATAAGAATAATTTCATTGTTTCAGTTAGAAAAGACCTTTTTAAGATCACGGAGTCCAACTATTACCTATCTCTTTAAGTGCTGATGAAAGTCTTTCATTTGGGTACATTAAATCCATCAGCTAGAATAAACACATGGTTAGTGGAAATGAGTTCCAAGACCCATTAAAATCTGGTTCTCCAGAGAGATCAGTGAGAACTCCTCAATCAGAGTTAGGAGACCACTCTGCAAACAAGGCAAAAATCTGAATTGCACAGAAAGCATCTTTCCTACCACAAAACTCTCGATCTTTTGTCTTCTGAAACAGACATGTTTTTCAAGATTTTACAGAACCCACACATACCAGACTTAAAAACACAAGTTACCAAAAATTCAGTAGGGGTTAGGTCTGAACAACCTTGTTGAAAATAAGTTACCTTATCTTAGAAGTTGCTAGGAAATCCACCTGGAGAAATCCACACAGGGAATCTCATCGTACTGTTAGGCAGAGTACAGTGGTGCATGTCCATCCCCAAGCTTCTTGAAAACCGTGTTAATTTAGTTTCACCTACCAGCTAGTGGGACATCTAAGCAGTGAAAATAACTGCATTCTCAGTAGATACAAGATAATTTGTCTGAAAAAAAATAAAGGCTTGGAAGCACTATTTTCCCCCAGAATTTGAAAATATGTACAGCGTATGTACAGGTTATATTTATTGGTGACCAGTAAAATATCCTATTTTAATAAACCAACTACATTCAGGATTAAATATCGTAATATAGGCATTGGTAGCTAGGAAAGAATATTAATATTACAGATGTTAGCATTTCTACATGCATTATTGTGCTACAGCTCATTAATGCCTTACAGTAAACATTCCATGAAAGCAAGTCAATTATGTGATCCATTTTGTTAATAAGCAGTGCAGCTGATTGGTTGCTTTCTCGGGAGGTGGGAGGGAGAGAAAAATTCAGAATACCACAGCCTGCTCATTCAGATTGACTCTAAGCAAACAATTGTAAGGGGAATGGCTTACCTCGCCTTACAACTATTTTCCTCCAACAAGTTAGGCTAACTTCTAGTCTGAGGGTACAATTTCTTTGGGTTGTTTTGGTTTTAGCTCTTTAGCTAAGTCTTTGCTATTTATAAAACATTTACATGAATGTCCTATAGTTATTGACAGATATAAGTAGTAAGCTGTCATCACCTGAAAGTTAGGCAATTTTTTTTAACCTCAGCACAATTAACAGCAATTACTGTAACTCCAAAGATACGTCACATCCTTCTAATTCCTTTTACTAAGTGAAAAGATGTCTACCATTTTGTTGTCAATAGTTGCTTTATTTCAGACTGAGATTTGAACCATGACCACAGATTTCTCAAGGCAGAACACTTCAAGCTTCCTACAAATATTATGTACTACCATGTACAGGATCCAAGATGTACATATACATGCTATGAATAATCAAGCAATATAATACTAAGACCAAATACAAATCACCAACAACTATAGATCTAGATCACCATCAGGGATTTTTGTAAACTAGCAGTAACTTTGGGTGCCAGATGCTGGTACTTTTTTTGTATAGATAGCTGTCATGTCTTTCATACAGTCAACCAATAACTGATTTTTTTTCAGGCAGTAAGGGCTAAAGTTCAGTTTAAAAAACAACCAGGTGTTGTCAATAGAATTCATGCTTCCAATGACAACTACTGTTACGAAATTAAAATAGCAGTGGTACATAGACTAGCATGTCTCTAACAGATGTCAGCCAACAGTATTATAACATTTTTCTTAGACAATACTTCCACATATATCAATTTTCATATAATATGCAACTTTAAAATGGTACCATAGAAACCTTTTTATAATCTAGGAAGTTACTGTAGTTTTGAAACAAAATCAAGCATGTTCTAGAACTCTTGAAAACAACTGCCTTCAAACTCCCTTGAAAGACCTACTGCTTCCACAGTGAATTGCAAAGCAATAAGCCATTTACTATCCTTTCAGTGGTTATAATTTTGTTATCTGGTAATCACAAGAATCACAGGTAAGAAGTTGAAAGCAGACGCATGTCTACCCATAAAGTGTCTTTGAACAGTTCTTAAAAGCCAGTGCTTTTTCCTCTCCTTGCTTATGTGCTACTATCACTAAACTCGTAGATAAAAAAAATCCACCAGAAATCCAGGTTCTAAGACATTTGTATCTAAATGCTACTGAACAATGAAAGGTATTCTTAATTAAAGATAGGGTTTCCATTCTCTGCATCTGTTAAGAAGCCAGCTGCCTCTGGCAAGCATTTGAAAACGGGCATTATCTGGTTTAAGGGGCTGAATTGCAGGCTCCTTAAAATTTCAGTTTGTGTAAATCACCTGTTAAATAATTCTAGCTTTTTGGGGGGGGCTGGTTTTTTTATGTCTGTTGGTTCTCTTTGATTAGTTGTTTTGGGGTGGGTTGGGTTGTTTTGGTTTCTTTGTGTGAGAGGTTTCTTGTGGGTTACTTAAGTTTTGTTTGGTTGGGAGGGTTTCTGGCATCATCCTACCCACCCCCTTGGTTTTTTTGGTTATTTTTGTTTTGTTTGGGTAGAGGGGGTTTGTTTGTGATGTTTTGTTTTTAAAATCTTCGTAAGGTTCCAACTCTAAAGTTTACTTTCACTAGCTGACTTCCACCCCTCTGCCACCCCCCCTTCCTGCTTCTTATCTCCCAATCTGCCAGTTAAGACAAAGCCTGTAAAATAAGCTCACTCAGGCAGCTGCAAAATCAGTATGATGGGATATGCCTGTAACTTCAGGTACATGGCATAAGCTGTATCAGATAGGAATGACAGGAACAAAAAAGGGCAAGTATGCTGCATACAAATAAGCCATGTAAGCCAATGCAAAACAATGAGGAAATTACATTATTAAAAGTTTATTTAGGTTTGGTCAGTACAGGTAAGATAATTGGAGTCACAGAGCAATATGCATAAACAGGATACAACAGTTCTTAAAAACTGAGTAACTATGCACACAATTCAAACATTCGGTCACCTAAGGAGAAAATGCACAGATGTATGGTGGGGAAAAACTGTAATTAACACTGAAACTACTACAGGACTCCTTCAGTAAGTCCATCTTTTAGTGATAAAACTACTGTACTGGGCAAACTTGGCAGTCATAAACCCACAGCTATTATGACAAATCTTGAAGGTGGTGCAAGTATAACAGTATGAGTAAGAATGCCCTTACACAGCACAGGTTCTAGATATACACAGATTTGTACAGACATCATTTATGTTACACTTTAAGGAAGTAATTTCCATTTCACATTAACTCATATAAAAATAACTTGAGCTACACAAACGTCCTTTTAGCAACATTCAATGTAATTAACTGTTAAAATTTCCAAAGTGGCAGAGGTATTGAAGCAAAAAGAAACCCACAAAAAGGCAAAATTGTGACAAGTATGCACTAATTTAAACAGCTTCTGGACAGTATCCTCTCCCAATTTAAATGACACTGTATAAAAATGCTGCAGAAAAGTGTTACAAAACTGAACCCTGCACATTTACACTGGAGTCCAAACCATTCTGGACATGACGAGAACCCACAGTTCTGTTACCTTTCATGCTCACTGTTTTCTCCTCTTGAGGATCATGATTGGAGTCTGTGTCATTTGAATGGTGAGTGAGAGAATTTTCACTGCCAGTGGGAGAGTCTACACTTTCATACCCAGTACTGAGTTGGTTTATGTAGCTACCACTTCCTCTACCAGTTCTATCTTCAGAGTGGTTGGACAGCTTATTACCATTCCCTGGAGAAGCTGGAAAGTCATCTTCTGTGCCGCTACCCTCCCTATAAAATCCAGGCCCAGACGTCCGCTGATGGGAGGAGCTGCCATTGCTTGGTCCATTTGCCAGGCGGCTGCAGTCTTTACCCACAGCCTCTCCCTGGTCTGTAGGCTCAGAAGATGGAGTCCTGCTGGTACCTGGGTTTGAGGCCTGGGACTGCTGCTGCTGGTACTGTGCCAACTGCTGGCGAGTCTCCTTCAATTGCTGCTGAAGAACTAGAATGGTACTCTGCATACCCTCTACCTCCTCATCAAGCTGGATGATGAAGTCATTCAACTCTATATAAAGAAAACACATGTGTTGCAAATACTTAATAGTCCATATATAGATTTAATCTCAAACAAAATCATTTGATTTCTGTAACAACATTTTAGACTGACATTTTTAAGACTATTTTTCAGCCATTAAGTATGCACTAGTTTTGATGCTCCACCTTGGAAGGAAACCTACACACTTTTTAATACTGCTACTCAAAATATGCAAGAAATTAATTTGAGCAAGAAAGGACAATGTTTGAAAACCAGGTCAACTTCAACAGTAAGTATTTTGCAAAGTAGATCCTCATATATATAGTTTTACTCAAGTATAAAGCCTTAGCAGAAATAATGTAAAAGTGACCACTAACCACAACTGTACATAATCTGAATAATTACAAAAACCTATTCAGTGACAAAGAAAATTCGGTTACATTTCAAAGGAGTTTCAGCTCTTACTGTTTTAATTCCTTAAATCCTGCATATTTGGACACTAAAAGGACTTTATGTGAAATAAGGTAGCAGCTGTGTTGGTAATAGTGCATGTCAGTACAGAAAGAATAATTTCTTTTTAGAATTCTAGTTATATTATTTCATACTGCTACTTTCTGAAAAATACAATCTTGTGGAGGGTGTATTCTACCCTTAAAAAATTAGAAGATATATCAGATTTTGATAATGCCAAATCAAATCTACACTATTTCACATACCAAACCAAATAATGTAATATTTTTTATTATCTGAGCTAAAACAGCCACTTTTCTTATGCTTGACCATTGTTTTAAACAATACAAACACTTTTAAAGTAATTTCAAGATGAGTCAAGAGTCCTCAAAAACCATTCTGTTCTCAGTGCATGCTTAGCTTATGCAATGTTAATGTTTCACCTCATCAATTCACCAAGTCTAAACAAGACCTATAGTACAAAGCCCATCAACTTCAATGATGTATTACTGGAGCTGCAAATCCCACCAGTCTTCAAAAGTTAAGTTTGTCTCTGTGGTGTTTATGTTTGTTTTTAAATTAAGTCTACCAGTTAAGATTTAAAATTCTCAAATCTTATTTGGTATTGCCCTTTCATTCAGGCAAAGATGTTTTTACATTATGTGTATCATCAGGAAATGAAACTAGCACTAGTGCAAGGCAACTTCCATTTTCTTTAAAACAATCCCTTACCATCCTGACTGCTTTTAAGTTCCTCACTATATTTCTTCTGTAAAGCCAACTCTGCCTCAAGCTGTGCAATACGTCCTTGGGACAGCTGCCTTCCAAGCTCTTGATTCTCCTGGATAAGCATTCGACACTTCGCCATTAACTTTTTGCCTGTTTGACTGCAAAGGAAAGAGCCATCTATCACAAAATGAATGCAAAACCTTCAGTATTCTTCCTCAAGCACAGTACAGACAAAATGGAGATGCAATTTCTGCATGTCACAATTCAAGGAACATTATGCCTCAACATAATTGTCATAGCAGAAAGTCTCCCTATAGTTACCACATGCTGTTCCAATGCCGGCTGATCTTCTGTCGCTGTCCCATAAAGTGGAAGTTAAGTTTTATTACTGCAAATATGAATAAGCATATTGTCTTTTTTTTTTTTTAACCAACATCTGGATTATAAGTATGCACAACCTTGCATGTGCTAATTCTCAATGAATTTAAATATTTGATTAAAGATGTGCCTTGTACTTCAAAACATCAGGTACTGCATAAAAATTACACATGTGAACTGAATTACAAACAAAATTCTTCATTTATTGTACTGGTAAAATTCAGTAATTCAGTTTGGGTGAAGAGAAGTAAGTTGCTTGGGTGGAATTACTAAATCCCATGTTCATTTTTCATAGTGACATCCATTTTTCTTTAGAAGGCTTAGACATTCTTCTGAATGCTGTCCAGGCAGTCGTTAAAAAAATTAGGTCTCTGTTTTCCAATTCAATTTGTATACTTGACAGTGATGTACACAAGCCGTTTCATGACTTCCATGGTCAGCTTTTCCTAAGCATATCTTGCATGGTGATGAGAAAGTAAAATGTAGTTATAAATTGGCAGGAAATTAAGAGAGACAGTATATTGTTTATCTACTTCCTTTAGAATGACAGATTTCAGATTGTAAGTAATGATCATTAGGATGTCCCGTTTCTGAAAGAAATGGAGAACAGGCTGGAAAAGAAGTATTTTGAACTGACAAGATTTTCTTTAGTAAATGGGTAACACCACACATCTTTAATCTTTACGTTAAAAATTGCATTGTAAAGCATTATAGGAAGTAGTATGCAAATTAATATATAGGCAATACACCCAACTCCATAAAAGAGAAAAATTAAAGTCCTTAAGGCTGTTGGTCTGCCGAAGTCAGGATAGCAACCACAAACAGTTCTCCTTTTAATAGGCTCAGGACATAATGAAGCTGTCCTCTTCTACAGAAGTGTAAGCTCTGCCAAAAAAAAAAAAACAACTCAATCTTGAATAGGTTTATTGTGAATTCAATGGCAGGAGTTGCATTACTTTGTTTGCTTTTAAACAACTGTCAAAGACTGAAGGAATTTTTGAGGACTGAAAAAATAGAACAGGAAAGAAATCTGTTACAAATCACAGCCATGGTTCTCTCCTGTAACCAAAATACCCAACCAAAAGAATTTAAAATAATAATTTCCTTAACTACCTTTTTCAAGCTTTCAAGCCTTAGACAGCTTTAAAGTTCTGCCAACTCTGCCCCACTTAACGTTTTCCGAATGACTTTCCCAAATCTTTCAGATGGGCTGCTCCAGAAGGAATCTGGCTGTGTAAAGTCCTGGAAGCCTGAAACTCTGCTAAAGGCAGTAACCTGTTTTCTTTCTTGATGTGATGTCCAATGCCAGGTCCTTGAAGTTTAAATTGTGCTGACCTAATACAGTCCAAGTCACATACTTAAGATGCAAGTTTCCTTAGAGATGTTCATTCTGTGTAAAGCAGGACCGCTTTGGAGATAACCAATGAGATATCCCAAAAGTTATTAGGCAGACATGCAACGATTTTTAGCCATTTGCAAATTCCTGTTACTGTAATCATCGCTACAAGTTGAAGGAAGTTCACAGTGCTTAAGTCATTTAATGCTTTCACAAAACAATGTCAGCTCTAGAATTAGCAAGTATCAGTTACCTTGGAATTGGGACCATTTTAGAATCCCATTAATTTCTTCATGTTAACTCCTGCCAAAATGTAAAATATTTATTACCTGTATAAAAATTTGCATAGTTACCTATAATGCTATTTCTTCCCATCAATTTTTTTCCAGATGTTCTGGCCTACTATGGCACCAAGTAACCTCCCCTTGCAATTTACTAAAAAGACAACACATGCAAGAGTATAAAATCCAGTAACTATTAAAATAATTCTTATTAGCTGTAAAATTTAACTTTGGCATTGTTTTCACAAATCATCTTGAACACACATGCAACAAAACCTGTAAGAATGCAAGTGGTTAAATTTCAGAAGAGTAGCATTTGTTGTATTAGGTTCACTGCAAATTACATTTCTACTGGTTTTTAATCAAAATGTATACTGTTTAATGATGGTTGAAATGGCCTAGCATAGTCATTCCTTTGATTATATGCCCTTTTATTTCTCCCTCAAGATATTCAGCAACGATTAGGCTCTTCATACTTATCTACAGAATTAGCCCTGCTTAGGGCTGTAGTTAACCAGTTACACCAAGAATACCAGCTAGGGATCTGAACAGGAGTACTATGTTTCAAAAACTAGGTCAGATAAATTAAGAGTAGTAGTTGCATACAAGGATGGATAATTAAAGCTACTGGGCAGAAGGGGGAGGATGCAAAGAGAATGAAAAAATTCCATGAACACTTTACATGAGTCATCATTTCTTTACCCTTCCAGAAATAAATACTGGTAAAATCTTAACCCAGTTAATGAAGACAGCTTCAATTACCAACCAGAAAATAACTCTCTCTCTCACTCTCCCTATATGCCAGCTACTGCATATATGGATTACACATTCATATCACTGACTCGTGATTTTTTATGATGCATATCAGGGTATATTGTAGCTACAGAAATAACAAAATTCTTTTCAGACTTTTGCTTTGAAAATTGCAAAGTTACTTGTCTCTCCTCAGTTGTACATACATATTTAGAGCCTGAGGACTCAAAAACCAACCAACCTGTGTCTAGAAGTATTCAGTAATTTTCTGAACTCCGAGTTAAACAAGCAATCTGCATGGCATGCCTCTATCCACACATTACAGTGAGCTTTACAATTGTAAAGAGCTTGATAGCACGTTAACAATTTATTAATGCAATGCTTACCTCTGTTTTGATTCTAGATCATTAAAATCTTAGATACCGCTACAGAAAAGTCAATCCATATGTATCACTTAAAAATGTAAAGTTTTTCTGTGTTTTTCTCTTTTGCTGTTAAGTCATTAGTCATGAAAAAGTATCTGCACAAATACACTACGCTTCAATCCCACATTAATCATCTGAAGCACAGTTAAGATACTTCTGAGGTCAAAAATGTAATATCATCTTAATAAAAAGTAATCAAAGCACTTAAAATGTATCACCTGTGACAGCTGGATGTCTTTTGTTTTTAATTTAAAACTGAAATTTCTGGGATCAGACTGAGTCATAAAGTGTTGCCCAACTGTTTTAAATATCAAAACCTCAAATTACTAAATAGAACTCAATTCTCTAAAAACCCAAGACACACAAAACACTATATACCAAATCTGCATTTCACTGTACACACCTCAGACATGCACTCCCACTTGTCCCAGACTGTTACTCTTGCAAGTAACTCAGGACAACAGAAGAGGCTTCAATGGAGTAGCAAAGGCTCTTTCACTGATTTGACCAAGGAAGATGCATGCATTCTTTTGGTTTGTTAAAATACTGACTTTGTTTTCAGAGAACGAGACAATGCAGAAGTAACAACCTGTTCAATTCTCGTTCATCCCAGGAGTTTCACAATACAATAGTATAACCAGTAGTGTTCCTTGAACTATGTATTACAACTATTTCAAGGCACATTTTATATAGAAGTGCAATACAAAAACACCCAGGTGTACAAAGTAATTAGAACACCCCACCAACACTGAAGACAGCTGCCATTGTGTGCCTTCTGTATTGAGCATTTGAGATCAGTTCTTAATATAAAAGACTGAAAAAAATCTTGTTTCTGCATGAAAACATGCAGTGAAATACTTAGCACAACTAGTTTTGCTTATACATGCTAGTTGTGATCAAATATATATTTCTTCCAACAACTTTAAACCTGCAATTAGATAGTTTCGTACAGTCCTAATTTTGAGGTATCCACAGTATTATCAACCATTCAGAAAACATTTCATTATTTAGTAACATTGACTTAAGGCTCCATCAAGTGCTAGAGCCCAAAGACTGAACAGTCAAATGGGTACACTACCAGTGTTGTGGTACCAAATAGCACTCTCATGGCTATTCAAAACTGGTTAGCAAGTAAACTCTTTAGCGCAAAATTCACCTCATCGAGTTTTGACCCAGCAGTTCAGTGAACAAGCAGGAAGTCCACAGTCTTATTGGCAAAACTGACTGACAGTGTCTCTACGTCACTAGGCTCAAGGTTAAGAGCGAAGCATATTCCACTTCTACATTTTACGGGAATTTTACATGTTCAATTCATGATTTTTAATCTCTAGGTTTTCTCTCCTCCAAATTGTCTGTAGACACAGTGTGCCACAGACTTAAGACTTCTGTTTCTCCCTCTATTTTCTTCAAATAGAAAATTTTGCAAATGTCTACATGTTCTAGAAAAGATTTTTTTTTCGAAGATGGCCATTTCTTCAGAATAGTCCGACGCTGTCAGGCCTCTGAAGCAAAGGGGGAGAAAAAAAGCTGAAACACAAGGTTCATCTGGTAAGTTTTACATTAAGCATTACAAGCTGGACAGTATAAGAATGTGGCTTTTGCCTCAAACGTCTGAGTCTTGGTGTGGAAACGAGTACTTGGCTGTCCCACCATAGCATTCTCGTAGTGGGACTGTCAGGGAAGTCTTGACTGGGGATATTTGTTTTGTTTACCTATCAGGCGTAAATTTCCAGGCACTCAGTTCATTTTGGGCTTGTTCCAGTTTGTCTTTAGTCTGTTCCAGTTCACCTTTCATTTTTAGGAAAAACAAGTTGATGGCTGGGTCCACCATTGTTGATCGCAGTTGCGCAACACTAGGCTGCTGGACTTGCTTGAGGTACTGAATCTGATTCTGCATAAAATAAGAAAAGACTGTTACTCATGCAACAGTAAACAAAAATTTAAAGCTTTTTGGATACAAATAAAATTAGTTATTCAAGGAATTCGCTTTCCTTCAACACTACTTTATTTTTAACCCTGCCTCAAAAAAAAAGCAAGCACACCACACACAAGAAAACCAATAAGCAAAACTAACACTTTTGCCCACCCACACCCATCAATGTGCATGGTAGTTTCAGGCTGTGCCTTGAAAATTTTCCACAGATCTTGAACAGAAAGTAGTAGAATGTAAATAAATCACCATTGGGTGTAAAAAGCAAAATATTAAGTTCTAAATAATCCCATTGGACAGGCAGCAGACATAAAACTCAAGACATGTAAACTAACTTTAACTTTCTCTTTTCACTTCCTCCACTCTGGCTGGTACTTCTGGCTTCGGTGACCTTGGCTGTGCTTTGTTGTGGCTAACAAACAACACTCTGCTTTTTCTCTTGTCCCTTATGGACAAGGTGATAGGGGGAAGGGGACATGGATTGGGGAAGCTATTATTAGCCCCCTGGTTTTGTCCATGGGGGTTCTTGTACAATTTATAAATTGTAAAGAATGTCAATTTTGTACCTATTAATTGCATTTAATTTTAGATTGTAGTTTTGGTTGTAAACACAGCTTCATTTGCTCCCAATGAGCTGGTCTGGCAATTTTATGTTGGGGGGAATTTTTAACCCACCACAATGTGCATATTCATACAAACCTTCATCCCACCACCTTGCCAAGCATAAGCTTTCAAGGCTGGTATTTTTTACCCTCATCTCTCTGCTTCAATTTGCTACATGCCAGTTTACATTTCCCAAAGCAATGATTGCAGCATTTAAATGTTCCTTTTTGTGTATGCCTGCACTCTTTTGCAGTAAAAAAAAAAACAACAACAACAACAAAAAAAAAAAAAACCCAACACACCACACTCAAAAAGTATCTGCTTAAAACAGAAATGTGATTTCCATGTAACTTCAGTGACAGTTATTATGGAACATTACAGCTATTACTGGAAAGTAATACTTTTAAGCAACTACTACATAGCTTTTTACAGGCTTCTAAACCTTTTTGCAAAGGGACTGGTCACACAAGTTTGAATATTTATTTTTTTAAAACAAAATTGATAAATATTAACATCCATTAAACAGATGAAAAATACAATCCTCAGCCACTTCTTGATTGTGGACAACATGATTTCATATATACTGTTAAGTACCAATAGTTCTTGGATTTTATTTCAAAAGTACAGAAAAAAATGAAACATTTCCATTATCTCCACATTAGTATTATCAAAATAAGATTTAGGTACTTCAGAAAACAAAAAAAAACACCACACAACTGAAATAACCATCATACTTTAAGTTCTAAACAGACAAAACTGTGATGTGTCCAGTAAGAAATAAGAGGGAATACCACAGTACATAAACAAATTTGAAAGAAACAAAGCACTCAAACACTTATCTACAAACTTACTTAGAAATGGGAAGTCCAAATTAGTATTATCCTAACATTATTGGATGGTATGTTACCCCCAAAGGTCCTTTGCTTCACTGAATGTACACAATGTTGCTCACCAAATACACTGATAAACTAAATACATCTTTACCTTTATTCACTCGAATGACACTTGCACTACTTCAAGAATTTCAGCAACTTGTCACTTCTTTATAAGGGCTAGCACTAGCAGAGGGTGAAACACCTAGTTTAACAGATGTCTGCACACACACAGACACTGTGGTTGACAACCTATTCCAGGAATATAATTATCCTACAGCAACATGATTCCTGACATAGACAAGCATCACTGAAGTGAAAAAAAGACAGTGTTTCTTTTCTAACCTAGGCCCAGCTCTCTCAAAGAACTGTTAAAGATTCCCTGCATCAGCAACACAAAGAATTGCTGCCACCTGCTCCTCACTCAGGCCATATATGCACTAAACACTCAAAAGGACCTAGCCAATTCTGACCCATGTCAGTTACTTAGTCTCATTTTGGTATCTCTAGCTTACACTCCTATGTCAAGCAGAGAGCACTTGGGCAGGCACCACGTAACACCTCAACTGTCACTTATAAAACAACACAGAAAGAATTTACTTTGGCTGAACAACATTTGTCATTCCCATCCCAAACTGCATTAATTCCTCCAGATTTTCCAACTCAAATTTTCTCCATTGGCCCACCAGCTGTGAACTCCAGAGTTCTCTCATCTGTTAAGTTTGTCATCCACCCAAACCTCATAACCTCCTGTAATCACAACCTGCTACTAACAAAGCAAGGTCAAGCCTGTTAACCCTTCTGCCTACTTCCTTATTCCATTCACCTTCCTGTTCAGCCAGCCCAAGACTATCTTGCTCCCTCTAACCTCTCATACATGTCTCCCTCCTGTTGATATTTCAGGTGGCAAGGAATGAGGAGCAGAGTTTTGCCAGCAGTCAAGACCAACTTCATGCCAGAGCTGAGTATATAGGAACAGTCCTGTTGAGCGGCAGACACCAGGACACATCCATTCTGAACACATGAAATGCCTACTGGCTATTCATATTCCCAGACATTAAAGTACACTTTGACTGGTACTTTTCAAAAGCCCATCAGATGGACCAAGAGAGATGAATTTTCACAAATTGAATTAAAACCTTGGTATTAGTTTTCTCTCTGCTCTAATCTAAAGCAGCAGAACACTAAATGTCTATTTAAAGGACATCAGGCTGTGCATAGTTTTGTTTGGGTTGGTTTTAATCCTTAAGACAGACAGTAATGTTCTCCTCTGCTTCTCACATTCTTGCAAACATCTGAACCCTTCTAGCTGAAGTTCAAGAAACTTGACACCATAGATGTTCAGTCATCTTTGTTAAGAAGTGATAGGAAACATTAAAGATTTACATATAAATAATGTCATTGGTGTATTTTATGCATAAGTATGGATTATAAACAATTATGTTAAAAACAAGTTTATTTTAGGGACTACAAATTAGACACAGCAAATAACTTGTCATATAATGAATAGGGGTTTTCATTTGTGAAGTGATTTAGCAACCAACCACTTATCTTTGCATATCATTCAGCATTATTTTGCTACTTCACTGGAAGAAAAAACAACACACAACTATCTAACAATACAAAGTCAAGTAGTCCTCCAGAGCTTCTTGAAACTGTATGCATTAAATCCTGAAAACAGTTTTGAAGTCTTCATTACAGCTTTTACCCCCTTTCTTCAAGGATGCATCTTTCTGCCTCCATGCACTGGGGAGGAGATTACAATCACTGATGTTAACCATGTATCAACACCTGTAAAAATGTAAGCCACATGGGTGGGTGGGGTTTTGTTTCTTTTCACTGGGTTGTTTTCCCTCTCTTTTTAAGTACACTGAAATTAGCAAGACTTCTTCAAAAGCCAGTCTAAACAGATGTTCTGGAAAGCCTGCACATCACAGCTATAAACACCTGTAATGAAATACGGCCAAAAATCTTCAGTCTTCATTACCTTGTCAAAACTCATAGTCTTAAGTACTTGGATTTTTCTAATCCATTCCTTTAGAAACAGGGATAAAGGTGAAAACAGTACACATGAACTTGGTTTTGGTGAAAGACTTAATTGGGGGTTTTTTAAGCAGTTTTTTCAGCTGCAGGCTCAGAAATTCAAAGCAAAAAAACCCAAATAAATTCATGTTTATTGCTCCTGTTCCTCATAGCAGAATTTACCATTAAAATTAACACGAAAAGGACAATCAATCTAGTAGTCTTACTACTAGGGAAGTGTTGTGGTATAGTACCAGAACAGATCTTCTCTGGCATCCTGAGCTGCATTAGGAGTGATGCCAACAGGTTGAGGGAGGTGATCCTTCCTCTCCACTTGGCACTGGTGAGACATCTGATGTACTGGGTCCGGTTCTAGGCTCCCCAGTACAGAAAAGACATTGACAGATTAGGGTAAGGCCAATGAAGAGCCATGAAGATGATTAAGGGGTTGGAGCATCTAACATACAAACAGAAGCTGAGAGCACTAGGGTTGTTGACAGCCCGGAGAAGAGGATCATATCAATGTGCATAAACACCTTACTGTGGGAATGAAGAAGGTGAAGCCAGACTCTCTTCACTGGTTCTCACCACAAGTACAGAAGGCAATGGGCACAAATTGAAACACAAGAAACGCCATTTAAGTATAAGAAAATGCTTTTTATGCTGTGACAGTGTATCAACACTAGCATAGGTCACCCATAGATGTTTTGGAGTCCCCATTCTAAAAGATGCTCAAAATTAAACTGTGCACAGTTGTAAGTGATCCGGTCCAACAGATCCTGCTGCTCTGAGCAAGCAGGTCAGACCAAGCAAGACTCTTTTAAGCTCAGTGAATCTGCAATTCATTTGTCACTGCAAATAAGCTTCAGTTATCTTTCCCTCTCTGTGCTTTACACCACTGCTTATTACGAACTAAAGTAATCTTACAGTCTTAAGAGCAGTGAAAATACTGTGTACAGAGCTAGTACTAAGGTATTACTTTTGCAGAGAGCTTGTGTTTTTCCACAAGAGAAGACCTCAGGAGTATATTACAGAAACTAGAAATGAGAAGCTTTTGACAGTCTCTCGGGAACTGCCAAATTAAAGCAGCAGGTGAAAATTATTTAAGTAATCCAAAAAATGACCCAAAGTCAAAAAGTGGTAGAAGGCAGTTTCAAGAAAATAAAAACTAAACACATAAGAAAGCAGTCACAGAAAAGCCACAGAAATAATGGAGAAACAAACAGCCACAAAAAAAAAAGGGTATTCTGTACAAAGAACATTAGAAATCCCAAGATGATCTGCCAAATTTCAGAAGTCTCTTCTGCAATCCAAGTCAGCAACACTTTCCCTTACCTCACCCAATGGATGTGGAAGCTTACAAATACTTTGTTATCCAAACTTATTGTAAACATCAGTCTAAAACCTCCTAAATGAAACCAAATAAACTCAACCTTATCCATATGTTTCAATTTGTTCCTGGATCCAGTGACAGTCAGAAGTAACATTTTTGGTAAACATGCACAGTTGATAAATGCTAGAAGCAAGCAAGTATGGCTTATGCAAGGATTAGCTTGGTTCTAAGCACAATTGCTGATGAGAATCAACCAAAATAACATTTTAAAAAGTATTAAGTATTCTTTACTAATTCAGTGGAATCCACATTTCTTTAAGCACAAAAAAATGTGATGCTACAGATATACAAAACCCAAAGTACAGGGGTACTGTCTCAAAAGCTAATATTCCTGTAATATTCTGAAAACATTTAACCTCTCTAAATACTTACAGTACACTCTTGCATCTCCTGTTCCTTAGTTGCCAGCCTCATGACTAGAATATTTTCTCTTCGGGCAGACTCTTGCTGTTGCTGTTTCAGTTTCTCTTCAGATTCTCTCAACCCCGTCACATCATTAGCTATTACAAGTAATAACACAGAAAATGCATGTTTTATAGCACACACTCAGAAGCATTACTTGAAGAAAGCTAAAACAATCTAAAACACAAATTAATAAACAGAAATCATAATTAAGGACAACTAACAACTATAACAAGCATGAAATAGGAAAAAAAGTCAATAGAATAGCCTGACAGAAGTTGGTTTTAAACACAAGGGAGCTGGGATTGTTTAGCCTGGAGAAGAGGAGGCTCAGGGTAGGCCTCATTGCTCTCTACAACTACCTGAAAGGTGGTTGTAGCCAGGAAGGGGTTGGTCTCTTCTCTCTAGCAACCAGCACCAGAACAAGAGGACACAGTCTCAGGCTGCACCAGGAGAAGTTTAGGCTCGAGGTGAGGAGAAAGTGCTTCACTGAGAGTCATTTGCCATTGGAATGGGCTGCCCAGGGAGGTGGTGGAGTCACTGTCCCTGGAGGTGTTCAAGAGGGAATTGGATGTGGCACTTGGTGCCATGGTCTAGCCATGAGGTCTGTGGTGACAGGTTGGACTCGATCTTTGAGGTCTCTTCCAACCTTGGTGATCCTGTGATACATCTTTTTGATCCTTCCGTAAGGCTTCGTAAACTTATGAAAACATTTCCATGCTTATACAGGAAATAAATTGCTTGTCTAAGCAACTACTACTCCAACTTGCAGTCTGAAACTCAGGAAGTTGGAATCATAGAGTAGTTTCAGTTGGAAAAGACCTTTAAGATCAAGTCCAACTGAGCTGTCCTGCTATCTACAACAAATTCAAAGGCCAAGATAGGAAAGGAGGGAAATCTACACTGGCAAAAACTGATCTAGTCTGTAAAACAGTGCTGTTCGTGGTCAATCCTCAAAGTAGTCACAGCATTTCATGAGTAAACAGCAAGACATTTGAGAACTTCATAAATGACAGAATTCTGATCCGTTAACATTTATGAAATAAGAGAGAAGGCAGCACTGCACATTTGTACAACAGAAATAGATGGAAGCAGTCTGATACAAACAGTATACATACAGTCTGCTACTTGTCATGTATATAATGATGGAAAGTTGGAATAATTACAAATTTTTTTTTCCAATTACTTGAGAATGACCAACTGCAAATGTGAACTGAGAATGAAATGCTTGCAGACAATTCATTTCTAAATAATTTTTTTGCAGATAGTAAGACTGGTAACTACAGCCTGTATTAGTTTCCAAAACTAAGACACTAAAAATATAAGAACTTCTATTTATCTGTGTTAGGGATGGTTTGAGATTAAAATGAAATTGACTGCTTACATTTGCTATATTTTAGTCTTTCCAAAACTCAAACATTATAAGGTGGCCATAGAAGATGGATGTAACAACGGAGTAAAGAGAAGACATCTGTTGGGAGTAGAAAAAAAACTGCCCTTTGAACTCATTGGTACTAACTCTTCCAGTATTTAGACTGAAAGGTGAGCAGAAACCAAAGGCAAGCCCATCTCTGGCTAATAACAATTTTTACAAGTGACAGAACTGAAGGTTCAGTCACTTCCAGAATATATTATGCCGCTTTTCCCATTTAAGAATAGGATGCTTTTCCCATATTCACTTTCAAAAGACTGAAGTACAGACCAAGTTTTAAAGACTATGTACCACTGACAACCAAATTATTTGCATAACCAAAAAGTATTATTTGGGGTCTCATTTGAGACACTTTAATTCTACAAAATATTCCCCTGCTTCCATGTGGTTTACAATACCGTGAAACTGCTGAAGGCAGTGCTACAAAGTATTTCCTTTCTAAGGGAAAAAGAAGGAAAATGTACTTCTTAGTGGAATTATGTTTTGAAACTTCCTCCCCCAGCAGTACAAGTGGTCCTGCAGATGCAAGAATAGACTTTTCAGATACTGTGTAACATCTGCAACAGAAAGGAAGCTGCTGAACAGGTCAGGAAAGGTTGAAAACTTAGGCTAGAAAAAACAGGGTCTTTTTTCTAACAAATAACTGATATGTAGATTACTATCTACTTTACACAAACATTTAGCTAACTCATACCATTTTGAAACTTGACTTAACTTACAATTAAGGTCTGTGTATTTGCCCTCCAGAGCTTGCACATATGCTTCATACTGTTTCCACCTATCAAAGAGACAAAGAGAACAAATAGTTTTCTGAAGCTCAGTATATTAATCAAGGCATCTCATTACTAAACTTTCAGAACACAAATTCATCACCATCAGAAAATGTCAAGGGGAAACTGTACAACTGCATAAAAGGCAACTTCAGTTTCAATAAAGAGGCTTTGAATCCTAGAAATAGTTACATCCACTTTGTATGTCACAAGGATAAAAAGATAGCTGTGAATTACAATACTTAAGAATTGACATTCTAAAACTTACTGTGTTCAAACACTTATTAGTTACTTGTGTAAATTCACTAAAATACATCTCATTCTCAAAGCAGAGAAAGTTAAACAGAATTCCCTAACAGAAACTATAATACAAAGACAACGTTATTACCAAGTGAACAAGACAAGCAGAAATGTATTATAATACACTAGAACTGGCAGTCTACGTTTAGTTACACCAGCTCATTCAAATCAAGATCATATACTCTGATTATATTCATCAACCAGAAGCTAAACAGTTTAATAACTCTTTGAAGGCATGTTAAGTGATTCACACAGTCAGAAAACCTCACATATAACAACAGCATTGCATCCAATACAAACCATCAAACCAATAGTAAATACAGTCTACAGTAAAGTTTAGCATGACATACCATACCAAAGTTCACAGGATGGTGTTTTGAGATTTTGTTTGTTTTTAAAGTAGTACTTTGTACTTAAGTGTCTTCCTCACAATAGTACATTTCCATGTCAAGAAAAATTCATCTAAGCATTTTCCAGCTAGCTCACTTTACTGGCTCTTCAGGAAAAAAGTTTTTACATTGTAAGGTTTAGTAAAAGAAACATTTAAAAAAATCAGTAGTGACAGAATTTTTCTCCTTCCTGCCCAAATTATGACACAATTAAAATATGAAGACTACTACTAGCACACGTTCAACCATGGGAAGAAAGCATTCCCCTCTGGTAAACAACTTTGCTTTACTTGAATACTGTATCTCCTTTTCAGAAGGTTTCATCTACACCTAGTATCTGCGTTAATTTAAACCTTTTTTAATAACATAGCTAAAAATCAACTCTCATGGTGATATAAAAACAAGCTTTTGGCTAAAAGATTTAAGAATTTGCACGTACTTTCAACAACTTCTTTTAAAAAAGAGCTTGTGGGAACTTACAGCCTGACTTCAAGACTGAAGTCTTTCTTACAAGATTCAAGAGTTCTCACACACACAACCTTAAGAGATGCATTGGTTTAAGCAAACATGAGAATTGCCTTGACCACCCTGTCCCATACTGCCCTTTCTGGTATGTTTGTAAGGGACTCAGGCAGCTCAGTGGTCAACTGCAGTCGAGAAAAAGACGTTAAAAGCTAGCTTTTTTACTCACCAATCAGCTTCATTTCTACTCAGTATTTACTTTGTAATTTGTTTAGAAGTTTGTCAGTAATCTGATGGCTAAACATTGACAATTTGAAGTTTCACTACAATGCTGCTTGTAAAGGCATTAAAGAACAAGACAGAGCCATGCACAGAACTAGGAAGACAGCCTCAAGTTCAATTTGCATAGAAAAGGCTCCTTACTGCCTCACAAGAACTGGAAAGCAATTGAGCAGCATTACATAGGTTATCAATTCCCTTCATTCTCTAAAAATATTAAGCAGACTAAGATTACATGGCTTCAAAATACCCCTATAAATACCACTACTACTCTTTGAGCACCCTTTTTTTTATACTGAGCTCTGGGGTTCACTTTTTCCAAGAAAAATAATAAGCACTTAGCAGGTGCCATAGTGACTGGCTGTAAGCATGTTGAGTAAAATCTGTAAAAGCACCGTATTTCCTTGAACTGCTTCTGTAAATCTGGATGCCTCAGTGTTTTCAAGACCAAACATAAGGCTGAATGATCAGGGCAACACTGATTAGATTTGCAGCTATGACCCAGGGAGTACATTGTTATCACATCCCTGGCTCTTCTTTCCTCACAGAACTCTTACACAGTCAAGGTAAGTAGCTAATGCATTACAGAGAAGAGGAAAAACAGATATGAGTCCACAGCAACAAGACAAGCAGCAATTACCCAAAGGCCAGACTGAAAGGTTTACTGTTGATCCCGCTCATGTTTAGCCAAAAGAAGTTAAATGAGCAAATCTAAATTATGTACTTCATACAAAAAGAAACCAGTGAAACTGGGAGTCACAGCACAAGAACTGACAAAAAAGTATTAGTATTGTCTACATACATATTTTATCAGTGCAGCTGTACTGGTAAAATGTATCATAGTACCTAAAAACGTGAAAGGTGATGGCAGATGCCTGTACCTCAAAAAGCATTTACCTCACTAAAGCATGGACAAAAACTGCATTCCAAATCTCAAAACAATCCGGTCAGTAATGGTCAAACAGTATTTTCTACGTCTGAAAGCAGTAGAGATGCCTTTGATTAAAACAGTGTGCACATCAGTGTCATGTTTTATTCCAACCTACAAAGCCAGCAGTTAGCACGATGATTGCTAGTTATACATAAAATCACAGTTAAAAGGGTATTTACTATAAATCTGTTAGACACATGCTCCATTCAAACAAACAACAAAAAACCCCCACACCACAAATTGGTGTTTGCTTAATGCAAACAAATAGAATGGACATGACCAAAATGGCATTTAAGTTTCTGCACTAGGGTGTAAGACTTATTGTCCTTAAAAACATCAAGCAGCCTTTTCAAGAACCCAATTGTCATTAGCAAATCCACTTCTGTTTCCTCAAGAACACAGCTACGCTGCTGGTATTTTACCACCTTGGCATTCTCACTTTGTATTGACATTTGTATTGGCATTCTCACATTCTCACTTGAATATATGCCAGAGATGTATCTTTTCTGTATTATCAACTAATCACTGCAAGTTACAGGAACTGGTTATGACCAGAAGACTTTGTTATCAACCAGAAATTAAGTGGCAGAGAATCTATGCTTTGGTACCTTGAAAAGAATTTTATAGCAAGGGCATAGCGTTACAGATTTAGGAGTTTACCATTCCTGAGGGTAATCTTGAGTATAGAAACTTCTATAAAAGGGATCAGAATGCCTAAACCACTTAACATCAGAAGGTTTTCCTGCTGTTTAAATATATTATCCTTTACTACCCAAAAGACTAGATACAAAGAAGTTGGAAACTAATTTTAAACATACGAAGCCAGATAACTGATTCTTTTGGAAAGAACTCTCACTCTAGAAGGAGCTGGCAGAATAGTTTAGTTGATCATATACATTAAATGTTGCATTTGCATCCTTGCGTTTCTGAAGAGTTTAGTCTTTGCTCTATGAAACAACGTTTAACTTGAGAGATGTTAGTAATGCCAGTAACTTAGCATACAAAAAAAAAAATTTAAAAAAAATTGAGAGCTACAGTTGACCAAAATGTACATCATTGACTCCAACAGGTAAACAGAGGATCCACAGATGCCTGGTACAGTTAGCTCCTTGTTTATAAATCAGGAAATTCAGATATAGAGGGGCAAGTCACTTGGGTCAGTCTCTTTTAGCAGGTGGATGCCTATTATTTTTTCCACAGTGACAGTAAGTTTTCCAAAAGGTGAAAAAGATGGCTAGACTCCGCGTTATGCATGTTCTAGGCAATAAAAGCTTCATTTCAACATTTTACTATTAATATCTGAATGTGCTGAGAAAGCAAGTGTGTAAGCTAAGAAAACCTAAAATTTCCTGTAGAGTAAGGAGTTAACATTTTTCTACTGTTTAAAAATAATTTGCTACCTAGCAAGCAATGCAAACCTTATCTTCTGAAGTTACAAATTAAGAAAAAGTTCCTACTCATGCATTACAAAATTTTGTTCATTGGAAAAGGCATTTCCCCTCAAACTATTATATAAAAATATTCAGGACAAGGCAAGAACTTTACAAAAGAAACAATGAAGAGCTTTTCAGAACAAAGATGCTAAAAACAATAGAAGAGTTAGGTCACATCTTCCATTAAAAGTTCACCTGCTTTTTACTTTACCTTAGGATGAGCTCATCTCTAGGTAAAACCTTAAAATCTGCTTCGCTAAGGCGAACCTATGGAGAGAAAGGAAAAGCACAACTTATCAATGTGTCATGATTACCTATGGGGGGGGTAAAGCCACAAGTATTTTTAAACATACCTTCTTTGGGAGAGGTTCTTCATTCGTCATTGTGAACTCTGAAGGAGGAGGTAAAAAAAACAAAACAAAATTTTATTTAATGCAGTTACATGAAACAATTAAGTCAGAAACTAGTATTTCTACCTCTTTTTTTTTTTAAACTACTGAAGTATTTGTTCCACACAATGCAGAGCGAGAGTATGAAGCAACACTAATTAGGTTACAGCAGCAAACTTGTAAAGTCAACAGATGCATTTTTTTGTAGAAATTAACTAAAACACTACCCAAAACTACCCAACTTTGTCCATATGTGTAGATCAAACTGACATTTAGCATGTGCCCTATTAAACATTGTATTTTATAAGGCAGAGGTTAATCAAGGTCTGAGGAAAGTAACTGACACTACTACTTCAGTGTGTCTTGGGGAAAAATTGTGAATTTTACCACTAATGCTTGGGTTATGTCAAAACTCCATGTTCCTCCAAGTATTTATTCTATTACTTTTATGATTCTGATAAACAAGTATTCAACAACTGATTTTAAACCTGCATGATTATTTAAGAAAAGTAAGATTTCCAATAGGTACACTAAATTCAATTCCTCTTGTGTGTATGCAGCATAATAGGATTGCATTGTGCTAGGTTAAATATTCATGCTTCCTTGAGTTTCAGAACATGCGTCCTTACTTCAAAAGGATAATACACACTATTTTCTACAACGATTGTTATTTTCAGTTGTAGTACTTTTGATATTATAAGCATACAAGTAAAATGAATGCAACATTTGCTAGCAGCATGTGTCTTTGAAATATGCTTTTCAACAGAAAAGTTGCTTATAAAACTCAAAAAGTTTGTAAAGATGCAGTAATGCACATATAACAATATATATGAACTCCTTGGTTGTGAACACTCAACTTCACAAAACCAACACTCTTAAAAAATATTTTCTCAATAAATAATTTTACAGACCAGGTATTTTCCCAAAGATACTAAATGAACTAAGTTAACTCTTCCAAATCCTAAGATAAAAATCATAAAACTGTTTGTCAATAAGAGAAACAATTACTTGCCAAATGAGGTAAAGTCTCCTCCATCTACACTATTCACAAATACACAGCACTCTACAGAACAGGCCCCTAGTTTAAATAAACAAATAAAACTCAACAGAACAAAACACACCACACACACCCCCCAACCTGCCACATGCAAAAAACCCTGCATCAAGTTTATGGATGAAACCATAAAATAAAATCCGACATTAGAACCCATGGAAAGGCTTCAAAAAACATGCAATAGAAGCATCTCACTGATGAGTGGCAGCTTCCTGCTGGTCGTCTTAGCAACACAGGCACTTAAGCGCTTCCCTAGGCTAAAAAGTACCCTCCACAACGTTTCATCTCACAGACACATTACTAAGTATTTTGCTTTAACTTCTGGATGCAGCTCCCCATTTCAGGTTTTTACTAAAAACGTACCTTAAATATTTTCAAGCATAAGAGGGTATTGATAGAAAGCTCTGATGCACAACTCAGTAGCCCAAAGTACCACAAAACAACCTGAGATAAACACAGGGGAATGCTCACGATCCCTGGATTTAGGTTGCCTACCCTTCCTTCTAAAATTTTCCCAAAGATTTTTAGAATTCCTTCACTCCTTAAGTGCTTGGAAGCAGTCTGTAAGATCTCAACAAGTTTTAAGTTCTTGACAGAGATAAATAAGCTTTTCAGGTATCCCACAAAGCTACAGCTGACACCAATTAAAATGTGCACAGATGATACCAAGACAGAATTTATGTTCTTCAGAAAAGTACCAGAAGCATACAAATACCAAAAGCCACAAGTTTCCCCAGAGACTTGGCCAGCCGGCTGCAAAGCAGCATACAATAAAAGGCTGATGCTCCATGTAAGTGTATTCTACCTTGTATCTCCATATATTACGCAAAGTTCCAGCACTGAATTCTCTGCAGCAGCACCAGACCCGGCTATCGTAACCTCGAGGGCCTGTACGCCACCATTTACAAAGACATTTCTTGCTTTCAGCCAAGAGCACGAAAGTGATGACTGAAGTTACAGGCCACTGCATTACAGAAGTTATTACCTTACTGCCACCTATTATCAATTGTAGTGATAGAAGTGTACACCAAAAAAACCAATAATGCACCCCATAAAAGCAAAAAAATATTTTACAGGTTATTTTGGAGAAGCTAGGAATCTACAGATAAACACCAGTGCTCGCTCCCTCTATGTGTCAATTTCACCTCACTACTCCCATGCAACAGCTTTTTTGGCACCTACTGTAACCTACCAAAAGCTTAGAAATTTGTTACTGCTATGTATTACTACTGTTGTGCTCAGCATTTTTCAGAAACGTTAGGAGCATTAGGTCGACAACATCAATTGTCACAGTGATTTGCCTTAGCTTACTGTTCATTAAGAAACTAACTTTTATATTACAAACAGTAACATTACAATGGAAAGATCACTCTTAATACACTAGCTTTTCAAGTAGTTTACAGCAAAAGGTCCTTCTCGTTACCTGGCTCTCCTCTAAAAAGGAGATGATCTACAAAAATCAGAAATGTTTTGCAAGAGCATGATGAAGTGCTACTTTCTACAATAAGAAGAATCAACAAAAACAATATTCCTATATAACTTATTAAAACTAACACAACTATATTTTGTGATTTATATGACAAACAGCTTAACTGTACTACCATAACTAAGCACTTCCATGATTTTGGGGAAGCAATGTCTGCTACGCACCACTCCTGCATATCAAACTATACTGCATGCTTAACATTGTCACGGGCAACTAAAGAATTTTTACATAATTTCATTATGTTTTAGGCTTTTATGGCATTTTAAATATGGAAAGCAGTGAAATGGGGCAGCAACACTTTAGTTTGGGAACTCCAGTATACCTTTTACTATAATGCTTAAAAACATAGGATGTAAGAATTTAAAAAAAAAAAAAACAACACACACCAACCACCAATATCAGGTATGCTGCTTTACTAGTTATACATGAAGTAACTGCCAGATTTTTTAACGATATGAAAAATACCTCCGTGAAGAACAGCCCCTCCTAAGTTCCGGGCTTACAAAATATGGAGGGGTGAAAAAAAAACAAACAAACAAACTCCAACAAAACCAAAACCACCACACAAGGAAAAAAAAAAAAAATCGAACTTCTTGAAGATAACACTGAGCAGACTTCACACTCGCCTCAGAAGCCGCCGCAGCCTGAAGCTGGGCCTTGTTCTGCCACCCTCCTACAAGTAGCGAAACCCCACCGTCCGGGCCAAGCGCAGCTGCAGGCCGCTGGCCGGTCGGCTCACCGCAGGTGTTTGACAGGCCCAGCTACCGCTGCCACCGCCCCCCCACACCCCCTCGCCGAGCTCAGGCACTGCTTGCCTCGCCACCCTCGCTCATCTTCAACAGGGGCTGACATGTGCCTCCCGCGCCCGAGGGCGGGTGGCGGCGGCCGTACCCCGGCGTGGCGTCTGCTGAAGGCTAGGGGAGGTGGATCCCAACCGAGCTGCCAGGCCGGGCTCCGGGCCTCGCACAAAATGGCTCTAAGTGCTTCCGCTCCTCCCCCAGCTTGAGGTAAGAGATAAAACCGCTGCCGGGGTTTGGAGCCCTGGCACCGCGAGGTGCCCAGTCTGTCCCGCGGGCCCAGCTACCTCTGGCTGAGGGAAGGCAGCAGTGCCAAGAGCGGGGGGGGTTGGGGGGGGGGGGGAATCGGCTACAGGGAGGAGCGCTCGCGCGGCCACTCACCTCCCGCCCGCGATGCGGAGGCCTCACTCTCCCAGCACACCAGTTGCCTGGGCCGCGCCTGTCACATCGAGGGCGAAACGCCGCCACTGCTCGTGCCTGCCACCACCTCTGCTCCCGCTACCAGCTCCACAAGGATCGGCGCTCCGAACCTGGGGTCGCCGCCGTCTCCCCCCGACCCGGGCTCCTTCGCGCGCGCCGCTCCCGCCCGCTCTTTATTTGCGGATTTTCTGCGCTACAAAATGGCGCCCAAGGAGGAAATGAGCGCCCGGCTGCCCCGCCCACGAGCCGCCCCCCACGTTAGAGGCGGGGGGGGGGTTGCGTGCGCAGCCAGTGCGGGGCGGCAGGAGCCGCCGCAGTAGTGTGACAGGGCATAGGTGCTCAGCGGTGCGAGGCTCGACCGCAGCGTTGCCCCCTTTTGTGGAGCTATCTCTGAGGAAGCTTGTTACCCGCCCTGCCGGCAGGCGGTGTCGGGATGCCTCTGCGAGGGTTTCCTTGGGGTATTTGAACGTTATTTAAAGTTCGTCAGTTAAAGAGGCGGGAGGGAGGAGGCACCAGGCAGGAGCGCACGGCGGGGCGCGGGGCTCCGGCGAGAGGAGGGGGAAGAACACGGGCGCTGCGCCTGCGCCTTCCAGCGTTGGGGGTGGAGGGGTTGGGGTGTCAGCTGCTGCGCGAGCTGTAGGGAGCGCAGCCATCTCTGTGTGTGCAGCGCCTCCGCGTTGCGTATGAAAGCGGCTGGCGGGCAGGGGCGTCGGGAGCAGCGGGAGCTTAATGGGAAAGCTGCTTGGCGCCTTCTTGGAAGGCTTACGGGAAAGGTGGCATCTCCGGAAAGGAAAACCGTGCGTAGCAGTTACTAACGTGCAGAATGGGCGCCGGCCATGGCGGTGGCTCATTCTTCCAAGCGAGGAATTAACGTTTTCACACGGGTAACTCGGGTCAGTCAGTGTCATCAGAGAAACGGAACTTAATGCTAGCTCTTTCTAAAGAAATCAAACTTCAGTTTCAGCACTTGGGAATAATAAAGCATACTGTTTGTCCTTAACTGCAGTCTAGTACCGAGCTGATACTTTACCATCAAATGTATCTCTCTTATTATCCACAGTTTCCGAAGCAATGCTACTAGAACAAGTAAATGCCTTCCCCTCTTGCCAGCAAAGTTCTAAAGCTTCTGTACACTAAATTAGTCTGTGTATTGAGTTGCACAGGTGTAACTGGTTGTCACTCACTCCATCACTGGTGACGATGTGCTCAGAATTTCAAATGACTCTTCCTGATACCAGAATATATTCCCCACAGAACAGATTCCAATGCGCATGTCCCTACAGCCATTTCTATACGAATACACACGGTTTTTTCAGTGAGAACTTAAAGCATTTTGAAACCCAAGCTACAGAGCAAATTATTTGACAGGGTTACCTAAAAAAAAGGCTAAGGATCGTGTGATGAGTGACCACGAGAACAGAGGCTTGAATTAATTATTTTGTAGTCTTATCTCATTTTAAAACTGAAAAATAAGCTGTCATTACTGTTCAGGGTTTCCTGCTTCTGCTTTCCTCTGCAAATACCTTGCAGGTATTTGTTTTAAGCATTCCAAGATGCTAATTAACAGATGAAGCCATCGCAGCATATGGCAGCATGGAAGAGGTGCTGAAATATCAGAGTGGTCCTTAATATGAAAGTGAATGTAGCAAATTGACTTGATTTTTCCATGCACACGTGTGAACATTACAATACTAAAAATGCATGGAAGCCAAGTGGGAAATTGAAACTTTTTTCATATATAAATTACCTAACAGTTTCTGTATACCGGTGGTGATTTAAACACAAGATCTCACAATACTTGTCTGGAATTTGGCTATTTTTTCCTATGCTCAGAAACCAGGCCTCTCTTACATCTATTTAAAAGTACAGATAAAGGTGTAGGGCCATAACCTTCTACCAATGCTTCTTCTTTGTGTTTGTGAGCACAAAAAACCCCCATTTTTTAATCTTTTATACCTTGTCAGCACCTTCAAATTTATCTTTAAAAGTATAGATTACATTTGTGGGAAACATACTAGCTGAGCAAGAGGCAGGTAGCCAGAGACATCTAGAGAAGTGGAATCGGTGCACAGAGCTTTATATGCTACCGGCATTCCTTCTGTCCCTTCAAAGTAGTTGGTATTATCTGGTGACACTTAAAATTTTTGTTTGAGAAAGAAGAAGAGCAATAAGAATAAACCTAGAACATTTTTGTGCTACTTCAGTAAATGTGTCAACACTTGCATTGTGTTGTGTTTGCAGCATAACTGGAGTGAATTTGCATTTCTAATAATAGCGGGTAGCATAACCCCCAGCAGCACTGTTTGTCCTCAAAAGACAACATGTAGTAGAATGTCCAAGCATCAACAAAAAAGCAAAAATCTATCTGCATTTATTTATAATGATAAAATAGGAATCAGATTATGAATGTGTGGGCATGACAGCTTGCACACAAGAAATCAATATGCTTAAGGCAAATTAACTACTGCACTTTCATTAAGTATATTGTGTTTGTATCTCTCCTGTTGTTTAAGCAGTCATCTGTTTGTATGGTATAATCATTACATACTTCTGACTTTGATGGAAAAGTTGATTAAAAAGAGAAGTATGTCCCAAATAGACCATTATTTCGCATTACAGTGAGACCCCTGCACTTGCACACCACTACCCATCCTCCTAGTGGCACTTTCACACCCAGAGATTGCTCAGGGGATAATGAAAAGGGTTGTCATTTTTGTTTTAAGTCTGCTCATAAAACTGTCTCATCCAGCTATAGGTTCCTTGAATGACAATGTGTTGTTCATTAATTTAATTATCCATTGACTGGAAGGCTCGTTACTGTTTTTACCTGCTCAGTTCTGGGTTTCAGGAAGTAAAGAAAGGCTAGTCAGCTCATGCAAAGATTGTCCTTAACTTGTAAGGACATGAGATAGAGGAAGGCAAAACCATGGTACATCTGCTGCTGGAGCACTAGAAAAATGCTGCTGTAGTTTACAGGTGTGGGGGAGAGATAAAATGTATGCACTGTGAAAAAAATGATACAGAGAGGTCCTTCAGGTAACTACTAGGGCCTCAAAAAGCCCAAATTTGATATCCATGAATTCTTCCTCTCTTACAGAAGCTTCCTGAATGCTAGGCTGAAATCTTACTGCTTTATATTTCCTGATAAGAGTGTTTTAAGGGTCTTAGTGGCATTATGACATATTTTTCTTCCATTTGTAAAGCAAGATGTAATTACACTTCTTCAGAAAGTTCGTACAAGTACTTCTCTTTTACTTACCAGTAATTTTTTGCATATATATAAGACTCCATGAAAGCGCATGAGATCAGCAGTATGATAATGTACAGCTCCACAGAGCCAATTTGATTTACAGCTTTTCTCCAGGATGGCAGCACTTGTGATGCTACTGTGCACCTGTGAATCAGCAGACACAACATAGTGGTTGAAAATTTTGTTCCTGTTAGGGGCTGAGTGTACCAGTGAGTGAACTCCAGAGCCTCTCCTGAAGAAATCCCCTGACTTGCTATTAGTCAATATAAAAATACAGCAAAATGGTGACTTGAGTTACATTCATGTTTGGGATGCTTGATAAATGCTGCAGGGTTGCACTTGAAATACAGATGTGGCTATAGTCGCTAAGGATATAAAACCAGGTACTTGTTATACCTTTTAAGTCATAGAAAAGTGATGGTGATTTTAATAAAGCAAAGATTTTTCTGTCTTGGGAGAAGACAGCATTTTTTATCAAACACTGATTAGATTACATGCATTCTCTGACAAAAATAGATTCAAGGTAAACACAGATTCCTCTTAACTCAGCCAAAACAATTTTTTGCCTATAAGGACCTTGATTTTCAAGGACCTGGTCTTCACTTCAAGGGCCAGGAATTTTATAAAACTTAAATCTCATCCTCACTGGGAAAACAGCTTGTTGAGACATAACTTATATGCTGAAGCTACCCATAGACAACTGGGTGTCAAGTCCATTAATAAGTTGTCTTTCTAGACATGAGAAAGAGACATAGAGTACTAAAGGTGCTTAACATGCCTGCATGCCCTGTATAACCTGACACAATGTAATGGCACATGTAGAAAAGAAAAAGCTTTCTCAAATCCTTCCCTAGTGGAAAAGCCTCTGGTTTTCATGAAATGATGGTTGTTGTTGATCCTACTTCTTTTGGTCACTGATTTTTTTTTTCTTTTTAAGGAGACAAAAAGGTGGTGACTTTGTTTTTCCTTTGTTAGACCACACAAAGAACAAATCCTATTCCCTAACAGTAATAAAAGTATTTTCAAAGACAAAGCACAGAAAACATGCATCAAAAGGGTGAACACGTCTCAAAGTCTTTCACGTAAGAAGTATGGACACCAAAAGTATCAATGATTGTGAGGTGTCATATAATTACTGTGGCAAGGTTTGACTCTGATTTTAGAAGATGCCAGTTTTAACACACATTGAGATGAGCCACAGCTTGTTCCCTGAGGAATCCCACATGCATTTTTTTTTTAAGAATCGCAATAAAGGAGATATTAGTACCATTATTTGTGTATGAGATTTCAAAGGTTAGAGGATTTCCTATCACAGGAAAGTTGTAACATTAAGTATTTTGGAAAATTACAGAAAGATCTCATATCAAGATTTATTAAAGTAATTGTTCTTTGGTTTTTTTGTTTCCTATGAAAGGTAGAGCTTAGTTTTTATCAAAGTTACATGTCCAACAAAAGTATTTTTGTAAATCTTCACCAACCAAGTGTCAGATTAATGCTAAAAATCAAGGGTTTCATATTTTGGTAACAACACTGACCTCTGGTTACATTTAGAAAACTTTTTTTTTAGCAGAAGAGTGAATTGGTGCACACTGCGGTACTCTAAATTTTAGCCTATTTCTAATAAAACTGAATCATCAGTACCAAATGAAAAAGCCAAAATCTTTGCGCTTTGAGTACTTCACATAAGGCCCAAGTCCATCCTGTTCTTAAAAAGGTGATAAATAAACTTTGCGCAACATAGCCTTACGTACTGATAGCAAGTCAGCTCTGTTCTGAGTTGATGTCCTTTTTACTGACTGACTTTATTTCCCAGAGCTTAGATTTCCAAGAAATGGTAACATATACCAGCACAGGGCAGTAGTTTCATTATTATTATTATTATACTGCTTGTTAACTACACTGAATTTAGAAGCATAGCTGCTAAGTCACATTTAAGAGGTTCTTTTCTACATTTGAGTTACATAAATTTGGCCTGTACCATATATTTCATAATTATTTGCCCTTGTGCAATTATTACGTTATTTTGTTCCTTTACATGTCCCTTTTATCTATCCTGGATCTCAATCCTGGACACTATCCAAGTAGAGTTAAATAGTATACTACAAGCCTGATAAACATAGCAAGATAAAACTCATTCATCTCTGTTGAAGGTTGCCCAGCATCGCGGCCTGGTCCATCACTCATGTTGAGTTGCAAAATGGTTCTGCTGGTGGGGGAGGGGCTGTAAGCAAAGGTGCAGCAGGTCAGCTCCCTGAGATGAGCTTGCCTGAAGTTCCTGCTTCACATTCAAACTCTCCATCTGTCTGTTAGTGGATTAAAGGTGGAGGATGGGGACAGAAGGGGCTGAAGCCTCACTTTATGCTCTATTCACTATTTATGGTGATAGCTGTAAAGTTTTAAATACAAGGGAATCCTGTCAGGCTTACAGTATCACAGTATCACCAAGGTTGGAAGAGACCTCAAAGATCATTGAATCCAACCTGACTTCAGGTATATTGCAATTTTTGGACTTTGCACACCTGCTGACAGAGTTAATCTGAGCTCATCTTACCTATTGATTTTGTATTTACATTGATGACTTTTAAGTACTGATCAGTCTAATATTACGTTAAGAATTATGTATTGGTATGTGATCTGAAAAATTAGATTACTTGGTGCTGCCCTCATACGTCTATTACCCATTCTCTGCTGAATTTTGAAATGATGCAGGGCCTACATTCAGTCATATAGGGTTATTTTGGAACTATACAATATTTTTCTAAACCAATCACTCTATTGCTCAAAAGCATATATTCTTGAGTTTTGCACTGGTTAGGCCGCACCTGGAGTACTGTGTCCAGTTCTGGGCCCCTCAGTTTAGGAAGGTTGTTGACTTGCTGGAACGAGTCCAGAGAAGAGCAACAATGTTGGTGAGGGGTTTGGAACATAAGCCCTACGAGGAGAGGCTGAGGGAGCTGGGGTTGCTTAGCCTGGAGAAGAGGAGACTCAGGGGTGACCTTCCAACCTGGTTTATTCTATGTATGTTCTATGTATGTTCTATGTATGATGAGCCTTTTGAGAAGACGTCACACTGTATTTTCCATCCAGATTTAACTGGGGGCGGGGGTGTGTGTGTTTAGTGCTGTCAGCTGCCCCAAGTGCTCAGCATCACTAAACAAAAGCTGTAGCACATGTGTGTTGCAAATTAGCACATCCTTAGGATGTACTGGTAGATCATTCTACCTGAGCAGTTGCTGCCCACAGGATTTTCCAAAGATTTCCTTTCCTGAAGATATGTAAAGGCATTCTTTGCTTGCCAAAGGATGGAAACCTAAACATAACTGGGGAAATCTTATGGTTCCCTCCTTTGGCCTTCAGTCAGACCAAATAGCTGAAAGGAGAACACCTGTTTTGAGTGTTGGAACTACTCTGACCAGCATGGTTTATTAGAGCTGTTGGTGAAATCTAGGCTAACAGTATTGCTTTTTACATCGTAAAGCAAGAATAGTGACTGGTAAGAGCAAGGGGAATCCAACTCAGGTACTGTATTGCTCCTTCTGCTCAGTGTTTCCATGCAGAGGGTTCAGATGTATGTTATGCATGCACATTTCATACCACAAAGTTCAGATTAGACAATGGAGAATGTGATCACAGTTGTATTGGTGCATCCACTGTTATATATGTTAGTGTTTGTCCTCACAAACTAGGTGTTTTTCTAAGATTTAGTTTGTTCTCCTCACTCTCCCAGTCCTACACAATTTTACTACCTGGATGAAAAAAATATGTATCTCTCAACTTTGTTGATACTCTAGCTAAGGTAGGAGTGACAGCACATTTTCTAACCATCTTCTTGTCCTTCAGTTGCAACTTCATTGAAGTGCTTTGCCTGGCACATCCATTAGACTAAGTATCTGCTTTGCAAATGTGTTAGCACAGGACTTAGCACAGGAAGAACTAAGGACTGAAAATGTAATCTAGGCTGTGACACACATGAGTGATTTCAGTTGTTTCTTCCTTTCTTTCTTCCTTTTCTTTCTTTCTTTCTTTCTTTCTTCCTTTTCTTTCTTTCTTTCTTTCTTTCTTTCTTTCTTTCTTTCTTTCTTTCTTTCTTTCTTTCTTTCTTTCTTTCTTTCTTTCTTTCTTTCTTTCTTTCTTTTTCTTTCTTTCTTTCTTTTTCTTTCTTTCTTTCTTTCTCTTTCTTTCTTTTCTTCCTCCTTCCTTCCTTTCTTTCTTTCTTCTTCCTTCCTTCCTTCCTTCCTTCCTTCCTTCCTTCCTTCCTTCCTTCCTTCCTTCCTTCCTTCCTTCCTTCCTTCCTTCCTTCCTTCCTTCCTTCCTTCCTCCCTCCCTCCCTTCCTCCCTTCCTCCCTTCCTCCCTTCCTCCCTTCCTCCCTTCCTCCCTTCCTTCCTTCCTTCCTTCCTTCCTTCCTTCCTTCCTTCCTTTTCCTCACTTTATTCTGTCTACTTTGAGGGAAGATGAGGTAGTAATTTCAGGTGGTGAATGAAGGAAAGCCAGCAAAACTGAAAGAAGTTACATAATGAGTGATGAAAACATAAATGTGGCATGATCTTGTGTGATCTAGTATCCCACAATCAGAAGTAGATGGGATCATATAATCACAAATGTTTCACCAATGGCAAAAGTTATCATCTACACCAAAAAAGCCACCTGCCCTGGCTGGTGGCCAGCTCCACACCCACCCTCCACCCCTGTCTGGCACCTCCAGAAGCTGTGGCAGCAAAAATAAAAGCGTGGCAGGTCCCCCAAAATCTATGAGTCCTATCTAGAGTGTTCAAAAACCAGACAACACTTGGACAATGACTGTAGATTACAGAGAACTGAATAATGTTATGTATACACTTACCCTTGCAGTGACTGTACCAGGTATGGTTACTCTTGTAGAAAAAAATCAGCAAAAATTTACAACTCTGGAAGATGGTGATGGATAACACTTTCATTTCAATAGCCTTTACATATTTATAGAGCATGCACACATAACTGTGCTGTTTGTATACAGTTACATTTATGGGCATTACACAGGCCATGGGGAAAGATAAAATGCTACCTATGGGCCTTAAATACCTGACAGCTTGATTACATAGGCCCACTGCCCCTGTCAAGGGGGTGGCAATATGTGTTTACTTCTGTGGATATAGTGTCTGGGTTGGGGTTTTTTGCTAAACTCACCAGATATAGTGTCTTGGTTTTAACTGGGATAGAGCTAGTTTTCCTTTCTTAATAACTAGTTAAGTGCTGTGTTTTGGATTCACTATGAGACAAATGCCGATAATTCCATTTGTGGCTGATGAATCAAGGACTTTCCAGCTTCTCATGTTTTGCTAGTGTGCAGGTTCACAAGAAGCCGGGAGGGAACACAGGCAGGACAGCTGATTCAAGCCAGCCGTAACATAGAATGTCATGTTCAGTATATGAACTGGGAGGAGTTGGCTGGGGGAGGGGTGGATCACCGCTCGAGCATCAATCTGTGGGCAGTGAGCAATTGCATGGTGCATCACTTGTCTTTTCTTGGTTTTTTTAATGTCCCTTTTTGTTACATTCCTTTTAATTACAATTACTATTATAACCTCTTCTTATTATTATTGTTATATTTTAGTTTTGTTTAGTTATTAAACTGTTCTTACCTCAACCCACAAGCTGACACCCACTACTCCACTAAGAGGATGAGAGGAGTGGTAAGTGGCTGAGTGCTGTTCCATTGCTGTTTGGAGTTAAATAATAACATATGCTAATAAACATAACACAATCGAAGCATTAGAACAACTCATTCCCTCCAAAATACTAACTGCAGAGGAAACTGAATAATTTACACTGACAGATTCATGGTTTAATGGCCATGGTGGTCTTAGGTTGATGGTTTGACTTGACGATCTCAAAAGTCTTTCCCAACTGAAACAATTCTATGATTCTATGACTGCATTCTGGGACCATGGACCTATTAGCTTAGATGCGAAGATTCATATAATTATCTCTGAGAATGCCATATGGTTCTGTGCCCCAAATTCTCTTATTTTCCATTTTCCATTTCCTCTATTGATAACTTATATTTCTGTTATCCATGATGAATACCTGTGTCCTATTTGGAGGAGATAGCATTGGAACTGTGTTACTGATGTCATGAACTCAACGTTGAAGTTCAATCTGAAAAAGTACGAGCCACAGCTCTCCAATCTGTGTGGGCAATTACTCCACATCAGGTTATCAAACCCAAAGTGATATTAGCTGGAGGAGCTGAAGCAACTTCATATGTATTACTGGAAGGAGATGGCACTCCTGTTTTCCTCCTCCATCACAGGCTGGCTTGTGCTTAATAGTTGTATACTAAAAATACCACATCAAAAGCACATCCCCTGGATATGTTTCCCCAAGATCAAGATGGTTAACCTCTGATCTCTGTTAAGCTTAAATGTAGTAAACATTTTTTAGCAGAAGAGTAAATTAGTGAACACTGAGATGCTCTAAATTTTAGCCTATTTCTAATAAAGTTGAGGCACCAGTACCAAATGAAAAGGAAATTAAATTAAAAAAAAACCAAAAACAAAACTTTGCACTTTTAATTATTTCGGTTAAGGCAGAAGTCCATTTTGTTCCGTTCATAGAAAGGGACTCAATAAAATTTGTGCAACATAGCAAGTAAGCTCTCTGTTCAGAGTTGACATCCTGATTTTTACTGACTTAATTTCCTAGAGTTTAGATGAATCAACTAGCACAGAGAATATGTAACAACTCCAGGACATAATGTATCGAATGAAGCAATTTACTGTTGATGCCTGTCTGGCTGAGTGGTTTCTTTTCCTGACTGGATGAACAGGGCACCTGATTTGAAAACATTATTGTAGAGATATGTTTATTCCCTTTTTTGTATGTGTGTCTTGAATGCCTCTGTAAATTACATTGTCCTATATCCTGCAAGCCCAAGTGAACACCTCCAGATTTGCTAGCCCAAATGGAAGTGGTCTCTTGAGTGAGGGGATGAAATGTGGGAAAATAATAGGTTGGACTTGATGATATCAAAGGTCTTTTCCAACCTGGTTAATTATGTGCTTCTGTGATATACTTTTATCTGGAATAACAGAAGATTGGCAAGGAGGATTGTAAACATACTCAAGTGACTTGCAGCTGGGGTGTTGAAAAACACATACTAGTAATTTTTTGGTTTCTCTGTTTAACAAGTAGAACATAGAATCATACAATCATTTTGTTTGGAAAGATCATAAAATCAAACTTCAAGATCATCAAATCCAAACTTCAACCTGTCACTAACTCTAGTACTAAACTATGCCCGTAAGCATCTGTGTTTAAGTAAGGTAGGCCTGTGATAGACTCAGAGCCAGCCAACAGAACATGAGTGAGATACCTGCCCTGCTGTGGGAAAGACCAAAGCAGTGGAGAACTATGCCTGTGAAAAAGCAGCAGGCTCCAGATCTCGATCAGAAACTGAGCTCCGCGGTGCCTTCAGCCCTGCTTGGGCACCTCTGCTAGGGTGCTACTTCCAAGATCCCCTGGATGGGAATAAATTTATTCTTTTCATTTAATCCGTGGTTTTGCGGTTGTTCGTGCATCCTGCCTGTGTCAGCTCACACATTATGGTTTAAATGATTATTCATTTTTTCCCCTGCTCACATCGATCCTATGAAACGCCGCTATAAATTAAACACAATGTCCTTAATGCCACAATGTTATAATAGAGCATTTGATCTGCATGCTTAATTTTGTAAAAAAGTAAACTGAGTATTAGCGTGAGTTGGCAAAAGGCAGCGAACGTCCCCGACTGCATCAACGGGAAGGGGAGAGACATGACTGACACCTCTGGAGTGCGCGGCAGCGCCGGGCCTGGACGACGGAGGGTTGCGGCAGCGTATTCTCAGCGCCTCGAGAAGGGAGATGACGAGAGATGGCGAGAGACGGCCGTACGCTATAGTCCCAGAGCCGAGAGAGCAGGCCCCACCACCAGCCAACCTCCTGGCTCTCCCCAGGGGCGCGGCCACGAATCACCCGTGCGGAATCCCCACTCCCGCCCAATCTCCGCGCAGCGCCCGGCCCGCCCGGTAGCGGGCGAGGGGCGGGACTGGCAACCCACGAGGGAGGGCTGGGCGCCGAGTCCAGCTCCGCTTCCTCGCCCGACACAGCTGCTGCTCCCGTTCCCCGCTGCTGTTGCACGCCGCTCCGCCGCTTCTGCCGCCATGAGCACGGATCCTGTCGTCTTCGTTTCCGCCGCCAGGACGGCCATCGGTGAGAGCCTGGGCCGGGCGGCGGGTGTCGTCCCCCTCCCACCTTCTCTCTCCGTTATCCCCCCGCGCGGGGCCCGGTGCTGAGTGCTCTTCCTCTGTGTCCGCCCAGGTTCCTTCAACGGCGGCCTGTCCACGTTGCCGGCTCACGAGTTGGGGGCCGCCGTCATCCGGGAGGTGCTGCGGCGGGCCGGGCTGGCCCCCGAGGAGGTGACGGAGGTGATCCTGGGGCAGGTCCTCACCGCAGGTACGCGGGCGGCGGGGAACGGGGCGCGGCGGAGAGCCCTTCTCCCGCTGCTTTGTGGGCTCTTCCTCTCTACGGCCACATCTCTCTGTTGCCCTTGGCAACAGTTCTGGTTTCGCGTGTCGGTACCTTACTCTTTGCCGTTAAGGACGTGGTTCATTAACAGAGCACTTGAGTGACGTCTTGGCTACTTCTCCATACGCTCTGGATGACCAAACCCATTGCTGGGTTTTTAGAAAGGAGATGAGGGGGGATAGTTTGCTTTTAAAAAAAATTCCCGAAGTAGGTAACAATGTATACGTGAAGGTCAGCTACTTTTCTTTGTTACAGCATCCCTTCTCTTGCGTGGGTCATCTCCTTTCATAATTCAACGTAATAAGTGTAGATAACTTAGGTTTTAAGAGCAAGGCCAGCATTTCTGTTTATCTGCAAGATCGACCCGTGGCATCTGTGATGCCACTTGCTTGAAGACAAATAGTCTGATTTAATGAAAATGAACCTGAGAGCAAATTGTTTGCTTTGAATGGTCCCCAGCCTTTTCCAGGGTAATGTTTAATCAGCAGAGTCATAGGGCAGGTTTGTCTTTTAAAGATGGAGAAGGAAAATAAAGGAAACTTTTTTTTCCTTACTTAAAGCTGATCCATATTCCTGCATATATTAAGCTTGCTGAATGATATGTTCTTAGACCTTTTTTTTTGCATGCAAAGAGCTGGCTTTACTTTGGCCTGAGGAAATGGCAGATGAAGAATGTTTTCAGCACTCCTCTCCATCAGGGTCACAACAAAGAATGAAAGTTTTTTGGGCTGTCCTTGCATAACTGTGTCTTTGGTTTCCATAAGAACTTTTAGTGAAGGTCATCTGCTAGTGATGTACAGAAGATGTAAAAAAGAAACCCTTTGGTGAGTAGCAGTGTGAATGAACTGTCACCTTACAAATGTACAACAGGCTAGTGATAAATTGAAGTTGGTGTTTCATCTGACCTGCTGTCAAAGGCGGAGTGCAGGTACAAAACTATCAGTACCAAATCCCTGATCTTGCAGGTATTTTATTAATGAACAATACAAATGAGAGAGGTAACTGAGCTCCTGTTTACAGATTACCACTGGGAACTTCTGTATCAGGTGAAAATTGGAATGAGCTTTGCATTTTAATGAAATCAGGGTACCTGTTATGAAAAGTGACAGGGCTGACATTCATTGTTTTAAGAACAGACAAAGGAAAAATGATGCCTGTTCCTGCAGGTGCTGGCCAGAACCCTGTCCGGCAGGCGAGTGTTGCTGCAGGAATCCCTTACTCTGTGCCTGCTTGGAGCTGCCAGATGATCTGTGGGTCAGGCTTGAAAGCAGTATGCCTGGGTGCTCAGTCTATACTGACAGGAGACTCCAGCATAGTGGTTGCAGGAGGCATGGAAAGTATGAGCAAGGTAAAGCAAACAATGACAATGGCATTGTGCGGAGTTGCTGGGAGCAAACAGCATTAAGTTATGTTGAAACCCTGTATTTCTAGGCTAGTGCTCTAGAGGCATTTTGAAGGAGTATCTTTGGTTTCTGTAAGTTGTAATGAATTTACACAGAAAACAATTGACTTGGTCAGCTTTGTTGCAATTTTTGTTTGTTTGTTTGTGTTTTTAAACAAGACAAAACCACACCAAAGGACCTGATACTGTAGGTACTGAAAAGGTCCCATGCAAACACACACCACATTTAAAATTCCATTTTAATTTCCATCTAGCCCAGTCACGACAAATGACATTTTTTGTGTGTGTTGTAAGAAGCCCAGGGAAAGAATAACTGGAAATGTTATTGTCCACCAAGAAATTTGAGCTTGGAAAGAAAGCAAAGCACTTGTATTTCAAGGTGTCCGTCCCAAGGCTGTATTGAGGAATGTTGCTGGGCTGGTGCTGACACCTTAGAAGGGGGTAGCTCTTCTGCTGGGACTCTCTAGCTGCCTTTGCTGAGAATAATGTTGGTGTAGTGGGGGACCCATGGCTGTATGGCTCCAGGGATGATTGATTTGTTCTGTGAAGTGAAGCCACTTGCTCCTTGGTGATCTGCTGCTGGGGAAATTCACAGGCCAAACAGAGGAGGCAGGCTCTCTAGAGGGATACAGAACAGGCATCTGGGGAAATGCCGGGATTTGGGGTAGCTTCTTGCAGCTGCTGTGTTGTGCACTGAGATATAAAACATCTAACTCCTTTCAAAATACCTTCTTGCAGGCTCCTCATGTCATTCACATGCGAGCTGGAGTGAAAATGGGAGAGGCTTCCTTGCAGGACACTATAATACTTGATGGCCTTACAGATGCTTTTTATCAGTACCATATGGGTATAACAGGTAAGTGGTGACAATCTAAAAAATTAAATGGTTAATAGGAGAGGAGGAAAGATTGAACTGGCAGGAAATTTCAGAAATCTGTTTTCAAGTAAGGTGTTTTAAGCTGTCCTTAAGAAAGAAATGTCTGATAATGCTTTGTTTGTAAAGCTGGTTTGTTTTTTCTTCTTTTTTTCTTTCTGTCTGATCTAATCTCAGTGCATCTCTTTTGCATGAGAGTAATTTAATTTCATGAAAAATAAATAAAATAATCCTTGCATGTAACTGGAGCAATTGGCAGCACAGATTTACAGTGGGCAGGAATTACATGAAGTGTATTGTGGATACACATGTTTCTGCAACTTCAGGTTATTGCACCCTGCATGGGATAGTCAGCCAACTGCTTTTTCAAACTTTGCTGATGAAATGGAGCAATTTCAGAATGTTTCCTCCTCTGTGTTATCTGTAGAGATAAACTAGAAGAGCATTTATATTTAAGTTGATAGAACCTCTCAGAGTAGGTCCTACACAGAAATTTTCACCCTCCAAAGAAAGTAGAGAATCAGGAGCAAACAAAACAAGAAAATCAGAATAAAAACTGTTCAACAATCTGAGCAGCTTGCTATAGCAAATATTAATTACTGCCTTGTCACTTACAGTTGTACAATTTATGTTAGCATTTCCTCATGGCAATTTGCATTTTGTTCCTATTGCAGCTGAAAATGTGGCCAATCAGTGGCAAGTCAGCAGAGGGGAACAAGACCAACTTGCTGTACAGTCACAGAACAGGGCAGAGGCAGCACAGAAAGCTGGCTATTTTACGAAAGAAATTGTTCCTGTTCTTGTACCTTCTAAAAAAGGTAGGTGTGAATGGATAAGAGATGATTTTAGAGAAAAAAAAAGCATCTGGTTTCCCCCTTACACAGTGTTATTTCTAATTTGTTCTGTAAGCATGTAGCTCTCTTTTATTTATTTTTATCTTTTCAGTGATTAATTTTTTAATCAGAAGCAATACAAATGTGGAATATCTAAATGTAGCTCTTTGCAAGTACTACTGCTGTTTTATTTGAGATGTGGTTACTACTCAAGCAAACCACTGACTTTATGTAGGCTTGGGTATTGTACCAAAAATAAGTACTTTCTGTTTTCTTAGACTCTTGCACCAAACTTAAATCAGTCATGTTGATCTGGCAAACCTTGCTCGCCTAGCAGAGAGTGACAATGCTCAGGGTTACTAATAAATTAACTAGATGAGGTTATTTGTCAGATATGGTCCTCCTTAGGTCTGTTAGGGATATAAACAGACTTGTCCTGGTGCTTGAGCCATAGGTCCATTTCTAGAGCAGGGGAATTACCCCAGTTCATTGTGAGATGGATGTAAAAACTGAGTTTTCTAAACAGAAGTCAAGAATCAGTTATTCAACATTAGCATTAAATAGATTCTCTGGGAAAAAATCTGGTATTAGGATGATTACAAACTAATGAAGGACTTTCTTGATACAAGTTTAGATGATAATGTTTAATGATCCTGGATTACTCTCTGCAACAAGATTCCTACAAGGATCACTTGGAAGATTGCCTTCTGCTTGGAAGAGGAGGTTTTGGTTAGGAAGAACAAGAAGACCTGCTTTTGTACAACTAATCATTATCTTTGTTGTGAGCATTTGTCTTGCAAAACTCACCTGTCTGCCTTGTTAAAAGCAGCTGCAGGGTTAGGGCAGTTTGTTAAACTGCAATGAATTGGAAACTATCTCTGACATAAGAATGGCTTGTTGGTTAAGACGATTGTGCTGTATATTCCTGATTGCCCCATTGTTTGTGCCAGCATTCTGTTCAAGAGATGTGTGTGTGTGCATGTGTGGTTAGACCCTCCTGTGAGTATAGTGCTCTGTTTTGCAGGTCCTATAGAAGTTAAGACAGATGAGCACCCTCGACATGGGAGCAACTTGGAAACAATGGCAAAATTAAAGCCATGTTTCCTGACAGATGGAACTGGGACAGTAACAGCAGCTAATGCTTCAGGTGGGTTCATCTGGCTAAAACTGAAATGGAAAGGAACAGTAGCTTGTGGCTCAAGGCAGAATCCCTGCAAGGGGTTAGGCTGCTGTGTGGTAGTCCCAAAAATGGGTCCTTTATCCAGTGTGCAAAGCTAATTGATGCACAGAGTTGAGGTATTTGCTTTATTTAGTTTCTTTAGAATCGAGCACTGGGCAATAAATCACAAATCCAGCACACCATTAGCTCAAACAGAAGTGACTTGTATTCAATACAAATAAATTATTTATGATTGGTTGTATGATTTACGTCACAGAAATCTTTGTACATGTGCTCCATCAACTACCTAACTCATTATACTATTAATTTGTTATATTAAGGTGGTCCTACATTTACTTTTAAACTCTTCTCTTAGAGGTGTGGGTTTTAGTATTAAAATCAGCACAGGTTATATAGGGAATACCTTGATGTTTTTGAACTTTGTCCAAAACTCTCTCTGGTTTATGTACAGAATTCACAGCAAGGCATTGTCTAAAACAGTGACAGAATCATGCTGCCTTAAGATACTGCTTTTAATTGCCATGTCTTGCTTCTGAGTATTTTAACTTTTGAGGTCATCCAATCCTTTAGTATTAAGAGCCTTTCAGGCTTATTCAGCCTGAAACTTTTCAACTCTATCCTTCTAACATGAGTGTGGCTACTGCTGCATGTATTTCACAGGAAATGGCAGTGTGTTTGACAACACAGGTAGACCTCGGACAGAACTGTGGTGGAGGATTTCTGTACAGGCGAGCTGTCTTTTGTTTACTCGATTTCTGTGAAGTGATGCAAGTTTGGGGCAATAACAGCAATATCTGATTGGCTGGAACAAATAAAAACTACATCCTCTATTTCAAAACTAGCTTTCAAATGGTTTTGAATACTGCAGCTCTGTACAGAGAAAAACATAACAACTCATGTTTTCAAATGTTGTCCCGGTGGGACAACAAGGCTTTAAAGCTCCTTCCTTTGGTCTTTATGCTGCCCTATTTTTTTTTTTAATCTACCTTATAAATCTGCTTTTTCAGATTTGTCTCAAATTCTTACACCCACTACTTTCCAAATAAATACCACAAATGTCTCATTTACAGCAGTACAGATGTGTTACCCACTTTAGGTGTTTGCATCAGAGGTCAGTCTTGGCTGATCTGAACAATGCTGACCTGATCCAATAAAAGAATTTTAATTTTTGTTTTGTCTGTTTGGGGAACTTACACAAGAGGGAAAAGGTGGTACAGTAAAAGCCATAAACCCCAACATATGCATAGAAGTTGTTTGTCATTCCACAGGTATTAATGATGGAGCTGCAGCTGTAGTTCTAATGAAGAAATCGGAAGCTGCTAAGAGAGGTCTCATGCCTTTGGCTCGGATTGTATCTTGGGCTCAGACTGGTATAGATCCATCTATAATGGGAGTAGGGCCCATTTCAGCAATAAAGAAAGCTGTAAGTAATTACCTGTCTATGTATTTAGTATTTTAATACACTTGCTTGTTTTCATTTTCTGTCCATGTCTTGTTTTTTCTATATTCTAAGGAAAACAGTAGAAGAAATAAACTAATTGAAAACACGACTTAAAATATTGGAGGGTATATAAGAATAGGATTTCTAGTGCTTACTCATGTTTCCAAGCTAGTGCTTACTCACTGGAGGGGAAAAAAAAAAGACTATGAGTAGAGTTCAGGGCATAAACTAGTTGAGTTTGTGAAAGGCCAACTAGTTAACCTAGGAGGCTAAAGATCTAATTTTGTGAATGTGCATACCAACCTGATTTGGGGATGATTTGTTTCTACTGTGATACAGTTCTGCTGCCCTGTCTGGCCAGGGTAATTTTCAGAGGACTGCCTGTTTGAATATGCAATAGCACACCACCAAGAGAAGGGCCAATGAGTGCATCTGCATTAGCAAACATGGAGCCCTTTGTATTTTATAGCCTGCCCTGTGAAAGGGTTGGAGCAGACAAACTGGATTCTTTTCAGATGAAACTATATAAGAAGGTGCACTCCAGAACCACATCTAATGTGCTCAGACCATTATTGCACACACTAATGCACTCTCTGTTCAGTCCACAGGACAAAGTTCTCAAACAAAATGCCCTGAGCATCCCTTGTGTACCCCACTGCTTGCTAATACAGACACAGCCCATGGCAATGTTGTAAAAATGAGTTATGCAACGGAGCAGGAGAAGAGCTCTTATACAGTTGATAACAATAGCTTCGCCTTAGTATTCTCTTTGTTTTATTTATACTGTACAGAGGTCTTATGTTTCATCTTTGAAATGCCCTGCCAGTGTAGAAGCTTAACCTGAACTCACCCAAGCTCTGTGGTTTTTAACAGGAAAATGAGAAATTTAAAGCTGGTATCAAACTGTTCTTTTAAATCAAGAATACAATAAATGTATACACAATACATAGTTCAGCTTAAATTGTAGGACAAGCTGTTATTTAACAGAACCTCTAATTTTATAGGTACTCTGAAAAAGGGCACACTAACATAAAGTGTGCATCTTCAAACAATTCACACCCTCTGTCTTATCAGTTTACCTCTTCTGAATTTCATAGTAGCACTTTAAAGTGAGAGGATGATTAGGCCATGCATTTTTGTGTTACGACATAGTAAATAATCAAGCCTTTCCCCAGAAAGTGAAGAATTTCTATACTGTCCCTGTAACATCTAGTAGAAAGAGGCTTTCCTCCTTGACAGCAATCTTGGATATGCACTAATCTGGCTAGCAGGTTGTGAAATATCATCTTGCAGATGACTACTGATCAAACGTCATGTTAGAAACAAATTGAGTCAAAGCAAATATGTAAATGTGAAACATGCCTAAGCCTGTGTGCAAGCACTTGTGCCACAAGAGTTTCTCATGTGAATACGTGAGCCAAATCTTCTTCCAAAATAGCTATCTACAAAAACATTTAAGTCACAACTTTCAACGGAAGGGTAGAAGCTGGACAAATTGCACTTGACACCCATACTGATAGTAATTTCACTGTTTCCCGGGTAAAAAAAAAATCTCTGTTAAGCAAAGAATCTCAAATGGAATTAGACTTCTGTTGTAAAAAGCTTGCTTTTAATCGCTTAAGCCCCGCTTTTGAAAACAGTGCTTCTTTTATTAAGGGCACCACATACATATGGTTTGATCCCCACAGTTGCATTATCACCATTATGTGTGTGAAATTAGTCCTATTTTTTGAGCAGCCAGCACATTGTACCTACTTAAATTTTGTCTGGTGCTTCAAGAATGGTGTCATGAACTCTAGAAAGTTTGTTTCCTTCAACTTTTTAGAAGTGTTGTCTTCATCACCCAATATAAGTCTTAAGAAAAGCTTCCTCTGATGTATAGAAGACCTAAAAGCTAATAAAGTCTCTATTTTCTTTTCTCAGATTGAAAAAGCCAGCTGGACTTTGGAACAAGTTGACCTGTTTGAAATTAACGAAGCCTTTGCATCACTAGCTGTTGCAATAGCAAAAGAACTGAAAGTCAGTCCAGAAAAGGTAAATAATATATTTGAGCCTGTGATTAGCCTCCTGTAATTCTTAGTTGTTCCATCCTGTGCACCCAGATTGTATTCCAAAGAGGTGAGACCGGTCCTCTTGTAATCAAATCTGCCATAAAGTATTGGAATTCCTTAAGGTGCTTCCTTCTGCTACTCTGTTGTAGTCCTGCTTTCCTAGCAGGAATGTAATTTCTTGGTGTAGCAGGCTACAACTCTTATTATAGTAGATTTGCATGCAAAGCTTGAGCTTGCTGCTGAAAGTCTGTCACTCTATCCTTCCAGTGGTGGGAAAAGGTGTATTACTCTGCCCTTCTTAAATTCACCTTATTTTCAGAGTAAAGGGGAGCCCCTTTCTGAAGAAATACTAACAGCTGTCTCATGCATGTTCAATTTCTTCAGTTTCAGACTATACCCTGTGGGGTTATTCACATTGAATCGTGGCTAAACTAGTTAAATGAATTCTTAACCTGACCTTGTGTTGGCTTTTTTTCCTTTCTAGGTTAATATCCAAGGTGGAGCTATTGCTCTTGGCCATCCTCTTGGCGCCTCTGGGTGTCGCATCCTTGTTACACTTCTACATGCACTGGAACGAACGGGGGGAAAACGTGGCATTGCTGCTCTCTGCATCGGAGGAGGCATGGGAATAGCCATGTGTGTCGAGAGATGAAGGTGGATAAACGAACAGCTATTGTTAACTTTTAGTTTACTAATAAAAGTCTAATCGTGGAGCATGTATCTGTTCATCTTGCCTCTAATTAAATAGGCTTCCTCCATCATTTTTTGCCACTCAGTCACTGCCCTGACAAAAAGAATAGGGGCTAATGGATGCACGAGAGTTGCTAACACATACTAGAACTTAAATTCTCCACCCGAGGACCAAACTTCACTTTCAAAATTTGTTCACAAGAAAATAGCAGCAGAATTCAAGCACTTGTTTTATTAACAGTTTAGTTACAAGAGTGGGAAGTGTAAGTTAGACAAACATAAATAAAAGCTAAGTTATTCTTCAAGTGCTCCAGAGTGAACTGCATCCTCATAGCACCCTCTCTCTTCTTTAGTTTCAGGGTGCAGTTTAATAAGATCATCAATTCGAAGAATAGTAATGGCAGCTTCTGTTGCAAACTTCAGGCTCTTAGTTTTGACCATGGTTGGTTCAAAGACACCAGCTTGCTTGTTATCACGAGGCTTTCCATTGATCAAGTCAAGACCAATCCTGCAAGGAAGAAGTACTTTGAGATGGAGAGGTAGAAAAAGCAGAAAAACAGTTGGGATTATGCTGTTTCACTGCTGCTAGGTCCCAGTAACACATACATGGGACTGAAGGACAGAGGGAGGAAATTCAGTGAGAACCTACACATTTTCCAAGTGCAAATCACAGTTCACTAAACTGGCAGGACAATTTTCCACCCAAGTCACCCACCACCATCAATGTTAGGGTAACAGCCTTTCTCCAGATACTTGCCATTTCAGATTTTTGCGATCTGGGTTAACCTGAGCCTCGTTGTGGAATGCCCTCAACTTCGCAACAAGATCTGTTGCATCTTGAGCAGCATTTACTGCCAATGTATTTGGAATTACTAAGAGTGATCTTGCAAATTCTGCTATTGCAAGTTGTTCACGTGATCCCTAGAAAACGGAAAAAGGTTTTAAACCAATTGCTGCAACAAAAGAGGAAAAGATACAGCTATGATCAAGAGTTCCAACATGCAAAACCTATTTTTAGGTCAAGGAACCCTACATTCCAATTGTCAGAAAAGTAACTCATACTCTCCCTTTTGAAGAAGCATGTTACAGTCCGTGAGATTAACAGATATTCAGGAACCTTAGAACCAACTTTCAGTAGAAGAAAATACTTGGAAATTCATGTTATCCCAGTTTAAACACATGCTTGTCTGTCCTTCTTAGTGCAAGACTTACCATGCTTGTTGCATAATTTTCAAGATATATTGAGAGTGCTGCCTCTACAGCACCACCACCTGGGACAACAGACTTGGATTCCAATACCCTTTTAACAACACAAAGAGCATCATGTATAGATCGTTCCATTTCATCGCACATGAAGTCATTAGCTCCTCGCAAGATAATTGATGCTGAAGTACGAGCCTTTGTACTAGGGGAAAAAAAGTAATCAGGAATCAGCATGTTGAAGAGAATACAAGTTAAAACTCTTCTAGCTAAATTTTTTCTTCTAAAGCCAAAGTCAGTTGAGACAGGCTCTTTGAAGACTTAAAAGGAGTTCTTAATATTGTTATATATCTCTACAGGGCATGTACATTGTAACTTAGTCCAGGTTTTCATTTCCAATATGAAAGAACTTTGAAAGTTATGTCTGTAAGGTAAAGTACCTAAGTGTGACAGACAAGCTATCTCCCATGAAACAAGGGAAAATGGATTTAGAATGTTAAGAAAGTTCTTTTGCATTGGCACTACATGAGCTGGTGACACCATAGTCATTTAACTGCCACAGAAATGCCATGGCCTGGTGAATTTCATTCACACAACAGCAAGCTGAATACAGAGAAGGGATACTGAAGTAGTGAGAAAGTTAATATCCAATGTATGTTCTTGTTATACTGGTACTCAAGTCTTCAGACAGCAGTGTCACACTAAAAAAAAATCAGTGGAAAACACCACATGTGTGGAGAGCTAGTAATTGCTGCTCTTCTTGCCTATTTAAAAAAACCTGTAACCAAAACACAACCAAAAACCACCATGCAAAAAACCCCAACCCATCACAAACTCCACCCCTTTAACAGTATTTCATACTACCAAGCCAGTCACTGGTTCAATGAAACCAGCACAAGTAAACCCTATCTTGCACTATAAACAGTACAATCTTTAGGTTGCACCTTCTTAGATATTCAGATGGTACGTATTTCCTTTTGCTATCTGTAAAGGGAAGCCAGTTTAGAAAAAGTTTATACACAAAATTAAGTCTTACTGTTTCATTCATTATGGTTGACAAAACAGATGTTCAGCCCCAGCAGAAGAGGTTAAGTATGGATACTTTCACCCCTAATTTGCAGTGGGCTTGCATACTCTCTCCCACGCGTATCACTACTCATACCACTGAGGTAGCATGGAAGTAAATAAATGGGATTTTATCTCAATTCAGTAAAAGGTGTACACAAAACTGATGAACAAAAGGATCCTTACTTCTTGATTAAGATCAGCTCATCATCACAGATTCTCTCTTGAATCACCTCTTCTGCCTGTCCCAGCATTAATGCCTCAAAACTCTCTTCACCTTCAAGGTTTGCGAGGGTTGAACATATGGTCGCTTTAACAAACAAACAAGTGAGATTAGCATTCAATTCCAGCACATCCTTTGCCAATTTCCCAGAATAGGCACACAAAAAGAAAAACAAATTGAAAACAGAATTAAAAGCAACATAAGTAGACTTCTCTTAAAATCAATAGCAATTCTAATTCCCAGGTAGCAATTCCATATTCTGCAGTTTATAACCCATACTATTCTTCTTTGCTCAACTTTTACAGTACTTAACTTTTCCACAATGAGTACAATCTCCTGTGCTTTGCTGTAATAAAAATGTGTTCTTGCAAATTTAAGAACACACAGGTAAGACATAGAACCAGATTTATTTTCCCCCCCAATATGCATGTAACAACTTAAGAATTCTTCATTTGCCTTGAACCATCTGAACAACATATTTAACTCTCCAGAGGCTTAAGAAGATGTGCTTAATAAAGACTTCATAAATACAGACTCTGGCTTCCATTTCCACAATGGAAGCCTTCACAGCGCATGACAGCACTTTTTCTCCTCCACTGTAAATATTCAGCAGTCAACTCTTCCTGTACTTATCCACCTTGATAGAAGTCACTTAATAGTAACTCTAAATGTAGAACCTAAGAGCCACTCAGTTCTACTCATCCCCTCCTTGAATGCCTTGTATCTTCAGGACCCGTATGCTGAAAATTAGTTACTAATAGCCTAATGAAAGCTTTCACTTACAAAATAATTTGAAGTGACCTATTTTTACATATACATACCTCCAGATGCCTTAGCAATCCTCTTAAGGTCCTTTTTAACAACTCTGCGTACTGCCATTGCACCAGCGTCGATGAAATATTTCAGACACATATCATCAATACCTCCAGTAGTGAGAATAACATTGGCACCAGTGGCCAAAATCTTCTGGATTCTCTCTTTGGTAATATCTGACTCTCTGTGAGGATCAAGTGAAAGTCAGAAAAATGATACTACAAATCTAGTCTTTCAGTCAACCCCTTTCCTGAAATCTCAGTGCAGAGCTCTGCAAGAAAGGACCACTGTACAAGACTACATAGCTTTCTTGAAAACTGACCTAGTTCTGCCTCCAGACATGAAGACTTTCATCACCAATATTTGCTATTGTTGGAAAATATTGTAATTTAAGACATTTTTACCTCTTGCACTGAGCCATAAATGCATTGAGTCTCTTCAAATGAGACCAAAACTGGCCTGTGAAGACCCACTATCTTAATTACTCAAGTTCCCACCTACCTCTGCCTTATCTGGTCCAGCTTCTCAGGGTCTGAGATAACAACCTGAACACCAAGCTTCATTTTTGCCTTCTGCAGGCTGAAGTCCAGGCATGCAATCTTTGCATTAACTATTCTCTTGGTCATACCTGAAAAAAAAAACCAAACAAAAAAAGGGCATTTGTCAAATTGAGTTAACAGAACATCAAGTTAGCACTGTTGACTAGAACTAATATCACTTCCCCATTTTAGATTTCTATTTCTTTGCTCTTCCACCACCACTTCTGTCCCAATACAGAGTAATGCTAATAGACTCTCTTTTTTTTTACCATACCTCTCCTACAACCTAAGTTACCTTTTCACAGACCCTGTCCCCAAACCATGAATGACCATGAAAAGCTGATCCATCAGTCACAACATACCTCTGCTTTATAAATTGTTTCCTACAAACCTGACATTGCAACTCCACAAGGGTGGTGCTTATTATGTTCCACAAGATCACAGTGTTACCATGTGGCTACTGAGCCAAGGAAACTACAGAAACTTAGCAACACTTTGCAGATCACTACTCACTGAAGTAGTAAGCAGAGGTTTTGTTTGTTTGTCCGTCCCCTCACCTCCAGGGTTGAAAACCCACAATTTGCAACTAATGACATGAGATGATCCACATAAGAAAGACTAAGAGGACTGAATTTGCACAAAAGCTTTATGAAACATAGCATGTTCTTACCCTGGGAGCCCACCACACAGTTCAGAGCATAACCGTTCACAAGTATGCTCTCCTTTTGGCTGCGGCCATGTGCCTTCAAAACATTAACTGAGTTGATTGGATACCGAGCCTGACCCTTCTGGTCTGTGTATTTGACTGCCAGTGCAGCATCCACCACCATATTAGCAAAGAAATCACCATCACTAAAATGCTGTTAAGGTTAAAACTGGAGAACTAATATTAGGTGTAAGAAAACAGAGTCACTGACAGTCACCAAAATACGAGTCAATAATTGTTTCCAAACAAGAACTCCAGAAAGGCATGGAAGCACTGGCTTTCTCTGCCCCTGCCTTAAGAGTAGTTCTCAAAACTGAAACACTGGCAAGAAAATTAGGGCAGGCTAATGTGATACTTCCATTTATGCACCTTTTGCTTCTTAACAAAAGTATCTACCCCGTGGTCAGTCTGCACTCCCTTGTTAGCACAAAAGCAAAAAAATTAAAAATTTCTTTTCTCTGACTACGTACTAAAGTGTATTTTCTCTAGTTTCACTCCCCAGGTACTTGAATTCTACAGTGCATTCTTCCATTCACACAATTCCTTAGCTAATCTCACTAATGGAAAACATCACAAGGAAACTCTCGTGTGCCTAAACAGGTTTAAATACATTGGAAGAATCTGAACATTTTTTCCATGCGTCAGAAAATAACACCTGTGAAAGGTTTTTCCACACCCCGTCATAAAAACGGCAGTATGAACTACTGTACCCCATTCATACAAATTGCTGCAAAGGAAACTGAGCTAGATGCTTGAGCTCTCCTGTCAATCACATTTGCTTTACTAATTTGATTAAGTTAAAGGATACATTCCTATAATTTTAGAGGACATTGATGTCTTAGCAGCATTAATTAGGCACTCTCTGCCCAATTCATCTGTGTTAATAATAAGATTTTCATTGATGTAGCGAACTGCTTCCCTGTAGAATCAAGACAAAATACTGGTAAATTCCATCCCCACAAAGACAAAAATCTTACATGTTTTCAACCCTTCTATATGCTACCTCAAAGAGCACAGGTATGAAATAAATTTATCTAGTAACACAGAAATACGACATTTTAACTTAAGTACTGAAATATAAAATTGAAAAACAAACCAAACAAAAACCCTAAACAAAGAAAAACATACCAAACACCCCCAAAACAAAACACCATATCCACTTTGCATGAAGAAGTCTGTATTAATGAAGTCACAAATACAGAAATAAACAAGAAAACCACAGTTATTGTACCTTAAAAAATGCAATGTACTTCAATTGTATTAGTTTCTTACTTGCAAGCAAGTCGGTATCCACCAATAATGGAGGTAGGATGAATTTTTTGTTTCACTAGCTCATCTGCATTTTTTAGAAGTTCTGCAGCAATAATTACCTGTTGAAAACATGAACACCAAATACACGTATTCCATACAAGCCAAATAACTACCTGACATCATTAACTAGCAAGCAGAATCACAAACAGTTGTCCAGTGCCTGTATTCAGCGGAAACAAGTACTTGCAACCTTGAGTCATAGTTTCCGGTATCACATAAAGCCCATCTGATGCTGCTCTCCACCAACCCTCAGACTGTTAAAAGTCTCAGTAAAGTTTCCAACACTCAGCATAGTCATTTCCAATACAAAATTTTCAGGGTTGCAAAAAACCAAAACCAAACAACAACAAAAGAATTTTATGTTATAATCTATCCTCAACCATCAATGAAAAAAAACAAGTGAAAAATTGCATTACAGAACACCAGCTGTGTATGGAAAGCAACACCTCTAAAAAAATCCACAACTTTAATTTTCTTCTGTAATTTACTTTAAAAAACTGCTTAGGTTCAGCCAACTGCAGTTTTTCATCCTGCCTGATTGCTTGATGTTGTATCAAGACTCATAATGGATAAATCAAAACTGTGTTGTGATAGTAAGACACAGACATTTGGTGTATCTGACTGTAAGACTTTATACGTACCACTGAGGTTGTCCCATCACCAACTTCTTTGTCTTGCAGGTCTGCCAGTTCACAGAGAACTTTTGCAGCAGGATGTTCCACTTCTAGCAGTTTCAGAATGGTTGCACCATCATTAGTAATGGTCACATCCTAATTTTGAAAAATCAAATGGTAATATAAAGTCTATTTCCGTTTTAACTTTTGTGTTTTATAACATTCACATAAATGGAAATAAATTTTCTTTGCAAAGGTCCACAAAGCAACTTTAAGAAGTGAAATATAGAATACTTCTGTAAAATTGTTATGGGATTCCTTGAAATCTCTTCTAATGTGGAGACCAGAATATCCAAGTTGTCATCATCATCGATTTCACCCAATTTCAACGGTGATATTTATTCCTGTGCATCTGATCAATACTTGCTAAGTGACGAGAACTTACGTGAAAAAAGAAAGCAACTGTACTACATAAACTACAATTCTAAGTTAGACTAAAATGATGTCCCATGTGTTACCTGATGCTGAATTTTACCAGTTCTTCTCCTAACCCCTCCCAGAACAGAAAAAACTAGGCACACGCATCTGTTGCGCATGCCCTATAAATCACACTATGTGGAAGCACTTTCACACAGGAATACAATTGCCCCGGCACTAAAGTTTTACTTACCCCAATATCATCCACCAACATCTTATCCAGACCAACTGGCCCAAGAGAACTCTTCACAATGTTGGCAATAGCTGATGCAGCAGTAACTGAAACAAAAACCGGTTTGTTTTTTCAACTTCAGAGTGATTAAGTTTTACAAGAAAATGTGCCAAGAACCTGCAATTCTAAAACTGAAATAAAGTGAAGTAATTTAGGAATCAGTTTCAGCCTAACTAAGCTAGTAACGGCTTTCTGCTAAAACACGAGTCTTTGACAAACTTCCCTCCAAGCTGGTTTAGCTAACTGACCTGGTAAAACTACCTGATTGGAAAAAGAGTAAGTTTGTGTTGGCTTGGCAAGATGGGAGAACACTGAGGTCAGAAGAGCACACTGGTGGTAGCTTAGAAGATGTTGGTAGCACCCGCCCTTTTGGCAGCAGCAAGTTATTCCATAAAAGTTTACTGAAAAAAAAAGTTTACTCCTCATTTATAGACAGGTACAGAGCAGTGGTATTATGTATCAATTCGTAACATATCTTTCAGCCCCCATCAGGTTCATGACTGTAACAAAATGCTTCTTCTGGAGCAAAGTCTATAAAGTCAAAAGTGACGTTTTAGTCATTATTAGAAATTTCGTGTCACTTGAAGTACAGTGTCTTTAGAAGATGTTCTGCCAACTTCATATAGGAAAAAGATACAAACAACCTTTTCCTTCAGACCGTGGCACGTTTTTCTCTATCCCACAAGCATAGCCACTTAATCTGGAAATTGAAAAAGTGGTAGTATAATGGGAATAGTCACAACTCAGACTTTCACTTTGAACTTTAACCAATGTAACTGTTTTTCTTGCTTTAGAGAAGTAATGGCAACCTCCTAAAAGAAACAACCATGGTATCAAAGGCGCCGTTATCAAGTAGAATCTCAGCTACAGATTAACCTAATTTTCGTTCTGAACGTTCCACCTAAAGTATCATCATACTATATACCTCTCGCTATTATCAGGAAGCAGGTTTTCAGTATCTTCCTTCCCATTTAATCCATGCAGAAATTGAACACAAACCTCGGCATTTGAAGCCTTCCCCCAAGACTCAGAATGAAATACAAAGAAATGTAACATGTTCTTGAGAACTTTAGTTAACGACAGTCATGTCGGGGCCAGTCCGCGCTCTCAGCATCAGGTTATTTCTCTGTGCTGTCGACTTCCCCACTCCGCGGCAGTCTGCAGGCTATTCCAGCTCACGCCCTACAAAAGCTCGGAACGGAGCCAAGTCGACTTCCAGTCGGCAACCATCCCCCTCCCGGAGTGTGCCTGCGCCGCGCAAGAGGGGCTCGCAAGATCGCTTGGTCACAAGGACGCCTGAGAGCGGCGCGAGACTCGCGCAAGCCTCTCGTCTCCCCGTGGCAGCTGCAGAGAAGCCGCAATCCTACCAGCCCTCCCTTCTTTCCCTCCCAGCAGCAGCGGCCTTCCCAACAGCTCCTAGCGGCCCAGAATTAACAGAAGCCGGCGGCAGGGCGAGGCCCTCCCTGGACGGCGACCAGGGTGGGAAAGCACATGGCGGTGGTAACGGCCGCGCCATGTTACCTCCTCCATGCCCCTCCCCGCACGGCTCATCGAGCCCCTGCCAGCAGCGCGCGGAAGTTACCGTTTTGTGTGCGGATCGTGTCGCCGCTGGTTCGCTCCCCAAAGACAGCCAGAGGCCCCTCCATCGCCGCCATCTTCCCGCCCGGCCGCGGCGCCAGACGAAGAGGCGAAGCACCCCGCGGACCGGCGGAAAAGACAGAGAACCGCAAAGAATGCTGGGTACAGACCCCCCCTTTCCCGGGAGAGGGTGGAGGCACGAGAGACAGCCCCGCCGCGCGCGAGGGGCGGAACCACGCGCTACCTGCCCAATCCACGCGTGCGGTACGGCCCCAGCCTGAGGCCGCGATTGGTGCTTGCGGTTGAACAAAGCAGCCACGCTGAGAGAGGGACAGAAGATTTCCAGGAGGTTCTAGAAAGTAGCTATGGCTGGTGCGCATGGGCACTAGGTCCATCCTTTCTAAGGGGCGCGGCCCGCTGCGCTGCAGCTTCCAGGTCCCTGCAAACGGTGCGGCTTTGTCTGAATGCAGGATGAGCCTGCAGTGACAGGTGAACGGGCAGCGGTATGAATGCATGGGCTAGGCGGTATCGCAAGCCTGCCGGCATTGCCTGTGCCTGGTTCAGTAGCAGCAGATACGTAGTCTGCACCGCCGAATCAGGTTAGCTTTTAGTAACAGTAGACAGTTTTTTGTAGCAGCTCTACCCTCTGCCACATGGCTTTGGTAGGTGCTGGAAGCCTACTTCCCCGCCTTGCCATGTGTGCAATGTCTGCTCCCTGGGCCCAGCTCCCCTTTCCTTAGATCCCGTTTCAGGAAGCACAGGTCTTTGTTGGTAGCCTTTTTCCAAGGCTAAAAATCCAAGAGGTTCTCCAAGCCACAAAACTGTTTACTGACTGACACAACCATGCACTTCCCTCTGGAGTTTGCACGGGGGGAACACTCAACTAGCAGAACGCCTATCCCTCACCTGCCCTAAAAGAGATGGAAAAGGAAGTAATTGCTTCCGTGTGACGACATCGACTGCGGGCGGAAGTCATCGGGGGTGACTTCCGAGGGCAGTACTGTCCTCACCAAGATGGCGGCGCCCAGGTTCCCCTGAGAGGAGGAGAGGTGACTGTCTCCTGAGGCCGTGGTGGTCACCGGTTTCTCATGGCGCTGAGGACCCGCAGCTGCCTGTTGCTGGCGACCGGCAGGCTCCAGGCACGTGGGACGGGTAAGGTCAGCTCACCTGCTGTTCGTCATGGCGGCTTTTTCCAGCACGGGGGCCCACATGCTCCGTGCTGCCGGCGGAGGGTCGAGCCCAGCGTGATCCGCTGCCTAAGTGTCCTGGCAGGACCCCTCTGCCATGGGCAGGACCCGGTCTGTGTCAGAGTCCTGCCTGTAACAGCCGTTGGGCTGCTGTGGGATGGGGGCGCTGCGAGTGCATCTCGGGCCGGGGTGGGCGGTCTGACAAGGAGAGGCCCAGTCCACTGATGAGACATTCGCGCTTCTCTTCTGGACTGAAAAGCTTTGCAGCAAAATGCGTCTGCAAGCCTAACTCGAAATTTGTGTTTGTTACCTTAATTGGTAACGAATAGCCTTGAAGGATATAGAATCTTTACCTTGTTATTTGGTAGCACCGTTATTGCTTTTTTTATATTTCCCTTTCAGTATTTTGTAAAGCCTTTAATCCTAAAGATCTTCTGGTCATTCATAAATTTGTATTTTATGCATGAGTTTTGAACTATTATTGAAACTTAATATACTTTCCAATTTTAGCCTACAATTCACCCCATAAATTGGAGAAACAGATTGAGCTCTGGTAATATATTTATTTTATGTTAAAACCAACTAAACAACACCCCCCCCCAAACAAACCTACCAACCAAACCCCCAAAACAAAACATAAAACTAATTTTGCCCTGATAACTTGTGCCATATTGCATTTGTTCTATTGACAGCACTATATTTTTTTCTAACTCTGGGAGTTTTTTTTGTCCTGCTTTCCTTCAAGGTCTTTTTTTTGCATCAACTACGTCCAGTCTCAAAACGGAGACTGATGTGGACACAAGCGAAAACGAGGTTGTTGCCCCAGACTTTACTAATAGGAATCCTCGGAACTTGGAGCAGTTAGCCCTGGCCAGGAAGGAGCGTGGCTGGAAGACAACATGGCCAAAGCGTGAATTCTGGCATAGGTGAGTCAGAAAGACATGGGCAGAAATGAAAACACCAAAGCAAACATAAATCACATAACTCAGCAGGTTGAATTTCTACAAAAAATTACTTTTTTGGTTTGTTGAATCAATTGCTCCTTTAGTTGTTTTTGATCAGCAAGTACCTTCTGCTTTCAGAGAACAGTAGACTAGCGTCCCATGAAAATTACTGTATGCATCAGGATATAGTTTAGTGGTCATGGTAGTTGGGTTATGGTTGGACTCAATGTTCTTAAAGGTCTTTTCCAACCTTAATGATTCTATGATTTTATTGTTAAGATAGCAATAATAGTGTTTAAGCAACTACTGTTTAATTTAGGATTTTTCTAGTCTTGTGCAGACCATGTACAGCAGCAGTCTGGGAGCTTTTCTTGGTTTGGTGGGGTTTTTTTGTTTTTGTTTTGGGTTTTTGTTTGGTTTGGTTGGTTGGTTTTTTAGAAAATGCTGATTGCTTGTCTTCCAGAAAGTAAGTTCATTTGAAGATGGGGATTCAAAACCACATCCATTTTGTTCATACCTGGAAGTCTGACACTGTCTCAGTGCAATAAGAGATAATTTCTCCTAATACTCTTTATGTAACAGCTTATGAAATACTGCTTAACCACTTGTTTGTGCAAACAAGTTGCTATGTGCTGTGTAAGCATAAGCTTTTTGTGTAGCAAATCTAAGGTTATATTTCTGTTGGAGCAATTCCCATGGTCTGGCTTAAATGTACCTGTACCACACTGTGCAAGTGTACATTGCTGGGCTTGGAGTGAATGCTGGTGTGAGGTGGTGTAGGACTGTGCACCTGCATAACTGGTGAAAAGCTGTTCTTTGAATTTCATTCTGCTGAGCTGGTAACATGAGTCCTGTTTTACATCCTAATAAACAAAGCCTTAGATAATAAAAGCAATACTAAGAAATCATTATTACATTAATAGTTCTAGTATGCTAAATTTTACTTCATAAAGTGAGTCATATATGCATTTAAGCATTTAAATATGTTCTCTCTTTAGATCTGTAAAAGATATCGTAATTCCATGTTGCTTCTTTCCTTCACTCAAGATTACGGCTTGAGCGGACACAGCATTATGTAGAGGCCTATGTTGAGCACTGTAATGGGGATGTTGTCGTTTCTGCCTCTACACGAGAGTGGGCTATAAAGAGACACCTATACAGTCCCAAGGGAGTAACAGCGTGCAAAAACCTTGGACGTGTAATGGCACAGCGCTGTTTGGAAGCTGGAATTAACTTTGTGAACTTCAAAGCTGTTATTCCCTGGGAACGTCATTGTGACTCGGCAAGTACCTATCTCCTTAAATGTGTTTTCTCCTTTTCCCTTTTTAAGCATTAATTTTCCTCTGTGGCTTGACAAATCCTTGTAACGCTCAGAAGGGTAGATTTGACAAGCTTCAGTTCCTGGCATTATGCTTCAGTGAAGCTGTTAACCTCTGTCCCTCCACATGATGTGTCCTCACTGATATTTTGGTGCTGATGGCTTTTCTTTGTGTTTATTCATACCTCTATCTTTTAAAAAAGATCCAGGAATTTGAAAAAGCTATGGAGGAGGGTGGTGTTATTCTGCGTGAGCCACGAAGAATCTACCAGTAAAACAGAGACCACTGTGAAAATTTTTGAAGGAGCACCAGGCACTTCTTCAGGCATCTGTACCAGCACAGTGGAAGTTCAGAGATGGGAAGAGGTGGAATGTGGCATCTAACAATAAAATATTTTTAAATGGACAGAAGTGTGTCATATTCATGATTATAAAATTATCAACACCTTTAAGGCTAAAAGCAACTTTTATCATACTTCAGTCTGATAGGTTAACAGAATGTGCTGAAGAATTCAGTGCTTTAAAAGTTTACTTGCAACCCTCAGCTTCTAACTACTTAAACCTCACAGATGAGGAGTGAGTCAGAAGCCCCTCTTTCCCTCTTTCGGCGTCTGCGCAGTACCGTCACCTTGCCTGCCCGATCGATCAGCAGAACTGAATTCGCTGAGGCTATTCAGTCACCTGCGCTGCGTGTGACAGATTTTTCAGCCCTTTATATTTGGAGTCTAAACCTTTCTATCTTTTATTTTCGCGGCACCGCCACCCTCAGGTGTCGGCGGGCTTTGCTGCTTACATCTTAAAGCCGCCCCCACAGAGCGGCGCAGGCGCGCACGGTCGAGGGCAATGGAAGTGGGGGCGGCGTGTTTCGAGCGGCGCTTGTCGCGTCTCCAGAGTCGCATCCGCCGCGCTGCCTTCCTGGGTGAGAGGGGGGGCCCGCTCTGGTTAGCGGTGCTTCGATCCCTGCGGCCCTCCCGGCCACGGTCCCGGGCCTCCTGCTGAGGGGGAGAGTCAGGCCTTTGCCCGTCGAGGGCCGAGGTCATAGTGACGGCGGCACTGAGATGCATTTTAGTGGGTGAGCACCGAGACGCTGCCGTTTAAAACCGGCGGCGTTTTGGCAAGCGCGCCCTCGCAGCGGTGCTGGCCGTGGCTCGGTGGGGTGTACAGGCTGTTAGCTACAGGCAGGGTCACACCCCAGAAGTGAGGGAGTCCCCGCTCGGGGGAATGTTTTGATTTCCTATCCCCGCAGCAGGGGTGAGGGAGGCGCCACTTCCGCGGCATTCGGTTGCCTTTTCTCGAGCTTGCTCCTGGTGGGTTTTGGTGAAGAGGGACCTGTTTCAGACATCCTTGTCCTGATGCTGGTGGAATGCACGCTTTACACAAGTGTTTTTTGTGTTCTTTTCGCCTCGACAGCCCTTGATATGGAGTTTACTGGTTTGCATTCAACTTTCCCACAGAATAACGACCCCAGGTAAAGGACTTTGAATGTAAGGGACACTTGCAGCTTTAGCTCTGTAAGAACTACCCATGTGTTGTTTCTGCTTCCCCTAGTTCTGGTTTTGTTCATAGCCTGTTTGACTCCCCTGCGGAACGGTATCTGAAGGCTAGGCGGAGCGTTCAGCACTTCACTGTTCCTCAACTTGGTAAGTGCTGTTCTGGACACCGAAACGAGTTTCCCGAGGTCCCAGTAGTAGCCGGCCCTTGCCCTGCTGGTAGCTCTAGGCTTGATTTGCGCCTTACAGACCCAATTCTTTGCTGTGGGAGGGTAGGATTTTTTTTTTTAAACCCTCTGAAGTGTAATGCTATTAGCTTTTTAATATTTTAAAACGCTTAAAGTCAGGTGGGCCATGTACTTTTTACTGGTCTGAAGTTTGTGTTTTAAGATTGCAGATACAGGGCTTTAGAGTAGGCAAACAAGTAGTAATTGACAGCAGCTCATATTGAAGACTATAATTTTATACAGTGTATAAGTAAGGAAACCATTAGGAAAATCAAGGCTAGTATTTCTGAAACTCCTAAAGAAAAAAAAAAAAAAGCAAGGGAAGTCCTGTGGTGGAGTGCTGTTGACAGTTAAGAACTAGTTAGAAGTCAAGAAACCAGTTCCAAAACTGCTTAAAATACTGTTTGAAGCTTTAGGCCACATAAAATCTTAATGTACTTCTAAAGGATTAATAATAATAAAAAAAGAACCTAGATAGTAAAATAGTTACTTTTCTGTGGTGCCCATCTCCTTCCAAATGCTTTTGTAGCATAGTAGGACCTGCATTACACATGATTGCAGATTTTCATCACCAGCTCACCTCACCCATTGTTCAATCCATTTGCTGTTTAAACAGACTTGACTCCTTTTCCCACTTACCAGTAAAAACTTGTCCCTTGGGGGACAACTTGGGGAGCTGAGGAGTGGCCTTGTAGTTGCTGTTAAGATTCACCCTGTATGTAGCATTAGTGAATGGAAAACGTCCTCCGTAAGGGGATCCTGACATCCGTTCTTTAGCTGTCACAGTATCTATAGGCATCCATCTAAGTATTGCCATTTCAACAGAAGTTTCTCTGTATTGCAGGGCTGGCAATATTCTCAAATGAAAATTCAAACAAGTAAGTAAAAAGGTAGTTTTCAGTTATAATGATGACAGTGCAGTTGAGATTTACCCAGAATTCTCTTGGGGGGAGTTATTTCTTGCAATTATGTGCTAGAAAGATTTTTGTCTTTTTGTAGGTATGTGGTGCATTCGTACAACTTTTTTCTCTTTCCATCGACCATGGGAACTACAGATGTCGAATTTACCATCTCTGCATCTAGCATTCAGTTCCTGTCTCATTATGGCTTTGACTATAATAAGGTATGGAATCTCTCTGACAGAAACACAGAACAAAGGAAGTCTCTGCAATTACAGGAGAAATTAAGATGACTGTTCCTACATTTCTGGGAAAATTAGCATCTTGCTCCAGTGTGAATGTATCATGTGGTTCATTATCAACAGGGAGAGTTAGTCCTGGTTTTTTTGAACTGCCATATAGTCAGTAACCACACCTGTGGTAGCCAAAGAGAGATTTTCCCCACCTCAGAAAAGGAAGACCTATCTCTGGTGAGCTGAGGAGTTATTAAATGGATCTCAGTGGGAGTCTTCACTAGCTATGAAGGTGGGGAAGCCTCAGTTTACCTGCATCTTCCATATTACTATATTTCCCATAAAATTCAGACCACGTAGTCATACAAGAGCACTGTTTAGCAGTTTTGTATAGGAAGCATCACGAAAGCTTGACACTTGAAGTATCTCATTACAGGCAAGATAAAAGCAGAGTAATAAAAATTGATTACAGTTGACAAAAATTCTCTTCTTTCCTCTATGCATAAACACTTCTTCCTTTATGTAAGAATGCATCTTGCATTACCTACAGTTTGCATTTTTGAAGAGGATATTCTGAGAATGAGGAACACCAGCAGCTTCCAAGTACATGCTGGTTTTGAACCTGGCCAATGTGCTGTTCTCTAGTTTTCTGCAAGAAAGTCCAGTGGAGGGTAACCAGCCTGGCTGTTTTTGATCCCCCCTCAGTTCCTCAAAGATGGAATCCCATACATGAATGATGTACAGGAGAAGATTCTTAGCCAGCATCTCTCAGCAAGTAGCTGGAAACACAGCAGGTGAGCACCATTCAGAGAGGTGGCTCCTCACTACTGACTCTGGTGACAGCTCACCTTCTTTCAGATCACACTGTAGAAATACTCATGCCTATTGGTCTGAATGTCTCACCACCACAGCATGTTCCAGCATGCTGTGATCTGTCTGAAGGAAGATTGAGATCACAGGGTACAGTGTGGAGAGTTGGCTGATTGTTAGGAAAAGATGCTTTTGCTTTCCCACAGCAAGGCATGAGACTTTTTCTTACATTGCCTTTTTCCACCTGATTCTGCTTTAGTTCCCTGGACAGGGATGTGCTGAAGAAGGCTATTGATAAAGTGACCTGTTGGATAGCTGCTGCAGAGGAAGAGGAGACTATGATTCTGCAGGATCTGAGTGGTATGAAACAGGATGCCTTTGAGTGGTTTCATCACTTCTGAACCCCAAGGACTGCTACTGTCCTTTGCTGCCTGTTCTGTTAAACTGCTCTGTTGAGAAGAAAAGCATCTATGCCCATCCGGACTTTGCATCTTTTTGCCCCTGTGTATATCTAGGTTCCTCTCTGGGATTCATCTCTGCACATTGTTTTTCTGCTCTCTGAAGTGGTGATTTTTCTGCAGTGGAAGTGGATGCCTAGGAGCTTGGAGTGTGGTAGTCAACTTTCATTTGTGCTGTTTCAGAGCCATAGCTGGAAAATTTGTACTTACTCTGAATCAGGACAACTTCTGACTTGTTACAAATTTTGGGTGATCTCGTTTTTGTTTTCTTCCCCTTGGCAAAGAGAGAGGCACTCACCTTTCCGAGTTTTTCTTTTGATGTGGAGCAACAAAGAGTGCCATAGAGACATATATATGCCAGTAAGGATAGACAGTCCACTTACCACATGCATTAGCTCTTGGGAGTGCTGTGGCAGAGCTGAGGAATTCCTGCACTGTTCTGGAGGAGCAGAGGGACAGAGAATCATAGATTGCTCAGAGAAACAAAATCTTAATCCTCTAGTTCAGGGAGTAATAGAAGAGGTTAAGAAGGAGGAAGAACAGAAAGTATTCAAGGATTTGTCTTTTTTGTGTGAAATGCAGGGGGTGGATAGTGTACTGTATCTTTTGTGTCAGCTGTAGTAGATATGATACTGATACTTTATTAGGGTTTGGCAACAGTGAGCACCTGTGACAAAGACACTAAGTAAGCAATAGGACTGATTAAAGTGTCTCCTCAGAAGAGGACTGGGTTCATTCCTTATCAGCTGTGGGGGGAAAATGTGTTGGTACCTCTCATAGGCATTTGGCTTCTGGGTGTGTTGCTCTGAAACCTTCCAAACCCACATTCAGTCTTTTTCAAAACAGTAGCCTTCCTGCCTCTTCAGTTCACTTTTTGTTCTGTGTACTCACAAAAGAAGTTCTCAGTCCCATGTTTCTTTTTTGTTTTGCTCCCTCTAATGCCCATTTGGCTGTCATCCTTTATGGTAATATGCCAAGGTCATACATTCAGGAATATTTTTTTATACACTGGGGGAGAAGCATCTGGTCAGTTCTTCTGTCTGGAAAAAAGCGTTTTCTTAAATTGGTTTGTCTGAACCTCTGAAGTTTTTACTACTTTTTTTGTTTGTGTGTTTGGTTTTGTTTTTTGAGGGTTTATGCTTGTTTGTTTTTGTGTCAGGCTATCAGATGTTTGACGTTCAGCTGGTTTTGAGACGGGCTTTCCAAAATGTTTGGACACAGCCTCTTGGAGGGAAAAAGGTGAGAAGGAAATGTGAACCTTTTGAAAATAAGGCTTCTATCTAGACAGATAGGACTGGCGTTCTTGCAGGGACACTGAAGTGTTGCTGGTACTTTTAATGGTAAGGTCCAGAACGAGGAGAGGACAATAACAAGGAATGTTCTACAAAGTATTCATTGTGGGATACCAAGAAAAGTTATACAGAAAACTGAGTAACTTCAGTTTCTTAATGTCTTGTAGCCCCAGAATACCTTGAGCTGGAAGTACTTGTCCATGAGGCACTTCTAAAGGGACCCTCTTTGTAGCTCCAGACTTTGTTAGATCTCTCAGTGCTTCCACAAGAATGTACAGATTTTAGCCTTTTTTTTCTTGGTACTTTTCCTTTGGTGACTTTTGCCAGGTAGTTACTGTGAAGGCTTTTACTTGCTGTTACATGGCTTACTGTTTGCAATTGCTATTTTATGTTTGGTGCAATATTTTCTGAATGATGGCTGTGGACTTCTCAAAACATAGTGTGAGTATGATACCAGTCAGTTGTTTCGAAGTACATGACAGAAGTCAAAATGAGTGGCAGATCTCCCCAGCCTTCTCACCCAAAGCATAGCCTCTGGGCACTCAGTTTGTGTGACTGCTGTTTTGTTTCTAGTTTTCAGTGCCATAAATTTACCATATTGGTGTTAAGTTCAATTGAATTATGTTCAGTTGTGCGCCAAAAAACCCAGCTGTGGTAGGAACCGTTCTCTTAACAAGAGAATCATTAACATGACACTGTAGAAGGAAATCTCTTATGTTACTGGATCACTGATCTCCATATGGAAGAGAAGTGAGACAGATCCAAGGTCCCAGGGAATGCATTATTTCCCCATTCTTAATAACCTAGAATGTAAACTTATCTTCAGAATTACCCACAGTAAGCAATGTACATATAATTAGCATGGGAGGTTGAGACACCCAATGACTGCTCTTGTGTGGCCTCAAGCTTCACCAGGGGAGGTAGAGGCTGGGCATGAGCAAAAGTTTTTTGCTGAAAGGTCATTTGAACAGGCTGCCCAGCTCGGTCATTGAGTCACCATCTCTGGAGGTGTTTAAGAGCCATGTGGATGTGGTTCCTGAGTCATGGTTTAGTGGTGGACTTAGTAAATAGCTGGACTCAATGACCTTGAAGATTTTTTTTTCCAACCTAAATGATTCTATGATTGTTTTCAGGTAATGGTGAAAAAAGTGAGTCCACAGCATCGTCAGCTTCTGGAGAACTCTCGTTACGACTACTGCCAGAAGGAGCGTATTCTCCTGTCTGCCCGCGGCTTCACCAACCTCTTCCAGACACTTGTTAGAGCCAAGAAGGTAAAATGCTTTATCCCTTCTCTCATTTTTCATCTCTTTTTTTGCTTTACTATACTGGATGTAAAGAGATTATAAAAGATTAAGCAGTAATTTATATTAAGTGACTCATTCAGTGTGCTTATCCTGTTTTATTTCAGTAAAACTGAGATGAATTCTTAGGTTGTAATCATGGTTGAAAAAAGTGAGTGTTAAACCATTGGCCTGATTGTGTGGAAATTCTTTCTTAAGTTCTGTATGCATGTTATTGAATGAATTTCAACTTCAGAAGACTATGGGTGATGTGCAGGCAAAGGCTGTTCTTCACTTTCTGAGTAAGCCTATAAATCTGATTGCTGCAAGATTTTACTAGTATTAACTGAGAATCTAACTCGCTCTTTAGGTCCACTCAAACTAGAATGCTGCTGGAAAAAATACCCTGCTTTAGAGAGTCCACATTTCCTGAAAGCACCTTTGAGTGAGCATGTGTAGATACTGTCTACCAGAGGAAAGGATTATAGCTGTTACACATGCCTAAAGATTGGTTATCTCTGAGATATCCTCGAAAATATGTTCCAATGGGTTGTTATGTTATGTTTGTACTCTTTCTGTAGCCCCTGGTGGGACACAACATGCTTATGGACCTTATGCATCTTCATGACAAGTTCTACAAGCCCCTTCCAGGTACACAGCTGCTGTCTTTGCAATGGGGATGGGACAGTAATCACAGTGATCATCCATGGCCCTGGCCATCCACAGTGCTTAGCAAGCAGCAGTGCAAGTTGCCTCTTCTGAGCTCTAACTGCTAGACCTGTGCATTGCTCCTCTGACTTCACCTCTTTTGTACTTGTTTGAAATAACATTGGCTTTTCTGCAGTTCCATAATGTCTTTCTCTAAATGTGCTTTGCTTTTAGAAAGCTATGAAGAGTTTAAAAGGAATATTCACAACCTGTTTCCTGTCCTCATAGACACCAAGACTGTAACAAAATCTATCTGGAAGGTGAGATGCAAAGGTCTTTTTGTTTGGATTTAAAACTTGTCTTTCAGCCAAAAGACATCTTTCCTCAGTGCCCTGTGGTTACAGCACTGTGACCAGCTCTCAGCGTTGCTCTGAGACATTCTGATTTTAGATCTCATCTAGTGAGTCAGCAGTACCAGTAAATGAGCCCACTTACCACAGGGTTTGTCTTGGTTGGTTTGCTAACATGTTCTCATTTTACAGAAATGCCCGTTTCCTCGAGCGTCTGATCTTTTGGAGGCATATACGATTCTGTGCAGGTAAGTGGTGGGGTTTCAGGTGTTTAGCAATCCCTTTATTTTCTTGGGAAAGATACTTCAAAGTCAGTCATTTTACATGTTCATACTTTCCCTCCTCCCAGATGTTTTTCAGTTGGTTTCTTTCTAAATTTAAGAGCAAAATAGGTGCTCATCTTTCTCTTAAAGTAACCGTGCAGTAAATGATTTGTTCTAAGTCACTTCTCATCTCGTACCACCATTATTCCAGTGATCAGGGGTTTGGCTTGCAGACAGTCTAACATATAACTTTAGAGCTGTATGTCAATTGTGCCATGTCATATTATGAGATGAGTGATTTTCAGTTCTCAGTGAAAATACACTCTTAATTTCAAATGCTAGCTCCCAAGAAAGAGCTGCACTGAGCCCAATGCAGTAACTAAATACACTGTTCAAATGGAGCACATAAGTAGACAGCATTCCTCATGATCTTAGGTGTGATGTAGTAGAACAGTTCTGTGGTGTGTGGTTTTTTTTTGTTTCCCCTACACATTTGTGGATAAATTGTTCATGTACATTTTGCTAAGAAAGAAAATGTCAACTCTTCTCTCGCCCCCAACTCCCAAGAAGGAGATGTAAAATTAGTGCTTATAAAAGCAGTACTGGGATTCTGGAGTGGGGTGGTTTTGTTGTTGATTTCACAGTTTAAGACTGGTCTCTTCACAATTTTTGTGATTGTTTGTTTTCTTTTATTCAGTCATTCCAGGAGTATCTGTTTATTAATCTGCCTTCCAGAGTTCCTCATTCAAATGGAACCATTTAGTCAAATCCTTTCCATTGATTTTTAGTTCTGTTCACATTTTTTGTATGCAGTTAGAGCAGACTTACTGCTTAGAAGGTTTGACTGGGGCTAGAGACTGAGAAAGTATTTAGGAGTTATTTTTCAGGAAGAAAACTGGTAGATGTTTTCTAGCTAAATGTCTTAGCCTTTTCATAGAATACTACAAAAACTCTTTTAAAGTCTTTACTGGGTTTTTCTGAAATGAAGCCACAGGTCACTGGAGAATAGTAATTTGTCTTTAACCTAGTGAGGAAAGACAAAAACTTAACACATCCAATTGTCTTCAGCAGCAACCTAAATCTCAAAGATCCAACGTGCCCAGTGATAGCTCTTGCAAGTGATTGCTCCAGATACGGTATGTTCTTAAGTAAATCTATACAACCTGGTACCTTAAAATAGTTCTGTTTTACTCTCTGGATGTTCATGTGCAAAGCATAAGTAAGTGCCAGTGAGTCTGCTGAATTTGCACGAAGCTGCTGCTGATACTTGTTTTTGTCCAGACCCAAAGCCTGGGCTCCCAAGAGGTGATGTGTTTTGTGTGTTCCTGGTAGCTGACAAGGATAGTGCCCAGCAGGTTTGCATCATGGTGCTAGTACCAATGTTGTGTGCACTTCAGTTGGGCTGAACTGAGCCTGCCTTGGGGCTATGAAGATTCAATAGCTCTTAAAAGGGGCAAGGGGAGGTGGGAAACAGTGGGTTCCAGAAAGTAGCAGGAGCTTGGTGGCTCATGTAGAGGAGGGTGTGTTCAGTACATGGTTTGATACTGGCTGTAGGGCAGATGTTTCCTAGCTTCTCCTGGCAGCATGGTGTCCTGCATTGCAGGGCTCCCTGTGTTTCAAAATAGTTCCTATTCTATTTATAATATATGGAACACAATTTGGTTGCAATCGTCATGAAAATTAATTTACATATATATTTTTAATGTGCATAAGGTTTTCAGCCATTCATGGAACTGCTGCCTTTGTGTTGGTATCATTTTAAAATGTATGGCAAGACCTTGTATGAGGTGTAAAGGTTTCAGGGTGAGGAAATAAATAGAGCTGAGGGTGGGGGGGGAAAAAACTCCCAAAACACAACAGTGGATCTTATGAATGCTACAACTCCACAGTGGAGCAGTTTCCACAGCATGCTAAGGATGTTTACTTGTTTTTAAAAATTATTATTTTATTTTTTATTTTGTTGGGACACTTGCAGCTGAGAAGAAATTTCCTCATGAGGCAGGCTACGATGCATTTCTCTGTGGCTCAGGTAAAATGCTGCTTAAATGCTTTAGAATTTGGGCTGGGATTTGGCAATTCTTTCCCACTCTGTAGCTCCATGTTGTGCTAAGAAATATTTGTTTATACACAGTCTGTTGCTCTTGGTAACATAGCTGCACTTCAGTGAGTTTTTGCTTTCCATTTGTTTAGTTACATTTCTTTAGCTTTGTTCTAATGCTGCCTCAACATTCCTCCTAGTTCTTCTGAAGTCGGCTCATTTGCTGCTGTGCAGACACACAGAGTGAGTTATGTTTAAATGTTTACTGAAAACTGCTTTAAGAGGATGGGACCCTATGGAAAAGGGTTGTCAGCTTGCTCTGGCTGACTTTGTTTTGTGGGCTGGCCTTCCTTTTGGATAAGGGCAAGTGTTACTGGGAACGTCACTGTTCTTATTAGAGTTTTATTTTAGAAATCTGAAAGTAGTAGCTTTATGTCAAAGCTGACATTTAAAAAAAGAAAAAGAAATCAGGGGCCATGCAATGGCTCAGAGGTTGGGAAATAACATTGTGACTCCTTGATTCTTGAACAAGCTCTCTCAAGATCAGTTCACTTGGGTAAGGGTCAAATAATTTTCCATGAGTTTCCATTTTTGAAATCTGTGATTCAGTGCTTTCAGTTAAGATCAGAAAAGGCAGCTGCTCAAAGCTCTTCCCTTTGCTTGCAGCTCTTTATATACAAGATACCAAGACCTGAAATGCCTTTTTTGTCCCTAATTCAAGAGTTACTTCAGGAGATCTGTGCTCAAAACACACTGTACAGTGCTGGACAAACAAGTCTTTGTTGCATTTTGTTTGCAGATGTAGTGAGGCAGTGGAGGCTGTGCCTTCTTTCTCTCAGTATCTCACCGTGTTAGCCAAGTATCTGAACAAAGTGAATTTCATCCGAGGTGGTGTTTCAAGCATTGTGCGTATGAATTGCAAGTCTGAGACCACTTTATGGGATGTGTGGGTTTGTAGCCTAGCTGATGGCTTCGTCAGAGGAGAAAAATCCACCAGTGCCTGGACTTACCGTTGCAGAAGTTGCTGTCATTACACAGTTGACCTTTGCCATTTTGAAATGAGTTGAATTTCTGCTTGTGGAATGTTTTAATATTGTTACCCTGTCAGATCACATTCCCCTAATTCTCTGTGCACTGTAATAGAGCTTGCTGTTTCTTGTGTGGTTTCTCTGATGGTTTCCCATGGTAAATTTGGTAGTTTGCTTTTATGACTTAGCTTTAGAAAAATCTTGGGACAAAAGAAAAATAATTAGACACCAACACCTGTGGTGCATAACTTGTCTTACTTTTGTCACAGTCTGTATATTTTCTGGTTCTATTAGTAGTGCTTCTTTAGCATTTCTGAACTCAGGTATGTCTCAATATTGCACATTTTCCAGAATTTTTCAGGAGAGGACACTCCCTGCCGGCATCCCCCTCTCTTGGTTGTCCATGTCCAAGGCTGGCCAGAGGTGAATGAAAGGCAGATTTACCAAGAGTTTAAAGCGTTTTGTCGCTTTGATGTCAGACGACTTTCAAAGAACCAGTTCATTCTGCTCTCCAATAAATTCAAGCAGTAAGTGACTGGAAAGTCTTAATATTTTGTTCCTTGATCCTCTCTGATCTAGGTCATCATCCCACTTTCCCTCTGCTGTGACCACTGTTAAAGAGATTTCTGTCCTTAGTTGTGGGATGCTATAAGCAGCCCGGAAGTCACGGCTCACGACCTCCGCTTTTGTTACAGCGTCAGGTTTGTTCTGCGAGACTTTAAGCATCACCCTCATCTGCGGATTTCCGTCTACCGCCACTGGAGGCACTCTCCGCAAGTGAACTGCCTTCTGCGGTGAGCTAGTGAAATGGCATGCGCAGGGAGGGGGAAATACCGCTCCTTGCAGAGCACCCTGCCCTGCCACAGAAGCAGGCGGCCTCTCTTTTGCAATGTGCTTCCTTCCTTCTTTCTCCCTTCAGGAGAACAAGGACTTTAGAAGCAGGTTCATTTGCCGACTGCTGAGCTTTCAGCCCAACTGGACTTTAGTCTTGATCCTCATTTAACTGGGGACTGTTACCCTATGGATAGTACAAGACTATGTATGTGCTGTCCTAACAGGGCTTTATCTCAATGATCTGTAGTGCTAGGTCTAATAAGATTGAGCAGAGCGAGGCAGTCTCCAAAGTGCGGGATGGATGTGTTTTTAATACAGCAGCCTTGAAAGCTTGGTAGTAGGAGCAAACTCAAGATTTAAGGTGCAACAGGCAGTGACAGCGATGCTCATGAAGAGTGAGTTTCTTGCTTGACCCAGTTTGGAAAAGAATCTTAGTGCTTACTAAAAATAAAATTAAGCTCCAAATAAAGTAATCTAACAGCATTTTATTATTCTTATCCTTTAGAGTGTCTGGTATTGTGGTGGTGTGGTCTCTGTTGGCCTTTGCACTCGGAGAAGCTCCTCGTTCATTCTGAAAGACTGCCTTACGGATGAGATATGTGGAACACAGATCTTATTTTTCATGTTTGTCTATGTTTTGTTTCACTTCATTCAATAAACATAAGCAAAAAATACAATAAAAAAAGCTATGAATAGTGGGGGGTTTTGTGTGGTTGTGGGGTTATTTTTTTTTTTCTTTTTTCTTTCTTCTTCTTCCTTGGAAGTATGTTTGTAAAGAGGATGTGTTGCTTTCCAATTTGAATATTTTGTAATCTGTTCAAAGCCTAGTCCCCTCCTGAAGAGGGAGAGAGGTTCTTTCAATATCCAATTTACTTTGATCCTCTGGTGGTTGTAACATCTATTTGTAACCCTGGTTTATTCCCAGTGCTTGTGCTGCTGCATAAAACACATTTCTGATGAAGTTCAGGAAGTCATAAAATGCAGGAGGGTATTTTTAGCTTCAATTGTAAAATAAGGGAAATGTCACTTAGAATCATAGAATCAATAAGGTTGGAAAAGACCTCAAAGATCATCAAGTCCAACCTGTCGCCCAAGACCTCATGACTGCTAAACCATGGCTTCAAGTGCCACATCCAGTCCTTTTTTGAACACCTCCAGGGACAGTGACTCCACCACCTCCCTGGGCAGCCCATTCCAATGGCTAACAACTCTTCTCTGTGAAGAACTTTTTCTTCACCTCAAGCCTAAGCTTCCCCTGGTGCATTTTGAGACTGTGTCCTCTTGTTCTGGTGCTGGTGGGCAGTTGATGGAGTAACCACTCCTGGGCCTCATGAAGGATTCTGGGGAATAGTAAATAATTTGTAGTGCTATTAATGTGATGCAGTGGTATTTTCAGTGGAGCTGAGGTTAAGCACAGGTAAGTGGAGTTTCCAGTTCCAGCTTCCAGTTTGTGCAATACACACAGGTCAGGTGAGTTGGCACACACTTCTGTTTGCTTCCAGTGCACAGTGTGTGAGCAGTTCTTTAGCCAAAAGTATCATGAGATACACTTTGTCAATCAGTTTCTCTGATACAGCTGGAGTATTTGTCAGTTCAGGGACTATAGTCTTCATAAATTTTTCTTACTAATTTCCTTCTCTTACTAGTTTCCAAATAATGGTCCCTAGATTTCATCAGGCAGATCTAATTGGAGGGGGGGCATAACCATGTGCCGTATATAGAACCTGCCTTTAATTGCCTGTAAAATGGGAGATGCTACAGGGGACCTTAATGCAGCAGCACAGTATTGTGGTGTGCCTGAAGATCGTGTGCTCTGGGGTGCTCTTTAGGAGAGAAGGGCAGTGTATCTTCAGATGTGGTTCTGCATGGCTTGTGGTTTACATTTCTTATTTCATAAGCCAGCTCCTAGCCAGACAAGTAATTGAGCTCTTGATTGATTGTTGTGGGTTTTCTTTGGTAACTCCTTCAGTGATGGGGTTCTCTGTTGCAGTGTTCCTTCAGATAGGAGTGGAAGTATCTGCCTCTTGTCTATGCAATTTATAAAATATTTTCTTTGGTCTTTTAATATTAGATACCTCTCTTGTGAGGAGAACACAGGCTCTGGGTGTTGTGTAGCTTTGGGGAAATGTTCATTGGGTGTTACATGCAGTAGCGTGCATTTCCCCGTAAAAACACTTTTCTTGGCTTACGATGTGGGAAACAATACTCCTGTTCTTGGGGGTCAGGATTCAGTGAACTACTGAAATGTGGGAAGATGCAGCCTTGCTTCCAACTAATATTTACATCCTGGGGATTATGAAGATGTAGATGTTGTTATCTTGGAGAAGCAAAGCAGTTTTTATGGGAGCCTGCGCTTTGAAGGAACAAAGAAATTGTCCTGTCTTTTAAATCTGGTTCCTTTCCTCCCGTTTTTCTTCTCCCAAGTGGCAGGAAGACAAAAAAATGAATTGGTTCTTTGCAGAACTATTCTCTCTCTTGGTTCATTGTCTGGAAAAAAGGAAAAACATACTTCCTTGTAGAAGAAAGAAGAGATCCTTTCACCCTTTTTTGAGAAATTGCCCATGAGTCTGACCATGCCTTCTCCCTTTTCAAGGGACAGACATGTCTCAGACAGAAGCAGTGCAGTGAATCAAGAAGTTCGCCTTTCCTGCACTGGAGCTGGGAGAACTTACAAATAACAATTGCTGTAGATCTGCTAGATGCTCCTACTATAAACCAGTTAAGCTTAGATACAGAGTAAATACATGAAGAAGAAAAGAGAGTGGGTTGAGTATATTCTGATCTCCTTCCTAGGGGAGAATTTATAGAAACAAGTTGCCTGTCTGCAGTAACCTAGGGTCACTCACTGCTCAGAGCCTTTTAAAGACATCAGTCAGATGTACTAGCTGTCAGTTCCCATGAAATGGGTTAGCTGGGGGCTAGTCTAACAAATCAGAGCAGCAACTTTTAGCTGTGGGAACAGATTTACAAGTTTTTTCTGAGCAGCTGTAAATCAAGACAAAAATCTCCCTGAGCATGCCAATCTGGCCATTCCCACCTCAGCTATTGCTTCTGCTCCAGCCTAGGGAGTTGTTATTAATTGAAGTTGAAAGTATCAAAAGTAGTTTAGGTTACGCCTGTTCCTGCATGCCTTCTACAAGGAGTGTGTGTGTGATACTTTTTGATGTTTGTAAAGCCACCGCAGAGTGGTGGAACTTCCCTCATAACTCCCTCTGCAGAAGCACGTGTCAAAGTTGCTGGGTGGCTTTAAGGGCTGGCAGGTCAGAAAATCAAGCCTGTCTCCCTAAAACAGTGATGAAACCACAGCAAAGTCCCTAGCAGCAGTTATAGAATAACTGCTTCTCAGCACTGTGAGGAACTTATACTTTAGCTGTAAGATTTGAAAATATAATTTCAACCCTCAATGAAACAAGATGGTAGAATTCAAGTTGTGAAGGTGTGCATTAAAATCAAAGCCATGCAAATAGAGCATTGCAGATCAGATTATAGCTATTTCCAAGAATGTCCTTGGCATGGGACGATTCATAGGTGCCTTTTCTATCAGTACCCTAACAGGCATAAAACAAAGTAAGCATTTAAAAATACCTGTGAGGTGGAAATCTGCAAGAGGTAATGGTTGCAATGCATGAGAAACACAGGGTGTCTGGGCAGAAGCACATACGGGGCGGGGGGGGGGAGAAAAAAGGTGTTATTTGAAAGATGAAAATGGGTTGTTCAACACCATCCAGCACAGACAAATTGAGAAAATCCTCAAGTAGTTCTAAGTCTGGACCTGGTCTAACTTACTGACACCACTGCAGTTTCTATCTGGGTTTCTAAGCAGTGGAGGATTAATTGGTAATCCTTGTTTTGAAGTCATACAAACTATTTGTCATATAAAGCTTGGCTCTGGTGATCAGACAGAGCTGTGCATCTTCTGAGCTTGCCTTGAAAGGTGCTGCTAGGAATTTCTGCTTTGCCTCCAGGCCATGCCATCTACACTTTCTCCCTGTTTGACAAGCTGCTTCCTTACAAGTGTGGCCAGCATAGCCAAACCAGGTGGTTCTCTCACCCACTGCACTCATCTGTTCTGTGCAGAAAACACATTTTGCCATTCCTACATAAATACAAGGATCTGGAAAACCACAGGTTCCCACAGCTGCCTGCAGTGCTCAAAACCTGCCCCCCTCCCCTGGGATGTGGGACTGAAACAAATTGGTGTAATTGTTCCATAGGGCTGTTGGGTCATGGGAACTGATGCCACAGAAGACATGCTGGGCTCCTAGCCCTCCCCTGTGGTCTAGCAGCCTCCAGGGGTTGGGCTGGGGCTGGCTGCTCCGCCAGGGGTGTCCCTGTGGAGGGATGATGTTCTTCCTCCACAGCTTGTATTGTTGAACATCCTATATATACAATAACTTGGCACAAGTGATGGGGGACAGAAATGCAACTGGACAACCTTTTGTAATCCCATAGGCACCCATTGCCATCTTTAGACTCCCAAATACCTGCACAGTCTGTCTGGCACTTCTGATTCTATACCTGCTCCCTACTGAACTTAGCCTCCTTTATCTTTGTAATTCCAGTGGTGGTAACTGCTGGAGAGGACATGTGGAGGAACAAATGGTACTTGTTGGTGGCTGCTGGCCCATGGTGGCTTCACACTGAGCAAGAGCTAGGGCTGCTGCTGTATAGAGCACTGCTCTATCCCCATGCTTCGGGCAGTTCTCAACAAAGGTGTGCTTGTCCATCAGCTATTTTTATCAGTATTTGTGCTAGAGCAGTGGTTGTGAACTCCTGGCAGACATGCTATGATTAGCAGCCCCATTGCTGGCAGAGCAAGAGTACAAGAGGTCCCTGATCTCACCCTTTCTTCCCACTTGTTGGTCCCCACCAGGTCCCAGGGTGTCTCAGAGTAGGAAAGAGATGGGCTTTGCCTTTTCTCAGTGGGGAAGGAGGGCTAGAAGAAGTTGGATTTGGAGAGGGTGGACAGAAATCGTGACTAGGAGCTGAAGGTGGTATGAAAGTGTTTGCTACAATGATCATAGTATCAGTATCATATTAGCAGGAAGGGACCACAAGGATCATCTAGTTCCAACCTCCCTGCCATGGGCAGGGACACCCCACACTAGATCAGGCTGGCCAGAGCCTCATCCAGCCTGGTCTTAAACAACTCCAGGGACGGTGCCCCAACCACCTCCTTGGACAACCCATTCGAGGGCTTCACCACTCTCATGGTGAAGAACTTCCTCCTCACCTCCAGCCTGAATCTCCCCACCTCCAGCTTCATTCCATTCCCCCTAGTCCTATCACTACCTGATATCCTGAGAAGTCCCTCCCCAGCCTTCTTGTAAGCCCCCTTCAGATACTGGAAGGCCACAATTAGGTCACCTCAGAGCCTTCTCTTCTCCAGCCTGAACAGCCCCAACTCCTTCAATCTGTCCTCACAGGAGAGGTGCTCCAGCCCTCTGCTCATCCTTGTGGCCCTTCTCTGGGCACGTTCCAGCATGTCCATATCCCTCTTGTAATAGGGGCTCCAGAACTGGATGCAGCACTCCAGGTGGGGTCTCACCAGAGCTGAGTAGAGGGGTAGAATCACCTCCCTTGACCTGCTGGCCACACTTCTCTTGATGCAGCCCAGGATCTGATTGGCTTTCCGGGCTGCAAGTGCACACTGAGAGCTTATATTGAGCTTTTTGTCCACCAGCACCCCCAGGTCTCTCTCCTCAGGGCTGCTTTCCAGCCAGTCACTGCCCAGCCTGTATTTGTGCCTGGGATTGCCTCAACCCAGATGCAGGATCCTGCACTTGGTCTTGTTGAACCTCATGAGGTTGGCTTGTGCCCACCTCTCCAGCCTGTCAAGGTCCCTCTGGATGGCATCCCTTCCCTCCAGCGTGTCTGCTGCACCACACAGCTTGGTGTCATCAGCAAACTTGCTGAGGGTGCACTCAGTGCCACTGTCCATGTCACCGACAAAGATGTTGAACAAGCCTGGTCCCAGGACTGATCCCTGAGGGACTCTGCTTGTCACTGGCCTCCACTGGGACATGGACCCATTGACAGCCACTCTTTGGGTGCAGCCATCAAGCCAGTTCTTTATCCATCTAGTGGTCCAGCCATCAAACCCATGTGTCACCAGTTTGGAGACCAGGATGTGGTGCGGGACAGTGTCGAAGGCTTTGCTCAGGTCCAGGTAAACAACATCAGTTGCTCACCCCTCATTTATTAATGTTGTCACCTGTTCATAGAAGGCCACCAGGTTTGTCAGGCAGGATTTGCCCTTGGCAAAGCCATGCTGACTGTTCCCAATCACCCCTTCACTATTCTTCTGATCTACAGGGTGAAACTGGACTCCAGCCCAAGGCTGGAGATTTTGGCACATTCATCTACACATCATTTCCTCCTTGATGAAGGTTACCATTTCTTTCAAAGTTTTGCACATTCAGCCTCTAATCTGCCATATCAGCAAAAAGCCCACTCAGCTGACCAGAGATGGGCAAGAGGGCTGGAGCAGCTGATGTCAGGAGCTGGCATCCTGCAATGTCAATGTTTCTTTCCTGCTAATCTCCTCCTCCTCCTGCTCTGAAGTACAAAAGTGGCTGAAACTCTCTGAGTATGGATTTCTGCACCCCAACACTTTTCTTGCATGGGGTTGGTGCTCGGGGCTGGTGCTCATGGTTGGTGCTCTGTTCTCTGTTCTGCTGGCCCAGGCAGGTGTCTTGGACCAGGTGAATACAGCCACGGTTTCCCCATTCTGCACCCAGCTCAACACAGCTGCCAGAGCCATCCTGGAGCTGTGCCAGTGCCCTGGCACTGGGCAGCTTGATGATTCTCAGCTCTCCACACTGGAGCTGGTTTGTCTGCCTCCTTAAGTCTGCTCAGCTAGCTTGTTCAGTCATGGGGCTAGGAGGAAACTCTCTTTGCATCACTCTAGTAGGGACCCTACAGAAGAGGAGTGGTTGAAACCACCTGGTAGAGTGGTCTGAATACTTTTTTGCTTTCTTCACTCCTTATCCCTGCAATATATGAGCAGAAGCTTTCCATCTTGTAGTCATCTGCATTTGATTTTTTGAGATGTGAAATGCTTTATCTCATTAAAGTTTTGAGGATTTAATGAGTTGTTTGTTTGTTTGTTTTTCCTTCTCAAGAAATCCCAAATTCACCTACAAATGGAGTTTGGACTACAAAAGTTTGGGGGGGGGGCTTTAAAAAAAAACACACCACAAACAGTTTACTTGAGCTTTTCAGAAACTGCTTTTCTTTGCCAATGGAAAAAATATTTTGGTTTTGCTGAAAATGACAGAGAAAATGACACCCAGCACAAGCTGGGATTGCTGAGAAGCTGCCCTGAAACTGCAAGTGTTGGCACAGAGATAACATCAGTGATGGCTAGATTTAGGATACATTAGAGTAAATTTTCTTCTTTCTGGAGCACAGAAACCAAAGAATGATATAACTCCCACTGAATCCCAAATTGGCAGTGGGAAGCAGTCACTTAACAAAGACTGCCTTCAGAAATTATGTGCTGTTTTCTCAGCCCTTGGATTTGGTCTCATTAGGCTTTGCTGGGTTTGTAATAAGGGACAACACAGTGTTTGATGCTGTCATGGTGTCTGTCACCTGAACCAAGAGCTGTTTGTCAGCAAGCAGGGGATGTTCTGCCATTGCTTTGTATTACCAAAAGTGATGGGAAGCTTAATTTCTCATGTGTCCATTGTATCAGGAATGGAATAATTTCCGAATGTTACTTTAATTTAAAAATTATGAACCAAAGAAGAAATGGCTTTATCAAGCTCCTCAGAGTTTTGGCTTTAAAGCCAATACAGATTTTGTACTGCATGTTCTTTCACAGCTCTTTTACTGAGTGATTCCCAGTTCCCTGTTACAGCAGGGTTACAAAGATCTCAACTCAGGGAGGAAAAGGGGAAGGTAAAAATAGCAGCTTTCTCTCTTTTTGGCAGGGAGAAAGCTGCTTGTTGGAGAAGACTTCTATAAAGGTTAGAAATAAAATTCTGGAAGTTATGCAAATGTCCAAGCTGGCAGCATTGAGCTGATGGCACAGCAGAGATTCTCTTTTAAATAGCACTGCATGCAATGAAATAACTAGAAAGACATAAATATGATGTGGGCCTACTGATCCTACTTTTGTGGATCTCTTGTGATAGAGAGCCAGCAAATGTGGCCATGTTAGCAAATTACCTGTATGACAGGGCACTTATTTAGCCACTCAGTATTTTCCATGGAAACCAGTCTGAGAAAAATCATAATTATCACCAGGGGAAAAAATTGCCACAGTTAGGTAGAGTCTTGTGTATGTAACCAAAAAGTATCTAACTTTTTAGAGCACAGGAAGAAATTAATCAAAATTATTTGTGGCCCTCTTTCTTAGAATGACAATGCATTGTGTTAACACATAAATATACACAAGTATACATGTGTAACTCACGGTATCATTTGATTTACCCCCATTTATGGTAGTGGCAGCTGATAATTTTCAAGACTAGGGCCTACATTTTACACAAGTCATGAACTTCATTGTAGTTTGTCTCCGAGGACCTAACCAGGGTGCAACATTGATCCTTCCAAGTCTGGTGTGCTGATTTCAGTAATTCTCTATATCCAAGAGAAAAGGCAGGAGGTTGTGTCATAGGCTTGTGTTCCCTGAGGCTGTCTCCTTGTCTTGAGACACAGCTTCAATGTGCCTGTTGTGAGGAGGGTCTGGGTACTCAGCTCTGTCACTGTGACCTTCCCAGTGTGTGCTGGGCTATCTCCTGTCAACAAAGGCAAAGCACTGCCTTATCAGTCTGCTTTTAGAAAGCTAACAGGGAATGCCCAGGGGCATTTAAAAACTATATAAATAAGAATAAGCCTCTACTATCAGTCTTTAAAAATGAGACTATGAAATCCCATATTCAAAACAATCATACTTCTTCCCTTCTTCCTGAAAGTATTCAGGGATTTCTGCCCATTCTTCTGCCAGCTCTCCAGAAACCACAGTCCTCTGATGACCAGATCAGTTTCCAGCCCAGATGCACTATTATTCTAGAGGTGATATGATCTTGTCAGTCTGACACTTTATTAGGCAATGTCTGATAGAAGTAACCATGTCATTGGATTTGATGATCTTAGAGATTTTTTTCCAGCTGAAGTGATTTTGCAATTTTGTGATTTCCTAACTGGAGCAAAAAAAAAATAATATTTTTTTTGCTTCACAGGCCAACTTTCCTCAGCAGTTCAGAACAAAGATGTAAGTTAAGATCAAGCAAGTTTCAGGCTGAGTCCAGTCCCTGGTCAAGCCATGAAGTGAGCTTTGCTGGGGGGTGTGGCAATGGTAGCATTAAGCAGTGTGAGCAATCTGGCAGTATAAGCTTAGAGCTTGACATGGTGGTAGGCCATGCTCAGCATAAGTGCAGAAGTAGCTAGCAGTTTAGCAAAACAGTGCAGCATGTAACTAAAGCAAGGTACTGGTAGCTATAAACACAGAGAGTTATCTTGCAGGAACAGGACGCACACGTTGATCAACAACCTCGCGTGATATTAATAGTGTAACCAATAATCTATAACAGTACGATGCGGGGTCAGTCGTGGGGAACCAACGAAGCTATGCCAACGATGCTCTCCGAGTCTATATAAGCTGTAGAGGTTCCTTAATAAACGAACAATGCTAGATCATACTGGTCATCCGTATTGATTCCATTCTCCATCGTCAACAGGGGGGGTTGATGGGAGCTGCCACGGTAATTAAAATGTTAAGGATATATGCTTCAAAATAATTACTTTTGTCTTTAATGCCAGCATGCTAATCTTTTGTGGAAAACAGGTATGTGTGCATGTGAAGAACTGCACACATTCAGTGGCAACCACCATTGCTTGTGGTGTGGGGAACTCCAGCTAAACCAGCTTACAACTTCTCTGCCAAGCAGGTTAGTGATGTTCCACACTCTGTAAATAAGTTGTGTGGGAGGAAGATCAAAAGGCAAAGCTGAGGCAGGTCACCACATGTGCTTGTGCAGACTCCAGGACTTACATCATAACTGGGGGGACAGCACAGAGTCTCCAAAATGGTAACATTTCCTCAATGCTCAGTTAATCTAAGGGTTTAGCATGAAAGAAGTTTTCTTTTCTGCCTAAATTAGGAAAGCAAAGAAACTTCTGAGATTGCATTTTGAGTGTGTCTATGTTCTGGAAGACCTGTACCAAACAGAGGCTTCATGTAAGCAATTGGACAAAAATAAAATCATCTGCCTGAGTAGAAGGAGCACGTTGTAAGAAAGGGTAAAGCCCCCTGGAGCCAGCAGGTGATTTTGGAATGAGCATGTAGAGAGAGAAGAGCTTTTATTGATGGTGGTCTGACAGGAGAAGGGAATGAATCAGATTATGAAATGCAAATGATGGGATGTTGCAGGGAGATAGTGTGAATATGGGTGCTCCCACATTAGTTTTACCCATGCTTTGAGGGCTTTGTCTTCACTGAAGTAAGAAGAAAGTCACATGGCTTTTTTTCCTTTACATCACTCTTCTGTTTTCATTTCCCCCATCTCTCTAGGCTTGTCTGCACTTCAAGTGGTCACATGAAGGAAGTAAACATCTCAGGTAAAAGCAGTAGAGCATATAGATGATGAGAGAAAAGCCAGAAGAAAAATAATAATCAAGAAACAGGCAAAAAGGAAGAGGAAATTAAAAAACAGCTGGGACACTGGAGTGATGTGGAGGACAAAGGAGATGCAGAAGTCCTTTTAGTGCTGCTTATTCTGATCCTTTTGCTTGGTAGAACTCAACACAGGGCTGAAAATTCAAAGGCAATGCAATGTCAGAAATACTATTTTAAAGGCTATCCATTTTAAATCAGCTGTCAAACAGATATTTGACAGTCCAGGGCCTTGTTGAGTCCCAGGAAGGCATCTCTGGCTTCTGCATCCATCAGATTATGAAGCTAGCCAAGGGAAGAAGGTACTGGGGCAGATGCTCAAAAAGAAAATGCTTCCCCTCCTTTCCCTAGAAGTATTTCTAAATGCTCATGTATGAGAAACAGCTTGGCTTCGGCATATGGTTAAAAAATGACCCTGGAAGGGAGGGGCCACCTGTGCTTAGTCCAGGAGGATTTTGTCTCTTACACAATGTTTTGTATGGAAAGAAATGCTTTTTGAAGCACAAACTCATAATCTGACTTATGGTGTTACAACAGCCATGTCTGAGAGCAAATCAGGGGGCTGATCTGCTTGTGACACTAGGATGTATTTGAGATATGTGAGGAACAAGTGAAATATGAGCACTGCCACTCTGTAAGATCGTGCCAGTTACTGCAGTCGGGGAATGCTCTTGGCTGTAAATTAGGGCAGAGAATGTATCTCTTGTTGCATTAACATAAAGGCTGTTCTTGGAAGCCAGAATATATAATTAGGTTACTCAATCACATGTTTCCACCAGGGAAATCTGCTTCACTACTGACACAATGAGATGAACATTTGAAAAGCTGACCTTGTTTTGCCTGACACAACATGCCTTCAGGAAACCTGCACCTACAGTTTAATGATCATCATGACCAAGATTTACATTTGCAATTATGGGATGGACGGTGCCACCCTCTCAGCTATTTCTTCCCCCATGATGAGAATGTGAAGACTGAAGCATTTAAGCTTTGATTTGAAGAAAGTGTCTGAACACAGGCTTGAATTTAGGTGATGTGATTTAAGCTGTGTGCTCATACCATGCTGAACTGAGCTTGCCTTTCAGAAGAGTTATTGGCTTGTATAACATAGAAAGCCTTTCCTGATCCTCAGGTGGGCATACTATCTTGGTCGAGCAGCTGAGAAGTTGCAAGAAACCTCTGTAAAACTAGTTAGCTGGTATCAGGAAGCACCCTATAGCCTGAGGCTCATTCCCTGTTGTTGGGTTCACAAATTCTGTACTGTAGTCTAACCCCGCCAAAACAAGATTAGCAGATACATGTGGAGACTACCACAGGCGACAGAATCAAAAGATGCACATTTACAGGTCCTGACCAGCAATCTCCCATACTGCCTTCTCTGACATAGCTTAGGCATCAAACGGACAGTCATGATCCAGGAAACAGGGATTCCAGTGACTTGTCTGCCACATGAGGGATGAACCCCACTGCCTTGTTGTCCTGACATGATACTGTGTGTAGCACTCAGAATAACTGCCCACTGTCTCCATGTCTCTCCTGGAGTTCCCCATCATGCACAGATCATCATCAGCATAGGGAAGCAGGAGAGGGTGTGTGCCATGACCTTCCTCATAACTGCTACACAGGGGTATGATTGCTGGTAGACCCTTTAGCACCAACTTCAGAAATGCATTCATCTGCATGGTCCACAGCACCAAGGCAGCCATGGCACTAGCACACAGGGCAGGCACCATACACCAAAGGATGCCATGAAGCAGCTCTGTGCTGGTGCTGGACATCTGTGCCTTGTCTGCAGGGCCAGGAGGGTGCTGCTGGCCCAGAACAGTAATGACCTGCCAGTGGCTGACTGCTTTGAGACCATTTCTTTGCTATGTGCTTTTGCAGTTCTGCTCCTCCACTATTAATACCAATACATATGTTGGGTTTTGTTTGTTTGTTTTTAAAGGAGGCAGCCTGCCAGCCCTCCAGCAATTGTTTAGGACTCTGTCCCTGGAGTCACCTGGCAGCTCTGAAGTATCGCACTCAGAATCTATATGGTGCCAAAAAATAGCTCTTGTTTTGGTCTTCAGCCATCACAGTACCTCTAAAACTTTCCTATGGAAAAGTTTACTGATCTCTTTACCTGCTTTTCAAATTCTGACTAATACAGCTTCTACGTCATCAACTGTATTCTAGTTTCTTATTGATTCTTTCTTTGCCTGTCCCTGTCCCCACCCCCAACCATCAGAAACTCAGCCTCCATGACTGACACCTTGTTATCTGCTTCCATAAATTCATACAGGAATTCATTCACTAAGGAAATAGCTATGCTGGGAATATATCTCAGATCAGAGTCTGACTTCTTTGTACCATGGTAGAACAGTTCACATGACAATATAGGTGGAGAAAACTCAATCTTTTATGGGTATTAAGTGTGCCTTGAGCCATGCATGTAAATTCAGCTCCAAATGGGATTGTGTATCCCTATCAGTGGGAATGTGGGTGCATGTAAACCACAAGAAGGTATTCAAAGATTAGACCAGGAACTGGGAGAAAATAATATAGGACAGTGAAGCAGAGAAACAGGACAGATGACACAGAGCTGTCAACCTTCTAGCTCTTTAAACGAAGTGTCTTGTGAGCAGTTAAAATGCAATTAAGTGCTTCCCTGACAGGGTTATATCCTGTATTTTTCACTGGAACTGTTTTGGCTAGGGGGCTGGTGGTAACCTGAGTATTTCTGTACTGCCCTGGCTCTCCTTTGCACTGCCAGATCAGCCCCACCCCATTCCACCATGGGTGCACGAGGAGACACACTAACCACCTGGGGCATGCCCTGAAGCCCTTCCTAGTCTGTCTCCACTGTGGTCAGCAGCGCATATTGCACAGCCAAAAGCCACACAGAAATGCCGGTGTCTTGTGCATGGGGAAAGTAAAACCGTGTGTCCAACATCAGAAGATAAAGGAAAAGCACAACAAGAAACGAAAAGCAGTACTAAAAACTGTGTTCAGCAGAAAACAGAGGCAGCAATAGTCCCTGGAGCATGTCAATTCTGAGGAAAATATTTTTTACTAAAAAAATGAGATTTCACATGAATCTGAACACATTTTAGTTACTGGAAGTCCCTGTTAATGGGAGGCAGAATAGAGTTTTGTCCTGAAAAATGCAGAACTTTAGTTTCTTTTCCCAGCGACAATTCAGTTAGTTGTTATTCTCGAACTTATTTTGTGTTATCTCAATTGTGCAGAGCAAATGCTGTTAAAAACCAACCTATGAATAGGAGAGGATATGTCAGTACCGTTTCTGCATGCAAACTGATGATATAGCCAATACAGATGTTTACGCTGAAGCTTTGGCAAGGTATACCACCACATCACTGTGGGAGCCAGACATCCTGAACCTGAAGAGCTCAAAAGCAGCCTTTGCTCATGTGCAGGGGCTTAATTGTTACCTGGTTTACTATACAGATTTCCATGGCTTTGTGATGACTTACCACCGCCAAGCATATTGTCTCATGTGTGTGGCAGGTATAAGGCGGAAAGTTGGAAAAGGGGTGGGGGGGATGGGGGGGAAAGCCAAGACCATTTTTACTGTAAGAGAATCAAACTTATTTCTTATTGTGTTATTGAGGTTGAAGTAGTAAGCAAATTCCTTTTAATATTTATATTACTATGCCAGCTAAGCATTTCACAGGTTTCAAGTTATCCTCCCATGCTTCCATGTTACTCTCATTTTGCAGAGGAGGAATTTTTTATGATTGAGGAAATCCAAGACACAGTAAACAGGCCTCATGATTTCTACTCTCAGAATCATTGTTTTGTATTCTTCCTACACTTAAAAAATATCTTTGGATATTTTGGATAGCTTAGGATTCTAGATTCACTCCAGATATATACACTTCATAGAAGAGAGAGTTCAGCATTTTCATTCTGTGACCTTCTGTCTTTATACAGTAGACCTACTGTACGAGTTTGTTTTGCACTTGTGCTCAAGCTGGATCAGTTTGAAAAATACAAATTATCTCTGACTCTAGATTCTGTCTTTGAAAAGAGACTAGTATTAGAAACAGTTAAAAAATAATAGAAAAACTGTACTCAAATGAAAATGTTTGGCTACTTGAGATGCTTCATTTGAAAAAAAACATTTGGGAAAAAACCTGAAGTTGAAAGTATTTCCCTTCTGAAATGATGTTTTGATGCACTGTGTTCTTGTTCATCTCTGTCAGTCAGGCTCACAATCAGACAGGTGTTCAAGAGGGGATTGGATGTGGCACTTGGTGCCATGGTCTAGTAGTCATGAGGTCTTGGGTGACAGGTTGGACTTGATGATCTTTGAGGTCTTTTCCAACCTTATTGATTCTATGATTCAACAAGAGAAAAGATAATTGTATCACAAATTCCTATTCCACAGTACACTGTGGGAGGTTCATTCCAATAAAGGGGAAATAAGACATGAGAAAAGTGGGCTACAGCTTCCCTGCAGAACCACAATGTGTTATCCACAATGAAGATTTAATTTTAGAATACTGAATGAATCCATGGACTTGACTTAGCTAACTTTCACATTTCAGATGGAAGTTCCTTTATGAAACCCCAGCGTCATTTAGCAATACAGATGTCTTTCAGTCATGTCACTACAAAGCTCTTGGTTACTGCTTGTTATCTAATTAGTAATTACATTTGCAAGCATGCCATCATATGACTTGTAAAGGTACTAACCTAACAAGTCACTGACCTATCCTGGCCAAGTCCAAAGAGTGGTGAGAAAAGGCTGTCAACAATTCCTATATCATCTACCTTTAAAAAAAAAAAAGTTTTTATTTTTTTCCCAATGCTGGTGCCTCCCACAAAAGTTGCCATCCTTTTAAATAATTTTCTAGTACAAGGGATCTTCAGCACCATAGCTATTTGTCTTATGTGCAGCAGCAGAGTGCAGGGAGACAAGTGAGCCACTAGAGTTCACCTGAAAAGTCATGCGTGTTCAGTGAACCCAAAGAAAGAAACTAAGGTTTCACTGTAACAAGCATCAAGGATTTTAATTTAACGTCTGATCTTGCAGTGCAGAGAGCAAAGAAAGAGCAAACTTCTGTGATAGGTTGGAAATGCATGTAAATGATGAATATGTGATATTGACAAAATTTAAAAGAGTGGCAAAAGAAAGAAGATAGTACCTTAGTACAATCAGGAGTAAAGATTATTTCAGGACAGTCCTTCTTACTACGGTAAGCACTCCACATAATCTGATCAGCAACTCTGTTTCAAGATTTTGGACATCATTTGAAACTCCAGAAACAACACAAGTTGAAGGATAGAGCACCATGGTACTAGACCCTTCTCTCACTATCTTTATCAGTAATACAAAATATCTTCGTCTCTATGAGGTAACTGGATATAACCATACCATCTTATCTCAACCTAAACAAAGTAAAAACAAAGTTTACTGGCTGCTTGGCACTTATACTTTTTCTTCCAACCTTTTATCATGGAATGCTCTGACTCATTTCTGTCATGTGCCTCTCATATTTTCTAGCCCTGTAACTTTTGCTTTGCACAGCTAAGGCTAAAATGGTCTAAACTGTCTGTACTATTTAATCATACATGCCAAGTTATTACTCCCATTTTTATTCTGTTCTTTCCCCAGTGGTATCCTGTATTGTCTTACATATCTACAATGAAAATGTAGAATGCAAATACTGTTTCCTGTATTATCTTGCACTACATAGTGGTGTAGCTGGTGGGGCTGCCAGCAGACAAGTGTATTCTCTCTTCTGTTGTGTGACAATGCTGGGTTTAGTGCCAGTGTTTGTGTCATTCATGACTGGGGCAAGAGGGAAATAAGATACAATGATTTTAGCAAGGGTAGCTTTCCACTGATGACAGATCTCACTGTCCCCAAGGTAAGCACTGTCACTTGCTATGTGCTTTAGGACTAATGGGTAGGTTTACAGACAGTTGATGGTAGAGGACTATCTCAAGAATAGAGAAGACCACCTCACATTCAGCATGGCTGAAGACAGCAGCTGTCTGAATAAGCACTGTGTGACTCATGGCAATTTCTCATGACGAGGGAGATAGGGATCAAAACATTGGTGAAGCTTCGCGGGGAACTCCTGGCTAATGACCAAAGACTCATATCAGTGAAGTACAGCCAAAAACAGATCAGAATGCAGAAAGATGGGAGGCTGATTTGTGAAGAAAGAAGACAGCTGCCCTGTACTTCATTAAAACTCAGGTTCCCCCTCTCCATGACTTGATGGAAGGAAAGCAGAAAACAGGAACACTTTTCCACTTGCAAAGGACACTTCATCTACCAACAGAAAGAGAAATATATTATGGAGGGAGGTGATGTTCTTTGAGAAGTGGACACATATTTGTTTTAGTAAGGATATGCATTATATTCCTGCCCCAGGAATACCTTTCCCATTAACTTATTAGAACTTTAAAACCCTTGTATTTTTTCTTTTACTACCCTCCCCCAAACAAAACAAAACCAAAAAACCCCAACCCAAACCCACAAATAATCAAACAACAAAAAGAGATGGCAATAGGAACCTTGTTATTTAATGTTAGCTGCTCCCAAGCTCATAGCATCACTAAGAGCTCGTTGCTTCCTGGTAGTCTCCCTCTGCTCTCACCCTTCTCTGATTTGGGTAACTTCCTGTAATTGCCCTCTGGCTGCTTCCTCACCAGCACTGTGACAGGGCACAGAGGTATGAGCTCAGACCCAGAATGCCACATGTACTACACCCAGGCAGGTAAATATGGCCACCTGGTATTGTACAAACGTGTCTGTACTCAAACTGACTGGTTTACTCTCCAGTTGTAGGGTTGCACAAGTGGAACCAGGATGGAGCTGTCCTCCCTCTTCCAGCAGAAACATGCACACGCCTCATGCACTGTGGAACTAGAGCTCTTCTGCTGTGTGCCACTGCTCCCGAGTGCCAAGCACTGGCATGCAACTCAGAGTTGTCTAAGTGGAAAGAAGAAGGTGTGGCACAAGTCAGGAGCAGGAACATCTCCAGATCTTCCCATGCTCAGTTGACAGTCAGTCTATGGAGGTACATGTAAACAATTCCTCTAACTGTCACTAGTTTGAGCAATGCAGGAATGGGCCAGACATCTCACTTTGCTTTCAGAGATTTCTAGAGCCCTGTGCACTGTTTTTGGGCCCAACTACCCCTAACTTTCTATCCCTTTCTTTTCAGCCCTTTCAGAACACAATGTAAAATGCACAAATAATTCAAAAACATCTCTGACAAAGAGAAGTAATCTGAAAATAGCTTTTCCAAACTATTTTAAGTGCCTGTATGGTCCCAATAGCAAACATGAATTGCCAGTCTCTCATGAGGTGCCTTATTCTTATCTCAAATAAGGTTCTTCACAGGGTCTCAGAATACACCTATTTTTCAGGTCCACTGCCACTGGCCCTAAAACCACTTTCAAAACAACATATGGTGGGTCTTAACCACACAGAAAATATTATTAATCACTTCTACCAAATTTAGTTGTCAAAATCACTCCGTAGGATTTCAGGATTAAGCAGTAATCCTTGCTTTTGGAACCTGCTATTCCATCCCGTTCTCATAAAAACACAATCCTATGATTGCCATTAATAGGAATTTACAACTGGCCTTGTAACAACCGTGCAGCCACTAAGGAGTCTTCATCCTAACCTGAATTCTGGACTGAGTGTTCTTAGTCTTTATTTTGTTCTCTTGCATCTTAACTCTTACCATAACCTCACTTCTAACTATGAACACATCATCCCTGTTGGCTTCAAAAGTAGCTGGTGATGTGCACTTTCACCTTGCTTTACAGAAGCCAACATTAAATTCGGCTTTTGTGTTTATGGCCTATAAAACACAATCCACTAATACACCCTTTGGGGAACTGGGTACATGCTAGGATCGTGGCTGATACGAGTAGTATAATGAATAGATGAGATGAAGTGAGTAGATGTTTAGTAAGTTCTGTAGTGAGTTTTGGGTTAGGGTAATCTTAACTCCAATCTTTACCCTAAACCTAACTTCTACTTTAACAATATTCTCATCTCACCTATTAAGGAATAACCATAAATCATTCTGTCTCTTCTAGTACCTCTGAACCTTAACAGATCTTAGGACACTTATGACTAGGCATCTGTGCCTAGTGTGCACCAGAGTCCTCTATTTGCTCTCAGTCATACCCTAGAGCCCTCTGTCAGGGCTTTGGTCATCTTATGGCTGCTCTGTTTTTCAGTGTGCCTTTCAGCCCTCTGTTAGTTCTCTGAGCCCCATTCTTCAGTCCATATCCAGTCTTTGTTTGAACTGAGTAATTATATAGAGCTGAATAATTATGGAATTAATTTCAACTGGAAAGTGGTAATAACTGAATGACCATTGGGAAAAATTGCACTGCCTTAAAGTGCTACCAAAGCTTGCTCCTTAGTGGTTTTTGTTATGGCTCATGTAAGCATAGCATTAGGAGGTCTTGACTCCAAAGTCCACAGAGGCTCTTTAATACTGTGGCACCTGTATCAATCACATAAACCCCCTCTAATTTGATTTCCATATCCAAGCTTGTTGGATTGTGTTTAATGAATGAATTGTGAATTCTTTTTGTATTGCCACCTTCTTCCAGGAATTGGAGATACAAGACCATGAAATTATTCACAGGCTAAAAGCAAAATTATTCCAAAGTAACACTGCTAGCTTCATACATAAATAGGATATTTTAAAATGTTAGTGCCTTTGATTTACATCCACTGCAAAGCTCCTCTCTCCCACCAGGTTATTATATGAAAGAGAAGATTTAGGATAAATTATCATTCATGTCTTGCTGTATATTCAGTTTAGATTTAAATTAACAGAGTATTCACGATGTCCATGATGGTTTTATTGTTGGTCCTATTTTGTAGTCCCAGGATCTGTTTGCGTTCCATGTAGCTTGCTTGTCCAATATCTGCACTGTTAAACTGATTCAGAAATAGTCATTCCATCTCTTGGCAGGATCTGATATAGACTCCAATGGTCATGAGACTTGGGGTGACCCTATGCTATTTTGACCTTCCTACTACTCCTAAAGTCAACAAGAATAAGCTGTATTTGTGACACGTTCCCCTTAAGACCAGGTTCCACTCTGCTGTCCTGGCTGTGTAAATGATGACTGGTAGAGCTGCAGGGATTGGTCATGAAAGTTGTGCTGTGTGTGAGAAAGGAGGTATCACAAACCACCTGCCCTGTGCAGACATGGAGGACAGGGCATCCCTGATTTTGGATTCTGTTTGCACAGCAGACTGAATGGACTATGAACTCAGGTTCCTCGTTAACCTTGAAATGTTAACATACTCCTACAAGGACCCTTCTCATGACTTGTTTGCATATTTCATTTTATGGGAAAGGAACATTTTTTTTTTCCTTTTCAGAGGCAGCTTGACATTTTTGGTCCAATAGCTGTTGAATGTAAGGTAGCTTACAACTTAAGCCAAGAAAAAGCAACTGGAAGTTCTTTTATTTCACTCTATTTCTTCCCTAACTTTATTCTGACCCTCCCTTTAGGGACATTTATTTCTCACATTAGTTAGTATTTTTCCCCATTTGGGGATTTGGTAGTTTTTGTGAAACATCTAAGGGAGAAGACCAAGAAAACGCTCTCCTTTTTTGGCTAGGGATGTTTGTTCTGCTAATATCTGAATATACAAACAATCTAATACTTGGGACAAAAGTAGGGGACATCCTCAGGGGATTTTATCTGCTGTTATGCTTGTTCGAACTTTCCAGAGGAGACAATTTAAATCTCAAGAATAGATTTTTGCTTCATGTTGCTGGTGGGTTATGTTTGTTTGTTTGTTTTAAATAGAATAATATCAATATCAGTTTTTACCAAGATAAATGAATGTGTGAGACTAATATGATGATGGCTACTTTCTTTAGTCTGTGTTTTTTTTCCTTTATATTTTCTTCATTCTGTGAATTAGGTCTTCTCTAATTCCCTTCCCTTCCCTTCCCTTCCCTTCCCTTCCCTTCCCTTCCCTTCCCTTCCCTTCCCTTCCCTTCCCTTCCCTTCCCTTCCCTTCCCTTCCCTTCCCTTCCCTTCCCTTCCCTTCCCTTCCCTTCCCTTCCCTTCCCTTCCCTTCCCTTCCCTTCCCTTCCCTTCCCTTCCCTCTCTCTTTCCTTAATTTCTCCCCCTTCATATTATTTTAGATGGCACAGTTCTAATTTGAGATTTTTCCTTCAAATCTTATCGTATCCAAAGAGATTTCCAGCTCACTTCATGTTTGTTTAAACTACATCTCTTGGCATTGTAGCAGCTCAGGACAACTTACTGTATACTGCCATTCAGTTCCCACAAGAGTTAACTCCCAGGCTTCAGCTAGATGACATGCCAGTTACTGAGTGATGCCATTTGAAGCACAGTCTCAGATGATGAGCCATAGGCCCTTTATTTGGCATGCCTCAGACATCTGGAAGAATGGGAGAACTGCATACTTCTTTTTGAGGGAGTCAGAATCAGAGTTACTATTTTCTCTCTCTCATACCAAATGCAAATGTTTGCAGAACGTAGCCTTCATCTTCTTCAAGGAAGTTCTTCAACAGCTTCAGAGAAATCTGAACAAACCATGGATGTATCTGGAAGAAGAGGATTCTTTCCATTCTCATCTCTGAATGCTCTCATGTGGGAATGACCTTAGTAAGTCCATAACTTTTTCCTCTTTGTTTAACTCTTCAAAAAGAAATACTCCATTTATACAGAGAGATGAATCAAGAATTTTCTGGAAGCTTTTCATACTTTAAGTAATTTTTATATACTTGAGTATTTTAATTTTTTTTCCCCTTTCCTACTTGTTTTAACTCCTGGGGTAGATAGTTTCTACTCTCCTTTTCTTCTGTGGAGCTTTACTACACTTCCAGCAAAACAGCATTGGAGCACCTTCCCTGTTCAGCTTTTGTATAACCTGCTTTTGGGAGACTTGCCACTCATTCTGGCCAATGCATTTACTTGTTGCATTCACACTTCTCTACAACATTTCCAGCTATATTATTTGTTCTCTCCAACTGCTTTTCAGACAGTGGCAAGGTCAATGTGCAGGTGGGATCGTCATTCATATTTTTGTACAGTTTAAATGCCCGCAAGCCCAGAGGCTTCTCAGGCTATTTTCTAAACACTCTTTTGAAGATTGAGATATCCTGTCTTCAGAAGTTGTTTTGAACCTAGGAAACACAAGGCTCATGAAAGAAATTTTACCACTGGGGCAAATGGCTCTGTTTAAATAATCACTGCAAAAGTTGCCCTGCTAAACCTTCTTTACATTGCATTTAATGCTCTTAATTACTTGAGGATATGGGTGAATTCTTAATGAACAAGGCTGCTTACATGGATGAATCAAGTCAGCTGGGCAAGCTTATTGTCAACAGGTAGTCTCTGTTGCAAATCAGCAAGGGTCCTGAAAGTGACACTGTATCATCACGGGGGCAGCTGGGAAGTAAACAGGGAAGGCGACATGAAATATTCATATGAAAATCAGATGAAGCCATTGCTGCTAATTCTGTGTTAGGAAAAAAAAGGAGACAAGCAAAAGGAGAACTTGTTTCAGAACTCAGCAAAACGACAGTTAAAACCATTATAACAATGGCAGTGAACCTGAACAACTACTTCCTGTGATGTGTTGGATTTGTAATTGTTTGCAGGATATTGGCAGTTGCGCTAAGTTTTCAGAGTATGTAAATACAGTTAAATTATGTTATGCTATGATAAATGACACTTGAAGCTGGTAAATAATGACTGTCTCAAAACAGTTGCATTTTGCCTTCCCTTCATCTCTGTACTTGGAGGGAATAAAATGCTGAGTAACTTACATATTATTTTTGCTTATTTGATTAAAGCCCTTCCTGGAAAAGTGATGTCGGTATAATTTTTTTTCTTGTTAAAAACCCCAACACACAAACGAATCAACCACCCGAAAACAATGAGAAACTTGTAAGCCAAATCCACTTGAAATACCTATATTTAACTTAAAATTAGTGTCATAACCTTTAATGGAAGCTGAACAGACCCATCTGGGAAAATCCAGGGCTCTAACAAGAACCACCACCGCTATCTGTGACTACTATAGCATGAAGTTTAGCATTGTGCTGGGGACACTGTTTGTCCAAGAGCTCTTTGAGAGTATCTCTTGAGCTGTGGTTTAGTACTCATATGCTGAACCTCACAGAGAAGAAACCTCAGAATTTCTGCTAGCACAGTGGGCTTAGCAATCTTCAACATTGCCAAAAGCAGTTCCAACTGACTTTCACTGGTTTTCCTTTTGCTGAGGCTTTCAGATATGACCAGAAATAGAGGGTCCACAAAACAGAAATAAAATGGGGAGGGTAAGAGCGCACAATGCTCACAGTATATTTTTATACATATTTACAGAAGGAAGAGCTGTGCTATCCAAACTTGAGCTTTCCTCATGGATGAGTCAAACATAACGTTTCATCCCAGCGAAGGCACAGAGAACATCTCAATGCACAGAAATGTTTCTACACAGGAAAGGGTCTGGGAGATATTGACCCCACTTTGGGTAATTATGATCATCTCCTTCCTGGGTTTTTGTGAAAATGGAATTGTCCTCTGGTGCCTCTGCTTCCAGATCAAAAGAAACCCATTCACTGCGTACATCACACACCTGTCCATTGCTGATATCTCCTTACTGCTTTGTACTTTTATTCTCTCAATTGAGTACATTGCTGGTTTTGGATTCGCGTATGGTTTTTACTATTACATAACCATCACACTATCTATTGTCTTCCTTCTTGGATATAATACTGGCCTCTATCTCCTGACAGCCATCAGTATTGAGAGATGTCTGTCTATTGTTTACCCCATCTGGTACCGATGCCACCGGTCACGACATCAATCAGCAATTGTGTGTGCAATTTTGTGGACTTTGTCTTTTCTGATGACAGTAGCTGAATACTTCACATGCAAAGCTGATTCAACGAAGGAACAATTCGACGATGGTAAACACTGCCAAGCACTGCTCATCTTCACATGGATCCTGACTTTCATGATCTTCATTCCTCTAATGATTCTGTCCAGCCTAATTTTGGTTATCAGGATTCATCGTAACTCTCTGAGGCCTCATTCATCAAAGCTCTACATAATTATTGTGGCCACAGTCATTGTCTTCCTCATCTTTGCCATGCCTATGAGGCTGTTGTATCTTCTGAATTACCACCACTGGTCATCTTTGCTCAGCCAGCAGAATCATGTCACCATTGTTCTCTCCACAGTTAACAGCAGCATCAACCCCCTTGTCTACTTCTTTGTAGGCAGTAGCAAGAAGAAGAGGTTCAAGGAGAGCCTCAAAGTGGTTCTTAGTAGAGCACTCACTGACGGGTTGCGGCCACGAAGCCAGGAAGTTGGCATGAGTTTGGATATAGCTGAAACAATATTCTAAAGCTTACTGGGGAAACTTTAGGGACAAATAATTAGACTTAGATGGTTTTAATAAACCACCTCAAAACTAGAAGTATTTTTCCTCCACAGAATGTCAAAAGCAGTGGTAAAATGGTACTGTTATCCTTGGTGGTTGGGCAATGGGAAAAAAAGTGACTAGAGTAAAGATAACTTTAATTTGTATTTTCTTAATTATTCAAACACATGCTACATCCTGATGTGACTACTGTGATACCACAGTGGAAAAGAGACAGGCCATCAGAGAATATTAAAAAAGGGCACAGAAATATGTTATAAATAGTGTGACATTTATACGAGCACTGAGCACCCATAAATGCTATTGAAGTCATCAGGGCCCATGTGTATTCACATTTTGAAAAGTCAAACCCACTAAACACAGGATTCACATTACAAACTGGGATTTAGTTTCAACTGTTTCCAGCTTGTTTAAGTGCGCAACAGTTGCTCCCTGGGGAAAAGAGGAAAAATTCCACATATAAGTCCCTATACATACCCCAAAACATATGATGTAGCCTGTTCTCGTAAGGCATTTGGGTATATAGTAAATGGTCAAGTACCTCTGTGGTTAAGGGAATAATCCAGAGTCTCTTTTCAAAGCATATGTTGAATAATTTCCATCAGCATTTCTCTAGGTCATGGATAATTCACCACCTGACACACAGGATTAGCCAGCAATATAAAGATGTTGTTAACTCACATAAGACTTTTGCCCCAATTATGAAGAGTGAGCTGGCTTATCTCCAAAATGTCCATGTTCCTGTAGGTTTCGTTATTCAAAAAGTCTATGAGAAAGTCAGTCCCAACATTTGCTGTCCGTCCACTTACTTAGTATTAAGCTGTTCTCTGGAGAATGTGCATTCCCCATGTGGTCTCTCTGCTTTATAACAGTTTTGATAAACAGAAAAAAAAAAAGGTGCCTCAGAATCACAGAATTAAGCAGGTTGGAAGAGACTTCCAAGATCATCAAGTCCAACCAATCACCCAACCCTAACTAATCAATTAGACCATGGCACTAAGTGCCTCATCCAGGCTTTTCTTAAACACCTCCAGGGATGTTGACCCCACTACCTCCCTGGGCAGAACATTCCAATGGCCAATCACTCTTTCTAGGAAGAACTTCTTTCTAAGATCAAGCCTAAACTTCCCCTTGCACAGCTTGAAACTGTGTCCTCTTCTTCTGTTCCTGGTTGCCTGGGAGAAGAGACCAAGCCCCACCTGCCTACAACCACCCTTCAGGTGGCTATAAGGTCGCCCCTGAGCCTCCTCCAGGCTAAACAACTCCAGCTCCCTCAGCCGCTCCTCATAGGGCTGTGCTTCAGACCCCTCACCAGCTTTGTTGCCCTTCTCTGGACACATTCAAGAAACTCAACATCTTTGACTTGAGGTCCAGAACTGGACACAGTGCTCAAAGCATGGCCTAACCAATGCAGAATACAGGGGCAGAACAACAGCAATGAGGGGATGGAGCCAGGTCAACAATAGCAAGGAGGGGATGGGACTAACTCAGATTTATCACATGGACATGGAATATGGAAGGTCTGGGCAGTAAGAGAGCTGTGTCACTTTCAAAGAGACATCTGGGACCTACTTTTGCTTCTGGCCTCCATGGAGCAACAAATTCAGCAGAAACTGAGATCTTCTGCCACAGACAAAAGCAGCATCTTCAGCTTCCCTCCAAGTTTCCATTGGCACACTTAATAGATAACTGGGGAAAGAAAAACTGAACTTACCCCTCCTTTGTTGAAAGACTGCCAGTCCTGGAATAAGAAAGATGCAAGATTAAGACTGAAGATTGGATGGGAATCCACATAGAGAACTCAGAAGGATAAATATTCCTTGTATGAATGTGCTTATTTCTCCTTACATTAAAGTGTTGCAGTGTGTCATTGCAGAAAGACTCAGGAAGAAGTTACCTTTATACCTTCCTAATTTCCTCACTGCATCAAAACTTTTATCTATGACAGCTCCTCTACTTGTCGCAGTTTTTGTCTTTGAACCTCTAGTCACAGGACAGTCACTGCTATTGATTCAGGTGGTAGATTACTGCAGTCTGATTCTCTCCCAGGGCAGTGATACTGCTGATACGACAAATCAGCAGAGCAGTTCCCCATTGCTGATGGCAAGTAACAGATACAGAAAGTAGGAACTGTGAACCCTGGCAGGGTCAGGGGCAACATGTGGATGTGATGCACACATACATGTGGCATGTGTGTGAATGGAGACTGGGGGGCTGTTGGGGAATTTGTCAACACTGACAAATGCCAGAAAGTTGAACACTAGAGTAGATCTAACCCAGAAAAAAAATAACTGGCTCTTCTCTACAGCCATTCCCTACCCTTGCCTCAAGGCCCTTTACAACAATCACATGGAGAATCAGAAAGAGGGGAAAAGTTCCATGTAACCATACGTGTAACTCAGTTCTTTCAAAGCATTACAGTGCTTAAACGTGTATGGATTAATATGACAGGTTTGGCTGCATGCAGCCAGCACAGTAGATCTGAACAGCCAATCTGGATGCTCATGAGCTGAATAGGTGCTCTAGGACTTTTGGCTTCTTACCCCTTTGACCTCTGTCTGGCCATGCCCTCACATGTTTCAGAACGTGGACAACTGTCCATAGATCAGTTCACAGAGCAAACAGCATTCATGAGATGAACATCCAGGAGGATGAATAAGAATGAACAACAAGCAATTGAAAAATTATTAATGTTTCCCAGTCCACAGATAAAAATATCTTAGGGATATTCTTTCTTCTTTATCACAGCACCTGATGACTCTTCTCTGTGCAGACAGGCTGCAGTATAAGGGGAACTGATAAGCACATTATTCCATTACTAAAAAAAACCCCAAAACCCCCACCAAAAAACAGCAGGGAAAATGTGACACTTCATTTGTTCTGCATTCTTGCACAATAAGAATGTGATTCTCCACCTCATATTTTTAAACATTTTCTGCATCCATGGGAAAGGGTGGAATAACCCTGTGCAATTCAGATAATGTTAATAGGCACTTCACAGTGATGCAGAGCAGGAAAGATTATCTGGTGGATAAAAGACTAGCTATGGAGTGTAGAGATGTGGGTTCTGTTTTAATGTAGTCTTGGCATCTAATCTTTCTGTTCCTGCCTAAGGAACAGAATGAGGATTGTATTATTTTACCACACTTCTGTTCTACTTGATACCAATGGATGTTGTGGGATATAAAAGTGTGGTTGAAAATGCAGCAGAAAGCCACACCCCTTGGCACTGCACAGGTGCACAGGTATTTTTGCTGCTGTATCTACCTCGTGAGTGGAGAGGATGACATGGGACAGGAAGATGGGTTCAGGTCCAAAATCACGAAATTTTATGCAGCAGCTTTCCTCTGTAACTTACAATCTTTGTGAATGATCCTTGTGACAGCAAGGGCAGAAGATAAAAACATACTGCCCAGTTTGCTTCAAGCCTAGAGCATAGCCCAGGAAATTCTTTAAGGGAAGCTGAAATACTTCCCAGTTGTACTGCTTGCTGATGTAGAACAAAATCTCTTTGCTCCCTTGCCTAGCATGAGAACAATCTATAAGTGCACAGCTTTTCCTGGTGTAATGCCCGATATCACTTTCTGGGGGAAAGATAGGAGGGACAGTTCAATTGCAAGGTCATCCAAAAAAACCTCTTAGATTTCCATCAAGGTCCTTGGTAATGTCATCCTCTGAGAACGTGTGATGCTTAGCACCTGAGAGAGATACCTTCCCAAATCCTCCTGCTCTGCCAGTCTCAGGGGAAGGATGATCCACACACTGGGCTTCATGAGCACAAGGGTCAGTACAAGGAATCATGTATGACTCATTGAATTCTGTGTATCATGAATGCCTGATGAGACAATGCCCAGAGACAGACCGTTTGAATCCTTAACTGACTCTTACACTGCAATTCCTTCCCTGCATTGTTTTCTTGACCTACAAATACCCACATTCCTTAGCCTGTTATGCTGGACCAGGACTGTGTACTCCAGACCTGGTGGTGGGGAGTGCACCCCTTTAGTATCTGCAGTGGGTATCAGGCTGAAATCTATGTACCTACCTCTCCTTCCCCAGCACTGCCCAATTTCCAGCAGAAAAGACAGCTGTTGCCTACGTTTAGTTACTCCTTTAGTTCAAGCTGTGGTGTTCACAGCCTGATAATGTTGCAGTGATGATACTGGTCAGGAGAGGGTATTCTCACATGGCACCTAGGTCAAGGGAAAGCAGAAAGTCAATGTGAGTGTGTGTAGCTGCCATAATATGCTGCCTGCTTCTCTTCCTATTCCATGCAGAAAGCATTTATTAAAAGCTACTGCTCGGGGCTACTAGCGACCTACACAACAGGAAGACCAGTTTGCTTTGCCTTTGGTTGACTGCGTACTTATGTAACGTCCACATGGAATTCTTTTGCTTTTCCACTTGCCTCTTGGGACCTTAAAATATGAAGCATCAGGACTCACATTCAAAGAAAAGTACGGTAGAGGCAAAACTCTCAGTTCACAGAAGAGGTGCTGAGATGAGGTAGCCTGCATGATTCTAGTACTTCTGCCTTGCATACAATTATAGTCTTTATTTTTCCAAACTGGACTCTTCAACAAATACATCTGACCTCCACTAGAAACCATACAGGGTTTTATGTCTCCAACACTGTTTCATGGCTTAATTATTTCCTGAAAATGACTCTCCTTTAGGTTGCTTTGAGCTGCCAATTCTAAGATCTAGTGCCTCTAATTCTTGTATTGGGAAAACCCCAAGCTGTTCTTACCAGCCTGTGTGTGCCACTTGTGACTGAATATACTCCTGTTGTACCTCCCAACAGCTATTTCCCCTTCAATGTCTTTCTTAAAAAAAAAAAAAATCTCCTCAATTTTAAGGAGCTCCTTTCTTGACATTCAGTGCAACTGCCCACATTTTTTAACTTCTGCAAGGATCTGGTAGTACAGTAGCTACTGCACAGCAATATTTTGACAGTTGCATTTTGAACCAGGCCCTAGTCAAGTCAGGGGATGCTTTTCTTCTCACCAGCCTGTGCACCAGCTGCTCCATGGAGAGTCACTGATTATCTGCAACAGCTGCCGTGGCCCTACAGTCTGATTCTACCATGGGGTAGCCCCTACCTCACATTTCTGCCCTGTTATCTGCCTTTACAGCATCTTAAATCTCCCTCAGCAGCTTGCTTGGGAAAACAAAAATAAATTTCTTATTCCAATCGGAATTTTAGTTCATAGGTTTGAAATCTAAAATAACATGTTAATTTGTTAGAATTATTTTCATCCCTTTTTTTCCCACTTTGCTATAATTATTACACCACTGACACTGTCTACTATCTTTCCACTATTGTTTGTACCTTAGTATTCCATAGTTGCCCCAAAGGATTGTCCTCAAGGGCATCAGAATTAAATTCTTGGATTCTGTCATTCTCACACCACTAAGCAAGAAGTGACTCTAAGAAACTAAATTAGAGCTGCACACAAAGTATCTCTGGAATAGGAGTAACTTCAAATTAAGTATTTATTTATCCAACTAAGAATTTACTTGATTACAAACACGGGCCTTGACAATTGGATATTATAGCAAATAAATAATAACTTTAATTATAAAGGGTAACATTGTTAAGGTAAAGAATAAATTAAAACACTTATGTATAAAGAGTCTACAAAGAGATGTAAAATCTCTAAGAGCTGTGTGCAGAAGATGGAGTGTACACCCTGATGTTAATAGAAGAACACCTCGGCTCTATCTCAGAAGAACAAAACATTTGCATAGATGCAACGGAGAAGGCTGGTTTAGGTTCTGTGCCAACTTGGGCCTATCTGGATTTATTTTTTACTCAGAGTGACTTAGGTATTTCAGCTATAACTTTTAAGTATTAGAGAAAATAGCACTCTATTACAAGTGAAGATTTTCAGATGAATACATTGTCTAAGCTCACTGTAGGTAATTAAGTGTAATTATTTTTGTGGAAATATATACAACTAACTTTTTTTTTTTTTTTTTTTTTTTTTTTTGGCTAATTTTGATTAATTTTTCCATAGACTTGGCCTGGAAGGACGTAGCCAGGGGACAGGCTGGGCCTGATGGATCAGTGTCAAGGCAATGAACCATGTCTCTCTGGCTAGCCCTGACACAGCTGAGGTCCTCTGTAAATAGAGGTCTATTCGCTAACTGTATTCTTTATTACCAGCACTCTTTTGGTGCATTTATCTCTTTGTGTATACCTTTTTGAGCACAACACTGGCCTCTCTTAGCAGCCTTCAGCACTGAAAACCCTTTATGTGTACTTTTCCCTGTCTGGATTTATCACCTGCCAAAGCATCATTCAGCCATTGTGCCATCCTGTGGGTTCTTCCTTGTTTAATTCCCATAGCAGAAAATGTTAAGCCTACAGCACAGCTACTTCAAGTCTTTGGGCAGTCACAGTCAAATATATGCCACGAATCTCATCTTTCTATCCATCCTGAGTTTTGTACTGGGTACTCCACTCAACACTTCCCTTCAGTTTGATCCTTAGCATAAGACTTGTAAAATTCTGCAGAGATTGGAAGCCTCCTACCCTGCTTACTCAGAGTCGCTGCAGTCATTACTTTCTTCTCTTGGCCATGATCATGAGGTCATGTACCTACCTACTGTAGCATTAGGATAACGAAACACTGCCAAGAGGATTGAACAAGCTTTGAGTGCCATTGCTCATCATCAAACACAGTGTCTGTTTCCCTGTTAGTATCTTGTGTAGAGCGACAAGAGGAAAAGATGCAGAAAATGCCTCCAAGTAGTTTTACCAAAGGCTTCAAAGACAAATTAGTGATAGCATGTCAGAAAGCAGCAGCTCCCTCAACACCTGTTTCAAAGCACATGCTCTGAGGCTCAGCTGCAGATTAGAACACTGTGAAGGTGAATGCTGAGGGAAATAACATACAAAGAAAACTATTTTCTCTCTTGTATGGAACAAGCCTTCCACCCTATTTTCAGATAGGACATATACAGTATTCCCTACTATTACTGTTTTTTTTCAGCTGCTAAAGGAAAGAACTGTCTGAAAATGTAAATATTTATCATTAATAATTTTTTAACCATGGTTTTTATTCATTTCAGTAAGGGTGAACTGTAAGACTTTCTTCCCCATGATAACATTTATCATATCTTCAAATTTCATGTCAGTACATAAGAAAATTCCAGAAACCTCTTCAAGACAGTTGTCAATTCCATGACAATATGATGTATATCTCTTAGCACGTTCATTATCATATTTACATGTGCACTGTTCATTTAACTCAGGTTCTGACTGAGAAAATGGTAAGGAAAATCTAGGTTACTTCCACTGACTCAGGTAGAGATATTACAGATTAAAAACTGTGCAATATGGCAATATCTTTCTTGCCTTGTGATCTATGCGTCCGATCTATTATTATAATCTAATGCGAATCTCTAACTGAACCATTTATACAATGTTGCTATTTGGCATTAATCCTATAATAGTTTAGGGGGGTTTTCATACATATACATATTGCTATCTACTTCAGCAACTTGTGAATATAAAACATATTGGAAAATGGGGTATCAACTATTAAAGAAACAGATTGTTACTTTTCTTCTAAATTAGTTTATATGTAACCTTATTTCTTGTTTGTCTACTTCAGATGTCTTAAAATGTTTTACAGACAAATGTAGTGAAAATGAAATGCATATTGAGAAAACATATAATGTAGACCCAAATATGTTTATGAACATGGCTATGAAAACAAATGTGTACAATGAACAGAATACATAAATATATTACAGCAAAAGAGGGTGATAGAAGAATTAACTGAATAAAGCACACTGAGTATTTTAGTCCTCCACAAATAGTACATTATGTGAGAAATATCTTGCATAAGTTCTTTCCCCTGAAAGGAATATGAAGAAACTGTAGATTGAGCCTTGATGCATTCAATAAAATTGGTAATTTTTCTGCAGTGTATGAAGTTTGTTACATTTTAAGTGGGATGCAAAAACCGGCATTTTCACTTTAGTGTCCTTTAAGTACAAGGGTAAAAAGTAATAATTCACACAGAAAGGAAAAATGAAGCAAATCATAAATCCATCAGCTACCTTGTGATGATCAAGATGGAACAGATGACAATTCACTGCTATACACAGTACTAATTATTTAGGTGAAATAACTCTTGAATTAGAAAAAGGAAAGTTGTTTCAGAATAAGCTTTGTTGGCAACATGGACAGAGTGCACCCTTGGCAAGTTTGCAGATAACATTAAGCTGTGTGGTCTGGTTGACAAACAGGGAGGGAAGGGATGCCATACAGAGGGACCTTGACAAACTTGAGAGGTGGGTCCATGACAACCTCATGAAGTCCAACAAAAGGCCAAGTGCAAGGTCCTACATCTGGGTTGGGGCAATCCCAAGCACAAATACAGGCTGGAGAGTGGCTTGAGAGCAGTCTTGAGAAGGACTTGTGGGTGTTGGCTGATGATAAACTCAACATGAGCAAAAAAGGTGCACTTGTAGTCCAGAAGGCTAGCTGCATCCTGGGCTGCATGAAAAGAAACATGACCAGCAGGCTGAGGGAGGTGACTCTCCCTTTCTATGCTGCTGTTGTGAGACACCACCTGTAGTACTGCATCCAGTTCTGGGGCCCCCAACACAATAAGGACATCAAACTATTGGAGTGGGTCCAGAGGAGGGCCACGAATCTGATCAGAGGGCAGCCTGTACGAGTTAGGGATACTTGGCCTGGATAAGAAAAGACTCTGGGAAGAAATTATAGCAGCCTTCCAGTATCTGAAGGTGGCCTACAAGAAAGCTGGGAAGGGACTTTTTACAAGGCTTTGTAGTCATAGAACAAGGGGGAGCAGCTATAAGCTGGAAGAGGGTAGATGTAGACTAGGTATTAAGAAGAAATCCTTTACAGTGACGGTGGTGATATAATGGAACAGGTTGCTGAGGGAAGCTGTGGATACCCTCTCCCTAGAAGTGTTCAGGGCCAGGCTGGACTGGGCCTTGGCCAGCCTGGTCTAGTGGAAGGTGTCTAGTTGGAACTAGATCATTAAGGTCCCTCCCAACCCAACCCACTCTGTGTTTCTGATACTGTAGTAACTAGCAGTCATTGTGCTCAGCCCCTCCTGAGAAAAAGGTTAAATTATGAGATTATATTTCAGAGTATTTTAACACTGTCCTACAGTATTCAGCTGAGAAGTACCTTTAAATATGGGTAAATTGATAATCAGAAACATTCCTATCTGCAAAATGTAGTTTAAACACAAAAACGACTGATAAATAGCTCCCGACAATATTTATCCAGGGATTTAGCTTTAAACACAGAGGAAAAACTGTGATCCAGAACCACCGGATCCCTCAGTTGTTAAAGTTTCAGCAAATACACATAAAATCGAAGTCACAGGATTGGAATCTGCAAGCTTTTACTTTATAATTTTAAAGGTTATTTGTATTTACAATGTGTATCTCAGTATTTCTACAACTCCATGGCCATCCTTGCTGTGTTGCAACTTTGATTCACTGTTAGGTTGATGTATATGTAGTAGTACTGTAGATGAAAATAGAATTTCAGGGGTTTTGCTTTCATTTAATATCATTTAACAGTTTCCTTGGAGGCAGCGGGGCCCACGGCGGCGCTTACACCGTTGCGCACCTACGCCAACGCCAACAGGCGGCCCAACGGCCGTCGCCGCGGGGCCTCACAGCTACAGCCGCGTCACTTCCCTGGACCGCCCCCGCGTGCGCGCGCACAGGGTGGTGGCAGGCGATCAGTGAGCACTCCCAGCACGTGCAGGGCCAAAGGGTGGGGGCCTGGAGCGGGGGAGGAGGAAGGGGCAGGGGGGCCCCGCCCACTGGACGGTAGCGGCAGGGTTGGGGTCGCATCATGTGAACGCCGCGTCCACACATGACGGTGGTCACATGACCGGGAGTGGGCGGGAGCGAGTCACATGACAGGCTGCTAGTCGCCGGAGCTGTCTGACGTCCCAGTGCAGCCGTGTCTGCCTGGCCCGGCCCGCGCCCATGGCACCCGCTGCACCGATTACGAGCCCGGCTCGTGATGTCGCGCTCGCCCCGCTCTTCCTCATTCTCCTCTCGCTGCCCCTTGGGCCAGGGGGAGGCGGCGGGGCCACCGCGGCCCTGAGCGACGCATACCGGGACCTGTGCAGGTGGGCAGTGGGGGTGGTCGGCCGTGCGGAACACGTAGCTGTCGCGGAGGGCCTTCCCGCGGGAAGGACTGCAACCGGCTAAGTGCGGAGCGAGGGAGATTATCCCGGTGCTTGTTCTCGTTCCTGCCCTCCGTGGGAACGCATGTGAACGACTAGGAAGGGTGGGAATTCAGCCCGGGAGCCTGTCCTGGCGAGCCCTGGCCCCAGGGCGGCCCCAGCAGGGCTTTTGGTCCCCTGTTCCTATAAGGGTCAGACCAGGAACGTTGTGGGAAGAGCCGGTCGCGGCTGAGTGTGCAGGTTTTCCCAGGCACGAGAGCAAGCCTGATCTGTGCTGCAGCGCTGGGAGGTCAGTAAAGCTGCTCTCTGAAGCTCTTCAGTGGACTGACGAGTGTCAGCAGGCTGGAGCCGTCGAGCAGTTCTCTGTGGGACCTCCTCATGTGAAACTTTGCAGATAAAAGAAGTCTTCAGGTGAGAAGGTGGGCAGACTTGCTCCCTTCAAGATGCCTGTGGTCAGGGCTGCTGGTTTGTATTACTGTATTGGTTCTGGTGTGAAAAAACCTGAAGTGGTTTGGAAGAAACATCACTCGATAGTTGCCTTTTTAATAAGAATATTGCCAAATGCCATTAGGTTACTTAAAAGCAAGTTAAGAAAGCTTTGAGAAGTGAGAACTGCTATGTGGAAATAGCACTATTCTTCATGTTTTGGCATGTTACTACTCTGAATTTAGTCTGACAACAATATCTTGTTAGTTTTAATGTATTCATTATTTGGCTGGAACATGCAGCAGTACCTGCAGGAATACATTACCACAATCAACAGCATGGGACAGGCACCAATGTAACACAGTGAATGTAGCACTGCAGGCAGAGCTTGGATTACTGAAGGGAATGGGCTTGCTTTCTGGTGGGTTCTGAAATTTGATATTGGTAAATGATGAAAAATGGAAAAAGTAGGTTTGCTTGCAAGGTTAACCCATGAGGGTGGCAAAAAAATAGTTTTGTCAGATGACCACCATAATTGTAGGCCTGAGGATGAAACAAGAAACTATTCTGGAGGGATTGTAACTCCTCTGACTCAAATATTTTTTTTCTTTTAAATGCCTTATGCTAAACACTGCTTCTGTTTTGTGAATAACATCAGATCCTAGCAATATCTGTCTTGGTTTTGTTGCATATCTGCAAGGAGAAATATTTGGGAGCACCACTGAGAGACATACAGTCTCTTTTTGGACGAAGTTTACTTAAGTTAGTTTTCTTTTGCTGGTTAGTGAAAAATTAATTGTGAGTAGATAGCATAACTGGCTGTTCTCTGTTTAAGATCAACTGCTTCAAAAACATGCATTTGCAGCTGTGCCATGTTGGGAAAAACTGCTTTGAAGGACTAGCAGTCTAGAATGGATAAAGGGGAAAACAAGAACTTGCAGTCTGACAAATGGGAAGACTGCATGCAGATCATTGCAAGCACAATTGCAGAAAAGCTACCGTGATATGATTAGGTAACACAAATGCTTACACTACTGTCTGGTATCTCAGCCAAAAGGTATAACATGGGTATGCAGGCCAAGTGCCTGACCAATATGTTTTTGCACTGCCTTAAGCCACAGTTTTTATTTGTTTTACAACTGTTCTGACTTGTGTGTGGCCCAATAGAGAGGCTGCTGCAGCTTCACCGGTCCTGTCTTAGAGCATGAATGTCAAAAGCGGGGCAAGGAAGGAAAACATTGGGGATTAGAAGAGGTACTGACTCTGTTCTAAATAAGAGCAGAGTGATACCAAGGTTAGGACAGCTGTCTTGCAGGGAGGAAAAAAGGTGTCAGAACTCTTTTGTGCAACAACTGTGGCATGAAGCTATGTAAACCTGAGTTGGTGGGTTTGGTGCTTGTTTTGTGTAGCTGAGCTTAGTGGTAGTATGCTTGGGCAGTCAAAGAAAAAAAGCTTTCCTTCTCTGAAAATTTGTCAAATGTCATGTCTTGTAGTGACTGGTTTTGTCACACTTTCTCCTTTGTTTTTGTGCTCTGACAGCTGTCTGTTGTTGTGTAACTTGAAGTTGGAAATCTCTTATCTTTCGTTTAGAGGTGTTTCCAGGATTGCTGCATTTTGAGCATCTGGGAAAGAAGTTACTGGCCAGTTTGTTCTATTTCCCTATTTTTTTTTTCCTTCTTCCCTTTGCATCTTTTATGTGACAACACAGGAGAAAAAACTTCAGGAGCTAGTGAATTTTATGAACTGTTTTAAAAATGTCTCTACTTTAAAAACCAAAGAAAGCTTGGCAATTTGAATTCACCTTCCAGGTAACATGGGGGAAGTTACAACTTTCTTTCTCTTGTAAACATTCTCCAGGAAACATTTTGAGTGTGATGGCAGAGCAACAAATGCCTGAAACTGCCTCTGCCTGCTGTTCTGCTGTTCATCACATGATTGCTCTTATGCAGAATTTCCAGTTTGGGATTGTAAGCCAACTTTACATTTAATAATAAGACAACTCCTGCAGTTGACTGTATGTACAGTTTAGCGAATTCAAACACTATGTTTTCAGCTTTTGTTGTGAAGCCACAACTGTGCTGTTGTGTGTGTGTTCAACTTGGCCTTCGTGAAGAAGTGTGTTCTGAGTACAGAGAGATGACCTTTAGGTGAACCTGCTCAACTGTGTTAACTGCTGTGACATATTTAAGTGGGAGAGGTCATAAAGAAGTCATTACTGGACTTATTTGTATATATGCATGGTTGTTTCACATACCTGGGAAGCTGCCATTGTAAAGACTTAAACATTTCTCAACACAGGAGCTTCTTGCATGCTTGAACTTCAGATTTCTATCCCTTTTCTTGTGGTCTTTAAGATGGTTTATGGTGTGGCATGGAAGACCAAATGTATTTGGGATGGAGAAAGCTGAACAGCTTGTCATGCACATAATACGTATGCAAGAAAGCTTGCCTGAAGGCATTTGCTGTATGTGATGGTTGGAATAAGTGGCAGGTAACCCAGAGCAGAGCGAAGCATGAAGAGGACATTAAAAAGCTCTTGAAGTATAATGATAGCTTTGTACCTTGTGGCATTCAAGCTCTCATTTTCTGTAAGGAGCTTTGACCTAAGTTTCTTTACCATACATATTTGTGCTAAAATGTTAGTCACATCTAACTGATTTCTTTTGTGGCAACAAGTGGATCTGAGTTACCAACTTCAGGTTCGAAGTGGTCATATTGGTAATTGTTCCTGAGCCTGTCTACCTGTGATCATGCTGGTGGAACCTGCTCATAAATGCCTTCAGGTATTAATTTGATCTCTACAGTGTTCTGATAACTGAGGAGCTGCTGGGCACAAAATTGTGTGGATGCATAATCATACACAGATCTGCTTTCCAAGTCTGCGGTTGTCTGTTACCCTGTCTCTGTGCTGGTCTCTCCGCGTAACACCCCTTCAGCAGAATAAGCCTCTTCAATGTGTTCCTCAGAGAGGAAACATCATCTTTTCTAACCATGATTTAGAGCTGTTTGGAGCGGCTTCTTCCTAGCAGTCATCCCTTGGGTAAGAGTTTGAGAACTGAAAACTTGAGCATGATTTTAAGAATGGTACTAGTAGTCTTTCTGGTACTTTGTTGCATTTGAGATGGTTTTATAGTGCTCAGACCTCAAAGGGGCTCGGGCATGGGTACATCCGTGCTGTGATAGCTGGTAGCCAGCTGCGCCTTGTCTGACTTAGGTGACTGAGGTACTGATTTGCAAAGTAAACTAGACTTTCTAATGTTCATCTCTCTTTTCCCTTTTTCATGCTTTCTTCATGAGTTGTTTCTTTTCTTTATTAAAAGAATGCAAAGCTGAACTTGCAAAAAAAGCAAAACTTGCTGAAAAGTAGTTTAATTTTCTTTTTCATGCTGTTGCTTCAGTGTCTTAAAACCAAAGCTAGGTAGCTGGAGAGGCTGGCCTGCAGGCAAGGTTATTCCCAGTAACTTGTTTGCAGCTTGGTTGCACAACTGCTTTTGACAGTGGCCTGGGTTGGCACTGCTTCCAGAAGAGGATCCTCCCTGCCCGCTGCCACTGGTGCATGACCAGGAAACTGGAAGGTGACTGGGCTCAGTCCCTTCTCCACAAACATGTGCATGCACCTGTTTTTTGCTGAGTTAATTTGGAGAGAGTGCGGTTCCTGGATCTAGCTTGTGTCAGATGCTGAGGCCAGACACATGCAGGGGAGGGGAGAAGAGGAGAGCGCGACCTGGGCAGGGGTTGACATGGGTATATGTTTCAGGCCTCTCACTGTGTGATAGTCCATGGTTGGGTTTATCTGGAAACAGCTGGAATCGCAATATGACTGCTAAAACAACCAACAGTTTTAGTCAGGGCAGACACCATCTTTGAGCCCAGACCTTGAACTGCACCAGAAACAGTTGCTTGAATGGTGACATCCATGCTGTAGTGGCTGTATTAAGCTCCCTGGATAGAGGGTGCATTGTATCCCACCCCATGACCAAGGCTGTCACTTTTTAAAGCTCTTGGTGTAATAGCTCCCTAAAGAAGCTCACATGCCTTGAGTCTGAGATAGCTTAAGCCCTTCAAACAAGATAACTTAGGCCAGCCCTAATGAAGGGGAAATTACATTAGGTATCAACACTGGTGGAGGTAAATGTTGAGCAGCTAGAGGAAGCTGGCCCATTGCCTCAGCCATGGTCAGGTTGGGCAATGTGATTGCCAGCAGATTGTTTCCATTGTGGGATGCAGTTGAGATGTCAGCTTGTATCTTATTGGAAAGTAGAGTACATGCAAGTTGAAACTATTTCCAGGCTCTGACTTTGTGCCAAAAATCTTACTTGTGAGAGAAACAATTCATGCTTTTGCTGTGAAAGTGTATTTTGCATCTCTCTGAGAACAGCTGCTCAGGCTACATCCAGCTTGCTATTACTCCTAATGAATAACTTCTGCTCTGCTTTTCATATCCATTTGAGAGAAAAAAAAAAATCCTTTGAACTTTTTGAGAAGCAATACTGCTCTGAAACTGCATTAGATTAAACATAGGATTTCTTATTTCCTTTCTGTGGACTGTTTCGAAGTACTCCTCTGCCCTTCCTGTCCAGAGGCCTTTGAAAGAGTGGAGGGAACGGCTGGTTTCAGTGACTGCTTTCCTAAAACACACTCATCTTGTTTCTGTTTTGCTTCTGGCATGTGGGAGAATTGACTTGAAGATGTTGATTTCCTCTGCTTTATAACATGGAACTGGGAAAGCAGATTCCTTAATCTCTCATAGAGTGATAATTCTGGACGTAGATTCTCATTCAGTTCACAAACACTTTAATCTGCAAATTCTCTAAAAACCAACCAAACAAAAAACCTAATACCAGATACAGAAAAGTGCTTTAGCTTGTCATAGTATTACGTGTTTCCTTGATGTTGTCTTAAAACCAGTCAAAAAGGAGTAGTGGAACCCTTGAGAGTTTTTCAGTTAAATGCTGACTTTCTGGGGCTTCCTTGTGAGGTATTCATCTCCTGCTGTTTTAAGAGCCTTTAAAAGTAGAGTCAGGTTCTTCTGATAGTGGTTCTGGTGGCTTGCTTTTTTTTTTGGGGGGTGTGTGTGGAGGTGTTTGTTGTTATTGTTTTGTTTGTTTGTGTGCAATTGTATGTTGTCAAGCTTTCTTTCATTCCTGAACGTTGATTATTCTGTGCTGTAGCTTAGTTCACAACCTCACCCTGCATCAGGATTGCCTTTCTCCACTTCAGAACTGATTAGTTCTCTGAGCTAGTTTCTTGTGACTGTAAAATGTCAGCTCCTTCTACTTGTGAGAAAAGAATAATGGCAAATGTTTGTCCGGACTCACAAGTCCTTTAATCTGATGAAAAAGTAACTTTATTGGTGTTTTAGGTGTGATTTAGTACTTGGTAAGTTATTTTTTGAGCCTTATTATATTTGAGCCTTTATATGCCAGTGTACTTGGGATATACACTTATTTTTTCAGATTGCAGAGACAATTCTCTTGTCCTTATATTCCAGATGTTAACAGACTGAAATTAACAATGGCTGGGAAGTAAGAACCTTGTAGTCAGTAATTTGATGGAAAATAGTCTGGCATCTTATTGCAGGCTCTTTGATTAGTGATGAGGTACAATAGGTTTGAGAGTTCTTGGAGGACTCAAAATTGAGAGTAAAATAGCTGAACCGTTGTTGCCACTTCCTCACCCAAGGATTGGGCTTCAGAATGGAACAAGAATGAGTTCTCCTGAAGGAATCTGTCTTGTTACTATGTCAAGTTATGTAACACCTATGAGACAGAGATCAAGGCAAACAAACGTTATGGGTGGAGATTATGGTCAAACTTTTAATTTCTTAATAGGTGAGAGGAGGGAGTTGAGCTCTCTTGCTGGGTGTGAATCTGTAGATTCAGACAAATGGTTCTATAAGTCAGATAGATATATTAGAACCTTTATGAGTTGTGAAAGATAGCAGTATCGTAATAAATCACTGTTGTCCTCAGTTTGAGGATGACTGTATTAAATTCTACTGAGGTTTCCACTTGGGATAGAAGGGAAACGAAAATCAATACCATCCAGAGGATGCAGGCTGCTGCCAGAATGAGAAGTGTATCTGAGCCAGGCTGGGTGTTTACTGAGCTGTGCTTTTTTAGTAGAGCTTGGCCACAGAACTGTACTAGTAAGCCAGGCTGTCTAAAGAGCTCCTGACTCCAAACTAGCTGACCTGGGCCTGCCTGGAAACTGAGTGGTGCTGTGTCATGCATATCTCAGTGCCGTTTTAACACCTGCTGTGAGGGAAATGAATCCGTGCTCTGCCTCTGAACTGTGCCACTCCCCCCGCCCTCCTCTCCCCCCTTGTTTTACTCTTTATTTCCCATTGTATTTAACCAGAACTTCATGTTCCCATATGAGTTTTTAAACAGCTGATTTTCTGATATAGCTATAGCTAGCTAGTGTGATCTTTCTCTGAGTCTGTCATGGATATCTCTACTTGCTTTCCAGCTTCTGCCATCACCATTCATAAACAGTCCTTTCAATATTTATATATATGTATGTATATTAAAAAGAAAAAAAAGACATGAAAGTGCAGCTAGACTCTTATTAAGCATTATTAACATCTTCCAGTCTGAATGCTGTGAGTGTCTGAGCCTCAGTTTGGATGCTGAAGCTAGGTGACTCCACTGCTGGCAGACAGGATGGGACTGGCTGTTGTATTCTACATAGATTTGTAGTTTCTGCTGCTGTTACTGGGTGTTGCTGAAGTGCAGTAACGTGTAGCCAGCTACATATGTTTGAGAATTTTATCAGACTCTCAAAGAAAAAGAGTCACCACCTGGTATGTATGTAGTCAGATGGCCTTCACAGAGATTTGATGAGGAAGGATGTGCAGTTGGGTGCTCAAGAAAGAGAAAAATGGATCTGCTATATGCTCCTCAAATGGGCACTAACAACTATTTCTGGTATTTATGGATATAGAACATAAATAAGAAACATAAGTTAGTAGTGCTCTTAGCTTTGTAGCCTGGTTATTTCAAGGACTGATGTCTAGAGGATGGCAGTACAGACAATAGAAATACCAACTGATGGAGTTTTTTTGTCTTTTCAGTTACACATGGCAAGCAATTGATGTGGATAAACATGTGCTTTATCAAATTAACTTATGTTTTCCTGTCGAAGAGTGTGGACAATCAAGTGCAATCTGTGCATATGACATCAATAAGAATACCTATCAGTCTGTGGGTAAGTAATTAAATGCCTTTCCTCATAAGGAGTTCAGAGTTACATTAATGAGTGGTCTTAACTATTGTAAACTTAAGATGTTAGCAAAGTTTTTTTTTTTTCTTTATTCTCAGAACAGTTTAAAACTATTCTGTTGTAGGTGTACTGGGTAGATTTGGGGAAACATGAGCTATTCAGTTAAGAGGACAATGGAATTTAGGATTTAGTTAACTGTAATCTAGTATGACACTATGGAAGGCTGTCTCAAATGGGAATATGTGCATCTACCTGTGACAGGATGTGCAATGTGCATGGCCTTGTTTTGAAGCTTGATACTGAACAAAGGATGAAGCTTGATTTACATCTCTAAACTACCACAGCCTAGCCTGATGTGGCATCATCTCTTTGTTCAGTCAAGTTACTCTCGGTAGTGCAATCCTGGAGTATTGCTCAGCCTCTGTAATGCAGTCTTTAAGTTGTTACACAGAGAAACATCATGCTTGTCAAATCTAATGGCTGCCTTGGTAGTTCACAGATGTTCTTGGTATTCTGAGGTGTGGTAGACTTCTGTGTGCTTATCTAAATATGAAACTGACACATTCTTATACACATGCTTGTAATATTTCATCTATCAGAAGTCCCTTCTGCCCTAGCCAATATTTCTGTGCCTATTTTCATGGATGCTTGTCACTGTCAAGGTTTCTTCTGTTGTTCAGCTAATAAATTCTGATGAAGAGGTTTTCTGATAGTTAACTATTGCTTTATTTCATTAGAATTTTCTAACATGCTTGTTAGTGTTGCTTTCCATAGGTAGACAGTGCTTATAGAAAGCTGAGAGTCTTCAGTAAAAGTGTTAGAGCTTGAACTGCTGTGAGATGGTCAGGAGGAAGATGATTCTAAGTTATATGCAGATGCACAGCACTTAATCATTCTCCATTCTCCCTACCCCTCTCCAGAAATACTTGGGTTTCATGCTGTGGTCATTCAGTGTGTTTCAAACAAACTGCTAGTGTTGCCACTTGGGGTTATTCATTCACCCAATGATATTATAAACCTGTATCTCAGTTCATGGCTGGATTTGGTTTTTTGTGTGTGCAGTGCAGTATATCTCCAAACTCCAAGGTTTTCTGGGATGACTGGTTAGGTTATGTTTGAGTTCAAACTGCAGTTGCATATAGTAGCATCTTCTGCCCTGAGGAGTGTGACATCTCAGACTCATTGGTGCTCTTAATGTGTTTCATTCCTAAAATGTACAGCAAGAATTTTGCTTTCTGCTGATATGGGTCTCAACCCATATGTGGTTGAGAATTCAGTTACCTGTGGGTTGTAAAAGGAAGCAACATCTGTTTTAACATGATTTTTTGAGTGAGACAGAAATATGGCAGGTTGAGTGAGCTTGAGGGACTCTATTCTCCCCAGTGTGGTGCTTACTCATTTTCGTGGGATGCCTAGCAACTTGTTTGCCATTTAGCTGGACTACTACTAAAATGATGAGCAGGAATATTATCATAATTGTTTGTTAATCTCAGTGAAGAAATGTATGCTTTGTCCAGCTGCAGTAGAAAGGTGAAGCATGAAATAATGACTGCCACCTAAATGCCCTCTTCTTCTGGACAACTGATTGGATGTCTCCCATAATCACCCTTCTCCTTCCTAACAGCTGACCAGATGGAGTCAATGAACAAAAGGTGTTCTGGACAGTGCCTTTGGTACTGGTTTTGCACAGGCATGCGACATGAAGTATCTGATGCTAATTTTTGTACTAGCTGTACTAGCAGATTTGTAGTGTGTTGCTATGTGAAAAGAACACATTTCTGAAGTAATGGATAAACATGAGTGATCATAGAAGAGGGAGCTTGGTATTATGGTAAAGGTGTTTGCAGAACTGGTACTCTGGAAAGAAGATCATGGGAAATTGGTGGTGTGAGGGGATGATTGATGAGACTACTTGCTCTTTGAGCAGGGATGGGATAAGTCACTTGTCACTGAAGTTCTTGCATGCAAGAGGGAAGGGAGCACACATTTTAGACTGTAGTAAACAAGATGTACTCTGTTATTTTTCTTGTGTATCATTTTAAACTGAGGGAATTTAAGTCAGCTCACAGGTGCCTTTAGTGTGTTTTTTCTAAGCTCTTAAAGTTAAAACTAATGCTTACAGAGCATTAAGGTAAGTCCTGAGATGTTGCTTCCATGAGTTCTCTGTTAAATTGGTGCTTTTAACTGTATAAATGTGTAACTGGAGGGTTTTTAGTCATGTGCATATTGTTACTATACACAGCTTGCCTAGAAAGTTGTGTTGGATTCCTTCTGCTGATATGGGGAAGAAAAAAGGACACTTTGCCAATGTCTTATGGTATCAGTGTCTTGCCATGCCTTCTTGTGAGGCAGTTTTTGTGAGGGTGTGCAGCATGAATAGGAAAGCTATGAGTTAAAAGCTATGAGTTACTGAGGGGATTCTGTGTATTAGCATCAAGCTTCCCTTTTGATTGCCCCTGCTTCACCTTTATGTGCAGATTTGGAGGCTAAAGTTACTTTCTGTCTAGTGCAGTTCAATAGAATATTTTTGAGGTTCTTGTGCCTGCTTCCTGCAGTTGGCTTACTTCTCCCCTTTTTGTTAAGATTTTATTATTTGGGTGTAGAGTGTTTTTTGCTGGCCTTGGGTTAGGAGATAATAGGCTGGTCAAAGTTCCAGCAAGTGTGTGTTTTAACATGAAGTAGCCACTCTGGAGTCCTCAGCACAGAAGAGATGTGGTCTTGTTGGTGTGGGTCCAGAAGAAGACCACAAAAATGGTCAGAGGACTGGCACCCTTCCTATGAGGACAGGCTGGTAGAATTGAGGTTGTTCAGCCTGGAGAAGACAAGGCTCTGTGGAGACCTTACTGCATCCTTTCGATTCTTAAAGGAGGCTTATGAGAAAGATGGGTACAAACTTTACAGCAGGGCTTGTTGCAATAGGACAAGGGGTAATGGTTTTAAGATGAAAGAGGGTAGATCTAGATTGGACATACTGAAGAAGTTTTTTGCAATGAGGCTGGTGAAACACTGGAACAGGTTGGTAGAATAACAAATGATAGAAACTTCATCCCTGGAAACAGTCAAGGTCAGGTTGGACAGGGCTCTGAGCAACTTCCTGGTTGAAGTTCATGCTTATTGCAGGAGGGTTGGACTAGATGATCTTTGAAGATCCCTTCCGAGCCAAACCATTCTATGATTGTGATAGGCTCTCTTGTATTGTGCTCCTGCTTTTTGTATAAATGTCATCAAAGCTGATGGAAGGAAATGAATTATGTTACTTGAAACTAGTTCATAACAGCTGTCTGACAGAGTTGTTTAGCCCTTGCTTCTAAGATAGTGACTAATTTGTAGGGGCATGTGCTGTTGGGCTTTTAAAAATTTCCAGTGTTTGCTAAAAACCTTTGAGAAAGTAGATGTGTGATTAGAGATGCCAAACACTATCTTAGCTTGGATCTAGTGATACAAATCACAAGAACTGCAAGGAAGGTCTTTGGTTGCAGTCTTTTCAAGTACTTGTCTTCAAATAGGCTGATATGTAATATGCTGATCAGTGATTGAAATTGGAGCCTGTGAAGGTGCTGGACTATAACTACTTTCTTTTTTTTTTTTTTTTTTTTCCTCCCCTCTTCCAAAAAATCCTCAAACTCTAAACCTAGGCGACTTAAACTTGAAAAAAGTTTCTGAAACCCTTGTGGAACTCAACACTACACGTAACTGCTTGCAGCAAGGCAGTCCACACCAAATTCAGAGCACCATTAACTTCCTGTGCGGGAAAACACTGGTGAGTCTAAATCTCATGTTCTTACCTTCAATGGAGTTGACATGTACTTCTAACTTGCTTTTTAAGGAGACTTGCTGTACTTCTGGATGTGCTAGTTACTGAGCTTCATAGCTTAAGGAAGAGCCAGTTAAGTTTTAGTACCAAAATTAACTGCAGATCTGCTGGTTAGCTCTGACTATGGGCTCTTCTGCTCTTCAATGTTTTTACAGGGATTGCACTGTAGTCTTTTAATAGTGTAATATGGAGGAATGAATCAACAATGAGAGCTATTGTTTAAATGTCAATAGTGTCCAAGTTGCCCTATTTATGAGAACAACACTGAAGAAAATGAGTGACCTCTGTTATGGGTCAGCATAGCCGACAGCAGTGTTAGATTTTGTCTGCATGTAGTTGAATGAAGAGTGGGTATGTGTCCATCTGGGCTCCTGGGAAAGTGGTGGTTCTTGAGAATCTACTTAAAATGTGAATGGAGATCCCTGAAAAGTTTTTAGGGGCATGTGTGTATGGGGTTCACCTCCACATGCATTTTTGGAGTTACACTTCCCATACACTTAATTAATACCACAGCTTGTTCTTCTGTACAGACTGTGATCACTTGATGTATTTGTGTATTGGAGATAAGTGTAACTATTGGCACTGATGATGCTGTTTCACACCCCTACTTGGAAATTTAGCCAATTCAAACAAAATGCCAGTGCAGCCCAGATTTAAGTGCTGCCTGATCTGTTTCAGCAGGTGATTCTTTAAATTAAAAAAACATTGCTCAACTCCAGCTGTAACACCAGATCATAACAATCTTCAAACTTTGAGTTAGCATAGTTCTAACACTTTTCATGTGACTTAATAGAAGGATTTTGTAATAGTGTCTGGACAACCTGTTTCCAGCACATTTATGGCAGGGTTAAATGAGGAGGGAATCAGTTTAAATATGCTAAAATGCTTCTAGCTGAACTGGTGGAGGAAGAATGAAAAATCTAATCGTTGTCTTCCTCTAATTGTTGCCATCCCTAGATGTTCAGATGAACATCCAGCTCCAAATTATGGTAGAACCCCTATCTTGAAGTAGTTACAGATGTGTATAAGGGGAGCACATAAAAATAAGTAGCTGAGATAATAGGTGTTCTTCCTGTGCATCAGAAGGGATTACTAACTGCTTTTCTTTGTAGGGTAAAAGTGCGTTGCTCTGCTGTTCACCTCTTTGTACACATTTGTGTTGGTGTTTTCCTCTCTAGTAACTAGATGTGAGTGGTGCTCTTCCAATATCAGTTAGCATAGTGAGCACTTCTAAAAGATTTAGTACAATTACTGCATATTAGGATTGGCACATGATAATTTGAGAATTGGTACAAATGCAGACTGAGGATTTAGCACCCCGCATCCTGAGTTTACCAACAAAACTGTTAACAGCACTTGTTAACAGCAAGTTACTTAAAGCATATCACAGAAAGGCCATAGTATCTTCTGTTTTTCTTAATCTCTTGAATGAATTTCTCTCTGTCTGCAGAGGTAAGAAAAAGTCTGTTTTTTCAAAGAATTGTTTTCTCTCCTTTAAATAGGGTACCCCTGAATTTGTAATGGCAACAGAGTGTGTGCACTATTTTGAATGGAGGACCTTTGTGGCTTGCAAAAAAGACTTGTTTAAACCTGTGAAAGAGGTAATGTATGTACTACCCTACTCATGATGCAGAACCTACTCTGGTACCTCTGGTAATTTTGCTATAACCACCCGCCTACATTGAAAATGAATACCAGTAACTTCCACAAACCTAACTTTTTCATAGCTGTATGTGGTAGGTTGAAAAGGCCAATCCTCCCTTCCCCACCACCCCGGGCAAAAAGAATGAGACTCAGACAAACGGATTGCAAAAGTGGTGGAAAGTTTAAATGGAAAAGCAGTGAATGTTTTACAGAGAACCACAAGCACAGTGACAAAAGAGATCCCAAAGCATACCCAGAAACATCCCATCCCCACCTGAGGGTGCACCCAAAACCCCCAGGGCTCTTTCTTCCCCCCTCTTCTCCACTGTTAGACTAATCTCAGCTGGCCAGATCTGAGACTGCCCTTCCCCCAGGCCTTGGGCCTACCGAGGCCCAAGAGGCTGTGAGATAGCTCCCCCTGTTACCAGGTAGCAGCGAGGGAAGAAAAAGGAAGTGCAAGACCCTGCAGGTGGCTTTTGTAGGGAGCAGGACATTATGGGGTGAAATATGCAGCTTCCTGTGTCCACCCACTGGGCTGGTCCCTTAGGGACACCAGAGGTGTGTCGCGTGTGGCCGCAGCAGGGGGCACCTGGCCCAAACTGCTACATCGTATGAAGCATCTGTTGGAAATTGGTGGAGCTGAGAATTTTAAATTACTCTTCAACCTATTCTGTGATCAGGATGGTTGTTTATAGCAAAACTCTTCTGAAAGTTGGAGCAGAACAGTCTAACTTTGGATGCCTCATTTTGGTCAGCGTATGTAGCTTCAGAAGTCTAGCTTTATGTATTTGGGCTACCAAAAGTGAAAACCTTTTCCACATATTAACTTGGCTTTATATGTGCCTACTTGTATAGCATGGATTGCAGGCAGTTTTTTTGTTTTTGTTTTAGGTCCCTTGCTATGTTTTTGATGAAGACTGGAAGAAACATGACTTGAATCCTCTCATCCAAGTTTCAGGACACTACTTGGTGGATGATTCTGATGATGAATCTTTGTTCATAAATATCTGCAGAGATATAGGTGTGAATGCTTTCTTGTGTCACCTGCTGGTGTATACATTTCTAGTAGTGTAGTTATTTTTTGCCCCCCAGTACCTCAGTTGAGGCTGTCCTATGAGCAAAGATCAATATTTTAGTACTTACACTGTTATTTCAAACTACATTGATGTTTTGAAGGATGCTTTCTGTGAAGCCATCTGTTGAGGTGTTCAGAGATACACTCCTCTGGATGGACCAGTAGTGCTAGAAAAGTTGACTTTAACTGGACTGAGCAGAAGAATGCAGCTTGTCTGTAGCTGCTTCTGTTTGCCACCAAATAGGACCAAGATCATTCATAGCACTTCATGTGCTTGAAATTGAGTCCTTTGGACTCCAGCTCAGGCTGTTGTTTAGTTGCAAGTGAATGTCCTGAGATGCATCTAAAACAAGTGTTTAGGTGCTTGGGTAAGGAATGGTACATGGCCCCTTTCATGTCAGCTGGGAGTTGTATACTTAAGGAATTAAAGTAGCAAAACCACTCATTTGAAGCTTGCTGAAAAGCCTAGTTTAGCTGGATACTCCTGCTGTGTTTTTCACTCTTACAGTTAAATATGTATTTTGTGCCTCTGTTAAGGGTCCATAAATACCTGAGGGGTGGTTGTCAAGTGGATGGGGCCAATCTCTTTTTGGTGGTGTGTGGTAGTAAGACAAGGAACAATGGATACAAACTTGATCATTGAAGGTTTCACCTCAACATGAGGAGAAACTTCTTTACAGTGAGGGTGAAGGAGCACTGGAACAGGCTGCCCAGGGAGGTTGTGAGGTCTCCTTCTCTGGAGACTTTCAAAACCCACCTGGATGTATTCCTGTGCAGACTACCCTAGGTGATCCTGCTTTGTCGGGGGGGTTGGAGTTAACAATCTCTGGAGGTCCCTTCCAACCTCTTAACATTCCAGTGGTGGGTCTGTTCCTTTAAAAATTCCCCTGCTCTGAAACTCGTTTTTCTGACAGCTTTGAATGAGATGGCCTATAAGAAAACAGAGGAGTGAGAAAAACTCTACCCACTGCTTGGTATTATTTTGGTGTTGGGGGAAGAAACAGAAAATACTTGGTGTGCTTCTAGAGGTTTTCAAAGCCCTACACATCCAAGCAGGTGTACTAGTAATTGGTAACTAGCTGCAGCTGCTCTGTCAGGAAGGCTGAATTTGCTGTGCATAAACAGGGCAGCATGAGCCTATCACAAGCTCTTCAGGTTTGTCTTGTTGGGTTCACATTTTAGTAGAACCAGTTTTAATAGTATTTTTAGAAAAGGGTAAAGAAATGAAAGTGAGGGAACCCACAGGTAAAATAGCAAGATACTTCAAGTAGAGCAGGACTTAGAAACTGAGTCCTGTATTCTGTTTTCTGTATTCTGTAACAGGACGTTCAAGTGGAGAGACCAGAAACTGCCCTGCTGGGAGTTCTGCTTGCTTGTTACACAAAGGTCAGGCATATGATGTTGGCCATCCAAACAAACAGCTTAAACTTCATGACAAGGATAGGTATGTAATTTTTTGTGCTGATACTTCTGTGGACACTTCAGTCATCTGGGCTGGAAAAAAAAGCAGTCTTGGTAATAGATGAGTCTTCCAAATCTTATAATCAATTCCATTTCAATTTTGAAGCATTGGCAGAAAAAGGTTTCTTTAAGTACTGTCAAGGCAGACTTTTTCAGGCATCTTTTTGCACTGCCGTAACAGATAAAATGTTATTCTTCATTGTGAGAGAGTTTTATAGAACTGCAAAACTCTCAGAAACACAGAACAATTGCTGCTTTCTGCCAACAAGCAGGAAGTGAGATTTGACCCCATCTGCCTGCTACCTGAGGGCCCATAAATGCACTTGCCTCTCTGTGGGTTTATGCACTGTATTTGGCTCACTCCACTGCATAGGAATATTTTAAATGTTGAGTATGGGGCTAGATGTTACCCTTCTGTATTTTGGCATTAATGAGTTCTTAATTGAAGAAATAGATAAACAATGCAAGACTTGCTGTTCCTGGTGGTGGCAGAGCTGGAACTAAGTGAAAGTGTTTCCTTGATGCTGCCTCTGTTCTGCTTGCTGCCTTTTGTGCTGGAAATGTAGCTTTGAAAGAAAAACAAACTAAACAAACAGGACACACCAACCATCCTGGTTTCAGCTAGGATAGGGTTAATTTTCTTCAAGAAGTCGGGACAGCCAAGGTATTAAACACGCCAACTAGTGGTGTGTTTAATACCTTACAATATCATGCATGACACTCTCTGGCAGTGTTTTTTTTTGGTGTGGGTGGCGAGCATCAGCAGCATGGGATGAGCCATTGGTGTTTTATATCACTCCCTCTGTATATTACTTAATTTAGATCATTGTTATTCCTGTTCTTTTCTTCATTCTTTGTATTGTTCCATTAAATTCTTCTTTTCTCAACCTGAAGGGTTTTCACATTTTGCTCCTGATTTTTCCTTTCCATCTTACCAGGGAAAACGAAGAGTTGGGGCAGTAGTGTGAGCAGCCCTGTGGACTTGGCTGCAGACAGGCCTAAAATGATGACACCAACTCACCAAAACAAATGTCTGAACAACGCAGTGTGGCTCAGAAGACTTACTTAGTATGATGGTCTTTCTGAGCTTCAGGGCATCTGAGCCCCCTTATCTTGTCTGTAGGGTCAATAGTACCCTACTGATTTCTGCAGTGTTCTTTTTATCTCAGATGCAAGATGAAGAAAAGAAGCAGAATAAACTCTGTTATTAATAGGGAGGGCAAAGGTTCTGGCCTATCAGTTACAAGGCTGAAGGTTTTGTTTTAGTTTACAAGTTAAGTCCTTCATAAAAATTACTTTCAGGAGCAAAGCTACTGTAGTGTGTTCTGGTAAGAGTGCATGTTCTTTCAAGGATATCCTTCTTTACAGTGCGCAATGTCTTAATTTGTGTTTTTGGTTTGCTGTTTTCTGTTTCTAGGCTAGTATTGAGTTATGAGAAAACATACGGAGATGAAGAAAGGCCAGACTTCTGCCTCGGTCACAACCCTGCAACGACGATCACTTTTGTTTGCCCATCAAAGAGGGGAGAAGAGGTAACTTTGTTGTTTCAGTTGTGTGCATTAGCTTTCATTTTTTATTCAGGCCTGAAGAGAACAGAAACTTTCCCAGTCTGCAGCTTGTGAGGAGTGCAAGATCCTAAATACATTCTTTCAGGAAGTCTTCTAAGAACTTGTCACAGAGCTTTGCTGGCTCATGAGCACTCTTCCATCTTCGGTCAGGCAGGGCATGCTTAACAGCTGTTTTCTTTAAATGTTTTTTTTATTGATCTGACCTTCTTCATGAAAAAAAACCAAACAGCTATTGAGCGTCATTGCATGGTAAAAGTGTCACTTACTAAACAGGCTCCTGAACTTAAAGTAAATTTTAGTGTTAGGCAGCAACTCAGTTTTTTGAGAACAGTTTTAACCAAGCTTCAGTGATCATTTTGATGCAATGCTTGGATAATAGCAACCCATACTCTTTGAATTGGGCCAGAGCAGCTATTGCTAATGCTCTGCCATTTGACATTGAGATGATTTTGGTTGCAGGTTAGTGAAGGAGGAGTTCTTGACTGGCAGATTTTTGATTTAATCTTCTATCCCTAATCTGACCTAGATAGGTACCATACTTCACTTTCATTGCTGCAGAAACAAACCATAGGCTTTTCTCTGCTGTCACTTCCTAATACATCACTGCAGCTGTGCACACTTGTAATATGAGTAGTATTATTAAAGTTACTTGTCCCTGTAACTTACCAGATACCTATCTGTGTATCTGCCTGTTGTTTTAGTGGAGGACAGAAATACAGTTTTATGAAACAAAGTGGATTTCTAAATGCTTCACTTGAAAGTGAGAAGAACTAAGATACCCCTCCCAGCGGTGCAAAAATAGTACAGAAATACATCTGACAGAAATGTTGGCTAAAGAATTCTCAAATGTGTTTCAGTCTTGATTTGGACCAAGGGAATCAAAGTTACTAAAATACAAGTGTCTGGAGGCTGCTTTGTCCTCAAAGCACATCATCTCTGCTCCCCTCTGTCAACAGCTGTTGAGGCCAACACAATACAAGCTGTGCTTAGCAGTTTAGCTCACGTATTCTGATTTTGTCAATGTGTTACGGAAAACTGCTTTTTAAAAAGTAATATTACTTATGCTGTCTTTCTGCTACTGCCTTATACTTTACTGCTCTTTAGACTTCTAATAGTTCAACACATCATTAGTAAGAGCTGTTATATTTCTTTTCAACATCAAAGAGGCCAGAGACAATGTTTGCACTTCTTGAGCAATTTACAGGTGAAGTTAGTCATTACTGACCCTAAGGGAATGTGGCATTGTTGCTTTAAAGATTGTATTTCAAGTAAGTAATTTAAATTCTGTTAACTTCTGTATTAGAGTGCAGGTCCCAAACTCACAGCAAAAACAAATTGCCGGTATGAAATTGTGTGGGTTACTGAGTATGCCTGTCACAGGGATTACCTGGAGAGTAAGAGCTGTCTTCTGACTAATGAGCAACATGATATCTCCATTGATTTAAGACCACTTACTCAACCTCCAGGTAAGATCACTATTTTTCTTCTGTGTTTGTGATGTTACTAGCTGGTTTTCCAGGTCCATCTTTGGAAACAGGAAGAGTGGTGGCTGTAGATACTTGTTTTTTATATCTGTTCTGCTGTGTGTTAGAACACTTCTCCTGTTGTTATTCATTCAGATTATGTGATACCATATCGAGCCAAAGATGACAAAGAGGAGTATTATTATTATTTGAATGTATGTGGGAAAACCACTGCAGGTATCTGTAAGGACAGAACGGGATACACGTCGTCTTGCCAAGTCAAGTCTTCAAATAACCAGCAAAAAGTGGCAGGAAGATTTCAGAATCAAACCCTAAGGTGTGTAGAGGCTCTTGATCCCTGTTACAACTGGTCTGATCTTTGTTTCCTACTTTGCCCTTATTTGTCATGTAATCAATATTTGATATAAAATTCAAGTAACTTTGTGCAGTTTCTCTAGGAAAACTTTAGCAATATACCAGGATAGCATTAGCAAAGAAAAGAGCAGGTGATATTGGCAGAGTCAATTGCCTAGATAGGAAGAAAACTTTGGTGTCAAAATTGCAGATTGTCCTGTGCTACCTCTTGCCCTCCTTGAGTTTTGCATGTAAAGTGACGTCTGGATCAGGTATTTTAGGAGCCGTCTGTAGCAAAAGGCAATCTCTCCTTCCTTTGCAAGAGCATGCATTAGTCGTATCCATGACTGCTCTAGGCCAGGATTTTGTTAAAAATATTTTTTTTTTAGATAGTCAGGATTTCCAGGTGGCTCCTGGGGATAACAGTCTGCATGAGATTGCAAAGCAGAAATTATTTATTTGGATATGAATTTCCATTCTGTCTTTGAGCATGTGACAGACTTGTTGGAGTGGTCTTCTGAGAAATACGATTTCCTCTACCTGTGAAAATAGCCATGCTATAAACTAGTGGGAACAGATACTCCACCGCAGCTAGAATTGCTTTAGAGCATTCTTTAAACTCTAAACAAGTTTGTGAAAAGTAACCAGAAAAAACAATGGATGCAACATTTGTTGCCCGAATGTCAGTATTAATGTTGAACAAACATTTGTTTTTCCTTTGAGACAAATAAGAGTATGACTTCTGTTACCTGAAGAACAGTGTGTGATTGTGTCTGATCCCATGTTTCTATCTAAAACTGACTTTTTACTCAGATACTCTGATGGGGATCTCACTTTAATTTATCCGAATGGGGATGCATGTAGTTCCGGCTTTCAGAGAATGACTGTCATAAACTTTGAATGCAATGAAACAGCAGGTGAGTTCTACAAGGTGTGATGACTGCTAAGGATTTGACTCCTGTGCTTGCTAGTAACCTTACATTCAAAGGAATGCATGTTTTGAGCCACAGCTCGTACAAGGAATAGATATTGTTAGAGTAAGCACAAATTTCAGTGCCTGGCAGGATTGTTGTAAGCTGTGTGGTAGCCCTGTTATATTAAATTTGCACTGATGATCAAGAATACTGAGGTATAAGAGAGTCTTGTTTCTTAGTCAGCAGTAACAAACACCACCAAAACAACAACCAAACAAACCAAAACACAAACCACAAATAGAAGTCCTGTGCAGCAAAAAAAATTTCAAGTCTCATTTTCTCCCCATTCCCCAATTAACATCTGCTTATCCATCTTCACTGTTAAGGTAACGATGGTAGAGGATCTCCAGTGTTTACTGGTGAAGTGGACTGCACCTATTTTTTCACTTGGGATACAAAATATGCATGTGTTAAAGAGAAAGAAGATCTCCTTTGCAGAGTTACTGATAAGAGAAAACACTATGACTTGTCACCTTTGATTCGCAGCTCAGGTATGGCAATGAGAGCTAGCTTTCAGTTACTTTTGTCCTGATTGTACTTACCATTTCTAGTGCAATTCTTCAGCTGAGCATTAATCTGCTTTTGCTGTTTTTGAATTCCTGGGGTTCTGATATTCACTTCCCAAAAGTGTACCAAAAGGAGGGAGTGCCTTATGAAAGTAGTTGTATCCATGACTGCCTTGGTTGCTGTCATCTTAAATGGTTTTAAACATGTGGGGTTTCTTGTGATAAAGGGCATTTTGGCATGGAGAGGCTACAACAGTTAAGCTTAATGACTTGCTCTTAACAATCCCCTCTGTTTCAGAGTTAGCCCAGAACTGGGAAGCTGTTGACAGTAGTTTTTCAGAAGGAGAGAGGAAAAATTATTACATCAATGTCTGCCATAAAGTATGGAAGAAAGGAGGAGCTTCCAACTGCTCAGATACTGCTGCTATCTGCTCTGTAGGTGAGTCTTTTCCTTGGTTTTGTTTTGGCTTTTTCCTTTTTTGGTGTTTTGGGTTAGTTTAGTTTTTTGGCTCTGCATGTAGCCTTGGCACTTCCTCTGCAAATGGAGATGGATCCCCTGAGTGTCTTCAGTTACTTTAGGTAACAGAAGTTAGGAGTTAGGTATCTTTTGTTCTCCTAAAGACTCTAGAAGAAATGATGCAAGTAGCCTTTTGTAACTAAAGAACTCTAGGCTTCATAGCATGGTTTGGGTAAAAATGAGCTCCTAATGATAAGCATTCTTAAGACTTGCTGTTTGGGTAGTTGATATTATTCTAGTACTGGAAACTTCTTTACAGGGAAACAAAAGCAATTTATTTACTGTCTTTACAGATAAACAAAACAAGACTACAAATCTTGGAAAGTTTGTGTCATCTCCTAAAAAGGTTGGAGAAAATATTCAACTTATCTATTCCAATGGAGACAGCTGTGGTGGTGGCAAAAAAATCAAAACTGTCATCACTCTAGTGTGCAGACCAGGTAAGAATATCTGCATGCTGTGTTCTGATTCAGTTAAAAACTGGAGATCATTTAATTTGCCCAGACATGAGTGCTAAATATTAGTATGTGCCTTTGTCTTTCATTTCCTTTTATGAAAAAAGCTGAAGCATTGTGGTTTGTTCACTAGGAGGATAATGCAATTGCAGGTATTAAGCTCTGTTCACCTTGTATACAAGTACTCTTTAAGGACCCTTGAAATAAGCCTCTTCAGCTAAGATTAATCATGTTTGGAAGAAAGTATATTTAAGTAATTACAGCTTCACAGATAACCTGGAAGCTATACAAAACAGTTGTATTGGGAAAGACTGGTTCTGAACTGAGATCAAATAATTTAACCTTCTTTTCCAATGAGCATATTTTGTGTTTGAACTGCTTGCAATTTATGAAAAGCAGAGCATTTGCAGAAGTTGTTGTTATTCTCCGTATAATAGCCCACTGGTTTAACAATTTCCCAGGAAAACAGGTGTGGTGGGTTGAGATATATTCCTGTGCTTCAGCATGAAGAAGCTGAATGCTTCAAGTGTGCTGGCTGTTAGGATTGGGTTACACACTACTTTCTAATAAAGCTGTTGCTTTGTAGCAAAGCACGAAGTACGTGTATGAAAGGAAACATTTGTTCAGTGGCTGTGGTAGTAGTCAGGAACAGACTGAACAGTGCATCGTCAGTACTGAGCTAAACTTTTATTCTGGGAAGGGAGGTGCAAGAAATTTTTAGTTCTCTTTTAGTCCACATTTTCAGAGGCAAGGTACGTGAACATTTGATCAGGTTGTGCTGTTGGGGAAGAGCTAGTGTACTTTGATTTAAAATCCTAGTTCCTTTTGGCAGCCTGACTGTATATGTAACACATTGCTCTTGTGATACCAGGTGATCTTGAAAGTGCTCCAATCTTGATGTCTGAGGGTATATGTTTATTTGCCTTTGATTGGTATACTGCTGCTGCATGTGTCCTCTCTAAAACGGAAGGAGATAACTGTCAAGTCTCTGATCCTCAGGCAGGTATGTATTTCTCTTAGGAAAATTGCAAGGCCATGAGGGATAGAACTTGTCACAAGACTGAGTCCTTTTGATGCACAAAACCAAAGTGATTTCAGCCCAAGTCTAACCACCCATAGCACTTTTAAACATGTGTATGGAGCAGCATGAACTTACTCCCCTAGTGTGTGTGGAAGAAAACAAGGTGTAATGTATATTTTACTGTAGTAGTCCTCTCTATATAAGAAAACATTATTTTAGTGTATCCATATCTCTGGAACAATAATTACATAGAAGGACGCTTATTTGGTGGTTGGGAGGTGAATTAGGTGTCTGACTGTGAGAGAAAAAAATTGGTCTGATAAAGTATATTCCCTTCCGATTAGGTTTCTCTTTTGATTTATCACCTCTTGCCAAGAAAAGTGGGTACTATGTAGTTAATACTACCAACTACTTGTTTTACATAAACGTCTGTGGCAGTGTGCCAGATGAGTTTTGTGGCACACAGTCAGCAGCATGCCAAGTAACACAAAGGTGAGTAACTCTACTTCTGTTGTCTGTAATAGATCTCTTGTTGCATGATGTGTTGTCTGTGTGCAAGAGAGATCAATCTGCATATAAAATACTCTGCTGCCTGCAATAGATTCAGGTAATTAACATGCAAAATATTACTTGGTAGTGCAGTAATTATGCTGCTAAGTGTTTCAAACAAAGTCCATGCACAGGTAATCTTGTTTACGGCTAGCTTTTGAGATTGAATGAGTCTGCTGCTCCCCCTTATGTTTCCCATAGGGATTGTAGGCTGTAGATTAACTGCTGCCAACCTCCAGTTGGGTTCCAAGAGCTTGGCCTAAGGTACTGCTGGACTTGCTATGAGCAGTGACTGCCATATGCCAAGGTGGCATCCAGAGCTTAGATGTTGCATTATTTCTTTGTTACTGAAAGTGCTGTGCAGGCACAGTTCCAGTGTGTACTGCTGTTCTGATGGTGTTATTACTGTTATCCTCTACCAGCTATGTCTGATATGGTGTCTGTATGCTTCAGGTTCCAGATCAGCCTGTTGCTGGAGATGTGATGTAGCGCAAACACATGCACCTGTACTTGAGTTGACTCAGAGTTACTCTTTAGCCAAGGAGGGTTCAAAGCAGACACTAAAACCCTTCTTCAGAGTAAGGTGGTCAGACTGGATCTGAAAGCCAGTGTTAAGTCAAAGTAAAGAACCCCCTCTGAACCAAAGCTGATGTCAAGTAAGAGCATACGAAGGCAGCTCTCTTCCAAGAGAGAAACCTTGCTATTATGCCATGATAGCTCTTCACTTTCCACATGTATTTGTATAGAACCTGTTTGAGCCCAGCATTAGGTTGTCTGCAGTTAGAATGCTGCTCTGGAGAATCGGAACTTGATGTTTCTGTCGCTCTTCCAGAGAAGGGAGTGTTGAAGTTTTCTAGATATCTAAGCAAGCTACAACTTCCTTTCCTTTCCAAAGGAGGACACCTGTTCATGTTTTAAGTTTCCATTTGGCATCATTCTATTCATCCTAGCTCACTTACACCTAATCAACCTTATTTAATTATTTTCTTGTATCGTGGTGTCTTGTATAAACTTACCTATGTGCTTACTATTTGAAAGACTTCTGTTAAAGACAGAATTAGTTTTCTGTTCTGTTCAGTTTCAAAGCCTAATGTTTCTTTTCCAGTAAGGATAAATTTTGGAGTCTTGGACTGCCCAGTTCCAGACTTTCATATTATGATGGTCTGATTCAGTTGACCTACAAAAATGGTACAGCATACAATGATGAGAAGAAAACACAGAGGTCTACCCTTATAACTTTCCTGTGTGACCGACAGGCTGGAAAAGGCCAGCCTGAATATCAGGTAAGATGTTCTATATGACAAATGGAATGTTCTCCATCCCAAAATCTGAACAATAATTGATGCTAAGCTATTGCAAGCAGAGATTCATGGATGGAAATGTCCAGAATCAATAAAGGGGGCAAAGAGAAATAGTTATTTTTCTTAGTATATCTGCCTCTTGTTGCAGCCGTAAAGCTTGTCTTGGACATTGATCAGTAAGCTGTTCACTGAGATCCGGCTTCTTACTTCACTCTTCAGTCTCTGGGACATGTAATTAGTAATACTTTCAATCATCTTGCATTTCTATCTGAAAAAAAAACCAAACTAGCTGAGAAGTAACAAGTAGTAGGACTTTGTGTCCTTCAACATAGCAGTCAGCAGTTACATTGCTCTAGTTGCTCTGGTTTTGTTATTTTTGGAAAGAGTATTTTTGGTGACACAGCAAATGACCAGGTGTACAGCAAAACAGACCTATGCAAATCAGTCTGAGAATTTATATCCCAAAACCAAGGAGAAATAACAAGCTTAACATATAAAAGAGTAGTTGAGAGTCCCAAAGTGTTTTGCCATTGGCCTGTTCTGCTGTTTTTTAGACAGAAGATAGCTATACGTACAACTTCAGGTGGTACACTGAACATGCTTGTCCGGAAATGCCACTGGAATGTGTTGTGACAGATCCCAACACCATGGACCAGTATGACCTGTCAAGGTAGGAAAGTAGCATAGACAACATAACTTCGCCCTCATAGTTTAATGTTCATCCAGTGCTAAGCTATTAGCCAGAAGTTGGTTCCTGCATAGACAGCACTAGAAACTGCATTTGTTGTGGTAGTCTTAACTGCAAGTATCTTGAAATTCAGACATCATTTCCCTCTAGTATATTGACGCCTCCTAAGATGTAAGTTGACATTTTTGATGGTTTTGCTTAATAAAAGCTTGCTACTCTGTGAACTGTGCTCTACATTCTAGGAGTATTCTTTTTAACATTTAGCACTTTATGGGGAAAAAGCTGTCTGAAGTGCCTAGTGCTTGCTCTGTTTCCTGAGGCTGACAGAGAAAGCGAGAGAGAATCTATGAAAAATACATTTGTCATGTAATAACATTCTCTTCCTGCTCAGCTTAGCAAAATCTGAGAAGAGAGGTGAAAACTGGTATGCCATGGACAATTCAAGACCAAATGAGCGCAAGAAGTACTACATAAATGTCTGTCGGCCGCTGATTGCTGTCCCAGGGTGTGACCGGCGCGCGTCTGTCTGTCAGATGAAATATCAATATGAGCATGTGAGTAGCCTTTCCATCCCAGAGCGTTTGCTGAGTGGGCAAGAATGAGGGTTGTGCAAGATAGGCACATGGATTCTGGCTGCTTTGTGAAAAATGGTGTTCTATTTATCCATAATCATTGCAGACTGGTAGACCTTTTGTCCATATCTTCAAAGATCAAAGTTTTAATTTTCACAATTGCATCCATATCATGTTTGACATAGTATGGACTTACCCACATGCACAGTATCACCAAGGTTGGAAGAGACCTCAAAGATCATCGAGTCCAACCCATCACCACAGACCTCATGACTAAACCATGGCACCCAGTGCCACATCCAATCCCCTCTTGAACCCCTCCAGGGATGGTGACTCCACCATCTCCCTGGGCAGCACATTCCAATGGCAAACAACTCTCTCAGTGAAGAGCTTTCTCCTCACCTCAAGCCTAAACTTCCCCGGTGCAGCTTGAGACTGCGTCCTCTCGTTCTGGTGCTGGTTGCTTGAGAGAAGAGACCAACTCCCTCCTGGCTACAACCCCCCTTCAGGTGGTTGTAGACAGCAATGAGGTCTCCCCTGAGCCTCCTTTTCTCCAGGTTAAGCAACCCCAGCTCCCTCAGCCTCTCCTTGTAGGGCTTGTGCTCAGGGCCTCTCACCAGCCTTGTTGACAGTCACATGTGTGACTCTGTCTTGTGTTGCAGAGACAAACTCTTCTATGTGAGCTGCTGTGGTCTTAGAGACTACCAGTATTTCTTTAGAAACAGACTGCTCTCATGGATATTCTTGCTTGCTTCTGGCTTGTTTTAGATTTGAACTATGGAAGAAATGTGTTTTCTCGTGCCTCTCTGAGCTTGCTTTGGTTTTGGGGGGTAGATTAGGCAGCTGTTACCAAGCAAGAAATAATCAAAACAGCAGGGTTGATGGTTATGGGCTTCTACTTCTGTGTTTTACTGGAGCATAGCAATTTATCATGATATGCTGAATGGACATTTTACCCAAGGCCAGGCTGCTGTGCTCCTCAAAGCTATAGGGGAAAGCTGGACTTAGAGGCTCACCAACTTGTCAGAATTCTTCCTTCAAAATGGAGAGAACACCTTTCCTCCATATAGTTGAAGAGGATGTGTGAGTGACTGAATCTGTACATCACTGTCATGGCACTTGAAGCAGATGTGACTAGTTCCCTGTGCTTGTGTTAGTCCTTGTTAGGTAAGGCTACTTACTTTATCTGTGGAGATGCATTAGGGTTTCATTACTTCATTGCCAAAGATACTGGTGTTAAAACTGAGTCAACCTAAATGCAGACTTGCTTACAAAAAAAAAAGGGGGGGGGGGGCACATGTCTTTGTAGACAAAGCTGCTTTGGAGCTATATTCCTCTCTTTGTTGCTAACATATCAAATAGTTTCTTTAAAGTATGAAATGCTAGCTGTCTTGCAGAAGTGAATATTAATTTGGACCTTGGTAGTAGCAGCAACTGCTGTTCTTATGCTTGGTTTCTGCTAGTGCTTTTTAGGTTTTGTTAAGCATGGCAGATCTGTAAGGTCAATTCCAAAGATGCCTGGGGGCTTCCATGTACAGTATTTTAAAGAGCTGTGCAAATTAAATCCTGCTTACTGCACATGAGGCATAGGCCTCCCTAAATTCCTAAGGTGGTGAGCTGAGGATGACTGTTGCAAGGCGCTACAGTCCTTTATTGTACTAAAAATGAAAACCCAACAGAACTCCAAGCCATTCCTGCTTGTGGAGCTTCTCTGTTAAATACATGAAATGTAAGTAAAGAAATGGGGAGAAATATAGGGGGATCTGTATTGTGTCCAGCAGGATTAGGGCAGTATTATTCTTCTCCTGTACTGGACACTAGTGAGGCCACACCTTGGAGACTTACTCAGTTTTGGGTCCCTCACTACAAGAAGGACATTGAGGTGCTGGAGTGTGTCCAGAGAAGGGCAGTGAGGCTTGTAAAGGGTCTGGAGCGTATGGCCTACAAGGAGAATCTGAGGGAGCTGGGGTTGTTTAATCTGACAAGAGGTTGTAGCAAGGTGGATGTCAGTCCCTTCTCCCAAATAACAAGTGACAGGATGAGAGGAAACAGCCTCAATTTGCCCCAGAGGAGGTTTAGATTGGATATTAGGAAAACCTGTCCGCTGGAAGGGTTGTCAGGCACTGGAACAGTCTGCCCAGGGAAGTGGTTGGGTCATCAGCCCTGGAGGTATTTGAAAGATGCATAGATGTGGTACCTGAGGGACAAGTTTTAGTGATGACTTGGTAGTGTGAGGTTAACAGTTGGACTTGATGGTCTTAAAAGTGTCTTCCAACCAAAGCAATTACATGATTCTATTTTATGATTTTATCCCTCTGTTATCTTCAACACTGTCAAGATAACCTGCTATACGCAAAATCACTGTGATATAGAAACAGTCAAAAAGAAGAAAATAGCTCTTCAACTGAGTTTAGAATTGCTAATGTGCTTTTTCTTATTCCTAGGGTTCTTACTCTGAAGTCACCTCTATTAGTAATCTTGGTGTTGCCAGCAAAGAGCTAGTAGTTGAAAGACCTGGACATGTCTTTCTAACCTACACAAATGGCTCAGTGTGCATTGATGCTTATGGAAAGAATTCTGTGTATACCACCACCATCCACTTCGTTTGTTCCAGGGGCACTCTTGTAAGGATGAATGATCTTTCTGTTGTTGCTTTGTTGAAAAACCTATTACATGATGTAACATGAAGCCTCATGAAGATCTGTAGGAGGTTCATGACAAGGGAAACTTCTTGAGGACATGAAATAGAGACATTTCTTCTTTGGAGTTTGGTTTGTTGCGTGGGGTTTTAGTTTGTTGTGTTGTGGTGGGGTGTTCTTGGTTTTGGTTTGGTTTTGTTTTTTTCCCCCAGTGGAATGTGCATTATAACCCCAAACTCTTCAAAGCTGAGACTGAGGCAAGGTCTGGTTGTCCACATCTAGATTCAGTATTGAATTTAATCTGAATATTTGGATGTCAGACTCAGTTCTTTGCTGAGGCTTAATGACATGCCAAGTGTTTAGCTAGACAAAGCTTTCAGCATGACCTTCAAAACAAATATGGGGGAGGGAAGTGGAGTGGGACTTGTGTGCATTTGTAGTGAAGTCAGTTATGAAAACCTGAGAGTTTTGCATAAACTGGAAGCTGATGCCTTTTACACTTAATTTGGTCTTCTCTCTGCAATCTGTTTCCAGAGTAGCAGCCCACAGTTCATAGGTATTCAGGAATGTGTTACCACGTTCATATGGGAAACTGAGGCTGCTTGTCCGATTAAGGAAACAAAAGATGATTCTCAGGTGAGAAGGAGGATGATAATTGTATTTATAGTCTTGACACTTTTTTTTCCTAGCACTCCTGGTTGTTGTGTTTAAATGGATGGCTCTTGGAGAAAATTAACTACAGTGAAGTCAGAAGTTGATCATAATGTACTCTTGTGATATTTTATTGCCTTCTTGAAATGTTGCTGAATAGTTTGGGCAGAATTTACACTTTTCAAATATTCTGTCTCTAGGACATCTTACTTGATGTGGCTCTGAATATTTCATTCCCTTGCAAGGCATCTGGTAAAACTGCCTTTGTACATAAGGATATAGATTGTCCTTGTTTGTGTACACATCAAATGAGGCTTTGTTTTTTTTTGGAGTGTGCTGGGGTTTTGTTCCTTTGGTTTGTTTTTGGTGTTTTGTGGTTTTTGTTTGTTAATTTACATTGAGGGACTCAATTGCTTCTAATTGACTGGTCTCAGCATAGACATATTAGTGGGAAGGCAACCCTCAGAATTTCCTTCCTCTTAGCTAACCTATTACATGTCATCTGTTAAACTGCACTTTGATATATTGATATGTGGCTGATGCCAATGGACAACTATGCAAAAGGATTAAACAATGTGTTACTACTTCCAGAGCTGTATTCTGGTTGTCTAAATTTAGGTTGTTAGTTGATATGCAGGCTAGGAATGTGTTTAAGGAATGAAAGGATGATTTACAAGTAAGAGGTAAACTTAAAACAGAAGGAAGAGATGATGATGATGTAATTTATTTGTTTTTTTTCCTAGTCCTGCTCTGTGCAAGATCCAAACACTGGCTTCCTGTTCAATCTGCAGCCATTAGCTTCTCCAAAAGGCTATATGGCTACTGGCATTGGGAAGAAGTTTTTGGTAAGGATTCTGACTGTACAATCTGTTGTCCATGGATGTTGCTGTTGCATTTTTCCAGTCTTGCTTAGTGAGCAGCTGGGGCTTTGACTCCTGATAGGAAATTTGAGTCATCAGGAAAGTGCTGTTTGAGAGGAGCAATTAAGGATAACTTCGTTTGTCTCAGCCTTAAGAGTGCTTGGTTTTTAGCAAACATAATGTAGCCACGGTTTTAAGGCTCTGCATGACTTTCTAGTTATGGACTTGTGTAGTACCACAATGGAAGACTAGAAAGAGATTTAACCTGTCCCTGTCAGTGTTCTTAATGCAGTCTGCATGTGTTAGTAGTTCCAGGCTGTCCACAGATAGGTTTGGGTTTTTTTAAGTTGCAAGAATAAGCTTGCTAAAGCACATCCTGTACTTCTAGTGGGGAGAATTTGTTGAACCCTTAGAGCTAAAGATTGAGGATATTGTTGCTGTAATATAGTTGGTTGTCTTGCAGTCAAGCAATGATGGACACAATGCTGCTTGAAATAGTTCTTGACAAATGAGTTCTACTGATGTGGAAATGATTATGTGGAATTAATTTTTCTGATGCAATTAACATTGCACCCTTGTGTTTTCAAAACTAGCTAAACATTTGTGAAACCGTGCCAGATTGTGGTGAAATCAATGGCAAAGCAGCTGCTGGATGTGAAGCAGAAAATCTAACATCAGTGAGACTGGTGGAATTGGACAAAACTTTGTATCTGTCTAGTGAAGGGTTTCTAACTCTTACCTACAGAGGTCCTTTTCGTGTGCAATCAGGTGAGTTCAGGAAATAAACAACAGATATGAGTGCTGATACTGTACCAACGTTGTGAATGGTCTTCATTCCTCCCTTCCTTCATGTACCAAAAGCTACTGGGCTTGACATCAGTCATTTAAGCTAGTTCATATTAAAATTTTAGGAAGAAATCAGATCATGCAGAATGGCAGTGGCTCAGTTCTCAATAATACATGTACATTCCAAAACTCCTGGAAACAGACCAAACACAGCGTGGGACTGTAGTAAACTGCATAGGTTATATAATAACTTAATATCTTGGGTGGTGGTATCTTCAAGCTCTGCTGTAACTTATATTTTCAGATTCTAGTTGGTTGTGGGTATTGCATTGCACGTATAAAGACAGTTTAATGATTCAAGCACAGATCTAACATTTCCAATACAGCAATTCAAATTGGAAATACAGGTGCTGTGATCTGTGGTTTTCCCACAGATGTGATCCCATGGCAGATTAGCCAGGGGCTCACGACTTGTTCCGCTGTCTGGCATCTTCCCAGATGCTGTGACTATAATTCAAGCAGTCCTTGGCTTGGAGAGGGCTAGGGAGCCTCTCTCTTGTGTGCTCCGTTGCTGGGCTGTAGCCTCTTCTGGGATTCCATTCTCTTGGAGTCTTTCCCCTTTCTGCCTTGGTCCGGGTGCAAGGTCTGGGTGTAGTTGTTGCCTGTTAGGACAAGCTCTTCAGCTGCTACTCTGGCAGCATTTGGCTCTTGTTTCTCTGTGGTGAGAACAAGGCCCAGGTGTAGCTGGTCTGCTAGAGCAGGCCCTTTAGCTGCTACTCCAGCAGCATTTGGCTCGTGGTGCTGTCTGGGTGAGAACAAGGCAAGTTGCATAACTTCTTGGCTGGTTGAAATACTGTCCCAAGACAATTAACACCCCTTGGTAACACAGGACCCTGATAACTGGACCTATAGGATGGGACATATCCAAACATGGCCTGGTGCACACAAAGTTCACAGCTGTGTTACAAATTACATGTTTATTTGGACCCCAGGAACTGACCAGGTTTGCACATTCACAGGTGCTTAGCCCATTGTCTGGGCTAGGGCATGTTTTGGGGTTTAACCCTTCAGGACAGGGGCTTTTTTCCTTACTGAGACAAAAAATGTTGCTCCTCGCATGGAGAAAGGAAAACACATTCTAGCTCTTACTCTAAATGAAGTTTTTTATTGCTTTAAGTTTCAATTTCATGAATAATGTTCTCTAAAATTATTTCATATCTGAAAGGTCAATTTTCAGTAAGCTCACACTCTTCTAAATGGGATTTCTTGAATGAGTGCTCTAGTGTATCATGTATCTCTACTTCATTTATTTAAGTTTGTTTTGCAGATAATGCTGTTGAAAATGTGTAACTCTCAGCTTAAAAGTCTCTCAAAGGGTACTAAAACTGAATTTTTGTAGATATCTTTATAACACCTTGACAACAAAAGGCTTTTAGGAAAACAGGATTTTGGATTTCAGAGCTTCAGCTGCTTCTGGATATTTGCTCTCTGTACAAATTGCTATGGCCATAGCTCTTATTGTCCTAATTGTGATGCTTTCATACCTAATATGCAGTGGGAAACAAGTGATTGAGGTCTCATGTATTTTGCTTTGTGAGCTTCTACCACTTTGATAACCCAATGATGCACTGCTGATGGCTACTATTACCTCCCCCTAATTCTAATGTTTCTTGTAGGCTGTGGGAAAGAGAGTAAACAACACTTAACATGCTGCAGTATTTTTTTTTCCTGCAGTCATTACACTGAATTTCTTACAAACAAACAAAGCTTCTGAACTCGATGCTTTGCTGTGCCTGATGTAATGTAGAGGTTGCTGGTACAGCTGTCTTGATGTTTTGTAGGATTTTTTTGCTTTCTTCAAATATATCACGTCGAAGACCTAGGAAGCACAGTTCAGTGAATGAAATTATGCTCTTCAATGTGTAAGGCGTTCTGGTCTCCCATTTGGAGACAGTTGGGGCTGCTAGGTGGTTTAGGACAGATCTCTAAAGACTTCTGTATTTACAAGTAAATTAAATTTTATACCATTAAATGTACAATTAAAACAATAAGTTAATATTTTCCTTGAAGCAGTTTACAATAAGAAAGTGTTAAAAAATTGGAGTTAAGCATTAGCTTGAATTTTGAGTTCAAATATTCTTGTGTGAACCAACAGATTGTTTGTTTTACAGGAGCATCAGACACATTCACAGTGACTTTCATTTGTAATGATTCCTATCCTGGAGAGCTTAAGTTTGTGCGTGAAGAGATAAACAGTATGCTGAGCATCCATAATACTTTTTTTGAGTTTCACACAGCATTGGCCTGTGCTCCTGCCCCTGTAGACTGCCAAGTAACAGGTAAGTAGCTGGAATTTGAGTAGGCTCTTTCTAACAAGTGTTGGAAGGAGTAACTGAATAGCAAACTTCGGTAGAGGAGATCTTTAAGAATACCTGTTGTAAAGACATTGTAAGACCTGAAGTCTTCGCAGAAGCTGTAGAGAGGAAGAAGAGGTAATTTGTTTGAAGCAGGCTTAACTTAGGAAGACAGGCAAGAAGCCAACATTCAGCATAAGAACTGATAATTGCTTTGAAAATCTTTAATACTTATCATGTCTGGGTTCTGCTTCACTACAACTCTGGGAAAAAAACGGTTAATTTAGTATTGCCCTCTCGGAAAATGCACCTGTGAATTGTGGAGTAGTTATTTGTGGGGAAGTAACTGTTAAGGGAGCTCTCTTCTATGTTTTGTGTAGAGATATTTTTACTGGAAATGGCACTTTGTCTCAATGGATGTGTAATGTGATTCTGTAAATAACTTTGCTTTGTGTGTATTCATGAGTGAATAAATACATTCCTGGATGTGTTCCTGAACAGCCTGCCCTAGGTGATCCTGCTTTGGCAGGGGGTTGATCTCTGGAGGTCCCTTCCAACCCTTGACGTTCTGTGATTCTGTGAGCCTTGTATCATTCCGAACCCAACAGTACTGCAGGTATCTAAAAGATTATCTCTTAGCTTACTGTATGTACTGCATCTTTTTCAGACGCTGCTGGCAATGAGTATGACTTAAGTGACTTGAGCAAAGAGAGTGAGCCATGGGTTGCTATAGACACTTCAAAGGAAGCAAAGAAGAGAACGTTTTTCCTGAATGTCTGCAAGCCTTTACCCAGTGTGTCTGGATGCCCTGGTAAGTCAAGTAGCATGCATTTTTGGAAGTTACTACTTCTTATGCAAGACCTTATACTAAGAATGGCATCCCTAAGAGGCATCTTAATGCTCATCAGAATTCTTGCATTGACAGCTTAATGCTCATCAGAATTCTTGCATTGACATGTGTGGGAATGCATTTGGGAAAAATGCATTGAGGGCAGTATTTGTCAGTGTCCTTGATTTTTACTGACGTCCTAAAGAAGGAGGTTAAATGTTGTTGAATTATTCCAGACTGAGAAGCTTATGCTATGTCTTACTGCACTTCACAGCATGTTAGGGATTGGAAGTGACCTCAAATGATCATCTAGTCCAACCCCCGTGCCAGAGCAGGCCACGCAGGAACATACCCAGGCAGGTTTTGAATGTCTCCAGTGAATTAGATTCCACAACTGGTCTGGACAGTTTGTTCCAGTGTTCTGTCACCCTTACAGTGAAAAAGTTCCTACTGATGTTTGTGTAACCTTCTGTGCTCCATCTTGCACCTGTTGCCCTTTGTCCTGTCATTGGATATAACTGAGAAAAGCCTGGCTCTGTCCCCCTGACACTTGCTCTTCATGTGTTTACAAACATTAATGAGGTCACCCCTCCGTCTCCTCCAACCTAGAGACCCAACTTCTTCAGCCTTTCCTCATAAGGGAGTTGTTCCAGTCTCTTAATCATCTTTGTGGCTCTTCACTGGACCCTTTCAAGCAGTTCCCTGTTGTTCTTGAACTGAGGGGGTCCAGAACTGAACACAATGTTGCAGATTTAACCTGTTGCTGTAGTCTGCAGAGCAGAAAAGTTATGGCAGTTTTAAAATTTCAGGGAATGCAGAATATGAACTTGAACTAGTCCTCAAAGGCTTTAGACACACAGTATTTCTGCCTGTGTTTATGAAAAACCTTCTTGTGTTCTGCTTCAGGAGTTTGAGATAGTTTGCTTTAATGTTCAAAGCTCTCTTAAGGCTGCTCCATTGTGTTATTTTACAATAAACTTAACTCTAGTTATCAAATCACAAAAGGGTAGGGGTTGGAAGGGTCCTTTGGAGGTCTAGTCTAATCCCTCTGCTAAAGCAGGTTTGCTTAGATCAAGTTGCACAGGAACATGTCCAGGTGTGTTTTGAAAGACTCCAGAGAAGGATAATTCACAGCCTTTGTAGGTAGCCTATTCCAGTCACCTGTTCCTGCTTTGTCACCCTCAAAGTAAAGAAGTTTTCCCTTATGCTCAGCTGGGAGCTAAACTTGGAACTAAAACACAAATTTTTTCTTTTTCCTGTAGGTGGTGCCATAGGATCTTGTGTGAAATACAATGATAAAAGCCAGAACCTCGGAGTCATTCAGATAAACCCACAGGCTGCTACTGATGGGTCATTAAGCATTATTTACTTGAATGGTGACACATGCAAAGATAAGCAACGTTTTTCTACACGGATAATCTTCCAGTGTGGCCAAACAATGGTAATTTTCTGTGCCAATGGCTATTAATGAGGATTTTAGAGCTTAGACTTTTAACTTAACAAAATAGACAGTGTTTATTCCCTTTGGAATGGAGAGGCTGGTTCTAAAAAGTAATCCTTTGCTTCTACTTAGAACTGCTTTCCAAAGCCTGTAGAACACAGCAGTGAATTCTGTCAGGGAATCCTGTCAACCATCAAAACCAGCTCTTTTCTGAAAATGGGTACTGAAATTTGATAGTAGAGATCTTAGACTGTGCAACTGCAATTAAAAAAACAAAAGACTCTTTATGTAAGTTTTAGGATTTACAATGTAATTGTTAATGAGCCTCTTTCATATGTCCCTTTCCTGTAGGGATCACCAGTGTTTGACCAACAGGATGACTGTGAGTTTGTATTTGTTTGGAGAACCTTGGCTGCATGTCCTGTTCACAAAGCAGAAGGTAAGTGTAGTTACTTGAGCTTTAAAGTCTCAAACAAATCTGTGCAAGAAGTACTTAGTGAATCTGTTTGTTTCTTGCCTTGTGAATCTTTCTGTAAACGATGCTGGCTTGTGGAGGAATGTGTCTTCTGAGCTTTAAGCCAACTAAGAATTACACTGATGTTAAAAGTATAGCTTAGGATGACAGGCAAATGTACTTCCTTATGTAGGGAAAGATTTGTCTCTGACAAATCCTAGTACTACATTATTAAATCACAGGCAGACTTCCTCCTATTTGTGAATCTTAAAAGAGCATCAGGCTTCATGAGAACGTGGTTGATAATATGCCTAGCAATTCAAACTTAACACTTCTTAGACAATGTGAGAGAGACCAGCATGAGACCATCAGAGTTTACAATTCACTCTAGACATACAAGAAGAAATCACAGGTTCTAGTTCTGGTAATTGGTTCTTAGATTGGAAGTTGAGTGTACAGGTGCTTCTCTGCCCTTGCAGGCTCTGTTTTGTACCTTGTAGATAATGCTTTATGAAATGTACAGAATTCCTGTTGCAGCAGTCCTGGATGCTACTGAAACTGTCAGTGATCTCATTTGCTAAGAGGAATGTTTACAAGCTACTGCTTGCAATTAACTGTGCAGGTCACTGGTGACAAGAGTTCCAACCTGTTGAATAACTGGGGGGAGCATAATAATCATGTGATAAAAACCTCGAAACATGAGATTGTAAAAGCTTCAGGATATTGAGCAGAGAGTCACTTTAATGAGGACTTGATCAGCAGTAAAATTACTGATGTATATGAGCTGATACAACTCATGAAACTAGAATTTTCCTAAAGCTTTTGTACGTCTTGGTAGACCCATAAAGCTATAGTTAATGTATCCTATGATCAGTCATTTTCTAACTCAGCAAACTTCATAGCTGTTGAAAGATGATGCAAGACTGACATCTACAACAACTTTTGCTTTGGCCTCACGACCTTGCTGTTCTTCCAGATAATTAAGCAAGTGCTGTACTTCGTGTCTCCAGTTCTGTACTTAACCTTTAGCATGGCTGAAGAAAGAAGCTTTGAGGCCACTTTAAAGTAGTTTTTTGAACTATAGCAACTGTTTCATCTTGCTTTATTGACAATTATGGAAGTTCCATTCATCGCCTACTCTCATGGTTCTATATGTTGGTGACTTACTGAAATAAGATGCTTAGCCGGACTAAAATGATTCCTCAGTGTCACTAAAAGTGACAGCTGATCATTTTTGTGGCTTTATTTGTGCCAGTAAGGCTTAATTATCCTTAACTGCATTTGGCATGGCTCATAGGTATTCAATTGTATTTTAACTTGTTAACTATTTTTTTTTTTTTCTTCCCCCAAAGGGAAAAATTGCCAGGTGGAAGATCCAAGGTACGGTCATGTTTATAACCTGAAGCCACTTTCCAATAAAGACATAAAAGTGAGTACAGATGAGTATGACTACTACTTCAGAGTGTGTGGAGCAATAACAGAACCTTGCAAAACAGAGGCTGTCAATGTGTCATCATGTCAAGTAAAGAAGATGGACAATGCTTTCAAAAAAGTAGCAGGTATAGCACTTCATTGGAAGGAACTTAGAGAATGGGAAGATTAACTAAGGTTACAAGTTTTAGAGGAAGGCGGAGGTCTTTCTCAGTACTTTACTGTACATGTTACCCTGTTGCCAGAGGCATTACTGCAGTCATGTGTATTGACTGGATCACCTATGTTTTTTTCTCAACTCTTTGCTTCTAGGCTTGCTTACAGAAAATCTGACATTCAGAAATGGTTTAATAATGATTAACTACACCAGTGGAGAAAAATGTCATAAAATATACGAACGATCCACTGCCATATTATTCTATTGTGACAAGACTACATCTGAGGTTAGTTGCAAAATGTGCTGCCTGTGTGGACTGTCTTCCAGAGTTGCCCTCTTAATATGTGGGAAAGTAAGGTGAAGAACATGAACTTTCTTCAAGGACTGCCTAATCATTTACAGATTAGGCAGGAATTTGAAAGGTCTTGTGAGGTACAAAAAATGAGAAATATTTTCAATTCCCTATTTAATGAAGGTCTCTTTGTCATACCTCAGGAACATCAGGGCATGTTGTTCCTTTTAGAGGATGCCTGCCATTGGCAATGCTCTTGACGATGTTGGGAAGGGATGTTCTCCCAGAAATAACAACTGTTTCTTAGTAAGAAATAAAAGGTGTCACATAGCCAGACTGAAAGAAAATGATTACTAGCTTTTAGTGTCTCTTTTCTCTGTACTTGTGCTTTCCTTCCTTTTTTTAAAATAGTGGTGCCTATAGATAATTTTGCTCTTCCCCTTATTTTTGGAGGAGGCAGAAGCTCCTAATGGCTGTGCTTTTAAAAGAAAGGTTCATGTGGAAAAATCAGGTTTTGGAAGAAGCCATGATTGCAGCTATCAGAGGTGCTGTGTACCTCTAATTTATGTAAATACAGGTCCTTAGATCTTCTTGAAGCAAGACTGAGACATTTTGGTAACTTCAGTATGTCTAAATGAGAAAGCAAATGCCTTTTGTGTTTTGTTTTTTCAGCCTGTATTTTTGAAAGAAACCCCAGATTGTACCTACATGTTTGAATGGCACACTCCGTATGCTTGCCCACCTGTTAAATCTACTGAGTGCTCCTACAAGTAAGTTGTTTCCTCAAACTTAAAATGGAGGAACAAAAATAGAGCCTTATTGCAGTTCAGTGCAGTACTGCCACTTAGCTGTTGCATTTTGACAGTAGTAACAAGGTCGTCTGACATTCAATGACAGTGCAGTGTATTTTAAGTAACTTGCAGTCTGCACTTCTTTAATTTTACTGTAGAAAAATGTTTTCTTTGAGCTTCTTTTGGGGAATAAGCTTAGTATCAAAGTCAACTCTTGGGTATGCAATTATTGATGGTTGAACTTTGAGTATGTTAGGTTGTTGGGCATCTAGTTATTATTTAACTATAGGTAATTCAAAGAAGAATGCAACTGCTGTGCATTTGGAACTAACACCAAGACAAGCTTTGGACAAAATGTCATCTATCTGTCACAAGCAATTAGTAGCTCATTACATTTGATAAATGGGGTCAAATGTGGCTAATGATTTGCCCAGAATTTTAATATCTGGTGTCATGATAGGTTTGTACCCTAAGGTAAAGCAATCTACTATATCTGTGCATTTGTGCTTGCCATAAGTCTGGTGTAGGTTTCCTTTCCCGCACAGTACTCTGCCTGTAGAGTTATTAGGTTAAAAAATTACTGTAGTGACTTAAGAATTGCAACTTACAATTACTGGATTTTTTTTTTTTTTTGAATGCTTCTTAGTTTGAATCCTTTGCTTCTCTTACAGGGATGACGAAGGAAACTTCTATGACTTTTCATCTCTAACACGACATAGAGAGAATTGGGAGGCAATTGCTCTATCTGCTTCGGCACAGAAATACTATATTAATATTTGCAGGCCCTTAGTGCTATACAATGCTGCACGTAAGAGCAAAATGTATTCTCACTGTAGCTAGGGGAAGCAAGTGGTAAGACAGTATAGTTGGCTGTTGTTCAGACTGGGAAAAAAAAATCAAAGCAAACTATGCCCCTGTACACTGCACTGGTTAGGCCACACCTTGAGTACTGTGTCCAGTTCTGGGGCCCTCAGTTTAGGAAAGATGTTGAGTTGCTGGAACATGTCCAGAGAAGGGCAACAAAGTTGGTGAGGGGTTTGGAGCACAAGCCCTATGAGGAGAGGCTGAGGAAGCTGGGGTTGCTTAGCCTGGAGAAGAGGAGGCTCAGGGGAGACCTTATTGCTGTCTACAACTTCCTGAAGGGAGGTTGTAGCCAGGTGGGGGTTGATCTCTTCTCCCAGGCAACCAGCACCAGAACAAGAAGACACAGTCTCAAGCTGTGCCAGGGGAGGGTTAGGCTGGATGTTAGGAAGAAATTCTTCATAGAGAGAGTGATTTCCCATTGGAATAGGCTGCCCAGGGAAGTGGTGGAGTTGCCATCACTAGAGGTGTTTAGGAGGAGACTGGATGGGGTGCTTGGTTGTAAGGTTTAGTTGATTAGGTGGTGTTGGATGATAGGTTGGGCGCAATGATCTCTTCCAACCTGTTCTGTTCTGTTCTATTCTATGTGGAGACAGTCACCAGAGGGTTGTGGGCCTGATTTCAATCTACTTGGCAGATGAGATTCACTAGCAGCTCTTACATTCTCTGACTTCAGCAGCCTAGCTCTCCCATCCTTATGCGAAATCCAATGCAGCTCTTAAAGATTATTTTAATCTTTTGGCACAAGATGTTTACTTAGTATCTTCTGACTGATTCCATATTTTGTGCAGTGGAATACCAGGTAACAGGCTGCAGCCTTTCACTCTGTGTATTAGTCTACTTCCCAGGCAGTAAGTGCCATTACTTTGTGTGTGACCTTGAGTGGAGTGAGGCAGTTGCTGCTACTCGTGATTTTTTTAGCAGAAAAAGCACCCCAGTGAGTCTGATTGAGACAGTGACTTGGAGAAGGATCAGCCATTACATACCTGAAAGTAGACTAGGGAGGGTTTATTACAGGCAAGTAAGCCTTAATAATATTTGGAGTAACTTTTCAGTTTTTGTTCATCTGTATAGATTCCTGTCCTTCTGATGCTGCTGCTGCCCTTGTGGAGGGTACAAAGTGTACAAGTCTTGGGCAAGTGGCTGATGGTCCCCGGTGGGAAAATTATGTTTCTGTTCTGAAATATACTAATGGAGAGCACTGTCCAGATAAAATTCGTAAGAAAACAACAATACTGCGCCTCAAGTGTGATGAAAGCAAAATTGTAAGTGGACTTATGCTGATGGGGTTGTATATTTTCATGAGTTGTTCATACCACTGCATGTGTATAGTGAATGATGAGCAGTTCTTACCAATTTCCTAGTTGTCTGTAGATGGATATGCAGACTAACCTATAAGTACTTGAACTTTTAAGATTTTGAGTAGTTTTTAAGAGATGGTTTTGTATAATCTGCTAGCACAGATTTTATCATCTGTAATAGTTTCAGATTGTCTGTTTGTCTTGAAGATGAATGTATTGTATGCTGGGAGGTGTTTCAAGTAGTAAATAATTCTATTGACTGTGTAGTTCTTTATGCCTTACCGTTAAGTACTCTTCCATTTGAGTTGTCTTACCCTCATCTTTTGAATTTTCTGTTGCCTTTAGCTCTCATCTTTTGAATTTTATTGCTCCTTACAATGGATCGTTACTGCAGTATATTTAAAATCATCACACTTCAGTATTCTGCCCTTTGGTTAATATGTTGGGCTGTGATGGTCTATTAAGCCCTAGGATTGGTGTTTGAACTGAGCTCAGCTACAGTCTTCAGGGATAATCCTAGCATGAAATCTTAACATTATCACTCTGTAGAGCTGTTGCTGTTTCCACTGTTCCATGTCCAGGAATCAAAGCCAGAACTTATAATGGCCATTGAGGATTGTGAATATACGTTCTTGTGGTTCACCGCTGCTGCATGTCCTCTTAAAAGCAATGTGCAAGATGACTGCCGGGTCACCAATCCTGCAACAGGTAAGGAAGAAGCCTCAGGATTTTGTACATGGAAAAGGCATTACTGCATTTTTTTGTTCTCGAGGGACTTCATTAGAAAAGAGCAGTGTGATGTATCCTCTGGATAGTGGCCAACAAGCTTATTGGTATGTAGAAATATCTTCTGACGTAGTGTAGTGTCCCTTTGAACCTAAATAGTATGTAATTCTGAAACTAGTTTTACCTCTGTTCCCATGAATTAGTAACTCTTTGCCTTTCTAAGCTAGTAGGGAAATAGAGGCCAGTTAACCTCCCTACTAAATTAAGCTACTAAAAGCTTTTAATATAAAGAAAGGTTTATTTAGTTATTCCCTGTTCTGCCTGCAGGCCACATCTTTGATTTAACATCACTGAAGCGAGAGTCTGGCTATACCATCACTGATGCACATAACAGAAACATTGAGTTGAACATCTGCGCTGAAGCTAAAAGCTCATGTTCTGATGGAGCTGGTAAGCACCTTGTCCACCCTGATACTGTAATCACTGATTACAGAGTACCCAAAGAAAATGTTTATGCTGAAGCTTACAGTAAAATACAAGAGGCAGGTTTTAATGCAAATGTGGAAGGAGTGAAGTGAATAGCTATGTCTGAACTAGCTAGGAAAAGATCCTAAAACTGTTTTAGGAAATGTGGTGATGAACTCCATTCTTAAACTTCCATGAGCTTGTTTCCAGTCCCTTCAGGTCTGAGTGGGTGGGTGTTCTTTTGGAGATGAAAGCAGGAGTGAAGGTGCTTCTACTGCACCTCCTGGCTGTCATGAAAAGGAAGAAAGTAAAACCTCTTAGTTAGAGTAAGCTGAGCAGAAAAATTGTTCAGTGGTGATGTATTGCTGTAACACATCTACACTGAGCCTTGTGTCCACACTGATCCTTTGCCAGCCCTCCTTGCAGCTTTGTGTTCTGTTTGGAATGCTTCTAAAACATCAGAAGATTGTCTTGTATTTTAAGCTGGTTTAAGTGCTTTTCTGTCAAATTGAACATAAGATAATATTTAAGCATCTTAAATGTTAGAAGTAGTGCTTGTGAATTAACTATTTTTGTGCGGTTAGAAGAAAATACTGGATGGATTTGTTTTTTTTAAGAGGCATCTGAAATTTTCTATATATATATAAAAATCTGTGTATCTGACATCTTGTGGTAATTGTTTCCTTTTTTAGAGAAGTGGTAACCAAGCACTGTGCTCTGACATTTGCTTAAATGGGTGTAGATGCAGTAACTTCTGCTGGCTAAAGACAGTATCTGGTTTTTGTTTCAGTGCAGTTCAGCTCAGTTTAATGGCAACTCCAGATGGGGTGAGAAAGCCTGTCTTTCATAGGAAAATTGAAGTGAGATGAAAACCTTAAGTTTCCTGCTTATTCGTGTTGTAAGGTGCAATTATGAAGGGCAGTTACATCAGACTTGATCTGGTTTATTTTGTTTTCTTTTGTACATTAGCTGTCTGCATCACTGATGGTTCAAAATCAATTAATGCTGGAAAACTGAGTAAAACTTTAACTTATGAAGATCAGGTGTTAAAACTTGTCTATGGAAATGGAGGTCCTTGCCCTGCAGACCGTAACCTGAAGCAAAAAAGCTATTTTATCTTTGTATGCAAGTCTGATGTTGGAGATGACAGCCTGCCTGTCTTTCTGTCTTATGATCAGCAGACATGCACTAATTACTTCTCTTGGCATACTTCCTTGGCTTGTGAGGAAGAGGTAAGAACTGCTTCTAGGGAAAACACTTGTGGGATTACATTTTAAGGGGAATGAAGTATAATAGGAGTGTATGTTTTAAATTCCTTGAGGGAAAGGTCTCTTCCTGTAGTTACTATGGAACACAAGTTCATGTAGTAGTTCTCAAATGCATTTTCCAGTGATATTTTCAGAAGGGGTGTACAGTACCTGGCAAACTTCTGGTTCATATCATGAACCAAGTTGAAACTTTTAATACTTAAGATTGACTCCTTTGTGGAACTTTGCTGCTTTTTTTTGTACATCTTAAATGGAAGCTTCTTGGGAAATCACAGTTAAGAACTTCCAGTGTGACAGGCCATTAGCGCTTAGGTAGAGTTGAGAATGGACAGCATTTCTGTGCTTGGGGATAGTCTTTGCTTCTAAGCAAGTTACTAGAGGCAAACTGGTGTTTGCTCTGTGCAAAGACTGATAAAATCTAATAGCATGATTTTAGAACATGCTGTGTAACATGTTGTAGTAATGTGATACGTTCAACTCTAGATGAATTGTGTTTCAGACAATACTTTGAGCTAGTCTCAATTTAGTGAATTTTAATTAGCTTAATTGTTACCAGTATTGGATGTGCAGAGTAAAAGTCAGCAATGTAAATAGAAGCCTAAATGAGCTGTAGGGTGAATGCAGATCTTTTCTTAACACCTAAACATTACCTTCTTTGAATCTGCCTAATCATTGGTTTGGCTCTCATGGTTACTTACAGTGGAAACAACATTCTCTGTGACAAGTTGTTTTTTCTCTTAGTTATCACTCTCCCAATACTATCACAGATCTTGCTTCCATTTAGAAATTTTTTTTCCAGTTTTTTCTTTCCCTGAGAGGAGCTGTCACATGTCCCCTCCTTCTGTAGGAGCTCTGCTACGTATGGCTCTGGTTTCCTCTTTAAGTAACATGTCATGCTGCAATACAAATCAACAGTGCCTGAAAACATTGTGTTTTCTAGCCTGTTAACTCTGCTCAGTAATTTGTGCATTTCTGATCCCTTTTCAGTGTATTTGCAGTGACCCTAGCTATTTCAGTGTGGTGATCATTAGGTAGCAGTGATGATGATTTGTCCTGAAATTAAACAGTAATCTTGTTAGTTGCTCCTTATCTTATATGTAAACAAGAATAAAATTCCCAAATGCCAGGTAGGCTGTCAGGAAGCTTATGCACTTCAATAATGTGTAAAATAGGCTCTGAGGAAATGACAGTGTGCAAGCCATCAACTTGCAATACAGTAATTTCACATTGTTATAACCAAGTTGTTTATTGGAGATGGTGCAATAATGTGTAGAAGATGTAGAGATGAAAGAACTGTAGTATCTACTGATCTTGTGAATACATAGTGACTATGCATGCTGGAGTATGCATGCCAGAGCTTTGAAACTTTGTATTGTTCTTATATGGACTCCACTGCATAAGAATGTTTAAATGATTGAGGTTTTTCATGTGTAGTCTGTAGGTGCTTAGTATCTATAGATAATCTGTAGATTTGAAACTTTTAAATACAGCAGTGCTTCTGGTCCTATGAAGGATAAATAATACAAGAGTAAGAGCAGTAAACCCTGTTTTCTTGTAGGTGAAGTGCACAGTATTGAATGGCACTTCGGTTATTGACCTGTCTCCTCTGATCCATCGCACTGGGTATTATGAGGCATTTGTGGATGAAGATGTAACAGATGTTTCTCCAGACTTCTACATCAACATTTGTGAGCCTCTCAATCCTATCAAAGATGTCAGCTGCCCACCTGGAGCAGCTGTTTGCATGGTTCCTGTTAATGAATCGCCAATAGTAAGTACTATGCCTGGAATCACTGAAATGTGTTTCCCTGGTAGTTTAAACACTGTGCCTGATTAGACCTGATTTGAACCAGAGCCTTGAAAATGGGTTAAAGAAGTTGAACACAAAATTAAAATCTACCCTTTAAAATTCCTTTTTTGTTGCTTTCTCTATGAAGAGTATTTTCCTATGCCAAGCCCCAGTGGTTTTTTTTTTTTTCTGGGTCAGAAGATTCCATCCCATGACAGATACAAAACATTACTGCAGAGATTTTTTTTTTTTGTGTAGTGCTGTGCACCATATATGGAGACTGGGAAGCAGAATGCCTCTTAGTCAGCCATTTGTGGCACAGAAAGGGTGTCCTTGAAGCAGGGTATGTCCTAGCATGCTCCAAAATGCACTTAGTACTTTCATGTAAGAACTTAACAGCTGCCTAAATAGTAAGCCTGTGGCAGAATGTGGGTTAGCTTTTCCGTGTTGCTACCTTGAGAGATGGAGGCTCACACCTTTTGAGATCTTCTTTGTGAGCTGTGGAAGATGCACATAAGGTTGAGATTGTTTGCCATGAACTTCCACATTGATTTAGGACCGTTGTTAATACTACATCATTTCAAAGTGACGTGTTGGCACAGTGATTTAAAGCAGAATCTACCTGTAAGATGTAGAACTTCTTGGCCTTTGCCAAGCTTTATTCAGAGAGTGTTTTGAGCTGCTCAGCTTGTGCTTTTTTAAGATTGAAATGTAACAAATGTTTTCTGAGTATAGAATACAGTTTTCAAAAGTACAATAGTTGTGCTCTCATGTAATCCAAACAGAATAATCTGAACTAATCAATCTCCTGGCTGATCTGAAATCCAGATGTGTTTCCTATGTCCCTTAATATATATTTTCGCTTGCATAGGATATTGGTCGTGTTACTGAGCCTCCCAAGTTAAATGAGGCAGGAAATGAAGTTTACATCACTTACAACAGTACTACTCCTTGTCAGATAAACAACAAAATGAACTATACTTCTCTTATTGTATTTCACTGCAGCCAAGGAACTAGTCTGGTAAGATATCTGTTAAATAATTGGTGGGATGCAATGGGAAATGGGTACCAGCCAGTGTTAGCTTTGGTTAAAAGTGAATCAAGCGTTTGTTTCTAGCGTGTAAGGATGCACTTGTTTCAGCAATGAATATGCTTAATATTTGCATTCTTAACTACTTATATACTTGGTATTGTATTCATGACCAAGCAAAATGTCATAAAGTGCATGAACTTCAGAGTACCAAGCTCTGATGGTTTCAAGGATCAGATTCCACTGAAGTAACGTAGCAATAACTTACTGCTGGCATTAAACTTAATGCTCTATTGCCCCTTGTGCAGGTCCAAAAGCTCGTACCACAAGCTAATGCAAGAACCCATGTAACTGTTTGTGAAGCTATCCCTGTGAAATGCTTCCTCTGTATTGTAACCTTTTCCACAATTGTGTAGCTTTAAAATGTGTTTAGGTACTTATGCCTTTATTTTGTGTTGACACCTGAACACTAAATAGAAGTCGTATCATGGTGTGAATCTAACACTGCTTGAATTTTCTGAATGTTTCAACAAACTGCAAAAACACTCAAGTGTGATCTTTGACAAACTAGAGCTTGTTGAAGTTACTCACCGGAACCATTTTCCATGACTGCAGAGCATGACCTGGAACTCCAGGCAGCTCTAAGCATTACAGAGACCATACTTACATTTTTATTCAAAATATGTCAAAATAGAGTGTTCTTTCTAAACCTTAACTCGAACTATCTTAATGTCCTCTACAGAAACACAGTGCTCTTGCTTTTGTTGCTGCTTGCAACTAAGCTCAACATCAAAATCTCAACCCTAATTAGTAAGAAATCTTGTGTGCTTCAATTATGGTCTTGATTGTTTTCTGGAGAGATCTGTAGACTACTTCACTTGTGGCTTGTTTTGGTGCTGATTTTAATAGGCAGGGTGCTTGTGCTAGAGTCAGTGTAGTGTAGCCTTGGTAATAACTGAGGTTAACTGTTGCAGGGTGAGGGAGAAAGGCAGATAGAACAACAAATTCTCAAACCTACTGTCTCACTGTTTTCTTTGTTAACAGGGCAAGCCAAAGATGATAAGGAAGCTTGATTGCAGTTTTGTGTTTGAGTGGGAAACTCCAATTGTGTGTCCAGATAAAGTCAAAACCTTAGGCTGCTCTGTGACTGATGAACAGCTACACTATACTTTTAACCTGTCCAGCCTTTCTGGAAGATCATTTGAGGTAATGCCTTCAGGTGGTGTGAGGATTGATGCGGTGGGGTGTTTGGGTTTTTTGGGTTTTGGTTTTTGTTGTTTGTGTTTGGGGTTTTTGTGTTTGTTCGTGGTGTCTTTGTGTGTGTTTTGTTGTGTGGTGGTGGTGTTTTTTAATTTGTGAATTGTCCATTACTCTCAGTGGTTTAAAACTGTATCAGGGTTTTCTTTTAAGTATGCTGGGGTAGGAGAAGAGACTAAAGCATGTGCTGCAGCAGTGGCTGGTATTGATGTGTTTGGCCCCTGATAGAGGGAATAATACTAGAGGGAATAACATTGAAGTGGGTTCTTTTTAATGGTTTTGAGAAGGAGATTCATTGTTATGCTGATGGGGAAGGCGAAATCTACCTGTGGTAGAGTCCCGAACACGAAAACAAGTCTGCTGAACAGACTTGGTCCTGAGTACTTTATCCACTGGTTTGCCGTATTAAATAAAGCAAGTCTTCCAAAATTAGCTATCTTATTTTCTTCCTGCATTATGCAATGATCTTGAAGGTCTCTTCCAGCCTGGTCTGGTCTTTTCTATTCTATTCTATTCTATAAAACACCTGAGTGGTTTTTTGAAAATACTGACTACAGGCTCTGAGGCAGCATTGTTTCACAGAATCACAGGAACATTCAGGTTGGAAAAGACTCTCAGGATCACCAAGTCCAACCAATAACCCTATTCTACAAGGTTCACCCCTAAACCATATCCCCAAGCACCACATCCGGGGTTGGTGACTCAACCACCTCCCTGGCCAGCTCATTCCAATGCCTGCCACTCTTTATGTGAAAAAAATTTTCCTAATGTCCAGTCTAAACTACCCAGTCACAGCTTGAGGCCATTCCCTCTTGTTCTATTACTAACTACCTGTGAGAAGAGACTGGCACCAGCCTCTCCACAATGTCCTTTCAGGTAGTTGTAGAGAGCAATGAGGTCTCCCCTCACCGTCCTCTTTTTTAAGCTAAACAGCCCCAGCTCCTTCAGTTGCTCTTGATAATGCTTCTGGATGTCTACAGGTATTTTCTGGATCCAACCTTTACCATGTTGGTGTATGCAGTAAGGCAGCAGACTTGCCCCAGGGGAAATGCAAAGATGGGGCAGTGTGTCTGACATCTGCAAGTGGAGCATCATCTTTTGGAAACATAAAGGAAATGAGAATGGATTATAGCCACCAGGATGAAACAGTCATCTTGCAGTACACAGGAGGTGATCGGTGTCCTCCAGGTGAGACTGAAACAGACTCATTCTTTATGTAAAAAGCTTCTCAGCTTTTTTTTAACCTTTAAAATGTGAGGTTTTGCTGCAATATGAGGGAAGCAGCATGGGGTTTGCATGTTAGTAGAAACATGTAGTTCTGTCAAATCACATGCACTGTAATAATCTGCAACATCAACATGCATCTCTTAGAAGAGGAGGAGTGATCATAGCTAATTGAATCTAAAACCTAGTTAGAAGACCAGGGTGTACTGTACAATGTTTCAGTATTTCTGTTGTCTTCCTTTGCCTGTGACTTTTCTTAGTGTTGAAGTACAGGCTTTGGATATGATGCCTGCTGTTCTACTGCATGTTGTTAAGAGGATGTAACTTTCTTTCTCAGTAACTGAAAAGGGAGAGCTTTGTGTCTTCCCTTTCAAGTACAAAGGAAAGACCCATGAGGAGTGTATTACAGAAGAAAAGAATAGGCCATGGTGTGCTACAACTGAAAACTACCAGGGAGATGGACAGTGGGGATTTTGTGGAAATGGTAAGAACTTCCTATATTTCATGTGCAAAGATCTGAGCTAATATGGGGAGGTAGCCATTATCAGGCTGGGTGAAAGGCCTCTGATACAATACAATGAAAGTAAAGGGCTTGGAGTGGGCAAGACAAGGAATCTCTGGAACAAACTTGACTACTCAAGTGAGCAAAATACTTCTAAAATAAAAAAATCGTGCCTTTAGATCATGAATGTTCAAGTAATAAGTGGTAACTGATGAAGATCAATTGTTCTGGAAGGAAGACTACTTTCTAAAAAGCATGAAAGCTAGCTAAGGGAATAAAATTGCTAGGTAAAGCATTTATGTCTGATTACAGGTTTTGGGGGAACTGCAAAATTGCTACACTGAAATCCATACTTTCCTGAAAGCCTTTTGCAAAGTCAAGTTGGTATTCTTATGTTTTATTTTCTCTCTGCTTTCCAACCTTCCCCCTTACAGCAACTGCAAGAAGGGAATCTACTATTATTTTCACATGTGATGAAAATGCTGGTGTTGGGAGACCATACCTTCTGAGTGAGACACTTGGCTGTGCTGTGACATTTGAGTGGAAGACTCAGGCTGTTTGTCCTCCCAAGAAAATGGAGTGCAAGTTTGTCCAAAAGCACAGAACTTATGACTTCAGAATGCTCTCTTCTCTGACAGGATCATGGATCTTTTTCCACAATGGGAACTCGTGAGTAATGAGTAACTCCCGGGAAGTAGCTTTAACCAATACAATGGAAGTTTTATTATGGCATAGGACTTCTGTTTGGTTGCTGTTCAGAGTCTGTTTAAATTGCTGACAGTGTCTTAAGACTATAAATGCTTAACACAGCATGCAGACAGAAAACTGAAGAGGAACGCATTTTTTTGAGGGTGAATAATTACTGTCTTACTCCTCACTTCTTTCCTCTATTGATAATACTTTAAAAAGGATGATTAAGTTGAAACCACAAGTGTTTTTAAAGGCTTTCTTTTTAAACTGCTGCCTTAATGAAATAATTTTGTGGTATAAAGACTTTTTTTTTTTTCTTCTTAATCATGCTGAACAAAAATCTTAATGATTTCATTGCTGTCTTTTGATTGCAGTGTGTAACTTTGTCTGAAGTTTAAGCAAAGATTTTTTCTCCCCTTGTCAACTTAGAGAAAAAAGATGAATAGCAGGAAGTCATCGACATCTCCAGCCTTCCTCCTCCAGTTAACAAATAGAAATTAACTGGCAAGGATGAGAGCATTTAATCTTCAATTGAGGATAAACTATGAGAACTCTTTTGTTCACCACTTTGATACTATTTACTGTGTTCTAATAAAACTTAATGGTATAGATCCAAGGAGCCACAGAATTTAGGGTAGTACTGTAACCTTTTGGGCATTTTCTGACTGTTCCAATTTCTAGTTTCCTCCTAGGTCAAAATTAACAAGTGACTTAATCTGGTAAATGATCAATTCTTTTTGCACACATTTATTTAGTAATAGAAGCAATCTGCTAAACTTTAGCACATGTTTTTTTTATGTCAAATATTTTTTTTTTTTTTTTTTCAACCTGGATAGTTTCCCATGAGGGCTCTAAAGTTTCTGTCACACTTTTTCAGTTTCACCTAAATTAATTCTAAGGAAATGTTGTCTACCATGTTCTCTATAGGTACTATGTGAATCTCTGTCAGCGGGTACATGAGGGACCTACAGGCTGCCCTGAGAGAGCCAGTGTTTGCAGGAAGAGTGGAAATGGTGATGTTCAAGTTCTTGGACTTGTTCATACACAGAAGCTGAATGTGACAGGTAGAGTTACTTTTGTTCCTGTAGAGAGCTAGAGATAGTGAAATTGTACAATCTAGCTATAATTGTTCTCAGATTATGGCTGGTGAAGCCTTTATCTTGAAACCTCTTTACCAGTGGATCTCTTAAAAGCAAGACCAGTAAACACTACTATTAAATCTAAAAGTGATGTTTAAACCATGAGAAAACACTGAAGCAAATACAATGCTGTCATTAAAGCTGTAGAAGGTGAATTTTTTTATCTGAACATCACAAAATACTTTCAGACGATGAGGGTGATCAAGCACTTGCACAAGTTGCCCAGAAAGGTTGTGGAGTCTCTTACCTTGGAGATACTCAGATGCTTTCTGGGCATGGTCTTGGGCAGCTTGCTTCAGGTGGCCCTATCTGAGGAAGGGATTTGGGCCAGATGACTTCCCGAGATTGCTTTCCAACCTCAGCTTGTCTATGGTTCTCTAATTGTGGGAGGGGGAACTATTTTTCTTCTTCCCATTTTGAAAGACTTGTTTGAGGTCCACTAACTTCTTTAATTAAAGCAGCATGTGACAGATGACTAGCTTAACAAATCTCAACCTTACTCAAGCTTTCAGTTTAAACAGTTCTTTTTAATTGCTGCTGAGTGTTTGAAATGAAGGTAAATTTAACTATGCAAACAGTGGTATGTATCGCTGGAGTTTGTTTATAAATGAGTATCTTTATTTACTCTTAGGTTTAAAAAAGTACATCTTAAATGTGAACATTTGTTACAGCCATACTGGTGACCTGAACACATGGTGTGATGGAAATACAAAAGCGTTTGAGAGTGATTTTTAAATGATCATCAGTGTGAAGGCCTCAGACTACTGAACTGATATATGGCCAGTGCAGGAGAAGTTGAAGTCTGGAGAATGAGCAAAGAGAATTTCTGATAGCTGCTTTCAGAAACCTGAATGTCACCACTTTTCTCTTCTAGGTGATACAGTGTATTTTAGTTATTCCAGTGGGCAGGAATGTAGGGAAAACAAGAAAGTGAAGACAATTATAGAGCTGAAGTGCGCAAAAACTGTTGGCATGCCCATGCTGCAGAGGTGAGTAACAAATTAACATAGCCTTGATCTTCATAGTTCGTTCATTCATACCTCCTCAGTAAGCTGTAAGTCTTAGGACGGTGACTACCCATTCTTTCCCTGAGTCCCTGAAATAATACTTGGTCTGTACTTGTAAGACATGGACCTTCTGGAGTCTCTGCACCTGTTCACTTTCATAAACAACTGTGTTCTTCCTTCATCTAAAACTTTCTGGGCATAAATTTAAGTTTTGTATTTCCAAATCTGATGTGACAATGAATGGCATGCTATTATGTTAAATGTCAGTTGCTGTCCAACCACTGTTAACTTTGCTCAAAATCTCTTTAGTAGAGAAATCTTCCTGCAGGTGATTGAGCTAATAAAGCATGGCTTATTGTTGCATCAATACAGATAACCAGAAGCTGTCTAAAGTGAGGTGCATAAGCATGCTCACAAATACTAAGAAAGCTCAATGGCTTTTTTTCTGGTCTCATTTTGGTTAACAGTATATTGTTTGTAGGGTAGGGAAACTGAGCAAGATGCCCTTCCTGAGTCAAAAGGTAACAAAATCTGATTAGCTTATGTGCCCTGTCCTAGTTAATGTGCAGCACGTTAAACTTGCCAGGAGCAGCCTGACATGTTTGCTAGGTAAAATACTTCAATGAAACCCTCTGATACACTGTGTGACTTCTAGAACTTTCATAGTAGGAAATTCAAATACAGCAGACCTTTTTGAGTTTTGAAAATGCCAGAGACTGCAGTGCAATTCAAACAGATATTTTTTTTTAAGTGCTGTTTGACTATTTTAGCTTACTCTTGGCATGCTGCTTAGGCAAGACATTTCCACACTTGAGTTGTCTGCTGTGTGTCTTCTCTTTCTCAAGATACTAAGCACTTGTTACTGTTTCCTGGAATCATGAGTTGTGTCTGTTTGGTAGGATTGATGAAGAAAATTGTGCTTACTACATCACTTGGGACACACGTGCAGCTTGTGCTGTGAAGCAGCAGGAGGTGGAGGTAGTGAATGGAACAGTTATTAATCCTGCAACTGGGAAAAACTTCTCTTTAGGGGATGTTTATTACAAGTAAGTACAACAAACAGTACCCCTCAAAAAACCCAAATGAACAAAACCCCAACAACAAAAAAACCCCAATACCTTAGTTCTGCCAAACAAAGAGAGCTTGGTGTTAGTATTCTGTGTAGCCTTAACAGTTCTTAGCTGTCAAATGGAAACAGGACTCGATTCACCATGTACCAATAAGTGACTTAAAGAGCTTATAAATACCACATCAGTCAGCTTGACTTATAGCTGTGAGCATGTGCAGGTGTACTTAAGACTGCTCTGAAGCCTGCAAATTCATGCCTTGACGTTAGATCTCTTATTTTGTGGGTTATTGCTCCTTCCATAGCGTGTAGACATTAGTTCAGTGCCAGAGAACTTTTCTTTTCCCCTTCTCTTTTTCTTTTCACTTAGAATACTCCTTGGCTTTTTACATAGCACCTTTTTTCCAGCTCAGACAGTCCACGTGGAACCCATGCTTCAAAGCCTTAGAATTGAGGAAGGACGGCTCTGGAGGAATGGTCAAGCATAAATGAACTCAGGAGAGGCAAGGGGAAGACCAGTTAGACTAACTGTACACAGTACACATAACCCTAGTCCAGAATCTCTTATCAAGAACTACATATAATACCAGTGCTAGAGTTATCAAAGGAAAACTGCCCATACTAGTGTTATGGGAAGAATTAAACTCTGCTTGTAGGGCACAAACCACCAGCATGCAGGACTGGAGTGACTGAGCAGAAGTGCTGTGGGCAGGACTGCTGTGCAGACATGGTGATAGCACTACAAGCATAGAGAAAAAGCAAGTCAAACAGACATGGACGAAGGAGGAGAGGAAGACAGGACAAAAATAAAACTTGGTGTAATGTGAGATTAAAGACAAGTTGTATTTGAGCAAGCTCAGCCTTCAGGCAGGTGGCTACAATAAATAGCTATGTATCTCAGCATTCTTACTCAGACTAGCAGTGTGAAAAGATGTAATTGTAGATAGTATTTATAGAATAGAATTAACCAGGTTGGAAAAGACCTCTGAGATCCCTGAGTCCAACCTATCACCCAACCCTATCTTATCAACTAAACCATAGCACCAAGTGCCCCATCCAGTCACCTCTTAAACACCTCCAGGGATGGTGACTCCACCACCTCTCTGGGCAGTCTATTCCAATGGTCAATCACCCTTTCTGTGAAGAACTTCTTCCTAACATCCAGCCTAAACTTCCCCTGGTGCAGCTTGAGACTGTGTCCTCTTGTTCTGTTGGTGGTTGCCTGGGAAAAGAGACCAACCCCCACCTGGCTACAACCTCCCTTCAGGTAGTAGTAGACACCTTGTAACACCTTATGGTAGGACTAGTTACCCTTCTGGAGGAAACAGCTCAGCTATAGGACTTATCATAGCTACAGACAGTGGTCAGTATGCTAGCTTGTGTATGGACTACTGAATCATGCTTTCATTTTCTCCAGTTTATTTTAATATTTTGGAGGTATTTACATGCTCATACATTCACTGAGAGCGATATAACTAGAAAAGTTTGCTTTTTGTGCTTGCTTAGAAAGATTATACTTATAAGACGTGTATTTGACTGTATGTATTAACATAAACTGTCTTCTCCACAGTAGCATTGCCTCCTGCACACATAGAGTTTACTGATATGTAGCTTAAATGACAGAGGTTACCTTGATTGTTTAGAAATTGGAAGCCCCAAATAGTTCCCTTCCTGTGCAGTGAGAATAGAGAATAGAATAGAATGGAAGCATAGAATTAACCAGGTTGGAAAAGACCTTCGAGATCGAGTCCAACCTACAAATTGCTTCTTAACCTGCCTCTTGGAAATTCAGCTGAGAAGGCCTAATGCTAAATGTAATCATTTGTAACATTCAGAGAGGAAGCCTCAGTTCTGCATCTTTTCTGGCTGCTGAGCCAGTCACTCCAGCTTCCTCTGGAATCAGCTGGAGGTGGCAGTTACCACTACTGGCAATCATGTCTTGGGAATGACCTTAATCTGTGACCTTAAACTTAAGGATGGATCCCCTGTTTCCTCAGGTTGTACACAGCTTCTGGTGACATACGGACAAATGGTGATAAATATGTATATGAAATTCAACTTTCTGGTATAAGAAACTCAAGTTTCTCAGAATGCTCTGGAGCAAACATCTGCCAGGTGAAAACTAATGAACGTCGCTTTCGGAGAATTGGTACTGCCACTAAAGCTAAATACTATGTTGAGGGTAAGTACGTGCTCATTAGCTAGAGGTGCTTGATATTCTGTGTGAATTGATTCATCAGAAGATAGTTCCTGTTTCTGTGCTAATACACTTCTGTAAGCGTATCCAGAGGCTGCCTAACAGAATTGTGGTTGTATTTTTCATATTGTATAAGCTCAGTTGCAAATGTCGCCTTTGGGTTTGAAACTTGTTGAAAGGCTTCAGTAGAAATGATGCAAGATGGATGACTCGGTCTCATTTTCCACTGTGGTTGTACTGCATAAGCAGTGATCTTCTTTATTTAGCTACTTTTTCTTCTGAAGTGCTTAACCTAATGTTCCAGTGCAGCTGATGGGATCAGCTATGTATAAATGTATCCACTCACCTGCAGGTACTGCAAACTTATCGCAGAACAAATACATAACTTTCCAGGGTATGGTGTTAATAGAGTTCTCAAGGAAGTGGTAAACTTACAAGGTTTTCTTCTCATCGTAGATGATGACTTGGATGTCATATTTTCATCAGACTCCAAATGTGGTAAAGATAAATCAAAGTTTGTCTCTTCAACCATTTTCTTCCACTGCAATCAACAAGCAAAGGAAGGCATCCCTGAATTCCTCCACGAGACAGCAGATTGCCAGTATTTATTTTCCTGGTACACATCTGCTGTGTGTCCATTAATGTGAGTAGTTAACCATTTTCTGAAATCAGCTTTTGTCAGCACTTTTTTGGTTTTGGTATTCATCATGGTGACTGAAAAAAAAAAAAAAAAGGTGCCAAGCTAAAAAAGCAGTAGACTCATGGGTAGGCAGAATTGGTGTTCACGTGTGTGGTGTTTGGCATGTGACTGCTAAATAAATGTTTGCCAGCTTGATCTGGTCCAACAGCTGCTTGTTTGCAGGGGAAATGGAGAGGCATGGTGAAATTTAATATTGTTGCTCTCACAAAGTAAAACTGGCTGTAGCTAGGACAATGCATTGGTTCATGTTACTGAGAGAAGTAACCAGTGTTTGGGTAAGGTTTTTTCACCCTCCTTGCCCTACTGTCTGGAAAACTTCAAAGCCATAGCAGACTAGCCTTCTCCTCTGTTTGCCTAGTTCTTTAGTACAGAGTGAAAATCATTATAGGTCTTGGAGGGTTAATGAAGTCTTTCTGCAGTTGATTACTCCTTTTTGGATCTGTAGAATAAGCTAAAGAGGTGACAGCATTAAAAGTAGAGGGACTTTATCTAGGTGCTTACTGGCATTCTTGGCATGTAGGCAGTCTCTCTGCAAAGAATGGAGAGACTGGTGGCTATTGACCCGGTGACTGTTCACATCCTGGCTGCTAGCTCAAAAACACAGGGAAACTGTTTATTCTGGTTGAAGCAGGCAGTTAACTATTGATACTTGTGAGATGCCATAGTCAGCTGGGAGGTAAATAATTGCTGTAGCTTCTGTAGCTTGCTTAGGTGCAGGTTTGGTTCTAATGTAGCAGCTTTGTGTGCATAAGCACTGCTGTGTAAGGCCCAGAGCACCTAATCATGCACTGGAGTCTTGATTGCAATCGGTTTTAGGCACTGTTGAAAAGCATACCAGGATGTCAGTGCAGTACTACGTACATTTCTTCCCCCATGCCCAGTGATTTTTACTTATAAGGAAATCCCCTGAATTCAATTCTTTATAGGTGTTAGGACTGACAGGATGGTGCGGAGTGCTTAATTTCTTTGAATGCGGTGGTTCTGATAGGTTTTGATGCAACTGGTCAGTAGACCTTACTCTTCCTTTTCTTTGCAAATTTCTTTTTAGATCAACCAATGAGCCAGGAAGCAATGAGCACCAAACTGACCAGGAGGCCCAGGTACATAAAGGCCTTTCAAAGAGAAGTCAGGCTGTTGGTGCTGTGCTGAGTGTCCTCCTGGTTGTTCTCACTGCATGCCTAATAATCTTGCTCTTCTACAAAAAAGAGAGGAGGTAAGAAACCATTGTGAGGCTCTAAAAATTTCTTTGATAGGTTGCCTCAGTGAGAGAGAAGTAGTGAGCTTTAAAGTTCTGTTTTTCACTTGGCAGCATCGACTGTCAAACTGTATTGGTATTTGTTTGCTGTTATGTGTGGTTGGTTGGTTTTGGAGTGGTTTTTTGGGTTTGTGTGTGGGTTTTTTGTGTTTTTTTTTTCCCCCTGTTGTTAATTTGTTTAGTCTGAAGGTTCATATATAGAGGGCTGGAGTACACAATTAAAGTGGGCTACTCTCTATTGTGGATGGCTGCTAACTAAGGAGCATAAAACAATATGTCAAGTTTATTAGCATTTGATGTGTCACTCTTTTCCTGGTGTCAAGCTGACAGCAGCAATGAACAAGTGCAAGTCCTGCCAATTTTCTGCTTTCCAGACAAGTTTAATTTTTTTTTTCCTTCTTAGCTATAAAAGCCAGAGGTGTTTCCTTAAGCTGTGATAAGGGGCAAGATGTACATCATCATGGACAGAGTTTTGTTATGGAGTGGTTCAGGGTCAAGTCTCACTATGTGATAGCTTGCAGCTTGCTTAGTGAAATGCTTTGTGTTGACAGTAAAATTCAGAGAGGAAAAATGCAGGCTAGTAATGGCAATACAATCATCCTAATGCAGTGGTTTTTTTCTTCTTTAGGGAAATTGTAATAAACAAGATAACAAACTGCTGCAGAAGAACATCAGGTGTTTCCTACAAGTACACAAAGGTAATAAATCAGATGTTGGTTTTTGTCAGATATTCTTAATATGAATACCCCCCCCCCCCCCCCCCGAATTCCTAGTACTTTGAGAGCATGGAAACCATACTGAGTGGCTTCAGGAAAGCCATGCAGCTGAGATACCTATGTTAATATTGTGAAATAGAAAAGGAAAATAGTTGAGAATTTGAAGAGCAGTCCACAAATAGCCGAATAACACAAATGTACAGGAAAACAAATAAGTCTGTTTCAGACATAATGAAAAGTGATAGGAATAGTGTGCTATGGCACCTAAGGCCACCTGTGGTGTCCAATCTAATGGTTGGGGATATGAGTATGTGGCAGAGTCTGGAGGGATATTATAGGCTCTTAGGTGTGGTTTTTTTTTCTTCTTTTTTCCTTGTAGATAAGTAGTGAAGAAGAAGCTAATGAGAATGAAACAGAGTGGCTTATGGAGGAAGTAGCAGCACCAAATCAAAGGACAACAAAAGGAAGGCAGGAGAATGGTCACATTACTACAAAGTCTGTTACATCTGAAGCCTTTACCTCTCTCCATGTGGATGACCTGGACAGTGAGGATGAAGTGTTAACTATTCCAGATGTAAAGATTCAGTCAGGAAGAGGACTAGACAAGGGAAAGCACCCACAAAAGAAGCCATCCAATCTTGGAAGTGATGACAAAGCTTGTTTGCTGAATGGAGCAAAGGAAAGGAAAGCAAAACCCAAGCCAGGCCAGCAGGCGGCACAGAACTCTACAAATACAGTATCGTTTCATGATGATAGTGATGAGGACATGCTGAATGTTTAATAACTCCTCTTGTGCCTAATCAAATATATATAGAGAGATTATATATAACAGGACAACATTTCCAACCAAATATGAAGACTTCAGCCCAAAAGATTTTTTTTTTTTTTAAATATTTTTTTTTCTGAATTTTGCCTTTAACAAGAAACCATTGAAAAGGGAAGAAGAGAAAGATTTCTTGGTTGTTTACAATGATCTGTTCAGTAATGACTGGATTTCTGACATCCAGTTAGCTGAGTTAAACTGACTCTCTCTAGCCAGGACACCTTTTTTTTTTTGTGTGTTGTTTTGTTTTGTTTTTTAAAAAGAAAAAACCTTAGCATGGATGTTAAATGCTTGTTCAAAATAAGAGAAACCTTTCAAAGGAAAAGAATTAAGGTTCAATGAAGCCCCTGGCTCCTGAGACTCAAGTTGTCTGACTACTAGCATTTAAACTCCTTGTATTTATTGATCCTCACTACTCAGGTTTGTTTAATAGCAACGTGTTCTTCCTGCCGGCAGGGTATATTATATGGGTTCACCCACTGGGACAAGGGAAAATGTAACTTTGGGGATGATTTGATGTAAATTTTGGAACTGGTCTAATTTATCCTGTAAATTTGAATATTCATTCTAATTTAAACAGATCATTGGTTTAAAGGTATTGACTGAAAGGTACAACTCTCTATAGCTTTAGCCTGAAATGGTTGCTGGCTTCTTGCATGATGTTTTGATGGTACTGGTCATATAACTGACTTAAGTATTTGCCTAAGCAGCTGACAAGCACCCAAAGATTTTTCTTATTTTTTTTATCCCCCTAGATTATGTCTGAGCTAGGCTGCCTGCGCAGAGAACCAGGATTTTCAAGGACATAGAGACAGAATTTAATATAGTCTGCACTGCCAAGTTTGTCATCACCAAGAAAAGCCCAACAGCTAGAGGAGACCTGGTCATGACAATACTTCTCTCTGGTATTAATTGCAAGGAGGAAAATTGGGTCAGAGTTTTCTGATAACCTGTGTTCTAGCTCTTATGCAAGGATCTTGGCCATGGTCATTGATTTAAAAAGTTGCTAGCAATGAATGCAAGTCAAATTTGCTCTAGCAGTCTTGTCCTTCTCCAGGGGTTTCCTAGATAAATTATGGGTAGTGATGAAGTTTCAAAGCATCATACAAGTATGTGTGTTGGTCAGAAGTTTTGGAAACTTTTCATTGTTCCTCTTGGCTGGCTTACTCAGTTTCAACAATGGTTTCTTTTTATAAAAACTCCATTTTGAATCAAAATAGTGTAATATGAAGTATTCAGCAATTTCAATAAAAGGTATGAAGTGGGTATTCGAAGTCCCACATCTCAAGTCTGGAATCTTTCTTATGCTAGTCTGCAATACTGCCTGGTGATAAGCAATAGCTAATACCTTAGCTGTGCCAATCAAGACAAGAACCAATGTTTGATGACAAAGATCGAAACACACAGGTAAGCCCCAGTGGTGTATTCTTTCTTTTATCAGACTTGGGTTTTCTTCCTCTTGTGTAGTTACCAATGACACTATAAATGAGTTCTGCTAAGGCCGCGTCTTGTCATAACCAAAGCAGCATTTTTTTGTGTTTAGCGTTAGGCTGACTCGGGGAACAAGAAGCTTGACAGTGGAATTTTCCATACTGTCAGCTACCATTACAACAGTTCTCTCAATGGATGTTGAAGAATGCCATTTCCCTTCCTGGCCTTTAAGGCTGGCATTTTGGAGTTGTTTGATCTGTGAACCACTGCCTGAAATGGCTTCCCATGTGTTGACATAACACCACATGGTCTGTTTGTTGTGACTTGAGGCTTAGGTAGAACACAGGTACTTTCCATGGAAATGCTCATCTGAGTAACATCAGTGATGTACTTCTAATATGCTGCTGACTGCAGTGAGTGATTTCAGGGTCTAATCTTGAAACTATTGCCCACTTTAAAGCTTTGTAGGTGGGCTGATTGAATCTTGCCTTGTTCAGAGATGAATGTGTGACTTCAGGCAGTTTGTCCAGTAGAATACCCTGCTTAATCATAGAGAAGGAACTATCATGAGACTAGTAGGGACCACGTGAGTATGTGTGAATGGCTGGCTGGGAGCAGAAACCCTGCCAGTCAATAGCACAACTTCCTGGAAAGTGAGTCTCTAAGATACCCACCCACATGGCCTAGTGCCTCTCAGCCCCTCTCTGGACTGCAGATTGGGTGGTTGGAAGTTGCAGGAAAAGGGCCCAGACTGGATCTATTTTAGTTTGTCTGGAACTTAATGCACACCATTATCAACTGGTTAAACAAAGCTGCTGGGTGTGATTTTAAGATACAGCCTAATGGCTTTAAACTTCACCCTCTTCCCAGGTGGGCTTTGATTTCAGTTTCCTTGGCCTTGACTGACTGCACGTATCCTGCTGAGGGAGGCTGGGTGTTCTGGCTGCTAGTTGCCTGCTGTGCATTTGTGTGTTGCTTTCCCCTCCCCAGCTCCACGTGGAGACCCTGTAGTGAAGGAGGAGAAATCTGTGTGGGGTGGTGCCGTGCTGAGCTTGGGGTAACATAGCTGTAAGTGGCTGTATAGGAGAGGAGTTTTTACTTGCTTCAGTTATTCCTGCCTGGCAAGAGTTGCCCCTTTTCTACCTCATCTGTGAGATGCAGGGAATGATCTTAAGAGTGCTGCTCTGCAAAGCAGCATTCACAGCTGATGAAGCCATTGTTGCTCTCATAGCCGATGTGCAGTGGGAGCATGTGAAGAACTGGACCAGAATGTCCTTCTAAGCTTGCTTATTTTTTGGAGTGTATTGAAAGGAGAGCTTGAATTATTTTTACTGTTTTTTTTCCTGGTTGCCTGAACTGTGTAAGGTACTAACCACTTTCTTTCCATCTTTAAAATATTACCTTTGCTTCTGTTTTTCTTTGTGATGGGAGCAGCTATTATCAGTAAAAGCTGTTGGAGAAGCAAGCATAAATCCATGGAAAGCATGAAGTATTGGAGTGTGATATAACTGGAATTGTTTTTTTTGGTGGGGGGGGGAGTACATCACAATGGATTCTACCTGAAGTCTTACAGGTCTTCTCCAGGTCTTGTTTTGGCCATAATTATTTTATAGAATGGGTTCCCAAAGCTGTTCCCAGTGTGTACTTAGCAAATGCTTTTTATCTTTTATATCACTGCAAAAATGTAATCAGGTGAAAATTATGTTCCCTGAGAGAGGTTTTCCTCAGGAATGGAGGGTGAAGAGTGAGTGTGGCTGCAAGGATGACACACAACTTGCTGGAGTTTGTAGGAAAGCTGTTCGTTAATGTAGAGACACTTCTTTTTCACGGTGTGCTACCTACTCTTTATAGAACCTGGCTGGTAAGCCTTGTTCACTGCTACACTAAACTTTTCATTTACTTCAATGTTGCTGGAATTCTCCATCAACACTGACTCTCTAAAATGCCTCTTCTCTGACCAGCTAGTTTGGCTAATAAAACCCGAAGTGCGGGGACTGTTAGTAGCTTTTCTGGAGAAAAGGAGCACGTGTGCTCTGACTGGGGCTTAAATGGAAACTCTCCCCGGGTGAATTAAGGTCTGATTTCAAAGAAAACCTAAAAAGTAAAGCTTGCAACATGTAGTTTAATAATTTATGGAGTTAGTCTTGACTTTTGGTCAAATGTCTTTGTTACTTAAATAGCTCTGCTGCCAACTAAATATATCAGTGTTGCAGAGAAGACCTAGATGAAGTCTTTGGGGTGGTTTTGATGCCAAAATGCCGACGCTAGATGACATTTTAGAGCACGTTGGAGAATTTGACAGGTTCCAGAAGCAAACCTTCTTTGTTCTGTGTTTGCTTTCTGCTGCCTTCACCCCAGTATATGTGGGTGTTGTATTCTTAGCGTTTATCCCTGAGCATCGCTGCTTCAGTCCTGGGGTGGCTGAGCTGAGCCAGCGGTGCGGCTGGAGTCTGGAGGAGCAGCTGAATCACACAGTTCCCGAATGGAGTGCCCATGGGGCCGGTTACAGCAGCCGCTGCAGGAGGTACGAGGTAGACTGGAATGAGACAGGCATCAGCTGTACTGACCCCCTTGGCAGCCTAGTAGGCAACAGGAGCACTGTGTCCCTCGGTCCCTGTCAGGATGGCTGGGTCTACGACTCTCCAGGAACCTCTCTCGTGACCGAGGTAAAAATGAATGCCCCCTTTCCCTTATCAGCTCTGTTACAGACAAGCTGAGGGATGTGGGGGAGTGGGTTGATGTAGCCTTGGCTGTCTTAAAAAAGATGCCTGCTTACCTGGACAAGGGATCTTCTCTCACTGTCAACATGTACCAGGTGCTTTGCAAGTCAAATCTTACCACTGTCCTTGCGGTGAAGCACTGCATTGGCTGCTTCAGGAGGCTTATATCTCCAACCGGGCAGCCGAATACATTTCAGCAAATAAATCCTCAGCTAGATAAAGTCCAATTCTGAATGCAACTCCCATCCCATGAGAGGTCCGATTGGTGGAGGTGTGTAAACAGCACCTGCAAGAGCAGCAGCTTGCATCACTGCAAACAAAACTGGCTGATCCCTGAGTGGGTACATTGCTCAGACCTCCCAGTCTGCTGGGGATCCACGCCCAGACACCAAGGTCTGCAAGTGAAAAAAGTCTGTCTTTCCAAGTTTGTTTCAAATATGATTGAGTGGCCATGGGTGGGGAAAAAGATAATTGCCCCCCACAATTAAGCAGTTTAAATCAGGAATAAACTGGAAAAAGCTTTTTTTTTTTTGCATTCTCAGAAGATGTGTGAAAATGGTATTTAAACTACTTAGAGTACTTTAGGGGTTTAGGTGCTTTAACTTTAAAAGTAAATTGGTAACCTCTGGGATGACATCACAGAAAGTGCCACCAAATTTTCAGAGATGGTAGAAGTCAGGGGTTTTTCCCCATGCATCTAACACAGAAGAACAGGTAACTTCAGTGTTCCAGCAACTTCAGTGTTGATATATGAACTAGATTTTAGGTGATGTAGTAATTTCCACAATGTATGGACTGTGTGATATTCAAGTGAGGAAATGAGGCACCAGATCTTTTTAGATGGTTTGATGTGTACCCCTCAAGCTGAAGATGATCCAAGACTTCTACAAAAAAAGCAGCCACATCTTTGCTGCAAAAGGCTTGATCAGATGCTGTAACACAGATGCCTCTACAATTATCTCTTGAGATTGTGGGAAGCTGAAAACTTGCAGTCTGTGTGTTCATGGAGTCATGCTCTCACATCAGTTGCCTTGGCTTTTCTTCTGAAAATGGTCCAAACCCAGACCTGCAGGTTGCTTCCATTGCAGGGTAACCAGAAGTGTCACATGTCTCTGTGTGCACTTTTAACAATGCATTTTACTGCTGGATGTGACTGTTTCTGTTATGGATCTCAGATGCTGTTACGTTGTCTCTTGCTCTGGCAGCCATGAAAGGGTAGCAGAATAGAGCATGTTACTTTGCTCCAAAGAAACTGACATGTGGAAGAATATCCTCATAGGAATTCACACAGTGCATCAGGACAAATGCTAGGTTTCATGTTGATTAAAGATGTGTAGCTTTAAATAAAACCAGAGACTTGTGGATGTAAGCTGGCTCCTCATTTCAAACTCTTGCTTATGACTGTGGTTGCTCTTTTAGTTTAACCTGGTGTGTGAGGACTCCTGGAAGTTGGACCTCTTCCAGGCTTCTGTGAATGCTGGTTTTTTTCTTGGTTCCCTGAACATTGGCTACATAGCAGACAGGTATGTGTGGGCTGACAGTAAAACTCTCTGACCTCCCTTATCAGTGTTCAGCAGCTAAGCTTAGGTAAAGGCAGAGAATGGTTATGCAACTGGTATCATCTCTGCTTTTCTCAAAACAAAGTCAACAACCTGGATGTTCAGTCACAGTATTAAATATGCACAAATCTTTCTTGGCCTGAGTCCTGCAGAGCCTGCGAGGACTATTTTAGGACTGTATGCCCAAAACTCCCTGCTATGCCACACAAGAGCCTTAGAATGTTAACCAAAGCCAGGAAATGCTGGTTTGGGGAAATGCAGATCCTGGAAACCTCTTGCTTCCTTTGGAGAAACTTTGAAACAGCTGCTGTGGAGATCACCAGACACAGAGCAGGAGTGCCGGTTTGAAAATCCTTCTGTCCTAGCACCTCGGCAGCCCTGTTCAGAGCCAGCAGAGGCAGTCACCCTTGTCCAAGTGGCCAAAGTTAAAAAGAAACAAATGCTGATGTTTGAAAGCCCTTTATCCCTGTTGTTGCCCTCCTGCCTAGAGACTGTTGGTACAGCAGGCTCTGACTCTCAGCTGTTCCAGCTTTGAAATGCAGCCTAATCATAGCAAGATCCATACATACAAGATTTTTGAGTATTAAAGATCAGGGTGTATAAATATGTTTTTCTGGTGTGTGCAGACTTATCACAACCGCGTTATTGGCCTATAATTATTTTTCATTTCTTTATAAAAGCCAAATTGCTAAGCTGCCTATTCTGAAATTCAGAGATAACAGTCACAGCCCAAATTGTAAATAAGGGGCTGTTGCTGCTCTTTAACTTGGGAAGTGGTTCTTCCTCTGAGAAGCCTGAAAGCCTTTGTGGAATTGCAGAGCAATTGGCATGGTAGTTTTTCAGAGAATTGAAAAGAGAGTAATGGGCTAAAAATAAAGTCAGTATGCATCTATCCCTTGTACAACAGAGTTGGATGTTTTCCTGAGATGCACAATGCTCTTCAAATCAACTATGTTTTCATGACTAGTGTTTTGCTTTGCTTGTGTCATCTTCCAACCCAGGTTTGGACGCAAATTTTGCCTCTTAATTACAATTCTTGCAAATGTTGTTTGTGGAGTCATCCTGGTTTTCGTGCCCACCTATCTGTGGATAGTTATCTTTCGCTTTTTGCAAGGGCTGGTCTGCAAGGGCTGCTGGACTGCAGGCTACATCCTGGGTGAGTTCAGACTTTTTTTTTTTTCAGAAGCAAGACTGGCTGCAAAAGATGACTGAAAAGCCCATCTCAAAAGCCATTTAATGAACATGGCCTGTGACTTTTAAAGATCTTATCTGCAAGCTGATGTCAAGGAGTGTTCTCCCCCTTTGACTTCTCATGATTTTTTCAGGCACTGTCCTTAGGGAGAAGCAACAGCAGCCTTCAAAGCTCAGGCAAGCAGCAGTATATTAGGGCTGTTGCCCTGAGATAGGCCCCTTCCTATAGTGTATCTCCACTTCACAAATGTGGGTCCCCAGGCTCCCCTCTCTTCCCTAGGGCACCAACTGGGAAAGGAAATGGCCTTAAGGCAGACTCCAGCTGCGCCAGCCCAGTTGCAGACAGAGGAGGCCATTAGAGCAGCAGGCTGACGGCGGGGAACATTGGAGGCATTTTTATGACATGAAGAGCACTAAAGGGCAAACGGAGGGTTTGCAGCCTAAAAATAACTGAGGAACAGCATGTACTTGCTGCCAAAAAGACAGGCTGTTTGGGTATCTGTGCACTTGTCTGAGTGGAGGCCAACCTGGGGAATTGCAAGGAGCCAGGCTATGCTGGTGTTTCTTCTAGCACCTTGCGTTGGTCATGTCTGGCAGTGAAACATAGCTGTGTGGCAGCAGAGTTGGGGCCAGCTCAGCTTTCTGGTGCATGGTAGAGCTGCCTGAGACTTCTCTAATGTGGTGTTCAGGTGCTTGTCAAAAAAGCCCCAATTCCAAGCAATCACCAAAGCAGCAAATGAAATGTCTTAAATGCTGCCCAAGAGAGCCTTATCTGGATTAGGATATCAGGTGGCTTTAGGGATTAGCTCCGAGTGATGCAGTTCACTGTTATGGTGATAAAAATGTAAATGCCTGCACTCTATAATGCAAAGTTTCTTAGTGGAGACATCTTGCTAATGCAGTTATTTGTATGTCTGATATTAATAAAGTAAAAACATCTAGCTTGCAGCCTAGACTGCTGCCTTCCAAGACATGATTATTGTTTATTTTGCATATTCTAGATGTTTGCTTGGCTCCTAAATATTTTCCTGTGAAAAAATAAAATCTTTGTCATATGCTGTTTTAGAGCATCTGACAGGACAATGTCTTACCCTGTCCTGATATTTTCCCTCAGGTACACTTTGTTACTTCTGGATTGTCCTTGAAGCTCTCTTGTGAGAGAGAAGTCTCATAGAATCCTTAAAAGCCTTGAAGTCCCTTTAAACTTCTTATTAGGGGTGGCCAGTACTGAATGCCCAGAGAAGGTTACTAGGACAGACCAGTTGCATTATTGCACTCTCCTGGGACACTTGTCTACACTTCTGCTGCTTTTGCCTCTGTCCTACTGTAGGAGATGTTTCTTATGGATTGCTTTGCCAACCAGTATTAGCTAATCCATGGCTCCAAAACACAGCACTTCTTTCAGTTGCTAAATAACTGCTTTCTGTTCTTTCTAATCAGTTTGCTTTGATTATGAATGTGCTTGTGCCTGCCTGCTGTTGCTTTTAGCTCTACATCAAGACTTCACTTGTGGGTCTATCCTGTGAAGTGCAATGGAAAAGTGCAGATGATTTATGAAGCTGTCATGACCAGGAAGCTGTATAACAAACTCGTGGTACAAGTGTTTCTTGTATACTTGGATGCAAGCTGAAAGGCTGCACTTGGAAAACAAAACATAATATTTTATTACTGTGTTGGAGACATTATGTAAGTTGGTGGTAGATTTTTGCACTGAAAGCCATCTGTGGGCCTTGAGGAGGGTTTGATTTACTGAGAGATTTCTACAGCACAGGATGGTACTGGATGCCTTAGGCCAGTGTAAGAGCTGGAGCAATGTTTTCTCCTCTGCTAAGATTTTGGGTGACAGAACAGCAAACCTTCCTCAGCAGGCATTAGTGGATTTTTGTCCAGAGGCTTTATGACAAGAAGCCCAGGATTACCAGGACTTTCTTTAGTCTTGCTCTGTCTGCAGGCCCTAGTGCAGCATTGGTCTTCCAGTATCCTCACGGAGCAAGTTACTGCTGCACTGAACAGTCATGGCTGAGCTGTCATTCACCTCTTTGTGTGTGTATTTTCAGTGACAGAAGTCGTTGGTCCAAAGTATCGGAGGACAGTGGGCATCCTCTACCAGATGGCCTTCTCTGTTGGGCTCCTGGTCTTTGATGCCATTGCTTATGCCATCCCTCACTGGCGATGGCTGCAGCTCACTGTCACCTTGCCAAGCTGCTTCTTCCTGCTCTACTACTGGTAAATGAACTTTCATTGTACCTCTGCCCACCACCCAGAAGTCACCTTCTCCTTCTTCCCAAGGCTTGATATTGAGGGCCCTTTGGCACCGTTTTTTGGTCATGTGCACCACTTAGTGCAAAATGCACAGCATAAAAGGAGAGGGAAATGGGAATCTGACTTCTGCTTAAAAAAGAGACCCCTTTGAAAAACACTGGGAGCGCATGGTTTGATAGCATATGTTATCTCATGAAGTACTTCCTGAAGAAAAAGAAATGCCTTGGTATCTTACACTGGAAAGATGGTTACTGAGAGATTGTTGAATGCTAACATAACTGTAACAGGTTGCTTACCCATTCTTTTAAGGATAGATAGTTCCAGCTTTTTGTGGTCCAACCAAAAGAAAGCACACAGGTTCACCTTTATTTTGGATTGTCTCCTCTATTTTGATTGAAAATTTTCAAGTGCTTTGGAGCCTGGATGCGTTGAGAAGCTAGGAATGGTAGAAAGACATTTGTTGTCTTCCTTTCCTCCTCATATTTGTAATTTTGTAAGAAAAGTCTAGCTTTTTTACTACTTCTTCACTGGTGATAGTACAACTGGAAAATGGCTCCCTAAGAGGAGCCAGCTTGTGGGGAAGTGGCTGAATAAAATGACAGCATTATTCTCAGAGCTCTTCCCTGATTTTTATCTTTAGCAAACTCATCTCTGCCTTAAGCCACTTTCACAGCTTCTGTTCCAGTTTCAGCAGTGAAATGTACTACTTTTTGTGAGAGAATGGGGAAGGACACCCACACAAAACCCCCAACAAACAAAACCCCCACCTCAACTAAAATGCCTTGTCCAGTTTCTATATGTGGGAGCAGTGTGTAGGCTTTTGTTTTGATACATAATAGCATCCATTCACATTGTAGGTGCCTCCCAGAGTCTCCCAGGTGGCTGATATCGCAAGGGAAAAATGAAAAAGCTATGAAAGTTGTCAGTACAATGGCTAAAAAAAATCGGAAAAAGATGCCTTCCCAGTTTGAGGTGAGCTCAGGGTTTGCTTGGGCATGTAAGCAAGCATCATGATGGTAGCTTCTATCTGTTTCTTCCAAGAGAAACTTACTCTCCTTTTTGCTGGCTCTTCTGCAGGATATTAAATTTGATGAGGAAGATAGTGGAAAGCAGAGTCCTGCACTCATTGACCTTGTCAGGACACCACAGATGAGGAAAAACACATTTATTTTGATGTACAATTGGTAAGAACATAATGTTGGAGAGCTGTTTTTGAAGACTCCATCAGGACACAGACCTCTGTTCTCTGACTGATTAACAAAGCCAGGATGCTCTTCTCTGCCCAGGTTCACAAGCTCTGTCCTCTACCAGGGGCTCATCATGCACATGGGAATAGCTGGCGGGAACATCTATCTGGATTTCCTCTATTCTGCGCTTGTCGAGTTCCCAGCTGCCTTCTTCATCCTTGTCACCATTGACCGCATTGGTCGTCGTTACCCCTGGGCTGTGGCAAACCTGGTAGCTGGGGCAGCTTGCCTTGTCACTGCTCTGATCCCAGAAGGTGAGTCACCTGGGATAGGCCATGTGGTGGCTTTCCACCGTGGTGTTGCTCCCTAGGAATGGCACCTACCTCTCTCTCCCTTTCACTAAGGTCCAAGCCCAAAGGTCTGTAAGTCCATGCCCACCATAGGGAGCGTGGGTCCCCCATGCTGCACTGGGAGAGTTGCTGTGCCACAGCTCATGCAGTGGTGACTGCTCCCATTCCCTCCTTCATGAAGGGAACTACTAGAGAGAGTCCAGTGGAGGGCCACAAGGATGGTCAGGAGTTTGTAACATTTCTCTTATGAGGAGAAGCTGAGGCACCTGGGGCTCTTTAGCCTGGCAAAGAGAAGACTGAGAAGGGATTGTCTAAATACATATGAACATCTAAAAGGGGGAGCTCATGAGGATGCAGCTGGGCTCTTCTCAGTGGTGGCCAGTGACAGCACAAGGGGCAATGGCTACAAACTAGAACACAGGAGGTTTCACTTGAACCTAAGGAGAAACTTTATTTTGATGGAAAACTGGCAAATGCAGCCCAAACAGATTGTAGAGTCTTCCCTGGAGACTTTCAAAACCTGCCTGGAGGTGTTTTTTTGCAGCCTGATCTAGGTGTACCTGTGTTAGCGGGGAGGTTGGACTAGGTGTCGCTAGAGGTCCCTTCCAAACCCTATCATTCTGTGATTCTATGACAGGTGAAACAAGGTCCCTTAAAAAGCCCCTCAGGTGACATGGGATTAGAGGGAACCCTAAAATAACAGTGTTGTATTAACTGACACCTGCTAAATTCCTGGGGTATTTTTAAATGTGTCGAATGCATTTTCTCGGCAGACATACATTGGCTAAAAGTGACTGCTGCTTGCATTGGGAGAATGGGAATCACAATGGCTTTTGAAATGGTTTGCTTTGTAAGCACTGAACTGTATCCAACATATATCAGGTAGGTGCACCCTCCTCCCCACTGATATTTGGCCTAGAAACAAAGAGTTGAGGCCTATGCATACATTATGGTTTAGGCTAAATGAGGTTATCCTCAAATGATTCACAGCTACACAGACTGCTGAACATATAGCACATTTAAAATGCTTTTAAAAAAGTAGTTTAGTAAAGAAAGCTAATGTACTTCAAGGAGGAGTGAAAATGCATGTGATTGAAGTAAAGTGAATGGTGGAGACAAGCATGATGGATGAAGGATCTGAAGTCCCATGCAGTAATTGGATTTGTCCTGCACAAGGATTAGAGTCATAATCCATCTTTTTCCATCTGCAGTTTTTGACACTAACATCTCTCCTTTGCTGTTGAACCAGGAACCTTGGGGTGATGGTCTGCTCTTCCCTGTGTGATATTGGTGGTGTCATTGTCCCATTCATTGTCTACAGACTGGTGGAAGTCTGGCATGATCTACCACTGGTAGTCTTCAGTAAGTGCCTCTGTACCTTCTTGCTGGCCACTTCTGTGGTGCTACAGTGGGGTGCAAGTTTCAAAGGGAGGGAAACACCACTGAGGCAGGTGCTCCAAGCTCAGAAGAAGCCATAGTCTTCTATTTGTAACAACCTGGTACTTGTTTATGCACTCTTGTCTCCTTTGACAGACAGCAAAGAGCTGAGAAGCATTTTGCTGAGATTAATATTTGATGGATTTGAATCTGATGAATTACTCCATTTCCCTGAGATGTATTGTCTCAGTCCAGGAGCTTAACCCTAGAGTTTCACATAAATGTCTATTTATTGGAGTTTTGCTCCAGCTTTTCCAGCACTCTGTTAACTAGCTATTCTCCAGCTATTTGGAAAGAGATTGGTAAATAAGTGGAAGATGAGTGCTTGAAGACTGGTGACCTGAACTCTCAGGTTAGGGTCTTCAAAACTTTTCTGAATCTTTAGATCAGTGCACCACTTATAGAAAAGCATGTAGAAGGGCAATATGCAGATTTTAACAGACAGGACATTTAAGAGGGTGCTTAGTAATTGTAAAATATGGATGCCAAGCATCTGCAAAATGGGTAAATGAAATTGTTCAGGAGATAATGCATTCTGTATGTATTTTCTAATCATATGTGAACAGTAGAAAAAAAAAATGCATTTCCTGGCATATTCTTATACTTCCTTCTGTGAAGGAAGGGTTGCCTGTGCAGTCTGAGATGCCCTCGTGCAACTGAACTTGGCTCTACATGGCAGCTACATCCTTGAGCGGTGGAATGACAGTTTTGCATATAGCACTTTGATGTGCACGTCTTGTATGAAGAATGAAATAAAACATCATTACGAGCCCTTTGTGTCAGGCAGTAGAAAGTGGTGTATATGCTAACAAGCTGTGTGCATCTGTTTGATTTGAAGCTGTTTTTGGGCTGATTGCGGGTGGATCGGTGTTGCTTCTACCTGAAACTAAAGGAAGAATTTTGCCTGAGACTGTTGAAGATATTGAAAACTTTCACAGGTGAGTCAAGATGATGAACTCTTATCAGCATTCACTGCCTGGAGCTACCTGGGGAAGCCCAGGGCTTTACCTGACTGCCTCTTATGTTTCAAAGAAGCTGCTAGTTAATTTCCAGACTTGAGCTTAGAAATATCTTGGACTCTTTTACCACTTGTGTACCTAAACATCTGAAAACAAGCAGCATAGAATTCTCTGGTCGTTGAATAACTGCACTAGTCACTTAACCTGCAGCCACACTGTCAAAAATGTTACTGGTGCTTAAAAAACCCTGACTGTGGATCAGAAAAAGAGCAGTTTTGATAGCAGCCACTCATGCAGTGAGTGAAGCACCAGTATCTACTGAGGAGCTAGAGCAAATCTAGAATATTTAAGAATTAGATGCTCATTTTGTTTGGGGGAGAGGCAAAGCACATAAGGAACTTTGAATCTGAGTGCTCACTGAATACCTCAGTTCTGAGTTTGCTGCTCACATCTTGCTATTCTTGCAGGCAAAGTGCTCCAAAGACAAAACAAATCTATCTTCATGTCCAAACATCAGAACCAGCACAAGACTGAAGAAGGCATAACTCTTTCTCGACAGCAGTCTGCTTGTCTACTTTAGTGGACTAATGTAGAAGACAGTTTGGAATAAATACTCTATAAAGAGTCTTGCCTTGTTGGGTTTTTTTTTGCTGCCTACCCTATATTTGCAATGCTATCAACCTTCAGTACCTGGGTTTTGGGAAGAATGACTGTACTTTTACTGGTGCTCTCCCTGGCATCATCAGATGGACGGCCTGGATGTAGCTGTGGTCTTAAGTCGCACTTTCTGAGCACAGTTCCTGTCCTCTACTGTTGCCATCAGCGCTGACACCATGCCAACATAGCAGCTAGTGGAAGACTCAGGTGCTAACTTTATCCCACCAAACATGGCCACAGAGTCTGTAGTGTATCAGATACTCATTAGGGCTTATTTTTATTGAACTGGCAGAAAATCACATCCTACAGGCCAGTACAAAGCTGATGTGGTTTTCAGCTCCCCTGGCTGTGGGATCAAAACAACACATTAGATTTTATTTTGAAGTTACTCCAGTCCTACCCCTACTGTCTGGCACGCTGTCATATGTGTTTATAGAAGAAACTGGACCTTTTCCCAGAACTGGCACTGGTCAGGAGACAAACCCCAATCCAGAGAATATACACAAACTGATAAATATGATGTGGATTAAGTGCTTCCAAAGGGCTGTGGAGAGGACCTTTCCACCTTCAGAAGCACAACAGCAGTGGTTTTCCAGTGTGCTATTGAATGAGATCTACATACCCATATAATTTTAGGCTCATCTTTCCCTTTGCCATCTCCATCCTTACCCCTGATTAACTAGTTTGGTCTTATGGCATAAGGAAAACAAGTATACATAAACACCAACATGAATATGCTTTAATAGGAAGGGTATGCTGTCCTTTTATTGTTCATGCCACCCACAGTGGGTGTTTGTGATGGGCTTTCTTCCACTGATCCCTGATGATGTTGTAGTTGGATGCAGCCTTCCAGATCCTGAGGTTTCACTGCCTGCAACTGGTATTCACCTTTCTTTTCAATTTCCAGCTTGTCTAATACCCAGTCAAATTCTGAGGTACCAAACCATAAAAGGCCAGTCTGGCCTTAAAAGTGCTTATGTTTATTTTTTTATATACTTATTTCTCATTATCAAAGAGCGGCAAGAGGTGCTTCTGGATACTCTGGGCTCCTGAAGCAGGCTCTGTACTGGAGTTGCCTGCTGCTGCACTGCAGGAGCTGTCTCTCAAAACCAATCTGCTGATCATCAGAAGCCACAGATGAACTATCATTACCAAGATTTTAAGTGATGTAGGGGGAATTGTGACAGTAAATCAGCTGCTGTCTACATGCTTGTTTTCATGTGGAATCAGGTGTAGCTTGATGGAGGTGAGTTGGCCACATAAATACACTCCCAGTCACTACAGGAGTGACTTGTGAGTGAGCAGCTTAGTTTTATAACAAGCAAAACAAAGTGTTCCATCATGAATTTCCCACTCACATTGTATGAGCAACTGCCCTGGGATGCCAGAATTGAGAATGCCTTCAAAAACCAAACATTAAAAACTGTGGAGGGCTGGCCCGTGAGGGACTGGAGCACAAAGGTAGGGAGACTACCTCTGGCTCAGGAAGTCCCCAAGCCACAGACTGCAGGCAGTTGGGAGAGTGTAATGGTGGAAAGATCATCACATTGTTCTGGCATGTCCCCTGTATGCAGGGTCAAGAGCTGGGCTTGCTACAGCTGCTCTGCCACTCATCTTTTACTTCCCTGCCTTAACAAAGGCACATCTGGGGTAAAAGGGATCCTTGAGGTAGTGGAATATGTCCAAAGAAGAGCAAAAAAGATGATGAAGGGTCTAAAGCAGAAGTGGTATCAAAACTGGCTACGGGAATTGTTTAGCCTGGAAAGAATGCCGCTCAGGAGAGATCTTATCCCTTTCAACAGCTTTCTGAAAGACAGTTGCCCTACAGAGGAGGGCAGTCTGTTTACCCAACTGACAAGTGGCAGGACAAGATGAAATGGCCTTAAGTTGCACCAGGGGAGATTTAGATTCAACAGTAGGAAAAATTTCTTCACCATTCCTAGAGGTGTTTAGAAGATGTGTAGATGTGGTGCTTAGGGACATGATTTAGTGGTGACTTGGCTAACCTAAATGATTCCATGGTCTGAAATGAACAGCTTCTATGCTTCTATGATCCTTGTGAGCAGTTTCAGAAGTCAGAACATGGAGATAAATTGTTTTTTCTTTCTTTCTTTCTTGCCTGTGGAAAAAAAGGGGAAGAGGCAAATGGCAGATACTGCTCTGTGGTGAAGGAACCATATGCCCAGAATTATGCCCTCAATGCAGTAAAACTTGTCCCAGCATGTTTGGCCACATCCCGCCTCCCACCTTTCTTTCCAGAGTGGGTACTCAGCCCAGAGCTGAGGGGAACAAAGGCCCAGGGCACCAGACAGACAACATAAACAACCCTAACTTACCTTCTGAGGGGTAAACAACTAATATGCACCCACTGCATGGGATGCTTGTGCTATTGCCAAGTAGGGGCATAATTGTAGCCTCACACTTTCTGTAGGCTAAAGCTGGTTGTTGATGAGATGGCCCATTGGCCAAATCCAGCCTTGAGAACCTACAGGTATTACCCTGACTTGTAAACAAGTCACTCTCTCTTTGCTATCAAGCTTCATAGCTATTAAGCTCCTTGCTATTGCTTCTGTCAAGCTCCGCTTGCTCACAAACTAGCGGCCTCTGCAGTACAGAGAAGCCAGCCCCCCGGCGAGGGCCGACGAGCCTCCGTCTACCCAAGGAGTCGCAAAGGAGGGTCCTTCGCTGGAAGCCCCAGCATCGCATTGGCCAGCCCTGCCGTTCGGAAGAAGAACCTGCCATGTCTTAAGGACTGGACCCCCGAGGGTAAGCCTTAAGCTCAGCTGGGGGAGGGCTAGCCCTAGTTCGGCAGTCCAAGCGTCTGCTACAGCCATAAAGCAGCAGACTGACGAGCCTCAACCGTGTGTGCTTAGCTCGGAAAGCAGGAACAGCGCCCAACCGCATCCTGCATGACCCCGCTCAGTTGGGGGAGAGAAGGCCGGCCGCCAGAGAGAGTCTACGTTCAACCCTCCCCCGCCGCTGCAGAAGGCAGGCGCCTGCCCCCACCAACATCCTCCAGAGCGAAGCCCAGCGCCGCCCCGCGGGCCTGCCAGCGGCTTCCAGCTGCAGCCTCAGCCCCGGAAGCGCCTCCCTCGCACGGACCAGCCCAGGAGCCAGCCCCGGCGTAAACTGGCCAGGCGGCAGCAGCTCGCCGTGACCTAGCAACTTGCTTCGCTACAAACAAAAGACCCAGTGTATCTTTCATGTGTGCTGCACCCACTAACACTCAGTTCAAAGCCTCCTGCGTTTAGCTCGCGTGACAATTTCTAGTTCAAGCCTCGGACACATTGTAATCTTTCTGTGGAGTTAAGCAGCCGTGAGCGTCTTGTCGAGTCGCCGTCTGGTGGACAAGTGGCGGAATGGCACCCTTCGTTATTTTAATCGAAATTAATCCTGTAAATATCCTAATTGGGTTCAAATTGTACACACTAAACCAGTTATGGGATATATCTCACAATCATGCCCTAGAATCTGTATATAAAATAGTGATTAATTGGTTGTTAATAATTTTAAATAATAAAAATTAATTTTCATAACTTGCAATTAACCTCTTCATCACATCCTCCCATGACCCAGCATTTAATCGCTATGTCTGTATCCACTGAAAACTAAATTTAGTGGATGGCTCATCACTGGCTCCTTTTTCAAATGAGATTTGATTAATCTGAAGAGCACCAGAGTAACAAGCAAATTGGAGACTTTCTGTGGCCTCATTGCAGCTCCACTGCTGTCTGGAAATTCTATAACATGACATTTCCTTCTGTAAAAAATTATTCTAGGTAGTTCCTAGAGTAACATCTGGGTGTATGGTTGTATGTTTTGACTTTACATATTTTTCTAGATGCAACCTCTCCATGCTCTACCCTGTGCTATGCTGCCATTCCTTTCTGGTCAGGTTGGATCATTCTCCTCCCACAACCAATTTTTTATCAGACCAGTAAAAAAAAAAACCAAACAACCACAGTCAGTTTGGGCTCTGCATCAGCTACAGTAAGTCTGAGTAGCTACTGTAGTGTCTGTAGTGCTCTACCCTCCAGGAGGTATTTAGAAAGTAGAATAGAATAGAATAGAATAGAATAGAATAGAATAGAATAGAATAGAATAGAATAGGTTGGAAAAAACCTTCGAGATCATTAAGTCCAACCTATCACCCAACACCATCTAATCAACTAAACCGTGGCACTAAGTGCCTCATCCAGTCTCTTTTTAAACAGTTCTAGTGATGGTGACTCCACCACCTCCCTGGGCAGCCCACTCCAATGACCAGTCACTCTTTCTGTGAAGAACTTCTTCCTAACACCCAGCCTAAACCTTCCCTGGCACAGCTTGAGACTGTGCTTGTTCTGGTGCTGGTTGCCTGGGAGAAGAGACCAACCCCCACCTGGCTACAAACTCCCTTCAGGTAGCTGCAGACAGCAATAAGGTCTCCCCTGAGCTTCCTCTTCTCCAAGCTAAGCAACCCCAGCTCCTTCAGCTGCTCCTCATAGGGCTTGTGCTCCAGACCCCTCACCAGCTTTGTTGCCCTTCTCTGGACATGTTCCAGCAACTCAACATCTTGCCTAAACTGAAGGGCCCAGAACTGGACACAGTACTCAAGGTATGAGTCATGCTAGAAGGAGGAAGTGCCTGCATTGCATCCCCGGATTTGAAACAGCATCCCAGCCAATTTTGTCCTCATTGGGTGTGAGCATCTCTGGAGACATGAGCAGTCCCTTCACTGCCACAGCTGCGTATGAGCCATAACACCAGGGTGTTGAGCAAGGGTGGGGCACATGTGGGTGCACCTAGCACTCTCAGGTGCTTAGATGGGACAGTTAATTTTTCAGGAGCATGGTGTGACTGAGGGATGTGTTCCTCAGCTTTATTTGCACAGGAACAAGAGCCAGCTCAAGTAGGATTTCCATGCCATCTTTCTCCAGGAAGCTGTGCCTCTGCCCCTCTGCCTCACCTTTCCATGGCAGAGAGGATGGCTGCTAAAAGCTCCTGCCACTGTGCCAACTTACTCTCCTGCTTGAAAGCCTCCATCAGCTGCTGATGGCAGCCAGCTGTGGCAGGGAGGATGCATTTCCCCATGCTGACAGATGCCTGTCAAGGCAGAATGGCTGCATGCCCTGCCTAAGGAGCAACCAAAACCCAGGCTAATGCTTTTCAGCTGATCTGTGAAACCACACCTTCACCTACTGTCTGGCTCCCATGTAATGTGTTAGAGGATTCTGGTCATTTTATGCAAGAGTCCAGATCTTGATCTTGCTACCTGGGGATGAGTTACCCACCAGCCATCCACTCTATTTATATGTCTATTACAAAATCCAGCAGTTCCTTGAAGATGTGCAGTAATTTTTTTCTTAGTAGGTTTTGTGGCTGTGAAGGAGAGTTGCTCTGCTTTGTGGGAGAGTTCCTAATGCCATACCTGTGCAAATTTTCAGCATCTTCAATGGTCTCAGGCAGACTTTTCCCCTTCATCTCAGGTAGAAGCAAAACCAAGCCACCATTAATTAAGCTAATCACAGCTGCAAACACAGAACAGGGATCACAAAGGCAACACAATGGTCATATCTGTGATTATTTCCAAGTTGTTAATTAATTTTTGTTGAATCACAACTACCCTGACAGTTGAGTAAGGACTTCTTGAAGTGATAATAACTCCTGGCTTTTTAACTATGTCTTTCTCATGCTGCACATATTTCTGAGGTGCATCTGAGACTTGGAAAGCCACTCTGGGCCATGGTCCCAGAGATGGTCTGACTCCCTTGCTTTGTGCACACAGTGCAAAGGAAACAGATTTGGGCTCTAGCTGTCCAGCTGGCATGGGACTGGGGTGACTCTAACTGTCATCCTTGCTTTTGGCTCAATTAGAACATGCACAAAAGTTTGCAACCAGCCCATCTAGCCAATTTCACCTTCTGATTTCATTTTCTAAGTTTTAAGGGCCTGCTATGACCATACTGAGGGCAGATGGTGCATTTGAGCTCAGTGATCTAAATACGTGCAACAGTCAAACATTCAGGGTAGCCCTTTTGGTTTTTTTTATAGATTGATACTCTTAATATTAGAGCTGCATGCTGCTTTGCCATAGGATCCTTGACAGACTGGGACTCTGAGGTGGCAGCAAGAAGTGGAGTGTGACTTTTTTGTAGTGAGACAGGAGGCTATCCTGCTTGGACCACAAGTCCTGTAACCACATGGATACAAAAGGGGCAGAACCCAAAGATGTTCCTTCCTTGGGGAAGGCTCAGCAGGAAGTCAAAGATTTCTGCTGCAGAAAAGGCTAAGGGGTGGCCTTGGCACAACTTCCAAACACCCACACATGAAACAGACTTGCCAGTCTGTGCCTTACATGTGTACACACACACATACATATATACATATCTCTGCTTCTTTTTAAAAGGCAAGAAATAGATAACCAAACTCACTCATCTAAGCTGTGACCAGCTGACCCACCTCATAGCTCTTACCAAAGATGACCAGGGGCAGTTCATGCCAGAGTTCTGCTAGTCTATACACAAGGAAGGGTGTTATGATCCCACCAAGATCACACAAGGATGAACAAACAAGGACTCCCAGGTTCCTGCAAAGTTGGACAAACGTGCATGCTCACAGCTCTGACTAGAGATGCCTCAGCTTTGCAGCCCAGCACACTGGCAGAACCTGCAGCATCTGGGAACAGGGTGTAAAGAGTGGGTCAGAACCCTGCCCAGGGGATGTGCAGCTGATGGGAGAAGGGATGGGTTGTGACCCTCGTGGAGAAAAAGTCAGATTACACCCGCGGTTTAGAAAGGGGGTTAGAAAGGCAGGCCCCCTGCTGTGGTGGACATACTCTAAAGAAAGCAAGTGCAGAGCATTCTCCCGTAGAGAAATAGTGCAAGCGTGAGGACAGGGAGAGTTAGACAAGGCAAGACTGTCCCTGTACTGGAACAGGGAGATTAATGAGCATTTGACTTCTGGTTTACTGAAGGGTACTGGAAGGGGAACCTGCAGGATGTTTGGGAAGGTTGCTTAAACATCCTTTCAGAAACCTGCTTCCTCAGTGCTGGGCTCTGAAGTGGGGAAGGATCTTTGGCCATGGAAAGCAGTGGATTTCTGCTGCACCACCCAGGAGTTCTCCTCCACCTTACTGAGGTGTGTCTTACACATGCAAACACCTTTTCCAGGGCAGTACATGAGTCACAGACTCTTCAGCTGCATCCACAGCTTTGAGCTGACCTCTTGTGATCTCTTTAAGAGAAACACACAGGGTTTTTGCCAGCTAGCAGCAGATTATGCACTTACCTGAGGAATGTTGGATACAGCTCGGGATTTACCACACAAATGATTTCGTAGCACATGGTAATTCCCATTCTGCCCAAGCAAGCTGAAGCCATTTTAAGCCAATAAAGAGCTGGGAAGACATTTTACACATTAAGGTAGGAATACAAAACCATGTTTCTTTTTGCTCTTGGCATAAAATGTCATTAAAGATTTAATTTAAGAAACCAGTAAGATTGCTGTCATAAAAGGTCAAGGGAACAGCACTTGATGGTGTTCCTTTTCATTCAATAAGTAATTTATAATGCAATTGTCTTGTGATTCAAGCAAATAACCAAGATTTTAGACTTTCATAGGCTGCTGTCACGGAGACAAGAAATCAATAACACAAAATAATTTGAATTATCCAGTGCATTAACCAAATGCTTATGCCAGAAACCTCTTCATGCTTACAATGAAATGAGACAGAGGGCAGCTGCATTGTTTAGCAGTTGAAATCTGCTTCTCAGTAAAATACTCTGTACTGTTGTACAGAGACTCCTGATGACTTTCAGGCTGGGCCAAGTTTGAATTGTGCCCCTGTCTCTCTGTGTGTGCTCTACAATTGTTTTCACACCTGGAGCTATAGAAGTCTGTGCTGTAGTGCTGTAAATAAATTATTATCTTAGCCCTCTGCACAGAGTCAGTGCAAGACACCTTCGCATGTCATGTGGGATTTTAGACCCCAAACTGACCTTGGGCTGTGGCTTCAGATGCTTCATCTATTAGTGCGCAAGAAACATTCAGTCCCTCCCTCATTTAACCAACTAAGGGATGCAACAGCCCAGAGCAGTAGTTTACGGCTGGTAAGCCCTGCTGGCAGAGCCTCTCCAAAGCTGAGATAGCAGCGTTGTGTGTGGTTTGGAACAGCTGCAGCTGTGAGAGCCCAGGAGTGTCCTTACTCCCCCTGCAGAGCCAGCCTGGGTGAAAAAAACCCAACCTTTTGTGGAGAGCTAGGCTGCCATGGGCTTTGAAGGTGGCTCATCTCAGGGCTGGTGAGAAGCCTAGGGTCACTGTTGGTGGGTGCTGCTGTCAAGCCTGGTGGGCTGAGCCAGCTTGGTAGCAGTGTCTTCACTGGCTCTGACTGTCACTGCTGCAAGGCTCTCACCCAGCTGCTGCTGCTCTCCATAGCCTGTCACAGGCAGCAGCAATGAGCTCATGAGGTTCCCACCCTTGCACTCTCCCAGCAAGGCTCAGTGGTCCCTTGTGTAGCCCCTGCACTTTTCAGCCACTTGTTAAGATAAGTTTCTATTGCCTGGACATTTTGGCTTTTTTAAAAAATCTATGACATTTTTCTGCAAAATTTTGTGGGTTTTGGCCTTGCCTCCCCACAAACTGATAGTTGTGTGGCACTATTATGTCTGTGGTTTCAGTATAGTTGTATTCCATGAAGTAAAAGGAAAGAAATTTAATTTAATGGCCCTTAAGGGACATAATGCTTTGAGGTTAGGGCCCCAGTGAGAATGCTTAGCTAAACAAAAGCCAAGGGCCTGTGGTGGTTGCTCAACATCCTGCATTTATGGCAGCAGCACTGTTGATCTGTAGATACAGAAAGCACCCAGACAGTATTTGCAGTGTGTGCATGTGCCCGTACAATTTGCCTTTTCAGAATCAGAAACTGGGGGGTTTTGCATGAAAACTCTGAGGTGTGCATTCAAATCTAAATTTCATGTCAGTGAAAAACTGCAGACTTAACATGTTATGCCTTGTGCTCTAGGAGCTGCAGGCTGGCCATCTGATTTGTTGCCATTTGGGAAGTGTAATTCTCTCAATTTCTCCAGCCTCTCACTAGCTGGTATAAATACTGATGGTGGGACATACATTAGCTTCTATGGTATTTGTCTTCATTGGATCACAAAACTGACATAGGCCAGGTTAGCAAAGATTGGTTTCCATTTTCCTCAGCAATAATGAAGAAACAGGGTTAGAATTCATAGCCAGAGGAGGTCTGTGTTACTCACTGTCTGGCATTAACGCTGCAAGGAGGCAAGCGCCACCTGCAATCAGGTTTGCTGCGGACCAGGGGTAACGACGACCAATGCGATCTAGTGTTAGCATGAGGATGAAGGCAGCTGGGAACTCGACAAGTGCAGAATAAAGGAAATCCAGATACACATTCCCAGCAGCTATTCCCATGTGCATGATGAGCCCCTGGTAGAGGACAGAGCTTGTGAACCTGGGCAAAGAATAGGGTGCAGATGAAGCCAAACCCTCTGGGAGAGAGTTTATGCAAAGAACTGAGATTTGCAGCTGGTTGGGAGCACACCAGGCTTAAATCAACAATGATGACTTAGGGCACTGCATCACACACCTCCGTTTGGGCTGCAAAAACCTTCCCTTACCAACTGTACATCAAAATGAAGGTGTATTTTCTGATCTGAGTTGTCCTGACCAGGTCTAGAAATGAAGGTTTCAGCTTTTCTCCATCTTCATCTTCAGAACTGAGACTCTAGGAGCACAAGTGACAGAGGAACAACAGATTACAGTGGGTAGGGGAGAGGGTGATAAACACTGCAACAAATTTTCCTCTGGATTAATGGGAGGATGAAATTTTCATTTGCCAGTTAAAGAACTGAAGACAAAATAATTTCTCCAGAGCGTTTTGGGGAAAGGATATATGAAAATCTGTGTAGATTTCATATCTGTGCAGTCCTGTGTATGAGACTGTTGCACAGGATGAAGCAGCTTAAAAAAAAAAGAATAAGGATGATCTAGAATTTTCAGACATGAGATTTGGCAAATTTACTGTTGGCTGATACTACATCAGGGATGAATTTTACTATTTTACTTTTCTATTGTCTGTTTTGGCAAGCTTCTTTTCCCAAATGTGCTCTGCAATGGTCCTAGGCAGTCAAAGAGAAAAAAAACTTACTTGCCTTTCCTTTAGAGAACTGCAGTGCTTTTGGCTGTCAAATTGCTCCCTACTCTAAACCATACCCAATTGTAAACCCATAACATTATGTGCCCCAAGGTTTGCATATATGCAGCAAATGCAGTTTAGTCACCTGGAAGGAGAGAGGCAGCTTCTTCTTATTTCCCTTTGCAATGTACTTAATAACTTCCATAGCTTTGTCATTTTGCTTTTGTGCTATGAGCCACCTAGGGGACTCTGGCAGACACCTGCAACACATATAACATGACAGCTACAGGGAGGCAAAATGCAAGTTACTGGTATACAGAAAATGAAAAGGGAACTGAGTTTCTCAGACTATGATCCTGTGATGTATTGAATATCCAAGGGTGATACTGAATTCCATTGTAATGCTGTCTGTCAGTGACTGCACACTGATTTGTGCTCCACTTGAGTGACAACATAACCTGCCTTTTAAAAAATTTTTTTAAAGTCTAAATCAGTTTATTATCATTTGGAACCATTATCCTGAGACACATTTTGTTGACATGTTTTAGAAATGACTAATAGCCTGTGGATAGAAAACCAAACAGCTGCAAATGTGATCCTTCAGTTTGTCCATGTTAAAATTAAACTTCAAAAAACCCCCAAACAAACCACCCTCAACCCAAATATTTTCACTCACTTTGTTTGCAAATAGTTAACAGAATTCTGTGGATTGCATTAAAAAAAGAAGCTATTTTTAGTTGATGATTAGAAAAACTTGCATCCCACAATAGCTCAAGTACTGTTCAAGAAATAAGGACTTATTATTCTGTGATGAATGGCAACAACTCCAAACAAAGAATTCAGATAGTCACTTACTCTTAGATGATTCAGACTAAGTGTCTAGCTGAGGCAACAAAACCACAAAAAAATGCCAGACCTGATCTGATGTAGTTTTGAAAATCCTACATGTCGCGCTGCAGCAGATGGCTCTGCAGACGGCTCTGCAGACGCCTCAGTGCCCAGTTACAGTCCCCTGGTTTTGGCTTATTGTTACTGTGAGTTCTAAGAGCAGCCACTTACCAATAAGTGAGCAGGAGGAAGAAATTGGGCAGTGTCACTGTGAGCTGGAGCCACCTCCAGTGTGGAATCACATAAGCCAGAGCAGTGAGGACGAGGAGTCCCAGACTGAAGGCAAGTTGGTAAGTGATGCCAACTGCCCTCCGGTAGGTTGAGCCAACAAATTCTGCAACTGCAAATCATATGAGAGAAATAAATGGATTTTGAGAGTCAAGGGAGTGTAACTCCTGTCAGCTAGAAACATGTGGAGCTCCTATATGTGGCTTTGTGGTGCTGTGCAGGCATGGGTTTGGATGGTAAAGTTTAAATTGCAGACAAGTCCTTCCTCCTCTGATCAGCTGGGAACTTTGTCTCTGCCTTCAAGGTTGTCAGGCTCTCACCCATTAATAAAGGGTAAACATTACTTTCTTCTTCCAACTTGTTCTAGCTAAGAACTAAATGGGAAAGTGAAATACACAACTGGCATTTTCTTGAGTTCATTTCCCTCTTCCTGCATGGCTTGGGAACAAAATCTCCCTACCTGCCAAACATATGAAACAGTACAACAAAAATGGTTCTGGTACCAAGGGTGTGAAACACCAGTGTTAATCTCTCACAACACCACTTGTTGCCTTTCCCAGAAAAGTGTCATACATTCTTGCAGCATTTTCAATTACTTCTTGTCTCTAGACCTTGTCCTTAATTTTGTCACGTTCCTCTCTGGGTACAAACACTCCCTAGTATTCAGAGCTGCCTCCTTGTCATTCCATTTATGTCTACAGGCTTGTGAAAACTTGGGTCTTATACAACTGTATTTAAGCAAAGAGGTGCAGTCTGGCAGTGAAAGCCACAGTGTCACTGTCTGCTTTTGTTGCACACAGTTCCTTGAAGATGGGTTCAGCACAGGGTTCAGCTCTGCTGCAAAGCAGAGGACTGCTGCCCAGGACGTGTAATTGCAAGAAACCGTAACTGAGGACGTAGCCTGTCAGCCAGCCTCCCTTGCTGACCAGGCCCTGTAGCAGGCGGAAGATCACTGTCCAGGTGTAGTTTGGTGCAAGGGCCATGAGAACCCCTGAGACCGCATTGATGAAGATAGTGGCCAGGAGGCAGAGTTTACGGCCAAACCTGCAGAAGGAAAGAAGAAAGAACTTGGCTGCTGGTAGGGTAGGGTGGTAAACCAAATGGTTCAAGGAGGCTGGAGATGATCCCTGTCCCCCTTTTCTCTGTTCATTTTGAGCGAGAGTCTGTATTTGCTCTTTCCTTTGCAATATTTTTCAACTGAATGGAAGGTCAAGGGAATCCCCTGTCCTGTGGTTTCAGTCTGTTGCTCACTTCTGGTTGACTCAGCTAATGAGTTCAGGAAATGCTCTAACATGGCTCTTCAGCCTACCTTTCAAAGATGAAATAGCTTTGTAATGTAATGTTCTTGTTTGATAACTGTGACCTTAACCTATTTTTTCATCAATCTTGAACTCTTCTTCAAGAAAGTTTTGTACATCTCTGTTATTTGTTTTTCCCTGTATCACTGCAATTCATGGATAGTCAGAAATAAATTATTTCCAAAAGAAACAAGTTTACTGGAACATTGGAGAGACATTTGTTTTCTAGCTGACAGAGGTGTATTAGCCAATGCCCACTAAAAAAAATAGCACAATAAACACCAGCCAAAAATAGGGCTTCTTTTGTTTGTAATAACATCAACAGATCCCATCACTCAAACTTTTGTCCTGTCATGAGGTTTAAGTACAGGCATTTTTTTGTTACTTTAAAGTCCAGCCCAAGAGAAGTTTAACAGACATTGAGAGGAGCCTTCACCCAGTGCCCCAGCCCTGAAAGGCAAAGGTGCAATGCTGCATGTTAGCACTGACCTCAGGAACTCTCTAGGGACACGGAAGTGCGATTTCCAAGACGCCTGTGACTCTTGAAAGTCAGCTCCCAGATGTGTGTCCAGATACAAATTGAGTAAATGAGTAGGTCTAATTCCTCAGAGAGGAACACATTAGGAATGTATGAAACTTCTCCTGAATCACCTGAAACATTCACAACAGTTTTCTCAAGTGTAGTGGGTTCCATCAGTCTCATGCATAGTAAAAGTAGCACTCAGTTGCACTCAGGCTATTGAACAAGAAGGGGATGGATATCTCAAATCCAGCAAACAGAATTCATGGGCCTTTTCTCTAGCCCCTGTACTAAATGTGAGGATTTTTGATTTGTTTTTGCCCTAAGCACAACACTCTGTGTATGGGGTTTTGTGTTGCTCTCAGGTGTCTACAGTGCAGGGATCACAGTGAACTGGGGCAAGATGGTGGTAAGCAGAGCAGTAGAAAGCCCCTAGATGCTAGAGCATTCATGTGCTTTATCTTAGCAGCAATGACATCCTACTCCCTCATATTATTTCATACTTTTGCTTGATAATAGACCTTGGTAAGAATATCCTTCAGCATTTTGTTCAGTGATGTCTCATGTCTTGTCATGCCTGGGTGAGTAGCTGCTATATATCCTCACCTTTGCATCCCATAAGCTGAGTACTGGGGAAAAGGGTGGAATACCTCCAAAATCATTAGACAACTGGCCAGATTAGATGGATAGTATTAACAGCCAATGAAATTGTTTAGAAGGGGTGGATTGTGGTGGTTTTAGGCTATGCCTTTAAAATTTAGTTACAGATTTTGAACAGAAAAGTAGAAAATTATAAATAAATCACTGTTGGGTGTAAAAAGGAAACCAAAAGATTATTCTGAATGAATTAATTGGATAAATACCTAGTATAAGACAAGTTGTACCAAAACAGTTCTCTCCTTTTCTGATCTCTGCTGTTTGCTTTGCTTGGGAGAGATTAACCTGCTTGTCAGCTGACCTTGGCTTAATTGTTTAGTTAAGTCTAACCCACTGCTTTCTCTCTGCTCCTCTCTCTCTTGTGCTACCATGAAAGAAAAAAAAATCTCTTTGGTAGTGAATGTGATGATTCTCCATGGAGCCAACTCAGAAGCCATAAAAGTGGAGTGACATCATGATGTTTCGATTAATTCCTTGGTCACAGCCACCTTTCAAAACAGGGAACCACCATCCACACCTTTGTAAGTGGCACATGTGCCTTTTGAATCAAGTTTTAATTGCAATTTTTTTCTTTGACTTGTGAATGTTGTTCAGCTGCATGCAGAAAGCAGATATAACCAGATGAAACAGTTCATCTTACACCTCTCTGCATATGACGTACCTGTCTGCGATGTAGCCAATACTCATGGAGCCAATAAAAAACCCAGCATTCACACATGACTGGAAGAGGTCCAGCTTCCAGGAGTCCTCACACACCAGGTTAAACTGCAAGGGCAGCCACAATTAGAACAGGAACATTTAACACAGAACATGGCTATTTAGTAGGGAGACCAGTGACACAAAACTAGAAAATGGGCTCTGGTGAAAAAACTCTCTAGTCTCTTAAACTGACAGCTGCAATCCATCTTGTCCATATTTTCCCAGAACTGGTGGGAAAGTTACACCCTGGAAAATGATTGCACAATGATTCTTAAGGAGAGTGAGAAAGCAAGAGAAACGTCAAATGAGCAAATTAAAAAGTTCAGAGAAATCTCCCCCACTCCCCCCTATCCATCTGCTTGAAATTTGGAGGACACTGGAACATCATTTCCTTCCCAGTTGCCAAGGCCTATCTATATCTCTGTGTTATATTGTTGTGTGTAGGTAGTGCCAGGTGTGAGGGGTGTCAGGGCTGCCATGAGCCCTGTTAGAGGGGAGAGAAGAGGTGGCTGTCCTGTTCCTCATTAGGACTGGCAAAATGTCCAAGATTTGTTTGACCTTTGTCTAAAGTGGACTGCTTCTCCATTACTTGGTTTTGGTTTACAATTAATAGATAACCAGCAATCACCCAGCAAGGAGAGGTAAACTGGTATTAACTTCTCTATAGCTGGAAATATTCATTCAAGTGTAACTGTACTTCAGCTCAGAAAAAGCTCGATTGTCTCTGGCTGCATATTTTAGCTCTTTGTAACCTGGACAAGTTTGCTGGGGCTGTACCACACAGTTCATAACTGGTTTCCCTGACTCAGCTGATGCAGAGGGAGCCCCCACTCAGCTGTCCCAAGGGACAGTGAGATGACATTTCTTTGTAACAATGATGATGGTGAAGCAAGGGAATATGAATACCCTGCCCCAGGAAGCTGTGAAGTATCCAGCACTGCAGTTTTATTAAGAATGTGTTACAGAAGCAGCTGCTAGGTGCTAGGTGATTTAGGTATAATTAACACAGGTTTGGGACTGGGGAGAAGTAGAAAAGATCTCTTTTGAGGTCCTTACTATGTTTCAGGTGTCTCTTGAGGCTTTTAGACTGTTAATACTGGTTTACACAATTTGCAGTTTTTCTCTTTCTAAACTCTCTCATTTAAGTAGTGGAAGTCGGAAAAAAAAAGAATGTTGCCAACTCATTATCTGACAAAATCAGCTCCATTTACTTGTGTTCATTACACTGTTTATCTCCCAAATGAGAAATTCCTCAGTTTGGGCCACAGGGTATTGTCCTAAATTTTGTGACTGAAATACTGAATTATGAGGACAGCTGTTGTCCAGCTGATGGCAAGCTTGCAGTACTAACCTGCCAGGAGAATCAATAATTTCCCATTATTTATCCATATAAATCTTTGCTCAGGCTCTGTGCCAAAAGCAAACTTTACCAATCCAGTATTGCCCAGCTCTGTCTTACCTCAGTCACGAGAGAGGTCCCTGGGGAGTCATAGACCCAGCCATCCTGACAGATATCAAGGGGGACAGTGGTCCTGTTGCCCATAAGGCTGTAAAGGGGGTCAGTGCAGCTGATACCTGTTGCATTCCAGTCCACTTCATACCTCCTGCAGCGACTGTTGAAGCCAACCCCATGGCCGTGCCACTCAGGAACTGTATGATTCAGCTGCTCCTCCAGGCTCCAGCCACAGCGCTGGCTCAGCTCAGCCACCCCAGGACTGAAGCAGTGATGCTCAGGGGTGAGCCCAAAGAAGATGACACCCACATATATTGGGGTGAAGGCAGCAGATAGCAGGCATAAAACAAAGAGGGTTTTTTTCTGGAAGAAGCCAAATTCTCCAATCTGCTCTAAAATATCATCCAGAGTTGGCATCTTTGTATGTTGCAACTCATTAAAATATCTCACTTGCTTTCCAGGGCTTTGCTCTTTGCTGCGTGCTTAAATAGCAGCCAGAGTGTTTGCTCAAAACTCATAAACAAATAATTAACTTTGTCAATTGTCAAGTCATGCATCACAACCCTTGTTCCTCAAACACCATTTCTAAACACACCTTGGCTCTTCCATTTTGGCCTCTGTTACTTTGTTTTGTATATGACACATCCAAGCTGAAATCTTAGATTATTGTCATTTCAGTCTGTCACTGAAAGTCTGTAGGTGAGAAGTGCTTTGTCCAAGGCTGTAAATATTATGAAAGCACTGTTGTTCTCTCCCTTGTATCTATACAACTGGAGAAGCTTATACTCAATATTACACTGAGTGACCACTTGCATGCTGCAAGTGCAATGTAGAGAAGACACAACAGGACAGATTTTAGGCACCTGATAGCTAAAGAATATTGTTGTGCTCCAAATGTGTCACCACAGTAAGTGCTGACACTTTTGAGTCAGAACTGCCCAGACGTAACTTGTAGAAGTTCAAATGTGACTGTCCCAAACCCAAGGAGCTGAGAGTAGTCTGAAGATTGGTCATCAGCCCTTGCATGCCCACCCTGCTCTCTACTTCTTGCCCTGCACTCTGGGGAGGCAGCAAGCAGAGGCTGCTGTAAAATAGCCCTCCCTCACCAACATTTTACAGTTGTTTCATGTGAATTTGTCAGACACTGTTAATGTGGAAAAGCAATGGAGACATTCTCAGCCTCTTTTTCTGAGGGAATGATTCATGTCATGTTCCCATAGCTGCAGCTGCATAAGGTCTTTTCATGTTGTCTCTTGATTTCCTGCACTGTAAACAATGTTTTTGTTGAACAATGTAAGGCTGGAAGAATGTCAGTGCAGCTGAACATTAAAAGCATGGACTTGGACAAAACCCATCTATGGGCAAAGATATCTGCCTGCAAGTTTTCTGCAGAGAGGTTTTGTTGTGGGAACCCAAAAAGGGGATGATAATGAAAAGTTTAGATGGCCTTCATGTCTGTGAGGCCCTGGAGGTGATAAGAGACCTTGTACCTCCAAACCATGTGAGAAAAGGATGGGAGTGAAAAATAACAAAGTGTTGCATCTTTGAAATGGATGGGAAGGCAACTGGGGAGAAGGGCACCTGTTAAAATAAAGTAAAATCAGTGGGCTTAACGAGGCAGGCTGTGGGAAAGTGGAACTGTAACATTCACATATGTCTCAATCAATAGCCACAGGCTCCGCAGGTCTGGGCCATTTCTCCCACCCTGTGGCAGTGTTTGCAACTGCTCTGTCAGTTGTATTTCTGCTCCCCATGCTGAGACCAGTGGGCCTGGGATCAGCGATGCCTCAGGGAAAACCATATTTTATTACCTTTCTTTCTAAGGCTTATAACAGCCTTCCAGTACCTAAAGGGGGCTTGCAAAAACACATGGAGAGGGAACCCTTGAGCTGCTGTCCCTCAGTTAATCTCCCCTGAGGAGTACACTGAGTTTTATGAAGCACAAAACTAAACAATTAATCTTGGAGGAAAACAAAGGTGATAACTAACATGCTATTTTAAAGGGTTATTAAATAACTTGTCCTGATGAATTGCAACAACAAGCATACACCTAGGAACTGTCATGAATCACAAATGGGACTGCTACTTCGTAACAAACATTTTTCACGCTAAGAAAACACCAGACCTTTGCTTACAACTAAATTTTTTAGCCAACTGTTCAGATCTCTTCTACATCAGAAGTAGGGAATGGACTATTCCCCCTGTTAATGTTCAAGGAGCTCACTGCAGTAGCAGCTTTTAAACCTTGCACCCACCAGCAACACAGAGCACTCAGCAGCGCATGCATTTGTTAACAGCTAAAACTTGGGTCAGCCAAAATAAAATTAAATGCAACAAGAAGGGCATAAAGCTTCCTTTCCTGATTCTACCTAGTGTATATTCATGCTTAGGAGAGTGATAAAAGTATTGTGTTAATATGCCAATTAGGCTAGCAGAAGGTTTTATGTTGGCTTTTGAGGCAGATTCATGTTCTTTCTCTTGGAAAATCCCCAGTGTCACTTGAATAATCTCTTGTATTTCCAGTAAGCAAAATATTGTCCTACAGTGAAAGTGGCCATTGAGTGGCTTCAGCTACTGCATGATGTCCAGAGGTTTTGTTTTTTTCTTATTGACACCTGAGCTGCCCTCAAACATCCTGGCAAGACTCTCTCTTGTGTACTGCAACACCAGTCTTAGGGCACCTGAGTGGTCCATCCCACCAACATAAGCACTTGTGACTTTTGTCACTTGAACACACCTAAGTGATTTGTGATCACTTAAAAATGTTCTGCAGCAGGGTTGGGTTTTTTAAATTAATTTATTTTATTTTCATTTATTTTTATTTATTTGTTTTATTTCATTTCACTGGAACCAGAGCAAGGGTTCATTATAGAATCATGGAATGGTTTGGAATGGAAGGGACCTTAAAGATCATCTAGTTCCAACTCCTCTGCCATGGGCAGAGACACTTTCCACTAGACCAGGTTGCTCAAACTCCTGTCTAACCTCATGTTGAGCACTTCCCTGCGCAACATGTTCCACCGTCTCACCATCTTCACTGTAAAGAGATTCTTCCTAATATCCAATCTAAATCTACCCTCTTCCATCTTAAAGCTCTTTCCCCTCATCCTATCACTACAAGCCCTTGTAAAAACTCCCTCCCCAGCTTTCTTTTAGGCCTCCTTTAGCTACCGGAAGGCACCATTAGATCTCCCTGGAGCCCTCTCTTCTGCAGTTGTCCTGGTGTGTCTGAGCACACATGAATGGAGGTAGCATGACCATTTGCTGGAGTGATGTTGTTAAGGAGAAATTAAATGGGACTTTTAATGGGCTCAAACACTCTCCCATATCTGTGCTCCCAGTTGTCCTCACATCACCCAGACAGGTTTGGGGTAGCGATGCCAGCCAGGCTCTTTCTGATCAGCGAGACAGAAAAGATCACCCTGTCTGGGGATGGTGTATACAAATGTAAGCCATGCCATGTCCCATGCCTCCAGCAATAAATAATGGGCCTGCCCATTTTATTTATTAGCACAGATGCAGCACAATATAAAATCAATCAACATAAAACACATAAGGCAGCCAAAGGAGCAAAGTAAATGAAGCTGGAGGCCTCCGTTAGCAGAAAGCATCTGTGCCTTTGCAACAAAAGACCTACGTTGCCCTGCAGTGGCAGGTTTGTGAAACAGTGTCAGCTCTGACAGGTTTACTGTGTGTAATTAGTAATCCCTTCGGGTTACAGTAATAATACATTACTATGCCTGCTTTAAAACATGTCAGACTTCCAAAAGCTGGGGTAAGCATTCTTGCACTCTGCCCTTCCTGAGCTTTAGATGCATTCTCACAGGGTTGGGTGAAATGTGAACAAAACAAAGCCTAAAACACTATAAAAAAAATGGCAGATACAAGACAGATGTAATCCATCCATAACAGCAATGCACATTGGTAATGATATATAGAAATCATGGCTGTCAAATAACACCCCTGGATCAAAGATCTGAAAGCATCAAGTCATAAAATTGTTTCTGATGACCAAGAAACTGAGGCAGAAGCATCTAACAGGCTAGCTCTTCAAAGGTTTTGATTTTCGAGCCTTTGAGAGCTTAGGTTAAAATGATTTTATAGAGGTGCCTCAGGCAGATATGTCCATTCAGGTGCCTCCTGAGGTGTTCTCCTACAAGTCTTCTTGCATGAGAGATCATTTCAGCACTGATTACCTTCCAGTAACTCATTCTGTTATCCATGTCATATGCCTCTTTATATGGAGCTTGTTGTAGCTCCATTTCCTGTGTGTATAACAGGAGCATAGATGTTTAACAGGAAGCTGTGAGCATAATGCTGTCTGCCATAATCATGTGACACCAATGGACCTAAGCAGCACATGGTAGGTTCAGAGGACATGGACAATCATTAGAAACACCCCAAAAAACAGTGAGTGCTCCCATTGGGCTATACTTTTTCATTGGGTTGCAGGTATGTGAGATGTGCTGAGCCAGTCCAGTTTCTTCTTGTGAAGGTCTCACTCCCCATCCCCTTTCCTACCACCTGTTCTGGCACTTGTGGATCCTGTACTCCATAAAACTAAGCAGGTAAATTTATTCTGAAGTAGACAGTTGTAGGGACTCAGTGAAGGGGTGAGGAAGAATCAGTGCATAGGAAAGAACAGGGCCACATGTCTGGGAGCTGCTCTTTCCAGCTTATGGAGTACAGGATAAACAAGTGGGGAAAGGGAAGAAGCAGGATGTCCTTCTTGTGGTGACAGGGAGACCATCTATCTTACAGCTTCAGTAGGGCTTTGGTAGGGCTTCACACAGGCTAATGTCAGCCTTGTAAAAGCCAAGCAAAACTAGCTGTCTACAGTGTTGACCAGGCCTGTTCAGTCAATAGAGAAGGACAGGTATATCCATGCGTATAGCAGGAGCGTACAGTGATCTGTGCAAGCTGTTAACAGCGATTGGAGCAACCGGCAGTACACAGTTGTTGAAACATGGTGATGCGTCTGACAAATTAACCAGGGCGTAAAGTGCTGAGCTTACAATAAGGCTGACTGCAGGTGGCCAGAAGACACTTGAATTCATGTGGATCCTGCTGGGAGAGAGGTGGCTGTCAAAAAATATTTAAGCAAATTTGGACTGCCAAAGAGCCTGTGGTACACTAGTGCTTTGCATCATGGGATCTCGGCTCTTCAGATCAGAACTGAGTGCTAGGTATCTACAAGCTGACTACAGAGGGAGCCTACATACCTTGTTATTAGGCTGCTTATGTTATTTCAAACATGTGTTTGCACTTGGTATTTAATTGCACCATGAGAATGTGTTTTACAGCTGAGGGAAACAAAGTGTACTTTATGGTTGGCTCACACACTACTAACACATTTTTCTTAGATGATAATCACAGTATATTTGGCAAAACCCTCTAGTTCCTGACAATTTCTGACAATAGATCCAAAAGTCACAGCTTGAGCTCATTTCCTCATTGAATACTAATTACTACTTAGTGTTGTGCAACCTAGGACTATGTCCCTTGGTGACAAAGACTGTCACTGACAAAGCTCTGTGTACAGTCCTCACTCTTCTCAGCTTTTGGTGTGGCATAGAGCATGATGTGTTGCTGGAGCTTGTTCTTTGAATGGTTAATTCCTGCAGTCATGAGGTGGCATGAATTTTGTCAAGGGCAAGAGTCCCACCACTGGAATTTGTGTCCATGAACTGATGGAGTGCTGGGTGATGAGGGATACTTGTGCTGCTTAGGGATAGGGAATTGGCCCTGGGGCAGCTTGACTTGTTTTAAACCTGTGCTATGGTCTGGGGGTCCTGTTTCTTTGTTCTGACTTCTCAAGGAGAAGGCAAAGTCACCTCACAATGTGCTTGGAATTTGCACAGTCTCTCTTATCAAAGGGGACAGCGATAATAGATTACCAAGAGGTGTAAAGGAGTCCAGGCCGCCCTGTAACTACTAAAACAGAGCCCAGAGGGTGTGCTAGGCACTTAAAGAAAAACACAAGGGTTTCTAAATGCTGATCAAAAGTTCTTCTGAGCCTGACCACCCATCCATTTCTCAAAACTCCTCCCAGAGCTGTCTGGAGGTAATTACTACATTCACTAGCAGAAGCTGGACCTGACCAGACTGGCCTTCCCAGCTCTGGAGCAGTACAGCACAGGTTGCTACCTCCATGTCTCAATCTAACCTCCATCAATAGCCATAAATGTGACCAGGAAGCACACAGGGCCCAAAGTTTCAGCTGCCTGGTGAGCACCCATGGATAGCTTGAAAGAGCAAGTCCCATTCCAAAGGGACTTGCACTGAGTATTAAATTATTGCTTTCGCATAGTTGAACTGCTGGTACTGGCTCAAAATGTAGCAGGGCTCAACAAGAAACAAGCAGTGCAAACAGTACAGGTATTATAAGGGTAAATCCTATGCAAGGGCTTTGATAAACCTGTGAGGATGGAGTGAACCTGATACCTGAGGCTGTGGCATAACACATTTCTGCTGGTGGCAAAGGTAGCTTTTGCTGTCATGATGTATTGAGTAACTGCACTTGTAGTTATCTGGCAAAGGCTAAGGCAGTATTTGTTTCAGTGTTCTCAGCCTCAGTTTAAATGCATTGACTCCTCTCTCAAATATAGATGCTCTTTTTCAGCCACCAGTCCTTGAGGAGAGGAAGCTGCTCTGTGCTTGGGATAAAAGGCAAGAGGGAAGTTTCAGGTTTCAGGTGAAATACAGCTTGAAGTAATCTTGTGAATTTGAAAGGGAAGAGGGGAAAAAAATAGGAAAAAAATTACCAAGTAGCAAGAAGGTCAGGTTAAGCCAAAAGACAGTGCCATTTCTACAAAGGCTGAGAACTGGCCCTCTTCAACCAGACTTTAATACATAGTTAATTGTGAGCATGCAATTCAGTAAGATCTCAGGAATGTGATTGCATACTTAATTCCTAGATTGCAATCAATCACATATTTATTGCTGTTCTTGAACAGGGTATCACATCTGCACACCATGATGTAAGGCATTCTGTGAAGCCACCCCCAGTACCTCACCCCAGCTCAGAGCAGGGGAAAAGTGATGGTAGAAGGGGTGATGCTGCCTTTCCTTCAGTGATCAGAGCAGGGGATGTCTCCTTCCCATCTGTGTGGGGTCTCTGATCCCAGTGCTGCTGCCATAGGCAGCCTATGAGAAGAGCAAAGGTGACAATGAAGCTGCACATCCCACCACTATTTCTAGTGTCAGAGGATCCCTGATTTCTGGAGCTCTGCCCAGGCTGATGCCTTTCTCCACTTCTACACAGTGGGGTCAGCACCTATACAGTGAGGTGCAGCTGGGAGGGGGAGAAGAGGGTACTTCTCTGAGGGATGGGTGGATGCATGGAGGAGAGAGTGACGTTCTGTCTCATCAGACAAGACTGCACTGGGACCAAGCATCCCGACTCTAGGAGGACTGAAAGGAATAGGAGGGCATGAGAAGACACTCTTCTTGTCCTTTGAGACCAATTGGTCCTCCTCAAAGACCACAGACTCACCCCTCGGCCCTGCCTCAGTCTGCAGCAGACCCTCCTTACTCCTCCTGAAGCTGCTGTACTTGGCCTGACATCTACTGAAATCCTATTCAATGCTTGAGGAAAGGATCATTGTGGGATTGTCTCAAGCTAGCCCAAATAGAATAAAAAGCAGAAATTTGGACATCCCTGGTGCTTGTGTATTACAATACTGTTAGGATCACTGGTGTGAATATGGTCTGACAAGAGACGGGTAATTACAGAATCCCCTATACCATGCCTGAAGACTTTAGCTTCAGTAACGTTATGCAGATTATTCTTGTATTTTCTTTATGGTCCACAGTTCAAGCACCATTTTAGCACCCCTGTGAAATGAGCACACCCCCATCTTTTCTGGTATAGTTATAAGTTACTTTTGACATGACAGAAGGCTTGGAATCAGACCCAGCACTTATTAAACAAAGCAATGAAGCAACTAAAAATCACCTAGAAAATGGTAATTGGAGATTAATCAGTGCAACAGATTTAGTGAAAGTCTTTTTGTCTCTGAGACTGAGCATATTTTTTTGAAGGCAAAAGGAATTCAAATATATTCTGTAACCTTGCATATTTGGTTAACTGTCATATGCACACAGCTATCATGCATGCTTCTCAGTGTTTGTTTATACAATTGTTATTAGCCCTGACATTTAGGCTTCTAAAAGGGCTTTCTGCTGACTGGGAAAAGAAGTTATTGCTTCTGTTCAAATTGCTTGTAAAATCATCCCTTTTGTAGCTGAGAAACGACACATTTGTTTGTGAGCTTCCATGCTCAGTTCTGCTGCCTCCAACGTCATACAAGTGCAAGTGAGGTGCTGCCCCAGTAAAGGAGGAGGCATTCAACGCTTGTTACAGTAGGTGCTCCTAAGACTTGACATCTGGAGAAGCTGAGAGCTCCAGCTCTCATGTTTTATTTCTATTTCTTAGCCTGAGGTTTGATAGTTTTGTTTTATGAACATTTTGACATCTATCTACACTTCTGGGAAATAATAAAACATTATAATGGCACAATTCTAGTTGCAGCTATAAATGAGAGAGTTTCTCAGAGTCTGAAAGAATAGACAGCTGTCAAGGAGGAACAGCAAGAAAGGATCAGTAGTTTAGGTCTAAAGGGAACGGACAGACCAAACATTCATGGATGTGCAGATGACCTTTGGTAGAGAATTGGAGCTGGATGCTACAGATGCATCATGAGTGCAGCCAGTTCTGCCTCACTTTATCCCAGGACTGATGAAATTTCAGTGGGATTAGCTAGACTAAAAGAGGCTGGTCAGATAGCCAAACCAAGTCAGATTCAAGGGCAAGGAAACTAGCTAGCAGATAAGTTTGAAGTCAAATATATGCCATCTGGAATAGGACTTCAGAAATAGAGGCTAATGTTTTATGGTTGAGTCTTCCCCTCCATTGCCTAACTGTCCTGCTGTGTGGCCCAGCATGCTTCAGTGCTCCCTTCTCTGCTGCAGCAGGTGCTTTGGTAATTGCCTTCACTGTAATTAAGCAGCAGGTGGATATTCATGGTGGAAGAAGCAACAAGACAGTGATGATCACCATTAGATATCCTGTTTGGGGCAATGGTAGATGAGAAGAAGTTGTCCGCATGCTTCAGTGAGATCATGCTGTTATCCTTGAGCATCTGGTGGGTTGGTTGTCTCTTGACAAGCAGCTTTTGGAGTGAAATAGCTATGGGAATGCCTATCCACTTTACAACTAAGGGAACAAGGTTGTTGGACTTGGCATTTTGTATGGATGAACCATAAATCCAGAATGGGGATATTGCTTGGCTGGAGTGGGTCCGCTCTCCAGTTGGGAGAAATTGACTAAGTAAAGGTAGGGTTGCTCACTGTGAAAGAGCCATTCTCAGTGGGCTGAAACTAAGGCATTTACTTAAATGTGTTAATTAAGTGTCCAGAGAAGCTCAGCCTCTAAGTCAAATAAAGATGAAAGCAAGGACAAAGGGAAGGATGCATTCACAGGAGGAGCCACACATTCAAGTACAGGAAAAGTTCTGTTTTCCTGCACGTGTGTACATGGTGGCAGTGTGTGTGGAGACGGTCTTGAGGTACTGAGCAGATGATGCACAAACGGCCACCCTGCAACCTGTGTGGCTAGCCATACAAACAGCATTGGTCATGCTCTGGTTTCCTGAGACTGAGACAGCAGTGTACGTCGTGACTCTCCCATGAAGCAAGCTGCATGTACAGGAGGTTTCCAATAATTTCTGAATTATTGGGCTGCTCTCATAAATACAAGGGTAAGAGGACTGTGAGTGAACCAGCAATCTCTGTGCCTAAATCACTGTTAAATGTATCTCCTTGAGTCCCTAAGACTGAATTTAGTTGGGTGGGGTGTTTAGTCATACCTATGGCAAGCAACTATTTGTAGTCATACATATGATAAAAGTAGGTGCTATTACATGTATTTTTGGCCAGTTTGTAGATAAATCACAGCAAGGTTAATATTAAACTGTTACACTCAGCTTTTCTACCTGATTTCAGCCTAAGTTTCCACTGCAACCTGCAGTAGAATTGTCCCTCACCAGCAACACCAGTGCTGGTTCCCAGGTCACACAGCATACAAAGCTGACCTGGACAGACTGGAGGCAAACATATTTCTGTTGAATTAGTGCACATGACATAGGGCTATGCCAACTTTATGCTTTTGCATTGGTTTCAAGGCCAGGCCCAGGATGATGTCCAAGTCAGCAGATAGTGAGGGACCTCAGCCAGTGCAGATACTGTTAGTAGGTCTCTTCAGTGCTTTCTGGACAAACCATAATCAGCTGCATACTTTTATGCCAGCTCAGTGTTTTTCATTCTTTTTACCCAGCACTAGGAGTCTTACAGCCACACCAACCAGAGCCTCCATGTCTAGCAGTACTCTTGGCAGTGCATAGACACTCCTGTGAATTAGGCATGTCTGATGTCTGGGATACGTGCAACTTCACTTCTTGTTTTCTTGAACTCCATAGGCACAAGAGGAATAGCAGTCAGAAATATAGATATTAAGGGCCACAACAGCAGGAGAGAACATCTGCCTCAATGAATCTGGGCAAGGTGGGTCTGCCTGGGGATGTAGACCTGTCAACCTCTATTTATAAATGATATGACAATATTAATCAAAATATTAATGACCTTTTATTAATATGAAAATTGCCAAAGCATGTCTGGTTGCTGGCAGGAAGGCCATGCAGTTGTTGATGGCTGGTCTGGTTTCAGCAGATGTCGGGCTGTTAATGACACTATTGTGACAGGTGCTTGCTTTGTCCTGGGGAAACTGAGGCACACCAAAATCCTGGTTGCAAGGGGAATTAGGCTTGGCTCTGACTCCTAAACTCGTGGCTTCGCTTGTAGCTTGTGGTGTGTATGCTTGTGACTTTATCCCAGGCACTGGACCAGGCAACTCAAGGCTATGCAACTCAAGGCAACTTCAAGCCAGACAAGGTGCAAGCAGGTTCAAGCATGCAAGGCTTCAGCAAGGCTGAGCAAGGCATGAGCAAGGCACAGGCGACTAGAAATCAGCCTGTATATAAATCTTGCCCAAGATTTGATTGGGCCAATAGGGCACTGAAACCAGCACATAGCTACCCAATGGGAAGGGGTTCTGCCAGGCTGTGGCCAGAACACATGCCCTTGCCATAGATAAAGGGTTGTTTACCAGACATGCATGGTCCTGTCCCCTTTGTTCCTTTTCCCACATTACCCTGGCTTTCTGCAGGAAGAAGGGGAGAGAGTGGGACCATGTCTAGACACTTCAGTGTCTGTCTGGGTTTGTGCTGGGGCCATTTGGCCCTACCATGAAAAGACCTCAGTAAAGACTCCTTTCCAGGATCATCCCAGCTCACACACAGGGTCTCTGCCAGGCTGATCCACACTGCCTACAGACTGCAAAGCCATGTTCAATGCAAAACCAATCTGCCAATTACCAAGCAGGGTCAAAAATACGCTGCAGATTCCCAAGCTCTGGTCTTATCAAGAACATCCTGTAAGACTTGTGCATGCTCTTAGATAATTGCAGATTGCCACTGTAAAATGAAAAGCTTTTAAGTAAGTCAGGTGATAGCACCCAAGAACTTTGACCTTCTCTCTGTGCTGTGGTTGGGTTGGGGTTTCCAGGTACACTGAATGTTATGAAAAAACAATTAAAAAACCCCAGCTTCTAGATCTGCTAAAACCCCCTGCCACACAGCAAGTGAGGAGCTGAAAAACACCTGGAAATTCAACAGAAATTCAACAGAAATTAGTCAAGATTTTATAAGCAGGCACTGGCAGTGACTGGTGGTGCAGGCTTAGTGCAGGTAAAGTAGGCTGTAGTTGCTTGAAACTTTGCAGGGAAGAGGAAACTCAGAATCATCACAGACTGGTTGAGGTTGGAAGGCAACTTTGAAGGTCACCAGGTCCAAGCTCCTTGTTCAAGCAGTGCCACCTAGAACAGGTTGCTTAGGACCCTGTCTAAATGGTGTTTGAATATCTTTAAGGGTGAAGACTTTACAACTTCTGTAAAACTGCTGTGGAAGAGAGTAAGTTGAGAATAAAGCATTATAAGATGGGAAAATTAAGGGACAAACTTTGCTGGATACAGAAAACCCAGTGAAGAGTTAGCTGGGAAGACCATGGATTTTGAGACCATAAATAAGCAGTTTCAGTGATGAAAGCTTGCCTAGGGCCACACAACCGAGTGAAAACTGTTACCAAGAAAAAAAAGTGAAAGAGCTATGTCTCCTGTTTTAGAATAAATTGTCATTTCAATCATATTACTGAAAGAAAGATTTAGAGAGTTTTTCCCATATTAGTTATGCCAAGTTGTACCCCACCTGCTACAAAATTGTCACCCATCCCTTTTGAAAATGATTGTGAAGGGGATAGAGACCAGTGAAGACCATGTCAGGCTGGGATAGGGGCCTGGGAGAGCAGAAGCCAGAACCTGCAAAGCATGAGGTGTGTACAGACAGCCTTCATTGGATGCACAAACCACTCTGATACATGCCTCACCTTACACCCCTGTTCAGCCAGCCTATGCTGGATGGGCAGCAGGACTGGGATGACCTCTGCCTACCTTACCCCCTTGAGAAGGCAGTGAGGTCTGCAGCCCTGCTGAAGATGATGAGAGATTGAGGTCCATGCCTGTGCCCACTCATAGTGCAGGATCATAAACATCTCCTGGCCCAGGAGTGTTTTGTTGCTGTACACAGCACTGGAGCAAGGTAGTTATTTGAGTAGTCAGGATGATGCCAGGAGCTCTGCTGATGCATATATAGAAATGGCATCATAGTGACTCTGTTTTCTTTCATTAAACAAACTGAAAGTAAATCCCTTTTGCCTTTCTTCAGCTCTCATTTTGCTAAAAATACCATATGAACTAAATAACCTTTTCATAAAGCTCATCTTTGGATTAGTCTCCTAAATCTGAGTTTCAAGGGCCTGGCAGTTAGACCACTGACTTCTTGTTTACTGAGACTGGTTCATTCCCTGGCTTCACAGTTCAGTGCAGAGAAGCAGATAAGCGGACCAGAAGAACTGGCTGCCACAGAGGACTGATGGTGAACCTATCCTCAGGGAAGGTCACCTACTATGGTAGAAGATGTTAGCACCCTAAACATTTCAAGACTTTCTCACTTCCCTTTTCCCCTGCAGCTGGTAAACATGCAGCAGAAGGGGTGTTGATGATGTCTCTTCAACATTGGATAGCCCCAGCTCTTGGCTACTGCATGGCTACAAGGGCTAAATCGAGAGTTGTACACCTGCTGAGATCAGCAGCCAAGAGGAGCAACCTCGCAGTATGAAGAACAGTCTTTTGTAGATGATTCCTTCCAGTTCCTGGTGATCAGGGCTTTCCATCTGCTGCCATGCTTTGCATCATGCTGAGACTGACAGGGGCAACTTGTCTGAGTTTCCTGATCACTGCACTTCCCTTACAGAGAGCTGTCTGTAAGGTAATGCTCAGACTAGAAATACAAGCAACCATCTCAGGGACTCCCTCTGCCACCTGCATTATTTTGTCTGGTCCGGATTCCCAAGGTACAGGTGTCAGACTTTCCATCCACTCACTGCAGGATTGTTTCATGGGAAAATGTATACAAGTGATGCAACCTTTTCAGAAACAAAGAGCTTGAAATGGCCTTTGTTTCAGCTCATCTGGTTGCTCAGGATTTGGGGATGTCAGACCAATGTAAACAGTTCTTTGATTTTTTGAATATTTGTTGAATCATTCTTGCTTTGTATCTCCACATCATATCTTTATGTCATTGCATTTTTTCTTAAATACACTCAGGATCATTCACTAGGGAAGGGAAAATATAACAAACATTTAAAAGCAAATAAGGATTAAACCAGCTGAGAGTACAGAGCAATTGAAGCATCCTGCTCACTGCAGGGGCTTGGACTACATGACCTTAGTGGTGCCTTCCAAGCCAAAGCATTCTATGATTCTATTATTCTATCCTCTGTGGTAGCTCCACATATCCAAAAATGCCTCTTTTAAGTAGTGTGCTGGGTGCTGGATCATGAACAGTGAGTGTGTATACCCAGCTAAGAAGCCTGATAGAAATGGCCTGATCCCTCTTCCTATTAATAAAGTGGGCTAATCAAGTAAGAGGTGAGAACTCAGCTGTTAAGAATTCTTTTGGGTTGATATTGTGCACTTAGAACAACAGACACAGTGTCACAGCAAAGATAAACTACAAAACCAGACTCAACTATAAATAGATTGTTACCAGTAAGGGCTTCCAAAGCCAGCTATAGGCAGGTTAGAGAAATGCAATGAGGAATTACTAGTTCCCATATATCCTTCCAGAAAGAATCAAACTTTTGCTAGTATGCTTGCAGTGTGCTAGACCTCTGCTGCTGCTCTGAATTTACCTTGCTGCTACAGCCCTTTTTGTTTGTTTGTTTTCTGAAGAACTTATCTCAGCTCTTTTTCAGTGGTGATAAAAAAAATGTGTTATTATCTTGGAACACCAGAAACAGGAATTTGCTGAGAGTAAATAATTTTTCACATAAATATGAAGTGTGTGTGACTTCTCCCATGTGGGATTTGATCAGCTAGATATTTGGGTTCATGGGCTATTCTGAACCCAAACTGTCAGCTATACCAAGCCATGCAGCTTCTACCTAAACCTGTCTGTAAGATGGACACTGATCTAGGAGAACTGCTCTATTACCTTCTTCTCATATGTATGAATGCTAGCATTTTTGTTACACTGAGTAGATCAATGGTCTTCAAAGTTCCTGAGAGGTCTCAGCAATAAAAACTGTGCAATAGAAAGACTATTAAAAAAGGCTGACTTAGAATATTTGATAAAAGAGCAAACAAAACAATTATATGAAAGTAAATGAAAAAGACTAATGTTAGAAACACTGCAAGGTTATGGGTTTTGGGGTTTTTGTTGTTGTTGTTTTGTTTTTTAAATGAAAATCCCAGTTTAGAAACAGCTAAGGAAGTAGATAACTAGTGAGTGGCACCTCCAGATGTCTTCACTGCACTGACATCCTCCTTGATGTGGTCCAGAAGTTTCAACTCTATTCTCATAAAGCAGGGTTAGGAGCTTTTGAACAAAACCAGTTTTGCATTTTGAAATGTTTGCTTCCAAACTTGGTGGAAACTGAGTCACAGGGGAGGAATGTGCAACCGTGAGAAATCACAAACAAAAATGATGTGATTTCCCCCCTCTTTCCAGGAAGAACTTGAGGCAGGTATGGCTAAGAGAGAAAGCAAGCTCGCAATTCACAGCTCTCAGATAACATGGTGGGGACATTTTCATTTTATCAGGAATTTACACCCATCTCTGGAAAAATCTTTTGTTTGTTCCATCATGTGAAATAACCTTTGGTGAACTCAGCTTGTCTTATCTCATGACCAAAGTACTTGATTATTCAAGTCATTAGCAAGGGTCCTGACAAATGTGCTGTGGGATTATGACATATTTATCTGAACAGGAAGGCAGAGCCTGGTGCAGCCCCTCCACTGGTCTCCAGGGTGACTAGGTGAAGAGGCAAAGGGAAGCTGCATATGGACTATAAAAAAATGTATGTGCAGGGTCCCCTTTTCCTCTGGCTGCCCTTTCTTCACCTGGCCTTGAAGAAGCTGAGGAGACCTTCTGGTTCCTTGGCCTGTCTTTGATATTGAGCTGAAATCTTGCCAGGCAGATGTTCCCAGAACTGCTTGGAGAGCCACAGTTTGCTGCTGCTTTCCCTGAGTATAATTGAAGTCAAGAGGGAACATACACAGGCTATCTGCAGACACCCAAATTATGGCGCCTGATCTTCTCTAAGAGGCAAAAAGGAACAGTGTGCAAGTGCCATGATGGTGGAAGAACACTAGATTTGAATAAGAAAACACAGAACCACCAGGACCTCATTTGCCTTGTGACAAAAGAATGCTTCATCCCTGAAAAGAGCCCGTGCAATGAGAGGTGTGGGACATCAGGGAGGGAGCCCTTGATGCTGCCTGTGATGAGGATGACCCTGTGGGAGCTGCAGGGGCTGTGAGAACTTCATGAGACACTCATTCTCTGCACCAGAACAGCAAGAGGAAAAGCTGAGGGTATGAGAATGAGCATGGGCTGCAGGTGAAGGATGGCTTCCTTCTCTACTGTTTTTACCTACATATGGTCAAAATGAAGGTGACATTGGCTGTCTCTGATGTGGTCAGTGTTGATCTGATTTGGATTTTTTTCCTCTTCTGTAGGAGAGAAACAGAATCCTCTTTGCTGCTGTTTGTTTTTCCTTTCACTTTTCTCATCTGGATTTTCCTTCTCCTCATGACCTCATTTTCCTTTGCTGTTTCAGCTGCCATCATAGTGATGAGTACAGATCCCCTGGTTGCTGTACTGTACAGTTCCCAGGACTACATTTATTTGTATTTGTTCTTGTAACCAATATTGTAAAAACAGCCTAAAGGTCATGGAAATAGTGAGGAAGGGGAGAATAATGCATTGTGCATTGCTTTCATGGATTGCCAAAAGGTGGGAGCTGACTTTTCCCATGTCTCAAAGTTTGCCCACAGCTCACTAAGTTGATCTGAAGGCATGGGAACGGACATACTCCATTTAGTAGAGATGCTGTCTTGTGGAAAGAAAAAAAGGAAATTTGAAAGACTAAGAAGGGGGAGATAGAAGAAGATGAAAGTGGATGGTGGGAGGAAAAAGAAAGATTAATTAAGTGAAGGGAAAAAAGAACAGCAACAAAACCCAAAACATGAGAATTGGCAGAGAAAAAAACTACATGTAATTTATTGTCCTGACTTTGAATGTGATGCGTGGGAGAGGGGAGCACAAACATCTTAAACTGCCCCATGAAGAGGTCTTGCTCTGATCTCAAAAATGCACCGTTGATAGACTCTCCTGAACTCAGCTCTTATATATTTTCCAGCCTGGCCTTTTTAGTGAGGTATGTTGTGACAGCCTGATGAACCTGTAATATTTCTGGGGCTGTCATCAGGCCTCTGCACTCCAGCGTGGAAGAGCAATGGCTTTTGTACTGGAAAGCCAAATCTGCAGGATGTAGATGGAACGTGCATGAAAAGTGAACTGGGTGGTGAAGAATGATGAAAGGGCCTACCATCTTCTACTGTGAACTGAGCTTTGCCATTAAGGTCTGTGCAAGGCACTTTGAGCTAACTATTGCCTGGTTTTATGTGGCAGTCTCTTCTGTGTGTCACCAATTAGCAGAGGCATGGATAATCCCCAACAGAGGGCTGCAGGGCCCCATTCCTTCTCCTGGCATGAAGGGCTAGAGAAAGGACTGGTGTAGACAATCTTCTGGCCCTAGGATGATGTGATGCTGACTGATTTACACCCCTGCTGTTTAGAGCTATCTAGTCTATAGTAGGTTTGTCTGGGGGAGGAATATTTGATGTGATGTGAAGCTGCATCAAGCAGTGAGATAACAGGCAGGGTGAATGATGGCTGCCCAAGCTTCTTCCCAGGATTTCTTTGATTTAACAGAAGGCACGTGTCTGTAGGTCATGCTTTTTTGTGTAACTTTATCATGGAAATGGTGCTGTTATGTAGGATAGTGCCCTGAGGAGACTGCAAAGAGGCTGATGTCACTGTCCTGTTGCTTATAAAGTCTGTGTCTGAGGAGATAAGGCATCCAATGGTGATGCATTCATGGCCTCTAAGCCTGATTATTACAAAACAGTGTAGCTAAACAAATTTCCCTCAAAAACATCTTCTGATGCAAGCACATCAGTGCATCTACCTATAAATCTGCATCTTTGTCAAGCTTACACCACAGAACATGTCTTCATATCTGTTATAAAGTCCATATCAGATAGCCAGACTTTCCTGGTCTGAGTCTGTTTTATGCTTCAAAACCATACACACCCATAGTTGAATCTGCAGGTAACCAGAAGAACGGTATTGCAGGAGTCTTCTTTGATGGGTGTTGTTCCTGTGCTCCTTCTTGCAAGAAAAGACAGTTGCTACAGACCTCATGACACTGAACAAAGTGCAAAATGTGGTGTTGCAGGTCAGATTTGATTCAGGAAGTTCTGAACAAGATATGGTCATGTGCACACAAAATGCACCCCAGTCCTGGATCCCCCTTCCCTTCTACCCCACTCAAACAGCTGAACAGAAAAGTGAAACGGCAGGTTTTCCATTCATTTTTGAGAACAAAGACTGGTCAATTATCTTTTAAATAGGTGGAAGACTTTGTGAAAATAAAATTAACAAGGTGATATAAAAGCCTTGAACAGGGAGGACTGACAAAAAAAATTAAAATAAAATCCTGCCACTGTTTGTGAGCCTTGATTTATTTACACAACAGAGAGGAAAGACTCTTGCAAATTAAATCCATACAGATGGTGAAGTAGCACTTTGTAGAAGTAATTAAACATTGTCATAGTATTCATTTCTATTTGCAGAGGGGAAAAAACTTTATAGCTCTTTTTGATACAACTTTCTTTCCTGCCCATGCCATCCCACAGAGAGTCTGCATAGCTCACTGCTGCTTTTAACAATGGCTTCTGGGCTGTTTCTCTTTTAACTCTCTGCTTTATTCTCACACCTATTAATTAGTCACAGCTGCAGTAGAAGCTGGTCTTTGCAGCTTACCTGCCCTGAAGGAGTTAACTGGGTTTATTACAGAATCTGTTTACCATTCGGGATGAATAGGAAATGCACGCCCCTCCTCTCCTGCAGTATGTCTGTGCACTTTAAATGACACTCCTCCCCAGCTGTGTGTAAGCCCCACACCACTTGACATATCTTGAATCTGCGTGTGAGTGCTTGGACGTGCGCTTGCATGCCTGCCTGCAGCTTTGCACTGTTCCAGCTTCACTCATGCTACTGGCAGCATTGTATGCCCACATGTCTGTCTGCCTGTGTCCATGCACATGAGAAGAGAGAAGTGAGGGGAGGAGAGATGTTCACATTTCTAGGAAGTGCCAGCAGTCAATGCAAAGTGTGAGAATAAACTCTGTCATCTTTTGGACTGCTGCAAGTGGACAGACTGCCTCACATAATGCCATCTTTTGATGAGGTTTTGAAGGAAGCCGGGGGATTTGGAAGATTTCAAAAGAGGGTCTTTTTCCTCCTTTGCCAGACAGGAATAACTTTTTCTTCCCTGTTCGCCAGTGTGGTTTTCCTTGGGCAGGCACCAGATGACTACTGGTGCAGGATCCCTGGGGCAGCTGAATTAAGTGAACGATGTGGTTGGACATTGGAAGAGGAGCGAAACTTTACAGTCCTGCCCCTGCGCCTTGGGAACGGGTCCTCCAGCGGGGAGTGTGAGAGGCTGGACATCTCGTGGGATGCCCCTGTCAGCTGCACAAGCCCGCTCACCTGCTATGGCAATTGCAGCACAGGCAACCTGCAGCTCACTACTTGTCAGGATAACTGGGTGTATAAAAAGCCCCACTCATCCATCGTCAGTGAGGTAAGTAAAATCCCCATTGTCTAACTAGTGCTTCTGTCCTGGTACAGGATTGCAGCATTGAAACAGGATTGATGCTGCAAGGGTCACTGCTTCTGGGTCTGTTTTTGCTTTTTGGATTTATTTCATCCTGAATGACAAATAAATCAGGACAATGAGTATGAGTAAGTGACAGCACCAAGCTTTTAGGGAAAAACTAATTCATTGGAAGGGTAGTTCTCCAAAGCCAAATACTCCATGCAAAGCCAAGCACCTCACACAGAGAATGCTCTTTCACTAGAGGAATGTCAAATAAAAATAAAAGAGTTAAGTCCTTGCAGCTGAGACTTCTGGTGCTCAATGTTGTGCCAGTTACTTTGATGGTGTAACAAGTGTAGCTGATACGACTTGATAACCTGGGCCACTGTATGTATATTTCCACTACTGAACATTTATGTCTGCAGGTAATAATAAAACCTGTTGGCAGAGATCTGAGATCTGACAGGAATCGGCAGAAATGATTGTGCTCAAACAAACACAGTTTCACCCAAAGCTGTCATTTGGCTTTTCCTGAAATGTCAGCATTGGAGAACCACAGACTGTTACTGCCAGTGGTAAGTGCTGGCAAATCTAGTGGCTTTCTAATGAGACTATGAAAGGCATTTAAGATGCTTTTCTAGGAGCTCCTCTGTATAATCTGTAATCAATGCCATAAATGTGCTGTGGTTCAGCTCCAGCATACAGTTTGCGCACTGGGAGTGTGGCTAAGGTTACCCTGGGAGTAGCTGCTAATGAAAAATATGAAGTGTGTGCTTAGAAAGATTGGCTAGGAAGTCACTGAGGTGCACACCAAAGCATGTTAGCACAGCCATGGGCTCTGGCTCCTGCCTGTCTCATGAGTCTTCTGTTGTGCTTTTTAACTGGGTTCTCACACTGCAATTGTGCCCTCCAAAACACAGAGCATGCAAAGCCCTGTGCAAACACTCAACTGAAAAGCAACGCCTCTTCCAACCTTCTGTCTTAGTTTTATAGTGGACAGAAACTCTATCCTTTCTCCAGCTGTCTGGGACTGTTGGATCTACTTGCAGGCTTCAAACTCTTGAGAGCAGCAGCTTTGTGCCCTAAGCACTGCAACTAACTTGAGCAGCTTTAGCCAGGATCTGTGCTTGAAAGAAGAAAAACCAGAGCACCTCACTGGCCCTAGACCACAGGTTCAAAACAGGTTTTGTGTGTGTGACTGTTGAAATCAAGATTGCTCAGAGGGCTGCAAGTTACATGTAGAGGGCCGGTGCCTGGGAATAAAGTATCTCTGCCCATGCTGGCAGTGGCAGCTAGGGCTGGATGGGTGGGAGGACAAAATGCCCAGGAGCTGCTGTCTGCCTCCAGAGTGGACCACAGGAGGCGCCAGGGGAGGTTCAGGCTGGATGTTAGAAAAAAGTTCTATACAGAAAGAGTGATTGCACATTGGAATGGGCTGCCTGGGGAGGTGGTGGAGTCACCATCACTGGAGGTTTTTAGGAGAAGACTTGACGGGGTGCTTGGTGCCGTGGGTTAGTTGCTTGGATTAGTTAGTTGGATTGGTTGATGGGTTGGACGCGATGATCTTGAAGGTCTCTTCCAACCTGGTTTATTCTATGTATTCTATGTATGTATGTTATGTGGTGGGAAGGTCATTCTCTTTTCTCCAAAGTACCTCTGCTGGGGGACTGTGTTGGGTTAGGTCATGGTATCTTTTGTCTGGATAGTCTGTGCTAGCTTTCCCCCTCAGTTTACAAATAAACATATAGAAAATCCTTTTGTTGTTTTCTTTTTTTTCTTTTGTGCCCATAGGATTGTGTTCAGAGTCCATTTATGGCAACAGTCAATGTATTTAGCAAAGCCACTGTGATTTTCCAGCACGGTTGAGCCACTGGGTGCAGCTAAGAGAAAAGGAACCTGATGTTTCTATTGCAGCAATAAAAGGGAGTGAACGGTTCAATGTTCTCTGGCAAACACCTCATCCATCTACAACTTCTTTCTCTCTGCTCCTGGGGAGACACTCCAGGGCCAGAGGAGGGATGAAGAGGTGTTTGGGGAAGTGTTCCCCACCTGTGCTCTTTAAAGGAACTAATTGGGAAAGCCAAGGAATAACCATCTGGAAGTGGTGACAGGCTGGGACTATCTGTTCCCTGTTCTAAGGCAATTGGTTACATCATCAGTGTAACTGTGGCTCCTAGAGGCACTTTTACTGTCTAAGCGCAGCTTGGACAGAGGGTGAAGGGATGTGACTTGTGCTTTGTGCATCCTGTTCTCATTTTAGCAACATTTTCTGGATAAATCACATCCCACAAGGCTCAGCTTCTTCTTCTAAAAGGAAACATGTGGCATGCACATCCTGGCTCATTTTTTTTTTGAGATCAGATATTAAGAGGAACTTCGTAACCTATTCATGTGTTATGCATCCAGCAACACCAATTTAAATCCCAGATTTAATTTAGTATCCTTTTGCTCAGCTGAAGCTCGAATTTAAACATATTTGTACTTTGTTTAATTAGCTCAGCAAAGACATCACCAAAGATGTCTTTTCCCATGTGTCTACTAGTAAATTCTTTGTTTTCCACAGGTGTGCAGAAATCTTTCTATTTCTTTCAACTATCTTAAAATTTTTGGTGGAAGTGACCAGGGAGACAAAGTTAAAAGGATGAGTTATATGGAAATTCAAAGGACATATGTTCAGGGAGAAAAAGAAAGAAGGGGAAAAAAAGAAGTCAAGATACTGAAGGGAGTTCTTCCAGGCCTATGGCAAGTGCAGATCTGGTGTGGATTTGCAGCATGGCAGGAGATGCAGAAGGCAAATGCAGGTATGTAAAGCCTTCTCTGGGAAAACATGTCATATTACAGAGCAGATCTGGCTGCCAAACTCCAGGCTATTGCAATGAGTTATGAGTACCCTAAAGAATCTAAATGATATGGCTAGTGGATGTGATACAGAGAGCACACCTGCTCCTTTTGCTGTCCTCCTCCAAGGCAATAAACAATGCAATTCACCCTCAAATTGTTGATCTAGTATGATTATTGCCACTGGTCTGAAGGCACCCTGTCTTATTTCCACCATCATGGTGGGATTAATAATAAGTAATGGAGGGAAAGGAAAAAGGGTGGACAGAGGAGCAACGGGAGCAGCAAATTGCTGAATTTCTGTTGAAACTCTAACTATGCTTTCCTCATAAGAAAGGGGTTGGAGCACTTCCTTGCACAGGTTATGTTTTTGTCACTGCTGTTGAACTAGCTGGTACTGCCTGGATGTTCAGGCCTTCGTTTTTCACAGTATTTTTAGGAGAGCTGCTGGTTTTCCCCATTTATAAGATGGCAAGTTTCTCTGCCTCCCTCTTGCTTTGGCCATGGATAGGAAGAAGATAAAAAGGGACAGAACAAATCTTATGTCCTATAATGTTCAGTGAGCCTAGGTGATCTGACTGGCAGGGACAGGCCTTGCACAGGAGAGAAACCGCCAAAGCTTGCACAGTGTTTTGTTGCAGTAAGGATGTGTGAAAGATAACAGTTTGACAGTCTAGAGGATGAGAGAGATGGGCAACGGCTGCCCAGTAACAAATAAGGAACATGCAGCAACATCTCTGTAGGTTCTTCTCTATTATTTAGTCTGGAAAGAGAAGAATGAGAGGGAATCATATCAATGCTTATAAATATCTAAAGGGTGGAGGTAATGAGGATGGGGGCTGGGATCTTTTCAGTGGTGGCCAGGGCAACAATCACAAACTAGAGCACAGGGGGTTTCGCTTAAACATACAGTTTTAACAGGGTCTGCGTGTAGTCAGGGCTATACAGGTCAACAAATAGACTCAAGATCAGGGACAAAAAGACCCCTAAAGTTTTCCTTTCCTTTTCCATATCCTTCCCTTTTCCATATCCTTCCCTGCAGTAAATATTTTAGCAATTAGATTTCAAGTCTGTAGAGAAATGGGGCCTGAACATGGGATACGGTGTCATTACCTTTCTGCTGTGCTGTCTTGGATGATCTTATTCAAGTGAAAGCAGAAATGTTTACTTCATGTGTGGTGGGTTGAAAATTCCCCCAAATATTAAATTGCCAGCCCAGCCCAATTTGGAAGCAAATTAAGCTGTATTTATAAACAAAACTACAATCTAAAATGGAATGCAATGAATATGTACAAAGTATACAATATTTACAGGTATTTACAATTTATAAACAGCACAAGAATCCCCCTTGCCAAAAACCAGGGGAGCTGCTAATAGCTTCCCACTCCCAGCCTCCCTCCTTACTCCCCTGGACACAAAGGGATAAAGGAAAAGAGCAGAGAGTTATTTTGTTAGGATACTCAGCCAAAACAAAGAACACAGCCAAGGTCAAGCAGAAGCAAGTTAGTGGCTCCCAGAGCAAGGAAACCAAAAGAGAGAAAGATAGCTTACATTACCAGCCTTATGTTTGTTATCAGTCCAATGGATTGTTTAGAATTTATCATTGTTTAGAATTTATCATTATTTTCCTTTTTACACCCAATAGTAATTTATGTACATTCTACCACTTTCTGTTCAAGATTTGTGGGAAATTTTAAAGGTGTAGCCTAAAGCTATTGCATCGTGGCATAGACATGCACTTCAGGAACACTATTTTTTGACAGAGACAACAACAATTAAACAAGGAGGACATGACAGTAAACTCTTCTCACTCCAATGTCTTCCAAAAGTTTCTCCAGAATATGTCCTACATTTTGCAGCAGAAGGGATGTGCTGTTACAACTGTAGAGGTGATGCTTCTGAGGGGAATCCTCAGCTAGGTTCCACAGTTGTGTGATGCTCAGCTATGAGCCACTGATATCACATATCCTCTGCAGCTTGCTTTCAATTTGTGTGAGTGACAACACTTTTTCCCTGGGGATGCCAAATTGAAATGTTCAGGAGAAAACAAAGAAAACCAAAGTCAGGCAGCTATGTTCTAAACAGGCAGAGAGCCCTATAGGGTTTGATTCTCAATGTTACCAATTCTGGGAAACAAGTGTGATCATGGGAGGGTAGTCTGTGAGATTTATATGCTGGGATTTTTCTTGTATGTTATGAGAAGAACATATACTTTCAGGGAATGGGTTCTGCTATTACGATGGGGGATGTCTTTTCCTCTCCTTGATGCCACCAGACACTTGCATGGAAGACACAAATCTGAAAGAGTGGTCAGGCATTGAAATAGGCTGTGCAGGGAGATGGTGGACTTCACTATCCATGGAGGTGTCAGAAACCATATAGGCGTGGTTCTCTGGGACATGGTTTAATGGCCATGGTGGTGTTAGGTCAACAGTTGAGCTTGATGATCTTAGAGGTCTTTCCCAACCAAAACAATTCTATGAATATAGGATTGTATGAAATGCTGCTTCTGGCTTGTGAGCTTCTCACAAAATAGACATCTGCCTGCACATAGAAGCAGCCTGTGTGGTAGGAGTAGAAACATCAGCCCATGCATGGATGGACATACAACCACTTAGAAAACCTGCTCCCTTTTGTAGAGGCTGCTAGCAAGAGACATGGGAGGGTTGTTGGGTACAGGAAGATTACTGACTTTCTGGAGACAGACCAAAATCCTAGGCAAACAGTTTCAGTTGTTTTTCCTTTAAATGGTGCAGATGAGGATATCAGGCACGACCAAAGCAGGTCACTGCTGAAGTGGTGATGTGGGTCTGACAGGCAGCTTGGATCAAAACCAGATCTCTGCAGCGTAGGCAATTCTCTTTCAAAGGTTACATTCCCTTCTAAAGGTTATGTTTGCAAATGAATAGCAAGACATTAGCAGGGCAATGATTTAAATGCTACATGCTAAGAGTCAACCAAAGAGAAAAATGTTGAGAACGATTAGTGTATCAGAACAAAATGCAGGACAAACTTCTGAGAGTACAGTTAGTGTATTGACGCTAATGTCTTCAGAAAGAGGTCATAGTTTCTTAGAAGTTTTCTGTATTTTCTAAAACATTGAAAATATTCAGCTATATTATTAGCCAAGAACATGTTTCAACTGCTGCCTAAATCAGCTGAAACTGCTGTTCAGATGAAAGATTCCCCTGGTGAAAATATTTCCCCCCTCTCTTTCTGATGTGTTCATTCTCCTACCCTCTTTCATCTCAGCTTATTCATTACCTGCTTAAAGAACAATGAAATAATTTAAAAAATACATATACCCTCTGAAAAAGTATCAGAAATATAAAACTCAAAGGTCACTGCCTGTAGCAGGCACCAGGGCTCATCACTCTTGGCACCTCTGTGAGGCTGGCTGCTTGCCTGGGTGTGGCTTCAGCACTACCCAGCACAACGAACCACCACCACCCCGGGAGCTGAGCTGCTCAGCTACCTTTGTAACTTTTCCTCTGCTTCTCAAAGGGTAGACGCCGTTCGTGGGAGAGTGGTTCTGCAGTGTGCTGAGGATGCAAAGTTGCACCATAGAATCATAAAATTGAGTTGGAAAGGACCTTGAAAGGTCATCTAATCAAACCCCTCTGCCATGCTCAGGAACATCTTGAACTAGATAAGGTTGCTCAGAGCCCTGCTCAACTTGACCTTAAGTTTCCAGGGATGGGGGCATCTGCCACCTATCCAGGCAACCTGTCCCAGTGTTTCACCACTATTACTGTAAAAATAATTCTTCCTTAAATCTAGTCTGAATCAACCCTTCATTAGTTTTAAATCATTAAATGGAATTGCAACAGGCCCTGCTAAAAGGATTGTCCCCAGCTTTCTTATAGGCCCCATATAAGTACTGAAAAGTCACAAAAAGGTCACTTAGCCTCTCTTCTTCAGGATAAGCAACCCCAAATCTCTCAGCCTGTCCTCAAAGGAGAGGTGATCCTGTCCTCTGATTGTTTTTATGACCCTCGTCTGGGTGGACTGCTCCAGAAAGTCCTTCTTGTGTTGGGGGCTCCAGAGCTAGACGCAATACTCCAGGTGAGATCCCACCAGAGCAGAGAGGCAGAATAACATCCCTCAACCTGCTGGCCATGATTCTTTTGTTGCAGCCCAGGATTCAAATGACCTTCTGGGTTGCAAGTGCACATCTTTGGCTCATGTTCACCTTTTCATTCACCAGTATGCCAAGTCCTTCTCTGCAGGAGTGCTTTCAATCCCATCATCACTGAGCTTGTGTTGATACTGAAGGTTGTCCTGGAACAAACAGGACCTTTCACTTGGCTTTGTTGAAGCTCTGCGGCTCACATGGACCCACTTCTCCAGCTTGTCCAGGTCCCATCCCACAGCAGAGTGGGAAGCCTACTTCTCCTCCTGGGCAGCAGCCACCCACCAGTGATGGCACACCCTTTAATGATCACACCGTAATCCCTATGCACCCTATAGATATTAGAAATCTGGGGCTTGCTGTCTGAAATGGACAGATGAAATCTGCTAATCTGTTTTGATTTACAGATTTTATATCTGTGTAAGCTTCTTCTCATTTTGACATTGCTTTAATGATTTTGTTACTGCATGCACTTTTAAATGTTGTTCTTACACTAATTTGTTGTGGTTTCTATAAAGAAATTAATGCTGTTACTCCTTTCCCCATCCTTCCTCAACTCTTTTGGCTTGTGAGAGGAAGACCTCTTTTATGACCATCTTTTTCAGGAACAATCGCAAATACTGAAGGACATTTTGCTGTTCTCTGAAAGACTTTTAAACCAGGTCCTATAAGATGTTCCCCCCACCCCCTGATCTATCAATCAGCCTGATAATTCTCTTCAAGGGTTTGATCTTTCAAGGAGACAAGCCACTTGCGTGGTGCTGAATGATGTTGACCTTCATTGGGAGATGACTCACCACAGGCTCAGATCTCTCTATTATCCATGGGGACTGCTAAGAGAGAGGCGTGAGGGCCCCTTTCTGCCTCTCTGGGGAATGGTGTTCCCAGGGTGGCTCCACAAGTGTCTTCTGGAAACAGAAAATAATGGTATGAAGGCTCATGTTAAACAGTGTTCAAAACTGGAACATGGATGCAGATTGAAGCTTACTTGTGTCACACTCCATTTCTGTAAATGGTGTGAAAAGATAGTGCATCACAGCCAGCTCTGAAGCTACCAGTGAGAAACAGCATGAAATAACAGAGCATTTTGTAAAACAGCCTGCGGCATCAGGATCTGAGCTCTCACCTGCGCAGCAGAAGATGGTAATCTCTCTTGCTGGTGCTAACGTGACCAAAAACCGACAAGAAAGAATGTAGCAGATGTGGTGAGGCAGGCAAGGAGAGTGAAAGACTGCTGCTCTTTGAAGTCTCAGGAAAGCTGTTTCTGTATGGTGTAAAAACTCACCTGAGCAGTGACATTTGGTCTCATAAACATCTGAAATTCAGGCCAAGCTGGCCAGAAGAACTGTGTCAGTGACCTAGTGCCCACAGAGTATGTATACATATACATACATGTGTACATACGAACTCAGCAGCTGTCCAGGCGGTCCCCGTGGTGCCAGTGTGTCCAGCATGGATCCTGGGAGGAGCACCTTCACTAAATGTGTCCTGAGATGTCTAGCTGAGTACAGCTTTAAGTCAGAGAGGTTTCTGGAGCTCATGTGAAGCTACTTTTCCTGCTTGCCTTCTCTGCCTGTGTCTTCATGTGATTATTTCCTCTTCTGTTACAAATCAGCAGCACACTTAGTTTCTTGTAGCTATATTTTAGCCCTCTAGTAAGCTGTCTTGCTTTGTATAGGTGGCTGCAGATGCTCTCTGAGAGCTCCAGCCTCTGCCATCAGCACAGTTGATTGCATTGTTTTCTAAAATCTAATACGGTCATTCTCCTGGAAAAAAATAAAAATCCACTTTCCAAAGCTGCATCTTTTGGTGCTATTTACCACGGTTGTCATAGTTTCAAGAAGCCAGAGGTTAAGCAGCATTTATAGTCTAAAGTGCTGCTCCATGTTCAGGCTATTTTAGGAAAGCATTGCTGTTGACTATGACAGCTGAGAGAAGGTTTTATTCCTCTCTGAGGAAGCTGAGGTTTCTGCATCTCTTGCTCAAGATTACAGAAGTGAGAGTTAGATGCTGATGGCCTGGCTTGCGTGAGAAGTGGCCATCCAGGCTCCCCAGAGGAACAAGGCAATGACTTTGTTTGAAGTTAGTGTAGGTGGGATATCTACTGGGTTGGGGACCTGTAGGTTACTAGTCAAGTTTTTCTTCATGGTTGTGAGAGCTGGAAACTAAAGACTGCAGTCACAAAATTCCCAGACCTGCAGCTTCGATAAAATAATATCAAATAACAATGATTAAATCTAAATCCTGGATTTTCAGTAAAATTGTCATAACTAACAACAATTCTGCTGTTTAAGTGCCAGTGCTGATAGTATGTTTGGAATAAAAAGACAGGACTTTCATTTTAAGAAGTGGAGAATAGCCTATAGAAATGAGTGTTAACGGCACCTGTGCGGAGTTCAGAATAATGAAATGGTTTCTTATTCAGGTACATAAACACTTGAGGGTATTACCTTAGATTTTTGGGTCCAAATTCAAGCTCAGTGAAATCCAGTTCTGGGTGCCCTTTGTATCTTCTGTGTAGGCATCTCTGGAGTCCCAGGCCCAAGCAATACTTGCTGGGCATTGCAGCATACAAATGGGCTGTTGGAACACGGCACAAAATTCAGAGTCTGGAGAACTGTGAGTAGCAGAAGAGGTTGTTAATCTCCTGTCTAACTCATTCTGTAGCCATCTCATCCAAGCACTGTTATTGTGATCCATGAGCTGGCGAATACAAATGTGACACAATGTGAGTGCTTCAGTAACCAGCATCTTGTTAGTGACGAAAAGGTTTCTCATAGCTCATGTCTGAAAGCAAAAGAGTCTCTCCAGGGTAAAAGGTGACAGCTGCTGTTTGTGACTGCCATTGGTTCCTAAGGTTACCCCAAGTATACATTGAAGCCTCTCAATTCCCATAAAGTCTGCAGACCATGGCAAGCAGTGGTTGATATTTCTTCATTCTCAAAAACTCCCTAAAGTGCTGTCTGGATAACTACTTTATTTTTTTTCCCAGTGTCCTTTCAGTTTTAATTCCTCTCACCCTCTTCCCTCCTCCTTTTGCCCCTGTGCTTTTTATTGAATCCCTTTTAATAAGTTCTTCAGATATGCACCAATGTAACCTCATGTTACAGAGTTACAGCTATGGCACTATAAGGAACAGAAAAGTCTGGACCACTACACCAAGAAAACAGATCTTCAGTGTGTCTGAGACTGATCTGAGATTTCTTTTCAGTTTCCTCAGAGTCTACATGTTTTTGCCATAATCTAAAAGGCACTAAGAGAAATAATTAAACCATTCCTATAAAATGACATTTTCATTTGCTGTAGCTGTGCAACCTTATTCTGCATTAAACAAAGTCATGGCTTTGCTTGGCAGCATGTTTGATTTGCTTTCCATATCTGGACTACTTATGTATGAGAAACAGCATTCCTTTGGCAAGAAGATCTCCCTCTGTCTTCACGATAGCATGAAGAGTGCTTGCAGTGGCTGTGCTTCTCTGACCCACTGCTGCTTGCTGTTGACACGCATATTTGAAGTTCCCCTTCCCCTTTCCTTTTCCCTTCCCCTTCCTGCCTGGGCCTTTGCAGTTTCTGTAACATTTTGCCCTGAGCATAACAAATTACTCACCTGGGGTGTTTATGCCTCTCCCTTGTTCCTGCAGTATGACCTTGTGTGTGGCGATGCCTGGATGCTGGATTTCTCACAGGCTATCCTCAATCTAGGGTTTCTGGTTGGTGCATTCACCTTGGGCTATGCTGCAGACAGGTACTGTATAAGCACTAATATCCTTTGATTTCTTTGGAGGTGAAATAATTTGTAGCGCATCATAACTTGAGAGGTTTCATTCACATTGAATAAACAACACCCAGACACTTCCTTTTGGGCTGGAAACTTCACAGTGGTACTTAATGATACTGTTTGGAATTTAAAATGTCATGAAAATTGATTTTCTTGAGGTTTCCAATGCCCAGGAAGGGCAGATGGACACAGAAATGAAAAGAAAATATTCAGGGGAGCCACAGATGAGGAAAGCAGCTACCTGAGGAAAGAAGAAGGAAGGGACTCTATGGAAATCTCACCATTCACAGGCTGAACTCACATGCTTAGTACTCAAGGTCATAGCTCCCTTCAGCTGGTCCTCAACTCTGTTGGAGCTGGATGAGTATGAAGGCAATGGTGTGGGTGGTATTGAGGCTTGAGCAGCTGACCTGCCCCAGAGAGGGGAGCTTTTGTAGACTCTACCTTTCTTTTAGACTAAGGGAGAGAGCCTGATTACTGTTTTGTGCTGATAATTCACACTACTGATGTTTTCAGTGGCAGACAGTATTTCTTCTGTTCATAAAATAATTGTGAACATAAAGAAAATACAAATATTCTCTCATCATCTGTCCTGTGAAGAAAGACTGAGAGAACTGGAGCTGTTTAGTCTTGAGAAGAGAAGGCTGAGAGGGGATCTGATCAACATCTATAAATACCTGAGGGGTGGGTGTCAAGATGAAGGTGCCAGTCTCTTTTTGGTGGTGCCCACCAAACAACAAGTATAAGCTAGGACACAGGAGGTTCCACCTCAGCATGGGGAGGTACTTTGTTACGGTGAGGGTGACTGAGCTGCCCAGAGAGATTGTGGAGTCTTCTCTTGAGACTTGAAAACCTGCTTGGACACATTCCTGTGTGGCCTGCCCTAGGTAATCCTGCTTTGGCAAGGGTGTTTGCCTCAATGATCTCTAGAGATCACATCCAACCCCAAACCTTCTGTGATTTTGTGATCAGTTTTCACAGTTTATTCTGAACTGTGACATATGGGCTGTAGTCTAGATTAAAAAAGGACAAACTACATTTCTAAAATAAAAGGGACCCCAGTAAGAAGACCACCAGTTTTAAAATAATGATGTAAAGGCCATGATAACTACCACAGGGAAGAGTCCTGTATCCCAAAGGCCAACACTACAAAGTTTCAGGCAGCCTCCCTTTGGAACAAGGCTGATCTCAAAAAGGCACTCTCAGAGCTAGCATTAAAATCAGATGACAGGAAAAGAAAGGGAAAAAAAACTCATTGTGTCTTTTCATGATTTTCTTTTCCTTTTTTGACAGATATGGCAGAATACTCATCTACCTGCTCTCCTGTCTTGGGGATGGGATATGTGGTACCATAGTTGCATTTGCACCAAACTTTACTGTATTTTTGATCTTCCGTTTTCTCCAAGGCATGTTTGGCAAGGGAACCTGGATGACAGGCTATGTGATTGGTGAGAGCTGTTACTTTCTTTCTTTTCTGGTTAGGAAAAGTGGGATTTGGGGAGGACAAGGAATCTGGCTACATTTGATCTTGATAATATTTTTTTCAAGGGTCAGCAAACTTGGGACTAACACAAGTCCATCCTACTTAATGAGTTTGTCCTCCAAGACAAGGTGCTTGCACACAAATTGTAACTTGGCATCGTCTATGGTCTGGGCTCACGCCTGAACTGAATATTTGGAGAAGCAGTCACTGGCCTTTGTCCAGACCATGCTAGAGGCATTTCTATCAGCTAAACAGTAGTGTTTCCTTACTTGGCAATGTCTGTTAATGTTCTGGTACAGAGGTGGCCTCTGAGTGTAACAGCAAGTGCAAACTCTTCCTGATACTCAGTACTGATAGAGGATGGAAAAGATCAGAACTGTACAGCCTATCTGATCTCACAACATCTCATGGACAGGAGTGAAGAAGAAGAAATGCAGGAGGGCAGACTAACAAGAACGATGTGCCCTTCAGAACTGCCCAAGATGTCCTTTCATAGCCATCAACATGGTACTCAAATGTGCCTGGGAGCAGCCATCCATCAGTATCAATGGAACACTTTCTGTTGATGATATTGTAGTACCTTTTTGGCTGTCTAATCTATGGACTCTGACAGACAGGGAGGGATTAATGTAGATAATTAAGAGATGAAGGAGTGGAATGCATATATATAAGGGTTTCTTACTACATGGATCATCAAGATGATAAAAATCTACAGAGCAAGCCCTGAATATACTGGACACACAAGCAGGGACGTGTCTAGTTTTGGCAGAGTCTGGACATCTACAGATGCTAAGAGGCATTAACTGCTGTTCCTTGCTGGGAGGACAGACATTTGAATAGCCTAGTGATGAAGCTCCTTGCATAGCAAGTTTATTTTTCATGAGAAAAGGGTACTGTCTTGGCATCTTCAGCATTCAGTATCACTAAGGTTGGAAGAGACCTCAAAGATCATCAAGTCCAACCTGTCACCACAGACCTCATGACTAGAGTAGGGAAGCCACTACTGCCCACTGCAGGCTTGAACTCACAACCTTCCCATTAAGGGTCTTATGTGCTACCAACTGAGCCACACTAGAGACTCTTGAATGACTACTGGGTCCAGAAAGGGAAACACCTCTCTGGAGCATGAAACAGCAAGACTTTGAGGAAAGCATTCTGCTAGAGATGAGACATCAGACTTACAGAAAAAGAAAATCAGTTATTCAGAAATCTACTGTGATAATCTAAACTACAGTGATAACATCATTATATGGGGCAAAACACTTGCACCATCACTGTAGTCTGTGAGGCTTGTGATATTCTTTTTAGAATTCCCAGTGGAATTTAGATGAGTGGGAGCAGAGTTGCAACCAGATGTAAAAAGTGTTATAGTGAGACCATGCAAACATACCTGCCTAACCCTCTCAGCATATAGAGCCCAGAAAACACCTCAGTCTTCTAGACAAAGTTGCACTGCTGAGCAGTTCAGGTCCAAGACCCAGTGAGAGGGCCAGAAGGTGCTCTGTTCCCTTCCAAGCACATGGTCTAATTTTAAACTAAGATCTTATCCTAAAATGTTGGAAAGTGGTCTAACCAGGAAAATGTTTTATGAGAGACCCATGGTTTTCCTAAAATAGCCAAATTTTAACAGAAAGGAATGTTTTACAATGCTCTGATCAGACTGCCTGACTTTAGGGAAAGGTTCAAAAAGACAACACCCTGAGGGATAGTGCATTACTGCAGCCCTAAATATGATGCTTAATTCTTGGAAAGAGTGCTTATGGAATCTCTCTTATGCATCACTCTTATGGATCCCTTCAGGGATCTAATCTTACATCCTGGGATCATACAAAGTATTCACCAACTTAACATGTTTTAAGAAGCATATACATATTACTGGTTTGCTTGCACCAGGAGGATGGTTGCCATTAATACAGCTCCCAAGTCACTGATCTGTGCTTCAGAACTACAACAGGTTGCCCCAAGAACCTCTTTGCATTTACTTTCAACCTGTCTCTTCCCAGACCAGTGTTAAGCAGCTACCTTTAGGCAACAGAGTTGCCCTGTTAACAAAAATAGTAATGATGTCATATGTCTCTGCATTGCCAGTTGAAATGAATCATTGTAAAGTTGTGTTTCCTTTAGTAAAATAATAATAATAATAATAATAATAATAATAATAATAATAATAATAATAATAATAATAATAATGTTTTGTGTATTATAAACCAAGGTAAACCCCTCTGCATTTACTCTGAAGGCTAGGTGACAATTTTGAAACAATAAAGAGACACATCTTCATGCATTGCTCATCTCAACTATAGATCTCATGGTTGTAGGATATTGCCTGAAATAAGGGGTTACATGGGTTTCAGAACTGATTAGATACATTCACAAAATAAAAATATCCACCACAGGGTTAAAAACCCAAACACCAAAAGCTACATTTGTTCTAGTAAATAAACCAAATTGAGGATCATGCCTTAGCCCTCAGAGCAACCAATGGGAAATGGCTAAATTCTCTTCCCCACAGATGCCTTGTCTACATTACCTGTTGGGATGAGTCCCTGCCTGGAGGATCCTCTACTCTGGGGAATGTGCCAAAACCATAGAATCGTAGAATCAATAAGGTTGGAAAAGACCTCAAAGATCATCAAGTCCAACCTGTCACCCAAAACCTCATGACTACTAGACCATGGCACCAAGTGCCACATCCAATCCCCTTTTGAACACCTTCAGGGACGGTGACCCCACCACCTCCCTGGGCAGCCCATTCCAATGCCTAACAACTCCCTCTGTGAAGAACTTTCTTCTCACCTTGAGTCTAAACCTCCCCTGGTGCAGCTTGAGACTGTGTCCTCTTGTTCTGTTGCTGGTTGCCTGGGAGAAGAGACCAACCCCCTCCTGGCTACAACCACCCTTCAGGTAGTTGTAGACAGCAATAAGGTCTCCCTGAGCCTCCTCTTCTTCAGGCTAAACAATCTCAGCTCCCTCAGCCTCTCATCATAGGGCTTGTGCTCGAGGCCTCTCACCAGCCTCATTGCCCTAAACTGTGCTGGGGAGAGTGCTTACAGTTTACCACTAAGCATGATGCAGTCTCAAACTGCTCTGGCCTTATTTAATTCATTAGTAAACTTGCAGTCAGAAACCCATTTAGCTGAAGAATGGTGGGTGAACTGATGAGGAGGAGTCATCCATGCTTGCTCTGGACAATCTTGGTGATATGCTTACAGTGCTAAAAGCAAGATGCTGGGCTAGACAGACTTCTGACCTCATACAGTACTATCCTTCTATATGTTCCACCAGTAATATATTTCTTTCAAGTTAAGCTTGTTTCTGTGTTTTTTTATTTTGGCTTTCTCTCTGTTCAGTGACTGAGATCGTTGGCTCTGACCAGCGGATTGTTGGGATTGTGATTCAGATATTCTTCACTCTGGGAATCATGATTCTCCCAGGAATTGCATACTTGATTCCCACCTGGCAGGGGATCCAGCTGGCCATTTCACTGCCCAACTTCCTCTTTCTGCTCTACTACTGGTAATGTTGCAGTCATTGCTCTTTTCTTGATTGTTATTGCTAATTGAGCACCTTGAGATTCCTGCTGTTGTCCCAAGTCTCCAGTGTGCAAGATGTTGTAGGTTAGTGTGGTGGTTTGAAAGGAAAGGCTCTGCTTTCCCTCCCCCACTGAGAAAGAGACCACGGCTAAACCCATTTGGAGAAATGAGATTATATTTTACAAGGAAACAGATTCTATGTAACACAACAAATACAGGTATTTTACAGTATATACAGGAATATACAGCAAATGAACTCAACCAGAAACCAGACCCCCCACAGAGGGGGCTTCCCCCTGTGCCCCCCTTCACCCCCTACCTCCCTTCTCCCCCCGAGAGGTAGAAGAAGAGACGAGGATGGTTAGCAGGGCAGGAAAGGAAGAAAGGCCTTGCACAGGGAGTTAGTATCTTATCTTAGTTGGCCAGAATCCCAGAAGCAGATCCAGCCGAGAGGGACAGCGAAGGAAGGAAGACTGAGAGAAAGTTCCCAACTCCCCTGGGTCCAATCTCTCCTCCCACAATCCTACCAATGAAATTCGTTTAGAATACCAAAATATTTTACAAACATTTAGCCAGTGTGCCCCTTCCTTAAAGGCACAGCGTCAAACGGCCACAGTTAGGAAGAAGATGTTTGCATATTATTGATGTTGGCATTTTAAATTCTTTTTAATGAATTGCAGACTCTTGTCTCTTGTCAGCCACAGCTGGCCCTTCACAGAACCCTGCTTTGCTTCTGCTTACCCAGGGCTGATAATTTAGTAAACTTGACCAAAGTGTGCTTTTCCCATTAGCCATGGGATCTCAACTTTACCTGTCATTACATACTCAATTTGAGCCTGAGTTTGCCCTACGGGTCCCATGAGCTGAGCAGTACAGCTTATGAGAAAGATGAGTGCTATGCCACAGTCCTGGTCCAGTGCAGCCATCCTGAGGGCTGGAAACAAAGAAACTAATTCACATACCCTCTTCCTGTACATTGTTACCTTAAATATTGCCTGCTGTGCACTTTTAGATGGTGAACCATTTTATCCCTAGGCTAGCAGAAACTGAAACACCCATCAGTGAAATCTCTATTTATAACTTCTGTGTTACTCCAGGGTGGTTCCTGAATCTCCACGTTGGCTCCTGACACGCAAAAAGGGAGAGAAGGCATTAAAAATCATGCACAGCATTGCAAAACACAATGGGAAGTATCTCTCACCACATTACTCACAGGTACTGTTGTCTGTTTGAGCTAGAGGACTTTCTTCTAAACTTTCTTAACCTTTTGAAGGTTCATTTGTGTTACAGTGCATTCTCTTTATGCGATGGGCACCACTATTGAAATTTTGTACCAGAACAAGATTGTCAGTCCCATAGCTACTTTGTTAATTTGCTAGAAAACATGGGCTTAAAAAAGAGGAAGTTTGGGAAAAAAAAAAAGACTCATATGAATGAATGAACAAAATTAATAACTTGAAAATTATACAAAACAGCAACTTATTTGCAACACTCCTGCTTCATTAACCTGTGGAAAATATCACAAGCTAGCTTGAAGTCTGGTGGCGTTTTACAGCAGCTGAACTCTGTTCAGCTCTGGGGTCCCCAACAAAAGTATGACATGGACCATGGAGTGTGTTCAGAGGAAGACCGTGAAAATTGTTGGATGGCTGGAGCATCTCTGCTATGAAGGCATACCAAGAGAGTTGAGATTGTTCAGCCTGGAGAAGAAGGATCTGGGGACATCTTAGAGCAGCCTTCTGGAACCTGAAGAAGAGCCTCATGAGAGATGGAGAGGGACTCCTTATCAGGAAGTGTAGTGATAGGACAAGGGGAAATGGATTTAAACTGCAAAAGGGTAGATTTAGATTGGATATAAGGAAAAAGTTCTTCACTGTGAATGTGGTGAGGTGCTGGAACAGGTTGCCCAGAGAAGTTGTATATGCCCCATCCATGGAAGTGTTCAAAGCCAGGGTGGATGGGGCTTTGAGCAACCTGATCTAGTGGAAGATGTCCCTGCTCATGGATGATTTTTATGTCCCTTCCAACCCAACCCAGTCTATGATTCTATAATTTATTGTCCTTGGCTAGGGCATGTACAACAGTGGAGATCCCCTACCCTGGTCAGTATTACCCATTGCTGAGTGTAGCCCAAGACATGCAGCTGGAAGTTTGTGCTGCTCCAGCTCCCTCTTCATGCTCAGCCCTGTGCTCCCGCACTTGCTTCCCCTCTCTAAACATCAGTATTTTCAAAGTATCACATCAGAATGGAAACGTGTTTCTTTCCCTGCTTTTTAAGTTTTATTTAAGCATTTTAAGAAGTATCCTGCTCATGACCCCAAGCCACTCGCAGCTGCAACAGATTAATCTCCAAACATCCAGATTTGTGCCTGGATTTGGTCCTGGGACCTTTCTAAAATACAACGTCTGTCATACTTGGTGCTGTGCCCAGAGGAAAGAGAGCATTTACAGGAAGAATATTCATTGTAGATCAAATGTATTTCTCACACTAACTCATGTCAGGCTTCTCTTTCACAAAGCAGCTTCAGAAATTCAGGCAAAATGCTGTATGTGTGGAGGGACAGGGAGAAATGAGAGGCATTATTTCTCACTGCATTTTGGCCAATATTATTCAATATATGGCTGACTATGTCATTGACCAAACCCCTTACACAGCTCTGGGTGTAGCAGCCTTGCGTTTTTATTGGCATGCAGAAACCACAGATGATCTTCGTACAAAAACAGATAAACATTTGATTCTTTTGCTCTGTGAATTACGACACATGGTGTGGTTCAGCTCCATCTAGAACTCACTAAATTAATTGTAAATTGCAAAAGTTTTTCTTCAAGCTGCTCATAATTATTCTAGCATAGGGTTTTTTCCAAGCTAGCTTTTTAGTTCTCGGTCTCAGTCCAAAAGCAGAGTAGACTGCAACCAGCTGAGTCAGAGCTGCTTCTTGAGAAAGTTGTGGGTCAAAACCCCCTCCCCCTTTATATATATTCACATTGTATGGCCATATCTAGACATAGGTATTTCTAGTATATATTTACTTACATCTATATGTATTCTAAGCACGCATGAATGTACAGTCCTTGAAGAATTAAGCATGTTCAGAACTGTCCTATCAGGAATCTTAAAAAATTATTTCAGAAAAACTGATGCATAATTTTATTGAAACATAAAACTATCATGGAAATTATTTGCTAATCTTCCTCCAGAGCTTTCAGATAGTGTATCTTTGGAAACACAGGCTCTGTAATTGAATTCCTGACTATAACCATGTGAATAGCAAAGGTCTCCTTGACTTCAACAGAGAGAGGATTTTTTTTTTTTTGCTGATAAAGAATTGATTTTTCCACAAGGATTGTTGTCTTCAATGAATTAATTAAAATAAAAAAGCCCAGTCATGCTTGGGGTTATTCTTGGCTTTGTTAAGACATAAAAATATATGGTAGTTGCCATACTGAATTTATCTTGAATCTTTTTGAAAACTAAAATCATATTTGTGCTGTCACAGCTCATGGCTGGCAGCCTGCTCTTAAAAACACAGTCATGGCAGCTTTATAATTGTAATATGAAAGAATCCAAAGCAGTGCAGAAACCCAGCAACCTCTGCCTACTTCACAAAGGGCTCTGGCAGACATGCCCAGTACTTTGAAGCAAACTTCTGGCTCTGGTTACAAGAGGAAAGCAAGAGGCAGTAGAAAGGAAATTCAAACAAATGTGGAGTTTCTCTGCCCAATTACAAAGTATAGTGTCACTCAGTTATGAAAGAGTCATGTGTAAATAGATTCATCTAAGTCTCACTGAAAAATATCTGTGCTGCCTTATGTCTGTAAAAAATACAGGGTGAAAGCTTTGGACGTAGCTCTGGCTGAGCCAAAGAGACCTTCAGACAATGCCTTTGGCTTTACCCATGTTCTCATCACAAATCTGCACATTCACATGTGTTTGTCTGTCCTTGCACATGTCTTCTCATCTGCTGGGATTGCTTCACTGGGCTCCTCTGACTGCAAGGGCATCATATGCAGTGATGGTAAAAGGGAATTTACTGTTCTCTTTGTTCTCTTAAGCCTTTCCCTCAGAAGGGGGGGCAATAACTGAGAGTTAAAGCTGCCAAGATGCATGAAATTCTAAAAAGATGGCAGCAGGTTTAACCCTGTGTTTCCCTCACCTGCTTTGAGAGCGGAGGGCATTCCCAGATGAACCTGCCAGTTCTTGGGCAATCAAATGGTTTGTCCCTGTTTGAAACAATCTTGTGTTCCTCACCTTCCTCACTTGCCATATGAACAAAGAGGCTGGCACCCTGCTTGAACATCACAGTTAAAAACTACTGGCCACAGTTAAAAACAGCCTCCATCAATGTGCCTAATCCCCTTTTGGCCCTGCTAATACTCTGGTTCCATGATATCCTATGGCATAGAACTGCAACATGTAAACAGGGACCATGTGAAATCCTGTCCTTTTCTGTTATTGTTAAACCTTCTATCTAATGATTTCATTGAGTGACCGTATGGGAGGAAGTTGTGAACAGATTTACGATACTTTATAGGTACAATGAGAATTAATTCATACTTTGTGGGATATTTTTCATTCTAGGGTAAAAGCCGTGTTCAACACAGTGCTTTTGTATTTTTTAGACTGTCTAAATTTTACCAGTTGAATGTCTAAATTTTACCAGTTGATTGTTTTGTCAAGTGCCCTCACAGAACTGCTCTTGCTCTCACTCATCTTTTTTCCCTGCAGCTGCGTTGTGCTACACGCCACGTTCCCAAGCCCACTTCTTGCTGCTTACCCCTTCTTTCTTCCTGCTTCCCTCAGCCCATCACCTTCCTTCCATGGTCTCCTTCTCTTTGTCACCTCTGGCAGAAGGCAGTTCTGCTCCCAGTGACCCTGATGTGACAATGACTGCTTATTGCCTTCCAAGAAGTTGCAGGTCAGCCTCTCAGTTTACTACTAAGTCAAGACTGGGGGATTTTTTCCCCTGATTTTTGCATGATCATCATTAAGGAAAGCCCACAGCTGTGTTCAGTCATAAGCTGTTTCCTGTATATGTACACTGCTCTGGAGGGCTAAAAGCAGCAAGCTGACTCATCAGCACCTCTGATTGCTGGACTGGAATATTGCTGAGAACTGTGTTTACATAGAACCTGCCCCAGCACCTTCCTCACCCATGATAGCTGACTCTGCTGCTTGCTTTTCTCCTCAGATCACTATTAGCAACAAGGAGGTCAGCAACCCCTCCTTCCTTGACCTGGTGAGGACTCCCCAGATGAGGAGGAACACGCTTATCCTGATGTACGCCTGGTGAGTTCCCATGTTGGTTCAGCTTGCTTACCCAAGTGTCAGGTTTTGAAGAAAAACTCCCTTGTGACTTTAAGTCTTTCCAGCTGCTGGCAGTCACATGTTTGTCTCTCAACATTTTTTTGCTTGTGCTGTCCAGGTTTGCAAGTGCCCTGATCTACCAAGGGCTTGTCATGCGCCTAGGAATTGTCGGAGGAAACCTCTACCTAGATTTCTTCATCTCAGGAGCTGTGGAGCTGCCTGCTGCTCTCCTAATTCTAGTGACAATTGATCGCATTGGCCGGCGCCTTCCCTTCGCAATAAGCAACATCGTGGCAGGAATTGCATGCCTCATTACTGCCTTCTTGCCAGAAGGTAACTCCTTTCCCAGTGTCATGCTTTTTAGGTTAAAGTCTTCTCTCTGACATCCCTTAAGCAAAGACAGCAGGACACACAAAACTATAGATAACAGTAAAAAGTGTCTGATGAGGCAGCCAGCATCACAGTCATGGAACAACTTATCATACTTGCTTATAGGTTGCCCTGGAGCCTGTGATGGCTGTATCTCAGACAAATGGTGAGCAACAGCTGTGTGCAGTCTTAGGAAAAACGTGCATAAAGACCCTGTACTGTTTTGAATGCAAATACAAGGGAAGGGTATACAAACATAAAGGGAAAATACATTCCCTGACTTGAAAAATACTTAATGATATAGGAAACCAGTGCTTTAGCTGAGACAGCTTACTAGTCTGCTCATTTGCAAATAAAACAATGCAAACTAAAACAAAATGTAAGAGCTGTGCCAGAAAACATGGACATTGATGCCCTACTCTCACCTCTGAGGGGCTGGGACAGTGTTAAGGGGTTGAAGAAAAGACATGGCTTTTGATTAAATCATTCTCTGGTTTCAAGGACAACTAAAGGGTCTGAAGTTGCACACAGCTTTCCCAACACTTCTATTTTTTCTTTATACTGTTTTCCTTCCTGGGTATTGTTTTTTTTAATCCCTGGGGAAAAACTTAGAAGTGTTCTGAAGTGAATTTTACCATCTCAGCATGCTTTGCCTTATCATAGCTAGGTACTGGCAGCTGAGCAGAATTTAAGAGGCTTATTCCTGCCCAGGGATATTCCTGTCAAAGTAAGGGACAGTCCTGACCAGCCTTACAGGTTTTAGTTCCTGAACTTATATCATGGGGCAATTAATTGTTTTCCTAGAGAAGTGTTGTGAGAAGTCACTTCCAAGAGTATGATGTGCCTGTGAAAACAGGCAAATTTGTGGTGAGTGCAAAATGAAATCCTTTGAAGAGGTGTGTTGGCTCACATCTACCTCAGTTAAGCTCCCTTTTGAAGTATTCCTCCAAAAGCACTTAATACTGTATATTCAAGGAGCTTAATTGCTTTCATGGAAATAGAAATGATGGGGAAGGGAGAAGGAACATCAAGTCAGTTCTTGGTGCCAGCACTTGGGTCCTGGTATACCACGTTGTTGTTACTTGTTTGCATTCATCAACGTGACCATTGAATCCACTGACGACTGATTCTTCTGTCCTGACGCATTTTCCCCAGGTCCTCACTTCTTTGTGCCTCTCAGAAGAGCTACCATGTGGCAAGCAGATGCCATCTGCCCCAGGCTCCTGTGGCAGCCTCTCCAGCACAGGGCACTGCAATTCAGGCACAGAAAGCCTGGTCACGATGCCATCTGCCGAGCTTTCCAATACCATTTTCCACTCATTAAAAACTACTGAGTTCCCGCTGGGATAGGTGACTGTTGATTGCCTGGAGCTAGGGCAGTTGCAGCATAAGAAAGCAGAGTGGCACTGGGGAATTACTCCTGCAGGATACCTGCATCTATCACCTTTGTGGTGCTTCATGGGCCACACCATGTGCTGACCATGGTGCAGCAGGTCTGGCATTAGAGCAGGAGGATTGTGTAGGGCTGGTATGGCCTGAGTGAGGGAAGAAAACAGTGGTCTGGGGCCAGCAGTATGCAGCCACCAGCCTCCCAGTAGTGGTGAAGAGCTGAGGGAACACTGCCCAGTTGTGCAGAGAACAGCCTGGGGATTAAGATACTCAGAGAGTGGGCACCTGAGGCCCAGGTCTGTTTATACAGATGGAAAAAGTTGCAGTGGCAGCTTGTGAGAGCTCCATCTCATTGGGATGCTCACACAGTTTGAGTCCCCTGGCAGGAGGAAGAGGCACACAGATATCTCCCTCACCTCAGGGGTCTGATAGACTGAAGGGATGTCATGGAGAAAACGAGGATGTGTTGTGTTCTTTCCAAACAGAACTTTTCAGGTCAAAGGCAGTGTCTCGCAACATGGGATTAAATTTGATGGGGGTTTGTTTGGTTGTTTTGGAAGGGAAATAACCCCAAGCAACTGATTTTTTTTTTTTGGTTCAGAGCAAACCAAAGTGTTTTCTTGTTCTTTCTATTGAAGTTTTGAGAAAACAAAATCACTGCCAAAGCCCTCTGCAGTGGCATTGCTCCCCTTCATGCTAGGTTCAGGCTTCTTGTTCCACTCACCTCCCCCACCTGCCCAGTCATATTTAGACCATACAAGACCCCTGTCCTATTCCAAGGGCATTGCTGAAATGCTTATTACATTCTTTGTGATGCTCCTCCAGAGGCTGCTGGCTCTTGAGAGGGCACTGAGACTGATGAGAAGCTTCACACAGTGAGAAGGGATGGCTCTGCTCTGTGATGCAGATGTGACCATCACACCCTTTGCAGATGTATGAGGGCTTACTGCTGATGTATACAAGGTAGTGGCTGCATGCCAGTTCTTAAACAGAGCTGGGCAGAGCTACCAGGGCATCATAAACTCCCTGGTCCTCTCCTGTCAGGTACAAAGACAGGCACCAGGAAAGGCAGAATTGGCCTGGAGTAGTATTATTAGGAGTGCGTATAGCATGCAACAGGTAGACAAATTACAAAGTGTAGTTGGCCTGCTCTAGGAAGAATTATTTGTAGAATCCCCTCAAGGTATTTAAAAGACATATAGATGTGGCTTAGCAGTGGACTTAGCAGGGTTAGGTTTGCAGTCCAATTTGATGATCTTAAAGGTGTTTTCCAACCTAAATGATTCTGTTATTCTATGCACCTGTAGAGGTAGATTCTTTGTGGTCAGGAGGTTTTGAAAGGTGACAACAATGTTTCTTAGAGCATAACATCCCTGTGTAAACAAATGCTGCTTTCCAGAGCACAGTTTGGACATGATCAGAGAAGCTCATAATGTTCATTCTCCCACCCATGCTCTTATGCCCACCAGCATCTTGAAGCAATTAACTAGAAGTCATTTCTGATTCTCCAAAGCAGCCCCACATGATTCTGAAAAGCAATAAATGCCAGTATAGATTGTTATCTACAGCAGTGGTCTTTCAGTCTGAGTTGTAGGAACCCAGTGTTTCTATGCTGTAGTTTCTGCTGAGAGGACCTGAGGACTTTCAGAAATCTCAGATGATGCAGAAAAGTGCACTTCTCATGGGTTTCTTTTTCAATTAACAGATATCCCATGGCTCAAAATGACTGTTGCCACACTGGGAAGACTGGGCATCACGATGGCTTTTGAAATTGTCTATCTTGTGAACACTGAATTGTATCCCACGACGCTCAGGTAGGTCAAAACTTCCCAGAAATATTCCAGATTTTCCTTCTCCTCTTCCCTATTCCCTGTTTCACTGCTGCTTAGTAAAACTTAGTTTTCCCTGGAGATTCCTCATTGAATAGCCATTGCTCAATGTTTGTGGCATATACTGATGAGATAATTTTTGAAGCTAAGGCTACATTCCCCTCCTTAAACTGCTGGTTCATCTGTTTGGTAACACCTCTCAAGTATCTGTCACCATTTTTCTTTTGCAGAAACTTTGGTGTTTCCCTCTGCTCGAGTTTGTGTGACCTAGGTGGGATCATAGCCCCATTCCTGCTTTTCCGATTAGCAGCCATTTGGTTGGAGCTACCTCTAATTATTTTCAGTAAGATTTGATTTAAACAGTACTTTTGGTTTAATTATTCTCCTCCTTATACAGCTTTTCTTTTGGGGCAAAAGTTTAGTGTGTGGCCTTATCCCTTCCTAAGATCAGGCCCTCTCAACCTTCATGATTAGAGCAAGAGGCATCTAATGGTGAAATGTAGGTGATTTCATGGCATGCTATGGAAGACATCAGGTCTGCTTGGGTAATTTGGCTGAAGGAACGTAACAGAAACTGTGTGAACTGCTTCAATACTGCGAGACCTTATAGCTAAGTTGTGTAATTGTAGAGAAGTAAGCTTAATTTCCCAAGAACAGAGGTCAATGTCCTTTAAAAAGTATGCTTTTTGGTAGATAGAGTTATGACTGTGGATGTTGTATTAGCCATAACTTTGTATTCTTGTCAAACTCTTTTCTCCAGCTGCATTTTTGGAAAAAAATGAGCCCTGCAAAGTTATTTTGTGGAAGAAAAGATTATTTTCAACAAGAAAATGGGAGTCTGTGCCTAAACAACACTAACTTTCACTTTGACCTTAATCTGAATAAACTTTCTTCAGTGGATAAACTCTGGAAATAAGAAAAGTAACAATTTTCTTCTTCCCTTCTACTTCTTCAATGTCCACTGTAGGTATTCTTGCAGTTGTCTGTGGTATCCTGGTATTGCTTTTACCAGAGACAAAAGGAATCTCTTTACCGGAGACAGTGGAGGATGTGGAGCAGCTTTCAAGGTATGATATGTAGGTTTTTTACCTTTACTTGTGTGAGATTTCCTGAGGGTGTTCACTTCTGACCTTATTAGCTGTCATAAATTACTGATGTTTTTCTAGTGTCAAAGTAAATTCCCTAGTCAGGTTTATGTTATAAGCTGTTGGTATTTTCCTCAACACAAACTTTTCAGTAGCACTAAGGCAGGTAGTTAAAAATATGTATGGGAATAGAATCTGTATTTTCCTCATAGAGACATAAAGCTGTTCTGTTTATCTGTAGCAGCAAAGTACAGCCTGTAGCTCTCAGCTCAAGAAAACCAGCCATTATCTTGATCAAAGCACCTTGCAAAGAAGGGCCCTGGATCATAATCTGTGAAGTCATTGAAAAACAATGGAGAAGAATCATTTATAGCTGAAGAACTGTAGGCATAGCTTTCTCACTCCTGGCAGATTCACAGCTTAGCTAAATTTCTTCAGGAGCTAGCAATATATATTAATGTTTAAAACAGTGGCTTAACATGTTTCATCAACAACTTTTACCTGCTTCAATTTGCAAACTAAAGAAAGAAGAATTTTTTTTTTTTTTAATGTAGAAAATAAATGTTTCAGTACTGCAGCTTGGGCTACAACTTGGATTTCATTTTTTCCTGCTTCTTTCACCCTTATATCCCTCTCCTTTTCTGTTTAGCAGTCATTTTGGTAAATGTGGCAAGAAGCGGAAACGCCAGGACACCAACTCTTATATTTGACCTTTGAAGGACAGCGCTGAGCAAAGAACAATGTTCCCATAGTGGGAATTTGTTCTCCACCTGCCACCATTCAAAATTTGCTGCAGAGTATGGATTAAGCTCCATGTTCTTCTTCTAAGCATAAGGATGTTTAAAACAAGCAATGTGTTTTTCTATGAATATGGAATAAATTCATTTTTTTTCTGAGTATGCTGTTTGCACAAAGGGGTCACTCTGTGGTTTGGCTTTAACAAGATGCAATATCCATCTTGGTAGGCTCTTATTTACTTCTTTATATATTTGAGTAATTTGTTTATTTCTATTGCTGGCATGTAGCTTTGAAATGCCACTGCTTGTTTAAGATTTGGATGACTTTGAGGAAGAGAAGATGGGTATTTCAACCTGTTCTCTTTTGGCTGTGGGGAATATTGAGAAACAGATCTGGTGTCTTAGGAAGGAGGGTGCTTATCAGGGTGATTCTTTCTCTGGTTGGAAGGGTTGGGAATCGGAGGCATGCATTTCAGGTCCCTTGCTCTGGTCTGACCATTTCACCTTGAGAGCCTCTGCCACAAAATCCCTGCTTAACAGCCTGTTTAAGAGCTTTCTGAAGTGTAGTAACAGTCCTTCTCCTCTCCTTCCAAGGTCCTTATGTAGGTGTCACATAGAATCATAGAATAGAATCATAGAATCAACCAGGTTGGAAAAGACCTCAGAGATCATCAAGTGCAACCTGTTACCTAATACCTAACACCTCATGACAACTCAACCATGGCTTCAAGTGCCACGTACAATCCTTTTTTGAACACCTCCAGGGACAGTGAGTCCACCACCTCCCTGGGCAGCACATTGCAATGGCCAATTACTCTTTCTGTGAAGAACTTTCTCCTCACCTCAAGTCTAAACCTCCCCTGGTGCAGCTTGAGACTGTGTCCTCTTGTTCTGTTGCTGGTTGCCTGGGAGAAGAGACCAACCCCCACCTGGCTACAACCACCCTTCATGTAGTTGTAGACAGCAATAAAGTCTCCCCTGAACCTCCTCTTCTCCAGGCTAAGCAATCTCAGCTCCCTCAACCTCTCCTCATAGAGCTTGGGCTTAAGACCTCTCACCAGCCTTGTTGCCCTTCTCTGGACACGTTCAAGTATCTCAGTGCCCTTCTTAAATTGAGGAGCCCAGAACTGGACACAGTACTCAAGGTGTGGCCTAACCAGTGCTGAGTATAGGAGCAGAAACACTTCCCTGCTCCTGCTGGCCACACTATTTCTGATACAGGCCAGAATGTCATTTGCCTTCTTGGCCACCTGGGCACACTGCTGGCTCATGCTCAGCAGGGAATCCTACACAGGACATTAGTTCTGCAGGTCAGATTGTCCTGCTGCCCATAGTGCCTCCCCCAGAGTCAGCTGGGGGCTCATGGGACACCTGTCCTGGCCAGGGACCCTGTATCTCTGAGGTTAGTGGTTCTACCTGCTCTCACCTGTCAGGTGCTTTTCCACCACTCTCTTTCAAAATTATGCTGACTTTTCCCCTTCTAAATCAGAGTCTTTGATCATCCCTACACCGCTAAATGCATTGCCATGACCACTGCCCTCGGCTCACTATTATTATTATTATTATTATTATTATTATTATTATTATTATTATTATTATTATTATTATTATTATTATATAATCTTTCTGTCTTGGGGATAAATTACTTGGATTATTGACAAGGAAGTTAAACTGTCTTAAGAGGATGAGTAAGGATGAGACAAAAGCTTTGGTTATGGAGAGAAGTGTTAGTTGATCCCAATTGTTTGAAGTTGACATGCAGCAGAATAATTTGAATTTGCAGCTTTGCAAGCATATAGCAGGGACAGCCTGTTTTATTTTTCAGCCCTGTGACCTTCTGGCATTGGCTGCTGGCCAATGACAGGTAAGCAGTACACTCCCTACAGTGAAGGACTTGAAAAGATATAATGTTCAAAGGGTATCCTGTTACCAACATGGAATTAAATAAACAAAAGAAAGCAAATGAGTTCTTGTAAAGGACCTTATCAGCTTGTAAAATAACATGTTTGGCACAAGCAAACATAGGTCTGAGTTTTGGAGGTTCATACCCCAAATGAGTAGTGCTTACCTTATCATCTGTGTGGCTGAATGACTACTGCTCCATTCTCATCATCTTAAGAGCAGGTGCCTGTACAGAGAGATTTCCTGTAGTGGGAAGTATGTTGTGCATTTCAACAGCTCCTGACTCTCCTTGCCTTTTCCTAGCAGCTGCTGGTACTACAAACTGCTGGAAGGAAATGGGAACTTTACCAGTAACCTCGTCTTAATGTTTGCATACCTTGAGCAGAATGTGATAAATGGCTGTCTTTCAAGGCTATTTCTAACTTCCTCCAAGGCATAGTTAAAAGTCAATGGGATGCTTAACAAAGGTCAGTAGTGACTGATCTATATGAAACTAAATGAGCATTTCATAATGTATCTGTCTAATTGGCAATATCTAGAAGACAACCTAAAACAGGAGCTACTGATGCAAGGAAAATACTTTTACACCAACACAGACTGCAGATATCTGTAGTCTCATGGGGGCTGGCTGGCAGAGACTAGCCCTGAACTAGAAGCTCTGGGTTTGCAGTGGCTGGATATCTTGCCTTAACGCACGGTTGGAGTGCAGGTGCCTGGCCATAGAGCATAACTCTGCCTTCCTTGCACCTGGACAGCCTGCACCGCTGTCATGGCCCTTAGAGAGCCAGGGTGAGGCAATCAGATATGATGCTGTATGAACTAAGCCTCCTTCTTGCTTTTAAATGTTTCTTTTTTGTGAATTTTAAATATTTTCACTAGGTTTCTTATACACTAGAGCAGTCTGAGAAGGACAGTGAAGGTAATTTAAAAATACCACTTGCCACAGAAATGTCAATATTGTTTGCTGCCTACTGCTGTCTGTGGAGCATAAAATAAGGTTGAGAAGGAGTCTTGCCCTTCAGACTGCTCACATGTTTCACTTGTACTATCTTCTGGTTGACATGTGATGCTAAGAGCAGTGTCAGAAGTTTGGATGTACTTGTTTTCTAAAAATTCATATGAAAAGTACAGCAGGAAAAACACTGTGTATGTGTTGTGACTTCTAATAAGATAGCAATGGTTCAGGTAGAGTTTGTATTTGCTAATGGCTTCTGTGCAAACACCTATGCCTACCAGGGGGATTTTGTAAGATTGAAAATCTTCCCATCCCTATGAGACTTCAGGTTGCTTCGTGAAGGTTGTGAAGTGGGTAGTAAGCTGTTGTACGACCAGTGGTTTGGTCACTGCAGGGTTACACTGTTGTGAGTGAGAGAGGGCAGGCAAGGTGATGAAAACAGAGTGAGAACTTCAGCCAGGGAGGATCCCAGGGGAAACGGGCTAGGACTGTACAGACCATTGAAAAGGCTGCTTGTTTAAAAGGAGTTATTGTAAATTTCTATGTGTCTCAGCTTGATAAGTTGACCCTTAAAGGTAAGTCCTGCAAACTTCTCCAGTGACAAAGCACCGTTTCCCTAAATGGCACTGGCTGACACAAACGAGGCTGCCATCACTGGCCTTAGTGAGATGTACCTCTTCAGGCCAAACACTGCCTGCTGTAGCTGTCTCGCACATATACTTCAGAGGCTCAGTGAGGGATGTCATGTGCATAGTGAACCATGGATCACCTTACCACCAATGAAGACAACCATGAGTTGTGTTCTTCCTGCCTGCAAAGATATTGCTTAGACCAGTGAATGTACTATTTGGTGCAAATGTGCAGCTGCCACCAGATCACAATTCACATAGTATGAGATGTCATGAGATGAGCCTTCTGTAGGCACTCAGGTGTGTCCAGGAATTTCTGGTGGGTTTAACAAAGACAGCAGGAATGAGTTTCTCTGCCTATAAGCCAGGTACTAACCAAGCTTGCAAGAGTTCACATCTGAAGAGCTTTACAAATCAAAGAACGAGTTACAATGCAGAATTTCTCTTGTCAGGGAAGTACTGTGTGTATTTCTTGGCTGACTTAAAGATCCAAATTAATCGATACCAAAAATATGCAAGAGGGTACCTGTGCCTAGTGAATACACCCTCACAAGAGAAGTGGTTGGGGAATGATTTGTCAGAACTGTTCTTGCTCAGAAAGGCACTGCCCTGAGATCATTGTTTCCCTAGAATAAGATTTGGGGTGTAAAATCTGCAAAACCCACAATCTAGCTCTGTTTTACTGCTCTTATGTCTCTTCATAACCTTTATTTATAGGGAGAGAAAAAAAAACCAACAAACCAACCAAGCAGAAAAAACCCACCCCCAAACCAAACCAAACCAACAAACAAACCCAACCCAACAACAATGAAACCCACAAACAATCAAACAGAAACAAACAAAATCCCCCTCCAAACATGCAGCCCGTTCCTTTTGTATATTCATGTGTATGGAGAAAAAAGTTAAATTAAATGATGTGCAGCTCGACATTCCTGGGTGTGGCCCTCTACACTGCAGAAAGTGGGCAACACTCAGCTATTTGGGGGTACACTCAGCACACCCTGAGGATGCAGAAAGGAGTCTATGGAGATCCAGGGGTCTCCAGGCACCTGTGGAGTGCTCCTAGTTGATATACAATTGGTGCAGTATGAGTTGAGAGTCATAGTCAGCAGGTGTTTCACTTCGGAGAGAGTGAGCCAAGCATCTCTAAGGTCTAAGCTTCCACTTCCTAAAACCACAGGCATGAGTACATAGTTTTCTTTTAGATAAGAAAAACATACATGTAATGGTAATATAGTGACATAAAACTGTATAGTGAAACAGGACAGGGACAATGCACATTTTGCAACCCAGAAGGCCACTCTCATCCTAGGCTGCATCAAAAGAAGCATGCCCAGCAGATCAAGAGGTGATTCTGCTACTCTACTCTGCTCTGGTGATGCCTCACTTGGAGTACTGTGGCCAGCTCTGGAGCCCTCAATGCCAGAGACAGGGACCTGATGGAGAGGGCCCAGAGTAGAGCCACAAAAATGATTGGAGAGCTGGAGCACCTCTCCTATGAAGACAGGCTGAGAGAGTCGGGGTCATTCGTCCTAGAGAAGAGAAGGCTCTGGGAGAGCTTCTAGCAGCCTTCCAGTACCTGAGTGGGGCTTACAACAAAGCTGGGGAGGAACTAGTTACAAGGCCATGTAGCATTTGGATGAGGGGCAATGGTTTTAAATTACAGAAGGGCAGATTTAGATCGGACATTAGGAAAAAGTTCTTTGCTATGAGGATGGTGGAACACCAGCACAGGTGCCCCAGTGAGGTGGTGGAGGCCTCATCCCTGGAAACATTCATGGTCAGGCTTGATGGGGCTCTGAGCAACTTGATCTAATTAAGGACATCCCTACTTACTACAGGGGACTTGGATGAGATGACCTTTGAAGGTCTCTTCCAACTCAGTGCATTCAATGATTCTAAGGACAATAGAAGTTTATAATACATTAAACATGCATCATGTGTATCTTATAATGATTGACAGTTATTCCTCTGTTTTCACTTTGGACTAACTTTACAGTGAGGCTATTTTTTATTCACTGTTTTATACCTCTTTTGCAACATTTGTTTTGCTGATACAGAGATTTCCATGTCAACTAAAACTATGAAAATACAAACCAAACAGATTTCTTTTTTCTTGTTTTTTTTCATCCCATGCTTAGTGCTATTGGACACTTCTAATAGATCCTGACATGCATACAAGACGTACAGCAGGATCCTTCTTGGGTTTATAAGAGGCTCAGACACCTCAGAAAAGGAGAAATATTTTGCTTTGTTCATTTGCTGCAAGCACAACATCTTGGGAAAGTCAATCTTAGAATAAAAAGTCACTGTAGAGCCTCACATAAGATATCCAATTACAGCTGTGGTTGGGATTTTTTCCACATATTTCAGAGGTGGCTAAGTCTATTGTCAAACATAGCAAACTGTAAACATATAGAAAGAGGGCAGCAGATCATCAGCTGGGATCTTGAAATTAACTGTGCATTTATGGCAATTTAAAATGGATGATCATATTTATTTTACTTTCTTATGAATGATTGTAGCTTTAACATTGCAGTTGCAATCTTTCTAATGTGCATGCTGCTTTCCAGGAGAGGGCACTTCATACCCACGATCAGTAGTTTTCCATTATACTCTTGATCCAAGGTATGTAGTTGGAAACTCGAACATAAACACCAGGTTTCATGGGTTGGGCACAGCCAAGGCCCCAAGAGGTGACTCCATGTTGGACAAATTTATCTTGGTCCAGACAGACCAGAGGTCCTCCACTGTCTCCCTAAACAGAGAAAGAAAGTCATAATTTCTTAAAGGACAGCCCCATGTACAAGAGTGGCCTTATCACAGGGGACACAGAAATGTAAGCACATCTCACGTGTGAGGAGCACACAAGTTATAAGAAATCATTGGAGTTCTAGCCAACTCTAGAAGGATCCTTTAAGCATGTTGTCATTGAAGTACTACATTTTTTTTTTTTCCAGTAAGGGGATTTGTTGAGGAGTGATTGCTCTTAGTAGCTTAAATTGCACTTTTCTCTTCAATCTCTTCTCTGAAGTCTTTATGGCTTCCTGTTGTTACTAGACAGTCCAAGACCAAGTGAATGAGTACATTTAATCTGTGTGTTTTAAGATACGAGTACACAACTCTCAATGGCCTGCTTGTCCATCACAGTGCTTATACATAGGGAATCTGTGCTGTGTTGGCAGTACTATTGACCAGCTGTGGCAGGCAGCCTGCTGTTTTCACACTTCTTTACAAAGTCGTCTCTGCCTTTTCAGGGAGGACAGTTTCCATTTTGTTTCAGTAGTAAATATTTCTAAATCCTTTCATATATTTAAAGAAATTGAAGAACTCAGTTTCAAAGCTCAGACTTCCGTGGAAAGCATTTATACTACACTTGTGAGACAGACTATTGCCAATCATATGCTTCCTTTTCAGCAAAAGGGAAGCCCAGCATGCATTTTTCCTCACCTAGTGTGATTTTCACAGGCACTGGCCTGACACTTGGAAATTAGTAGTTCCTTTGGTCCTGTTATGCCTGTATGGCAGAATTCACTGCATTGTTCCTTAACTATTGAGATGTCTCAAGTTGTTAATTGAGCTAGCCTGGACATTGGTGCTAGCCTGGACATTGTTACTAGCCTGGGTGAGGAGAACAGAGTGATCTGGGAAAGAGAAAATCAGACTTAGTCATTCTAAGTAAGCTTCCCTACATCTGGCCCAGGCAGCCATGTGTTATCATGTGCACTGTAATTCAGACTTACCTGAAAAATGAGATACTTCACTTCTTAGCAGCAGGCAAGGAAGCAAGCAAAGAGCAGAATCCATGTGTATTATTCATCTAATGTGCCATGTGGTGTGTAAACACCCCAAGGCTAATTTGGAGTCTCTAAATCCCAGAAAGCAAAGCACTGCTTGATGTGAATGTGTTTACAACCAACTCTGGTGCTCACAGACTTCCTTACCTGGCAGCTATCTGTGCCACCATGAATATTCCCAGCACAGAGCTCATGTTTTTTGACTCTACCATTCAAAAATTCAGGGCGGTTGCATATTTTATTCTCGATTACAGGGAAGCCAGTTTCCTTTAAGTAGCCATCACCACCAGTTCCTTTGCAAATAAAAACAAAACCAAAATGAAAGACAATAAATAATAAAGGTAAATTAACAAATTCACAAAACAAAAATTAATATGTGGCTAAGCAGTAAAATAATCATAGTGTTTATGCACTATGCATATTCTTTCCATATGAAGTGAAACTAAAATTAGTCAGCATTATCAATATCATACTACTTTGTTACCCTTTACCACCTATCAAAACCTTCATGTTCCCACAGCACATCCTTAAGGATCCTGTACTGACTGATATTTATTGGAGTAATTTGTAAGCCTTTTGTGTGTGTGTGTGTTGAGTTTTCTCCTCTGTGCAAGAAAGAAAGCAGGAAACAAACAGTTGAAAATGTCATGATAATCAGAAACAAGGAGGCAGAGAAAGTACTGATACACTTCTCAACCAAGACAGTGGGAGGTTTTGAAAATGAAAGTTATGTTTGTATTGGTCTGAAATCTTCCAAACCAGGATGCTTGGGAGAAGAAAATAAAAATTATGCAAGAGAATGAGCTAACTCACATTTATGTGATTAAGAAGTTGCCTAAATCTAGAAAAACTTTCCTTCTAACTTCATAAAACCAGTAGTGAAAAGCAGAGTGGTCTGAGAGATAAGAGTTAGCACCTCTTTCAGTAGTGGTTTAGGAGGTTTAAGTTTACATAGCTCTGAGCAATTTAGGAGAATCTAAATCAGAGGGAGACAGCACAAAGGGTGGCACTACTTGGTGAATATTGATTAAATAGGTATGCATGCAAGATTTTATGGGGTGCTTTTGGCACAAAGAATACACAGAGCTTTAAGATATGTTAACAATATCTCACCTTTTGTATCCCCCCAGCCTGTCACATAGCACTCCTCTCTTCCTCCTAACACAGCATCTTCTTTCGGCAAGCAAACCGGGATTACATGATTATTGATGACTGCTGGGCTGGAAGAAACATGTAAGAGACTCACACAGTAACAATTGCTAGCACATTTATTCCTCATACCACCTTCTGCTTTCTGAAGAGGTTTTATGTACAGTCAGCATTTTCTTTGGAAATCTGGACTTAAGTTAAAGGGGTTTTCTGATATGCAAAACCGTTTTTGGTTCAGAGTATGATCTGCCAGAATGTGATACAAAACAGGTCTGAAATGGAGTTTGATACTGAAATTGCAAACATAAATCCAAGAGAATTCTTGGATTTATATTAATGTATAGCCAACAAAACTCAATTACAAAACTGCTGCAGCCACTTGTTCTGAGGAGAGTTGCTGGACACATGCAGAGTGCAAGATTCCTTAGCTGACTGATTCCTTACCATGCTGCATAGAGCAAAACAATAACATTCCACGTGTGCCAAGAACAACATCCTCACATTGGCACCCTTTGATTGGAACATTCTGCAGAAGCCACCTCCTTGACATGCTGGCACCTCTCATTGGGAAAAGATTTTAGCTTATATATGTGATTGTGATTTACTGGTTAAGGGATTGATAACAGAGTATAAAAAACAGCCACTCCAAGGATGTAAGGAGGACTAGGGGCTTAGGGCTGCTAGGGACTTCTGCTTCTGTTAGTTAGCTACTTCATCTGGCTAGGGCTTTGCTGTAGAGATGCTGCTAGGGATATGGTCAGGACTTCTGTCAGCTGCTTCATCTGTTAAAGGCTTCTGGGACTTCTTTTCTAAGTGGGCCTCTGAGACTCTGTAATGCTGGGGATTCTACAACAGCAATAAAGGACTTCTGGGGAGAACTTCTGAGATTCTCTGCCCTCTGCATTTCTGGAATCTTGTTGCTATATGGCAACAGGGTTTGTGCCTTCATTCATCACCCATTTGGAAGGAGAAGAAAAATAACACAAAGCTACTTAGATGTATGAATTAGTGTCATTTAGAACATAGCTTGCTCTGTTTGCATCCAGTCTTAAGTACTTAAGATTAACACACAGCAGAACTCAAGTCAGTCTGGCTTGCCTTTGGGTGCAACTAAGACTAGGCTCAGTTAGGACACTGCGTTAATTGTGCTGGCTCTGCATCTGTTTTGGACTTGCATTACAGCCATAGAAATCAAAGCACAAATACCTGTCCTAGGTTTGACTAAGATAGGGCTAATTTTATTCACAAGGAGCTGGAAGGGGCCTCAGTCAAGATAGCCGAACCAGCTGACGGTGCCATACTGAAGCCATACTGGTCTTATGCCTGCTTATATAAGCAGGTGGCTGGCCAGGGCAAGTGTGGGTCATTTGGCCAGGGCAAGTGTGGGTCATTTGGCCAGGGCAAGCATGGGTCATTTGAACAGGCAGCTGCAGTGTGTCAGGGTCAGGTGGATGGGTAGGGCAGAGCGGGGCTGGGCTGAGCCATGCTATGTCATGTCATGACAGGCCGGGCCGGACCAGGCCATTGCAGGTCAGTGATGCATTTTGTATCGCTCACTTTATTTACTATTTCATTAGTGTTGTTATTCCTGATGTTTCTCTCTCTCTTTGTGCTGCTCTGTTAAACTTTCCTTATCTCAACCCAAGGGTTTTTGACTTTTTCTCCCAATATTCCTTCTCATCCCACTCAGGGGTGAGGGTCATTGTGCGAGCAGCTGCATGGGGATCAGCTGGGTGTCTTTTTGCAGCTGTAGGGACTTGGGAAGAGTTTCAGATGAATGGAAAAAGATGTAAGAGGGGCCATACTGGGTATTATGCCAAACACTCATGCTGTTTGCCTGCAAACTGTACAGATCTGATAGAAGAAGACATCTCCCCCTCACAGCATGGAAACAGTGACATCAAGCTAATATTGCAGTTTTCAATTCTTTTTACCTTATTAAGGCAGAATCATGTAGGAATGCAGACTGAAAGCTCCTCTAGGCATTACCATCTCCTACTTGACTGCCACTGCCTCACCTCCCATTGCCAGTCTGGGTCACTGTCCCTAGCCTTCTTTCCTTCCCAAGGCAGGCCTTTCCCTGTCTGAAGCCCTGCAGCTAAGTCACCTTGGTTTCCACTGGAACTTCTGCAGAAAGGGACGGTCTTAAATTGCTGATTGAACATGGTGTATACAGAAACATCTCCATGACACCAGCAATCACTGTTTAGTTAACTTTTCCCATCAGAACAAAGGAATATTCCGGGTGTAAAGGTACCTGCTCAGTTTTAGTAGAGCAATGTCTGCCCTGTGTGGCTCCTTGAACAATTTCTCAACGTCTCGTTTTTGCACTGATGGCTCTAATGCTCTTTCTTTGTGTAATCCAAGGTACACTTTATATGCAGATGGACGTGACGACCTGTTGGAAAAGGTTGCACATGGTGAGATGACCAAAACAGACCCAGGATATAGACACTTACAAAGTTATTTGGCACCTATTTTTTTGGTCAAAGACAGAAAAATAAAGCCACATTTGGCATAAACTTAATTTCTTAATCCTTTATTATGGAACATGAAATCAAATCAACAAAAGCTATTACTGTTGAGAGACAGCTCAGGTTGGTTATTTGGTCCATTTCATTTCTCCTCTGATTTTCTATCTAGTGTATGAAAATGATGGTGCAGGCTATAATAGATACTTACTTTTCTAAGCAGTGAGCAGCAGTAAGAACCCACTGAGGGTCTATAAGAGTTCCTCCACAAAAATGCAGGCCAAAACTGTAATACAGAAGAAAGGCATAAAAAGGGTCTTGGCTTAAGGGGGGGAAGTTGATTTCACTGCAGTTCATCAGGTAATCATAGAATCATTTACATTGAAAAAGATCTTTAAGAATATCGCATTTAACGTTGACTAATTCTACTGAGTCTGGTGCTAAACCATGTCCCTTAGGACCACACCTATGCATCTTTTAAACACCTCCAGGGATGGGGATTCAATCACCTCACTAGGGATCCTATTCTAGTATTTTAGTGTTGCTGCTTTCCATGAAGTTTCTTCTAATATCTAACCTAAACCTCATCTGGTTCAGCATGAGGCTATTTCCTCTTGTCCTATCACTTGTTACAAGGGGGAAAAGACCAAAACCCACCTTGCTACAACCTCCTTTCAGATACTTGTTGAGAGCAATAAGGTCCCCCTTCGGCCTCCTCTTCTCCAGACTAATCATTCTAACATGTATGCATTTACAGACTGAAGACAGTATTCAACATTCTCATTAAGAAACAACATTTTATTTTCCTTGAGCAATAATTCTTACAATGACAGCAGTGTTGTTTAGATATTTTTCTAAGGCCTGGTATGAAAACATGTAGTCTTTTGTTCTGAAACATTATTTCTGTTACTGGAAAACCTTCTGTGCAGTAATGTTTTAGAGACTGGCTTTCCTCCACCTCTGATCAGTCAGAAAGCTCTGAAGGTGGCCTTGATTCCTAGTTTTACTAATAACTTCACCAATAGGATCAAACACTTACATGGAAAGAGAGATGTGTAAAGCCATATTTCATACTGTTGCTTTTACTGATAGGATACAGATTCTGCCATAGAATATTGGGACAGATTTCAATTCATTCTACCCTTTAGTGAATGTGGGTTTGAAATTAGCATTTGTATTGATTTCCTAGGTATTTATCACAAAATAGGGCAGCCTTGGTTGTCTAAATGACCTTCTTTAGGATAAGCACACATAATGCGTAGCATTGAGCTATTTTAAAAGTAAAATCAAGTTTAGAATGATGCAACAACATATTGTAACATCCCTATGTGGTGCAAAATTTATTCGATGTGAACTCTAATGTAATGGGGAACAGCCGTACCTTGTCCGGAGGCTGATTTGCCAGGGCCAGGAATGTGGATGTGAAATACACCCAGCAACAATTCTTTGAGCACACAGCTTTGGTCTGAACTTGGCTTTTCCACACTCATACTGAGCAGGAGCTACAGAATGAATTAAAACAAAACAAAACAAAACAAAAACCAACAAAAACTCACTATAGGGAACTTCAGTGTATTTGTGCACTCAGAAAACTAGAAGGCAAATGTGTAATATTTGTCACTTTAGCTATTTATTCTCTGTAGACAATTATATACCACGCATCCCCTGTATTTTGTTAGGTTACCTTCATCCAGAATGCTTTAAAATGCCTGATATTTTTTTTCACATTACACTTATCAATGGTCAGCAAATTACACATTAATATATATATAGTCAGATAAAAAACCCAACAACAAACAACAAAACCCCCAACTAATCAATAAAAAAAACAAAAACAAAAGGGGAAGAAGGAAACAGAGATAAAGGAAAAGTAAACTCTCAGAACATCTTTAAATGTACTGTTACAGATGTCAGCAATGCAAAACCTGCACTGGCACCTGTTTTCAAACAATCTTGGCAGTACAGGACATGAAATTCAATCATTGTCTCTGTGGAACAAAATTTTGTCCACTCATTTCAGGATCTTTTGGTACTTCAGATATCTCTGAGTTATTAAGAAAAGGTAGCTCTTATTCAGCCATCGGAAACCACAGAGAATTTAGAATTTGTTGCTAAAAAAAGGAACTAATCAATAACATTAAAGAAAAAAGCCACATTTTCTATGTTCTTTAGCTGAACAACTGAATAAAAAAAAAAAAGATTAATTTTAAAAATAAATGGTATCTTCAAAATTAATACAATCATGTGAAAGTGGCATTTTCCTGGTAAGAGTCCTATGCAATGCTTTCACTGTAGTAGCATCTTTACAGCTACAGTGTGTGCTTGTTACAGAACATCATTCTTTGTCTTGTTTGCTCCATTTGAGGGTTTTGATCAGAGCACATTTTCGGCTGCTCACAGCTGAGAGGATAGAGCAGCAAGGAAGTCACCCTTCTTTTGAGTAGGAACTACCTCTATTCCTGGCATAGCTTTTGTTGTTGATGGACATGAAAGTACTTCAAACTAAATGTTTTAAAACTTTGTAATTGTATGCTTCATTGCACTGTTTCATTCAGAGAACTGAATGACTTGATTACTAGTAACAAGAACAAAGGAATTTGGTTAAATATTTAGGACCTGGTGCGCTTTCCAGATATCTGACATGGTACAATATCAGAGGAGGGGAAATCTGTTTTACATACAGGACAGAACCAGAGCTGCATGAGCAGGGAGGTTTTGTTTTGATTTGTTTTGGTTTGGTTTTCTGGGATAAGAGCACCCTTTGTTCCACCTGGCTACACACAGAGGTTTGCCAGGTGACCAGCAAGAATCAGGGAAAATTAATACAGGAACAGCCCTATTCTGAAGTACATGGCAAAAGCTATGTGAAATTCACTGAGTTTCAGGTACAACTCATGCTGGGTTTGGAGCTTCCAAGGAATAAGCCTCATAAGACTTCAGGCACAGATTTTGAGAATATTTTGCACAGAGCCTTAATTTCCAGTCTAAAGCTACTGTGCTGTCCTAGATCGTTCTTTCAGATTATTACTGAATGTCCTCTAGTTGTCATAAAAGGTTACAGGAAAGTGAGATATTAGTCTTTAAATGAATAATTACGGCACTTAGGAATGTCACAGTACTCCCAGGCTTTTCTTGGGTCTGTAGTGTAGCACCAAGGTCCATTCACATCTCCATCAGGATTCCTGCAATACTGTAACAAATAATACAGACACTAAAGATTAACCAGGGGTCCAAAAGAAACTACCATTTTATGTTTTAAAATCAAATTATAATTGGGAAATATTTTCTTTTACTTCCTTACTGAATAAGTAATTTCCAATTCCTTTTGTAAAATATTGTGTACTTTTTTTCTATTTGCTCTGTGAGTTTAGAAAAAATATGTATATAATCTTTAGACAGTAAGCTTCACTAGTGCAAGCTTGGATGTCTAAGCTATCAGGAAGTATGAGATGTAGGCCGATGCTTTCTAAAGCACTAGTCTAGTTCTGTTTCCACTGCCGTTCATAGGAGCAGTAGGGTCAGTTCTGAGGTCTTTTTACACCCACTCCGCTTTCATGACTCTGGGGCAAGTGGATATTATATTGCTGCTCTTGCACTACTTGGTGATGCCTAGGAGTCTCGGGGGCAGGGTTGCAGTGTTTGTTTATCCTGATGTGCGTGGGGTGTCTGGTGAGCTGAATCTCTAGACTTTACTGGCTGTGCTGCCTGGTCTCTGCTCACACAACTTCGTGCTACCAGACATTCTAGTTCCCTTCCCAGCTCTGAAATACATCCCGTGTTTTAGGAAAGAGGAGAAAATATTTGCTTCCCCTCCTCAAGAGTCTCTGCTGAATACAGGAGCCAAAAAGTTACAGCACACAGCTTTTTGAAGGCATTTCCCCAGTCTGAGATGGAGGATTGGCTAAGGCAAGCTGTAAAATCATGTACCTGGAGATAAAATAGTTCAATATGGCAGCAGCAAAAAAGCTTTTTATTTCACTTACAGAGCTTGTCACAAACCAGGTAAGTATTGTATTTGGGATGTTACAAGTCTAGAGAACTAAAAATGAATATGTTTGTTAGGAATAAGGACATGCAGGCTAGAGATGGAGAATGAGTTACAGGATGGGTTGAATGCATCCTTGTACGATGGTCTGTGGCAGAAGCTAAAGGGCTGGAGGAGGAATTAGTGGAGAATAAGGGCTACAACCCATCAGCTGCATGTCTCAAGGGACTTGCACTGAGCATTGGATCCCTTGTCCTCATACCTGTCACTATTACAGCTGAAACTTATGAGCCCTCTTTCTGGCAGAGGAGGCAGAGGTGCTACCCACAGACCAATTCTAGTTCTCAGTAGTGAGAAGGAGCAAATGCCCATCTGAAGCCCCTTGATTGTGCTGCAGAAGCATTCAACAGAGTTTCTGGGCACCTGTGTGTCCCACAGAAGTGTAGACTGGTGGTTCTTGGGCTGAACTGAGGAAAATAAAGTAATTTACAAAGACCTAACATGAAATGCTCGCTGAATGATGACAACATGCAAAGCTCAATGACAGAAAGTATTAAATGAACAGATGCTCACATTTTTCTCCAGGCCTGCTCCTGGGTGAGTCATGGGAGTGAAATAGTCGTGAGTATGAGGTCTCTGAGAACTCCACTCTTGACAAGTCCTGCCTCTTCCAGTTTTTGCTACTGTGCCACGGTAGTCTTTACCATTACCATGAATGCACTCTGTGAAGAAAACAATAATTGTTAGCTGTGAACCATTGGGCCGTGTCTGTTCTTGATGGTGATGAACCAGAAACAGATTTGGGGAAATACTATTAGGATGTACACATCCTACATAATATGTATAGGAGGAAAAAAGGGCAATGTAGTATCAATGATAGTTAACAATCACATTTTAATTTCCTTACATTTTAAATACTTTCTTCACAATCATGAATAATACTTGATTCTTCGTGAAGTCAGGAGAGGGGTCAGCAAAACCACTATTATGGACTTCTGGAGGGCAAATTTTGGCCTGTTCAGGGCACTGGTTGAGAGAGTCCCTTGGGAGATAGCCCTGAAGGGGCAAAGAGGTCCAGGAAGGCTAGACATTTTTCAAGAAAGAAGTCTCAAAGGTGTAGGACCAGCCCATCCCCATGTGCCGTAAAACAAACTGGTGGGGAAGATGAGCAGCCTGGCTGAACTGGGAATTTTTGCTGGGACTCAGGAGGAAAACAGTTTGCCCCTTTTGAAAGGAGAGGTAGCCAAATGAAAAAGGGTACAGAGGTCTTGTTAGGTCATGCAGAGAGAAAATAAGAAAGGCAAAAGTCCTGCTAGAACTCAATTTGGCCACTGTCATAAGAGATAAGAAAAAATGTTTTTACAAACACATAAACAGCAAAAAGATAGCCAAGGAAAATGTCCACCCTTTATTGGATGGGGATGGGGGTGGGGTGGGTATTCAGCATCCTATAGAATTCTACAAGAAAGTTCAGAATACGAAGAGAGTGGATACAATATTATATTAAATACTGTAATTCTCTAGAGTTTTCTGTATATCTTCATTAAATTCTTGACACTTCTATAAAAAGTAGCTTGGTGATGATGAACATTTCTAGGGGAACTGGAAAGTATTCTCACCAGAATTTGGTTCTAGTGTTGTCTGAGGAGGTTTTGGTAAAGTCACTGGTGTGTGGTCATCACATCTCTTCAAGTTACAATACTCCCATCTTACTCTGGGGTCGGTGGTGTAGCACCATGGGCGGCTATCGGCATCTGGATTTCTGCAATAATTCTGCTTCAGGTCCCTAAAAATGTAAACATATCACATTCCCATCCATGCCACTGCTCTGGGAAGAACTTTAAAGAACATTTTGTAAAGCTGGCAGGCTACAAAGCTAGCATATATAATTCATCATGTACAGTGAGCAACGCAAATCCTTTTGCCAGCAAAAAGAAATCAAGAAACAGACACAGAATAGTTAAATATGGATTTACAAATCCAGATAAGTAAAGACACACATATATAAAGAAATAATTATTTTTACTTTTCCAAATATATTATTAGCTTTTAAGAAGAAATTGTGGTGGGTTTTGTTTGTTGTTGGTTATTTTTATTTCATTATGGAATAAATAAATAAATAGTAAATATTTGGAATAAGAAAATAACTCATCCTTTCCTCAAAACTCTAATGAACTGCAGACTAGGAAGCAACACCATAAAGTCATGAATAAGCTTGTAGAATCACAGAATCATAGAATGCACTGGGTTGGAAGGGACCTCTAGAGGTAAGCTCATGTTTAGAAACAGTTCTTTTTGGCATAAGGGGAAATTTATGATAACTTCTAATTCCTTTAGAAACACACAGTTAAATAGTCTAAAAGCGTAATAATGACAACTGTGGTTTGTTTCATAGAATTGAAAGCATTTCCACATTAAAAAAGAATATGAAAAGATTGGTTTTGTCAAGTATACTCCCTTCCTAGCTTTAAAATCATCGTTTAAAGGTGATGCACATCAAACCATGCTCATGAACGGTGGCTGTCCAGTGAACCAGGGAAATGGGAGACACACGTACGCATTGGGGAACTGGTCTGCCGTTTTGTTGTGTCGGTGCGGTGACATTGAGCTCCAGGCTTGACATTTCTTTCCCGTGAGAGTGAAAGAAGCTGTGCCACGGTAAGTCACACCATTGCCTTCATAGCACTCCTCAGTAATTTGAGCCTGCTCAGGCACATCAACAGCTGTAGTGAATAACAGAAACCAGTCCCTTGCATCTTAATACTTTCACATTTATACATGAGCATAGAAAGCCAACAGAAAACAACAAGGCAGAGTGTTTCGCTGACTGCCACTGCATGTTCTCTCTAACAGAATTCTTTTCAGACTGTGGATCAAAAGGAAGATTTCCAAAAATATTTAGTAACATTTCACGATATGCTGGATTAAAATAACTTGTATATCAATTTTACTGCCATGCATGGGGATTTGTTTCAGCTAATGAGGGAAATAGTTCACGTATGGATCACAGCTTCTCCAGAACAGGGAAATGACTGCGGCCTTGCCACAGATGCATGTATGGAACAAGCCTTTCTTGTACAAGAAGAATTTTCCTTTGATGGCTTTTATGGAGTCTTGGTTCAGTGCTCTGAAATTCTAAAATCATAGAATAAGAGCCATTTTGATTGGAAAAGACATTTAAGATCATTGCATACCAACCATTTTCTAACTCTCTCAAGTCTGGTACTAGCCATGTCATTCAGCACCACATCTTTTAAACACTTCCGGGAATGGGGATTCAATCACCTCCCTGAGGAGCCTATTCCAGTGTTGGATAACGCTTTCCATGAAGCAGCTCCTTCTAATATCCAATCTAAATCTCCCCTAGTGCAACTTGAGGCCATTTCCTCTTGCCCTATCACTTGTTACTTCTGAAGAGTTCATAGCCATTGATTTCAGTAGTTTAGCTGTGTAAGGCATCCCACCAATTTTCTGTGATCACTGCCACGTCATAGTTTTCCTAACGCACAATGGTTTCCTGTTTGTTTCCCATGCTGTGTGCATTAGTATAAATGTACTTCATTTAAGATAGTGATCCCACCACCTTTTTGGAGGGAGAAGTCTTGTTCCTGCCTGACTGTTCTCAGGTACTACCAGTTTTACTAACCCATCAATAACCCTCATGTCTTTTCTGCCATGTGGGTCTCCATTCCCTGCCTCCACCTGCAGACTGAAAGACCTTGCTATCATACCATCCTTGAAACATTGATGTGCTGCCCTTGGGATTATTTCTAGCAATCTCAGTTTTGTGCCCTTCCCCCTTCAATGAGCCCTGCTATCTCCTGGCCTAGGATCCTTTTCCCTCTTTTGAGAAAGGTGTATCTTGTCTATTGCCAGCGGGCCTGGTGTCCTGTAAATCAACCTATGACTGAAGAACCCTAAGTGCTACTAGTGACACCAGGCTTGCAGCCAAACATTGATCTGCTGACTTTCCCTGTTCATTCCCTCATCTCTCCCTGTGACTGCAGGGCTTAAAGAGAGCACTACTTGTGCTCCCAATCCCTCAACCAGTTGTCCCAAGGCTGTGAAGTTTCTCTTCATTGCCTTTGGATTTGTTGCTACTTCATTACTACCAACGTGAAAGATCAGTAGCTACCAGTACTAGGGAAGGAAGCTTTATAATTACATCATTAACCCAGGCAGCAGGGATTTCCCTAAGAAATGGATCCAGTTTGCATATTGGGCCTCTTATGACAGCTATGACAGTGACCTGTCTTTTATTCTTTATTGAGGAGGTTTAGACCTACTAAGTGCACTTCAGTTAAGATAATGATCCCACCACCTTTTCTCAGGGAGAAGTCTTGTTGCTGACTGACTGTGTAGACCTAGTAAGTCTCAGCAAAACCTCCAAGCTGGGTGAACCACCATCTTCATTTGCTTCTCCTTGCAGAACACTGTACCAATTTCACAAGGGCATCTGTGAAGGTGGGGTTATTACTGGGGAGACACAGCTGTGGTGCCTGTTGCACTGGGCAGGAACTTATTGCCATTGTCCACTATCCTCTAAGTCACCACATTTAGTCAGGGGAAGAGAGGACAGGACATTCTCTGAATCCTGAGCTCCATTTGCCTGTTGGGTTTGTTTCAGTGAGAACAGTGACTCCAAAAGTCTACCTCTATCTCACATTCCCTGATGGTCCTTATCCTACTTACCTCCTCTCAGAGCTCCATTACTAAGCAGCGGAGCTCCTCTACCTGGGCACACCTCACACAGGCATGCTCACTACTGCCATCTGACATTGGCATGAGCAGGAAACACTATGCAGCCTGACATCTGGGTGATAGTAAGTTCCCACTGGAGCTCTGCGAATCTGATTCTTAGGTTTTGATTTGGATTCAGTTTTTCAGGAGGTGCCATGCAAAGCTAATTAACTTTTCCATGGAACATTAAAAAATTTAGAGATGGAAGGAACTGCCAACTTGGCAAAAGAAAATTACCTCTGCTACTGCAAATTTTCCTGAGCTAGGTCAGTAAGTGATGTGCACTTGTGATGTGCAGTAGAATGAATGTAGCAGCCAGGTCCATACCAGCTTAGGAGTTCAGATGATATATGTAATAGAGTGACAGCAGTAATACAACTGAGAAGAGTCAACCAAGATGACCCTTCAGTTCTAGACATCTCGTGTTCTTACCAGGGGCCTCTGATCCTGTCCCATCACAGGAGGGGATGGTGCAATATTCCCACCGGGCAGTGGTGTTGGTGGTGTAACACCATGGCATCTTCTCACCATCAGGATTTCTACAGTAGTTTTCCTCTAGGCTCCTGAAACAGAAAACAGAAAAGCCTCTCATGGGAATGTAGCAAATGTTATGAGCAACAGGAGAATGCACCTTGCTGCCCAATTTAGTGCTGTATTTACTAGTGAGAATTGCTGCTATCATTTATTGATGCTATTTACTAGATGAATAATTGCAGTGCACTGGTGTTCTGTATGTGCTAAGCAAGACATCTTCTGGATTGATGGATGCTTTGAGGTCAAGAGTGGCACAGAAGAGTGAAAGAATTTAGTCTCAAGCAAATATCATAATTATAACCTTCTTACTCCACATTGCTTCACCTGAGCAGCAATACAGTAAAAGGATGAGAAAATGAGAAAATGAGAAAAAAATCAGAGGAGCAGAACTTGAAAGTCAGGCAAGGAGACAGTAATATTCAGGAACAAAGCAGGGAATAAAAAGAAGTGGGGGTGGGGGAAGAAAAGAGAATCCATCTGAAGAACATTGCAATATAGTTGAAGAAAAATGAAGTAGTTCTGTGCTTGGTACTTCTGATGGATGCTGAATAATGGAGAGGCTTCACTTACTTGCAGGGATAGTTTTCAGGGGTGCGAGCATGTCTGTGAGGAGACTGAGAACTCCAGCGTTGGCAAGTATTTCCATATTCAGTAACAGATATTGTGCCTCGATAGTCTTCACCTCTTCCTGACAGGCACTGACGTCCTGGTGCAGGAACTGGTGGAGGTGTGGCTATTACATAAAGTAGGAAGTGAAATTAAGCAGTGCCTTCTAGACATAATGAAAACGTAATCATAGTCACTATGATCTTTATAATTAAGTGGGCTTCTTAGCTTTCTTTAAGGTAAGTTTTAAAGACCAAAATGTTCAGAAAGTCCAAAAGATATAGAAAAGAGCTAAAAGTATCTTAACTATTCTTTCTTCTATTTTAACATTTTCACACCAGTCAAGCTGCAAGAAGGGCATTTGCATCTGCTCCTTTATAGCAGCCAGTATGCAACACAATCAAGCAGTTACAGATCCATCACAGTGAAGCTAGAAAGTGAGCAAGTGATAATGCCACGAAGAAAACTCAGGTGAAAGTGTCAGGCCCATCATTGCACCCATACTCTTTTATAACTGCAGTCATAGCTATGTGCAGATATGGGTACATTTATAAAAGAGATGCATTTTAACTGATGAGAGACACAACAAGGTTGAGTTCTGGTAAGAAATCCCAAGGAACAGTATCATGTCAGGTAGAGTCCTTTAGGGGAAAAGGAAATTGAAAATGTGAAGAACTGAATTGAAAGAGCAAAATGAAAGCCAAAATATTTTCAGGAAAAGTGAAACTTGAGGTCAAAGTAGGAACATCAGAAGAAACTGAAATCAGAAGAAGCATCAGATCCACTGAAATGGTTAGAGAAGTCATTGAGGAAGGCAGATGTGCTCCAAGCAAAAACATTAGAAATGTCTATGACAGAAATGTCTAGCCTCAAAAGAACTATTCAGAGGCTCGTTTCAAAAGTATTTAATTTTTTTCCCTTGAAATAAAAGCCAGGACATTTTTATGATTTCCTGTATCTTTGGAGCCTCTTTGATTTGTTCTTGCTCCTGGCACCACTCTGAATGGAAGCTTTCTGCCTTTGTGTCTAGAAGTCTGGAATTCAGACTCACTGCAACGAGGAATATTGCAATATTCCCAGCGTTTAGTCGGGCTGGTAGTGAAACACCACGGCCGAGGTTCACCGTCAGGATTACGGCAGTAATTCATCTTCAGATCCTTCTCAGGAAAACTAAATAAGGAAAAGAATTTTTAAAGAATGTCACTAATGGCCATAATAAATATCCTGTCTGGGGCAATGTGGTCTTTAGTCCACCACTGGTGATAAACAGTCACAGTTTCTGACTTACTTTTCTGGGAGGTATCCATGAGAGTGAGGTTGTTGGGAGTCCCAGCGCTGGCACTGAAGCCCGGACACCGTTGTTGCAACTACTCCATGGTAGTTTTCTCCACTGCAGTGCATGCACTCTACTGTATGAGCAAGGCAGATTGAGGACAAAAGAGACAGAAAGTACTTAATGAATTGGTCAATAAACACTCATACTCATCTTACATGAAGATCAAGAGCCTGATCAGAGCACAAGGCTGAAGGACAGGTTTTTGGGGTTTTTTTGCCTTTTGTTTGGCAAGGTAAAAGCTTATTTTTCTTGACAACTCCTCCTGGCTGATAATATTTATAGTATTTCATTAAAAAACCCCAAAACAGCAACAAGAACACCTCCACCCCCAACATTATAGACTATTTTAAAAGAGCTAAATTAAAAATTCTAAGCTATAATTTATAAAAATGTGTGTTGCTGATATCATGCTTTATCAACTTTTTCAGTAGTAACTGTCATTTGGTTCAATTCCAGGATTGTAATTTGTGAATATCTTTATATATCTTGCTGTGGGTTTGTTTTTTTGTTGTTGTTTTGTTTGTTTGTTTGTTTATGTGACCGTTTGAGGCTGTGCCTTCAAGGAAAGGGCACTCTGGCTAAATGTTTGTAAATATACTGTATTCTAAACTAATTTCATTGGTGGATTATGGGAGAGTAAGATCTTAAGACCCGGAGTGGCTGGAACTTTCGTTTAGTTTCGCTTCCTTTTGCTTACCTTCTAGCTGGACTGCTTCTGGGCTTCTGGACAAATAACAGATAAGCTACTAACCCCCCTGTACTTAGGCCTCTTTCTGCCTTGTTAACACCCCTTTGCTCTTTCTACTCCTCTTTGGGGAAGAAGGGAGGTAGGGGGGTGAAGGGGGCACAGGGGGAAGCCCCCTCTGTCGGGGGTCCGGTTTGTGATTTTGTTTCTTTGCTGTATATTTCTGTATATATTGTAAATTCTGTATATTTGTGTACATAAGTTCCCTGCATTCCAAAATTGCTTTTGTAAATACAGCATTCCCTTCACTTCACCAGCTGGGCTAGTTGTGGTTTTTTTGCCTTTTACTTCTTAGTGGGGGAGAGAAAGCTGGGCCTTTCCTTTTAACCCACCACAGTTTAATATATTTTAGGGAAAACAAGACTCTGTATAGCTGGTTGGGGGATTTTTTTCATGTCTTCCTTGTTGGTGTTGAAAATGTCTTTGGAAAGTTTCAGACTGGAACAAATACTCAATTAAAAAGTGTCACATCTTCCAAACATGGAAACAGTAAGTATATCCTGACCTTCACACTCTGGGATGTTACAGTAATCAAATCTGGTAGCAGGATCTGTTGTGTAACACCAAGGTCCCTTTTCATCATTATCAGGATTTCTGCAGTAGTTTTCCTCCAGTCCTGCATTGGGGTATTTTTCAGGTGTGTAACTGGAATAGAATTTAAACAGGATTAGAGAATAAAGAAAGTGACCCAACTGTTCAGATAAGGACTCTAAAAGTGAAATCTTTGCCTGAGGACCATTTTGTAGATGTTCTTCATTAGAAGACTCATTGCTATTGTGGCCAATGCTGAGGGCCCATACCTATGTATGTATTCTATGCACTTTATGAAATAGAGTGCCTCTAAGAGCAGCCACATCTTTAATACTTGCATTTACTCCAACATTCAATTTCCAGTAATTTTTGCTCCGCTGAGGCACTATGCAGCATGTAGGGAACAGTGTCCTCCAGGACACATTCCCTGGGAGGTAACAAAGAGAAAATATTTGCTGAAATATGGGAGTTATCAGAAACTGAAATGCTGTGCCTTCTCAACAGGAAGTTATCCATAAAGCAAATTGGATGTTTTTCATTAAATACAGGAAATACTGCCCTGTTAATTGTGTATTCACTGATAAAATGACATACCTCTGTCTCATCTGCTGCATGTTACACCTCTAGTCAAGAAAAGTTCTTGCCCTGATGAGATTAATGGGAAAACCTTGTTTCAGTAAAATGAGGTGCTTCTGTCCAGTGTTTTACTTTCAGGCAAGGACCACAAAATTGTAATGCAGCTGCCAAAACTGACACTACCTCTATTGATCATGTAGCCTCAGTTGCAGGTCTCTGAGTAATAACTCACATTAGAGAATTATCTTATTCTAGATAAGTATAAAAAAAAAATTGAGTAGACTTTGAACACAAAATTGCTTATAAGACTACTCAGCACAATTTCAAATTTTTGCAAAGTTTCAGAAAACCATATAATGATATACAAAAAAAGGCCTTACTTTGGTTTATGGGGTGTATTATCACCCCACTTCTGACAGGGTACACCTTTCTGAGTTTTGGCTTCTGTTCCTCTGTAATCCACACCATTTCTCTCCTTGCATTCTAGAAGATAAACTGAAAGTATATGTGCCTCATTAAGCAGAATCATGACAACAACCAAATCCATCCAACAACAAAAATCCATTTTCATGCTAATACATTTAAATACATTTGATTGCATTTTGGCTTTCTTCTGCCATCAAAAATAGTCAGCCCATGTTGTAAAAGCCTACTAGTAATCAGGTGTCTAAGCTGGATTAATTAGCTTTGAGAAATTAATGGGAAAGTCAAAAACTTTTAAACCAGAATTCCAGAGAAGTGTAATGCAGCCCAGTTCTTTTGAGATCATGCTGTAGCAGATTTTAATTAACAAGCTTTTCACATTTAAATGTGCACTATAACAAAATAGAAACACATTCTCTTTTAATCTCCTCCTATGATGTTACTGCAGTTATACATAGCAATTAAAATCATACCTTAGAAGAGAGCCACCCAAATTCAGCCAAAGAAGATAATAGGACAGAATTGCAGATTTATACACATAACATTTTATCAGCTTAAGTAAACAATTTTTTGTATGTTCATATAAATGCAGATGACATGGTTTCGTTAAAACTCACTGTGGGAATGCCAGCGATGAGCAGTGTGAGCAATCTGGCAGTGCAGGCCTAGAGCCTGGCATGGCGGTAGGCCATGCTCAGCGTAAGTGCAGAGCCAGCTAGCAGTGCAGCAAAACAGTGCTGTGCCTGCAGCATGTAACTAAAGCAGGACACTGGTAGCTATAAGCATAGAAAGTTATCTTGGGACAACAGGACATGCACCTGCATCAACAACCTCACGTGTCATTAGTAGTTGGACCAATAATCTATAATAGTGTGATGTGCGGTCACTCATAGGGAACCAATGAAGCCATGCCAACAAGGCTCTCCGAGTTTATATACGTTGTGGAAGTTCCCTTGCTACGCACTTTCCTTTCCTTTCCCATCTTCTTTGCTTTACACTACTGTGCTGTACTCACTATGCTCGCACTATAGTCCTACAATACTGGAACAATAAAGGAACAATACTCGATCATCTTGGTCATCTGTATTGACTCCAATCTCTGTCCCATTAACTCACCACACAATAAATTATATTAATTCTTAATTGATGATATACTTCTTAAGATATAAATCTTAATTGATGATATACTAAAACAATGACAATGTGCTGTGCAAGATAAATTTGGCAGTTGGTTGAAGGTGCGTATTATCTATGCTTTCATATTCTTAGGTTTTGGAACTTAATAGTATCTTTATTTAAAACAAAAAAAGTAAAAGGAGTGAAAGAGTTAGCAACGAAATCTTGTCTACATAAAGTCAAGGGGAATTTTAATGCTGAGGGTTTTACTGGTAGTGTTGAAAACATTTTAAAAACCTGAGAAGGGAGTAATCATAACCCCACTACATACTTTAAGATTATCCTAGGTGGACTAAACAATCCCCTTTCCCAGCAAAGAGCTGAAGAGTACATGGGGAGAGGAGGCTTGTTAAAGTGTGGCTCTGCCAAGGCATTGCTGAAAGAACTTGGCTCTTGGCACATTCTCTTAGAGCTGCTACATCTGCAGTTCGAGGGACAGTCACTGTCAGAAATATGTCTTCTGGCTTGGAAAGCTAAGCAGGAAACTCATTTAATATTTCTCTATACACAGGGCATATTTCATCAACCATTTCCTCCTCTCTAGTGGTAATAAAGCAATACATCTTTTAGATTGTGACCTGGCTTGTCTCAATGTCCTTAAGCAGTTTCCAAATCAGATATTGTAACCCAGTTTTGTATAAGCTTTTCTCAGCATTAAAATGATACCAAAACTGACATACAAGCAGAAGATTAACAGAGATCTGGATAAATAATGCAAATTTATGCAGACTTTTCTTGCCAAAAGTGAAAAGAACTAATATTTAAATCTGAAATAAGGTCCAGCTTTTCTGTGGCCCAGTAGGTAGTTTAGATCTGGATTTATATATGTACCTTTAGGCACATCTTTATTGTAATACATATATTTGGGAAAGTTTACTCTAAAAAAAAAATTATTTGGAAGGCATTTATCCCTCAAACAATTCTGCAATAAATTAACATTAAACCTGCCCATAGTTGAGCATTGAATCAGTCAAGTGCTGACTCATTTTGTTTGTGTAAGCCTTTGACCATTTATATAACCTTTAGGGCCTTTTTTCTATCTGACAACAAATAACTGTCTTTGATCCCCAAACTCTATCCATATCCCTTGGGTTAACTATTTACAGACAGATATGTGGATAACAATTCCCAAAAGTTAGGTTTAATTCCTCTTAGTTTTTCTATATTCAGAGAAGGTTAACTTTCTGTTTTATAGTACATATCATAGAAAAAACAATTTTAAGAAATGAATTTTATACTAACTGTCATCCTTTCCTTTAAATGCAATGAAAAAGAGGTCTCATCAAGTTGTTGCTTCAACCACAAAGCAATAAATAAACAAACATTTGTTTCAACAATGGTATTGCTAAAGCATCTGGGCAGGTGAAAGGAATTTCCTTGAAGTATCAGGCTGCAATAGCTGCTGGAGACTGTGATGTGATTGGTCTAGGTACCAGCTATGCTTTCACATCTCTCTGTAACAGTGGATGTTATCATTAAAATGGACACATCGTTATTTGAGACTCTCTGCAAATGAAGAGATGAGCAACAGAGAAGTCATCTGACATACACAGTAGGCTGTGGCTTTGATGCTTGTGATACCTTTTGTTTTCTGTAGGCATATTTGCAAGTTTTGGACATTTTGGTTATCTAAAACTACAGTTTTTCAAATCTTTACTGAGGGGGCTCTATTTTTCAGGAACCTAAAATCCATGTTTATGACCTCAAAAGGCCTAAAAGGATGCAGTAACAAATTCTCTCTGAATGTTACAGGACTTTTTTACAGGTTCTAGCCTCAGTACCTACAAGGGTGTCTCAAAAATAAACCAGAATCAATCTATTTCCTGTTCACATTACTGAAGCAAAATAAGTAAGGATTATTTACATTCAAACGTTCTGTTCAGTCTTCAAACTTTGTTCCTTGCCAACAGATCCATTCATTTTTTCCCCTACAACAGGAACTGCAGAATATTATTTACCCACGATTCAGGGAAATTCTGGCAGGTGCTACACATATATCATCACATTATCCCACAAGTCTTTGTAGGTCAACAGAAGAATAAGGATGCATTCTTCTGGAGCTCTTTGTATTTCTGAAACTCAGGTATTTACAGTCTAATTATTGTGATTCTTGATTTTTGGTTAGATACTGCCTTGTTGAAACCACTGTTTGATTTGCAGCAGTTGAGGAATTGGTTAATTTTTCCTTTTATAAACCTTTCTTTGTTGAAGAACACCAATGTTTTGGTAGATACTAATGTTTCAAATTTCCAAATAGTCTCAAATGAATTAATAGTCTTTAAAAAGTTACAAATCAAAAAACAGTGAAAGGCAGCATACATGAAGTCTTTTAACACAGTAGTAATTATAATCAAAGTTCACCACAGTAGCTTACATCTCAATGTTCAGCAAGGAGCTGTTTCCTCTTTTGTGTATTACTGAAGCTGAGAACACCACAGTGAAACTTCAGCCACATTAAAAATAAAGCACCTGTCTTCTTGTTCAAGGTGAGTCTCAAAGCGCTCTGGGCAACCTGATCCAGTTGGGGATGTCCATGCTTACTGCAGGGGGGTTGGACTAGATGGCCTTTAGAGGTTCCTTCCAACCCTGACCATTTTATAATTCTATGATTCTATGATTTTGTGGTTGCCTGTATATGGCAAGAGCTCTGTACTCGATTATGTAATTCAAAAGTAGTTTTAAAACCTGATAATTTGTCTTCATCTGGCATAAGGTGATAAATTTAGATAATAGTAATTTCTTAAAGGGAGTCTTCCTATTTTCAGAAAGAATAGGAGGTAAAATCTGCTTCAGTCAAATAATTGTTGTCTGTGATAAAAATGATCAGAAAAAAGAGACTTGTCCAAAAGGAGAATACAAAAGTTCTCCATATCAATTAATTATACCATCAAAATAAAGATTAGGATAACAGTTTCACTAAATTCATTAACTGAAGAGTGTAAACATCATATAATGATATATGAATACTGTAAAAACAGATTTCCCCCCCCCCGAAGCATAATTAAGACTGTAGTACTTTTGACAACATGTGCAACTGAAATTAAGTTGACTTGAGTCCCACCTAAGAAAACTCTGAATTTTCTTTGATGATATAAATGAAATTATTTAACAGTTTCCATCAGTTTTCCTGTGGGCAAAGATCTATCTCAGAAACCATTGCTCCTTATGGAGCCTTAGCAGAGAAAGAGAAGATGCAGCTGTAGGTTATTAGCTGGTTTCAAAAAGAGAGAAGGGACTCTCAAGCATCTCCATTAAGCCCAGCACTTTCTTTGAGAAGCACTGTTCTTCTCTGCTTGTGGACACTAGGATCTAGGGAGAAGCAAAGATACTGGAGTACTAATTTGGGAGGAAAAAAAGGTTCCACTGCTTTCTGTCAAAAAACATGTATTAGGTAAAGGCTGACCTACCCACTTCATGTGACCCCATGAAGTCTTAGCCTCCATTTACAATAGGGTTATGCAAGTCTCACTGGAAAGCATATATCAATGAAATAGTATTAAAAAGACATAGACATACTTCTTTTTTCATAAAGAACTGCATTTGTTCTTCTGAATATCACTGCTGTTTTGCTGTTCTCAGACAATGTTAAACACTGTTGTTCTTTACTGGTGAATAAGAAGGCCCTGTTGAAATTAAAAGAAGAGAGCAATGTAAGGAGCAATAGTTGAATGTGTGTATTACTTTCCTGAACAACTTTTCTAGTACTCAGTTGTAATTGTAGCAAGCACTGCACTTCAGTGGTATTTAAGACTGGGTGATGTTTCACGAATCACTGAACACTGAAGGTCCCATTTTTCAGATGTGACTTAGACTTGATAAGCCTTCATATCAAACTTACGTTGAAAGTGAGATACATGAACAAATTATGACAAGGCATAAACTCCAAGGTTTATAATGTGCCAGAGGGTCCAGAGAACATACTAAAGGGTATATATGCACCAGAGAACTTGATTTTATTTTAAAAAATGTGCTCATTCAAGAAGTGAGACATTTACTGTACTCAGCAGTTACCAAGGAACACGTAAAACACAACAAGCCAAGACCTTAAACTACCGTGTGATAACCGTTCTGAATTGCTGTGTGTGAAACAATGTAAGCACTTTGGAAAACACTGCCATCTTAATTCTCAGCAAGTGAAGTGAAGGCTGTAAACTTACAAAACTGGAGCAGATGGTGTAACCTTTATAATAGCATCTAAGGGAAACTCCTGATAAACTAACTTCTAAAGCTTCATTTTTCTGAACAAAAAGGGGAAAGAGCAATAGCAACATGACATTCAGTGGGTACATGTATACCAGGAAGGCAAATACTGACAAAGTTCATTCTGTAGCCCTATGAACAACTGGTATGGTCTCAGAGCGCCTCTGTTTCTTATATTTGCAAGGCCTCTCCCCAGAGGACATCTGGACTCGCTACTGGTAACCACATCCAGTCTGGGTAGTGCTGGTTGTCCTGGGTCAAAACTACACTAGGGACTCTTTTATCAGATTCAAGCCCAACTCTCTGTAATGTCAAATTTTAATCAGGGATGTAGCTAATGAGCATGGTCCAACACACTGCCAAGGGGACAAGTCTGAAGTATTGAAGTGTTAATTTAACTAATTGGTCTGAAGCATAAACAGTGCTGATTTGCTCTTAAAGGTTTGCCTAATATTTACCTTTCCTCCTCCAGATCCTTCCCTGCCAGATAGTGCCTGTTCCTTATTGAGTGTAAAAGAATTCACATAATTAACTGGGGAGGCAAAGATGAAACATTCACAGAATCACAGAATTTCAGGGGCTGGAAGGGGCCTCGAAAGGTCATCTAGTCCAATCCCCCTGCCAGAGCAGTATCACCTACACCAGAATACACAGGAATGCATCCAAGTAAGTTTTGAATATTTCCAGAGAGGGAGACTCCATATCCTCCCTGGGCAGCCTGTTCCAGTGTTCTGTCACCCTCACAGGGAAAAATGTTTTCCTCATATTTACGTGAAACTTCCTATGCCTCAACTTCCACCCATTGCCCCTTGTCCTGTCATTGGGCACCACCGAGGAGAGCCTGGCTCTCAGGACTCAACTTTTACATACTTATAAACATTGATGAGGTCACCTCTCAGTCTCCTTTTCTCCAAGCTAAAGAGCCCCAGCTCCCTCAGTCTCTCCTTGAATGGAACATTATTCCATTCCCCTAATCATCTTCATGGCTCTGTGCTGGACTCTTTCAAGTAGCTGTCTTTCTTGAACTGAGGGGCCCAGAACTGGACACAACATTCCAGATGTGGCCTCAGCAGTGTAGAGTAGAGGGGGAGGAGAACCTCTCTTGACCTACTGGTCACACCCTTTCTAATCCACCCCAGAATGACATTGCTGGCTCATGGTCATCCTTCTATCCACCAGGACCCCCAGGTCCCTTTCGCCTTCACTGCTCTCCAACAGGTCCATCCCCAACCTGTACTGGTGCATGGAGTTTTTCCTTCCCTGGTGCAAGACTACGCTTGCCCTTGTTGAACTTCATGAAATTTCTCCCTGCCCAGCTCTCCAGCCTGTCCAAGTCTCACTGAATGGCAGCACAACCTTATGGTGTGTCAGCCACTCCACCCAGCTTCATGTCATCAGCACTGATGTCATACCAGTGTTAAGTGATGGTAGGCAGAAGCTAAGGAATGATACTATGTCTGAATATGCCTTTGCAAACTGTAAATATATAATCTGAATATACAGACATACCCTCTCTGCCTTCCTTCCTACCCTTCTGAGCCAAGTACTGCTAAAGCACTGTCCTCTCTTTGTGATTTCTGGAGAGGGAAGTTGGATCAAAGGCAATGGATGATACTATACTCAATCAGTCAGCAAACCTCTGTTACCATTCAGGGTTACACCGCTTTAAAATAAGTCTCATTTTCCCTTTTGAGCTAAACCACAAAATTATAAAATACATTTTGAAAGTCAGCAGTGGGGTATCCCTGCCTTGAGTAAAAGCCTGATGGAGAATGAAGTAATGATAATAGTCTTGAATACACTCTACTGAGTTCAAACAGGTATGCTGCAGAAGTGGTAGAACAGAAATTCATGAAGAGTAGAAGAGGAAACCTCTCAGCCTCCTATGTGAGAACTGCCTCCCACCTCAGTAACAGGCTTCTCTCCTCAGTTCTCTAGTTCCTGCTGTACTGCTGAAGGTCAATGGGCTCTGAGGCAGAAGCCTGAGCAAAAACCTGTGGTACCAACTGGTCAATGTCTTTTGTGCTTATGAGTCCCTTGGGTCTTGTTAGATATAAGTTCAGAAAAACAGCTTCACTGGAAGTAGAGTTTAGGATCATTAAGGTTTAGATGGCCATCTCTTTTTCAAAGTAAATAAGTCCATAAGTCCAAATTCTAGTAATGTTCATAAAAAGATAAAAAGAGTGTATTTGCAAGATACTAGAAAATGCAATGAAAGTAAGCAATGGCACGATTGCTCTCTTCATCCATATGTCCCAGGCATTCTGTTTTTATATACCTTTTGTTTTTCCAGCAAGCCTCAGACACAAATACTCTTAAGAAATCCCTCAAAAGTTCAGAGTACTGATAAATAAGGAAAACTGTTCCATCATCTGCAATGAAAAATATATATGGGAACGGTGGAAATTACCTGCAAATAAATTTATTCTCAGTTTCACATCGCTCTGCACATTCCTCTTTACTATTTGTCTTATAAATTTGCTTTTTTGGGTTCAGCAGCCAAGCTCCTTCTGTTTTCACATAGCTGTCTAGTATGTTTCCTTGCACTAAAAGGAAAAAGAGAGAATAAGTTAAAAATGTGAATGCTGAAATGAGGGTTTATTTCAAACTTTCATGTTAAGTTCTGTGTTGCATCATCGCCAAACATTACAATTTAACTGCTGGAATAATAGGCCAATGGTAACAAAAGATTCATAAATCTTGCCTTTCTCGTATGGTACTGCATAGCATCAGTGAAAACATAAGACAGAGTAGTGCCTTGAACCATGTTTTGCATCATTCTGAAAGTCATAATAAGTAACACAAACCTAAAGTGATGAGAATAGAGAGGCTGACCCAAAGAAAAAAGAGTTAGGTGTTTTAGAAAGCATAAAGAAAATATTGGTCATCCATCTTTTGAAGAAAATGGTAGTCAAGAAGGATGTGAAACAAAGATTGTTCCTTCTGGATATCTATCCCATAAAATGACTTCAGTTTTATCAGCCGCTCCACAGCTCCCCCTTTTCTAACTTTCTTGAAAGAAACAAGCCATCCTCAGTGACTGTGGTTATCACTATGCTCATGTTCAGTTTGCCCTTTTTGTAGTAACTGTACAGAACTTAACGATCAAGGCAGCAGATGTTTTCCCCCCCTTGCAGTGAATGGACAAGACATTAAACTAGTAAATAAACTCACCTAGCAACTCTGGGCTCCAGCTGCAAGTGAAAGATAGAGGATACTAAAAGTACAGCCATTTTTAGCAATAAGCTCCAAAAAAGTACAGTCCTTCTTAAAAAGGGCTTTGTCATTTTATACCTTCTTTTGCTGTTACAGCTATGCAATCTCTGAATACTTAGCTATAGTCTACAGCACTCTGACTTTTATGACTTTCTGCTGCAGTATCATGGAGTTGCATGAGTCCTGTGATATTTACAGTTTCTTTACCAGATGAGCATATGACTCTACTGACAAAGCTACCTGTTCTGCATAGTTTCAACCCCAGACAGACAGTTGGCCCATGGTCTGTCCTACTCTGTGCCCTGTTTTTTCTGGCTTCATGCAGGTGTTGAATAAAAGGCATACAGGGTATGAACCAGACCCTGAGTTCTCCCTCATGCATGACAGCCATGATGAAGAAAGGGACTTCCATCTCTTTCTGACTCCTCTCTTTCTCAGTCATAGCCCATTGACAGCAGGAGGGACAGTGAATTACTGCATGTAGTCTAGGGATGAATTTGACCTTAAGGGGTGTCAGTTAAATAGTGTGCATCAAATAAGAAGATAGTTGTTACAGAAAAAAAAATCATATAAAAGGCTAAAATAAAAAGTCATGTAACAATCACAGGAAACACTGATCCCACTAGTTATGTCAAAACAAAAGTAGCATTAAGAAGAAATGAGTGTTGAGAGAAATCATTATACTAGGTTAAAACCATATCATAGGTATGCTGCAATGCATTCTACCAGGACAAGAATTCCTGTTATGGTACAGCTTCCATGCAACTTTAAATCTGTTCTGTTTAGGCATTTTGCAATAGTTTTGTCATTATGATTATCACATTTGATTTTAAAAATAGCGACAGGGCCATAATTTATTTGGGTCAGAAAAATGTTTTGGTGTTTTTTTTTTCCCCCCCTCTTTTTTGCTATAATTACATAGCAGGGGACAATACTTAAAGAATAAAAAAAATGCAAAAGTAATAAAAATACAGTAAATTTTCTTGCTTTCTATGGAATTTTTCAATGTTAGAAAGACATACTGCAGTCTTATTCAGAAGTGCAAATATTTACCACCATGAGATAAAGGATTTGCAAACAAAAGCGGAGTGTTGCTGACGAATGCCCAAATTCTAGCTATTCCTCCCCCATATAATCTTTCTACTTATTAGAGAAGTGTATTTGATTTGAGTGAGGCTATTCTTCTGGAAAAAAAAAAAAGATGATAATTCTTAACATTAAATATCTAGATACATGCTGAGGCATGTATCTAATATTTCTAGCTAAAACCTACCGATACATAACAACTGTTTCCTTTTCCATGTTGCAAGACAAGATAGGTAAAATGTACTTCATTTAAGGTTTTTATATATGTTGATGCACTTGTTTTTAACTGCAATCACAAGATGTATAGTTATACAGAAGGCTCGAAAGAAGATGTGCCATCTGAATCTCATCGTTCTTTGAAGTTATTAGGACAGAGAATATTTCTTGCAAAACTGAAAATCTCTGTAAGACCGGCAATCTACCAAATCCGAAAGATAGATATAAAGAGGTTTACCCAGTTCCTGTGTGTCACAAATTATTTCACACCATCTTCCACAAAACCAGTCTTGCAGCACCAAAAATACTGCAGAAGGTAAAGCTGACCAGATTTGGAACTTCCAATCACATGCAATGACAAATTTCCTGTTAAGGTTGTGGCTATGAAAGAGACTGGAACTCTAGTGCGCAGAAACTTTTTTCTTTTTTCTTTTTTTTTGTGATTTTGTTTTTCACAATGTATTTACAAATTGTAAAACAACCAAAATAAGGGTCAGAGTACTTGGTAATGACAGAGAAAAGCAACCAACCCCAGGATGAAAGGCTGACAAGAACAGACAACCATGTCTTGTATTATGCCTTTGATAAGAAACTTCCCAAATGTGCCTCCATTTCTGGCCATTTGCCATGTTTGCAGGGAGCCATTAGTGCACTGCTCAGACACCAAGGCTGCTGCTCTTCTGATGTCTCTAGTGAACACAACACTGGAGAAACCACAGCTCTCTCTTCATTTAACAACAACTTGCTAGCTAGCAAGTCCCAAACCCATTATTGTCCAGCGAAGTGGTGCTGGACTGCAGAGACTTACCTTCACCAAATAGAGTTTGCAACTGTTTGGCCCCCATCTTACCTAGGAAAGTGAAAGGCAAAGGACTCTTACCTGAGCTGAGCAGGAAAAGAAAGAGAAAGGCAGCTTTTCTGGGCCCCATTTTGGCCAAGCTGGAGGGTGCTGGAAGTTGTGTGTGTCAGCGCGCAAAGTTTTATTGACTTACACTGGAGAGAGGCAGCATCAAACAAACAAGGAAGGTAGATTAAGTTAATCATTCTCCCATGCTGTGACCCTCTTTGCCATGGTGTGGCCATTCAAACAACCTTGAATTGGACGGATTACCAAATCGGACTCAGTCATTTGTACTGGACTATAGGAAATGTGAAGGCACTCTTCTGTTTTGTGGGGCATATTTCATTTTCAAATGGTTAGGTCTTTGTCTGCTAGAGAATATACAGGAATGGTGTTGGAGGAAAGCATGGGAATTCATGTATCCAGGTAGAATTTGAATTGCATCAGTACACTAGAGTTCAAATGGAAATATCTGCCATGCATATCTGCATTGATTTACAAGGACCAACTTGCATTTAATGTCAGGGTAAGCATGATCATCAAATCCAGATAATATTAACTCTGGAAAGTAGTTTAATTTTGCTTTTAATTACGGAATTCATTCTCACCCACATTTTCTTGTCTTCCCCCCCCCCCCCCCCCTTTCTGTTTTGGAGCAATGTTTAGAGTTTGAGTTTTATGGCATAACTTTAGGCTTAAGACCCAATGATAGGTATTTACTGTTCTTCCTTAGCAGACACTGAACCTCACACTGCATGCATGAACTCATCCAGTGAGGGTGCCAGACTTTGCTCATCTGTGTGTTATCCTGATTTCAACATCAGATCATTCTGCATTTCCCAAGCGGCCTTTGCCTTGGAAAAGTTGCACTTGAATGTTAGGTCAGTGGTGTTTCTTCAGAAAAACTTTTCGAAGCAAATGTGCTAGTGACTCCCCAAAGGTAGGAGGAGGCTGAATATTGGGTGAGGAAAACAGACTCAAATAGGAACTTCTGTGTCATGCAGTTCAGTCTTCTGCAAATAAAGGCAAAAAGATCATAGAATCATGAGTTCCCCCTAAAAACTAGTAAGACTACCCACTTTTTTTGTTGCCCCACTCACTTTAAGCAGAAATTGGATTGTACCAAGGGCTTGGGATAAAGCTAGAGGTTGAGGAGTAAACATGTGAGAAATTAACTGCTGCTTTACAGGCTGATCCTGCTTGTATTTTTCTGCTATTTTTCTCCTGTATTGTACTGTAAACCCAAGTTATTTGGTGGTCCTCCCTGCTTGAAGATGGTTTAATGCACCTTGTGAACACAGTTGTTTCCAAACTATGATGGACATGTGAACACACCTTTGGCTACCAGTCAGCTCCATCTGCCCTCTGCAGCAAAGGACAGGATATCTGTAGAGGCTTAGGAGGCCACTAACAAAGCAGATGAGCCCAAAGTGGGGACCAAGTGTTCCTGGGCTTGGCTCAGGAAAACACCTGAAGAGTGACAGGAGGAAGGTGTTGGGTACTATGGGATTGAGTTTTTTGGGTTTTAGGAACAATTGCTCATTGAGAAAGGATTAAATGAAGTAGCAATGCACAAGGAAGGCCTCACTAGCAAGCAGGCTTTTGAGAACTACTCGGGTTTCTTTTAGCACCACCCGTTTTCTAACAATTTTATTCTCACTTTCAATTCTCACTCCAGATCTGAGGTTCTCTTGCCAGCTCCACACTCCCTGGAAAGTCTCTTGTCCCCAGTCACAGCCAGCACGGCTCACCGGTCCTCTTGCCTCCTTCCCATTAGATATTATCAGATTATGTTTTCTTCCTTACTTCAATGTAACATTCTTCTTCTGCACAGTTCTGCCCTCCCTAGCACCTCCATTATCCTTCCCCATCCTTTCCTATCCCCCACTTCCACTAAGGTATTCACTGGGTTACTGTGTTATGGTACACAGCTGGTGGAGACAGAGACAAAAAACACATATGTGGGATAAATGCAGCTGTTTCTTCTGCTCAGGAGAGGTTTGAAAAGCCTTGAGTTTTAAAGGAGTTTGTAAACCTCTTTGATGAAAATAATGTTTCAGAGATTTTAATCACATCAGGAGCTAATTGTGATAGCCGTAAGTGTGTTAACATGTGTCCAGGATAGTTTGGGAACATCTGCATGCATTGTGTAAGCAAGCGCAAGCTTTCTCATCTTAAGTATCTACGTACACTCCTTCAGGTCCATAGCAACTGCCACTAGGTCAGGTTCTTCTCTCAGTCTAATTGTGCTGAAGCTGGTTAAAATGCACCTCCTTCAGTGTGGATGTTTCTAATTTATGTCTGGAAAAAGGAAAGAAAACTTGTACTGCCCCTTTTTTCAAAGATGACAATGCAGATTTGGAGAAATATTATTCATCTCTGTCTTAATGAATCTGACTTTGTGATATTGTCAGCAGGTCATTGTGGTACAAAAATGCTCATTCTCAAAGGTTTCCATAAGAAAATGTCAAAACAGAAGTGTCTTTCGTCTGCCAGACTGGCATTCTTCCCTACTGTACTGTTACAAGGATATGGCATCTCAGAGCATCATTTTTGAAAGGACCTCTTGAAAACTTTCAGTTTATCTGTCTCCTTTTGTGTCTTTTCTCTTTTCCTGTTTTCCCTCTTAGATTCACACAGTGTCTAAATCTTTCCCTAGTTCTAGTCTTGTGGTGTTTGCTCTCATTTATTTGACCACTGTGAGGTCTACCATAGGTGGAAGTTTATCAGATCTTATTTCAGAGTCAGAGTACATTAGTCAGCACAGTAGTTAAAATATAAACAATAGTAGAAGGCTTTTTAAATAGAAGTTGACCCTTGAAATTGGATTTACTGTAAGGTCAGGAAAAATTCCCTGAAAAAGGAATTGCAGAACACAGGTCACACTTTACTAAATTTATTCACATAATTTCCCTAAACTTCAGAGTCAGAAAAAAATCAGAGAGCAGTCACTCTAGATTTGAGGGTTTTGCTAAGTGAAGAATGGACCAATAGTAAGATTCAGTTCCTTGGAGGGAAAAATCTCATGAGGCAGCTCTAAGGAAGGGCACAGCTGCCAGACTGCAGTGAGCATGAACTAAAGGATCTCCTATAAGAGCTCCAAAGGATAATACTATGGCTTAGATCCATGGGTAGCTGAGAATCAGGAAGATACTTTTCCTTTTGTTTCAAAGGCAACCAGAACAAATGACAGAAGTCAAGACTTACATAGCCTTGATTCAGAGAGCTAGAGGGAACTTTGTGCAGCAATCCCAGAGGGATAATGTGGATAGCTTCTAATGGAAGGAGCTGCTGTGCGTAAGGGTGGGAAGGGGTTTGGGAAGGAAAAAGGTAGTCACAATAAAAGTCAATGCTGTCCTTGTTCTACACATGAAGCAATACAGAGGGCAGAAGACCTGGTGGATAAAGTCATCTCTGCAATTTCTAGCTACAGACACACAAAAATCCAAGGAAAGGAAAGTGCCGGTGCCAGTATGGAGACACAGAAAGGATGCATTTCCAGTAGCGAAAGTTTTAGTCTTTGAGATGTTAATTTGTTCTGGCTGCTACCAAGTATAAGAAACAACCATAATGAAGTCAGACAGACATACATGAAGCAGAGAGGTTAGGAAGTGATCAGACCGAGTGATATTTTTATAATAAAAAGATCTAGAGAATTAACTACTTAAATTTCTGCCCTGCTGAAGAAATACTTGGTAAAACACGGACCCTGCGATTGCCTTTAACAGAGCCGTGAAGAGCATTAATGTCATAGGGAATCTGACAGCAGCTTTTACTAGAGATGATTAAGAGAAAGTGCAGTCCATTCCATGCCTTCAAAGCAAGAAGAAGAAGAGCGAATTCAGCTGTAAATACTTAGAAGTTGTGTCTAGTTCAGCAGCAGGGGTATTTAGCACTCAGTGTGCTATAACTTTTTGTACATGAGAGACAATTTCATGTCACTACTAGGCAGGAGGGCAAAAGCATTCTCTGTTCCCTACAGAGAGAGCTTTGGAGAAACCATGGCTAAGCTAAAGGATGGCATACAGCAGAGAGACCCAGTGGGCACCTTTGAGTCCTGCTCAAGTGTCTCGGCATGTAATGCCTAGCAGTAGCACCATTTTGAGAAATGGTTCAGCAAAACACAGCAGAGACTGCTGTAGCCTACTCTACGTTTCTGTTAGTGGGAGCATGTCCTGAATGCAACTTTGTCCTTTCTTGAGTTTGCTGTTCTTCTAGTGTACTGTGGATGCCACCCTGCCTGCAAGTGCTAGCCGCTCTTTACGGGTGGGGCTGCACAACAGAAACAGAGAAGCAGCATATATGGCCTGAACTTCAACCTGCATGTCTGTTTTCCTTCTTAACTGGGTTTTCTTCCCGGGAGAACCTATAAGAAACTATCTGTTTGTACTCAGGCTCCTGCCTGGCAGGTCATGGCTACACTATTTTGGGGGTAGCAGGCAAGTAGTCCCTATCTCCACTGACCCAAAACACAGGATTCATTTGTGACTGCTGCTCTTGAACAGAGGGGAAATTTTTGAGCTTTTATCAGTCCTTCGTCCCCTAACTAGCGATTCAGCTTAACCCTTTGACCCTTTGTCTTTGGATGAGGGTGAGGGCTATTTGCAGCAGAATGTGGAAGAGAAAATGAAGAAAAGAAGCATAGCCACCATTCAACTTCTGGTTAGAAAAGCAGAGTGGAGAATGTGTGGAGAAATTTTGTGCCCCAAAAACCTAAACAAATGCTTACTATTTGTAAGGTTCTGTTCTGGTATTTTTTGTAGGTTCTGTTCTGGTATTTTTTGTACATACAGAGCGATCCCTGCTGCAGTGTTTTTTATTGATGGTTCCAGCTAACGATGAAATCGACTGTCTAGAATGTCACTGTTTCAGAAAAGAGGGACAAGAAACCTCTGTTTTCTACTCAATGTACATATTAATATTGCCAGTGCAGTTTCTACTTCTCAGTTACATTTAGGTTTATTTCTATGCTTGTTCTTGACTTGTTAACTTGCACAAAGGAAGGGGGTTATAATTAATTTAATCTTAATTAAACAAAATGCTGAAAGGGCAAAGCAGCAAATGACCTTACTATATTCCATTTAAGGCTGTGTGGAGTGGGATCAGTTCAAGATGTGTTGAGATGTGAGTTCATGTCAGCAAGGTGAGAATATCACCTTCAGATTTAGTTTAGTATTTTTTCAGATTGTGCATGAGTATGTATGGCTATGTGAGAGAGAGAGGGCATTTATGTGTGTGGGTATAACATATAATGCTATCTTTCTTTACAAGTAGATTGTGAAAGTGTTTGCAATGGTTTCAGTTGTATATAAATCCTTTATTCTTTAACAACTTTTATGTCCCTATGTAAAAAGACCTTAATACTAGGTTTCACAGCTTGCATTTGCTGGAGGCAGAATTGAAAAAGTTGTTTTGGTTTGGATTTCTTTTTTTTTTTTTTTTCCAGGAGTGTCATATAAACTCCTGAGCTAATCATAGAATCAAGAAGGTTGGAAAAGACCTCAAAGATCATCAAGTCCAACCTGTCACCCAAGACCTCATGCCTACTAGACCATGGCACCAAGTGCCACGTCCAATCTCCTCTTGAACACCTCCAGGGATGACGACTCCACCACCTCCCTGGGCAGCCCATTCCAATAGGTGAGATCAGGAAATTCTACATGAGAAATCAGGGAAAATTTGCTGATCAATTTTAACATTTGCCCTTATCATATTTTAATTCAAAGTAAATTTCTGAAATATATGTAATTTGCATGTGTGATGTGTCCAAAAGACTGAGCATATCATGTTCTATTTTTGCCAAAGAAAGCACAGATATATGGAATTCATCACAAACAACAAGGTGGATGGTGGATGGAAGTGAGGTGAAAACTTAAATAGATAATGCCACTAGCAACTGGAATTATCTTCGTATTTTTTTCCCCAATCTTATTTTCAATGTCTGCAGCACCTTCCCTGGTTACAAACTGCTCATTAGTCTGGTAACATCTTATATAGGAGAACTTGTTAAAGAAAATTCAAACACTGGTGTTAGAATCGGGGTCTAAGTTCCTAACTTCTGTGACCATGTATTGCCACAGCCTAGCAGTAGTGCATTGCATTGTAAATACAAAAATATATTTATTACTTAGACACACCAGAAGACTGCAAAATGCAAGAGTAGTGCCAAAACGAGGACAGAAAACTGATAGGAAATAAAGAGCTCCCAAGTAATAGAACAGCCACAACCACAGTAATTTTCTCAGCTGGAGAAAATACTGCAGGATTTCCAGACTACATTCTCATAACAACTAAAAAAAGCCCCAAGAAAGACACAAAACTGTATCAATAAAAGACTCAAATCTGTGGAACCAAGTCAAAGATGATTCAGAGAATATTGTAAAGTGAAGGCCGAAGGGAGTCTTCAGCCTCTGAGAATGTTCTGTAGCAAGAGAATGGACTACTAATGAGTAACATGGATTTCTGAGAAAGAATCCTGATTTCCAAATGTCATGCAAAGTGACATTAAATTTCTCATATTGTTAGAGTCCAGGGAGAACTACACAGATGGTCACCTCAAATCTAATCAAATAGTACAGAGAGGTATTCTGAGAAGAGCATCCAGGGAGAATTGCCTTTTTCAGACCTTCAGATCAAGCAGTATTATTGCCTTTGGTTGACATGAAACAGCAGCAGCATCTCAGTGACAATGTGTGGGGTTGCTGGGTCCCACGAGGAGTATGCAGATGCACACATCTGTGCTACTGTGATCTGTGAATTACAGGCAGACTGTATAAAATGTCTGCAGGCAATAGTATCCCCTATGTCAAGAGACCCTTTAAAGACACAGTTCAGCATCTATTAGCAAAAGATGGTATCAAATACCCAAAATTTTCATTAGCAATGCCTATAGGAAATTAAGAATGTCTGATAGGCACCAAGAGAAACAGGAAGAATTTCTGGGTCTGGCCAACTATTACAGATGTTTTGCACCAATGTTTTTGAAGGAACAGAGCTACTGGCAGAACTTATAAAAACAACAGTACATGGGAAACAGAAAACAAGTGGCCAGATGGCAGCAAGCCTTTCATGTGCTCCAGAAAATATTGTGGCCAACGTATTCTGTTCTATTCTGAAAGTATCCAAGGTTACTGAGCATTCAACTCAAGAAAATTTTTGAGGCTGTATTACTATGGAAGAATGAGGGAGAGACATACTTGAGAAGAAAACTTGTGCAACTAGAAAGTGTTTACATAATGTCAAGCCTGGTAAGACAAGGCAAGCATCAGTGCCCTGGCACCCAGCTTCACTTGTCCAGCACTCTGAGATATCCTTACCTCTTCTGGAAATAAACTGACAGAACAGTTTAATTCCTGAACTTTGTCAGAGCTGAGCTGTTAAAGTCACAAGTGATTGCAGGGTTTCTAAGAGCCTCACAAACATGTTAACCATACTATATGCCATCCAACTCACTGCTTTTCCCTCTGGTGTTGGTAGTTGGTTTTTTTGACATGCAGACATCTAACTTAGGAAGGTTAGGTCTTTGCAGAGTGCAGCACAAAGCTCTGCTTGGGTGATGAGTGCAGGGGGAACTAGTCCCAGGAAGAAGCAATTCCACCAGGCCTTTATCCAGTTCCTAGGAGCACAGACTTACCCTTTCCTTACCCAAAGCAGCAGCTAGATCTGGTTGCTACTTCTTATTCCTGGAGCAGCAACAGAAAGGAGAGCAGATTACAGTGTTAGGTACAGGGGTAAGTCCAATTTGGGATAAAGCTACTTGCAGAGGGCAGACTTTGTACTTTCATGCACAGAAAAGAACAGAGATGAAGACGCTTTCATGAGCCAGAGCACGTCTCAAAAGAAATGGATGAACCCAAAAGGCATCCCTTCTGGGATGGTGAGGGGAGGCGAGGGGGGTACACCTGTCAGTCTGTCCCAGATCTTTTGCATCCAACTCTCAGTCTCCTCCAAAGGAGGTATGGAACTGGGGCAATATTTATACATCATTATCTGCAATTCTGCAGTGTGTGTGTAGGGCTGCAGTCAAGTCATCATTCCTGGTGGTTTTTTTTCAGTTGCATGAGAAATTCCTTGTGTGGTTTTGTTTTGTTTTGCTTTGGTTTGGTTTTTTTTTGTGTGTTTTTGTTTTGTTTTGTTTTTGTTTTAATGCAACTCATCTGGTCAGCAGTGTTGCAGATGGAAGGATGGAACAGTGGGCCTCTGCCTTGCTCCTCCTATTGTCCTTGGCGCCATAGCAACACAGACCACCAGGTCTCCACCCTGCCCCTGTGTCTGCTCTGGTCACCATGTGTTTATTAGCAACTCTGGGCTCAGTAATTTTCCACTGTTTTATGCTTCCCACAGGAACTGTACAGCCAGTGTCATATGCAATATAGTTGACTTACCCAGGCACAACACAGACTGGCAGTAATAAATGGTCAGCTTAACTGTTGCTTTGCAATAACTACTTCTGCTCAGCCAGTAAGGATATTTATTTAAGATTCTTATGAATTATTACAATTTTTAAACCATACTTGGACTTCTTCCCAGAAGTTATCCTGCATCTAGATTCAGTGGACAATCATTGTGTTCTTGATCCAAGAAACAAAACTAGGAATTCGGACAAAAACAGGCTTTGATGGCTGGGTACAGTCTAGTCCCCAAGAGGTGACTCCATATTGGACAAATCTATCCTTATCTTGGCAGATCAGAGGTCCTCCAACTTCAGCCTAGGAGGAGAAGAGAGAATAAGGTTACTCCTCTAGACACTACACATGCCAACAGCAAAATATTGGCAAGAATAATATTGTGATAACTCTGAAGGCCTCAAAATATGCCTGAGGCAAGAGCTGTAGAGTGTTTTATTAGACCTGCTAGGATTTAAAAAACAATGGGTAAAAAAATCAAAGGCAAATTCCACACACACAAAAAGAAATTTCTTAATTTCCACATCCTCTGACCCACTTGATCTTGGACAAAATTAGTTTACTTGTTTTAATGATGTTCCTTAAAATCCAAGCATGGCAGGATATGAGTACCTATGCCCAATGATTAGCAAGGGTGTCAATGAATCCACTGTCGATGCTCAAAAATATCATTTGCACTGGCAGTCTTCAATGTCTGCGTACACAGACCAGCACCTGCGTTCTGAGTTTTGCCAAGTGCTAGCTACTAGCCTCTCATTGAAAAGCTCTCAGTGTGATAGCCTCCTTTAAGAAAAGCACATTTTAAAAGTCTTTTTTATATACTTCTGAAAATTAGAACACTGGAAGCACTTCAAGCTTTATTTAATCAAGAGGTGCGGTACAACTCAAGGCTGCACCAGAAACAGTCACTATGCTCCCCTCTGTCTTTGGGAATGAAGGGAATTTCATGTAGTATATCACAGGCTTTATTTCAGGTGAGAAGTGTTATTCACAACACTAGGTTACTATGAGTATAATATGTCAGCATGCAGTTCTGGGAAGGTGAAGTAACCCAATGCAATTTCCCTTTAATTCTGGTTGACAGTATGAATGAGAAGAAAGTGCAATGTGTACCTCAGTTCTTATGCTGAAGCAGTTTCTGAGCCTTGAAAGTACAAATTGTCATCTGACCTGCTTACACTCAAGGCTAGATTATTCTTACCTTGCAGTTACCTAAGCTTCCAAAAGTAAATCCACCACAAAATTCATGGTTTTTCACACTTCCATTCAGAAATTCAGGGCGATTACATATGCTGTTTTCAAGCACGGGGAACTCAACATCTTTTAATCCATTGTCTGTATCAATATAATTAAAACAATATAACAGTTATAAATGGTATCCTGGACATTGTGGTCCAATGAATCCTCAGTACCAAAAGGACTGGGACCCCTTACCCAGCTCTACTTATAGTCTCAAAGCTCCTTGAAGAACCATATTAAATCTTTCACATGTTTTTGTACTTGTATCTTACCTACTCTCAACAAGCAGTTTGTTTTTCTTTGCAAAATGTTACAAGCCAGATAAAACCAAATGCTTAGGATTCTGGGCTACTGTGTTGGTTTGTAGGCTTTCACCATAGTGCAATAGCAATAACTTGTTTCTGGGGGGAGAATGTTAGCCTGGAGTTACTGTACGTTACTTTGAACTCTTTAAGGTCTAAACAGTTCTACAAACAAGAAGAATTTTACTGAATCCAAGACTGAATTTTCTCAAAACACAGATTATTTAGATGTGGGGCTTTGGCTTTGCTCCATCTTCCCTGCTGATTTCATTACTTAGTTGTATGATGTGACAAGACTCTTTCAAACTGCCTAAGCACAACAAAGGTCTATCGATTTTTCCATCCTAAAGCACTTGCAGAAGAAATGTAGCCTGTACCATTTTTGTTGTCTGTGGTCACTAGAACACAGGATGAACCTGCCACCGTGTGGCAAGCTGAACAAGAAAAAATAAAAAATGAAAAAAAAGAAAGAAAAAAGAAAAAGCAAGGCAAAAAAAAGAAAAAAAAAAAAGGACAGAAAATAGAAAAAGCAAGGCAAGAAAGGGGGAAAAGGTGACAGAAAAGCCAGTAAATGCTGGCTAGGCTGGAGAAAAGTTTCTTGATAATGCTGATGAGTTATGCTAATAGTAGTGTGATAATTCTTACACATTATTGTCACAGAGTTAATTTTGTACCTAAATGACACAGCAAGAGGAAAAAGGAAGGTTTTGCAATCAATGTGGAAGGATTTTATGGCAAAACTGAAAGGAAAGGGACATTTTCTGGTTTTTTTGGTGGGTTATTGGGGTTTTTTGTTGTTGTTTTATTTTGTTTTGTTTTTTTTAAATAAATCTGTGGATGCAGACACAATGAAGAATCCAGAAATATTAGTAGGGTGCTGTCTGCTAAATGGGGTGCAAAGAATAGCCCTTGCATGCAGCTCAGCAAGGCCAGAAGTATGTACGTGGGAGCTGGGACTGAACGAAGGCAGGTGCCATCATCCCTGCTGCAAGCCACAGGGGTGAGGAATTGCCTCCTGCCTCAGCAAAAGCAGGTCTGGGTGTTCTCAACCCTCAGCATAGGTAGAGTGAGAGCTGGGCAATAGGAGACCATATGGTCATTTGTTAATGCTAGAGTGTGAACAAAGATGAGGTAGTTAAAAGAAGGTCTTAAGTCTAGTTCTTGGCCATGTATGCTATCAATCTGGAGTGAGCATAGCTTTCAGTAGAAATATATGCAGACTATAATGTTTAGACTACAGGAAGGTAAGTGCCAGCTTCATTCATTAAAAATAAAATAAAATATTGGAAGATCAAAATTAAAGGCAAAGGCAATATTGAGTCTTTATGTGTGAATACACACACCTAAGTGTACACCTAAGCTGAAGAAAGCTTAAAATAGGAAGAGATAGAAGGTGATAAAGTCTTCAGACTAAATCTCCTCTCTCTTTTCTCCTCTTTAACAAATTCAGCTTGTGTGAGAAATGAGGTGGGAAAAGTCAAGCACTGAAAGAAAGACGTAAAAAGAATAATGTTGCCTGGTGACCTCCAGATTAATTAATTCCTAAGTGAAACATGGGTTTTTTATGGGTCCTGTGAGTGTACATATTTTGTGATAGGATTTTAAGACCTTCCCAGATTTCCAACAACACCAAACATGCTTTACCTCTTCCTTTTCCCCAGGCAGCTAGGAAACATACTTCATTTCCTTCTACCATCAGACTGGTTTTGGGCAAGCAAACTGGTTTTACATGGTCAGTAATTGTTACAGGGCTGGAAAACAAAGAATAATTAAAAGATCCTTAGAAAAATGACCATCAGCTTTTTCAGTTTTCATACTCAGAAGGCTGCATGGAAATGGCCTGGGGAAGGGTGAAGAAACTGATAGTATCTTAAAACTGTATAGATGGTTTTAAGATGGTGTCTAGTCACTTTTTCAGAGCAACGGTTCCTTACAGCAGCTGAAAGTCTCTGGCATGTATTTATGGGCACAGTGACAGTGAAAATGCATTTGCAGTGTAGGGTTAGAGCAATCATCTCTGGCTACCACTGTGATATGTATAGGAAAATACACAATCCCAAGTGCAGCCCCTCTCAACCCCTGAAGGTGGTGTAAGCCCGACATATCACTGTCCCTGCCTCAGAGGTCATGGATATTTTCAGGGACTTCACTGAAGGAGGAAAGGATGGATGAATGAATAGGTGAATAAGCAGACACATCTGAAGATGTGGAAAATGACTTTCTTTTCTGGTTACCTGAGTGATTTAACTGTGGGTGACATTATGCATTATCTCACACATTACTGAAGTAGGTGCTCTATGTGGACTGGACAGGGCTGTGTGAAGCAGTGCTGCAGAAGATGAAAATGTTGCATAGGGAGGCTTTTGCTTTATACTGTCTGATTCCTTATTGACTTTCAGATGTAGATATGAAAAGATGAGGTGGCTTCTGGAAGGTGTATTGCCCTAGGAGTCAGACAAGTGCAAACAATTTTGGTACACTAAAAGTGTGTCTGAACAAGCTGTTAAATGAGATCTACCACTACCAGGAATCTGCCCTGTGAAGGTTAGTTCTGAATGAACTTGATGTTCAGTCAGGGTAAAATAATTCTTTATAATCTCTTTTCAGGCTCAGAATAATTTTCAGAGTATGTGATCTTATAGCCGGTAAGATCGTCAATGCCCAGTTAAAGGCAAGTAATAAATCCTCTCTGTCCAGAGCTATGAGCCCCAAGAAAATGTAAGAGAATGATAGACCAAGGGATATGACTCTGATGCATTTTAAAACAAAGACCTCTCCAACACAAAAATCTGAATGAAACATGAATGCAGTAGTCCCTGAGGGTAGGATATGAAAACCAGCTTCTATGCTGAAGGTACAGTTGTGCCAGTGCCATCATTACAATTTTGAACTCTACCCTCCATCCCTCTCACATGCAAAATGGTGATCTCAAACCTCCACTCTCACATGTTCCATGAAATTAATCCTGTGTGATTTCTTTTTCTTCTAAGAATGGAAATTACTTCTGCACCTTCCAAAACTAGTCCATAAACTTTCAATAAAATGCATTTGTATTGAAAGAATCCTGAAAACTAGTAGACAAGAGTGAGAAAGCTCAGACTGGTGGGGGTGTTTGTTTATTTTCAGGTTTCTCTAGATCTCTAGTGCTATTCTTCTAGGACCTTTATCTCAGGGGCCTCTAATGTCTGGATAGGTAAATGAACAGGAGAACAGGGAACAAGAGCACAGGGTATGTAGCAGAATATACATGGTGTGACATTGAAAAGGAGGAATACAGTCCCAGACAGCACCATATTTTCCCACAAGTATGGCACATAATTTACAGAGGACTAGACTTCTACTGAAGTCAGTGGTCCTCGTTAATAGATCATGTCATGCTAGGGCCAAACAACCCCAGCACAAAACCAGACAGACACTAGGGGGTCTAGACATGGTCCCACTCTCTCCACTCCTTCCTGCAGAAAGCCAGGGTAACGCAGGAAAAGGAACAAAGAGGACAGGACCATGCATGTCTGGTAAACAACCCTTTATCTATGGTAAAAGCATGTGTTCTGGCCACAGCCTGGCAGAACCCCTTCTTATTGGGTAGCTATGTGCTGATTTCAGTGCCCTATTGGCCCAATTGATCTCGGGCAAGATTTATATACAGGATGATTTCTAGTTGCCTGTGCCTTACTCAAGCCTTGCTCTTGCCTTGCTCAAGCCTTGCTTAACCCTTGTTCAAAGCCTGCCTGCTTGAACCTGCTTGGACCTTGTCTGGCTTGAAGTTGCCTTGAGTTGCATAGCCTTGAGTTGCCTGGTCCAGCACCTGGGATATAGCCATGAGCATACACACTGCAAGCTACAAGAGAAGCCATGAACTTAGGAGTCGGAGACAAGCCTGCTTCTTCTTGAGATCAGGATTTTTGCGGTGCCTCAGTTTCCCCAGGACAAAGCAAGCGCCCGTCGCGGAAAAGCATCGTTTAACAGTCCGCCATCTGAAGCCAGACCAGCCATTGAAGACTGCATGACATTCCTGCCGGCAACCTGCTGTGCCTGGTGCATGAGCATCCCAAAGCCTCTAATACACAGCAGCAGCACTCCCTACCTGGGTACAACCAGCTGTGAGTAATTAATTCACTGCCTCTTTGGCATAACGGTTCTTGTCGCGTCTCCCCCACTCTGTGGCCGAGTGCCATTTTGCACCCAGGGTATTCTTTCTGTTAAATTCCTCCCGGTTTGCATAAAATAGTTAAATTGTTATAGTTGCCCAAATGCTGTACATTCCCATTGTAAATATATTCTAACAGTGAACCTTTTGATATGTTTTGGCTATTTTCATATTAATAAAAAGTTATTAATATTTTGATTAATATTGCCATAACATTGATAAATAAATAAAATATTATATCCTTTTCAACAGATCAGACCTCCTCTGGGATGATTTTGGTCAAGATCTTCACAGACCTGCACCCATGACAAGTTTTGTCTATTGCTACAAAATGCAGGTAAAGGAGTAGTGACCAGTCTTCTCACATCTTATTTTCTTGGGTGGTCTGTTTTATGAACAGACAGCAGAAGATCTGGAAAGAATAAAGTTCACAAAGAAAGCTGAAGACAAATGTAAAGAATGAATTTAATGAAGTTGGAAACAAATAAAGTTGATATAAGCTAGAAACTGAGGGATTTGGAATCACAGAATACATTGAGTTGAAAGTGAGTTTTAAAGGTATCTAGTCCAACCCCCCCAATATGATGTCCAAATCTGCTATTTATGGCATATTGTATGCAGAATATGTTTGGAGGGAGCATGCTGCTGATACAAAACCAACTTGAAAGCTACAGCATGCGTGCAAGAGGCAACAGAGACCTTTAAGCAATTGGAACTATGCGTGGGATTTTTCACTGTACCCAAAGAGGATCTAGTTTTACTAAGCTGTTGGCCAAGTAAGCAGCTCATGAAGCATGCCTGTAACCTGGCCTGGAGGACTGGACCCTTTCATGCAGAGCTGTGGTGCCTCCTGGTTACAACTTTAGTTTGGGCTCGCAGACTAGAGAATTGAGCAGGAAAAGCCTCCAAGCAGAAGATCCTCCAGATGCAGCTCCTCTTTAGTTTGTCTTCACTTTCCCTACTTCCATGGAGCCACTTAGCAGGTGGCAAGTGGGAATTCCCCATGACAATGGTTCCCATCCTAACCAGCTCTTACCTTCCCTAAACTAAGAAGAGCATAGGGATTTTTGCCAATGGGGTCATTCAGAAGGAAAGACACTCAGAGTTCACTCTTGAATAGAAGCCTATGTTAACATTCGGAGGGACTCTCACACTCTTAACACCCATGGTCAACCCTGAGAGCTAAATTCAGGCTAAATTAAGTTGTGACTTCAGAGAAAAAGGTGTTAGGGGTGGAAAACTGAAATTGTACCTGTTCAACTTCAGTAAAGCAATGTCTGCTCCACTTGGTTCCTTCAGTACTTTCTGAACAGTTTGAATTTGCAGGGATGGCTCTGCTGCATTCAGATTTTCTATCCCAAGAAACACCCTGTAGGAAGAAGGCTCTCTTGGTCTGGAAGAAATGACAGGGCCAAGGTTATACATCCATATATTTAATCAGGAATGTTACTCTTTAAAAATTTGGTGACTTCCCTGGAGAAATGCATCTAAGATGATAGTCAGTCTGCTCCCTCTGACCCTCATTTATTCTTGGGGAGATGGAAAATGTATCTTTATTAACAGTTTTATTTTTATGATTGTGACAAATCCTGTGGGTTGTAAATAATGGGGCACCTTTTTGCAGTGTTCATAACTCCTAAAGCCCTAAGTGTCAGTGTCTAGCCACAGCAATTAGGTGCAATTACCACCAGCACGTAATTAGCACCCTTTTTGCCATGCTTTGGGGTGGATGACAGAAGTAAACCTTTGTTGTGATGTTTGAGACAAGAGCAGAAGATAAAAACCAACTTGATAGCAAGAAAAACAGGAAATAAGGAATAAAGAAAGTGCCTTACTGGTTACACCTTGCCCCTCTACCTATTTGCTCATACAATTTTAGGAAATGCTTACCACTCATTCTAGTGGATACTCACTCTTGCAAGCACTGAGCTGCAGTAAGGACCCACTGTGGATGTATCAGAGTGCCAGCACAATGGTGCACATTGGTACTAGAACATATAAGACGATAATATTCCTTTAAGACCACATAGCCAGTTCTCCATCATCTATGCCATACATAATGGGAATTATTAACAAACTAGCAATGCCCCTCTTTTACCGGTTGTAGTTTATCTTTTGCCAATGAAAAGAGAAATTAAATGCAGATTTTTCAAGCAATAAGCTTTATTTGCTCCAGAATATAAGAGATGTGAACAAAAAGATTGACACCCAGGTGAAAATTTTGGAACAGGGTACGCTTACTTTTAGGACTTTGGCAAAAATGATTTCATTTCCTTACAATTTCACTTGTGATGTGATGGATTTGTCCTGATAAGCAATTAATAAAAGGGCATATCCTTCTGATTCATGGGGTTTCTTTGGACTGGTTCTTTAAAGAAACCTTATTGTGGATTTTTAACTTTTCTTGGGAAAATTTTTATTATGGTGCCTGTCAACAACCCTATAGAAATTTTCATTATCCTTTCTGTAAGCGTTACATCTCCTGTACATCCACTCTCTCAGCCATTGTGGAAATGCTTTGCAGAATTAGTTTTTCTTTATATTGAGGGATGATGGTCTTCCTGTGGTTCCTAACAACATTAGGGTGGTTTATATTTACATCAATTTAGATTCGTACCAGATTGGATACTGGGTGAAAAGGGATGATTAAAATCTATTGATATATATTGCCAGTTATTTGCTATGCTCCCGGGCTTAAATCCACCACTGCAGAAGGCAATTAATTCTCACTTTCCTCAGTGAGAATTATTCCTTCCCCATTTCAGTAAATAAAAGTGTATTCAACTTCCACAATTCAATTTTCCCTTTAGAGATTCAAAAGTGTTATGTTTGTGATTAATTAAAACCAGTAAGTAGCAATCTGTGGATATTATGATTAAAACCAAAAGACGGTTTCTATATAAATGCTAAGACATTTTATCACAGAATCACAAAATGTTAGGGGTTGGAAGGGACCGCAAAAGATTATCTAGTTCAACTCTCCTGCCACAGCAGCATCACCTATACCAGATCATACAGGAATGCACCCAGGTGGGTTTTGAATATCTCCAGAGAGGAAGACTCAACAACCTACCCTGGGCAGCCTGTTCCAGTATTCTGTCACCCTCATAGTGAAAAAAAAAATTATCTCATGTTTACATGGAACTTCCTATGCCTCAGTTGCCACCCAATGCCCTTTGTCTTGTCATTGGACACCACTGAGAAGAGCCTGGCTCCATCCATCCTGGCACTCACCCTTTACATATTTATAAACATGAATGAGGTCACTCCTCAGTCTCCTCCTCTCCAAGCCAAAGAGTCCCAGCTCCCTCAGTCTGTCCTTGTAAGGGAAATGTTCCCCTCCCTTCATCATTTTTGTGGCTCTGTGCTGGACTCTCATAAGCAGTTCCCTGCCCTTCTCAAACTGAGGGGCCCAGAACTGTACACAATACTCCAGATGTGGCTTCACCAGGGCAGAGTAGAGAGGGAGGAAAACCTCTCTCGACCTACTAACCATACCCCTTCTAATACACCCCAGAATGGCTTTGGCCTTCTTGGCCACAAGACCACATTGCTCTATTTATATAAAAAACAGGACCAGGCTTCAGAAACATATGTGTTGTTTGTTGTCAGTCTCTATCTCAGACCTGTTTCTTGTAAAACCCTAAAACTCATGAATGGTGAGAGAGTCTGGAATATCCGTACCTTGTCCTGAGACTCACTTGCCAAGGCCAAGACCCTGGCGGCGCGTCACACATGCTATACGGTGCACAGGTTCGCTCACTCCTCATTGGGATTTTTCCACAGTCATGCTCAGAAGAAGCTACAGAGTAAAAAAAGCTACAATGGAGAATTTTAAAGTGGTTTTGTAATGCCATCCACAGTGCAATGATGAAAAGAGAAAGTGTGAAAAGAGAAAGGCATAAGGCACTTTTTTTTTTGTCTTCCTTAGGCTTTCACTATAAGTTCATTAGATGAAACTAAGGGTAAAGAAACAACCAGAATGTTTATACTCTATTTTATTATTCTTACCTTGGACATTTAAACCTGGGATTATATATCTCATTTGACATGATTTAATATTAATTTACCTGCAAGGAATTATTAACTATGTCAAGAATTTGGATGTAGTCAAATAACATAAATAAAACTGCAAAAAGCCCTACTCTCCCCCAAAAATCTGTAGGTCTTCAGGGAAGCTGAAGGGAAGAGAGAGCTAAAGAAAGTAGAAACATTAAGAGTCTAGATAATAACAATTTCGGAATTGTTTAAAACATTACAGTCTACACTTGAATTTTGAATCTTATGAATTTTGCTCTTATGCTGCTCACTCTGCTTTCTTGTTTATCCACATTTCTCTAAAATTTTTCAGATGGATTGATCTTGGGTTGTTAGTAAGATCCAAGTAAGTCTTTCCACAGCTGTATGTGGTGTTGTGAATGTTCAATTTGTTAGTTCCAGTAGGAAACAATTAACAAAGTGTTCAAAGTCAAGAGAGTGTAAAATTTCCTTACACCTTAATTTAAAAATATATCATTTAAAGTCTGTTATGAAAAGAGATCAGATCTTAAAGTGAAAATCTACCACAGCAGTTCCTGGGAACAGGTTTTCACATCTGTTATGTGTTGTTTGTATGCCATTTCTTATTCTTTTTGCCTGTGTAGCTCTTACATCTGGTTGACAAAATTAATGTGCACAATCATAACTCATTGCTGCTTAGAGGAACATGTTAGATGGCCAATATGAAGACTATCACATATTCCTGAAAGAGTGACCACTCTGCACTATTTTGCATTGCTACAATGTCCAGCAGAGAAGGGACTTGGCCTCTAGATGTTACTGTACTAAAAAAAATACGTGAGATGAAGAAGAAATAGGCATTCCATATCCCTGACATATACATTACAACCACAACAAACCATCAAAAAAGCCCCAACAAACACAGAAAAACAACAATAAAAACAAAACATCCAACAAAAAAAAAAATTTCCAACTGTCAAAATATAGGCAAGGGAGGGAAAAGCAAAGCAAACAAGATGATTGCCAGGTGTGTCAAGCAGCACTCCCAGTACACTACAGCTGTTACTGATACCCACTGCCAAAGCACCAAAAAAGGTCAAATCTCTTTCACTGCTGAGTCTTTCAGCAAACACTATACCTGTGCAGTGTACTGCTTACTATCAGCAGAAAGAAAAATTAATGAAGGAAATCTGCATAAAATATCCAGGACCAAATTCACTTCCTACCCCAAAAGAAAGGCAAAGTATCTTAAGGATGGATTATTTTAACACCCCGATTAGAATAAAAATTGTCAGCAGAGAATGAAAAGGATTTCAAATTCAAATCTAAAGCTACTGCCTACTGCAGCTTTTTATGTATGGATTGAAAACATTTGGCAACCAACAAAGGAAGTGGTAGAAAGGGAGGACAGAAAAGTCTTTAAGGATAATTACAGCAGCGTGGGATTTCACAATACTCCCATTTTTTCTCTGGGTCTGTTGTGAAGCACCAAACACCATGTACATCTCCATCAGGATTCCTGCAATACTGTAATAATTACAAAAACAGAGAATGAAGACTCCAAATGTTAGCCACAGAACAAAGAAGTCTAGAGGTGCAATTTTTAAAGAGAGTGTTAAACTTGAATTAATTCTCTCCAAATACTTCTCCACTGTTAAATGCTTTCTGTTTCTTCTGATTCAAAAATTCTTTCTTTCCTGTGTCTCAAAACTGTTAGGGAAATCTAGAAAACTATTATAAAATTGCCATCATTTTCTATGTCCACCTTTCAAGAGTCACCCTAGCTTTACCACTTTTAAGGCCTCATGAGAAGTGAAGTTTGCTATAGTATGACTGAGTGCGCTAAATGCACTAAAATATCTATTGTTTATCTAATCCTTATTCAGTGAGAGCATGTTAGATTAACTCCAAGAATATGCCAGAAGGTTGCTTAGTTTGTGACAAACAGGAAAGGTATCACTTTGTGGTTTGAGGAAATCAGGGAAACACTGTATGATTTCTTTTGCACTGCTTGCCTCAGCATCAACTCCATCATTTGTCTGCGCACTTGAAGTACCAACATCCTAAAGTAATGTAAAATGCATCCTTCCATCTCTAACTCTGATTGGAGCCAAATGGGATATCAAGGTGATGACTGCTTAAATTATGAAGACTGACGTGTTTACTGAGAGGTCATGGAAAAAGAAGACAATGTTCAATGACACCGGTGGCACTAGCAGCTGTTTACATTTTTATCCAGGCCTGCTCTTGGGTGAGTTACAGGAGTGAAATATTTGTGGCTATGAGGTTTCTGAGAACTCCACTCTTGACAAGTTCTGCCCCTTCCAGTTTTTGCTACTGTGCCACGATAGTCTTTACCATTACCGTTAATACAGTCTGTGAAAAAAATAAGAAAAAGAAATTATTGTTAGCTGGTGAATTGGTGGTGGTGGTAAACAGAAACAACCCAGGTTAAGAACCTTTAGGACTTGCACTTTCTAGTGTCTAGCTTTCAGTGTCTATTGACACTAGAGTGTAGGCACTCCCTAGTATCTACAACAGAAAGACAAAAATGTCCCCTGTGATGTAATCTTTGAGATTGTCACGATGGATATCTTTGTGGATGTACTGGGTAACTGAATTGGAAAATGTTCAAGGAGCTTCAGGCTAAGTATTTTCTGCAACACATTGTAAATATCTGGAAAGACTCCAAGATTCTTGCTAAGTTGGTATCAGCAAACACCTGCCATGAAAGATGCCTATTTCACAGTTAAGACTCTATAAGAATAAGAAAGGAATTTTTACTTCCAGTGACATTGCTACAGGTACTTTATTCTGCTGCACATGAGTAAGAGTACACAGGTCCATCTAGCAATGTATATTTTATCCACCACTGCCACCTACCCCTGCAAAGCAAATAACCCATGGAAAACTCTACCACACATTCAGAAGAATGTCACCACTATTACCATCCTGGATTATTAATTAAGGAAGAAATGAAGCAGGATAGAGGAAAAATTTGTTTCTCTTAGAGCACATGTTTTACAAAACATCATTGCCTATGAATAATAAAACAAGCTAAGGTCAACCTACTGAAAAACAAATAAGCAAAATTCCTGTAACAACAACATTCACTCATATTTCAACAGCACGTAGCTACAGAAACACTAGAAATTTTGTCTCCTTTCCTCTTGTTCCCTTGAACGACAAAAGCTATCCTACAGAATGCACTGTTAAATGATACAGAACACAGGATATGAACTGACTAAAGAACAACTGATGCAAAGTGCAACATTACAGATCTGAAAGCTGGAGGAGGGGTGTGACTGCTACGTTGCATCCCTACTCAAGATAGATTGCTATTCCTTTACCCACACACTCTACATTTATAGCCAGCTGTTACCCAATGTGGCGAGTGTAGACAGGTCAACGTTTTGTGGAGTTGCTGCAGGGGGGTCATTTGGTATGGGTTCTTGTCTATGATGGTCACACCTCCTGAGACTGCAGTACTCCCACGTCGTGCTGGGGTCAGTGGTGAAACACCACGGGCTGTTATGACCATCTGGGTTTCTACAATAGTTGTCCCTCAAATCCCTGCAAAGATAAGTACGATAGTCACAGTGCATAAGACTGAAAGCAAAAATAGGAGTATCTTTCCAAAAATATGTGGATCTGCACTATGTATAGCTAAATATATTTATTAATTTATTACTTGTTGGCAGATATCCTATTACCAGCAAGCACATTTATGGCTGTGATGTAACTGGAGAGTTATATATTCACATGTCTATCAGTGTACTTAATATATTTATGCATAAGGAAATATAATCCAACTACTGGCTTAAATTCTGGCTTTAATATGTCAGTGTGCTGAATAACTAAATAAATGCCCAATGTGTTGAAAATTTAATTTCTAAATATTTATTTGTATAAGCATGCACAATTCTGTGTAGGCAGGAAGATCCATACTCTTGGTGGGCCATTATGCTCTCCCAAAATTTTTATTTTTAAATGTTGAAGTGTTCTTTCTCACATTCAGAAAAATGGCAAATAAATACTTATGAAATGTTCCTCCTCACCCCTCAAAGACCCTACTTCTGAATTAATTTGGAGCACTTCCATGCCCGTGCTCACTGGGGGCAGGGGAAGGTAGAATTTCTGTCTTCAGTAATTTATGGAGTTGCAGTGTTTTCCCATCCAGAATCACAGCACAGTCACACAATTAAAAATTGGATTTCCCCCCGCCCTGAATATGCCAAAACACACAATTCACAACATTTTTACATCTCGCTTTCAATTTTTAAAATGTTTGTGAAAGTTAGCATCCCCTTTGTTCCAGTTTCAATAAATTAGTGTTTTTAATGGCAAAATATGATTTTATTTGTTTTTAATATATTTTGAGAGACAACACAAAGATTAGAAAAGTATCAACCCTCCTGCTTATACCTGCAATCCATCTTCCTAGCAATTATTGTCATGTTATTTTCCTACTCTTATTAAAAATTGGCACATTAGTAATTAAGATCAGCTTTCTAAAACATCACTGGTCCAGTTTTATTAGTATGATTAAGGCAAAACAAGGAGGATAATTCAGTGTATGCAATTTGAAATGCCAAACTCCAACTACAAAGAACGTTTAAATGGCAACATAACTCACAGTATCACTGCATGTTTGGAAGCATAAAGTTGTGCTCTTGACAGATGCAATAAGTAGAAAGGCCACCACAAAGGTCTCAAATTCATAAACAAAATGCACATTTGAGCAGATGTCAAAATTCTGAATGAAAGTCTCCCAGTGTTTGTTACAGAAGCTCAGATTTAAGAGTAGGAGGACACAGCTGTATTTTACTCAGAATTTAATTAACAAGAAACCACAGTTTTAGAAAATGATATGAACAGAAAATGTTTCCTCAACGATAATACAATCAGCAACAGTCATTTTCAGATAAATCAAGAAGAGGTGAGATAAACATACGCATTTGGGAACCTGTCTGGGGTTTTTTCATGCCTGTGTGGGAACATGGAGTTCCAGGCCTGGCATTTTTTTCCTGATGCAGTGATGGAAGCTGTGCCTCGATAACTCTGGCCTTTGCCCCAGTAGCACTCCTCAGGCAGGGGAACATGCATAGGCACATCTGCAGTGAATAACAAAAGTAGGTCCTTTGAATCACAAATTTATGCTCTTACTGAATAGGCAAAAGAAAGAATTAAATACATAGGATGATAAAAACAAATTACTCATTTATGTAGAGAGTGTCCAGTGAGAGCATTGTGGCCAGCATGAAAAGAAGGGTATTTTCAAAGATGTTTAGAAAACTTTCACAGATTACCCTCCTATGTCAGATGTCATTCAGTGGAAGGCTCACTGCACAGTTTCATCTTGCTGTATGTGAACACATCTGAATTAAGATCAAAAGGTTCACATGAAAAAAACCTCAAGGATTAGATGCCAATGATTTTGCCACTGACATATTTCTAAAATGGATATTTTGTTTAACTTCCATTTTGCCCTTGTGATTGAACTAAGACTTTCTCACTTATTTTTTATACTTAAAATGAATGGATGTTTCAGATGAGTGTTTTTTTTTTTTTTTTACTTTGGAAGGTCTTGTCCTCTCTTCTGTGACTGTTTCAAAAAAATAGCACTTCCTTTTATTTAGCACTTTTCCATATCTTTAAAATTAATTTTAAATTTTCAATTCAAAATGCCCCAATTTGAGGGAAAAAAGAGAATAAAGCCTTTTCATTCCTTAATTCTTCTGTAAGGTCAGCTGGTGATTTGCAACCTTCACTGTGCATCCTTAACCATTGAAAGTCCAATACTTGGCAGGTTTTGTAAAATGCCAAGCAGAAAAACTACTTTAGCAACAGCGTTAAAGTGACTGAAAAAGAATGTAACACATTTGCAATGAGAAACAATGAATCTATCACTCTTTTAAAGTCCTTGTCTCAGGTATGCTCCAGTACTTATACCAGCAATCCCTTGTTCTGTCCCATCACAGTGAGGAATTGCACAATATTCCCATCGAACACTGCTGTTGATGGTGTAGCACCAAGGCCTCTTTTCTCCGTCAGGGTTTCTACAGTAGTTTTCCTCTAAGCCTCTGAAACAGAAACACCAGCTTTAAACTACTCATAGAAATCAAGAAGTCTATTGACAATTACTGCATGCAGAACTCAACTCAATGGCTACATTTATCATGTTTTGAGATATCCTCATACAACTCTATCTCAAGTCTAATCAGCTGCTTTTGAATTTACAGTCTAAATGCTGATGATACATGAAGAACTTTTTCAGTGCTTCCACTTTCTGCTCTTGGTTTTGAGGCACTAAAATATGACTTCAAAGTATAAGCCATTGGCGTACATGGCAATTAAGGTAAGAACCAGGCAAGGCTGGATGTCACAAACTGATCCTGAAAGAATGCACCTAAGAGCATCAGTGCATGATGCTTTCTGTCTTGCTATAATGGACAGGCAGTGTTTCACACGGCCAGGAAAACATGCAGGCTCCATTTCACAACCCACGGGATCGAAATACGGACCTAAAAGCTTGGTCATTCCTAGGTGCCCTTGCACATTGATAATGTTCCACAAACCCAGTTCCTCTGACCTTGGAGCACAAGGTTGCATTCAAGCATCCTGGATCTTGGAACATTGGTCTTCAGAAAAGTATTGCCTTAAAAGTGTGTCAAAATACAGTCAGGGGATTTTTAACATAGTAGTAAACATTATAACTCTGTAGTGGGATGTGGAGAAGACAGGTGAGAAAAATACATGAGAATAAAGTAGCTGGTTAAAAAACAACAGTTAAAAACAAAGAGGAAGATGAGATGAGAGTGGAGTAAAGGAAAGAAAGCTTATAAACATAATGTCAGGATTAATTAACAGGATGCTGGGTAGTGATAGGACTAGGGAGAATGGAGCAAAACTAGAAGTGGGTAGATTCAGATTGGCTGTTAGAAAGAAGTTCTTCATCATAAGGGCGGTCAGGCGCTGGAACAGGTTGCCCAAGGAGATGGTAGAAGCCTTATCCCTGGAGGTTTTTAAGGCCAGATGGGATGTAGCTCTGAGCAACATGATCTAGTGTTAAGTGTCCCTGTCCACGGCAGAGGGGGTTGGAACTAAGTGATCCTTGAGGTCCCTTCCAACCCCAACAATTCTATGATTCTATAACTGTGGAAAGCCTGTGCTTCTCTTGCTTCTGCATCTGTACTGATAAGGAAGAACTTTGTTGTTTGGCATTTTTAATGCCTTAGGCTTAACGTACTTGCATGGATATCTGTCAGGAATCCAGCCATGTCTGTGAGGGAACTGTGTGTCCCAGTGTTGGCAGGCATTTCCCGATTCGGTGACCGCGATCCTGCCTCGATAGTCTTCTCCTTTCCCTGAAAGACAGTGGGAGCCCAGGCCAGAGACGGGTGGGCGGGTAGCTGTAACGGGATTTAAAAAAAGAAAAACCACTGCTAAACTAGTGCTTTCGAATATGTTTTGAACATCTTTATTATCTGTAATGTCAAACACGATTTTTACTTTTATTGTATTTTCTTTTTTTTTCTTTGTTTTTTTTTTTTTTTCTAGCAGAGGTGACATTGGTTGAAAGCCATGGCTGCCAGACAGAGTTCCTGTGTCTGCCCTTTTATAGCAGTCAGTATATAACCTAGCTATATAACCCAGCTGGGTCAAGCTATATTTTGTGCTTGCAGTCCCCTGAAAGCAGAGCTGAAAAGGCAGTAATTAGTCTTGTACAGTCTTGTAAAAACAAGTGGGATGAAAGGAGTGCATTAATATAATGGTTAGGGTGGAAAGGCAGAAAGGATAACGACAAAGGCCAAGAAGAAATTGTGAGAGAAATCAAAACGGCTTCAGAGCTGAGTCTCTGCAGTCAGTGTATTGGGGAAGTGCTGGAGAAGGAAGAAAAGAAAATCAATTGCTCTGGTATGGGTCGAACAGCAAAGAAAGGAAGGATAATGATCAGAGACACAGAACCTGTGGTGGGCAGAGAGAAAATGAATCTATGGTGCATACACATCATATATAGTTTGTATATGACATTTTCTAGGGAGACAAATATGACTCTAAAACATTGGCTTGTTCCTTAAACTTCCTTTAAGTTTTAAGCACAAAATGGAGACACCAAGGTAACTTTCACAGTTTACTTTATCACACAGAATTCTATAAATAGTCATTCTTCCATCTGTAATTGAGCATGCTGAGGTGAACTATTTCTTGCAAACACATGCTGCTGCTTAGACCACTGGAAAGTGAAGATTTGTAAGAAAGAAAGCTCTAGAGACAAAAAAAGCAGAACATTCTCACAAAGTGCAGTGCATTTCTACAAACAGCAACTTTAATCTCATTATCCAGCACTTTGGAAGTGTCCAGATTTAGTGTGCTCAGTTTAATGGGTTAAGCTAGCTCACTGATAAGTCAGATTTTTCTCCCAAGGCTTGAACTTTTTCTCATTATTCATTCCTTTCTAAGAAAAATGCAGTACTGGCTGTGCTGGCCAGACTCAGGCAAAACACCACAATATGGCCACATGATGACTTACATGTTTTCCATGACTTAGCAGGTCACCTGATGTAACCTGAATGCCCTGCCTCACAAGTGAATGGAAAAGCAATGTGGTTGAAAACCTCCTTTGACATTATTGCATTTTATGACCCTAACTAAACTTATGTGACTTTATGGAACAGAAATCCAGTCATTTTGCTTAATGAGGATTTCTTCAGGTTACTCAGAACTGTGATTTCTTCTTTTTTCCCCTCCCTGCATTATTTTAATAAAAGTCTGTAGCAATCTCAGGAAATCAGACTCACTGCAGCGAGGAATGTTGCAATATTCCCAGCGCTTATTTGGGCTGGCAGTGAAACACCAGGGCCGAAGTTCACCATCAGGATTACGGCAATAATTCATCCTCAGATCCTTCCCAGGAAAGCTGTGTATTGAAAATGAAAGAGAAGCTTGTGAGTCAGCTATGGCCAGCTGTAGCAATTAGACTGTCTGAAGGCAGGGTCTCCCAAGCACTGTGCACATGAATTCATCACTGAGCACAACTCACTGTTTCAGGGTAAATCCATGCGCATGAGGCTCCTGGACATCCCAGCGCTGGCACTCCAGTCCAGACTCTGTTCTGGAAACTTCTCCATGGTAGTCTTCACCATTACACTGCATGCATTCTGCTGTAGGGGCTAAGCAGAATGAAAACAGCACAGCTCGCACCAGCCTGTGAATTCTGATTCTGATCTAATCGTGGATGACTACATTGAAAGGAAAAGACAGCTTTTCTCCATATAATGATGAAAGGAATCCAGAAGAACATGCATTAGAGCTTAGCCAAATGGGTAACGCTTTATGTACAGTGTAATTTACAGGGAAGACTTCATCACATATCTGTATGTACTGATCGCAATGAGAGTTTTGTATGTAAGAGAGTACTTGAATCATCTTTATCTTGTTAAAATGAAATAAATTGCCAGGGTAAGAGTAGGACAATAACAGCTAATTATTTAAAGATTTCCTCCATATTTACAAAATTATTTAGATAACTGGAGCCAGTTAAGAAAAGAATCTTCATGTTGGGAACTGCAATAATAAAGCAAGAACAAATAGCAGGAATAACATTACCTACTGGAATACTCCTTCTCTGAAAAATACATTATACCTTCTCCGGTGTTTGTGACTTGGGCCTCACACTCTGGGATGTTACAGTAATCAAATCTGGTAGCAGGATCTGTTGTGTAACACCAGGGTCCATTTTCGTCCGCATCAGGATTTCTGCAGTAGTTTTCATCCAGCCCTTCATTGGGGTATTTTTCAGGTGTATAACTGTAACAATATTAAAATTCCTTTTTAGTTCTGGTAATTTAGTGGAGCAGAAAGGAAATGTCCAACTTGCCGAGCTAACTGTGGGCTCTATTAATTCACACTGAGAGAAATAGATTCTCCATTGTAACCCATACATGAAATCTGATAAAACATTCCATAATTATCATTCTCACTGTCTTTCAGCCTAGGTTCTAGTTGCTGCTGACAGTCTCCAAAGATAATCATTGTCTTTAGTACTTGCATCCAGCTGATCTAGTCAGTTCACTGTGACCAGTGGCTCTGTCATGGTTTTTTTCTATATGGAACTGCTTTAAAAGTAGAGTATTCACCAAACAAAACTGGATCCTAATTTCCTGAGTTTTTGAAGCAAGTGACCCCAGGCTTCTTCTTATAGCATTCCTCCCAAAGAAGACTAAATGGCTTTTAAACAAAAAAATCTAAACATGTACATCCAAGCTTCATTAGAACAGCAATAAGTAGTTTTTTAAACAGATAAAACTCCAGTATAGATCAGGGAAAATAGGACCTCTACTTCCATGCTTGATTCAGTGATCCCAATGGCAGATAGCCCTGAGAAAACTCTGCCTGGGCAGATAGCTTGGGCACCTAGGTACTTTGCTGGATGTTTCTTCTGGACTGGATGGCAGATACCACTAGTTTGTTTGGGTCATTTTGGGGATTATTTTGTTTGTTTTTCTTTTTTCACCACACATCATACAGAGGAGAAAAATTATGGCCCCACTGTTACCAACAGAAAAATTTTCATAATTTGCTGATAGAAGAGGAATTTCATCTGAAGAGGATCAGTATTTAGACACAACTTCCCTAGCAGACAGCAGAACCTCTCTTTACCCAGATCATTGCACTTCTCTGCCAGTAGAGTCAAAAGTAGTAAGACAGGTGTCTCAAAAAGTCACTTGGCAAATGGCTTTGATAACGTGCATTAGAAAGTTATTGATACACATGAAAATGGGGAAGCTTGGAAGAGATTCAGAACAACATGAAGACGAAGATGAAAATAAGGCCATACTTTGGGTTGTGGGGAGTGTTTTCAGCCCAGTTCTGACATGGAATACCCCTCCAGGTTTTGGCTTCTGTTCCTCTGTAGTCCTTTCCAATCCCTTTTTTGCATTGTAGAAGGTAAACTGAAATGGAATTGACTTTGTTAATTCAGTGGTGTTACAATATTGCATCTTTTAAAGCTGAGAATCTGCAGGCATAATTGAAGTTCATCAGTTCATGATGAATTATGTTTTACTCATATCTTGAACTTCTTGTGCATGTAATAAGGCATTTTTAAGCAGATTAGTTCCCAACTACTGGACAACTACAGAGGAAAATTCCCAAAGCATTTGTATAAAGATAATAAAATATTGTTAAGAAAAGAGATAAAAGAAGTTGCAAATTTTTTTACATGTATGAAATACATATTGATATTATCATACTGCTGAGGTTTCACCAGCCACTGGTTGAAATAAAGTGCTTGTGAAACTTTCATAATCGCATTCACAGTATGGGTGTCATACAACTATCCCTTCAAGCCAGAAAATCTTCAGTTACCAAAATGCATTTGTCAAATAGGAGGTCCCCAGATATTTGATACCTCTTAGCTTTAGGCTTCCAGGTACTTTCCAGTGGGATGTCCTTTCCCAGCTTTTTTGTATCACAGAATCACAGAATTAACCAGGTTGGAAAAGACCTCCAAGATCATCGAGTCCAACCTATCATCCAACACCACCTAATCAACTAAATCATGGCACTAAGTGCCTCATCCAGTCTGTTTTTAAATACTTCCAGGGATGGAGCTTCCACCACCTCCCTGGGCAACCTGTTCCAGTGTCTCACCACCCTCATGGTGAAGAACTTCTCCCTAACATCCAATCTGAATCTAACCATTTCTATTGTATTTTTTTCCCCATTCCCCCCAGTCCTATCACTCACTGACACACTAAAAGTCCCTCATCTGCCCCATCATCTCCCTTTTTCCCCTCAAACCCATAGCACCTGGGCTCTATTGGAGTCTCCTCCCACCCCAGGTGTGGCCACCTGGCCCTCCCCACCCACTCCCCTATTTAATCCCCCCCAGAAAAGGCAGCAGCCCCAAGCTGAGCCCATCTGGGCTGAGGATCCTCCTCTCATCACTGGTGAGTGCCCATGGTGCACACTGGGTGATGGTGGTGGTGACAACAAAGGCCGGGGGGCCTAGTGGCCCCCCGGTTGTTAGGACCAGGTTTGATGACTACTCCTGTATCATCCATGGCTGCTGGCTGGATCTCCTCACTGGGGCTGAGCTCCTCTGTGTGGTATCTTGGCTGGTTGAGGTTCTTGGCCCCTGGGTGCAGGAGTGGTGGTGGTGGAGCAGGAGCTGTTTAGTCAGATGATATTATGCTAATTACACTATTTTTACCTGGAGGCCCCTGGAGTCTGCTCTCCTCATTCAATAAATCTCCGCTTTTGTGCCTCATTTACAGACCATTTCTTCCCCCTCACTGCTTCCTTTCAGAAATAAGGAAGGAAAGGAGGGAAAAAAAGCAGTAAAGCAGATCTGGAAAATGCATTCACTTATCAGTCATCTCTGACCGGGAAACCCTCAGGAAGAGGGGCAGGGTGGAAAGTAAGAATCACTTCTTATGAATCACAAGACAAATGTCATAAAGAACAGACAGGACAAGACTGCATCTTCTCCATTGTGGTTGTGTTTCATGGTGGTTAATGTAGAGGGGGAAAAAAAGTTCAAGCTGACTTGGAAATCTCAGTCACAGTTCTGTACAGAAAGAATCCCTGAGAAAGGGAATCACCAATGACAATTACCCTCCTCTTTTTTTAAAGGGAGCAGGTCCTGATGCCAGGGGAAGGCTGTTTTGCCTCAGAAAAAACCCCAGATGGTGTGTCCTCCATCAGAATCACCTCACCCTCAACCTCCAATGCCCTGTACTTGTTTTCCAAGGGCAGTGGGGAAGATGATGGGAGGCAAGGAGGTTTAACCTTGCGTCTTTTGAGAGGAACTTGTGTCCATTCCCCTCTGCTTTTTGGATAACCAGCCTCTGCCTAGGGGGCCTGCAGAGCCTGGTTACTCAGGTCTGTCACCCTTCTAGAATCTCTTACATGTCTAAGTCTAGCAACCTCATCCTTTAGTCTGGCCACCAGGTTAAGCAGATAGTCAATCTGCTCACATGTTATGCAGGAGTTGTCCCCACTACCCTGCATCTCAAGCGCCAGGCTCCAGCACTGTCTGCAGCCAGATGCCTGGACACCTATCTCTTGCTTATGACACTTACCTACCTGCTTATATTCCCCCTCAGTCTGAGTCGAGACTGATTTTTTAAAGGCGTTTTTGCGGCGAGTTACCACCATGGCCAGCCCTGCCCGCGGCACCTGCTGGGCAAAGTTTTAGGAGAAGTGCGGCGGCGCACGTGTCTGAGCAAGAGGGCAGCTGAAATGGGACCGCTGCGCAGTCCCGCCGGCTCTTAAACTGCCCCAGCAAAACGCAGGGAGCCCAAGCGATCCCGAGCACGTGGAGAATCGGCAGGAGCCGGTCTCAGTCGAGTGCCGAGAAACCCGCGGGTCCCGCATGCTGCAAAGGGAGCAGTTAGCGTCAAGGCAGAGAAAATGCAAAGCATGTTGTGGCCGTTTGATGCTGTGCCTTTAAGGAAGGGGCACACTGGCTAAATGTTTGTAAAATATTTTGGTTTTCTAAACGAATTTCATTGGTAGGATTGTGGGAGGAGAGATTGGACCCAGGGGAGTTGGGAACTTTCTCTCAGTCTTCCTTCCTTCGCTGTCCCTCTCGGCTGGATCTGCTTCTGGGATTCTGGCCAACTAAGATAAGATACTAACTCCTGTGCAAGGCCTTTCTTCCTTTCCTGCCCTGTTAACCGTCCTCGTCTCTTCTTCTACCTCTTTGGGGGAGAAGGGAAGTAGGGGGGTGAAGGGGGCACAGGGGGAAGCCCCCTCTGTGGGGGGGTCTGGTTTCTGGTTGAGTTCATTGGATGTATATTCCTGTATATACTGTAAAATACCTGTATTTGTTGTGTTACATAGAATCTGTTTCCTTGTAAAATATAATCTCATTTCTCCGACTGGGTTTAGCCGTGGTTTCTTTCTCAGTGGGGGAGGGAAAGCAGAGCCTTCCCTTTCAAACCACCACACTTTTTTTTATTGGCGCCCAACGTGGGGCCGGGTAATTAAGTAATTAAGTTGATTTATTGCTTGTCTCAGCCGGAGAAACGAAATTAAGATGTTGTGGGTTTTTAAGCAGTTGCTGTTTTCTGTGTGTTCTATATTGGTCTACCGGTACTGCATCGGGTTGATGTTAGACCAGATAGGTAAATATTTAATGCGTAAAATCTATTTGTGGTTTATGCATAGGATCCAGCTGTTGTATAAACACTGTTTGGGTTTTTTTCGGCTCACTAATTACGGCAATAGAACGTCTTCCACTCTGCCGATCGAGATAAGGGAGTTTAACACTTCAGGAGGTCAAAGAGTAACTTTAAGTGCTGTCTGGGATCTTAAGGTGATTTATTTGACGGGTGTAATCCTGCTGTTGCTGATAATTAATGTCTATCTGCTGTGGGCTCTGCATAGAGAGAAAAAGGTTTCTCGACCATGTTTTGTGATTAAGCAAAAATCTAGGAAGCGTAGGCGTTCCTCTAAATCTGCCCCAGAGTCCTCGAGTGACGAGGAAGGGGCTGCATCAGTTAGAAAAATAGCAAAACCTGTTGGCAAAGCAGCCTTAAATGCTCCACTCTATGACTTTGGCAAGCAGCCAGGGGCAGCTCCCATTCCCAAGATGGCGACCGGTAGTGAGGCAAGGTCATTTCCGTCCGCCATGACAGGACTGGAAGGGGCCCCCACGGCGGCTGATTTAGATCAGGACCTGTCAGCTTCTATCAGGATGGCTGTAAATTCAAACACAGCTCCAGTTAAACAAGTAGCAGTCTTAAAGACCAGAGGTGGAAAGGCCAAAGCTGATCCAGGAGCTAGTGGAGCTAATGGAGGAGAAGAGCAGGAGACTGATCCCGGTGAGGGAACCTCCTCTAAACAGGCTGATCCTGGTGAGGGAACCTCTGCTAGGAAAGGGCCTGCTGGAGATGAAGAGAAGGTTCGCCTTAGAGATATAGCTGAGTTATTGAGATCATCACAGGATGGAGATGCAGCTAAGACAGCAGCTGGCAGTGGTGCTTCTCAGCTTAAAGAGATCTTTAGGAGAGTGACAGCAGGATTATGGGGACAAAAGGTTCAGGAAGATGTGATAGATGAAGAAGAGGATGACCTGCAGAGCTGCTCATCACCAAGGGAGGAGATTCGCAATGTCCGCAAAGATTACCTCAGGGCAGATAAGGAACCCATCCTATCTTGGCTCGCTAGGTGTTATGATACAGGTGCTCCAGCTCTAATAGTTGGAGACAAGTCAGCAGCCCAGCTAGGAACTCTCTCAAAGGATAATGGAATAGACAGACATCTAGCCAAGATTCTCGGTAAGGTTAATCTGTGGATACGCCTTTTAATGGCGGTTTCCCTGAGATACCCTTCCCGAGATGATCTTCCATGGAATCCTAAGCCCTGGACTACCATAGATGAGGGAATTAAGCGTCTGAGAGAGTTTGCCATTAGAGAGATACTCTATGGTGACCATGATACTCTGAATCCTGACGACATTCCTGTGGCAGTTGGTCTTGCTAAAAAGCTCATCAAACTTGCTCCTTCCAATTATGCAAACATTCTGGCAAGTAGAATTGTGGCAAGAAATTATGGTGGAGATCCTCCTACGGTTGGCCAATTCACTGATCAACTAAGACAATTGGATGATAGCATGACACGTGTGTCTTTGGTTTCAGCCATTGAAACGCTGTCTGGAAAAATTGAGAATTGCATGAAAGAGCTCAAGGATTCCATATGCCAATTGGCACAAAGAGATAATTCCATTTCTTCCTCCAGGTGGGTGCAGGTTTCAGCTGTGAGGAATAGACATCCTCCTAGGAGGTCATTCCAAAACAGGCCAAACCAAAACAGACCACCAAGGCAATCACGTAGGACCATTTGGATAACTCTACGTGATCAGTTTGGTGAGAACATGAACAGGTGGGATGGCCAACCAACTTCTAATCTTTTCAGGAGACTGAGGGAACTGCAAAGTGGCAGAACCCAGGGTAGCAATACCAGAAGGGTAGCTGTTACTTCCACAGTTCCCCAGGACAACAATGACAGCTCCAACAGTGACTCCAGTTCTAACACTGCACAGTGTGCTCGTTGCACCTGTGGAAATGTTCCCCACAATTAGGGGTGCCCTGCCTCCCGCCAGGGGGAGGAGAGGGATAATGGAGATAACAGAATCTATTGGGATGTGTACATCCAGTGGCCTGGCACTTCACACTTTCGGAAGTACAGGGCCTTGGTTGACACAGGAGCTCAGTGCACCATATTGCCATCAAATTATCAGGGATCAGAGTCCATAACTGTTCTGGGAGTCACTGGTGGATCTCAAGAGTTAAGTAAGGTAGAGGTTAATATAAGTTTAACTGGTAAGCAGTGGAAGAAGCATACAGTTGTGACCGGACCTGATGCACCTTGTATTTTGGGAATTGATTTTCTGAGAGAAGGGCGTTTCAAGGACCCTAAAGGTTACAAATGGGCTTTTGGAGTAGCTTCTGTAGAAATTGATGGACAAAAGCTGAAGCTGTCTGCTAGACCTGAACTCTCTGATGAATCTGCAGTTGTGGGACAACACAAGATTCAGGACATTAAGTTGCCAGTTGCTTCTCAGACTGTGCATCACAGACAATACAGAACCAACCGTGACTCTTTGTTGCCCATTCAGAATCTGATTCGTCAGCTGGAGAGTCAGAAAGTCATCAGCAAAACTCATTCACCTTTCAACAGTCCAGTGTGGCCTGTGCGAAAGCCGAATGGAGACTGGCGTCTGACAGTGGACTACCGAGCCCTGAATGAAGTAACACCGCCTATGAGTGCAGCAGTACCAGACATAATGGAACTCCAGAACGAGCTGGAATCCAAAGAGGCCAAATGGTATGCTACCATAGACATTGCTAATGCATTCTTCTCTATTCCCATAGCAGAGGAATGCAGGCCTCAGTTTGCTTTCACCTGGAGAGGAATCCAGTACACTTTCAACAGACTGCCAATGGGCTGGATCCACAGCTCCAGCATCTGTCATGCAGTAATCCACGATGCTCTGGAGGAAGGTGGTGCTCCAGAACACATCCAGTTCATCGAGGATATCATCGTCTGGGGCAAAACTGCTGAGGAAGTCTTCGAGAAAGGTAACAAAATCATGGACATTCTTCTGAATGCTAGTTTTGCCATCAAGAGAGACAAGGTGAAGGGTCCTACCACAGAGATCCAGTTTCTGGGAGTGCAGTGGCAGGATGGATGCCGACACATTCCAGTGGATGTGGTAAACAGAGTCTCTACCATGGCAAATCCCACGAACAAGCAAGAAACTCTACGTTTCTTGGGGATAGTGGGATTTTGGAGACTACACATTCCTGGATACAGCCAGATTGTGAAACCTCTGTATGATGTGACTCGAAAGAGGAACAGTTTCCACTGGGGACCTGAACAGCAAGCAGCCTTTGACCAGATAAAGCAAGAAGTGGTACAAGCAGTGGGTCTGGGACCTGTCCGAGATGGTCCAGACATTAAGAACATTTTGTACACGGCTGCAGGTGACAATGGTCCAACCTGGTGCTTGTGGCAAAAAGCTCCAGGTGAGACACGTGGACGACCTCTTGGCTTCTGGAGTCGAGGTTACAGAGGTTCAGAGGCTAATTACACTCCAACAGAGAAAGAGATTCTAGCTGCCTATGAAGGAGTGAAAGCAGTTTCTGAAGTGATTGGAACTGAATCACAACTTCTCTTAGCTCCCAGATTACCAGTTTTGAATTGGATGTTCAAAGGCAAGGGTTCCACACCACATCATGCTACAGATTCCACCTGGTCCAAGTGGATGGCTCTGATAACACAGAGAGCTCGAATGGGAAATCTTGAAAGACCTGGTCTGGTGGAAGTGATCTCAAGTTGGCCTGAAGGTACCAACTGTACTAAACCTCCGGAGGAGAGAGTAACTCGTGCTGAGGAAGCTCCTCCTTACAATGACCTTTCAGATGATGAGAAGAAATATGCTTTGTTCACAGACGGTTCCTGTCGTCTTGTCGGGAACAAGCGAAGGTGGAAGTCTGCAGTGTGGAGTCCAACACGCCGAGTTGCAGAGGCGAAGGATGGAGAAGGAGAATCCAGTCAGTTTGCAGAGGTAAAAGCTGTCCAGCTAGCTCTCGACGTAGCTGAACGTGAGAGATGGCCAAAGCTTTATCTCTACACCGACTCCTGGATGGTAGCCAATGCTCTATGGGGTTGGCTAAAGAACTGGAAGAAGAGTGGCTGGCAGAGGAAAGGAAAACCCATCTGGGCAGCTGACCTGTGGCAAGACATTGCTGATCGAATCGAGAGAATTCCAGTGAAAGTGAGACACATTGATGCTCACATTCCTAAGAGCAAAGCTACTGAGGAACAGCAGCACAACCATCAGGCAGATTTAGCTGCAAGAGTTTCTCAAGTAGACAAGGACTCTGAACTTGATCTTGACTGGAAACACCGAGGTGAGATATTCTTAGCTCGGTGGGCTCACGATTCGTCAGGACATCAAGGCAGAGATGCAACATACCAATGGGCTCGTGACAGATCCATAGATATTTCTATGGATGCCATCACACAAGTCATCCATGACTGTGACATTTGTGCTGCTATTAAGCAGGCAAAGCGAATTAAGCCCTTGTGGTATGGTGACAGATGGTCCAAGTACAGGTATGGTGAAGCCTGGCAGATTGACTACATCACTCTACCACGTTCTCGTTCTGGTAAGCAATACGTGCTTACTATGGTAGAGGCAAACACTGGATGGCTGGAAACTTATGCAGTTCCACATGCAACTGCACGCAACACCATTCTCGGTCTGGAGAGACAGATCCTGTGGAGACACGGAACTCCAGAGAGGATTGAGTCAGACAACAGAACTCATTTCAAGAACAACCTTGTAAAGAGCTGGGCAAAAGAGCATGGTATTGAGTGGATTTTCCATATTCCTTACTATGCACCGGCTGCAGGGAAGATTGAACGCTACAATGGTTTGTTGAAGACCACTCTCAAAGCCATGGGAGGTGGATCTTTGAAAAACTGGGAGAAACATTTAGCACAAGCAACCTGGCTGGTGAATAGTAGAGGTTCAGTGAATCGAGCTGGACCGGCACATTCAGATCTGCTACGGAGAGTAGAAGGTGATAGAGTTCCTGTTGTTAGAGAAAAGAATCTGTTAGGTAAAACTGTTTGGGTATTTTCACCCTCAGGAGAGGCTAAACCTGTCCGAGGGGTGGTTTCAGCAGAAGGTCCGGGTCACACTTATTGGGTAATGCAGGAGAATGGTCAAATTCAGTGTATTCCACAAAGAAATTTAACTTTAGCTGAAAGAGCTTAATTTCAGACTGTTGTACAGCTACAACGCGCCCAAAGGAAGAATCCCTGAGGAATCTACAGTGCATGAACCCTGAGAGCCCTGAGTCAACTGAGAGTCCCTGTGTTCCTGTTTGCCTTTTCTTCACTTCGTCTGCGGAGAGACAAGCTGGTTTCCATTCTCTTATTTCCTGACTTTTTTAGGACTTCTGAATCATCTACATCTGAGTATAGTCGGAACGGACTATGAACTTTACTCACGAGCTGTAAATATTGTTTCCGATTGGATGGACAGTGCGAACGACCAATGAAATTGTTTAGAAGGGGTGGATTGTGGCTGTTTGATGCTGTGCCTTTAAGGAAGGGGCACACTGGCTAAATGTTTGTAAAATATTTTGGTTTTCTAAACGAATTTCATTGGTAGGATTGTGGGAGGAGAGATTGGACCCAGGGGAGTTGGGAACTTTCTCTCAGTCTTCCTTCCTTCGCTGTCCCTCTCGGCTGGATCTGCTTCTGGGATTCTGGCCAACTAAGATAAGATACTAACTCCTGTGCAAGGCCTTTCTTCCTTTCCTGCCCTGTTAACCGTCCTCGTCTCTTCTTCTACCTCTTTGGGGGAGAAGGGAAGTAGGGGGGTGAAGGGGGCACAGGGGGAAGCCCCCTCTGTGGGGGGGTCTGGTTTCTGGTTGAGTTCATTGGATGTATATTCCTGTATATACTGTAAAATACCTGTATTTGTTGTGTTACATAGAATCTGTTTCCTTGTAAAATATAATCTCATTTCTCCGACTGGGTTTAGCCGTGGTTTCTTTCTCAGTGGGGGAGGGAAAGCAGAGCCTTCCCTTTCAAACCACCACACATGTCAATGATGCTTTTATTAACAATGGACACTGAAAAATGACCAGCTATTGCAGGAAGTGACCCTGATTTCCCCTTCCATCAACTTGCTTGCACAAGAAGGATTCCCCTAAACCTCAAAATATACCATGGAAATGTTAGAACAAGAACAGGAGACCAATCTGATAGGAAAATCTGAGTCTTGTTAGGACACCTTGCAATAATTACTGCCATTATGGTGTATGGCCTGCATATAGATCCTAAAGTGTCTGTGCTAGAGTAAAATGTAAGTACATAACATGGGGTGGCCCAGCACAGTCAAACTCTTATAGTCACAGAAGAACGAACCTTTTTGGCTTTAAAGTTGATGTTTTCTACAGGTATTTTGAATCCACTCCCAAAGACAATAAGCTCTGGCAAGGACTGTTGCGAGAGTAGACCTTACAAACTCCAAGATCTGAGTCAGGTATAGGTGAGATTGAACAGTCACCATGAATCTAAGAGAGTGTCAGTTATAAAATGTCCTGAAGATAGCTTTCTCCAAGTGGAACAAACTCTGTCATATCTGAGCAGAAAAGAGTTTTACTCCAGCTGTATCATGGTGCTGAGGCACCACAGTGAGGACAGAAAACTTTTCAAAGGCTTAAGGAAACTAAGCGTCATTATTTGCAAGTTCAAGTTCAGGCTGGGTGATGCTGGCTGTGGTAATTAGATTGCTTCTAGGAAAGCAAGTCTGACTTTTACAATGCACTTTAACAGACTTCTGAGAAATATGTCTGGTTTAAGGGTCAATTTCACAAAGTTATCAGTGATGGCTGTGATTTTTCAAAAGGAATGAGACACATTTCTGCTATCGTAAAATAGAAGGAAGATGATTCCACATCCCTTGTTTGAAAAAAAAACTGGCAATATAAAACTATCCCAAAAAAAGAAAAAGTGCTGAAAGCACTTGCTACTGAAGCAGACTTTCACAGAGAGATAAATGTAAAAAGGCAGAGGTAATGTGCTGTAAAAACGCAGCATGGGAGCTGAATGGCGTAGCCAAGGGAGGAAGTGTGTCCCCTGCATGTGGGGACACATGTAAAGTGGGTCTCCTAAACTGCCAGGAGATGAAGAAGAGAGAGGCAGTTCCCAGGTTGCTGTGGAATGCAAGAATACTGAATTATGAGAAAACAACACCTGATAAGTCATTAAATGAAAATGCAGTCTGTAAGGCTGCTCTTGTCCTATTGCTACATACCCTTGTAAATAGTCCCTCTCCAGTTTTCTTGCAGGCCCTCTTCAGGTACAGGAAGGCTGATGTAAGGTCTTCCCAGAGCCTTCTTCAGGCTGAATAACCTCAACTCTTTCAGCCTGTCTCTGTAGGAGAGGTGCTCCAGCCCTCTGATAATTTTTGTGGCCCACCTCTAGACCCACTCCAACAGATCTAAGTCCTTCTTCTGTTGAGGGCCCCAGAGTACTCCAGGTGAGGTCTCACCAGAGCAGAGTGGCAAAATTACCTCACTTGTCCTGCTGGTCATGCTTCTTTTGATGCAGCCCAGGATGTGATTGGTCTTCTGGGCTGCAAATGCGCACTGAAGGCTCAAGTCCAGTTTTTCATCTATCCACACCCCCAAGTCTTTTTCTGCAGGGTTGCTCTCTATTCTATCATCCCCCCAACCTGTATTGATCATTGGGATTGTCCCAGCCCAGGTGCAAGACCTTTCACTTGGCCTTGTTGAACCTCATGAGGTTCACCTGGGCCCACTTCTCCAACCTGTATGGGTCCATCTGGATGACATCCCATGTATGGGTTGGGTTGCTTGAAAGAACCACTACCATTAGCAAAATGGGGGAACCCCCCCTATATTCTACATGAAGAGATTTGGTATCTGTGACCTATTGTGAAAGCTATGGCAGTGCCTGATTGCAGCAACTTTCAGTGACGTTGATTGATGCTAACTATGAAGGAGACTTAATTTCTATTCAGTGTTCAGTGGCAGTGGCTGAGAAGAGCTCTTAAAATTATCAGAAATGATTTCCCAGGTATATCAGAAGACTGGTAACTCTGTAGAGGGCTGCAGATTAACACATCTGCTCTGACAGTTCACACAGTGATGGCAGTGAAGGCAAGAGAGGAGGATTCCTATTTTGTCTAAATTGTATGCTTGGAGTCCCTGTGGAATGACATCATAACTGTGGCTCTGTGCCAGGCCTGACACTCAGACAAGTGCCTCCCTTCATAGAGGACCCCCTGCCATGCCAGGCATCTACAGGCTCATGAGCTGGTCTCTTTCTGTGAGTAATCAGACACAGTATCTCCTGCAGTGAACTTGCAGGGTGACATTTCCTTCAGTCCTGTTCATGGCTTTCAAGGCTTTATTAATGTGCCCAAGCTAAACATAAACTGCAAGTTCAGGAAAAGTGGTGAGAAAAATCCACTTCTCATCAGCATAGTGAAGACATCAAGGAACAAATATTTCACCACAAGGACAAAACGTCACTGGCTGATAATCAGCTAAGTGTTGAACTAGTACTTACTGAAGATACCTGTTACAAACTGAATTGCACCCGCTGCCATGAACTTGGCAACCTCTTTTCCACTCTAGTAGTAGAATAACTAGGATGCAACTGTTTACATGTTAACATTCTAGGTGTTTTGTTGTCTGAGACAAATCTCCATCAGGTGTTAAATTATTCATCAGAACTTTATCAATTTATATTAGCTGGGAATTTGGACATGAACTGCCTTTTCTTTAAAAAATTGATATGGCAAAGGAGACCTGCATTATGATTAGGCATCCAAGTTTCATTTTTCTGTGTACTTTTCAAATGCTTTCAGTTATAAAGAGACTGAAAATAATCATATTTTCAAATTAACTTAAATCTTCTTACAAGAAAGGTTCACTCTTCATCTTACATGTCAGTTAGTAATAGGAACTTATTTCTGGAAGAGTCATTGAAGTTAATGTTTGTGACTGTGTTGTCTATGTTCCCACAAAACCTGGTAAATTAGTCTAGTTTAAAATATTTTTTTCCAGATATGTAGCATTTATTCAAAATTTGGAAAAGCATTAATTATTTCAAAAAATGATATTAAAATCAAGCTACTTATCTAAGCCTGGTATGCATCAAGAATTAAGAAGCAACAAAACAGGCTACAAAAGGGGAACATTTAATTATAATTATTTTAAAAGCACAATTATAAGTAAATAAAATATTTCAGTCACTTATTGACACATAAAATTACAGAAGTGGGTACATAGAAATAGCTAATCCAATAGTCTTGAAAATATATATAGCCAAGGACTCCACAGGCTCCATGAAGCAGAGGACTAAATACTTGAAGGGCAGAGAAATGCATGATTTTTGCTTTGGAGCATGCTTATTCTGCCTAGTCCCAGTAACACATGGCTAGAGGAGTGAAATATAAAGTGTCTTGATGCTGTATCTGAGATTTGTTGGCAGTTTCAATGCAGTTTATCACAGGTGAAGGCCCACCTCGCTAAAGCTGTCACCACCTGCAACAGTTTGTTCCGGCAGTGTGGCAGTGAATGCAAGGATGTAGTTAAATGGGATTAACATGCAAATATGCAGCATTTTACTGTATACATACTTTTCTTCTCATAAAGAACTGCATCCATGCTGTTGAATGTCACTGTCATATTGGTATTTTCAGCTAGTGTTAAACACTCTAGCTTTTTCCTGGTGAATAGGAAGGCCCTGTTGAGAAGGAAGCAACATTGGCATAGGAAGCAATACTTCTCATTCAATCCAAATTATTCAACTTGCTATTATTTTTCTATAAATTATTCATTTACTAGCATTAGCTTGTATCTATTGATACCTTTTGGATACTGCACTGAATAAGAGACTTATGTTTTCCACTTCTGTAAAGTGGCTGAACTTTTCAGAATGTATGACTATGCATGACTACATGAATAAGTTACTGCTGGGAAACTAGTTACTGCATTGGCAAAACAATATCAACAGCATCCTAGCTGCTCATGTTAGCTTCCCTCCTTAGAATGATTAAGAAACATCTCACCCTTACTTTGTGAAGCAAGGAAGCATCCTGCTAAAGACATGCAAGCATTTCTCCACATAATATTAGAAAAGAGCAGGAACCGGAGCATTTGCCACAGAATGAGTAAAACGTTGTAAATCCACCCTCTAGTTGATCTCACAGTAATTTATGGGTGGAGATAAACCACAAGCTATAGGCACAGGCATGGGAGATACTGCCATAAGTGGCACTGCAGCAGGATGAGGATTTTGGTTCCACAAGCAACAGTAGGAAAATATCATTGATAAGCAGATACCCACAATGACATAGTGTTAAGATTCAGTAAAAATTACCTGCAATTAAAATTCCTTTCTGCTTCACATTTCTCTGCACATTCTCGTTCATTATTTGTCTTGTAAAACTGTTTATTTCGAGTAAGTATCCAAACACCATCTGTTCTTAAGTAGTCATCCAGTATATCTCCTTTCACTGCATGGGAGCAAAAATAAAGCAGACATTAGAATGCTGCAGTTAAGATTTGTAAGTTAAGAATTATACTTTGAGTATAATTTTTCACATATCTTTGACAGGTGACAGCATCATTTATTTTGTGTAATTCTGGGTAAAAGATTGTAAGCTGTGACACAATTCCGGTCTGCTGACAAAAATCACAGCTATATGAACGTAACATGGCACAGGAAAAAACAGCAAAACAAAAGTTTATTTCCATGTCCAGCAGCAGATTACAAGATTACAGAAGGTACGTTGCTCAATTGTTTCATTTTCCAAGACAGATTAGTATTGACAGACACAGGAAATTCATAATCTTGTACAGCATTCTCACAAGTAATGATGTGAATATTTGTATTTTTTTAAATGGAAACTTCCATATCAGGCTCAATTCTCTCCAACATCACTCTGGTGTTATTAATTCCCATCATCCATCACCTACCTCTGCATGACACTCATTCATATGATGAAAGCAACAGAATTTATGGCCTGATGGCAATCTTGTATGACTGTTTTCAGACTTTGCTCAGTGCTGTTTTAAGAAATTCCTGACACTGAGGACTATTTGGAGCACCAAGAGCCTACCGATTTCCTCTGATGGACTCAGCAAACAAGTCTTTTCCTGACTTTTTTTATCCTAAGGTAACTGAGGCCAATACTGGGAACCAGAATAGGAAAAGATTCCTTTCCAAACGTTATTGGATAATCTTAAAACTGCATGCTTGTACAAAGAGCTCTACATTGGACATAATTCTTTTACTTTGGTTATCATTCTTTTTCAGTGACCATAAAAATTATTTAATTCAATAGTTTCAAGAACAAACAAAGTTTTGGATGACATACACAAGACAAAAGGCAAGACATGTCAGCAGAAGCTTTAGATAACAGAAAAGAAATGCAATGTTAGTTGCCTGAAAAACACTGCAAAGCGTAAACTTGAAAAATAGTACCACTGATTGAAAAATGCAGCAGGGAGTGTGTTATTCTGGCTAAAGTTCAAGTCTTTATAAACTCCAACATGACACCTAGTAACTGAACAGAATATTCAAATACATTTGAGCAAACCAATTGCTTCTTTTACATGTATATCTTTACAAACTTGACAAATACTAATCCAGAAGTCATAAATAAGAGTTTTAGGTATTTTTGTGGGCCATCACTTTGGAGCTAGTGCTAGTGTTATCATCCCGAGTTTATAACCCAGCATAATCATGCAGTGATATGTCCCTGTTTTTCCATGATATTAACTGTCTGACCTATCATAAAAGTGTACTGATCTAGTTTTAGCAGCACTTTTAAAAAGTCATTTAAGGGCCATATAATGATATGCAATGTTAAAGTACTAGAGGACACAATATATAATTTTAAGATCTGATTGAATATATGGAATATTTACTTACAAAATTTGTAGATGAGCTTGACATCCACATACTACCATTAGTGGAACACCTGTCTACTTTTGAAGTTGTAAAAAAGAATTCCAGACATATTCCTGGAAAAGTTGATCTAGGTTACTTAAAGATTAAATTTCTACCTATCACCCTCAGGAAAACAAGGGACAACATTTTTTTGTAACTGTTCAACAGCAGAAAGTGTTAAATTGTTGGAATATAAAATAATAATTTAATTTTAAATTTTAAATATTTAAGAACTTTTAAACTCCTATTGTAAAATCAGAATCACTGTGCTCAGCCATACTTGGCACCAAAAGTGGCTTTAGTATTTGATTCATAGACTGATGAAACCAGAGACAGATGTCTCCCTGATGGCAACAGGTGTCCTACCAGGCTTTGGGGCTGCTTTCTAAGGGTACCCCCATTTCTGACCACAAGTCATGTTTGCAGGAAGCCATTAGTTTGCCACTCAGACACCAAGGCTGAGTATGTTTGTGATGTCTCTAACAAACATCACATTGGAGAAACCACAGCTCTCACTTTGTTTAACAATAACTCTCACTGGCCAGCAAGGCCCAAATCCATCATTGTCCAGTGAAGTGGTAATGCAGTAATGCAGGAACTTACTTTCACCAAATAGAATTTTCAACTGTTTTGCCCCCATCTCACCTATGCAAGCAAAAGGCAAAGGACTCTTACCTGAGCTGAACAGGAAAAGAAAGAGAAAGGCAGTTTTTCTGGACCCCATTTTGGCTCAGTTGAAGGGTGCTGAAAGTTGTGTGTGTCACTGCACAAAGTTTTGTTGACACACATTGGAGTGAAACAGCATCAAACAAACAAGGAAGGTAGATTAAGTTAATCATTCTCCAATGCTTTGAACCTCTTTGCCATGGTGTGGCCCCTCAAACAACCTTGAATTGGACGGATTACCAAATCAGACTCAATCGTTTGTACTGGACTACAGGAAATGTGAAAGCACTCTCTTGTTTTATGGTAGCATGGTTTTGTTCTCAAATTGATTGTCCTCACTTTGCTAAGGTAAAGATGGGGATCATGTTGCAGGAATGGGAATCCAGGTACAATTTAATTCTACACAGTCCTGGATATTCAGCTTTGTGTTCCAATGGTATTTTCAGTTACAGACTTGCATTGTTTAGTATGTTTTCAGCAACTGTCTTGCACAAAAGCATAAATCAGAGTCATTTCTGTAGATGCAGAAATCTGAAGCCACTCTAGATATACTAGTAAATAGCATGGAAAAGTCTTGAATCTCATCTAAATCTTAGTCAAAAGCAGAAAATGTTATGCTTGTTTTCTATTAGAAACAAAAGAAGGCATATTTTTTCTTGTGAAACTATTCTGTAATCCTACCTGATTTTGTACGGTTTTTCTTGCAACTGTGCACTCCTGGTTGTGTCCAGGAGGGAGCAGCAGATGATACTACTTTGACAAAGTGGATGACACTAAACTACCAGTAAGCATTCTTGATATATTGGCAGATGATGTTTGTCCATAAATTTGCAAAACCTCGAGGGATTTATTATTTAATTGCTCATATCAGAACGTTAGGTTATAAGGAAATGTGTTTTATGAAAAGATTTGTTTCTTTTCCAATTTCGCCTTCTGCTTCTTACCATGATCCAAGAGGCTAAAAATTGATTGGTTCCAACTTACGTGATATTAATAGGTTGTAAAGCCTTATTTTCTCAAAGCAGTGTTGCAGGTAGGAAAGACAGCATGCATATGTGAAATACATAGAGAGAATAGAATGTGAAAAAGCAAGGGAACAAAGCCTGTTGTAACATTATCACTGTAAGACATTGAAAAACAGTACAGTGAAAAACAGAGGCACCTATTTGGAAAAAAGAATTCCAGTTTTCATGAGAGTATAGCACTCTAGTGATATATATAGTTTTGGCTAGAGATTATATTACTAGATGAATACACAAGAAGAATAATTGAATGTAAGCATATAAATACAGGTCCATTATAACATACAGGTATGTATAGATAATGTGTGTACATCTAAATGATGGTACAAAGAAGATTAGTCTATTAGTCACAAATATGGAGGATAAGGCAAGTAGTATGGATTTAAATATACAAAATATATTTAAAATCAAGAGTAGGAAAAATATCTTTCACACTGTAAGAGAAGCTCTAGAATTTGCCTGGGGAAGTTGTGGGATCTTCACAACAGGAAGTTTAAGGGGAAGAAAAAGATAAATATCTGACATATATTTTGGGTATGTGTATGGCTGAACTGGATAATCCTTTTATTTTTCTTCTAATTCTGTGAATTAGATTTGTGACACCTGAACAATTCCTTAAAGCAGCTGTACTACAACTCTGCATAAGCCATTGGAAGTAATCATCCTCATTTCTCTATGGGACGGCTTTTGTGCCTTCTGCCTTTTTTTTTCCACTGACGTTCTCTCACAGCTTATAGACGTGAAAAGAAGAGATGTTGCCCTTCCAGGACTCCAGAGCTTTATTTAGTCAAGTTCCTGCAGACACTGTCTCCTTTAGCCACCCTAGTAATATCTGTGTGCTCTGTCAGTTGGCAAGCTACTTTTCAGTGGTGCAGGTCATCTCCTAAACTACTTTGGTTTCCTTTGAAAGGAGTACAGCACACAATCCTTGCCCCAGGAAGACTGATTGAGGGTGGTGACTCTGTTCAGAGAAAGAAGGAAAATCTTTTCTTTTCAAAACTATTCTGGGAACCCCCAGAAATCTTTCTTAAAAGCCCTCCAGTATGAGCCTATGTGGTGGGTTGAAATTCCCCTCTTCAACATTTGCTTTGCCAGACCAACTCAGTTGGAAGTGAATGAAAACTGTATTTACAAGCAAAACTACACTTTATGATGGAATGCAATGAATATGTACAAAATATACAGTATATTATACAGATATTTACAATTAGCAAACAACACAAAAATCCCCTTGGTCAAAGACCAGTCATTCCACTGTCCCTCAAGCAGCTCCCTGTCATTCTTGAACCGAAGGGCCCAGAACTGGACACAATATTCCAGATGAGGCCTCACCAGGGCAGAGTAGAAAGGGAGGAGAACCACTCTCAACCTACTGACCACACCCCTTCTGGCATTGACCTTCTTGGCTACAAGAGTGCATTGCTGGCTCACGGTCAGCCTTTCATGCACTAGGACCCCCCCAGGTCCTTTTCTCCTTCACTGCTCTCCAACAGCTCAGTCCCCAACCTTTACTGATCCATGGGGTTGCTCTTTCCCAGGTTCAAGACTCCATTCTTGCCCTTGTTGAACTTCATTAAATTTCTCTCTGCCCAGCTCTCCAGCCTAAGTCTCACTGAATGGCAGCACAACCCTCTGGTATGTCAGCCACTCCACCCAGTTTGGTGTCATCAGCAAACTTGCTGACAGTGCTCTCTGTGCCCTCACCCAGGTCATTGATGAATATAATAGCACTGGTTTCAGTACTGACCCCCGAGGGACTCTACTAGATACAGGCTTCCAGGTAGACTCTGTCCCATTGACCACAACTCTCTGACTTCTTCCCTTCAGTCACTTCTCAATCCACCTCACTACCTGATCATCCATATCACACTGCCTCAGCTTAACTGCAAGGATGCTGTGGGAGACAGTGTCAAATGCTTTACTGAAATCAAGATAAACCACATCCACTGCTCTACCATCATCTATCTACCTGGTTATGCCGTCAATTTGAACCATCAATTTGAAATGTACTGCATACACACAAACTGCATTTGTACCCTTTGCTACATAGCAACTGAATGGCTGGATATTAGTCCCCAGAAGTCACCTGGTCTGTCTTCCTTCCCTCAAATAGAGGTAACTCTACCACATCCTTCCTGACTGATGCTTGAACAAGCAAATATTAAAAGCCTCCCAAACTGGCAACTCCACACATTCTCAGGAAAGAAGCTAACAATTAATCTTACATTAAGGCTTTTCTGACGTCTGACCTAAAACTTTTTTGCCATATCATAGTTCTTTCAATTCTTCTCTTATGTGAGAAACTATCAAGGCATCAAGCAGAGTAGTAGAATTGTATACAATAACCCAGGATTAGTACAAGCCTAATAGCTCCTAGTAATTAATCTGTGTGGATGGATTATGGTTATATACTAAATGTAATGGCAGGGTATTTTGAAATGCATTCAGACCACTGGATGCAATACCAACCTTGAACTATATGCAGAACACCTCAAGTAAAACACATATAGGTAATACATATTAATTAGTATTCATATAAACAATACAGATTCCTTAGATATTAATGATAAATATTACTATTGCTAGAGCAATAAGTGTATAACAATTCTGCCTCTGAAAGCTGTTTGAGAACAAATATCTGAACTGACATTATTGAGACAACTGCTGTGTTTCATAGCCCTCTACTGAGTCAGTCCTGTGGCCACCCCTGTGTCATGTGGCCCCACACTCTACTTTTTCAGTTGTGCTACAATTGTACCAGACACTCTGATCCATAGAATCATTAAGGTTAGAAAAGACCTCCAAGGCCATCAAGTCCCACTGTCCAATAAACCATGTTTTGAAGTGCCATGTCTGCACATATTTTCAACACCTCCAGGAACAATATCACATCTCTGGGCATCCTTATCCTTATCCTTATCCTTATCCTTATCCTTATCCTTATCCTTATCCTTACATACAGACAACACAAAAAGGGCTTCATCCCTGCTGTTTCCCATGTTCATATTTATCTTTCTCTTATAAGTGGTCCTAGATCACCTTTGTTGAAGCTTCAGACAAAGCTAGACCTGATGGTATTTTGACAGCTCAAGAGCCTGCTGTCTGCTCTCTGCTAAGGCCACTCTTCTAGAAACGTAGTTCAGGAAAAAGCCTGTTTCAGGATGACTTCACACAAGGGACATATCTTCTGCTGCATCCACAGAAGCACAAATGTAGCACCAATAGGGACCTTTTTTCCCTGACTTTTTTCCCCATTTTAAATGTCCACTGTGAGTTTTCCCACATGGTGCATGGCTGGGAGACAGATTGGCACAGGGAGTACTGGCATAATAATTTCTTACAACCCTTGGGAAGGACTTACTCATTTCATGGAGGCATTTCACTGAGCAAAGAGAAAACAACCTGCTATGAGATCTATTAGTACATGTTTTATTTGGTTTAAAGTGGATGCCAAAACTGTACATGAGAACACAGCAAGCTATAATGCTGGACAATATCTCACGTGCACAGTGTATGGACTATTGAGCTTTACATTCACCTTATTTCCTCCATATTTTTCACATGTTATTCTGACACTTATTTTCCTGTCCTAAACTAGGCCTTCCTTTGAGGGAAATCTTGTCCTCATCCAAGCAGAACATTTCCTACCCAAACCTCTTATTTTCTTCAAATAGATGTGTCAGTGATCGGCTACTGTCACAGATTGCTTGTTGGTGACCAAAATTCACTAGCTCAAAATAAATCAGGAACAATGGTGATGACTGCGTACATTTAACCTAAATAAACTGTCTGCTCAGAACACAGCTATGAGCTAACTATGTGCAGTAAACTGAAAACAATATATAATTTCTCCAGTTGTAACATTAAGTCTAAAAATATCTCAGACATCCTCTCCAGTAAATCTGAAATTAAGTTTATGCTGTTGGAAACTGGCTTTCTAGCAAAAATCCCCAACCAGCAAACCACCTTATTACTCTCTTTCCTGTAAAGGACATGTTTTTAGTACATCACAAGAGCTGAAACTGTTCCACCTCTAAAAGTGCTTTAGAATACATGCTTTTGGATATAGTCACTTTTAGCAACAGCTTTCTTTTCATTGGAAATAACTTGATAACAAACTCCCATAAGCAGAAACTACTGTCCAAACCATGCTGTAATGAACTATTTTTATTCTTCTCCCTCTCTGATGTGAGGTCACACCACGTTCTTCTCTGGTGAGTTAGGAAATAGCTTCTAAGCACCACAATCCTCAGTCCTCTGTGCAGCTGTCGTCAAGGTTCTCCTCTGGCCTCTCCCCTGCTTCTGGAGGTTCAAACTGTCAGGTTATGAAGATTTCCTTCTTAAGACATTATGCTTTTTAACTTGAAGAGACTGGAAACATACAATATTTAGCTCTGCTGCTTCTTGGCTAGAAGCACTAGGAGGATGCATTTGTATAAAAAAATCTAAGTTGACTGCATGGAGTGAGAGGGAGGAGAGACCTCTTAACCTAAAGACAGGACAGTTGTGGAAAATGTACCTTTGGACAGTTGTTGTAAATGCTCCTTTCCTCTTCCCCTGCAATCATGCCTCTGTGAGGGAACAAATCTACAGACAGAGCCCTCAGGCAATGATAAAGAAAGCAGGAGCTCTACAATGTGGCACCTTAATTATCTGCAATACTTGCAAATTTAGGGGCTTGCAAAGGCCTTCCTAGGATTTAGCCCTATAACTGCAAATTAAATGCATACTTAGGTACCCTGGAAAGAAGCCTTCATGTTCAGAGAAATTGTACAAATTGTACAAATACAATTCTTATTATGCAACTGAACTTCACACAAACAAAAACAAGCCCAGTTGATCTAGTGAGCTAGAAATGGATTTAGCTCTCCATCTTAGGAATCTTTCCAGAAGCATATTACCTTTAATGATCCTTTACACAAGGAGATCAGCCACTCCTTAATTTTAAAAACGTATTTTCTTTCAATGACCTTATCTATTGCTAAAAAGAAGGGACTAAAGGGAGTTGCTATTAAAGCAGCATCCAGGCTCTTGTTCACAGTCAAGGATATTTGGTTTTGCTATGATAATATGCTTGGCAAGTAGAGCATGCAGCTGGATTGGAGAACTATTTAAAATTCACCAGCTCAGCTGTGTGGCTTGTTCAATAAATTGTTCCTCCTACTAAGGAGGAACAAACTGTTCCTCCCACTGGGCTTTTCAATCCATTTTTAGGACCACTTTTGGTGGTCAGGATAGCAATTTATCTATGTGCATCTTAAGCAAAAAGTCACAGGTAAGCTATGGTTAGATCTTCTTCCGAAAGCTTACCTAGCAGAGCCAAATCAGTAACAATCCTCATGAAGATACATGTCCTGGTTGGAGCTATTTTTGAAGCAATTTTAGTTTTCAACTCAATCTCTTTTAAGTGACTGCATATTCTGAAATTAATGGCATGTTTTTGCAGAAAGTGTCTGCTTCCAGAAGTGATAATGCACCATGTTTATAGTTACTACTAAGGATCTGTATGCAGAAAGGCTCTTGCTTATTCTTGCTCCTATGGAAATGAAAGTTGGTGCTAAATCTTCTGTGCCACATTAGAGTGTCATAAATGAAAGAGTCATATGTAAGTAAAAATGTTGCTGTTGTGGGGAGGAGCAGTCAGGGCAGGTGACTGAAACCTGACCAAACAGGTATTCCATTCTCTGTAAGCCACAGTCAGTATAAAGCTGAATGACCATGAGCCAGCAATGTGCTCTTGTGGTGAAAAAGACCAAAGCCATTCTGGGGTATATTAGACAGGGTGTGATTAGTAGGTCAAGAGAGGTTGTCCTCACCCTCTCCTCTGCCCTGATGAAGCCTCATCTGGAATATTGTGTCCAGTTCTGGGCCCTTGAGTTCAAGAAGGACAGGGAACTGCTTGAGATAGTCCAGTGCAGAGCCACAAAAGTGATTAAGGGAGAGAAACATCTTCCTTATGAGGAGAGACTGAGGGAGCTGGGGCTCTTTAACTTGCAGAAGCGGAGACTGAGAGGTGACCTCATTCATGTTTATAAATATTTAAAGGGTGAGTGCCAAGAGGATGGAGCCAGGCTCTTCTCGGTGATGCCCAATGACAGAACAAGGGGCAATGGGTGGAAGTTGAGGCATAGAAAGTTCCATGGAAACAGAAAGAAGAATTATTTCACTGTGAGGGTGACAGAACACTGAAACAGGCTGCCCAAGGGTGTTGTGGAGTTTCCCTCTCTGGAGATATTCAAGACCCACCTGGATGCATTCCTGTGGTGATCCTGCTCTGAAAGGGAGGTTGGACTAGATGATCTCTCAAGGTCCCTTCCAGCCCCTAACATTATGTGATTCTGTGATATAAGGGATTACAAGAGTTGAGCCAGCATCTTAGGAGGACATTTTCTGTTCTATTGCCTTTGAGCCCAATCCTGAATCTAGTTCCTGAATATTGTTCCCATCTGCTACTGAGTCCTGCTTGGACTCTGGGGGATTTCAATATTTGGTTTATATATATCTGTACATATTTTACTATTTTCTTATTAATATTGTTATCTTTTACTTTTATTATTTCATTCTAGTTTTAGATTCTTTCCAGCCTATAAGTTTGCTTTATTCCCTTTCCCTTCTGGGAAGGGAGACAGCTTAACAGGGAACATCTGTCATTTGTTTAGTGACCAGCCTAGCCTCCACCAGTGACTACATGGATATAGGAGTAAAAAAATGTACATATGTGCTGGGTTTGTGTCTGTCAGGGATTTTGGTAGCAGTGGAAGTACTACATGGATGGTTCTTTCTAGGAGCTCCCCCAGCTCCATGTTGGACCCACCTTTGGCTAAGGGCAAGCCAATCAACATATTTAAGATATGAGATAACATATTTAAGAGGGGAAAAGCCTGCTGGTCAAGTTCTTGGAGAGATGTAGGATATGAGAGGAACAACTGTGCAGACATCAAGGTCAGTGAGGAAGGAGGTGGGTAGGCATGTCAGTACAGAGAATTCCCTGCACAGTGAGACAGTGAGACAGCAGGATGACTTCTGCAGCTCATGGAGATTAATGGTGGAGCAGGTATTCACCTGCAGCCTGTGGAGGACCAAACTGACTTCACCCAAAGAAGGGTGTAACTGTGGGAAGCCCATGCTGGAGCAGTCCATCACTGGGAAGACTACATCTCATGGGGAGGTGTAGGGTAAAAGTGTAAGGAGTCCCCACCCCCTGGCAGAAATGGTTAGGTAGGATGCAGAAGTCAGAAAGTGGCTACATGGTACTTTGTTGTCAGCTGAGTGGGCCTATATACTAGGACAAAATAGAAGTGTAGCTTGTGACAGGTAGGGCACATCCAAATCTGCATTCATGTGAACTCTAACATAAATTCATCTACTTTATTTTATCAATTTAACTACACCAGAACAATTAAGGTGGGAAGGGCTATTGGTTCAGTTATCTTCTAAACAGGTGGAATTAATTTTGTGGACTGAGACTCCTTTGGAACAGAGTTCCACTCCATACAAACAAAGGTGCAAAAGGCTTTTTGTTTGCTTGTTCTTACTGCAATGGTGGTCTAAGAACATGGACAAGATAAAATTTGTAGGTGGAGTAATTTTCTGTTACATCAATTAATATCATTGGGGAAAAAATAGACAAGTTTTTGTGCACAGAAACCTAAAATCTGTTCTGATTTTTTTCCAGCCACACAAGATGGGCTGATAAAGAATCAGAAAATACACTGGGATGAGGTAGAGCAGGTTGGTTCACACACACTGTAAGAGCATGTTATTTACTTTAAAGCAAGTCTCTTTATATAGGTTTACTCAGAATACTAAAATTTGTTATAGGTAGCCAATTCCATTTATAATAAATACACAGAGACCAAGGCTGTTGATATGATCCTGGTATTGCAGTGTCTAGGAGTATTCATTGTTGGTTTAAATGATTTTTTTTCCCACTAATTTTCTGATAAAACCAGAATTTGTAACAGATTATCACTTTCTCCCTAATAGAAGAGATCTCAGACACAGAACACCAAACTGCTGACTGTATTTAATCCAAAGAATATCTGGAAAATGCTAGACATTTTCCGTTTAAGAGCAAAATAGTATTTTGAGCATTTTGTGACTTATCTACAATAGAATCTATAAAGAAATCAGTGTAATAATGTGATTATTTTTTAAGTTGAATTGTATTGAAAGTCACCAGCAACTTTAAAAAAAATCTTTATAAAAATGTTTGAGTATTTCACACTTACAATCATGATAAACCAGGAAATTTGTTTCACGGGTAAGGCTGAGACTGACAATACAGCAACTCAATTAAATAATTAATAGAACCAGTTATTGATGCTATGGAGAAAGGGCCCATGAGGCAGGTACAGTAAAACATCAGATGAAAAAACCAGAGTTGTGCAGCCTATGCCTCCTAACACAATATATAACAATAACAACAATAACAATAACAACAACAACAACAACAATAATAATAATTAAAAAAAAAACCCACGTTGGAAGAGACCTTCAAGATCATCGTGTCCAACCCCTCAACCAATCCAACCCACCTAAATAACTAAACCATGGCACCAAGCACCCTATCAAGTCTCCTCCTGAACACCTCCAATGATGATGACTCCACCACCTCCCCTCTTCCAATGGGCAATCACTCTCTCTGTATAGAACTTCTTCCTAACATCCAACCTAAACCTTCCCTGGCGCAGCCTGAGACTGTGTCCTCTTGTTCTACGTAGGCTATGGAAATACAGTGCACCACCCCTAAAGGCAAAATGCAATGAAAAAAAATAATACATAAAATCAGATCAGATTAGTAAATTTAAAATAGTCTAGGTCTCTACTGAATTGTGTAGATTGCTGTTAAAATCTGCCTAGGTAAGAAAATAATCTTTAGTTAAATTCTTCTTGGTTTCAAAGCAGTTTTTGAGTTGTTTGAATTTTTCTTTTTCCTCTCTCCATTTTCTAGTATTTTCATAAATGATGGAAAAAAGAATAAAAACTACACACTGCTGCCCTGTTATTTAGATAGAATCTTGTAGCAAAATCAGCAGATAAACTCAACATAGACATAGAAACAAATGAGGTTTTTGAAGGACCTACTTAAAAGTTTTATCACTATTAGATACATGGAACATGATTAAGTACAGCACAAGCAAAACCACAGACAACCAAGTGCATAAAGATGAAAGAGGGCTGATATTGAGGGGAGTGATATAGGCAATTAATTTTTGCAATGTCTAAATGCATTGGGTTTCAAAGCCAAATAACAGAGATTTTAGCCTTGTGTCTTTATGAACCAATGAAATCAAGACACTTACAAAATTTATGTTGGACTACTCTTATTGTTTTAATGAGTGATGAAAGTATAAAGAAGTAGAAAGCACCAGAGTCCACAGAGTATATCTACAAACAGATATTGCACGTAACTATGTATATTTTCGCTCTCTCTCTCTCTCTCTCTCTGTGTCTCTCTCTCTCTATATATATATGATACTTTAACAATAAAACATGCAACTTTGGTGGCTTAGTTAGAAAATGCTGTTGTAGTAATGTTTTCTCCACCATACATCATCTGCTTAGCTCTTGCCAAGATAATGGGTATAGTGGCAACTGTTAGGGTTGGGGCATTTTTGTCAGAAATATTTGTCCTATGCCATTATTTTCTTGCCATTATGCAACTGTGCATTTATTAGAATGAATCTAATAACTTCTACACATATTTTTAGGAAATTCAATTGCTCTTTTTCATCTGTACAGAATATTCAGTGTAGGAAATAATAGGTGTATTGCTCAAAGCTTTTTCAGCTGAACTGATAATATGCAAGCAAGCTGGCTTTAGGATTGGGATGAAACAGTGATCTTCCTGTGATACACGCCTGTCATTACAAGCAATGAAGATTTTTGTTACTGAAATTTATTAAACAGATGCTGAAGAGGAAAAGTAAGAGTCAGAGTAGCCTTCCCCATAGCAAACTCCTGGCCAAGCTGTCAGCCCATGGCTTGGATGGGAGCACACTGCATTGGGTTAGGAACTGGCTGGACGGCCAAGCCCAGAGAGTGGTGGTGAATGGTGCCACATCCAGCTGGCAGCCAGTCACCAGTGGTGTGCCCCAGGGATCAGTGCTGGGCCCCATGCTCTTTAACATCTTTATTGATGATCTGGATGAGGGCATTGAGTCCATCATCAGTAAATTTGCTGACGACACCAAGCTGGGGGCAGGAGTTGATCTGCTGGAGGATAGAGAGGCTCTGCAGAGGGACCTGGACAGGCTGGACAGATGGGCAGAGTCCAACGGCATGAGATTTAACACATCCAAGTGCCAGGTTCTGCACATTGGCCACAACAACCCCATGCAGAACTACAGGCTGGGTTCAGAGTGCCTGGAGAACAGCCAGGTAGAGAGGGACCTGGGGGTGCTGGTCGATGGTAGGCTGAACATGAGCCTGCAGTGTGCCCAGGCAGCCAAGAGGGCCAATGGCATCCTGGCCTGCATCAGGAACAGTGTGGCCAGCAGGAGCAGGGAGGTCATTGTGCCCCTGTGCACTGCACTGGTTAGGCCACACCTCGAGTCCTGTGTCCAGTTCTGGGCCCCTCAGTTTAGGAAGGATGCTGAGTTGCTGGAACGAGTCCAGAGATGGGCGATAAAGTTGGTGAGGGGTTTGGAACACAAGCCCTCCGAGGAGAGGCTGAGGGAACTGGGGTTGCTTAGCCTGGAGAAAAGGAGACTCAGGGGTGACCTTATTACTCTCTACAACTACCTGAATGGAGGTTGTAGACAGATGGATGTTGGTCTCTTCTCCCAGGCAGCCAGTACCAGAACAAGAGGACACAGTCTCAGGCTGCACCAGGGGAGGTTCAGGTTGGATGTTAGGAAAAAGTTCTATACAGAGAGAGTGATTGCCCATTGGAATGGGCTGCCTGGGGAGGTGGTGGAGTTACCAACATTGGAGGTTTTCAGGAGAAGACTTGATGGGGTGCTTGGTGCCATGGGTTAGTTGTTTAGGCGGTGTTGGATTGGTTGATGGGTTGGACACGATGATCTTGAAGGTCTCTTCCAACCTGGTTTATTCTATGTATGTATTCTATGTATGTATCTATGTTGACTCTTCAGGGAAATGAACAAAGCATGCATTTTTAAAAAAGCAAATTAATGTGACCAAACCACAGACAGCAAAAATCACAGCTCAAACAGTTTCACATCCTTAAAAATTATTTCTATCTATTCTCTGGTCTCCAAGGATAAGAGCAGGATGATGAAATTCTTCTGCAATGGAAATTTGAATCTAGTCCAGAGTGCTTGTTATTTAAATGCAGGGTGAAAATTATTCCCTGGGCTATGAATGCAGGTGCATTTTTTGGCACATTGACATTTCTAGACAGCTTGACAGTGTTTTTCTTAAACATTGCTCTTCTTTATATTGTGAGAAAGAAAAGCAATGTTATTTATGACACATTCTGGGAGAAATGGCATTGTTTGGATGCATGGATGACCATAATGGGATTGGGCTACTGAATGAATGTGCCAGTGAAAATAAAAAATATTAAAAGAGCTGTGCTGAGATCTTGTGGTTATTTAATTTAGTACTACAAGGCATGACAAAGAGTCAAATACATTACAGCTTCTTTGTTTTCTTGTTCTTTGTTGCATGTCTTAAGTTATCATCAAGAAATAAGAAGTATTTATGTATCTCAATAGCTAGTTGGAAAAAATCTTCAACAGCCTTGCTGTGATATCAACTCTTTCCAAATAGGTCAGAAAAATTACAGCTAGGCTGGAACTTAAGCAAAGCATCTAATACCATTTTAGACTCCCTAAAAAGTTCTTTGGGGACTACAGCTGCCACTTAAGAAAGGACTGAATCTCTTTTGTATCCTGTAACATGTCTTCCAGGCCCATCCACTTGTCTCAAGGACTGAAGATTGCTAAATGATACTAGGCATCAATTTTGGGACAGCTAAATCCTACCTCTGATGTTTATACACTGAGAGAAGGTGGGTACTAGGGATCTGATGCCTTTTAAATTTGCACAGAAATGGGTTGTCAACAAGAGTGCTGAGGAGCTCTGAAGATTTATTATTGATCTATCTGATGGAAGCTTTTGAGCCAAGCAACTGCTATGTTGCTGCACCATATGTATTCTAGTTCTGAGACTCAGTAACAGTTCTCAGTTTGCCATTCTGAATTTGCCATACACAAAAATTAATAAAAAGTCTCTTCAATTTCCATCAAACCAGACATTGTGAAAATCCCATCCAATGTATGAGAATGTTTCTCAAGTATGAGAAACCTCTAAAACAGAATGGTTCTTTGCTGACCCTTCTGCCTGTGTGACATCTAGAGGAGAAAATAAACCTCATGGTTGACAATTGCTGTGAGACTACCAGAGCCACATGCTGCAGTCTGGAAGTCATTCAGAGTTCAAAATCTGCCTATGAAGAATCTACCTGTCCCCCAACTCAGCTTGATGCTTTCCTGACCTATGGGAGGCCCTCAGAGAAAACTGTAAATGCAGCCATTAATAATGCAGGAGGTCAGTGAAAACACTAAGAGCACAAAAGACCTAGAATAATACAACCTCCAGGATAGCTAGAAACAGGTGTGAGATGCAGCAACACAGAGAACAGGGTGCTTTCAATGTGTTCTTCACGCATTTTTATTGCAAAATACACTGAATACAGACAATACTGAAAGAGAGGAAGAAACACATCTTGGCTGCTTATCAGAGTGTTAGTTTACAGTAATTTATAATGGGTGTTACTTATTTTTTATTCTTAAGATTTAATATAATTTTACTGTTGCACTTGGAATCTCTTATTTCATTAAGCATGCTGCTTTCCAGGAGAGGGCAGTCCCCTCCCAGGATCAGTTGGCTTCCATTGCATTCTTCATCTGAGAATTGTAATTAGAAACTCTGACAAAGGCAGAAAGTGTCAGGGTCCTTGTGTCAGAGTACAACTGAGACTTCAAGAAGTGAGTCCATATTAGACAAAACTGCCCTGGATGATAAAAAATAAAGGCTCTCCACTGTTTCTTTGAAGAAGAAAGCATGTAAATATGCCAATGACAGCACATCAATAATATGCAAAAAGGAGTCACAGAAGCTGAGTGAATAATGGGAAAGAACAACCCCATGCATCAGTAAGGTTCGGGACTAATCTGTTGGAGAAGACCTGGGAGTCCTAGAGCATGAAAGGTAGACCATGAGTCAGCATTGTGCTCTTGAGGCTAAGGAGGCCAATGCCATTCTGGGGTGTAATAGAAGGGGGGTGGTTAGTAGGTTCTCCCCTCCCTCTACTCTGCCCTGGTGAGGCCTCATCTGGAATATTGTGTCCAGTTCTGGGCCCCTCATTCAAGAATGACAGGGAGCTGCTTGAAAGAGTCCAGCACAGAGCCACAAGAATGATTAAGAGAGTGGAACATCTTCCTTATGAGGGAGCTGGGTCTCTTTAGCTTGGAGAAAAGGAGACTAAGGGATGACCTCATTCGTGTATATAAATATGTAAAGGGTGAGTGCCAAGAGGATGAAGGGAGGCTCTTCTGGGTGATGCCCAATGATGGGAGAAGTGGCAATGGGTGGACACTGGAATAGGCTGCCCAGTGGGGGTTGTGGAGTCTCCCGCTCTGGAGGTATCCAAAACCCATCTATATTTGTTCCTGTGTGACCTGGTATAGGTGAGCCTGCTCTGGCAGGGGGGTTGGACTAGATGATCTTTTGAGGTCCATTCCAGCCCCTAACATTCTGTGATTCTGTGAAAACACCATGGCTGTAAAAGGGCAAATAAATAGCATAACCTGAACTTTGGCTGGGGAAGACTTCTCATTATCTATAGTTATGATAGTTATGCAACTATCATAAATCTATATGCTATAAAGTCATAAAAGCTCTAGAGACAGTCAGGAACTAAGGCTAGAACTTAATTTCATTTCATTTCATTTCATTTCAATTTTTCATATTTTTGTAGATTTATGTGAGGTGTTATTTCTGCAAACAGCTTGTAATGAGTCAGACTGCTTTTCTTCACTTACAATCATCTCTGTCCTCCCTCTGCCTGTCTCTGCCAGATACGTGACTCACCCAAGAGGGCATTGAACTCTGCTCTGAGGTAAAAGGCAGGGTAGCCACATCAACAACATACAACAACTAAAGTAATTAGCCATAATAGCATCTGACACAGACACTCCTGAGCTTGTCTGAGATAGTATGTTCACAGGTATCCATACAAGATACTGGCTTCTCTCCTGAGGTGATGCAGCAGCACTAGTGCAGTGCTCAGCAGGAGTTAATAGGTACTTTGCAGCAGTTCACATGCTGCCATGAGTTTATCTGCACATGCACACAAGCACCTCATGGTGCTGGAACTCAGTGTGTCCAAGTGCCTTGCCCAGGATCACTGGGCACACAAAGGATGCTGCCTCCTGGGTCCTTACCATGTGTCTGGGATTATTTTTGATTAGCAATGACTAATTAGTGTTTGGACAGATATTTTGCATCACTTAGGAATCAAGAACTGTAATGGGGCGGTCTTTTTCTATAGCTTGTCTTCCTGATCAGATAACAGAAAAAAAGAATGGTGTAAAGTGATGTGTAGTCATGTAGCTGAAGTGCTAGAAAATGAAGGACAAGGCATAGTGCATAACTTTCAGCTCTTACAATTTAGATCAAGGTTAGAACATATATCACCTCAGTAATAATCCAAGAAGTAAACTGGAAAGACTAACAAGGAATTTTTATTTGCTTAGAGAATCAAGAAAAAAATAATAATTAAATAGTCATAGAAAATAATAGAGGAAATCAATCAATATATTGTCATGGCCAAAGAACTAGGAAAAAAACCTTTAAAGAGCGATGTGTTTTCTACAGGTTTGCATAGTCAGTGGATTGAGATGAAGAACTTTATACTACAGAGCTCAAGGACAGAGGAAGGAAGCCTACTGGCTGTTTAAATGAGGAAGGTAGTATTAGGTTAGGAACAAGTATGAAACTTTGAATTTAATCTCAGCTCAATATAGTAGCTGGAATTTGACCTAGATCTTTCCTAAATTATCTTTCATGCATTTGCTATCTCATGGTATACCCACATGTTCTGCAAGTTTCTTCAGAGTCTGAAGCAAGTGACAAAGGTAAGTGCATTTGACAGGCAGTGGGACACATCCTCCAAAGACCAGCAATGTCCATAGACTGGAATGTTCTTGAAGTTGTCCTTCTGGCTGGTGTGGTAATGATTTCAGTATCATGATGTCCTTTGTCTTTTGAAGAAGGGACAAAGACTACGTCTGTATTAGTAGTAAGCCAAACATGGCCAGAGCCTGCACTTGCACACTATCCCGTGATGGTGCAAGATAGTCAATTGTTAGCACATTCCCTGGCACAACTCTGGCCCATGCTGGCTAGCATGGTCTCACATAGTGCCAAGACATAGTTTGGGAGCTGACAGAGTCTAGGGACTTTCCCAGCAGGCAGTCTAAATGTCCATTTCATTCTTGATAAAACATAGCAATGTTTGTAAAGGCTTAACTCTCAGCTGTACAAATGTCTTGCCTGACAAAGCAATTCCCAATGAAACAGAATCATAGAAGCACAGAAACATAGAATTGTTAGGGTTGGAAGGGACCTCAAGGATCACCTAGTTCCAACACTCCTGCCATGGGCAAGGACACCTCACACTAGATCAGGTTGCTCAGAGCCACATGCAGCCTGACCTTAAAAACCTACAGGGATGGGGCTTCTACTGCCTTCCTGGGAAACCTGTTCCAGTGTCTCACCACCCTCATGGTGAAGAACTTCTTACTAACATAGTATTCTTCTTTATTGACATTCATTAGAATATACATGCAATTGTAGAAAACATCTTTTTAATTTTTTTTTCTTTTTAATTCATGTTTGAACTGAACCATATGCTCCAAAGTAGGAGTTTACTACAAAATTGAAAATATTCTCCTTTTCACTGTCAGAAACTGTGAAAACAACAGATGAATCCCTTATAATTTCTAGGTTCAAGGACCTACAAAAGCATATGCATGTGAATTTGAGTAGCGATTCTGCAGCATTCAGTGAGCAATTCCCCAGTTAAGTGTTTGCAAAGTGAAGGGGGGATGGGGTGGTGAGGTCCTTGTCTCCCCAAGAATTTTAAGGAGATCAATTAATTTCTCCATCTTGAATCAGAGCAGTGACAGAATCTCCCCCAGTTTCACAAACAAAAACCTTTCATCAAAAAATACCATCTAGTTAAAGTGTGATATGGGATGGGACAGAAAATATGACATGAGTTGTTGGCAGGTTTGAACAAGGATTTATGTGGGAAGAAGTAATAATACGCTAGAAGGATTTGGGGGAAAATGACAAATGAGAAAGCTGAGAAGGACAGGAGGCAATTAAATGAATTGTATTAATCTTACTGTTTCTTACAGTTTACAACTAAAAGTAGGCTTACTAGCCATTGTGATTTTTTTGCTGTATAGAATATAGTACCCGCACTTAGTAATGTCAAGCTGTTCAGTTCTTCCATCTCTTACTCTATAGAGCACTTTAAAGGCTATTGAAGCTCGCTCAAATAATAGAATCATAGAATTGTTAGGGTTGGAAGGGACCTCAAGGATCATCTAGTTCCAACACTCCTGCCATGGGCAGGGACTCCTCACACTCGATCAGGTTGCTCAGAGCCAAATTCAGCCTGGCCATAAAATCCTCCAGGGATGGGGCTTCTACCACCTCCCTGGGCAACCTGTTCCAGTGTCTCACCAGCTTCATGGTGAAAAACTTCTTCCTAATACCCAATCTCAATCTAACCATTTCCTCTTTTTTTTTTTTTTCCCCATTCCCCCTAGTCCTATCACTACCTGACACCCTCAAAAGTCCCTCACCAGCTTTCTTTTAGGCCCCCTTCAGATACTCGAAGGCCACAATAAGGTCTCCTTGGAGCCTTCTCTTCTCCAGACTGAATAGCCCAAAATCCCTTGGTCTCTCCTCACAGGAGAGGTGTTCCAGCCCTCAAATCATCCTCATGGCCCTTCTCTGGACACATTCCAGCATCTCCAGATCCTTTCTGTAATAGGAGCTCCAGAACTGGACACAGTACTCCAGGTGGGGTCTCACTGGAGTGGAGTACAGGGGGAGAATCACCTCCCTCGACCTGCTGGCCACACTTCTCTTGATGCAGCCCTGGATGGGATTTGCTTTCTGGGATGCAAATGCACACTGCTGGCTCATGTTGAGCTTCTCATCCACCAGAACCAAGTCCTTTTCTTCAGGGTTGCTCTCAAGCCAGTCGCTGCCCAGCCTATATCAGTGCTTGGGATTGCCCCGACCCAGATGCCGGTCCTTGCACTTGGTCTTGTTGAACCTCGTGAGGTTGTCATGGGCCCCACCTCTCCAGCCTGTCAAGGTCCCTCTGGTTGGCCTCCCTTCCCTCCAGCATGTCTGCTCCACCACACAGGTTGGTGTTGTCAGCAAACTTGCTGAGGGTGCACTCAATGCCACTCTCCATGTCACCAAAAAAGATGTTAAACAAGACTGGTCCCAGTTCTGATCCCTGAGGGACTCTGCTTATCACTGGCCTCTACTTGGACATGGACCCATTGACAGCCACCCTTTGGGTGTGGCCATCAAGCCAGTTCTGGTCCATCCATCAAACCCATACTGCACCAGCTTGGAGACCAGGATGTCGTGTGGGACAGTGTCAAAGGCTTTGCTGAGGTCCAGGTAAATGATGACTGTTGTTCAGCCTTCATCTGTTAATGTTGTGACCTTGTCATAGAAGGTCTCCAGGTTTGTCAGGCAGGATTTGCCCTGCTGAATCTGTTCGGATTGCGCCAAATCACCTCTTTATTATTCTTCTGCCTCAGCAGTGCCTCCAGGAGGATCTGCTCCATGATCTTACTGGGCACAGAGGTGAGACTGACTGGCCTGTAGTTCCCTGGGTCATCCCTCTTTCCCTTCTTGAAAATGGGAGTTATGTTTCCCCTTTTCCAGTCAGTGGGGACCTCCCCAGACTGCCATGACTTTCGGAATATAATAAAGAGTGGTTTAGTAATCTCATCTGCCAGTTCCCTCAGCACCCATTCGTGTATCCCATCAGGTCCCATGGACTTGAACACTTTCAAATTTTTCAGAGGTTAATGAACCTGATCTTCACTCACAGTGAGCAGTTCCTTCTTCTAGTCCCTGCCATTATCTTCCATTATTCTGGGAGTGTGGCTGGAACCCTTGCCAGTGAAGACTGAGGTAAAGAAGTCATTGACAATCTCAGCCTTTTCCATGTCACTCATCACCAGCTCACCTGTTTCCTTTCTGAGGGGGTCCACACTTTCCCTAGTCTTCTTTTTACCATTAATATACCTATAGAAATGTTTACTGTTCCCTTTGATCTCCCTGGCTAGATTTAATTCTAACTGAGCTTTAGCTTTTCTAACCAGGTCTCTTGCTGCTCAGGCAGCTTCCTTATATGCCCTTCATTCCAGCTGTCCTTTCTTCCACTCCTTGTAGAGTTTCTTTTTGTGTGCTAGTGTGTCCAGGAGCTCCTTGCTCATCCAGGCAGGTCTCCTAGCATTCTCTCCTGCTTTCCTCTTTGTGGGTATACTTTGCTATTTATAAACAGACAGTTCTGGAAAGCAGACAGATATTTTCCCATATGTCTTAATGGATGCTTCAATATGTTCAATATGTTTGCCCACATTTTGCATTTTGTGAATAATTTAGTGCAGTGTCTTTTTTAATGTTTGGGCTCATGATTAATTATTTTTTTTTTTATTTTATTTTTAAATTAAGAACATTCCCTTCTACTTTTGAGTCCTATAAGCCAACTGTGTGGAAAGAAAGAGCAACTGGATAACACAAAACAAAAAATGCAAGACAAATATTCATATCTGGGAAATTCCTTGCTGTTCTGTTGTGACAATGTGGCAGCACCAAGCTCCAGGCTTGACATTTCTTTCCTGTGACAGCATAAGAAACTGTTCCATGATTATACAAGCTTATCTCTGTGGCAGTATAAGAAATTGCTCCATGATTATTCAAGCCTATCTCTCTTGACAGCACTCTTCTGGATTTGAAGACTATGTTGACATATAGCATCTATAATGAGCAGCAGAAATCAGTTCCTGACTTATGTGTTTAAATTTAAGAAATTAATTAAAACCCCCCAACACAACCTTTAGGAAATAGGTAAAAATGAGTCAGAAAAGTCAGACAGATTAGAAACCAGTCAGAGGAATGTTTAAGAATAAAGACCAGAAGACATTTGTTAGGGTGTCTGGAATGACTTCATGCAACAGATGGTATTTGGTAAGAGCACTCGCATTTCGATTTCACTTCTACATGCTGTATTTGCTTGTATTAGGGAAGTAAAAGCTTCATATACAGCTCTAAAATGTCTTCAAATGTATTTTTTTCATGAGTTAGATTTAGGTCATTACCATCCAGGATCTAAACAAAGGGATTGTTATCTTTTTATCCACTTTTTTCTTTCATCTTTATTTCCACTTTCCGTTGACCCTGTCAGTACATGCAATAAGATAAGTGGTGCCCAGTATTTTTATTTTTGCCATATATCCTCAGTTGTGTTCATTTCTGATATGTTCTTATAATTGCTTACATGCAAAAGGAAAACCAGGACTCCCCAATTTATTAATCAGAAGACTTCAGTGTCAATTCCCTTGTGATCAAGAGGCTGTAATTTCTACCAGGACTGAGAAAACTTTGTAGCATGCGCTCAAGATCAATAAACAATCAGTGGTACTGAACAGAGTTTTGGTAGAGGTTTTTACAATGCAAATGAATGCCTTCCAATGTAGTTTGTGCTTCTGTAGCACAGATGTATCCTTCCCCATCTTCCCAGGGGTTTTAAATGGAACGAAATGGAACGGATCAGAATAGAATAGAATAGAATAGAATAGAATAGAATAGAATAGACCAGGTTGGAAGAGACTTTCAAGATCATTGCATCCAACCCATCATCCAACACCATCTAATGAACTAAACCATGGCACCAAGCACCCTGTCTCCTCCTAAACACCCCCAATGATGGCGACTCCACCACCTCTTTTGATGTTGTTTCTGGATACTGAGGGATGCTAAAATACCACCAGCACATTGTGTTGTTGGTGGTATAGCACCAGGGCCTCTTACCATCTGGGTTACCATAATAATTTGTAGAGAACAAATTTTTCAAAAACATGGATTGAAAATAATAGCATTCTGGAAATCTGAAATCAGCTGTTGTATGAAAATATAAACTGTTTTCCTGACCTGCTTAATAGTAGTTTTGTTTACTAGAGAGTCATCATCACAGATAAAACATCATCCCATGTTGCTATTCATTCAAATTAGAGACATATTGTTTCAGTAACTACTGTTTTGTAAGTGATCAAGACGCCCTGTAACAAATGTTCTTTTGCTGGCCTTTATGTGATTGTGTTCTTGTGCTTTAAGTTATCCTCTTTACTCTTGCAATAAAAAGCATACTGCATGAAAACACGAACAGGTGCAAGCTGGAGCAAAGAAGATTTCATGTGAACATAAGGAAAAATCTATTCCTCTGTGAGAGTGACAAAACACTGGAACAGGCTGCCCAGAGAGCATGTGGAGACACCTTCACTGGAGGCATTCAAGACGTGCCTGGACACATTTGTGTGTAAACTATTCTAAGTGATTTCATTTGGACAGGGGAGTTGGACGAGGTGATCTTTTGAGGTCCCTTCTAACCCCTAACCTTCTGTGACACTGTATGGTATGTGTTCTGGCAGCTGGCCAGTCCAGTGAGACTGGGTTCGTATTAAAAATGCTGACTAATCTCAGATAGCTTTTGCTCAGCCAGTTATGGAGAGACTAACTTTTGCAGGGATGATTGGTAGGTGAAATGAAAAACATTATGGGGAAGAAAAAAATGTGAAAGTCAGCTGGAAGAGCAAAGTTGGAGAGAGAGGGAAGAAGTGAGCTAAGAGATAAGAATAAGGTATGAGGAGAAGCACTGCAGGGTACAGAGAAGTAGAGGAGCACCACCCTTAGGAGAATCCAAACAAAAGTCCATTCTTTTACACACAGTAATTGGACTTTATCAAATTACAGCATTTTAGTGTCTGAGTCATGCCACAAGCCCATATGAATGAATTCAGCCTTACTAATAAAGATACTCTAAATTCACATGTAAAGCAAATCCCTGGTTCAAAATAAAGCAGACATGGGAGAATCTGAATATTTCCTCATACTTAAACATAAAAAGAAAATAAAAATCATGGCAGAGAACATAGTGGGGAGAACAGAAGGAAGAAACATATATACTCTGGCCTTTACACTTTGGTATGCCACAGTAATCTAATCTGGTAGCAGGACTGGTTGTGAAACACCATGGTGTGTTTTCATTCCTATCAGTATTCCTACAGGAGTTTTCTTCAAACCCCACAAGTTAAAATTTCATGTATAAAGCTGTAATATAGAGAAAAATACCATTAAAAAGGTTGGTGGGAGTTTTTTGGTTGGTTGGTTGGTTTGGTTTTGGTTTTGGTTTTAAATGTTTGCAGCTCAGTTCATGCAACCTGAGCCAAGAAAACAAAGATTCCTCTTGTGGATCTGATATCTCTGCCTGAATGTTATTTCATAAGATAAGCTGTCATAATAAGTCTATCTATTGCCACTGGAATGCCCCAAAGAACAACCAGACTTGTGTGTACAGTTTACAGGAAATACAAGAAACGACAACAGTATGTAATATTTCCATGTAGCTGACCTATTTGACTTCTATTGTCATATTTATTGTTTCTAACATACAAGGTTTTCAAGAGGTTGGCAAAAAAATGGTGACATTTTCTTTGGAACATACAGGGAGATGACAGTGACTAAGCAGCTGAGGGTTTCTAGTAACACAAATGTAGTATGTGTGAATCTGAGGGGCAGATAGACCTTCTTGCATGCTTCTCATATAGTAACAAGAACATATTAGCAGTAAAAAAGGCCATAGCTGGGCCAAATGGCCCAAATTTGTCAAGCCTGTGGCTATTTATTGAGGAGTTCATACATGGCATAATTCACTTTCCCACAGCATATCCTGCTGAAGCCCACTGGTTTATCTTATTTTAACAGCTGGCTTTTCCCCAACTGACTTTCCCATCCACTTCAAAGATACAGCATTTCATTATCTTTGCTCCCATCCTTTCTCACATGACTCAAGGTACAACATCAATTATCACACCCCAAGATCCCGCACAGACATGAAGGCCAGCTAAACATCCCATTAGCTACTCCCTTGGGTCCCACACACATGCATTAAAGTGTTCTTTCTTTCATTTGTATTAATGGTGGCACACTGAATAAAGCTCATTCTTCCGGGAATCCTACAGGATAGCATTGCTTGAATAGGTAGTGAAAAACACAGAAGAAGGTAGGGTAATAAGAGTCTTCAGCTATAAAGAGTACTGCTTCTGAAGACAAATGCTAGTTTAGTATATGGCAGAGGAGTTTTCCCAGTCAATGACCTGAGACTTTGCACTATTCCATTTTAGATTTCACTAGCAGTTTCCTTGAATTTTAGCTCCTTATCTTGTAAAGGTCTTGTTCACAGAGGAGTCATGAGGATAAATAAATGCAAAGTTATGAATTAATGAAATGAGATAGCAAGGAGAAACTTGGAAGTATATAGAAAAACAGAATACTTCACTTCTATAATACCCCCTTAAAGGACTACAAAGCAATTTGTGCATCATCTGTGAATCTCTCCATCTCTAATAACACATTCCTTGTGTTCTTCAAAATGGATCCAGTTCAGCTACTCATTAATTTTTTCACTGAGAAAGAGAGAGACCTGATGGGGTGCTTGTTTGCATGGTTTAGTTGATTAGGTGGTGTTGGATGATAGGTTGGACACAATGATCTTGAAGGTCTCCTGGTTTATGCTATGCTATGCTATGCTATGCTATGCTATGCTATGCTATGCTATGCTATGCTATGCTATGCTATGCTATGCTATGCTATTCTAAATAGGCATTCTGCCTGGTTCAAGCTGAACAGAGAATTTGTACAAAATGTATGGACATGTTTGTTGCTGTATCTTGAAAATGTAGCTACAAGAATAAAGTAGGTTTATCTAATGTCTAAAAGGCAACACAGTAAAAAATTTCACGTTACACAAAAGATGATTGTGCACTGTATTCATTTACAATATGCTGAAAAACAACATAAATATTTTTTAAACTCTACCATGTTTCTTAGCATTTTGTAAATCCAACTGTATTTCCTTGGAAAAGAAACAAACAAACAAAATCAATAGCAAACCTGCAACACCTAGGAAACCAAAAATCATTATTTTAATCTGCAAAAAGTCTAATTTTTAAATTTTTTTTTTGTACATACAAGAAAATCTCATCAACATGTCAAATAGTGAATCTATATTAATCATTTAAAGGAGTGAATGTTCCCTGTCTTTTCTCATGTTGCCTTTTAAAAAGGTAGGATTTCAGAAAAGTAAGATGAAAACTAGAACTTCTAAACTATGAAATATCTCATAGTAACAGAGGGTAATAAGATGAAACAGGAACAGCTCCACATGAAGCACCCTATCCACTTGATAGGGTGCTTGGTTGCATGGCTTAGTTGATTAGGGGGGTTTGATAATGGCTTGGACGTGATGATCTTGAAGGTCTCTTCCAACCTGGTCTATTCTATTCTATTCTATTCTATTCTATTCTATTCTATTCTATTCTATTCTATTCTATGGGAGTTTAATACATATTTTAGCTGAAGTGAAACAAGGTGGGGGTGCTTTTAGGCTTTTGAAAGTCTAATTCTATGAACATCAAATAGACATTATTGTCCAGACTGTATCCTTTCCCCAAAAGTAATTATAAAGGGATAACCAGAGGTTACCCTGGTTAATGGAATACCCAAATATAGCAGTTTTACTAGCACTGTCCCAGCCAGGTATTTTCGCAACAACTTGACTTCAACCTAATTTCTCAAGCCTGATGCTCAAGTACCACTCTAGTGGGGTACTTGAGTTCTCAGAGAATCACAGAAACATTCAGGTTGGAAAAGACCCTGAGAATCACCGAGTCCCCCTGATAACCCTACTCTACACGGTTCACCCCTAAACCATATCCCCAAGCACCACATCCAAATGACCTTTAAATACATCCAGGGTTGGTGACTCAACCACCTCCGTGGGCAGCACACTGCAATACCTGAATCCTATCCCCATCCCTAAAATATATATAATATTGCAGCAGCTTGTTAGGACTGTGGCACCCATCTGCATGCCTGGAACAACCGCTGCAAAGGATGTCTCACAAAGACAAGATGAGAACTACAGATTCTGCCGATACAATACTGGTCTTGAACATGGCACAAAGTTGCTAACATCTGTGCTTTGAATGTACATATCACTATTTTGAGAAGACAATCTGACACCCTAATAAAGGTCCTTGATTTTTGCAGTTCTCATCTACCATAGGTCTGATGTTCTTGCAGTGACTGTGGCAGTTGGTCAGCAAATCTGAAAATCACCATGGGGCTTCACAAATTTGATTTTGAAAATATTTGATTTTAACTTCAAAAATTCAAAAGTGGAGCAAAGAAATCTTACTTGAGCATAGAAAGAGAGCTTTGCAAATCCCAATTTTGGTCTAGCTGGCTGGGGGTGGAAGCAGCATGTTTGAGTGCATAAAGTTTTATTGATTCTGACTGGAATTGCACATCAGCAAACAAATGTGGTAAAATAAGTTAATAATTTCCTCAGGTCCAATCTCCATTTTTAAATCTCCAAACATGATTTGGAATGTAAGATGTTACAAAATAATATTTAAATGTTTGCACTCGGTGCTGAGAAAAGTGAAGGCCCTTTCATCTTGCTAAATATGCTTCATTCTGAAATTGCTATGCCTCATTTTGTATAACTAAAGATGTAGATAATATTGCTGAAAATCATGGACAATGTCTCTGAGCAGAATCCTGGACTCTGTAGGTTCAGCTCCAATTGTATGTGGTGTAGTTACCTACAAGATAAGGAATGAAAGACTGAAATGGACCTTCAGTCTAGTTCCCTGTAGTTGGAGAGTTGTACCATGCAATCACACATAGAAAATTATCAAAGTCCATTGCAAAACTGTGTGTGTTGAAAGCTTATCTCCTACTTACTACTTACAGGTCTGGTAAAAACATGAAAGCAATGTCTGATGTAAATTGGGAAGCCGTTGCACTAGCTATCACTTACAAGACTGTGGAATTTCACATAATTTAGAGTGAATTTTCTCTAACTTTAATTTCTCTAACAGGATCTCCTAACAGAAGTTTCTTTTCACTGAAAACTATTTGAAAACACTTGGTAAAGCCTTAAAGTGCACTCTCCTCCTAGGATTGAGCTCTGCTTGGAGTCCCAGTGATATTAGAATTCACTTTCATTTATGGAAGTTCCTATTTCCACAGGCAGAGAAGACATACTTTAGTCTAGGTAGGTAGCTTCCACCTGAAAGTTAGGTTCATCACAGATGGAAGAAATCAGCTGTGTGGAGGGACAAAAAGTGGTATGTAACTTTCAGTGAGAACGAGCAGCATGTAACTTTCAGTTGTCCTTTGGCTTGACAATGTGGATCTGTTATGCAACTCCAGGTTTCAAGAAAGAAATGAAAACACTTGCAAAACACACAATAGTCCTGACATTTCACCTCAGAGTTCCAATTTCTTTTCTAGTCAGACTCTCTAGCACTAGTTTCCATGGCCCAGGTGTATGATGAAATAATTAACATTGACCCAAAGCTTGACTGTATTCAGGTACAAAGACAGGGGTAATATTCCACATTATCTTAATGAACTGGAGAGGCAGACAGAAAAAAAGAGCAGTGTAAGACCTTAATTTTATCCAGACAAAATGTTTATGCAAAATGGAGTGAAAAATATCTAGGTGTATAGCAAGTCTGCAAAAAAGACACTGAGCATTCCCACAGTTCACAAGCTGAAGAGCTCTTACTATCAAAATCACCCAGTTTTGGCACAACATTTCCCAAGCCAGTTTGAGAGAGGATGCTAAGAATGGTCAATTATCTCAAAATATTAACTGTGAAGAAAGCCTGCAAAACACAGATTTCTTGTGATTAAGAAAACTCACAGTTCTGTGGCAGTGGGTAGGTACAATGAAACCTTCAGGTATTCAAGAGGTTGTGTACTCAGGATGCATAAGCTTAAATTTACACTCTTCAGATTCCCTTTCCAGTCAGTTGAGGGATATGTACTTGGAATCACTTTGTTTGACTAAACATATACGTTTACTTTGGGATAATCCACATCCTGGAAATAGTAATTTCTCTCATTGACTACAAAATTAATCTAGTGTGATAAACTTAGGAGACACATAGCTGCATCAGAACTTGGTAGGAGACACCTGGAGTTGATCAGATAAATCCAGCTACAGTGTACATCACTCCACTGAAAGAGTGCTTGCTTCACTTCCATCTATTATCAAGAACATGCTGAGAAAGTTCTCCTTCCACTTCAACATGCTCCTATTAAACAGCCTTTTTATTTATTTTTTTTTTCTCTGATGAGAAAATACGTGAGGTAACTGATTTGTCATCAAGATCCTTGTGCTTAGGAGTCTGTGACCACAAATTCTTTCTTTGGACAAGGCAGTCCAGCAGTCTCTTTTACCATAATGAATATATTTATTTATGACCACAGATTCTTCTGTGCACTGGCTTTCTATTTTTACTGATGTTTCTTTTCTCATACCTAGGTAGCCTAATACTTCTGACATTTCATTAAGTTCTGAGGGGGCAAATACTGACAATCAGGTGGTAGAATTTAGCTGAGAGAACAAAAAGGGTGGAGCCCTTTCCCTTGCCTGCAAAAGGAGAAGACTCCAGGGAAGAGAATTTTTACCAAGCATAGAGAGATTTTGCATTCTAGGCAGGAGTTACCTAAGCTGTCTTTGAAGAACCTCAGAAGCTACTGAAGCTTCAGCATTTTGACATTTTCAAAACAGGGCTGTCCATGACTGTAATGGTTTTTGTGATGACCTTTGAGGTATTGTAGTGCAGACTTACTTGCTTATGCTGATTGCAGTAACTAAGGAGGTTTGTCATTCAGAGTCTTTAGTCAGGACGTGCAATTGATACAGAGTTCATTGTACAATTTCCCATGCTAGTGGCACTCATCACACTTTGACAAAGTTCCCTCATTTGCCATATTACAGATATGTTCATGCCATCAAAACAGGTTTTTTTGACCTTTCTGTATGCTATCACTCATCACTTTATTCTTTTTAATATTTAGTCTTTATTGTCATGTAATTAACTGATAAATTATTTTTCCTCTGCACAAAGAAAGATAAAAATGCTAAACAGGCAAATAAATGCACAACTGCTATATTTTATTCAATGTGCACATGAAAATGTGATCACCAAAGCGTCGCTGCAATCAAGAGGAGTCGTCACAAACTTCAATGGAGTCAAAATATCTTCGGTAAAATGGTACAGATAGATGAACAGACTTTAAAATGTATGTATGTCAGGAAAAGAAAGTAATTGACACCTCATTTTTTTCAAAGATATATCAATGTCCTCAGCTCATAGTTATGCAACTTTTTGTTATGCTTCTACTAAAGCTCTATTTTCTCAAGACAATATTTGCTACTTAAGCTATCACATCCAAGTCTAAACTCATGCACACGTGTAAAACTCAAATTAGTCCACTGAGATTTCTTGGACACTATCATCCACCATTTGTTTCCATAGGTGTACACTGCTGCTATTACGAATATATATCCTGTTACTAAGGCAACTAGTATATTATTAACATTCATTTTTGTGAGCAAATTCTGTCTGTGTTTCAAGATTCTTGAGACAGACAAATAATACAGAAATCTCAACTGGCCCTTTCATCTACTCTTACGCTATGTATTGTACTGTACTGTACTGTACTGAGAAATATCACTTCTTTTTGAAATCCTTGCAGTAGATCTTCCAGTAGTAAGTCTGTCCTGAAGGGTCAAACCTGTGAATGTACTAACCTGGACAGTTCCTGGGGTCCAGATAAACATGTAGCACATGTAATTAGTTTGTGACGCACCTGTGAACTGTGTGTGCCCCTGGCCATGTTTGGATATGCCTCACCCTATAGGTCCAGTTACAGGGTTTCTGTGTTACAAAATGGCAATAATTGTCTTGGGACAGTACTTAAAACAGCTAAGAAGTTAGGCAACTTGCCATGTTCTCCCCCAGCCAGCAACAAGAGCCAAATGCTGCCAGAGTTGCAGCTGAAGAACTTGTCCTAACAGGCAACAGTTTCACTCAGGCCTTGCACCTGGACCAAGGCAGAAAGGTGAAAAGCTCCAAGGGAATTGAATCGCAGAAGAGACTACAGCCCAGCGACTGGGCATGATAAGAGAGAGGCCCCCTAGCCCTCTCTGAGCCAAGGACTGCTCAAATTATAGCCACAGCATCTGGGAAGATACTAGACAGAGGAGCAAGTCATGAGTACCCAGCTAATCTGCCACAGAATCCCATTTGTGGGAAAACCACAGATCACAGCACCTGTATTTCCAATTTGAATCACTGTATTGGAAATCTGTGCTTAAATCATTTAACTGTCTTTATATGTGGAATGTAATACCCACAACTGAATAACTGAACCTGTAAATACACTTTGTAAGTAACTTACGGGGGTGTTGGAAGGTACCACCGCCAGGAAATATTAATTGTAAAATATATAAAAATATACAATTCATTACATAAGTCTGAGAATAAAAATTTAAAAATCAAAGTATATTTTTCCCACTGGAAATATACATGCACACACTCAAGTCTTTTCTGTAAGTAGGTAAAGTCTGTAAGGAAGAAGATCCTCTTCTTTCAAGGATGCAGGAGATCTCCCAATGTAAGGCTGCACAGGTATGGCATTAGTACACACATGCCTAATTTCCACTGATACTCTTTCATTTCACTTTTACATCCACAGTTTACTAATATCACTTTTTTGCTATGCTCACTGTATTTGGTTGGTTATCACTGAAGACAATGAGTACTGAAAATATTAGGTCAAGAATGTGTAGAAGCAATGGAAATCTCTTTCTTCTCTATAAAATGTTTTCGCTTCCTGGGGGAAAATCTAAAATGGAAATGAAATGTGTGTAGCTTCATGGTCTGTCTCCAATTTACAAAATATTATACTGTGGTTGCAATTAACTGAGCATTATTTCAGAAAAGTATGAGCCAGTTTTTCCCTTAGGCAGTAAAAAGTCATAAAGTGTAAGTATAGACATGTGATCTGAAATCATACTTCAGTTTGGGCAGAATATGATACTGAAACATATTTTTTTCCTCTAATCTGCCTTGATTTCCAGACCAGCCAATGAGATGGAATGTTAAGTATGCTTAAACTAAATTTTTGCTTTGATATTAAAATGTTCCTTTACAACTTTTCTTTAAAAGACTTCTGTTCTGTGGATATATGGAAAAATTCTGCTTACAAGATCTTATTTGGAAAAAAAGTTGTAAGAGCACAAAATCCAAAATGATAAATACCCCAGTAACCACATTGTCATACATAGGCAAGAGGTATTGGATTATTAACTGAGCCAATTCACAACTATTTCGCTATTTCCTTGCCCATTCCATTGAGCTAAATTTATATGGAAACTTGATTCCAATTCCTTTTCTTTTACCTCTGCTTCTTTCTCCCTTGCTGAAATGATTAAAAGGACCAGAAAGGAAAATGAGAAGGGATTCAAGACTGAAATGTCAGTGCTGATGGAAATTGAGGAAGAAATGTGCAATGGAGAAATTAAGCATGTTACCCAGAGAGAGACTTTCTCTTGCTTTCATTTGTAAAGTCACAGAAGCATTGCAGAGATCTTTAGCCATTATTTCCAAGACTGGTTTGCTCCCGTAACACTAATGGTGTCTTGCTAATTAGAGTCTGTAACAATACACTGAATGACAAAGACAAGGAAGGTCCAAGTAAAGGTAAGAAAACTCAACTTCCTACTTATATCTTGCAGCTTGGGAAACAGATGACTAAATAACTGGCACTTTCTTTTTATCCCTATGAAATTAACTGATAACTGAAATGAGTTATGCTCAGAACAGCTCTGCCTTGAATTCATTTTAGTCTTGAGGGTGCAAATATTTGACCTCATTAAGTGTATTGTGTACTTCATCCAATCTGGGTGAGAAAAGAGGAGCAGACATGACATAAAAAGTGGAAGAAAACAAAGCAATTAGAAAAGCAATGATACAGATTGCAACAAAAGGACAATGATCAACAAAGCTATGAGATGCTATGAAATGCTATGAAATGCATGAATTAAAAATGCTGCATTAACTTTTCACATGCTATGCAAACACATTTTAGGGAGAAAAACAGTGAGGGTAAAGAAATTACAGTATTTGAGGCTCTCAGACTAATTTTTTTGCCTTCTTAAAAATTGCTTGCAAAAATCTGACTCTATAAATATCACAATAACTGCCACAAATTAAAAACATGAGTGATATGATGAGGCATATAGTAGCAAAAGATGAAGTTTCAGAACAATATATCAATAGGAAATATTATTCAACTTTGGGTTACTGACTTTGAACACATGTATACTTTCTATTAGGGGTTGCCAAATCCAGTAGCCTGACAGGGAGTCTTGGCTACTACGGTGCCCATAGTTGTCCTGTGACAGCCCTGGGAAGAGCTGGGGTAGGGACTCCTGAAGGCAGTGGCAAGGAGCTACTTCAAACATGTACTTCATGTACTTTTTGTCAAGCTTTTTGTTGTCTTCTTTAACATCTTTGTTGGTGACATGGACAGCGGCATTGAGTGCACCCTCAGCAAGTTTGCTGACAACACCAACCTGTGTGGTGGAGCAGACATGCTGGAGGGAAGGGAGGCCATCCAGAGGGACCTTGACAGGCTGGAGAGGTGGGGCCCATGACAACCTCATGAGGTTCAACAAGACCAAGTGCAAGGACCGGCATCTGGGTCGGGGCAATCCCAAGCACCGATATAGGCTGGGCAGCGACTGGCTTGAGAGCAACCCTGAAGAAAAGGACTTGGTTCTGGTGGATGAGAAGCTCAACATGAGCCAGCAGTGTGCACTTGCAGCCCCAAAAGCCAATTCCATCCAGGGCTGCATCAAGAGAAGCATAGCCAGCAGGTCGAGGGAGGTGATTCTCCCCCTGTACTCCACTCCAGTGAGACCCCACCTGGAGTACTGTGTCCAGTTCTGAAGCCCCTATTACAGGAAGAATCTGGAGGTGCTGGAATATGTCCAGAGAAGGGCCATGAGGATGATTTGAGGGCTGGAACACCTCTCCTGTGAGGAGAGACAAAGGGATTTTGGGCTATTCAGTCTGGAGAAGAGAAGACTCCAAGGAGATCTTATTGTGGTCTTCGAGTATCTGAAGGGGGCCTACAAGAAAGCTGGTGAGGGACTTTTGAGGGACTTTTGAGGGTGTCAGGTAGTGATAAGACTAGGGGGAATGGAACAAAAATGGAAATGGTTAGATTGAGATTGGGTATTAGGAAGAAGTTTTTCACCATGAGGCTGGTGAGACACTGGAACAGGTTGCCCAGGGAAGTAGTGGAAGCCCCATCCCTGGAGGTTTTTATGGCCAGGCTGAATTTGGCTCTAGGCAACCTGATCTAGTGTGAGAAGTCCCTGCCCATGGCAGGGGGGGTGGAACCAGAAGATTGTTGAGGTCCTTTCCAACATTAATAATTCTATGATTGTATCTGGTGTGCATGACTTAGAACTGAATTACAGGACCTTGAAGGAAAACAAGTGAAGGGAATATAAAAGGAAACCAGTCCTTTTAAGACATGCACATGGAAAATTAGACACATGGCTTCCATTTTAAAGGTATTTTATTAGAGTAGGGAAAATCATTTAAATATCCAAGCCTTCACACATTCTCAGGCTAACTTATATGGAACCAGCAAAAAGTCATAGTCTCCATGCACATCACACTTCCACTGTGGACATGTATGCAAGCTATTTCCTTTGCTACTCTGCATTTTCTCCTCTGATGTCTGATGTTTCACAGCTCTCCACTGAGAAATATATTGTAATGACAGTGAAAAAGGAGTAGGGTAACAGTCACGAGGAGTGGTGTAATAGACAGTAGGCACAGTGTTGTTCACAGTATCGCAGTGTTCACTTGTTTTCCAAAGTGAATGAGCTTGGTGACCTTTATATTTGTTCCTGCTGCTTCTGCAGTTTGTTTCTTCCACATTGCCACTGCACTTAAGCCACTGGTCCCAGTATACTTTCAGCACAGCACAAGTCTGGAAGAGGCCATTATACATGCAGTAAGTAGAGGAGCTTTGTTTAAACTGTTGTATTATGCTTTCTCTAAGTTCCAGTCATGTCTGCTTTGATTGCTTTGGTAGCTCTTTTTGTTTGTTTGTTTGTGTTATTTTGTTTTGTTTTGTTATGCAAGATGCCATATTTGAAAGACTTGTTTCTCATTAATCCTGACTACCATGCTGATTAGTATTGCTATACATTGTTCCAGCAGACTGGGACACAACTGAGCAGGCCAGCAAAAATGGCCTTAGAGGAGATGCAAAGAATAAAAAATTCCTGACCAAGATTAAGAAAAAGAAAGTGGCAAGGCCAAGATCCTTGGCCACTTATGCTCATTGCAGAGCTCTATCCATTTTTCTCACATAACATCTCTCACAATGCCACAGCACCTCACTTTCAGCCTGGATTAGGATAGTGTGGGGAGCCACCATACTCTGCAGATACCCCCGGGCCACATACATCTGTGGAGTGGCCACTGCTGGCTGGGGCAGGACTCCGAGACCTTCATGCTTAACCTCAACACCTGATGATCCACTTCCCTGATTTCTGAATAGTGAGTTTGTGCTTGTTGCCAGCTTTAAGAATGAAAAGCATTGCCTATCTGCTCAGAGTTGTGGTTACGTTACTGGTGAGCCTCAAGGTGTGATAATACTGAACATATTGGGGAGCTCTATGATTTTGTCCAGATCACTGTCGGACTGAGTTTGACTGGGATTTTGCTGGCAAATATGATAGTCTGCTGCAGTTTTTCTGAGTTATACATCCAATACATGCAAATTTGAAATTTTCACAGACATAGGAGGGCAAACATAAAAAAATTGTTCTACACACACAAAATATTCAAAATATATTTTTCTTTTGTAAAACTACATTATTATTAAAATATTCCTTTTACAAGTACACAGAAAATTCAGATAATCTGGAATTTGAAGCCCCAAACCTTCACAATACAAAGAGCTTTGGCGCTGTAAGATACTGATGATTACATTTGACCATTTGTTTTCAGTTGACTGCTCTGAGACATCACCCTCCTAAAAGAGCACTTCATCTCAGTCCTACTCTACAGCCTCTGGGCAAAGCTGCTTGTCTGAATTTAAAAGCCTCCATCTGCTGTATGTCAGTCTAAGATGACTTGCATTCAGGCAAGCAACCTGTGAGTGAAGCTCAGTTAGCTGCCTGCAGTGGACAGCTAGGAAAGAGCAGCATTTTAAGACGTTACAGTTCTTTCCAAATCGAACCTGACTTAGATAGTAGCCAGACAAAATGAGTTGTGCCTGGACTACTTGCACCACCAACCCATCCCTCTATATTCTGCCATTCATAGAATTTCATGAATCATAAGAGCTGTTCAATAAAAACACTGGAGCAGTGAAACAGCAGAAACCAGCGGGGATGATAATCAGTTCACCTGACTTCCTTTCACGAATCAGATTGAAATGACTAAGGCAGCAAGAGGCTTAGTGGTATGGCTTGTGGCGGTAGCAGACACGCCTACGGCTGCAGTCAGTGGCTGCAGTACATACCCAGCTGTGTCACAAACAGGCTGATAGGGATACGGCTACCCTTCCATGGCCAGAGGTGTGACTGCTTTCCCACACCTCTGCTTTGGGTGCTGGTTCTCCCACAGGCTCACAGGAACTACGATACCTCTTGCTGCATACCAGCAGCAGATTTGTGAGTGCTCTGCACATACAAAACTGGAGGACTTGTCTCAGCCCTCATGCAAAGTTTAACTGGGGAGACCTGCTGCCAGAGACACTCTCTAGATAGCAGGGTGATATGTGCCGAAGAGTTTCCTGACCCCAGAGAACTGCACAGCTCTCATCAATGCTGAGAAACATCCCACAGCAGCTGGTTTTCTCATCTGGTCATCTGTAATAACTCTGGTCAGAAGAGCAAATACCATCAGAGGCAACCTCCATCACAGGTCATCTCTGAGTCACTCCAGTGAGTCACCTCTGCCTGGCCTTGCTGCTGGCTGGCTACAACCCCAGCTACAGCCCAACGTGGGAAGTAGTAATCTCCTTTCTGTAAATCATTGTTAGTCCATTGTCCTGCTGCTGCTATTCGCTCAGCTTCTGAACACTGCATGTCTTATAAAAGCCAGGCCCAGCCACGAAGGGCATGCCTGTCTGGCTGGGGTGCCCCAGATGGCTCCCTGGGCCCAGGATTGTTGCCCACAAACGAGTCAGGCACTAAATCATTCCCCTGGGAGTGACTAGCAAACATACAGCAAGCCTGGCTTTTATTTGGCTTATGATAGGGTCTGAGGAAAATAACCTTTTTTCATTTCCATCTGAGCAATGTGCTTAGATGGAAGTGAAAAAAGATGCAGCTTCTCCTGGCTTGAGTGCAGAGCTGCATCTCTTGGAGCCTGCCAGACTGCTCTGAGCAGCCAGTGTAGGAGAAATGTGGCAGGCAAGCTGAACTAATAAGCCCATCTGTTTTACTGATGGGCAAGAAAAGGCTTTCATTTGGCTTGTGACAGTTCTGCCTCAGGACATTCCTTCCCAGGGCTCAGCAATGAACAACAAAGGGGCAGAGAACCAAGAGGTCTAACACAGACAATAAAAATAAATAGTGCAAACACTTCATGAATATGAAGAACTTTTCTATGCTTTCAGTCAGTCTCTCTAGGTCATGTGGTCTTAGTGCAGGGGAAAACAAAACCAAAAAAACAAAAAAAAACCCCAGAAAGCCAGGTCACACAATTTTTATGAGGAAATTCTCCTGCCATTCTATGAGCTATTTAGTTCCATAGGGAGAGAAGTCAGTTAGGACACGAGAATAGGAAAGTAAAGGAAATGATTTAACAGAAATAAAACGGTAGTGTGCATACACTGCAACGAAGTAAGAAGTTATGTCTCTCTACATAATTCAAACTTTCTTTTGTTATTATTGCCTGTCTATCCAGAAGTCCTTTTAGCTTCATGTCCTTTTAAATCCCTTCCTTTCCTTGCAGAACAAGCTGGCATTCAGCACCATAGGAAAGAATCCAAGCTCAGAGACGTCTTTGTAGAGAAAAAATGTGACCATATTTCCTCTCAAAGGAGAAAATGAGTGTTCAGGGCACTTGACTAACTGTCATCCTTGCCCCTACAGATGTACAAATGTAATACTAGCGAGGATCTTTTACGCATTTGTTTTCCATGCTTATGTTCACTGTGACTCTTCCTGATGAGTATTGTGTTGGAAGTTGGACTGACAAACTGACTGAGCAGCATAATAGCAGTTACTGTTAATAAAATGTAAAATGGCAGAGCTACAGAATATGCAAATAACAAAAAAGTACAGCCAAGTATTTTGCAATTTTCATATCTATTTTGAAATATGAAAATATATTAAAATAGATATCTATTCAGGCTGCAAGAACCCAACGGAAATTTTTCTTACTATTATTTTTATAGGCAATCTTGAAATGGTGTTTTCCCAGGCAGCTGGTGTGAATGTTGACTGAAGAGCAGGATTTCACTTCTGCGCACCTAGAATATGTAGAAGGAGAGAAATCCCTTTTGTTTCTTGGGGGTATCAGGCTTATTTGCTTTTCAGTGTCTTGCTGCTGAGACAGCTTGCTGTCTTTGAGGGAAAGTGGAAAGTGGGGAGGAAGTGTAGCTTCTCAGGTGACAGATCTTTGGAGGAACTGATGCAGAAGGACTACTACGGCAGGTCACATCGCATGGATATTCGCCATTTTTTTATCCTGCACATAATCATAATTTCTAACACTGAGTAAATTTCTTGGCAGTGCTTCACTGATACACCAATGGTGCATAATGGAGTGATCCTAAGATCACATCTCCCATATAATCCAGAACAATAGCAGCTGATTCCTGAAGAGCACTATGAAGATTAAAATCAGGGATGCTTCCATGTTCCTCTTGTACATATTTAATGAAAAGATAAGTTAAGCTCTATTGAATAACGTGCAATAATCTATCATGCAGGAGCTATGAAAACATCATTATGCAGCTAGCTACATTTGGCAAATACAGTCATCCAAAACACCTTTGGCATGGTTTTAAATCTGATGATCGTTAGATTGTTTATCAGACTTGCATATGGTAGTATATTTTACAAACATGTCCCATTTAAGTATATGTAACATATTCATGCAAGTAAGTACAGACCCAGTCTGGTTGATTCTGTAATTCTGTGAAATGTGCAGACTGCAACAAATAGCTCAAATAACACAACACATGATTTTGCACCACTGAGATAGACCAAGTTGATGCAAGTTTTAGAAAGGAAGGATATACAGAAATTCCAGGCAGAATATGTCACTTTAAAATAAGACATGGGAAATTTCCATCATAGTATCTTCAAGGCAATACTGCAGACACAGGCTTGAGACTGGCAGCATATTGCAATTTTGCTCTGTTTTATTTCAGAGAAAAAGAATGTCCTATAAGATTCCCAGATCTGATTGGAGCAGTATACATCCTCCTTTTTATAGTTCCTTCTTTTGTTTTGGGTTACAGGGAATTTTTTACCGATCACAATGGCAAACCCAGCTGTGGTCTGTCCCGCTCTCCTAGCCTAGCAAACAAGGAGAAGCCAGTGCCCTGAGGAAGTGCAGCTGGCACTTGCACAAGCCATATTAAGGTAAGAGAGGCTAGTTGCTTCTCTGAGTAATGGTTGGCCAGGTTCTGCTTACAGACCTTAAAGTATCCATCTCTGGGATTTTGCGCTGGAGGAGTTTTAAGTGTTGAAACTGCTAACACAGAACCAGAGGAACACATTTTTAACATAATAGTCTTCATTTACATCTCATGTGTATATATATATATATACATATATATGTCAGAAGATATAATAGAGAAGAAAACTGATCTGTATCATTCCAGATGTCAGCTTTCAAACCCTGTATTCTGGAATGAGGGAATTTCCCACAGGGAGGCTTGAACCAGTACTTCATTTGCTTCCTATTATAGCTTTGGACACAACACTGAGACTAGGAATTGACCAAAATGTTATTTAACACTAACAATACAGCAAGTGAAAATGTCCAGCCAGGTTATCCAGTGTTTTCTTTAAAAAAAAAATCAGAAGTGATGATTTCTGTTCCAGCCATCCAACCGACTAAAAGATAAGACCTATGTGAGTGGTGGGTAAGATCAGATTGGAACAGACAAAATTAGGAATAGAATAGAATGGAATGGAATGGAATGGAATGGAATGGAATGGAATGGAATGGAATAGAATAGAATAGAATAGAATAGAATAGAATAGAATAGAATAGAATAGAATAGAATAGAATAGAATAGAATAGAATTAACCAGGTTGAAAAGACTTTCGAGATCATCAAGTCCAACCTATCACCCAACACCATCTAATCAATTAAACCAAGTGCTTCATCCAGTCTCTTCCTAAACATCTCCAGTGATGGTGACTCCACCACCTCCCTGGGCAGCCCATTCCAATGATCAATCACTCTTTCTGTGAAGAACTTCTTCCTAACATCCAGCCTAAATCTCCCCTGGTGCAGGTTGAGACTGTGTCCTCTTGCTCTGGTGCTGGTTACCTGGGAGAAGAGTCCAACCCCCACCTGGCTACAATCTCCCTTCAGGTAGTTGTAGACAGCAATAAGGTCTCCTCTGAGCCTCCTCTTCTCCAGGCTAAGCAACCCCAGCTCCCTCAGCCTCTCCTCATAGGGCTTGTGCTCCAAACTCCTCACCAGCTTGGTTGCCTTTCTCTGGACACATTCCAGCAACTGACATGCAGGTAATTGGTTAAGTCTCATCTATGTTCAATCAGGGACACTTTCCACTGTTTTAAAAGTATGAAGATTATAAGATCACAATTTTTCTCACTTTAACTGGAAATAAATTTTTTTCCTGGTCTATCTGCCCTTTTGGAAGTTCCATTATGCATCACACTTAAAAGATAAGTGATATAAGAGGAAAAGGAGTGTCTCAGAGGAGCTCCCATCAGCCTGTGTCACTGTGGAGAGGCAATAGCAGAGAACTTCAGATTCAAGAGGCAATGGAGCATATTGATCTTTGTGGGCATGCCCTGCTAACTGCCAAGGTCTGGCTTTCTTTTTTTAGAAGCTTAGCATGGCTTTTACCAAGCATAAATATAGCAATGCAAATAGTGAGAAGCTATTTTTGACCATTTTGGTCACTGCTAAATACAGAATTGCTAACACAAGCATTTAGAGGTCATAAGTCAGGTCCCCAGAATGAGAAGGCTGGTCTAAGCATGTAGATCCTTCTTTATTGGCTGTATGTTTGTTTTGCTTACTGAAACTTTAGAATATTTCTGGATCATGTCTTCAAGCACTTTGCTCAAAACTGAAGACACAGATTTGATCTGAGTTTATATTTGCTTCTAATTCATATAGTTCCTGGAGCTGGGACTTCAATGATGCTTTAAGAGAAAAGACTTTGTTCATCTGCCCAAGTGTCTGTTATATTAGTAACAGAAATGTTTTTAATAAAAAATGGAAATATCACCAGTGAATGGACAGAACCATCAGAGAACTGAGGCACCATCCATTTCCCATCTTCCTTTGCTTTCAGAGCTTTGATATAAGGTGAGCCTAGTGCCTCCATGTACACCAATGACATCAGTCAACCCACAGCAGAACAGAAGCAAACTTCTGAGTGATGCTCATGCTGCATTAATACATCATTAATGTCACACAGTACACAAATGTCATGGCAAAAATGTCAAATACTCTGAGGAATACTTGGAACAGGCATTAGCTTAGACTTGTGTGATGAATGCTTTGCACAAGTAATTCACATTTGTGACACATTTGTGAAGGATTTTTTGCTTTGCAATTTTAAAAGTAGTTCATAATCAGAACAAGGGTCTGACTTTGTCCAGTGAAATGAAAATAATATATTGCTTGTCCAGTAGTAACCTTAAGCCCCAATATGATGTTGTACATCCTCAGTTCCTACAGATTTTAAACTTGGCCAATATTGCTAGTGACTGAGACATCCTGCAAGAATGGTTTATTGTCCTCCTTCCCTTGAAAGGATCCATTTTTAAAGCAGTGTCTTAAAAGCTAGTGACCATTTCATTTCTATGAGCACTAGAAAATACAATTTTGTGGATGAAGCACCCTTTATTCACTATTGTATTTTTCCTGGCAACACATAAGAAATAACTTCATACACAGGGAATATATTAGCCTTTTCAATAGTATGTATTAGAAAGCTTCACTTCTATAAAATATTTTTAGTATCCTTTTCTATTTCAAGGCTCTCAACTAGTCTTTGATGAAAATTAACTGACTTGTCCTAGCACTGTAATATCTGGTTATTGGTTCAGTAGCCATTCATCAAATACCTGCTATTTTCTATTTTCTGCTTGCTCTCATGAATTCCATGGTTTGCCTTACAGGGGCATCCTTTAGGCAAAAGAACTAACTGTATTTTAAAGGCATAGCCTAAAACCACCACACTGTATTTCCATAAAAATACTGTAATAATGTTAGGCTATTTTTGTCTTCAGCTCTCAAAGATGGTTGTGTGTCTCTTTAACCCTCCGCCTTGCTTAAAAACTTCAGTCTGCTTGATACCTAGGAGGGAACAAATAGTCTGACAGGGAAGGGCAAGGGTAGGGCTTGCATCACTCTGACTCGTTCCTGCTTGTTGAGCCAGCTAGGCAGCCCCAGTCAGAGGTTACACCTTCCCAAAACAGGTGTAGCTTGAATACTCTTCCTAGTGTACTAGAGAGCTAGGAGGAAAGAACCAGAGTTCCTGAGCAATTTATTCTGGGTTTTCTTCCTGTGGCTGGGTGTTGACATCTAATCAAGGGGCACAGCACCTCCCTGGTAACACTGTACCCCTACCTTTTCAGGTACAATGCATCATGTAGCACGGTTATGACTCATACCACAATAACTTGAAAGTCATGTCCCTGTGGACCATACACTTAGCCACTAGCCATGAAGGTAAGGGGCTGTAGCGCTTGGGTAAGAGAAAGAAAACAGAAGCTTTGCAGTGCAATTCCCCTTCAGACTCATAGAAGGTCAGCTCTCCACAGACCAGGAACAAGGCAGCCTGAAGCAAAAATGAGCTAGCCTAGGACATGTCTGGTTTTCTGCAATGACCTCATCCTCCTGCAAAGCCACAGGGATTTGTTACCAGGTCACTGCTCAACTTGCAGCTCTTTGATTTTGCCAGTGTTTTCCTTAAGGTTTAGCACTACCAAATGCAGATTAAATTAATACCTACATACCCTTGCAAGGGTTTTCACAGATGCTAAACATTGCAAGTCACTTTCTGCCTTTCCATTTTACACAGAAATGCAAAACAGGACAGCTTAGTTTAATCACCTTGAAGTAGACTGAAAATGTTAATTACCATTACTTACCTCCATGGATAAAATCTAAGGGTTTGGAAAAACTTCTTCCCTTACCTATCACTTTAAGGAAATATGAACCTTGAATACCCACAGTTGCTGGTGGCCATAAAAAGAACACCTTTTTTGGTTTTTTTTTGGGTTGGGTTGGTTTTATCTTTTTTTTTTTTTTTTTTTTGTTATAACCAAGAAATTTGGGAAGTGCTCTGGTAATACATTTGGCAGATGCAGAGTATGGAGCTGGATGAGCTTTCAACAGCTAGACTGTGCAACCTGTTCCTCAGAGAGTTCCTTACCCGTAGCCAAAAAACCCAGTGCATCTTTCTGTCACTGGAAGTGGGTCTAATTTTATTGATAAGAATATTTGCATGTGCAATAAATGATAATTTCACAGTAATCCAGCAATGAATGTCTATGATTAATGTAGTTATACTGGTAAAACACCACCACACCACACACCCCCTCCCCTCTTATCACAGTTTTATGCTGCCATGGGAAGTGATTCAATTAGGCTTATAAGCACTGCTGGAGCTGTATTTATAGTTCAGCCGTTTCCCCCCTATATAAATACACCAATAAAATCTTTTTCAGTTAGGTGATCATACAGAAATGAAGATCACTGTGAATGAGAAAGCTTTGGAACAAAGTGCCATGTAAGCCAAGAACATGCATTGCAGAAAAATCAAGCAATATGCAGAGGTGAGAAGCATGGTTCATAAACACATCATAATAAATGACATCAATTAAACTTTAGTTAGTTATTTTTAAGGAAAACTTTCTTTGAAAAAATTTAGCTAAATTCAGTGCAGTAAACCAATGATAAATGAATATTTAGACCAGCATAGTAGAAGGCTCTTTACACTAGAAAGGCAGTTCCCAAAACATCCTCTTGTTTCTGCTGTTCCAATGCTTTCTATATCTGCTATATATAACTATGATTGCTAACAGAATTTACCATTAAATATCACCTCTGGATGTGCCCTGCCATGGCTGTAACTGTATTTATCTAAGGGTATTTCTTACCCCCTCTTCCTCATACGATACACCAATATTATATTTCTAAATAAAAATAAATTTTAAAAAAATTAAATACATTAAAAGACACAGTTAGAAAATCTAGCAGGCTTGCTTTATAACATCATGTAAGTAAGCAAGCTGGTATTTTATATAGCTCTGAATACAGATACTGTACATTTAAACAGTATCTTTCAGATTACTTTTGTATGCAAATAGCCATATTTTCATAATCAGCTTCTAAGATTCTGACAATCAACATAAGCACAACTGGTTTATGTGGAATCTTCACATCCATGCATGAATATAAGGCTCTGTGAATGTCAAATTGGTAATCAGATTCACTTCTGCTTTGCACTAAAAATTGCAAATAGTGTAATATGAAAAAAACTTGTCCATGCACTTCAGTTACTCGAGCCATGGACCAAAATGTTGATGATCAAATAGGGAAGACATTCAATGGCATATTTAGTGGCTGGTTAGTTATCACTGCTTTCTCATGCAGAGATATTTTAAATTCAAATGAAGATCATTACAGAATCCAGGAAACTGAATTCTGTGATGGTAAATCAACAAGCTGTGTCTGTGACACTTAAAACATCCAGCTTTCCAGAAGACTTATATTCACTGCACTACATTAGAGAGTAATTTTGCTATCTCTGTCCTTACCCTCTTTAGACAAGTGATGAGGCAGGCAAATAATTCCTTTCTGAGGTCTATGTGAGCTAGTTATTTCAGAGAGGGAGAGAGAGATCCGTTCACTGTTAAATCCTCTTTCTTACTCAACACTGTTTGGTAGGCTGTTGTGGATATGACAAGGAGATTTGGAATAGCTGTAATAAATGCAGCGCATACTTGCCACAACAAATACAGGCTATTTTCAAATACAGTCTTTGTGATAATTAAAATATACCAGAAAGCTCAGAGTAGGTGCAGTGTCATGAATGGGGAATAGCACAGAGCCATTTCACACAGAGAAAAATGACTGTCAAAATGAGAGAAGTTCATGATTTTCAGAAGTTGACTTTGTACAAATGAATAAGGGTGTCGCTGACCACATCCAAATAAGGACAGGCTTGGCTTATTTGAGATGTAAAATGTAATGGTTTACAGTTTATACAATTTGAATATCAGGATTTTTTATCACTTATAGTACAAAAGCAAAATACATTGTTGTCATTAATTGCTGTTTAAAAGTTTCTTAAAACAATCAACCTACCATCCACATATAAAATAATAATAAAGCACCATGGTCAGCCTGGCTATAAAACTTCGTTAGTAACAAATGACACAGTTTTGGAAAGGAGGAGAAAAATGACTCGGTTGCAAAGATGTCCTTATATCTATATAAACAATATTTGTGCACTTTCTTCTAACAGCAAGTTACAATTTAATATGCAGAAGTGGCTATGTAACAACAGTGTGAATGGTACATTAGAATAATTAAATTCTTAACTGCAACTGTAAATCCACAATTTTAAAAAATTGTGACACAAAGTTGCCACACAAAACAATAAAAATAGGTAATACCAAAAGTTTTGTGATGCTGTGTGCTTTTAAATAGTTGCATTTCCTAATGAATTTTCTATAATAGAAATTGCTTGTAATTTACAAGTATTTATGAGATTAATTACAGAATGGTTGAGATGGAAAAGTCCCCTATGGAGAGCACCTCATCCCATCCTTCTGCTTAAGTCACAGTAAAAAGGAGCCAGTTGCTCAGGGCCACAACCAGTTTTCAAGATCTCCAAGGATGGAGACTCCAGAGGCTTTCTGAGCAACCTATGCTATTGTTTGACCACCCTTATGAGTAAAGAAATTTTTTCTCATATTTAAACAGAATGTATTGTTTTTCAATTTGTTCCCATTACCTCTTGTCCTTTTACTGGATACCAGTGGGAAGAGGCTGGCTCCATCTTCTTTACTCTCCCTAACAAAAATTTGTACCCATTGATAAGATCCTGCCTGTAGCTTCTCTTCTCCAGGCTGAACAATCCCAGTTCTCTTAACCTATCAGATGTCAGATACTCCACACCCTTCATTACCTTTGTGGTCCTTTGCTGGACTCACTTCAGCATGTCCATATCTCTTTTGTGCTGGGGAGTCCAGAAATCAGCTATCATTAGGAGGTGTTTTATAAACATATAATTACATTTTAATGAAGAATTTTTAACTGAAGTGTTGTTCTTCAACGTTAAATCCAGATAATAGCACTCCTATCCTCATATTGACCTTAATTATCCCTTTAGAAATCGATTATATATTTGGGACCAGTCCTGTTCAATATCTTTATCAATGATCTGGATGATGGGATGGAGTGCACCTTTAGTAGGTTTGCAGATTATACCAAGCTGGGTGGAAGTGTCTGCTTGAAGATAGGGAGGATTGCAGAGGGGTCTAGACAAATCCCCAGCAGCATTACAGGCCTGATGAGGAGTGGCTGGAAAGCTGCTCAGCAGAAAGGGTCCTGGGGGTGGTAATAGCCATCTGAACATGAGCCAGAAGTGTGCTCAGGTGGCCAAGAAGACCAGTCGCATCCTGTCTCTACCAGGAATAGTGTGGCCAGTAAGACTATGAAAGTGCTCAGCACTCAAGTATCTCAAGTACTGTGTTCACTTTTGGGTCTCTCACTACAAGAAGGACATTGAAGCGCTGGAGCATGTCCAAAGTAGGGCAATAAACCTGGTGAAGGGTCTAGAGAACATGTATTACAAGGAGTATCCCGAGAACTGGGGTTGTTTAGTCTGGAGAAAAGTAGTCTGAAGGGAGACCTTATCACTCTCTACAACTACATGAAAGGAGGTTGTAGAAAGGTGTGAGTTGGTCTGTTCAAGTGAGCAACAAGTGATAGAACTAAAGGAAATGGCCTCAAGTGGCACCAAGGGAAGTTTAGGTTGGATATTAGGAGAATTTCTTCACTGAAAGGGTTATGAGGCATTGGAATGGCTTGCCCAGGGAGGTGGTGCAGTCCCCATTGCTGGAAGCATTTAAAGTTGTGTAGATGAAGTGTTTAGGGATATGGTTTAGTTGAGGTCTTGTCAGAGTTAGTCTAATGATTGGACTGGATGATCTTAAAGGTCTTTTCCAATCTAAGCAGTTCTGTGATTCTATGATTCTGTTAGCCACCTTCCATAGCTTATTGAATACATACCTTCTCTTTCTGTGATAAGTCATATATATCTGATGAAGACCATGAGAGACCACCTCAGACAGGTTAGCTATAGATCAAACATCTGTTCAAAGAGTTAGTGTCTATCTAAGAGTTAGTTACAAAATAAAATAAATTCTGTGATCTCATCTCAGCCAGGTTAGAGTTATGCAGCATGTGATAAATTTTGTAACTGATCCACACTGAATGCTTCTGACAGGTGAACATGCAAGCTCTAGTCAGCAGTCCTTCTCTGGTACTACTGAAAGAACGTGTGCTTGCCTTTTTGAGAACTGGGTGTTCAGTCTGAAGATCAGCATTTTTTCCTAGCTCTGTATGCTGCAACCCCCATGCATTTTTAGAAAGCTGGAGTCTTTTAACAGAATCCAGCATATTTTATGTCAGTGTCTTAATATCTAGGCTATGTAGTAGGGCTAATTGACTGATATCTAAACCGGGATGAAGAAAAATTCTCTCCCAGACTTCAAACTATCTATAGATAAAACAATAGAAATAGTGCTCAAACAGGCCATAGTATTCAGCCAGTGAGAGAGAGTGAACTGAACAACAGCAGATCTTCAGTTTCAACAAGTCATCCTGTTCTCCACAGGAGGACTTTGACAGCTTTGTTTGTGTTTATGATTATCACCACAGCTGAGAGCAACTGTTGTCAAAGTGAAGGGCTTTAGAGTGCAGTTTACAGTTAAAATAGCTACTCTTAAAAAACAAAGCCCTTTGTATCCTCAGTCACAGTGAAATCCACACAAAAATGCTGATAGCTCATCCCTTTTTTTTTGCAAAGAGCATTTTAAAAAACATGCTGAGTAGTAAGAAAAACTAAGTACAAAGAATGATGTTACAAGTTATGTTAAGGTTACATAATATGTTAACATCTTAATTACTTAAACATCAGTGACATCACTTCGTTTTTTATGTCAAGCAAAACACAGTCATGGTATTAGTAATATAATTGTCATATACTGATGAGACTAACCACATACCTATAAAGACAATTGGAACTTTATCTTCATCTTTGAAACAAAACCAATATAAACAAGCTAATACTTTTACAGACACTGTCATCTCAGATTCTGCTACTGAACTTTCCTTTGACAGATGCACTAGGAATATTTATTTCCCTGACTTCCTGCTCTTCCCTGAGCACCAGCAACAGCAAAGCAGCAACTGCATTCACTGGCCTTAGCCTGAGATGAATTTTCACAGGGGTTCCCTAGGTACTCATGGTTATAGTAGCAATTTTTTTCACATGCTCTTCACGTGAACTATTTTTATGCCACTTTGCTGTTTTGTTTGGTGGGTTTTTTTGGTTGTCTTTTTTTTTTTTTTTAACTTTTGATTTGTAGGAAAAAATGAAGGAAAATAAATCCATCATTTTTTTTCTTACCAACAAAAGAACATGGATGGGATTCCGAACTGTTAAATGCATTTTACCCATATTTTGACAAAACTCTTCCTTCAATGGCATCTGAATCTGGAAAGTATTGGCCTATTGTGGGGATTTTTGGAAAATTGTGAGCCTAGGAAAAAAAGCAAGATGATGCATCCTCTGACTTTTTTTTGCAAAGCCATTGCTATGATAATAAAACACACATTAAAACAAAACCTAACAATAGTTTTCAGGTTTTCCCAATATTTCTTTTACTTTTCAAAACTGTGATGGTTCCATGGGTAAATCTAAATCACATGCTAGTCAAGATAGTAAAAGCAGATTATATTTCATTTATCTGTAACGTATTTTGTGTCAAAATCTAAAAAGAAGGAACTATTACTTCATATACGGGATAAAGGGTGGTTGTAGCCAGGAAGGGGTTGGTCTCTTCTCCCAGGCAACCAGCACCAGAACAAGGGGACACAGTCTCCAGCTGCGCCAGGGGAGGTTTAGGCTCGAGGTGAGGAGAAACTTCTTCACTGAGAGAGTCATTCGTCATTGGAATGGGCTGCCCAGGGAGGTGGTGGAGTTGCCATCCCTGGAGGTGTTCAAGAGGGGATTGGACATGGCACTTGGTGCCATGGTCTAGTCATTAGGTCTGTGGTGACAGGTTGGACTTGATGATCTTTGAGGTCTCTTCCAACCTTAGTGATACTGTGATAATGCAAGTATTGGAGACATATAAAACTCCACAGAGCATCCAAAGGCAAAGGCAAAACTTTTTCAAGTTGTCTATGGAAATAGTTCTGCTAGTTCTGTGTAGCCTCTGCAATTGTGATGGATGGATGTAACATTATTCAGACAGATAGGGTAGGGGAAAAATTATATTAGAAAAAGCTGTAAATTGGGTAAAATTTAAACTTGTCAACTACAAGCTTCTGTAGAGTTCTAGAAGAAGATTCTGCATCCACAGAAACCTACCTCCCCCAACAATCTGATTTCCTGTATTTGCACCAAACCCATTTGCTCTGGAAGAATTTTGTCCCTTTAATTCCACAGTAAATGTTAATCATCATGGTAATCATGATAAATAATCTCCATAAATTACCTGATGAAATGATTGAGATTTTATTTTGGTCTAATTGAACGGATGAAACATGTATATACTAGTGTTGAAATACTAAAGTTGCAAATTTAACAATGAAAATACAGGAATTTTGAAGTCAGAAGTCACATGATGTTTTGGTACCTCGAGTCATGGTTCAGACAGTCAGCTTAGTGTTGCTTTCTGTTCTGGCCTGAACCTATATCCATCCTTAGGAGAGGTCAAAACATGGAGTACTTGAAAGTAGGTTTCAGAAGGGTGATGACTATGTTTTATACAGCATATTTTTTTACTCAGAAATGCACTCTGAACAAAGTCTGTGGTGTTGGGTTGATGGTTGGACTTCATGATCTTAGAGGTCTTTTCCAACCTTACTGATTCTGTAATTCTGTAATTCTTAGAAAGCTTTTGTATATGCTATGGATCTTACAAATAACACAGTTGAGATCACTGGGATTGGTCAATTTCTTTTATTTAACCCATCCTCCTATGCTTCTGGAATAATAGGAATGGTTAGACCATCCACTTTAGCTGTTATTTACCTCCTCAGACCCAAACAGACAGAAGCCTTCCTAAACAACTTGAGAGGGTCCCCTGACTAATGAGATGAGCAGAGAGCTGCTTAAGATGGCAAGTGAAAAAATCAGAGGAAGAGGGTTCATAATCCTGTTTCAGTCAAGCAAATAATCAGGCATAATATATTACCTTGCATTTTATCACCTGGGCTATATTTATAATGCACCTGGAAATCCTAGTGATATCTCATCTCAGTGGAAGGTACTAAGTAGAGCAGCCAAACGCTGTGTGATACACAAGCATCAGTGGTGCTCTGATTCTTTGCATAAGGATGTGTGAATCATACAAAACTGACAGGAAAAAAGACTCTCTAAAATCCCATGGACTATATGAGTTTTGCTCAGTTGAAGGTCTCTGGGAAGAGAAAAGAAGGGGAAAATGAGAGGATTTGTTAACCTTTGCCGTCTAGGTTTTCATAGTGCTTCTAGCACTGTCCTTTATGGTTCTCCACAAGGTTTCAGAGGTTGTGTCATTCATAACTAACATCCATGACTTCTGAACTACCTCATAGTGGTGCTAAATGCATGGAGGCTACCTCTTCTATAGCTGTGCAGCAGAGAATGTCTCATAGATCTCAGCTCCCTAATGCAAGGATCATAAGCTGACTTCCTCTCAGAGAGACTGCTGCTGCCAGGAAAGCAGATGAGCTCGTATTATTCAACAGTTATTTCAAGTGCTGTATGCTTTGTTTCCTGGCATGGATATGTCTTAAAACAAGCTTCAGTTGAGGAAAAGGAAATGCAAAGCAATTATAATAATAATGACAGAAACTAATAAGACCCCAATGAGAATAAAACCCTCTGAACGCATTGAAATAATGTCTGATGGTAGATAACTCTTTAGAGTGTTTATACTGTAGGAACTGTGTAAGAAGGACAGAAATGATTATGTTCACAATGAGGTACAGCTTTTGTAAAGTAATGGACAGAAATTAAGGTGTAAGATAAAACCTGCCACACTGCTGTTCACCAGAACCAAGCCATCAGCATTACACCTCAAAACTCACCTTGAGAAGTTGTGGGTACTAAATTATTCCAGATGATTCAGAGCAAAGAAGGAAATGAATCCCATAAGCATTTATACATATGAGTAACTGTTCTTCCAGGGTTGTCCCATTGATTTCACCATGCCTATTATATAAGTGAGCTGATGTATATAAATGTTTGCAGGGATTAATGTTAAATTAAGATTAACATTTTCTCATAGCTGCTTGTAACTCCATATAGCTGATGCTATATGGAACTGCAGGAGTAAAAGGAATGTGCCAGCTGCACTGTTCTGCTGTGAATACTCTCACTTTATAGAAAGAGCTGTTGGAAGGGAGATGGACAAGAACTATAGAAGATATCCCTAGGCAGGAAAGTTTGATATAGATCTCAGATATTTTCTTATGGGTTAATGCAGCTGCTGTAAGGCAGATGTACAATTAGATGATTTAAAAGATACAGACTGCAACTTTTATTTTTTCCTTTTTTGTTTTCTGGGCTGATGAAAATAAACGGCATCATTTTAAAACACTTTAATGTAAGTAAGTGCTCAAATTCATAAGATGATGCACTAAATTGCACTGTCAAGAACACACAGGAACCATACGAATATGCTCTGGGTCTACAGACATGATTTCAGAGGATAGGACTCAATTCTTCAGTGGAGTTTTTTGAACACAGAATTACCATATTGAACATAAAATACAAACAAGCACTGAAATGATCTTGGTCATATTTATTAATGTCCCACAGCTTGTCACTGACAGTTGGGGAAAGAATTTAGGCAGGAGCTGAGCTAGCTTTATAAAGCAAACTGTGTTACTGATAATTAAGTTCAAGTAGCACTAAATTCAGTGCAGCTTATTTTCCCAGGTCTAAAGTCAGCTCTGTGGAAGACATAAGCTACTGTAGCCAGACTGGTACAGTACATATGTTGACTCAGAAATATTTCCAGTCTCTATATCCAAGAAAAATCATGTCTATGTCAGTATCTAGGTACCTGTGAATACCAGACAGCGGTTTTAGCTATGCCCAGCTTTACAGACACTAAACCCACAGACGAGCTTTACATAGTAAAATAATTTATTTTTTAAAATGGCAGTGTTACACACAGTTGCTTTTCAGGACAGAAAGTATGAAGCAGGGGGGAAAAGGTCATAACCCAGTTGAAGTGATAAAGTAATAATCCCAGGAATGCTTCTGACCTCATGCTACTCTTACTAATAAATACTCCTATAATAGCAATGAGTTAATGATATCAGGCCCTGTGTTATCTGATGTGCAGCATGTGAGGTGACAGTGTTCAGACAGAAATACTCTACCTCTGTCAAGTTAGCTGGCTCCTGTTATAGCAGAGGTGTTAAACCATGCTGCTGAACAAGCTTTGGCAGCTATCATGTGAGCTTCTGAAGTGAATGAATCACAGTGGTAACAGATGATTGAACAGGGGTATATACAGTGGGACTCCTTCATTTCCTTTTGGAGGTTCACACTTCTAATCAATTGCAGCAAATCTCAAACCATATTACACTGGAAACCAAGTTTCATTTCTTTCAAAAAACACTCCACCCTGATCTTCGGTGAAAGCAACAAAACTGTAGATGGAAGAATCTGCGTATTTCCAGGTAGAAATATATCTTGGTATTTTATTTTGACTCTGTAGTAGCTAGTTGCAATATCTGCATAAGAAAGAAATAGTGTTAGATTGTCTTCCAGGTATTAAGTGCAGGTATTTATTCTTCATGTTTTAATCACATTGCAGAAGAGCATTTCTAATCTGTAACTGAGAAGAAAAGAAAATTATATTTTCAGCACATTTAACAAGATCTGGACTAACTATACCTAACACATTGCTTTCTAGTGTCTGCTGCTGAAAGAGGAAGGATATCTAATTAAATTTACTTTTACTTTTAAATGGCTTTTCATAGAATTAAAGTAAGCAATTTATTGGAAGGAAAAACTACATCTACAAAGCTGTTTCCATTGACAGTTTCAATTCTGCATGTAGTTTACAGCTAATTACTACTTTTCATTAACTGTAACAAAAAAGAGAACATGTTGTGCCTGCGTAACATTCATAACATTACATAGAAGTTTGGCTTTGTGATAGGTACTGTGAGAAAAAAAATTGAAAGGTATTCTTATAACATATTTAATGACCTGCATGGACCCATCTTTCTTATTCTTCATTAGAATATTTTGTGCATAGAAAAGAGCTGTAGAACTCACAAATAGCTAAAGCACAGCTGCATGTACAAATCTGTCTGACGCTTGTGATGAGGAGAAAGAGATAATAGAATCTGTGCCCTGGGAATAGATAGAAATCCAAAGGGTAGTTGCAGTAGAAAATTTAAAAACTTATTTAGAAGATCTAATTTTATCACTAATATGCTATTGCCATCTCTTAAGTTTTTATTTAAGAGTATATACACTGATACGGCAGAAAGCATGCTGCTGAAATGAAAACCTAGTATTTGGGGTCACGATTTTGCCACATCAAACAATAAAATGCAGATTAACACATAATTTATTGTGACATCAGTTTAACTTTTGTGTCTTCTTCAGTCCCAGAGTGAACAATTTATCAATTTCCATGAACCTGTTCAATGATATGTTTTGATTCACAAAGCAGCAGAAGTGGTCCTTGAAATAAAAACACATTCATTAAGACAAAAATACTTAAAATAATTTCATGTGTATAATTTAAGATCTCTGAAACTTCTTTCAATTTTGTCTTTGCTAAATATTATGTCTATATGTGCTTTGACAGTCTTATGCCATCTGCTGTTTCCTGTACTATCAACTCCATATATTCCTGCATCTCTTTTCTTTCCAAGACCTCTTCAGGCCATTCATAAACCTCTCCTCTTACAGTTTTGTCCATGATGTCAGGAGCTATATTGCTTACTATGGCCCAATGCAGACAAAGAAGTGCCACTGTATCAAGCTTACAGCCTTGCTTTTCTTGGTCAGTTATCTGTAGTTTTAGCATATTCTCTATGGTATACTACAAGGACATGATACAACCCAATATGCTGGGTTGGCCTAAAGGAAAGGGGGAAGTGACATGTAGGGAAGCTTTTTCCAGATCTTGTTTGAGAGGATGAAGTGAACCCAAATTAGTTTCAGGAAACAATCATATTTACAAAAAGCAGTGGCAGTGGGCAGTCCCCATTTCCGTCTTTGACAAGGGCCCTTGGAGGATGACTTCACATCCATACCACCATGCTATCACATTAGTGGCAAAACATAGTATCAGACTTTTATCCTAGTTTGTGAAAACCCTGTGCTTCTAACATAGCACTGCACTATTTAAACTGAGTAAGCAAAGAAGCTGAAAAAAGTTGCTGTGACTGCTAAATATAAAGGCTTCTCTGTACTGTAAGTAGCTAAAGAGATGGTGTTAGATGATGATCTGTATGTAGCTGAGAGCTAATGAGCTTTTGCAATGAAGCTATTCCAACAGGCACATGTTATTTGCAATCACACTAAAAAAAAAAATAGTAGATCATGTGAAATAAGTAGATTTCTTTAAATTTAGATGCTTTATGTTTTCATGGAGATGACAACTAATTTATTAGGTTAGCACTTCAGAATTTCTAATGTTGACGTTACTCATCTAGGTTTTGTTCACCATGACTGATTAGTAGGACTGGATTGTGTGTATCTTCCTTTAGAGCTGCTTTTCACGCTTGGGCTGAGGCATTTGACCAAAAATTGTGAAGATGCTAAATACTGATTTTTTTCCCCTCCATTACACAAGGCAAGCTTAAGTAATAATTTCACATATAAATGGTGAATGTCTTGATGTCTAAATGAGGTCATCATGATGCACGCATTTGTCTTAACCTATAGAAAACAGGGTTTTCCTGCATGACGTTATTATCTGGTCCCACATTTTAGTGCATGTATTTACTAATATTTTATATATATATATATATATATATATATATATATATATGTAGAAGTATCTGCTATGCTTCAGCTGGTTTTTTAAAAACTCATTCCAGTGGACTTGTTAAAATTAATTTATAGAAACTTTTCTTATACAGATACATGCACAGCTTTGCATCATGAACTTTACAACTGACCTTTAGTATCAGGCTAGAAATGTGTGTAAGTACACTTAATAAAGAAACTGTGCATAAAGCAGAATCTGGCATTGATTGCAGTCCAAGTCAATATTTCAGTCTTGAGAAAAAAATATATATACTATTTGTACACATATTACTGATGCCAGGGTTTGCTGCTGTGGTTCTACTGCTGTAAAACAAAGGATGAGGCTCTCAATCACCAACCGTAACAAATCACTCACGGCACTTTTCTGCTTTTGAAGGGCGTTAACATCAGCATTCTTGCCAAGCTGCAGTTAGGAAACTATTTTTCCTCCATTTCCAAAGGATAACATTGTTAAGTTCTCTGTTAAGTTTCGATAACCAGTGCTGCTGAAGGATTTAGAAAAAACAGCTTATTAACATGAAATGTTGCTCTGTAAGCAAAAGAATAAATTGTTGTTTGTTTCCCCCCCACCCCCCGGCTGCTAAACTATGCGCAACCTTGATCATTCTTCCATGGAAGGCCTTTCATGACTTCGACCTATCTAAGAGAAGGCCGCGGTAGCTCCATCCTCAGCACGCTTTGACCATCATTCAAGTAGGCTACAAGAAGCTGGTACCTGCTGAGGGGAACCATCTTTCTCTCAATAACTAGATTTTTCTTCTATCCCTGGCTGCTAAAATTGTGGAAACTTGCAGTTTTTGAGACCCAGTCACCCGCAGTGCACGGCAGTGGGTAACGACTAACAGCTCTATCACGGGTGGGGAGAAAGCCAGGCGCCAGCTGGCGGGGCGACAGCTCCCGCCGCGCCCCCATCACTGCCTGGCGCCGGGATAAACGCGGCTCCTCCCGGTGCCATCATACCCTTCCGACCCCACAGGAAAAAAACCAAAAACAAACAAACAAAACGACAGGGATCCGCCGCAGCGCGCTCTATCCCCATCGCCTGCGAGAGGCTCCCCAACGCCCGGGAAGCGGGCGGGATAGCCCACGCCTCGCGCCGCTCCCCGCCCGCTCGGCCGCGGCAAAGCGAGCGACTCCAGCACGGCCGGTCCCTCCTCGCACGCCGTAGCGATGCTCCCGGCTTCTCTGCCTTCCTAGGTTCTTTTCAAGATGGCGGCCGCGAGGTCGGCCCTGCGCCGTGGGGTTCCTGCAGCTGGATAGAGATCCCCTTTCTCCCTTTCCTCGCTGCACCCCCGGTGCTGTAGCGGGCCAGGCTGGGCCGTGCACTGCGTTCCGCCGTCATGTCGGCCTCCGTGCATGCATGAGAGGCATCATTGCGCTGGTCTCTGCTGCCGACGCCATGGAGGAGCCGCCGCCACCGGGGAGGTCAGTACCCAGCGCCGCCAAATAGGGATCTGCGTGCGGAGAGCAGCGCAGGCTGCCTGCTGCCAGATTGTATGGCGAGGCCGGGGCTGGGGCTGGTCGGACCGCGAGCGGTGAGCGCCAGCAGTCCCTTGTGTATTGCGCGGGCGCAGACTGCCTCGCCGGCCGCCGGCGGGGCACGGCTGGGCACGGCGTCGGGAGCTCTGAGTTGCTGGGGGTGCGTTCTTGGCTTCCCCACCCTGTCGGTCGCTTCGCGATGCAGAAACTCCAGCTGCTGCTGCTGCTTAAGTGCTTTTATAAAGCGCCCGCCGTGTGGGAAACTGCTTCGATTGAAAAAAAATCTCTAGTGGCTGCGGTGGGTAAGGCAGTGTGTTTGTGGGCACTTTGCAATCAAAACCAAGTGGTTTTCTTTTCCTTTAGCTGAGCAGCAGGAGCAAAGGAGTGTTTCTGGGGCACTAGCAAGAACAGCTCTCGTAGAAAACTTTTGCAGGGACTGCGGGCCAGCGCCGGTTGTTGGGAAGCGTGCAGAAAGGAGGGGGGGTAGCTGTTGGAGCCCCCCGTGCGGCTGACGGAGTGTGACCTATGCTCGTTGACTTGTGAACTGCAGCGATAAAAAAACCCTGCCTTCTAAAAGGTTATCCTGTGTTTATAGCAGCAGTACTTAAACCCAGGTAGTTGCGTTTTCACTGGCACACCGATAAAGCAGCACGATCTTGGAGTACTGCTCCTGCCAACGTTGCAATCATTATTTGTCAGAAGAGGCAGAAAAAAAAAAATACACAACGAACGGTCCACAAAGATGTCTAGTGCTTTGATGCCTCAAGCTTTTTGCAATTGCTGTTACCTCCTGAATGTGCTGACCTGCAGATTGTTTTTTTGCAAGCCTCCATCTGTGCCCTGCTGAGAGATGGGGATGCTAATTACTAAATGGTTTTGTGTTTCCAAGTAGCTGTAGAAATGTTGCATAAGTCCAAGTTATTAATTCCCTGGCAATTATTTCTCCTTTTAAAATAACATCCTGTTGATGCACTTCACTTCTCACTAGGATGCATTTTCGCAAAACGTTTGTGTGATCTATTAGTGCTGTACAGCAGTAGTCAGGCGTATTGTATTCCAGATGTGCTGTGCAAAAAAGCTTTGTGCTCTCACGTTCTTGAGATCCTTCTTGGGTATTGCAAGCTGCTGCTCTGTACTGATGTAATAAAAGGGAAGTGGTGATGCACTCCAGTTTAGATTGAAGATAGGGTGTTTAACAATGTCTGGTTTGAGTTTTAATTAATGTATTTTAATGATTTGTTTTTCTTACGTCATGAGAATACCAAAAGCAGAAGATAAATAACAGTTAATTGGATTTAACAGAAATATTATGAAATATAAATGCCAGCATGGCAAGTAAGTTAGTAAGCTTCCAAGTTCCTTTTTGCGGTATCTTGCAAAGAGTAATAGTGCAGGTTAAGCATAAAGTAATTTAAAATTAAGTTTGAACAGCAGCATGATCCTAGACCTGGCTTGACTTCTATATGAAGAGTAATCTGCAGTGCCTGAATGGAAAACACCCAGGCATTTCCTGTCTAGGGCCATGTCTGACCTCTGCTGGATTCTGCTTATTAAAAGACAGTTTATATGAGTCGGATGTGGGTGTGGATAGTGGTGGCAACTTTACCCAGCAAATGAAAATTGAATTAGTTATTTCAGAGTGAGCGGGTGGGTGGGAAGGAGGTGTCTCGAAACAATTAGCTTGCCTTAATTTGTATAGGATAATTCATGTACTTCACTGTGATTCATTTCTCTGTGTACTGTGTGTATCAACTTCACATCTGCTTCTGGCTTTATGTAGTAACTTGCTTTTTTGTAATAGAAGCGTATCTGAAACTTTTGCAGCATGATTAAAGTTGGTTTAAATTTTGGAGTTATTAGGTGTTTAGTTGTGTATATTAGGTCTTGCAGTTGTGAAGTCAGAATCGTGTTGAAATCAGTGAGCTTTGGAACTTGAAATCCATTTGGTGGCAGATAGCTTCTAATCCTATTTGTAGAGTATGAATGTGTTCTTATGATAAAGAGTTCTGGCTGGTGTTGAAGTGCATTGGCATAAGTTAAATTTAATTCTGTTGGAGAATTACTCATTAGTGATACACCTACATTTCTTTAAAAAAGAAAGCTTATTATTTTTGTGAGACTGCCTCATGTGTTAGAAATGTGGTTTTGTGTAATGATTCTGTCTTGTCAGGACATAAATGTAGTGGTACATTTTGTAAATTTAAGGCAAGCATACAGTATATTCACAGCTCTTTTGGAATGATACAGTCCTTAGTCCAAAGCGTTTGATTGAGAATTGCTTGCCAAATTGTTTCCTCTCCATATATGCTTTGGGGTGGGAAGAGAAGGTAGGCAGCTCTAAAATGAAAAATACCTATGGAAACTATAAGCAGATGTTGATTTTGAGATAGGATTGCAGTTGGATGCTGGACAGCCTTGCAGTGTGTATGAATAAATGAAAAGATGAAAGGTTTTGAGAAGAATTCACATTTAAGTATCATTTGTTGTAACAAAGCAAACAAAGTTTTCAAGATAAGATGTTTCCACTTATGTAATTCAGAACACTGATTAAAACAGGTACCAGTTTGGTGCTTCTTGGTTATGGCTAATCGGCTTTAAAATTTTGGAGCCCAATTTTAGGCTTTCACAAAAATTTTCTGACACAAAATACACTGCAAATTATAATGAGGCCTTAATCCTTTCCTTCTTTTGGGATGCCAATTTTGGTGACACTGCAAAGGCATGAAGAGCCATACAGCTACTGTAACGTGTGCCTTGCTTGCATGTAGCCCTCTTTTCTTCTGGCATACATCTAGTGCAAAGGTTGAAGGAAGGAGCAAGGCTGTGAATAAAGCTTTTCAGAATTGTGAATAATGTGGAGGCTTCCTCCATGCTGGGGAATTTTTTAGTGTTCTGTCAGATTTGTTTGGCCAATGATGTCAGTGACTTCAGCTGTCAGTCTGTAGCATCTGTTTGGTGAAAGCCTGTAGTCATGTCATGAATTGTGCATAACCTGTTTCTCTCATTGCCCAACTACCTGTATGACTGATTGCGTATCAACAGTGAAAAGGTTTAAAATTATTAACTTAAGGTCATAGTTTCAATGGGAAAAATGATTGTAAGGGTATAGTTTTACCATCCTCTTTTCTTGTTATTTTTGAGGTAAGATGTAATCTCTGTCCTTCGTGTATTGCATTTTCTTGTCTACATGTGCATGACTGCGATGAATGCCTGATTGCTCCACCTATGTGCAAACACACATGAAGTGCTAGTTGAGATGTCTTTGGTATTTGTAGCAGCAGTCTGCCTTGTGTGGCTGCTTGAGTTGTTTTTATGCCTGTTAATTAGTGCTGTCTGTGTCAAGGTTGGTTTTACTATTATGTAAGCTACTGATATTGGCCCTTGTGGAATGCAAACTGTGTGATGATGAAAAATAGATCTACTGAACTTAAAAGAAAGGATAAGGGTTATACAGTAATTCTTTATTTTAGGACGCGAGCTACAATTTTTAGAGGCCATAAGGATTTGGTTTCCATGACAGCCAAATTGTATACAAACTATTCTTTTAAACTGTATGTGAAGTAGATTTAGAAGACAATTTTTTTTGTACTACTCACTGGTAGTCAAGTAGCATGTTGACCTCTGTCATCACAGGAAGATAACAGGTATCTTAGCTCTGAGTTTTTCAGCTGTGTGGTTGGATTTCCTGTTGTATGTGCTATTTCTTTTTGCAGGGCTATCACTCTCCTTAACTTTTCTTCTGCTCTCATGTGTTAACTGCATTGATGGTATGTTTAGCCTGTAATTTATTAACTAAATATTTGAATGAAAAAAGCCTGAACAACACCTTAGAAACTTGTTTATTTAAAGAGCTGATAATTGGTCCATGCTCATCCTTGGCCACCTTCAAATACAAAGCCAGACCAGAATGTTTGCTCCTAACACCAAAGTTTGAGCATTATTGAGTTGTCAAATATTCACACATGTCCAGTCCGAGAACTCAGTATGTAGAATTGCATACATCTGCCATGAAGCTAGATCAGATTTATTCTGGATCCAGAGAAGATGGGATATAACTTTGTTGCCCTAATGAATGTCTCCTGCTGTCACGGTGTAGAAGGAGGAAATGAATTTTATTCCTTCTGTGTCCTGCTAATATTTAATAGTATTGACGGTTGCATGTTGCTTTTAATATGGTAATACACATATGAAGTGTATATGAAGTTTTCTAGTTGCACCCTTAATCCAGGCCCCAAGGAGAGTCTGTCTGGCATATTGGACCCTCTGGCCCTGTCAGAAGGGAGTGGCCTCCAACTATGACGTGTATTTTTTCCCTTATGGGGGTGATCATGATATTGCGGGGAGGTCCATCCAGATTTGTAAATATAGAGTTTTCATAAGTAGCTCTTAATTAAATAAACTTTCTTTTTTGGTTGTGTAGCTTGACACTTTGGGATCGGATTTCTGTAGCTGACAAGAACTTAACTGCAGCACATACCCTTTGGATACCCTTTGGACTGTGATATGTAATGCTCAATTATCATTGCTTTTGTAATGAAGACACTTCACTCTCTCTCAAAAAAAACCAAACCACCACAAATAAAATGCTCTTCTTGGAAATTTAAGTTGCATTTTTTTAATTTAAGTTGCTTTTTTTTTTTTATTTTTCCTCCCAGATGATTTAGGGTATAGTTGAAGTTGAAAAAGTAGTGCTAAAATGAAGCATGTAACTGAAACCAGTTAATATTTTGACATTAGTTGTTCTCAGGCATTGAAGAGAAGACAGCTGGATACTCGCTGGGCTTTTTGAAGCTCTCAGCTCCTGTTTTTATAGTTCTAACTTTTGCTTCACTTAGTCAGTTTAAATGTGAGTGTGGAAACCGTACAAAGCCACGAACATTTTCATCCTTTCTTACACTTTATAGAGCATTGTCTGAATTAAATAAGTCTGTTGTTCTTTGTTATTGAAATAACATATGGCATGGCTTTAATCAAATAATCTAGTTGTGAATGGTGGGGGAAAAAAGCTCAGAGATGACTGTATATGTATATTCTATAAATGCTTTTGTGTCACAACTCACATTTGCATAAGAACTTAAAATAATCCAAGATGGAAAAGTCAGTTAACCTTTTCTGTTTCCAAATTTGCTAGTAAAAAGAACAGGAAATTCCAATTATTATTTTTTTTTCTGAGATGAGAACATGAAGAACTGCCAAAACTGTTAGAAGAGATCTATATTTGTGGTTTTGGTTGTGTGTTTTTTTTTTTTTTTTGTAAAATACTTATTTCTAGTTGGAGTAACTTGGAGAGAAAATTTACTTCTTTAGATAATGTAAATAGATTTCAGTAGCTCTGTTTGCAATAAATAGATATTATAAATGCTAATTTGAATTTTGCTTTACTTACTTTTAATTCATTGTTTGACAAGTTCTGTCTTTTTGATGTGTGCCATATTTTTTATAGTCAGCCAAAAGGTGCTTCAGTACCTCTCTACTGTTTCAGTAGCCTTTGTTACATTTTTCTGTGACAGTGTCTTTCTGTTTTAAATTTAATAACTAAGCACTGAGAAGCTTCTGCCTAAGGATATAGAAGTGTAGTGGGGGAAGTGTCAAAATACTAATTTACAAAACTAATTGGTAGTTTCCAGATCTTGAGAAGCAGATGATTTTATTTGAATTTCTGTGTGAAAATAGATGTTTCTAGTCAGTACATTAGCACTGTAACAAACTTTGTAATGGAGGGAACTAGCCACAGTCAGAGGTGTTCTTGAGAGCTGCTGTAGAAGTGAAGTGTGTTATACTTGATGGGTCCTTCTATTCTAATTAAACATAGTAAATAAGAGTTCCTGAAGGGGAGAAGGTGTCATTGGGAGTCAAGATTAACTGTTTGGGTCTAAGCTTTACATTAGTCCTTTGCCCAGTAATGACTTTTTTTTCTTCTTGTAGATTTCTGCAGAAATAGTGATTCTATCACAGTGAAATCTTGCTACACACTACTAATCTTGGAGCAGAAATGCATGCTTTGTACTTCTTTCTGGCCTTGCTGATCTGGGATTTCTTTTTCTTTTAGTGTGTATTTGGTGCTATACTATTAGGGCTGTTGTAGTGTAAACCCATGGTTTGCAAGCAAGTGGCCAGATGTAGGTCAGGGCTTCATAGCAGCATTGCATGTTTACGTTTGTGTAGCCATGCTACAGGTTAGTCTTCAAAGATAAGATGTAAATACTGAGCAAGGCATGGCTATTGCAGGGCTACTATTGGCTGTTACAAGGCTACTATTACACTGCTGCAAGGAAAAAATTGTATTGGTTTTTCAGCTGACCCTGACTAGAATTTACTACTCTCATCTTCTAAAGTCCCTCTCTTACCCCCCACAACTAGGAATAGTGAGCATATGAGACTTGCTAGTGTAATGTTAAGTGCTTTTGGTTACCTAATAAAGTATTTGAAGTTGGAAAAATCCTGCTCACAAATATATTCCAGCTAAGCTGGACTGTTTTGACAGCATGATTGAGGAAGCAGGGTCAGTGATTTCAGTTATTACCTGTGCATCTTGAGGGCTTTTGGTGACTTCTGACAGCATCAGTGGAAAGCCCAAAGGTCAGTCGACTTACACATGGCTGCAGCTGCAGCCAGAAGAGTGACAGAGGTCTATTTTACATTACACGCAATTGTGTTGAAGCAGCAGGTTGCGTTTTTTCCCTCTGGTCCCTCCTCAAGATGAAGCCAAGCCTCTCAATTGCCTTCTTTCTGGACCTAGCTGTCACATACCTGTAGAGTTTTCACTTCAGCTTTTTGATCTTACGGGTAACTAATGCACCAAAAGTGAATGTGTTTGTTTTTTTCTCATCAAATTGGTGACTGAGTTCACATGATTGGTGGTTTCTCTGCAGAGGAGGCAGGGATGTACAGGGAGACAAGATGGACTGGAAAGGATTCTTCTTTTTGTGTCATCTTACTGTGACTATATTCTGGTGCTCTTCATATCTGTTGAAAATTGTGTGAATAAGCTTAATTACATTTCATAGTTGATTTTAGAAGTGTTTTAACATTACTTATTTTTTTTGTGTGCTGTTAGAAGCTTCTCTGTTGTAAGTTGTTCTGAAAACTTAGAATCTGTAAAATGTTGATCTACAGACTTGCTTACTGAAACCCCCACATTTTTCAGCTTGCATTAGCAGTAAATGGTAAAATTACTCTCACTGTTTTAAGTAAATTCTCCCCCACCACCAAGTGCCACCTCTTTTCTCTCCAGCATGCTGTTTGTTCTTTCCTAGAGTGTAGAGACAGCAGATCACATGCTTTCTCCCCTGGTTCCTCTGGGAGAAGGTTATGTACAGCTGAATTTGAGTATTTCTTTAAACTGAAATTGTTATGCTGATACTATTTCTTCCTTACAATATTAGTTTCAGACACTTAATGAATACAGAAAAGCCCTACATTTCCACCTTCTGATGTTGTTGTAAGACAACAGCATGGAATATTTTTAGGTTTCTTCAGAATACTTCAAGGCATTGTCTTTAGCATCTCTGTCTCCTTCAAACTTCCTTCTAATTTTAACATAAGTTGCAAGTTTGTTTTTTCCCCATTTGCTTTAACCTTGACATTGGTGTGCCTTGCATGACACCTGCTTTTATGGTTTGAGAAATTGGAGAAAGGTTGAATGTGACCCTTACAAATATGTATGTCTTAGCTTTCAGAAGTGTTGGGGAATGGATATATTTACTAGATAGGATTAGCCACATTCTGCAGAAGGGAAGAATAGTGCAGATGGTTAGGGTGGTTGCAGGGATACACAGATTGAGTTCAAGAAAGGTGCCTGAAAAAACAGATCCTGAAAAATGAAAGACATTAGCAATTCTGCTTTTTACTTATCAGCAAAAGGAAGTAACTTGTTGCAAGGCCAGCAAGTGCTCTGGAGAAGCAATATTTTAATTTTATTTTATTTTGTGCTTCCTTCCTTGCCTTTACAGACATTGGATGCTACTCTGAAATTCCCCTTTTCCACTGTGAGATTGCTGTTAGGTGTTTTTCTGCTGGGCTTTGTCAAGTTAAGTTATTTGGGTGTCTCTTGTCTAGAGTAAAGTAATGTCTAAAAGATCATTGTGAGCTGGAAACTTGGAACACTATAGCTTTTGTTACTGCTCTCTCCTCCAGCTCAAAGTTGCTTTCAGTGCTTTTTGTTATACTGGTGGGATGTGACATGAGTCCTTGCACTCTCTCTCGTCTCTAAAATTTGGGAAGGTGGCACATAAACAAATACTTCTTCCAATTCCTTACCCAAAGCCATGAATATTCATTTACCAAGTAGTGATATTTTCCAAAAGTAATCAAGCTTTGGGTTGTGGTATTTGTTTATTTGTTTGTTGTGGTTGTATTTTTCTCTGGAGGAAGCTGATTTTGGTGTAATAGAGATGTGAGGCTTTTTGCAAGTCTAACAGCATTCACCCTTCATAATTTGAAGACTCTTCAGTTCTTACAAAATTTTTACACTAGAAGAACTTTAAGAAAGACTGTAATGTTTTCAGTTTCAAGTTGATTTTAATTATACTTGATAGGATTTTTAACAGTATATTGCCAGCTTTGTAACAGTAAGTCTTACTGATAGGTTGGCAGCAAACACAAGTTATTGGTGAATGAGATTTAACTCTGCTCAGAAAAGCTGAACTTAGGCATACAAAATTGAAATGTGAGTAAATAAGGTCAAATGTCTCCATTAGTGTATGTCACTATTGAGATTCAATGTGAACAATTATTCATTTTTTTAACTGTCTCTGGAGTCATAGTCACAATAGGAATACATCACATGTGCACATTCAGATATCCATGCAAGGCACAGAATTCTCGTATCTCACTAACCAGGCTATTTCCTGCCCCTGCTGCTGGCACTGTGCCAGATTTACACAGGATTTATTTACCAAAAAAACCTCAAACCCCAACAAAAACCCTGTTACTTTGATTTGTACAAAGTGTGAACAAATTCATGTGGTTCTGTTATAAAAAATAGAATACTTTTTAAAATCCATGTTTTTTTTCTTGCTTTTTACTGAAGTCTTCCTCTGGATTGCATTTACAGCCTTCCCTCAAGGTTTTATGTTAGTGTTTCTTTCACAGCCCTTACAGCAGTTGGGACAACTGGTTTAAATGCAGAAGCTGCAACCACTGAGTACTCACAAATGTAGCAGATTTTTAAGGGAACACTGTGTGCAGAGTTGGATTTATAGTTTTTTATGCTTCTGGTTCAGCAAGTTTTCAGAACCAGGTCAATTTATTTAGCTTATGGCTTCCTTCAGAGTAGGGAATTGTTTAAAAGTGATTAAAATATAGAAGTGTGTCATTGTTTTGTAATGTTGGAACATAACACTAGGCATTTGCACTAGATTGCAATCCTGTACTTCATCAGAACTTCAGTTCATTCTGTCTTACTTTCCTGATTATATTGTCTAATCCTTAGTCTCAGTTTCCCAAAATGCTATGAGTTGATCAGTCAAAGTTCTTCTTTGTGCAGTTGTTTCAGGAGTACTGTTGCATTCTCTTGTGCTGGGCAGACAGTATGAAACCCTCTACTGCCCCACAGAAATTAGAGCTGCTGACTCCAGAATTGTGTTGTACCTGTTGTTTAGTAGCTCTAACTGGACACTGGTTTGATTTTCAGTTTAACAGATACAGAGATGTTTACCTAAACATTCTGTTTGCTCTTTACATTACCAGCAGCTGTGAGGTGGTAACAATTTGCAATTAAATCCTTGTCAGAATATTGTTTATCTTCAAAATAGAAGGGTAGCAGCTAAATTCAGGGAGAGATACCTTAGCTTTCAAAAGATTTATCGGTAATGCATAGCACCTGTGTTTCTGCAGCCTTTGCTAACTGACAATGTATGTTACTATGAATAGGCTAATGAAGCTTTGTCTTCCTACATACTTCAATTATCAAGCTGAATCCCTGGTAAGGAACATGTATTGAAAAAATAGACATGTTGCCTTTTAAATGAAGGCACTTAGCATCGAGAACAAGTATTGGTAATTTGGTGGTGGACTTTGTATAGTTCTTGCAGCTCTCTGTATGGTAATGGCAGGGCACTGTAGGAGGCATTGAGGAAAACTTACTGAAGGTAAGTGAATGGTGTAATGTCTTGGAAACTGCAGGAAGCAGTTTATGGTGGCAGCCTGTGGAGCATACAGCTTCCTAACTCTAGTGGTGGGTGACTATCCTGGTTACTGCCTTGTGATTGCCTCACTCAAATTTATTGCTGTGTGCTGATAGTCCAGTCAGTTGACCTCAAGTGCGTGGATTCTCAGCAAGCTTTTGAGTTACATGTAGGATGATAAGCAGTGGCCAAAGCTGAATTAATTATGTAAGTGCCTAAGACATTCATACTTCTGCTTATGAAGATCTGAGGGTAGCTGATAAAAAGACAAGATGAAAAGGTATTTCCCCTGTGTAACTTGTCACACTTTTTAACATGAGATATTACTGGTTGTTATAATCTCTGAAAGTTTGAATAATGCTTCAGTAAAGTGTGTAAATTTCAAACTGTTTTAAGAATCATACCCTTCAGTGTGAGTTTAGCCTACTTAATTTTATCATGTCTGTGGGATCTTCGGTGGTCTCTCCTTGTGTTAATTAATTTTTGATGATAAAATTATTGTGTTTTTTTTCAAAGGCTTGTGGCCTTTATCAGCAGCAACAGTTACTGCAGTTTTTGCTCCATATCCTGCTGCTTCAAATTTCATACCTGAGTTTTCCCCCTTTCCTGTTTTTTGGTTGCAGTCCTTTGGAGTCTAGAAGGTGTATTTCAGTTTTCGTGACTGAGCTGGAATTGTAGATACAGTGCCGACACTTTGGGTTAAAACAAAATAAAAGGTAAATAGTTCTGTTGTCATCTACATATGCAAATTGGAGAAATTCTGTATTCTATTTCTCAGATCCTCTTTGAAGCCTGGTAGTTACTTGTTGAAAACATTCTTGGTTATTTATTTTTGTTGCACTTCAGAGTCAGGATGGGGTTTTTGTTTGTTTGGTTTGTTTTTTTTACCATATTGCACTTGCAGCTTTCACAGTATACCTGACTCGTGTCTCCTCGCTGCAGTCTCTTCTGTGTTCCTAGAATGAAGTTCATCAGAAGCATTTTGTTCATCAAAAAATGAAGCTGGGACTGGCCTGTCACTAATGTGAAAACTATGCAGTTCTGGTTTTCTTTGTAAGCATTAAATTTAACCAGGCCTTGGCAAATAGTAACTTCAGTTCTCATACTTGTAGTTTGCACTTTCTGGGTGTATGCCTAATTAAGATTAGGATGTTTTTTACTGGCCATGGAAGAGATGAGCAAAACTGACACCAGCGTCACTATGTTAATGTAGTTAGAATATCATAGAATGGTTTCAGTTGAAAAGACCTTAAAGATCATCTATCTCCAAAACCCCTGGTATGGGAGGAGACACCTTCTACTGGATCAGGTTGCTCAGAGCCACATCCAACCTGGCCTTGAACACTTCCAGAGAGGAAACATCCACATTGTCTCTGGGAACCTATTCCAGTGCCTCACCACTCTAATAGAAAATAATTTCTTTCTAATATCAAATCTAAATCTACGTTTTTTTCAGTTTGAAACCATTATCCCTCATCCTATCACTACCCTCCCTGACAGAGTCCCTCCAAACCTTTGTTATAGGTTTCCTTTAAGTACTGGAAGGCTCCTACAAGGTACGCCTGGAGCCTTTTTTTCCTCCAGGTTCAACAGCCTCAAGTCTCTGAGCCTGTCCTCATAGGGAGGGTGCTGCAGACCCATGATCATCTTCATGGCCCTCCTCTGGATCCACTTGGGCAGGCTGATGTATTTCTTATGCTGGGGACCCCAGAGCTGAATGCAAGTACTCCAGGTAGGGTCCCAGAAGAATAGAACAGAGTGGGAGAATCACCTCCCTTGACCTGCTGGCAACACTTCTTTTGTTGCAGCCCAGTATACAATTTGCTTTCTAAGTTGTGGGCACACATCACTGCCTCATGCTCAGTTTTTCATCCACCAGTACCCCCAAGTCCTTCTCCACAGGACTGCTCTCAATTCACTCATGACCTAGCCTTCTATTTGTGTAAGAGATTGCCCTTGCCTATGTACCAGACCTTACACTTGGGCTTGTTGAAGTTCATGAGGTTTGCACTGGCCGACCTCTCCAGCCTGTCAAGGTCTTTTTGGATGGCATCCCTTCCCTTCAGTGTATTGACTGCACCATGCAGCTTGGTGTCATTGGCAAACTTGCTGAAGGTGCAGTCTGTCCATGTCACTGACAAAGGTCTTAAACAGTGATGCTCTCAGTACCAATGTTCTGCTCAAAGAGGTTCCTCATGTAAAAACAAAAGGAAACCAGAGTTTTCACTGTTTCTTTTATGATGAGCAACTTGTCCTAGTTTAAAGCGGGCTTGGAACTGAGACCTAGTGCAAGTGCTGCAGCGTCCACTCTGCCAGGCCCTGCAAAGAGCATCAGTACCCCATCCTGTCCCTTGTCAGGCCAATGAGATCACTGAAAAAAATAAATAATTCCATAAGCACTAGAACTAATGACTTCTTGTTTCATGTGGCTTAGTCTCCCGTGATTAATTTGTCTTTGGCAAAACCAGGATGGTGTGCTCTGCTTGAACTTCTTTCTACGGTAGGGCTTTTTGGAGGAGTTCTCAGCAATACATTTTTTTCTGGTGTCCATAAATATGTAAACTTGTGTTCCACTTTCCCAGTCTAGCATTTACAGGGTCATTTTCCATTGTTTATCCACCTATTTTCCCAAGATCTATAGGAAAAAAATTAAGACTTCTTTGTTATATTTGGCCAGTAGTGGGTGGTTAGTTAAATTGGATTGTTAGAAGACACAAGCAGCATGATTTCTCAAGGCAAAGAAACTAGGCTAAAAGTATTGGTGATTCTGCATGGTTGTCATTATGGGTAAACTCACTGCAGGACTGTCTTTAGACTACAGGTGGTGCTACTGTACTACCGAAGTTGGTTTTCTTAGATAACCTATAAAGTTTATCTACCATAGTACTTGGTGAACTAACTTGCTTGCTGCCTTCTCAGAGCTGTAATGTGAGAAGCAACCAGGACCAGAACAAGAGGACACAGTCTCAAGCTGCTCCAGGGGAAGTTTAGGCTCGAGGTGAGGAGAAAGTTCTTCACAGAGAGAGTTGTTAGCTGTTGGAATGGGCTACCCAGGGAAGTGGTGGAGTCACCCTGCCTGGAGGGGTTCAAGAGGGGAATGGACATGGCACTTGGTGCCATGGTCTGGTAGTCACGAGGTCTGTGGTGACAGGCTGAACTTGATGATCTTTGAGGTCTTTTCCAACCTTGTTGATTCTGTGAAGAGTAATTTCACACACTGACTGTTTATATGGATTTGTAGAGAACATAACTGTTCTGCATGTTGAGACAGGTAATTCTGTTTGTAGCTAAAGGCAAAGAAAATGTACAGTATTTGACTATTATTTTTTAAAAGTCTTTTAGCCTTACTACTGTTTTTCTGGCTGGCAGTATTCTAGCATATTTCTTCCTGTAGACACTCTGACTCCACCAGAGCATGGGTAAGGTGCCTTGTGTGCCTCAAAAATACTAGTAGCAAGTAAAACATCTTTTGTGATTCAAGTGAAATTGAAGTTTTGAAGTATTGATGCTAGTCTTGTGCTGTCTGATTTAGGTTGAATGTTTCTTTACCTCCGTGCCTCTTACTGGAGTCAAGATGGTGTTATGTGCATGCCTGCTTCAGAAATACAATGTATGAGGGGATGGAGACAAATTGCCTTTATTTTTTCCCCTACTCCAAGCTATAGTGGTGCATGTTCTTCTCCCAGATGTGTGTAAAAGCAAGAGAATTGCATATATGGCACCAGTGAAGAGTGGTGGGGATGAGAGGATTGTGCTGGGGTCCCATATTCTGGAAGAAGTCAGGGGTCTTGGTGTCACTTAGAGCTCTAGCCTATCCATGGGATTCAGTCAGGTAAGGACTTGTTTTAGACCAGGTTGGAAGAGACCTTGAAGATCATCGCATCCAACCTATTATCCAACCCACCTAATCAACTAAACCATGGCACCAAGCAACCTATCAAGTCTCCTAAACACCTCCAATGATGGTGACTCCACCACCTCCTCGGGCAGCCCATTGCAATGGGCAATCACTGATAAGCATAATATGGGTAAAAAGGAATAGTGAGGGAAATTAAAACCCTGTGCTGCTGACTTGTACATTCCTCTGAAGCCTGAACTGACCAGAGGACTTAATTATTTTGTGGTGCTTTTTAAAATTGGGAAGGAGTCAAATGACATGTTATTGAGAGGGCAATGATACGGTTTGCAGATTGTTTCCATATATGAATTTGACATTTCCTAATATGTCATTGAGCAGCATGAAATATGCTGAAGTTTGTCTGTTCATAGTAATTTTGTTGCTGTGTCACTTCATGTGGAGCAGATCCAGGTATTAGTGCTTTTGCCCAGCTGCTGCTCTACTGAAGTAATCTTACTTGGTGGGACAAAGCATGTGTCCAGGAGGAAATGAAGGATATCTGTCATTGCTTATTTATTGTATTCATCAAATGTAAAGCAAGCTCCAGTATCAGAGTACATGCATACCTCTCTTTGTGCTTCTTTTACATCTGACCTCTTCTTATGAGAGGAAGCTGGCACTGAATGTTGTCTTTGAGACTGATGCCCTTTTTTTTGTCCCATGTGAGTTTACAAATAGTTTCTGATGTTGACTTGGACAGCTGTATGAGTGACAGAACTGACTCAAAGGAAAGGTTATAGGAGCTTTTGATTGAGGAGACATGGAGTTGAAATCATAGCAGTCAGGGCTTTTAATTGTCTTGTCCTGCAATGAAATTGTGCCATTGCTAATTAACTGTGTGATACCATGCAGTAGTTGTTCTGTTTTTTTATTGCTGTTGGTTTGTAGATTTGGGTTTGTTGTTGTTGTGTTTGTGTGTGTGTGTGTGTGTGTGTGTGTTTGTTTTTAAATGTCTGTATCTCACTGAAGAAAACAATTGCTAATCTATACTTTTATATTTTAGCAATGTAAATAATAGTTTAGAGCTTTGGAAAATTACAAGGACAAGTCAGAACTTCTTAAATTATGTTTTGTAATACTGTATATAATACTACTCTACAATGTTTACCAATACTGCTAGAGGTAATAGCAATGAAAGGTCCTGCTTGGAATTGGAAAGCTGTGGTGGTGGACTCTGTACTGACACATCATAGAATCATATAATGGTCTGGGTTGGAAGGGACCTCAAAAGGTCATCTAGTCCAACCCTCCTGCAGTCAGCAGGGATATCCTCAACTAGATCAGATTGCCCAGAGCCTTGTTGAGCCTCACCTTGAATATGCCCAGGGATGGGGCCCCAACCACCTCCCTGGGCAACCTGTTCCAGTATTTCACTACCCTCATGGTAAAGAACCTTTTCCTAACATCCAGTCTAAATCTGCTCTTCTCTTGTTTGAAGCCATTGTCCTCATCCTATCACTGCAGGCCTTTGTAAACAGTCCCTCTCCACAGAATCACAGGATCTACCAGGTTGGAAAAGACCTCAGAGATCATCAAGTCCAACCTATTACCTAAAACCTAACGCTTCATGACAACTAGCTCATGGCTCCAGGTGCCACATCCAATGTTTTTTTTTTTAACACCTCCAGGGATGGTGACTCCACTGCCTCCCTGGAGAGCACATTCCAATGGCAAATTACTCCTTCTGTGAAGAACTTACTCCTCACCTGAAGACTAAACTTCCCCTGGTGCCGCTTGAGACTCTGTCCTCTTGTTCTGGTGCTGGTTGCCTGGGTAGTTGTAGAGAGCAATAGGATCACCCCTGAGCCTCCCCTTCTCCTCAGCTCCCTCAGCCTCTCCTCATAGGGCTTGTGCTCGAGGCCTCTCCCCAGCCTCATTGCCCTTCTCTGGACACGTTCAAGTATCTCAGTATCCTTCTTAAACTGAGGGGCCCAGAACTGGACACAGTACTCAAGGTGTGGCCTAACCAGTGCAGAGTACAGGGGCAGAACGACTTTCTTGCTTCTGCTGGCCACACTATTTCTGACGCAAGCCAGGATGCCATTGGCTTTCCTTGGCCATCTGGGCACACTGCTGGCTCATGTTCAGCCAGCTGTCAATCAGCACCCACAGGTTCCTTTCTGCCTGGCTGATCTCCAGCCACTCTGTCCCCAGCCTGTAGCGCTGCATGGGGTTGTGACAAAAGTGCAGCACCCAGCAGTTGGACTTGTTGAATGCCATCATGTTGGACTCTGCCCATCTGTCCAGCCTCTCAAGGTGCCTCTGCAGAGCCCTCCTACCCTCTAACAGATCAATACCTGCCCCCAGCTTGGTGTCATCTGCAAATTTACTGATGATGGACTCAACCCCCTTGTCCAGATCATCAGTAAAGATATTGAACAAGATGGAGCCCAGCACTGATCCCTGGGGGACACCACTAGTGACTGGCTGCCAGCTGAATGTGGCACCATTCACCACCACTCTCTGGGCTCAGCCCTCCAGCCAGTTCCTAACCCAGCACAGGGTCCTGCTGTCCAAGCCAGGGGCTGACAGCTTGGCCAGGAGTTTGCTGGGGGGGGATGGTTTCAAAGGCCTTGCTGAAGTCCAGGTAGGCTACATCCGCAGCCTTCCCCATATCCACTAGGCAGGTCACCTGGTCATAAGAGGAGATAAGGTTGGTCAGGCAGGGGCCTGATTTAGGTGCCTCCTAAATCTGTGTTGGCTGGGTCTGATCCCTTGGCCATCCTGCAGGTGCACTGTGATTGCCCTCAAATGATCTGCTTCATAATCTTTCCTGGCACTGAGGTCAGGCTGACAGGCCTATAGTTTCAGTTTCCTGTGGATGGGCATCACACTGGTCAGCTTCCAGTCATCTGGAACCCCTCCAGTGAGCCAGGACTGGTGGCAAATGATGGACAGTGGCTTGGTGAGCTCATCTGCCAGTTCTCTGGCCTTCTCATAGGTACCCTTCAGGTATTGGATAGCCATTACTAAGTCTCCCTGGAGCCTTCTCTTCTCCAGGCTGAAGAACCCCAGCTCCCTCAGCCTGTCTTTGTAGGAGTGGTGCTCCAGCCACCTAATCATTTTCATGGCCCTCCTCTGGACCTGCTCCATCAGGTCCATGTCCTTCCTATATTGAGGGCTCTAGACCTGGATACAGTATTCCAGGTGAGGTCTCACCAGAGCAGAATGAAGTGGCAGAATCCTCTCACTCGATCTGCTGGCCACACACCTTGTGATGCAGCCCAGGTTGTGATTTTCCTTCTGTGCTGCAAGCACGCACTGCCTGCTCATGTCCAGCTTCTCGTCGTTCAGCACCCCCAAGTCCTTTTCCACAGGGCTGCTTTCTAACACCTCATCCCCTAATCTGTACTGATAGCAAGGATAGTTCCAGCCCAGGTGTAGAACCCTGCACTTGCTCTTGTTGAACCTCATGAGGTTCACTTGGGCCCACCTCTCCAGCTTGTCCAGGTCCCTCTGGATGACATCCTGTCCCTCTGGTATAGTGACAGCACCACTCAGCTTGGTGTCATCTGCAAGTCTGCTGATGGTGCACTCAATCCCACTGTCTATAGTGTTGATAAAAATATTAAACAGCACAGGTCCCAGTATGGACCCCTGAGGGACAGCAATTGTCACTGCTCTCCATCTGGACTTCAAGCCATTGAGCACCACCCTCTGCATGTGACCATGCAGACAATTCCTCATCCACTGAACAGTCCACCCATCAAACCCATATCTCTCCAACTTGGCAAGCAGGATGTTGTGGGGGATTGTGTCAAAGGCCTTGCAGATCACATCCGTAGGTCATCCGTTACCCACTGACATAGTCACCTTATCGTAGAAAGCCACTAGGTTGGTCAGGCAGGATTTGCCCCCAGTCCTCTATGTGCTTTACCGTGTTATCTAATCCAAATATGTACTGATCCTGCAAAGATGATTGCTCTCTATTCAGTGCAGTGATACAGCTTCCAGTGGTCAAGCTGACTTGAGGTTTGGAAAACATACTTGCATTATCTTAATTTTGTGTTTGCGTGATTTTGGACTTCCTTTTAAATGTTACCAGTATTTTTTCCAAAGTGACAAAGTAATGAAGTTACTCTGGGGACTGCTATATTTCTTGCTGCCAAAAAAAAAAAAAAAGTTCTGAGGTTAAACCTACTTAATATAAAAACCAGTGGAAATTACATAAAATACATTCAGGTCTCCTGTACTGGATAAAAGTTTTGTGAAGGGTGAAGAGCCTTTTTGGTAAACTCAGAAGTTGCCTTCATGATATACATAAGTTAGGGGTTACAGGGTGGAAGGCAAGACCTCTGCTGTCTCTGGTGCTTGTTAGATTGTCTTGCATTTTGTTTGTGTTTTTGAACATCTTTGCTTTATGTGTCTCTTAGTTTAGACTTGGCACAATTTGTCTCAGAAACAGATATATTGCATATGCATGTGTCTCTAGACTGTGTTCTTCTAGCAGCACTGGCTATATACATCCTTTTTTATATGTTGCTTATATTTTAATTGATTGTGAATTTGGCTTTTTGGGTGTGGAAAATATGGGATAAGTGGCATGGCTGTGGCAGGAAAATAGAGAGTTTTGGCTGTGGTTGGGATTCATTGATGGATTAGCTTTCTGACAGCTACAATTAAAAAAGCCTTTAAAATCATGGTTTCACTTGTTTTCTGCAGGAAAGACTGCAAATCAGAAGATGCTCCTCGCAAGATCTCCGAGTCTGACCCTGAGGAATTATCAGATGAGGCAAGTGGTGACACCTTCTATGGAACTTCTCCTCCTAGTACACCCCGTCAGATGAAGCGTATGTCAACAAAGCATCAGAAAAATAGCACTGGGCGACCTGCTAGCCGCTCCACTCTGAAAGGTAGCTGTGCCATTGTCTTTTTTTTTTTCCCTAAAATGACCATCAAGTTTGTTACCTGACAGAGGAGATATGCAGAAGATAGAGCCAGTCACTAAAGCATGGGACAGAAGGCAGCTGTTCTAAGTTGCAACAAGGGGAAACTCTTTTGGGTGTTGGAAAAAAGATGTTACTGTGGTCAAAGTGCAAACAGTTTGCCAGTGAGATCGCTGAATCTCCATGTCAGACAGGGGTACCTTACCCTCACTGGTTACTAACTTGTAAGTTTAACCAGCACCAGACTGAACAGAAAACTGGAAGTCCTGGTGATTGTATCAGTTTGAATTGCATGCCACAGCTGGCACTGTTGCAAGGAAGCAACAGACCAAAAGGCTAGGACAGGCAATCGGTGGGAAGTCATGTTCTGCATTGGCAGGAAAGAAGGAAGATGAATAATATTGACAGAGACGAAGCACAGCCCTGCCAGTGAAATGTGTCATATGATGCCAGTATTCTGTCTTGAAAAATTGTGTGATGCTAGCCAAATAGCATGAATTAAAGTTTTCTGTCTGTTTCTTGTTTCCCTAGAAGTAACCTAGAGTTTTTAGGATGTGATTTGCAAATTGCTGAGAATTTGAGACGCAGTTCAAGTCACAGAGTGCTCAGTGTTCTGAAATGTTGAGCAATAGGTCTCCCTATTTTTGGCACCCAAAAGTATGCTGGCTTGACAGCCATATCATCCTCTGTCATGGTTTTCCATACATAGAAAGGGAATAGTAATATTCTTCCACTGAGCAGGCCTGTTTTGCAAATAAACTTATTAGTATTTGTGTTATTAATAGGTGTTACAGTGAGGAGTGCAGTAGCAAAAACTCTAGGGAAATTACTGCTTCTAGAGCAGGGAACAAGCCATGTGCAGCAGATCACCCTTAGATTCACAGTCGACAGTGAAAAGACAACAAAGTATTCAGCCATTGTTCTGAAAGTCTTTTCTGTCCTTGAATAAGTGGGGGCCCAGTGACCATGTAAGCTGCTTGTGTTCCAATTCCTGATCCCTGAACTGCACCTAGTATACATACAAGTGCTTCTTTCCAACCTTCCACAAGTTCCTTAAGATGGAGAGAGAAACATTGTTTTAATACCAAATAGTTGCTCCTGTCCTAATTTGTAAAGCCTAGATGGAAGTGCTTTATGTTAGTGCTGCAGAAGAGTGACAAGATCTGCTGCTCCTAAGGAAAGCACAGGAAGAGAAGGGAAGATTGCACAGTTTGACAGGAATGGGCTGCTGTTATCTAGTAAGGGAGAAGGCAAGTGTGTGCATGTTTGGGAGAGTGAGAAAGTAGGCTCCTGGTGTTAAGGCAATATATGCTATAGAGGGGTTCCCAGAACTGTGATCAAGCCCCTCAAGAACCAGAATTGGGTCATTCAAACTAAATTTCAGAATCCTTACATGCTCCAGGATTTTTGAAATTGCATGTGCAATGAAGTGTCTTTAATTTTGTTTGACTTGGAGTAATGCTCTGTTGCATTTTTTTGTCTAGGAAGTTGTGTGACAAATATATGGAAAATGAACCTGGAAACCATTCTCTTCTTTTTGATCATGCTCAGCTCTCAGTAGATGGCATATGAGAATTCTCTGAGGTCCTTTCTACAAAAGAGGTTTACCTTTTGTAGGAGAAAAACAAAGTCCTTTGTTGCTACTATCTGTTTAGCTACACTAATGGTGATTTCCTAGAGTGTGTTTTACTTCTACCCATGCCTGTTTTGTTTATTGGTATTAAATGATGTTTTATGCTCAGCCTAAGAAATGTGATTGGGAGCTAGATCAAACAGTGCTTTTTTTCTTGTTGCAGTCACATTTTTTTCTTTTGTTACAGAAAAAATGAGTGTCCCAACTCAGTCTGTGCATAAAGACAATGGGAAAACCATTGAGAATGTGGAGGAGCACAGCTATAAGCAGGGAAAAAAGATCCGAGACACCCTAAGGACAACAGAACGAGATCACAAGAAAAATGTGCAGTGCTCATTTATGTTAGACTCAGTTGGTGGGTCTCTGCCAAAAAAACCAATTCTGGATGTTGATCTCAATAAGCCTTACCTCAGCCTTGGCTGTAGCAATGCTAAGCTTCCAGTCTCTGTGCCCATGCCAATACCCAGGACTGCACGCCAGACTTCTAGGACTGATTGCCCGGCAGACCGCTTAAAGTTCTTTGAAACCCTGCGGCTGTTGCTAAAACTTACCTCAGTCTCAAAGAAAAAGGACAGGGAGCAAAGGGGACAGGAAAACACTTCTTCTGTCTGGTTGAACCGATCCAATGAACTGATCTGGCTGGAGCTGCAAGCTTGGCATGCTGGCCGGAGCATTAATGACCAAGACCTCTATCTTTATGCAGCCCGACAAGCTATACCCGATATCATCAATGAAATCCTCACATTCAAAGTGAACTATGGAAGCTTCTCCCATGTGAAAAATGGAGCCAGTCTCAATGGTACTTCAGGAGAAGGAGTTTGCAAAGCAACACATGAGACTAGTGCTTTGAGTTATTCACGTTACCATGAACACCTCTATCGCCAGCGGGTCTCATTTGAGCAAGTAAAGCGGATAATGGAGCTGCTGGAGTATATCGAAGCACTTTATCCATCTCTGCAGGCTCTTCAAAAGGACTATGAAAAATATGCTGCAAAGGACTTCCAAGACAGAGTGCAGGCACTCTGTCTATGGTTAAATATTACAAAAGACTTAAATCAAAAGCTAAGGATTATGGGAACTGTATTGGGCATCAAAAATCTTTCTGACATTGGCTGGCCAGTGTTTGAAATTCCTTCTCCTCGACCATCTAAGGACAATGATCCAGAGGATGAAGTTGACAGGGCAACAGAAGTAAAGGAATCCTCAGGAACATGCACAGAGGAGAGCGAGGGTGAAGAACAAATCTCTGAGGAGAATGTTGAGGAACTTAGACAAGCCATCAAGAACAGTTTTACTAATAAGCCAAATTTTGACTTTCAGGACCATTTTTCAAGGAGGCTTCATAGGCTCGAATCTGAGGATGACACCGCATCTTGGGTTATTCCCGAGTGCAGCACTGAGGCAAGCTGCAGCCAACACTGTTTGACCTCTATTTACAGGCCATTTGTAGATAAAGCACTGAAGCAAATGGGGTTGAGGAAGCTAATCTTAAGACTGCACAAGCTAATGCATGGTTCATTGCAAAGGGCCCGTATGGCGTTGGTAAGGAGTGATCACCAGCTGGAGGTAGGTTGCCACTGCTGTAAATGGGTAAGAGGAGTACTTTCCCTGCTATGTTGTTTTTAACTGAAGCAGAAGTTTTTGGGAAAGTTTTGCTCGCTGTGTTGCTTTTTGAAAAATAGTCTACATTCTGATTAAGTGTCCAGTTCTGCATCCACTGAAATGAATCTTTCATTTGACCTGAACTAGAATTTGTGTGAGGCAAAGATGGTTTGTTGCTTGTGTTTTTGACTGAAATGTTGTTTTTGTGATAATGTCTTTTCTCATTATATTTTTCTAATGTCTAAAGCTGTAAGTCAGAAAAATTCCGATGGAAAATTAGGCACAAGAGTTGAAACATGGGAAAGATTAGCTATTCAAGTGGTCATTTTCCTTTTGTTGTCTCCAAGACTGTATATTGCTCTGCAGTATAATCCTTTATGAACATGTCACTGTTATTTTGGATTTTTCCTCATCTGAAACAGATGAAATGCTATAGTGGCACATTATGCCAAATGACAAGTGGATCGACTCCTAGCCTTGAAATCTATGAAAGCAAGGCATGTTAGCATGTTGTGTTCTTCATCTGGCTCTTGGTTTTAATTAATTATTTTATTCTTAAGAATGATTGTGAGTTAATAAAAACAAAATTATGAAATAGAGGACCATAGCTGAAGTTTGATACGGTAAGTTGTGGTTACTAATTCTTTCAAGGCAGATTATTATTTCTTTATATTGGCTGTTCCCTAATTTGTGGGCGTTTTTAAATTAGGAAGAACTGGTAGTGAGGATTACTTGTTCTTGATAAAATGACCCTGTGTGTGGAGCCTAACCACGGATGCCACATGTGGTCTTCAGTGTGTTGCTGATCTCATAGTGTCGACTGTCACATTTTCAAAAAGAACAAGAATTTATCTTCCAGGGAACCTACATTTTTAGGATGAATATATTGATAGAGGTACTTGATTACAAAAGCATTTTTATTTGTACTGTTGCTAATGTAGATATTACTATAAAAAATAAAGCTCTTAGTTGAATTTCTAGTTGGTTTCAACTTGTATTCTAGAAAGGTTTTTTCTATTTATTTTCTAGTTGGTTTCAACTTGTATTCTAGAAAGTTTTGCATTTAAGAAAATCTTTGTTTATTTTTAAAGCCATGTGCCTAAGCAAAGCTTGCAGGTATCTGTTACAGTAACCAAAACTATCCCCAAACTGTATATATTTAGACTAAAGTTCAGATTAATATATAGATATAGAAATAACTTAAAGTATTTTTACATTTATATGCTTTTTTAAAAAAGCACAAGTAAATAAAACATAATTTGAGAGTATTGAAAATTGCTTTGAATGTGGTTTTGGAATTGGTGAATACCTAAAATGTTTAAAGTTGCAGAAAACATCAAGCTGGGTAGAAGTGTTTATCTGCTTGAGGGTAGGGAGGCTTTGCAGAGGGATCTAGGCAGACTTGATCAGTGGGACAGGACCAATTGTAAGAGTTTCAGAAAGGCCAAATGCTGGATCCTGTACTTTGGCCACAACAACCCTCAGCAGCCTTACAGGTCTGGGGAGAAGTGGCTGGAAAGCTGCTCAGCAGAGAGGGACTTAGGGGTGTTGATTGATAGCCATCTGAACATGAGCCAGAAGTGTGCTCAGGTGGCCAAGAGGGCCAATGGCATCTTGGCTTTATCAGGAATATTGTGGCTAGTAGGACTATGAAATAATTTCATCCCTGTGCTCAGCACTCAAGTATCTCAAGTACTGTGTTCAGTTTTGGGCCTCTCACTATAAGAAGGACATTGAGGCACTGGAGCATGTCCAAAGAAGAGCAGTGAAGCTGGTGAAGGGTCTGGAGAACAAGTCTTCCAAGTAGCATCTGGAGAACTGGGGTTGTTAGTCTGGAGAAAAGTAGTCTGAGGGGAGACCTTATCACTCTCTACAACTACATGAAAGGAGGTTGTAGAAAGGTGGGAGTTGGTCTGTTCAAGCGAGTAATGAGTGGTAGAGCTAAAGGAAATGGCCTCAAGTGGCACCAAGGGAAGTTTAGGTTGGATATTAGGAGAATTTCTTCACTGAAAGGATTATGAGGCATTGGAATGGCTTGCCCAGGGAGGTGGTGCTGTCCCAAGTATTGAAAAGGTGTGTAGATGAAGTGTTTAGGGATATGGTTTAGTTGAGGTCTTGTCAGAGTTAGTCTAATGATTGGACTGGATGATCTTAAAGGTCTTTTCCAGTCTAGGGTATTCTTTGTGATTCTGTGTGGCTTCATAATTTTTTTAAAACAAAGTCATGAAACACTGGTGGCTGGAGTCTTTGCTGCAGCTTCACAGAATGTAAACTTTCTAGTCAATGAAGCATTGGTTGCTAAAATGTAAGATTAATCTTTTCGCCCTTCATCTCTACCCTTGCAACTCCCTTGAATGATCATTTTTACTAATTGATAATATTTTCTTTGGAGTATTTTTCTCTTTTAAGAAATTACAATAAAGGTGAATACTATAAAATGGTATGCTTATTTTTTGTCCCAGAATTAACATAATGGTGACAGAAAGAGAAAATCCTGCTTGTCAGAAGTGTGGTACCTTCTGTAACATAAGTCAACATCAGAATTGCTTGGTCTCTGCATCTAACAGCTTTTTAATGTAGTGTCTTGGGCTGTTTTAATGCACTTCAGTTTGTATGCAGCCAGAGTTTTGTGTTTGTCAATCTTTGTTACTTCTGTTGTTTTTATATCTTGACTCTGTGTTTGTCTGTGTACATGCACTTCTGGACCTAGTTTCCTTTCTATTGTTACTTAAACACTATCTTTCTGAATTCTTTCACTGTATCATTTTTAATGCCTATTTAGTCATAAATGTATATAAATGTTTATACAGATAAAGTACAATTTTCATTCCTTGTGGGCTCTAGCACTACCAGGCTTTAGGCACTACCGAAGCTTTTCTTAACAGAAAATTGATTTGATTCTCTAAGAAAATGGCTTATTTTAGCTTACAAAATTGGAGGTGGTATACTAATAGAACAATTTTTAAGCCCACGTACAACCTGCTTGTTATTTATTCCACTGGCTGTACTTTGAGTATGGATCCAAATAAATGGGTTTGACTTTGCTTTCTTGGGGTGTTTTAAGAAGTGTTTGGTAGTCACTTCAAACTTTTTTCAAATTGGGCCTTCTGAAGATTAAGATTAGTCAAACCAACCAACAGACAGTTGGGTATCTAATACTAAGCTTTAATGTCATGTGCTGTTACCCTTAGTGCTAGAAAACAAAGTAACACATTCACTTCCATTGTGTTATTTTTGCTCATAGACTATTTCTTTAATACTTTATAAAAGCTGTCTTTTCCAACACTACCTGCGTCACAGTGAAGTCTGTATTTCTTAAATACTGTGTGCTGTAGAAGTGTATTTTCATATCTAATGATCATGACTAATGAAAGCTTCTTGTATACAAGCTCTTAGCTCTACTGCTATTCTGGTGCTGTACATCTCTTTAAAAAAGAGCAAACCAAAGAAAATAGTAAGTTCTTACACTGTAGATCAACAAGTGATTAAACGTCAAGTAAACTAGCTATAGAGGAAAACCTCACTTTTTTGTTTGTTTGCTATCTCTGCGTAGTGCTAGTGGTTAGAAGCCCATGCTATATATTGTGCCAACTTTAGACCATAATGAATGTGCTATTCCACCCCCCATGGCAGAAGAAACATCACAGTATTTAAAGAAAACAAAACAAAATGGAGAACTTTTTCAGTAGCTGTGACTGTGTGTGTATCTCCTGAAGAAGCAGAGCATGTACGACACTCTAGGCACAAATGTAAAAGATCTGTGTGTAGGTGTAAAGGAATTAACAATCTTTTCCTCTTCATTTTCTGCTACATAATGAGCTTTAATGTGACTTAAATTTTTTAAACTTTCTAGGCAGCCCATTATCTTTTATTCTAATTTCTGGTACTACTTTCTCCTGTGAAGTGATTATATTTAAATTTGGCACTGAAGAAACCTGAGAAATCTTAGTGACGTCTCGTACATGAATGGAGAGTATTCAGTTATAGTTAGCAGTTGTGGAATAGGAATTAGAATAAAACAAACTTAATGTGAAAGAAATCTTACACTGCACATCATCTAAGGATGTTATCTTTAAGAGCTGCACATGTATTGCAGTCCAAATTTTCTTCCCCAGTTAACCTCCAGGAGTGCCTCTATATACAGCTTTGCTTAGAATGTTATCAAAAGGTATATAGCGTAGATATTTAGGATGTCTAATTCAGATACTTTTAATTATTTTCTGTAATCAGAAATGTCATTTAATGTAAATGAAAAAAATAAGTTTATTAATTAGAAAGGAAAAAAGCTTGATCTGTATTTATTTAATCTCAGTTTTAATTTCTTTACATTTACTAAAGTTCATAAATTGTTGTAATAATTTTGTTCAGTTTAGCTGGTCACACTTCCTTGGATGTTGCATTACTTTACAATACTGAATTTTATATAATGTATGCACTATATATTTGGAAAGGAACAAGGCTACTCTCCTGAAATGGACAAATGCACATTTGTTTCTCTGTAGTTGTTAGTGTAAGACCTTTTTATTAAATATGTTTTTTAATCCTCATGTATTGTATCTTATAGTGACCTAAATGAGTGTATGTTCCTGTTTTTTAATCCTCCTGTATTGTATCTTATTGTATACACCTAAGTGTATGTTCCTATGTATTTTGTTAGGTGTAAATTCTATGTTCATGATAATCTCAAACAGCGCAGTGAGGCAATCTCCAACTTCAGTGGATGCTTCTGTTCACTTCTAAGAGTCCATACTTGTTTTCCTCAGTATGATTATCCTCAAATTTTAGAAGTTAGCTTTAAAAAATAAAAATGAAAACTTCTGGTGCTGATTTGCCAGTTAATAGAATCTTACCTTTTAAAAATAGACTTAGGGATGATACTTTAAAGAAATGCCAGGTCCTAAAGAATTTAAGGATCCTTTTCATGATACCTATTTCTTGTTGCAGTTTGCAGATTTTCCAGATCCCATGTTGTGTTCAGATTATGTGCAGTTATTAAATTCCCCACCTTGCTGTGAGCAAAAATGCAGCAGTGTGTCATGGGAGGAGCTAAAATCTATGGATTTACCATCATTTGAACCTGCCTTCTTAGTCCTCTGCCGAGTCCTGCTGAATGTTATCCACGAATGCCTCAAACTAAGGTTGGAACAAAGACCTGCTGGAGAACCATCTCTTTTGAGTATTAAACAGGTTTGCTTCAACTATAGCTCTTATTTTTAATATATTTCCTATTTGACATTCCTTTGTAATGTCATTATAGTGACATTGTTGGTTTAAAGAGAATTAGCTTAAGAAATGAGCATGAGTAGTTATGTAATAACTTTCAGAAATAGTCTTATTTCATATAGAGATCTGCTCTTTTTTTTTGCATAGTAAACAACTGGTCATATATACCTCTCTGATTTAGACTTTCAGGAGTCAAAACTGGTGATTAAGGAATTGTCAGACAGTAAAGGTAATCAGTATTTGTTCCATTTGCGTTGTAAGCTATATAAATTTTTCCAGTTGAGTCTCTTGGGCAGCATAATCAGTTTTAGGGGTCTGTATGTATAATTTAAAAAACATTTGATCCTTTTTACTCTGCCAACATGCCACAGACATGTCGTGGAAGTTCATTAGGTGAAAAACTTAAAGTGGAGATAAAAAACCCCTGAAACTTGGTGCTCAGAATACTGTTTTATATGTCTGATGTTTTCTGTGGGTAGTGGCCCCAGATTGTTCAGTCCTGTCACCAGGTGAGAATGTTGTATGAGGATTTCTTTTCGGATGGTTATCTGATACAGTGAAAGCTGTTTCGATCAATGAGATTTTTTCAAAGTACTCCAGAACATACTAAAGTTGCCTGAAGTCACCTCGCTGCTTCCTGGCAAGCATAACCAGATCAGGGTTTATTGGATGGTCTTTGAGGGTGAGCAGGTATATGGGTTCTTGGTCTGAGTTTAGTTTCACATTCCAGCTATCTGCTTCTCTGAAATCAGTTACCTCTGTACCTAGCTCTTAACCATGGTTAGATTGCGCTTACGTACTCTCTTCTCTTGGTTGAACGCACCCAATCCCTTGCTGAACTGTTCCTCGAGTGCATGTAGCATAGCACAGTTTGGTTTACACGCTAATTAATGTAGTGGGTGTTACCTGAGACCTTTAACTGTCTTCTACTTTTTGGTACCATTTGAAATGTATAGCAGTTTGAATGTATCAGATGTTGGGTCTAGTAAGTTGTCCAGGTGTGGTTAAGTTTTTTGATTACTAACAATTCAGTTTTATTTGAGAAAAATGAATAAACTGATTACAAAGAAAATAAACCACATGAAAAGGAAACCAGCACAGATTATTTGCTTCCTACAGGTGGTTTTTTTGGTGTGTTTTTTCTTCCTTTTTTTTTCCCCCCTCCCATCCTTTCTTACTAGCTGCTTCTTTTTTTGAGCAATGTCACCTATGTTTTTCTTTCAGCAATAACTTTTGTAATCCTGATGATCTCATATTACTGGACAAAGTTGTTCTCTTTTAATGGTAATTTGCTGTTATGTGGTGTCAAGTGTAGTTCCTGAACAGTTCAAGAGGGTTCTCAAGTTCTGCAGTTGTGCTAAGCAGTGGAGGGGCATGTGTGTGCACATGGGTTATTTCTGTTAGATGGTTAAAATGGACACCTTTTGTCTGTTACAACCTGTATTGAGTGTCTTACTTCAAAATAACTCCCAGATCTTCCTGGATCTTTCATATGAGTTTGTATTTTCCTTAGAAAAATCACTGGAGAAATTAGGTCAATACTGCTAGAAGATTTTTAGTTCCAGATTATAGAGAAATGCAGGTTGCAAAGAAGTAGTTCCTCCTTCCTCAATCCCCATTAAAGTCAATTGTATGTCCATTGTATGTTGATGCAGGTGATGACTTCTTAGATACCAATTCTGTTAACCAGGTAGTATTTAAACACATTTTAATGATTGAAGAAGCAGCTAGCTAAAGGGTGTATGTGTTTGAAGGGGGGGAAACCATATCTGATGAACAGCACTGTCTATGTGATCTTAACAGCATGTGGTAGTTCCTGTAACTTTTGGGTTGTCAGCCATCATCACTTTGTGCAGGCTACCTAACAGTTTGCTGTTGTCATGTAGTGTGCATAAACTCTTAAGGTAGTCTGGTCTAGTTTGTCAAGCTCTAGACCACGCTGCCTGGAGCAGTGGTGGAGTCTCCATCCCTGGAGGGGTTTCAAAGCTGTGTAGATGTGGTGCTGAGGGACGTGATTTAGTGGTGACGTGGCAGTGCTGGGTTAGTGGTTGGACTTGGTGATCTTAGAGGTCTTTCCAGCCAAAACAATTGTACAGTTCTACAGTTCTGTGAAAATAAGTCACACCTGCTTGGTTTCTGCAAGGTGACTGATGCTACTTGAAGCAGGACCACAATGTACTGGGTCAGGTTTTGTATATTGGGTATAATTATAGGTCACATAGAGTGGGTATGATGTACACTTTGGAAATTACTGGAACAGAGAAAGTTGACTGTTTGGTGTCAGATTGTTATTTTATAGGTCAAGTAAATGGGTGTCAGGTAGGGGAGAGGGAAAAAACCCCCAGAAAACATTATATAAACCTATGATCTAAACTACCCTGGAGACTGTGTGATCTGCTTCACTTGCTTTGCAGGAAATAATTTCTAACACGAAGTCCCTAAAGCAAAAGCAACCCATCAAACAATCCAATAGCAATGATAATATTTTCAGTTTAAGCTGCACATTCTTTAGTGTGTTTATTACAGACCATATTTTTTGTTTGCCTGTTACCTTGTGAGTTTTGGTTTATGAATAATTGACACTGCCAGGTACCACCTGTCCCTGGATAATGGATAAATACCAATTCTAAATTATTTGAACAAGTTATGTTTTCCTTTGGATCCAAGGGCAAAAGCTCCCAACAGGTTAACAGAGTGGACTGAATGCGATTGAATGGAGAGTGAAGAATGCATATTCATTTTAAAATACATGCCATGTTAGGGATATCAATGTGTAATAAGTGGATTTCCACTTTATAAAAAAAATGATTTTTCTTTTCCTCTTCACCTAACTTGGTGAGTGTAAAATACAGAGTTCAGAATATTGCCCTTGTTTTCCCCTCCTGTGGAGGAGCACAGCATAATGTTTTCAGGCCTGTAAAAGAGGCCAAAGGCTCTTGTCATATCAGTAACTTTTTTTCATGCCATTATAATTTCTCATACATTGAATCCACTATACTGATGCAGATTTTAACAGGATAGCCATTACAGAAAATTTTATAAAGCTTATTAACCATGTTTGAAACTGTTGTTGTTCTGTGTGTACTTGTATGTCTGTAGTTGTGGGTGTTTCTTCAAATAAAAGCTGTAAGCATTCAGGGAGGGGTGAAAAAAAGTCATCTTTACAACTTCTGCAGTTGTAAAGATGACTTTCCTTATGCTGGCCTTGCCCAGGGAAATGATAGAAAATACACAAGCTCCTTTCAGGTCTGCTGTGGGCTTTAGTGTTGTGAACACCTGCCCAATAGATGGGCAGTGAATTTCCTTTAGTAGAACATTTTTCAGAGGTCTCAAAGCATCTGTCAAACATAGCGCATATTGTTCCCAACGTGCTTCCATTTAAACTGGTGATTTGATTTTGAGCCCTCTAAAATGTTAACTGTCCAGTAAGTTGTTTGTTGTGGCCCTGTGCAGGGAATGAGGTTTGTAAAATCTACCTTCATCCCCACTTACAGTTAGGTGGCAAATGGCATGAGGACAATTAACTAATCCTGGGAAACTAGTCACATCTTTCCTGCACCTGTGTGTTTATGCCTAAAAAATGTAGGTACTATGTAGTGATAAACTAATGTATTTAGACAAACGAAGCTTGAACCTCCCAAGGAGAATGTAAGAGTAATTTTTGACTGATGGTAGTTTTTGGGTTTTTCTCTTGCAGCTAGTGAGAGAGTGTAAAGAGGTTCTGAAGGGTGGCCTGTTAATGAAGCAATATTACCAGTTCATGTTACAGGAGGTGTTAGATGACTTACAAAAGATTGATTGCAACATTGATTCTTTTGAAGAGGACCTTCATAAAATGTTAATGGTAAGCTTCAAAAAGGATAATTTTTTTTTTGAGTTCTAGTAAGTGTATGAATCTGAATACTGCTAATAGAAATCTGTTGTTCCTGATGGGTCAATAGATTAGATCTTGCTAATTTTAGTTACTTTTATGCTATTTTAACATAATTTTACTATTTTCATGGACTTGTGAAGGTAACACAGTAGCCATTAGCATTTTAGCAATGCTTAGTTTTGCTCACTGGACCATGGAATGGTATACTTGTAAATTACCAATATTTACAATAAAATACTTCCTGTATAACTGTAAATTCCATACTTACAATAAACTTCTAGTATAATAAAAAAATCAATACAATTGTTCAAAAACCATATTGTCTTCATATTGTGGTATTGCATTCATCCATTAATAACCTCTTTTATTTTTTTAATGGATATTCATTATTGCAATAAGTTCAACACTTGGTCTCTGAAAGAGACTAATTAAATTATTATCTGGCAAATGTAGGTTAAATTGCTGTTCCCTTGGGAATGAGTGATTTGTATTCTTTTGTGAGTTGTTTGAGCTTTGTCCTTGCTATTCTGGGTTTTAAAAAAAACAACTAAGGTACACCTCAGTACTTGATCACTGGCATTTGTCAGCAGAGCAGCTGGTACTGTCCCTTGTTGAGTGTGCATGGATCTTCTTGTTACATGCTTCTTGTTGCCTTCAATAGTGAAAATGCACTGTTCAGGGAAAAGTTTTTGTACTGTGTGCCTGCCTTCATCTCCAGAGGAAATTTCTAAAACTTGCAGCAGAAATGACCTGATGAGATGAAAGGAAAATGGTTCATCTGTACATTTTGAAATTTCTTACCTGTCTACTTCTAGGTTGCTGTAATGTGTTTGTGCTTTGAGGCAAGAGATTGAACCTTGGCAACAATTTTCATTGTGTAAGGATGTTGCTTTTTGTAGGTCTTGATAGGGATGGCAACAAAAATGTGTAAATAGGAATAAATCTCTTAAGCTTCATAAAAGAATCAGTTTGTGCCCATTCAGCATTACAGATTACTGTAGCAGCAGGAGCAGGGAAGGTTGGTAGAGATTATCAGGAGATTTGGACAGCTGGGCAGAGATCTGAAGAGATGATCTGAACTGAAAATAGGGATAGGGAAAACATATGAATTCGGGAGAGTGAGACAGAATTAATAAGAAGTGAGGTGCAGAACTTTATCATTTCCTGTGGACTCCTTGTAGAGGCAGGCAAGGTAGTTAAGAGTAGTACTGGAAGAGGCATTAGGCTGAGAGTGAAAGGCAAATTAAATAGTCAAGATTGAGGCTACAGCCTGTGACTGTCAAAACACAGCACCTATGTAACCTACAGTAGATTTTTGAAGTTTTCCATATGTGCCCTACTGTTGTGAGACACCACCTGGAGTACTTTGTTCAGCACTGGAGACCCCAGCTTAAGAAAGACATGCACCTGCTTGAGCTGGTGCAGAGTGGGTCCTTGATGATGATCAAGAGACTGGAACACCTATACGAGGACAGGTGGAGAAGAGAAGGCTCCAGGAAGACCTTATAGCAGCCTTCCAGTACTTAAAGGAGAGCTACACAAAAGATTTGGAGGGACTCTTACCAGGGAGTGTAGGATGAGGAATAATGGTTTCAAACTGAAAGAGGGTAGATTGAGATTTGATATTGGGTAGAAATTCTTTACTGTGTAGGTTGCCAAAACAAGTTGAAGATGTCTCATCCCTGAAAGTGTTCAAAGCCATATCGGATGGAGCATTGAGCCTTCTGGTCTGGCGGAAGGTATCCCTGCCCATGGCAGAGGGATTGGAACTAGGTGATCATTAAGGTCCCTTTAAACCCAAATGATTCTATGATACTGGCATTATTACAGTGTGGTCCAAAAATACCTGCAACCAAGAGGAAGTGTCTTAACCATTTCTAAGGATGGACATTGCTTGATGTTATGGATTATTGAAGTAAACCAAACTGCACTCAGTATGGTCCTGAAGGGCAGTACTGTGTCCAGCTCTGGAGCCCTTAACACAGGAAGGACATGGAGCTGATGGAGCAGGTCCAGAAGACAGGCTGAGGGAACTGGGGTTGTTCAGCCTGGAGAAGAGAAGGCTCTGGGGAGACCTAACAGCAGCCTTGCAGTACCTGAAGGGGGCCTACAAGAAGGCTGGAGAGGGACTGTTTACAAAATCCTGTGGTGATTGGACAATAGGAGGGGCAATGGTTTTAAATTGCAGAAGAACAGATTTAAATTGGATGTTAGGAACAAAGGCTTGAGCATGAGGATGGTGGAATACTGGGATAGGTTGCTCAGGGAGGTAGATGAGGCCCCCATCCCTGGAGATATTCAAGGTCAGGCTCAACAAGTCTCTGAGCCACCTGATCTAGTTGAAGATGTCCCTCCTAACTTCAGGAAGGTTGGACTAGATGACCTTTGGAGGCCCCTTCCAACCCAAACCATTCTGTGATTCTGTGTTTGTGCATGAATTGTACATACCTGGATTTTTGCATTTGTTTAAAACAATAATTAAATAAAGGTGGGAGATAAGACTTGATCTAAAGGAACACAAGGTACAGTGTAGAATCTGAGAAGCCTATTCACTGCGCTTACCCATAGCCAGGAGGACATGTTCAGATAAAATCTTTTTGAGTAATCCCATTAAAAGATTTAGAACTATTCTTCAGTGGTCCAGCATTAAAAACTCTGTCCACGGATATAGTGGTGAATAGCAGCACAGTAAGCAACATAGTGATGCTGTCAATATTTTCAGAAAAGGATTGTGGAGACACAGTATTTAATACTTCAGTAGCATTTTCTGCTTCACAGGCAGTAAATCACACCTTTTGTGTGGAAACATAGCTCATTTTCACTCTTGGCAAACCACAAATGTGGAAATCTTTTCTACAAATTATCTAATACTGAGGTAGTTGAGAAGTTACAGTCCTTAGTCACATGTTGTGTAACAATTTCTGTTTAAATCATCTCTTTTCATGTACAGGTTTACTTTGATTATATGCGAAGCTGGATCCAAATGCTACAGCAGTTACCTCAAGCATCTCATAGTTTAAAGAATCTGTTGGAGGAAGAATGGAATTTCACCAAAGAAATAACTCCTTACATAAGAGGAGGTGAAGCTCAAGCTGGAAAACTATTCTGGTAGATTTTGTTTAACTACTCTCCTCACGGCGTTGATTTGTACGAGATACGTAGACAAGTCAGTGCTTATTCAGGTTCCCCAAACGGGGCTTGAGGCCTCAGTAAGCAGTTGGCAGTCTTTTATAATTAACCAGTTATTGCAGTTCCTGTAGGCACAGGGTGCAGTAAGTGCAGATTGCTCTTCTCTAGCTATAACAGGAATGACACTTCTATGGAGAGTGTCTTTACCTGCTAGCCCTGTGCATGTAGAGTAACTGAGAGCTTCCAAGATGCTGCTTGTTTCTGCTGGCAGACTTGGCAACGTGTCTCTTGCGTTGGACAGAGTAGGAAGTTTAAGGTGCTATTCTACCTGAATAAGACTGAAGTTCCACCATTTCTGTTACTACAGTGATATTGCAGGAATGCTGCTGAAATCTACAGGAATATTTTTAGATTCTGGACTACAGGACAGTTGTGATGAATTTTGGGCCAGTGCTGATGACAGTACTGCATCAGATGAAATCAGGTATTAAACTCTTCTGCTTAATAATAATAAATAAGCTCCTGTTTCTGTACCTCTGACTGGTACATACTGCATTTCGTTTCTTAGAGTTAAAACTTGATAAATGCAAGACTCTGTAGACTTCATTGCTGGTATTTCTATATGTAGCAGTGATGAACCATCACTTTGTTTACTTGAAGCCTAGTAACCTTTCTAGTTCAGGGTGTGTAGATGTGTTTATGTAACAGTCCTTAAATTACATTTTTATATCTTTGTCAAAATCATGCCTACACAAATTTATTTGTCAACTGTGAACACTTGTCTTTTCTGTGCTCTTTCTGTTGACACATATGTAAATGATTTGTGTTTTCTAATAGCTATACAAATGCAATACGATTTATTAATCACTTAGTCACTTCATTCTTACTAATGTTTCAGGAGATCTGTAATAGAGACCAGCCGAGCACTCAAAGAACTGTTTCATGAAGCTAGAGAAAGGGCCTCCAAAGGTCTTGGTTTTGCTAAAATGCTGAGGAAGGTAAGTTAACAACAGAATCTCATCTTAATTATGTGCTTTAAAGAAATTTAGTTTGAAAGCATATCCTTTTGTTTTGTCACTACTTGTAGGACCTTGAAATAGCAGCAGAATTTGCATTGTCAGCCCCTGTGCGAGATCTTCTGAACGCTCTGAAAAGAAAAGAGTATGTGAAGGTAAATTCAGTTTAGAGGTATGAAAGTAGGGTGGAGATGCTAACCAAAATGTCAAAGGATATTTTAATGTGACATATGTCTCTACATTTACAAGGTCACGTATTCAGTATTGAATTATTTCCTGTACCTCTCTTTGTATGAATGAGAATGCTACTCTATGTTTCAGGAAATCAGTCTCTCTGTGACTTGGGGAAAGCCATTTTGCTTCAATAGTGTGTACTCCTTTGTGAGAGGGCAGTAATAATGCTCAGTAGAAAATGTTAGGGAAAATAAATTCTTTAAAGTTTGTGAGGTAAATAGTTTATGGTTATTCCTTAAAAATTCCTTGGTCAAAAGCCAGCATGGCTTTGCTGGGGACAAATCCTGCCTGACCAACCTAGTGGCTTCCTATGATAAAGTGACTGTCAATGGATAAGGGATGACCTATGGATGTAGTCTGTCTGGGCTTCTTTAAGGCCTTTGACGTGGTCCCTGCAATATCTTACTTGCCAAGTTGGAGAGATACAGATTTGATGGGTGGACTGTTCAGTGGATAAGGAATTGTCTGCATGGTCACATCCAGAGGGTGGTGCTCAATGGCTTGAAGTCCAGATGGAGAGCAGTGGCAAGGGCTGTCCCTCAGGGGTCCATACTGGGACCTGTGCTGTTTAATTTATCAACAATATAGACAGAGGGATTGAGTGCACCATCAGCAGGTTTGCAGACACCAAGCTGAGTGGTGCTGTCAGTATACCAGAGGGATCTGGACAAGCTGGAGAGGTGGGCCCAAGTGAACCTCATGAGGTTCAACAAGAGCAAGTGCAGGGTTCTACACCTGGGCTGGAACTATCCTTGCTATCAGTACAGACTAGGGGATGAGGTGTTAGAAAGCAGCCCTGTGGAAAAGGACTTGGGGGTGCTGATGGACAAGAAGCTGGACATGAGCAGGCAGTGCGTGCTTGCAGCCCAGAAGGTCAATCACATTTTGGACTGCATCAAAAGATGTGTGGCCAGCAGACAGTGGAAGGATTCTGCCACTTTGCTCTGGTGGGACCTCACCTGGAGTACTGCCTCTGGGTCTGGAGCCCACAGTACAGGAAGGACATGGACTTGATGGAGGAAGTCCAGAGGAGGGCCACGAGAATGATCAGGGGGTTGGAGCACCTCTGCTACAAAAACAGGCTGAGGGAGCTGGGGCTGTGCAGCTTAGAAAAGAGGAGGCTCCGGGGAGGCCTGATAGCAGCCTTCTAGTACCTGAAGGGGGCCTACAAGAAGGATGGAGAGGGACTGTTTACAGAGGCCTGTGGTGATAGGACAATAGGATGGGCAATATCTTCAAACTAGAGAGGAGCAGATTTACGTTGGATGTTAGGAACCAGTTCTTTACTATGAGGGTAGTGGAACTCTGGATTAGGTTGCTTAGAGAAGTGATTGGAGCCCCATCACTGGAGATATTCAAGGTGATGCTTGATAGGGCTCTGGGCAGCCTGATCTAGTTGAGGATGACCCTGCTTGCTGAGAGGGTGTTGGACTAGATGGCCTTTGGACGTCCCTTCCAACCCAGACCATTCTGTGATTCTATGATCTGGATTCTGGTCTGTGAATTTTTTACAAGAGTGGAAGAATAGTCAGGGAAATCAGTATATATTTACTTCTAAAACTATTCTTTTCACCCATGTATCCACTCTTGGCTGCTTTAAGGTACAGTATTACACTTAGTAGATATTTTAGTGAAAGATGGTGGGTTTGTTCTTACGTACACGTTCTGAAGAAAAAAACAAAATCAGGACTTTGGAAAATAGATCTAATCACATGGGTTAAATGACCTTGATTATTTGGATTTCAGCATTTATACCTCTTTATGTATTGCTTCTCCCCTTGTTTTCACCATTCAAAATGCAAAATGACACACAGTTTGGTGATTGGCACTTTATGTACTGGCCTTCTAACGTACCGTACGGAGTTCAAATTTTCAACAGCCTTTTCAGTCAGATGCTCGTTAGTTTTAAAGAAACTTTTCTAGCTTTCATTAACAACCATATAGTTTTTACATTAACATGCAGATTGTAAAGGTTTCAACAATAAAATGACTGCCTAGTGATAAAAATGTTGAGGGCAGCGTTTTGTCTTCTATTACTGATATCAAACTCTGAAAAAAGAATTAAGCCTCATTGTACGTCTGTTACAGTCTAGTTTATGCAGTCTGATTCTGATGTCTGACTTGTTTTAAGTGTTGTCACCAATGTGACAAAGTTTCGAAGCACCGTAAGTAGAATTTTTTTAAGAGAGAACACTCCTACTGGACTTAATTCATCTCCTTTTCATGAATAGTAAAAGAATAACTGATATGTTTTTAGCCATGTTTTTGCTTAGTCTTATCTTTATACCCATTGAGAAATCCTAAGTGGGCTCTTAGAGATTGTGAAGAAATTTTTCTTCTTTCAATATTCCAGTTTTTAATAGTTTTGACTAATAGACACCTATTTTTGAAAGTGAATATGCTTTGTACCTACACATAAACACATATATAGGATATGTGTGAAATTGTCTTTTTTTTTTCTGTGGCAAGATTCCTTTAGAAGAATATGTAGAAAGATCAGTTGAATGTACAAGGAAAGATTGATCTATCAGATTTCAAGACAAGGAAGTTGTTGTGCAAAAATGGTTCAGTGTGTTGTCCTATTATGTGTATTGTATAGCTGTTTAAGACAAAAACTCTGCCAGCTGCTTGAATGAGATGATGTATATCTATTTTATGCATCACAGAAGACAGGGAGACGGTGTGATCCACTCAGTATATATTTATTTGCTGTTTTCCTACAGGTACAAATCCCAGGAGTTGAGAATTTACAAGTGTTTGTACCAAATAGTATTGCAGGTGAAAAATCTGTGATTTTGCAGCTCCTTAATGCAGCTGCTGGAAAGGATTGCTCGAAGGATTCAGATGAGGTCGCATATGAGGCCTATTTACTAATGACCAAACACAGCGATAAAGACCATGAATTCAGTGACAGCTGGAGTGCATGGGAGGGCCAACCGGTCAAAGTTGTGCCACAAGTAGAAACTGTTGATACGCTGCGAACCATGCAGGTGGGTTTTGGGGTATTTTTGTCCTGTTTATGGGATCTCCACACTTCTGTAAATGCTGATCCTTTCAGATTAGTCGCAGTAAATCAAGTGAGGCACGTGTTGTTTTATAGCTAATAAAAAGTTAAATTCAAGGATAGGACCTTAGTTGTGTTTCTGCAACTATTACATTCAATAGATTTTAGAATTTCTTACAAGAATTACTCTCTGCAATGTGGATTTTTCAGGGTTGCAGTTTTTGGAATGAAGATACACTTTCGGTATCTATTTGGGTGTTCTGTATCAGAAGCGTGGCTGGGTCTCAAACTGCATGTTTTGAGACATTTCCAGTCCCCTAGGATGTGTAGCAGTTGTGTGCTTTCCAACACACTAAGGCATGAAGCCAGTTACTTTCAAACTTAGATGGACTGTAACATTTAGATTTCTGTGGAAGTTACTGAATGTTCTGCAGGAGGAAATATTTCCAGTCATGTTTCCTTGCCATAAGTGCTGCTAGCAGCTGCAGCTCCCTGCTTGTCCTGTCCTCACATCCTTATGTTAAGCGAAGTGAATTTTCCTTTTGGATGCCTACTATAAATAGGCTCTACTGCCCATGAACAGAGTACCTTTCCATGTCACTGTCTGACCACTTCTATTCAGAGGGCTTTAGCAATTGAAGTAGTTGAAAAAGGCAGTTGAAAACATGACCCCTGTAAATACTGCTGCTTTCAGTGTGCAACCATGTTCCTTGTTTGTCTGCTGTCCAGGCTGAACAATAGAAAACAGCCTTTGATGAAATGCTTAAAATTTTATTTGACTTCTGTCAAAGGCTATCATTCCATCCAGACAATGAAAACACAAAAGATGGCATTTGGTTTGTGAATTCTATTCTATCTGACATACGTGAGTGCACATAAACCACCATGTGTTTGTATGTATATAAGAATGACTTTTTAAATATTTTTTTTAATCCAATACTGAAAGGTCAGGAAATAAAAAGTCCTTCAGAAAGATTATGAGCTATGCTTTTAAAAAACATCCCTGATTGCAAACTAGAGAAAATGTTTAGAAAACATTCATGAAATAGGGGGACATCCTCAACAAGTAAAGGATTTTGAGTGTGAAAATGCTCACTGGGGATGAGGGTGAAAATCTGGATGAAGCATATATTGTTTTCTGGGTAATTTACTGCATATGCATTGTAGATTGAAATCAACAGAGCTTAGAATGTGACTCAGTGCTGCAAGCAAAGGCAACACCATCTATGGCTGTCTACTTTATATGGGCTTGACTTCTGCTGTATCAGAGCTCTTATTCTGAAGTTTTAATAACTTAAAAAATTAGAGTAGATACTGTGTGGTAAGTCCCTGTCTTTCCCTCTTCAATAGTGTATTATATTACTCAGTTATAAATTGCTTCTGTATATGATGGTTGTTACCTCCGTGTGCTTTGAGAAAACACAATTGCTTTGCTTAGGTGTTGCCTTTCTGTGTGTAACTATTCTGAAGGTCATTTTAATACAGTGTTTTCTGAACCTTTCCCTAAGTGAAGTATTCCCTTTGAAAACTTGCTGTGGCATTTGCCCTAATAGAGCTCTGCTCATAAGATCAAGTTTATCAAGTTCCTTTTTCAGCATCAGACTTTTCTGTGAGAACTGAAGATTTTCATGAATAGCAACAAGAGAGGTCTTGTATTTTCAATTTAAAAGATAACCAGTTGAATTTGCTGATACAGGACAATTATTTTAGAGGGAATTTTGTTTATAATAATTGGTGGTATCTTGTATTCCTAGGTTGATAACCTCCTCCTTGTAGTCATTCAATCTGCCCACCTTGTGAGTCAGAGAAAAGCTTTCCAACAGTCAATTGAAGGGCTCATATCTCTGCACCAGGAACAGACATCCAGCCAACCAGTTATCGCCAAAGCTCTACAGCAGCTGAAGGTAAGCAGTATTCAGCATTATCTCTGTGAAAATTTATTGTGCTTTGCTCACTGGTAAGTAAAAACTTGTATGAAGACTTGATTGCCGTGCAGATGCCGTATTCTGCAATTGTAAACTACACAGCCTGTATGGACTTTACTTTCAGTACAGTTTTCATTCTGCTTTTGCAAAGTATTGAATATAATTTTGAGCAATATTGGTGTAGATATTTTTGCACTGGTTAGGTAGGAAAAAGTCCATAGTGCAGTGGAAATATAAACAGCAACAGAATAAGTACATTTTCATTTGAGAGCACTATTCAGTTTGAAAGTGTTTGATTTCATAAATATAAATTCTATCAAAATCCATGATCTGCAAGAAACAATTTTTCCCCCCATATTTGGAGATGGGAGTACATAAGTCTCTCTGATTTTTGTTCTTGTTTGGGGGTTCTTTTGTTGTGCTTTTTTGCTGTTCTTAATGTTGGATGAGATGATTTTTTTGTTGTTTTATTTGTGTTGGTTCGTGTTTTGGAAGACTATGAAACACAAAGCTTTGCTGGGTTGAAGTTGGAGTATCAGGTTCTTCTAGTTCCCCCTGAGTTCAGCAGAAGCTGTGTTGACACACCAGGGTGAAAATACAGCCAAAGGCTTGGTCACTTTACAGATAGTAAAATTCTTTCTTTCCTCTCCTCCGAGTCTGGTTGCTTTGGTTTGTTAGTTTCGTGTAGCCCACTTTCATTGTCTTTGATTTTAAAGTTAATCTCACTCAAGCAAACATATGTAATATTTCAGTTAATTGTAAGTCTTACTTAGTGATAATTGGAAAGTATTTGTTATTCCAAGTGAGTGACTCATGCTGGCATTAAAGTACATTTCCATTTAACATAATGTAATTGTTAGATTCATGTTTGCTGCTGTCTTGTCAATTGTGGAATATAAATAACTTGATGTCCTGCTCTAATCCCTTCTTGTTGTCATTGCTCAGAGTGATGCATTACAGCTATGCAATAAGATAAGCAGTGCTATCGATAGAGTTGATCACATGTTCACATCTGAGTTTGATGCTGAAGTTGATGAATCTGAATCTGCCACTTTGCAGCAATATTACCGAGAAGCCATGATTCAGGCTTACAATTTTGGGTTTGAGGTAAGGAAACAAAAACTTAACAATACATTTGTCTAATAGTTTTGCCCCTATTACAAGAAAGATATGGATGTGCTGGAATGTGTCCAGAGGAGGGCCACGAGGATGATTAGGGGGCTGCAGCACCTCTCCTTTGAGGACAGGCTGAGAGTGTTGGGATTGTTCAGTTTGGAGAAGAGAAGGCTCTGAGGAGGCCTTATTGTGGCATTCCAATATCTGAAAGGGGCCTACAAAAAATCTGGTGAGGGATGTTTTAGGGTATCAGGTAGTGATAGGACTAGGGGGAATGAATTGAAGCAACAGGAGGATAGATTTAGATTAGACATCAGCAAGAAGTTCTTTACCATAAAGGTGGTGAGACAGTGGAACAGGTTGCCCAGGGAGATGGTGGAACCCCCATCCCTGAAGGTTTTTAAGGCCAGGCTGGATGTGTCTCTGGGCAACCTGATCTAGTGTGAGGTGTGCCTGCCCATGGCAGAGGGTTGGAACTAGATGATCCTTGAGGTCCTTTCCAAACCTGACAATTATGTGATTATATCAGAAATATTCTTTGATGCTGAATGCTGTTGTGTAACTTCTCACAATTTTTAAGCTTAGAATTGCATTAATGCTGTAATAGAAACCATTCTTTCAAATTTTAGTAGTAGTTCTTTGATGCAGTGATTATTGCTTTGGGGTGCCTTCCTTAGAGTGCTAGTGAGGAACTGTCATGCTCAGATGCTTTTAGTGTACTGTGTCACTAGTAGATTCCTGTGAGCTATGGAAAATTTTTTAAGATTGTATCATACTTTAACATACTTCTAAGGAGAGTCTTCTAAAAACCAGCTTTCTGCTCAGTTTTTATAATCTACCTGTATATAACTTCTTTTTTCCCTAATGTTACCTGCAAAATGAGTTCTATTTTGCAGTTCAATCTGATTACAGACCTGAACATCTAGGTCAGATGTATCTTAAATGATGCCTACACTGTTAAACATGAGCAGATATCTGCCTGTATACACACATGAGTGCAATAAGGCTCAAGTGCTTCCTCTCACTATAACTCATTTTGTATCATATACTTTTAACTGTTGTTCTTTCTATAAATACACAACTACTTGCATAAAATAATTTTTCTAAGAATAGGATGTTACTGTTACCATGTTGTAGAGTTCTGTTAGCCTGCAGATACTCCAGTGAAGACTGCAAATGCTATTTTTTGTTCTTACTAATACATGAAAAGTAATCTTAAGTTTCTTACAGTATCATAAAGAAGTTGTTCGTCTGATGTCTGGAGAATTCAGGCAGAAAATTGGGGACAAGTATATCAGCTTTGCCAGAAAATGGATGAATTATGTGCTAACAAAATGTGAGAGTGGCCGAGGCACTCGACCTAGGTAACAGTCAACTTGTTACTGCCATAGTAGTTTGTTTTTAAGTACCATGCAAGAATACTCTGAATAATGCTTTATTGTTTAGAAGTAGTTCTTCTGAACTGTTGATGCTTCTGGGTCTTAAATTTTGAAATTAATTTGAATAGTAAATGTGCAAAGCCAAATGAACATTCCAACTACTTAGCAGAACTTGGGGAACATTTTGTCTCATGTTAGTTGACAGAAAATGGGAAGGAAAACCAGAGGCTGTTGGATCCAGACAATTAAAACACTTCAGATAAAGGTCATAAGGTTGGAACAAAAGTGCTATGTAATCAAGAGTCAATAAAGATTGCAATAGTCATTCTCTGTATTCTGCAGAGAAAACAGTATTGTTTTGTGGCAGTTGTGGAAGCAGTGTACAATGTGGAACCTTTAGCCTCCTGTAGAAGTCTGTTAGTTGTTTCTGAAAGCATCTCAAGTTTCGTGGTTGCAGTAATGGATGCAGTTGTGGATGGTTTTTTGGGTACTTCGAAGTACTTTCTGTCTGACAGTAATGTTGTGCCCAGCAGTCTCTCAAATTGTGCTTACAGTCAGTGCACTACTGAAAAAAGTGACACAATTGCATTGCTCTGAGGATGTAAACAGGAGGACTGTCAAACTTGCCCAAGCAGAACAATACCACTGATTTATGCCCAGTTGCTGCTGATCAGATCATCATGAAATCATTAGTATTCTTTTGATCTTGTTTCAGAAAGGAGACTTTAGGCAGGGAGCATAGTGGGGTTTTTTATTGCCAATGTGTTGTGAGTGAATTGATGATACTGTTCCTAAAGATAGCATGTACAAGGGTTGAGATACAGAGCACAGCCAGCTCACTTCTATTTGACAGCATTCTTACTAAAGTCAGACTTTGTACGAATATAACTTGGCAGATGTTAATACAAGCTAAATGTGTTACCTCTTATATATTAATCCATTTTCTGAGGTTTTTACAGAGGAAAAATAACTAAAGGCCATGTACTGTTCTTTGATTTGTTGGAACTGTTATGATGGCTTTGCCCAAAGAGCAATTAATATTCTGTCTTTTCTTTCTCTTTGAGATAGGTGGGCAACTCAAGGTTTTGATTTTCTTCAAGCCATTGAGCCAGTATTTATTTCAGCTCTCCCAGAAGATGACTTCTTGGTATGGAATAAATTATTCTACTTGTTTATTTTTAAATGCATGTGAAGCTATCAGTATATGCTATTAGGGATGTTTTTAATACAGCTATACCTGAGTACAGATACTGTTCTGAAACAATAGCTATTGTACATACTGATGATGTTGGTATCTTTACTGTTTGTAAGATTCCGCGTAGAGTATGCCTGTGACCATTGGCATTAATGTTTGCAGATTGCTGACAAGTTGCTGGTACTGTCTTGGGAGGCTGTGTGCGAAATTTGACCGCATGTTTTCTGCAGAGTTACAGTTTATAGTTGTCATAATACATTTCTGAATGCAAGCTTCTGAAGTGTAGTTAGCACCCAGAGTTCATTTCTGGGTATGAATTTAAAAAAAACACAGGTGTTCAAAGGTGTTACTTCAAATTGTGCCAACATGAAACAGACTTTAAAACATCTTTCTTTTGTTTTAAATATGTAAAAAACTTGTAGACTAAAACTGGCTTTTTTTTGTGTGCTCTGCCTTCCTCATTTTCCTCTGGAATTAAAATCCTGAGAATTTATTTCTCTGATCTTGGTACAGTACTACAGAGATGTGAAAGCACAGTTGCCACAAAATAAATGAATGTGAGTGTCAGCACCTCTGATTTTTATTAATTTCAAGATGTGTTATGAAATACCAACCTCATTATGTGGTATTATGCAAGATTATCATTTTAGTCTTTTTTTCACATCCATTTTAATTAAGAGCTCTCAAGTAAATTAGTCCCATGTACATGTTGGAAAAGGCTTGTCCGCTCACATGAATGAATTAAGCATGTATTTGAAATAGACCTTAGGGGAAGTAGCCCCTCAACTTTCTTTATTTGTATTGACATTGTTTCTAAAACACTTAATAATTTGAAAGGCAGTCCATGTTTGTTTTGGTGATACTGTCATGAAATCCCTTCAGTATTTAGAGGGAAGTTTCTAAGGAGAAAAGAAATTCAGAAAATCTGATGTGGCTTTTGACATTATAAACTGGTAATTTTGTCCAAAACATGGTGTTGATTATTGTGACTTTGAAGGAGAGTTAAGAAGAAATTATGCATGACTTTGTTTCTTCAGACTGATAACTGTCTAAGGTATCACAACACTTCTTCATGTAGAGTGTTTTCATGACAGAGGTTTCACATGTACAGAGAAAAGAATTCAGAGACCGTGTTAAGACTTAAGATAAAGTCAGACTGTGAACCAGTGGGAAAGTGGAGAAACCAAGACCTTAACTGCATTTCTCAACTTCTGCATTCTTAAACTGGATTTCAGTTTAACAGAGGATCACATGGAGCCACTTTGTTTAATCTGACTCCTGTGTAGCACAAGTCACAACATTTCACCTATAAATAAATGTGTATGTCATGCCTAATCTCTTATTTAAATAATAACCGATGTCATAGAAGAAGATAGATCTAGATCTAAAGCTGGAAGTCTAGCTCAGTCTGGATTGATAAGATATGCCAGTTCTGGGGGTTTTTAACCTTTTTTGTAATTGTTGGTTTTGCTCATCTGGCTTCAAGTTCCTGGTCACTTAGGTTTCTGAATTTCTGGAAGAAACTTGGAGTAATCTGAATTACTGGTATATAAGAGTAGCCTTCATAGCATCTGAACCTAAGAACACAATTTTAATTCATTTAATTAAAATGAAGACATTTTATCCCTGCTGTTCTGACAAGTATGTTGAACCAGAGGAAGGTATAATAACTTGTGCAAGGATCACCTCTATGGTGAACAGCATACCCAGTAGTTGGGCTCAGATCTCCTGAGCCCCAGTTCAGTGATTTCATTCTTAAACACCCCTTCATGAAGGTTTTTCTAACTTAATGAGTAAATAAGAAAAGTGGACTTTTAATATATGTTGCCTCATATTTGTTCTTCTACAGATCTTAGTCTTGTGGTTCAGGCTGTCATACTCTCACCCTTTCTCTTTGGATGTTTCTTCTTGGTTTAGGAGAAGGAAGACGGAGGTTGTTTTAGCATTTTCCAGCAAACTCAAGTTTTAATTTTTCTAACAATGGATACTCTTAAGTTCAACTAGCTTTATATTCTGGAATATTCTTCATTATATATCATTATTCAGTTCTTAGAATTATGTAACTTTGACACAGTCAAAGGCAAAACTAAGTCTTTTAGCTTAAAAAGCTCCTGGGTCAACAAAGTCAAAACCCTAATGTGGATCCAGAAATTTAATATGATTGATAGAAGGCAGAGGTGCTTACTTGACAGATGACATACTTAACCCAGTGTCATTTTATTACTATGAGTTTTGCCATTTGCCTGTCAACTTCCTGTAACATAAACACCACAACTTTTTCTGTTTCTCATTTCTAGAGTTTACAAGCTCTGATGAATGAGTGCATTGGTCATGTTATTGGAAAACCTCACAGTCCCGTTACAGGTTTGTACCTTGGTAAGGCAGAAGTTACTGGCATTTGTTATGGAGCTTTGCTGCTGTTAAAAAATGCTTGTGCAATGCTAGAAATACCAGTAAAAACATTTTTAAGCTTTTAATGATTGCTGATGTAAAACCATTATTGCCTGACAAAGTGCAAATAGATGGTGGTTTTACTTGAAAAATTCAAAAGCTTTACGTACGCTTTCCTCTGATTTTTGTCCCTGAATACCTATGAAGTCTTTCAGATCTTCTGGAAAAGGATTGTCATTTTGGTTTTTTTAAAGGTTGGGTAATAAGGCAATTGTAACTCTAAGAAGGTAGTTGCAGCACCATCTCCTGGAATTTCATTATGGCTCTGCAGATACTTAGACTGCTGATGGATTTTATATAATATTGAGGTACAATGGAGTTACACCTAGGGGATTGACAGTAGAGCTGTGGGAAATAGTTCACAGATATGTCATAATGTAAAAATGTATCTGTGGCATAAGAGGTGAAATCAACATGTTTCATTGTTTGTCTTGGGAAAAGGATGTTTCTTCAGCTAGGTTTGCTGAAGTGCTTCTCAGCACTGTTCTATCTTCCTCCTCCCAAGTCCACCGACTGGTTTAACTTTCAAAATACCATGTCATCTTCTTTTCTGTCTCCTGATGTCCACTTCCTGGACATGGTTGATGGCAGAAGACTTGAAGGGAAAGTAATTTGACTCAGGCAAGAGGAGGTTTTTCAGTATTTCAGGAAAGTTTCAGTTTTGAAATAATTTTAATGAGAAATTATTACAGCTGAGAAACCTTTCGCGATGAAAGTCTGTCCAATCCTTTGGAAAGAGTCTAGAAGAAATTTTGGAGAAGTTCTGCACTGCGATGGAACCGTTGCCATTTTAGATAAATCTCTGGCACGGTGATCCCAAAGTACCAAAACACTCATAAATGCTATTGCAGACACAGCAGATCACGCAAACTAAATTGCTTGATGGCTTTTGGCTCAGAGGCACATGAAGGAGTGACACAGATGTATAGCACAGACTTGAGTATCAGGCTGAAACTTCACACAGAAATAAACATAGGCTGTAGTCTGGCTGCACATATTGCAGATACCACTTTCTATCTCACGATAGAAAAGTAAGATTGCTTAGTTTATTTGTATACCATGCTGAGGGAATGCACTGTGGTCTTCACCCCTTTTCCCAAACCTGAGGGTCTAGTTATGGTCCTTCTGCTGCCTGTAGGCATGTAACTGGAGGTCTTCTGGTGTTTTTATCCTGGTTTTTTTGCTTTGTAAAACATCCTGTGTCTGCTCAAGTAGGTTAGGTTCAGTCTTCTGCCGGTGTTCATGTCCAGGACAACAAATATCTGACTCTGCCATATTTTACTTGTCATGATAATGCAAAAAGGGCAGAAACTCAGCCCTTAACCTAGCCTGATTAATCTAGCCCGGCAGAATGTAATGACCCACACTTTGATGGGCAGGTGGCTGTCTTGTGATGTGACTGCCACAATATTGTTCTGGCCAATTAAGGAGGAGTTCAGAGAAAAAAAAAGATGCTACAAACTACTCTTACGGGAATTGAATGAGCTAGGCATGGGGACAGTGATGGCTTGTCTAGGGTTGACCGTGTCCATTTGTACCACTTCCTTGGGGCAGACTGTCATACAGGAGCATTAGTATGGGTAAAACTGCCAAGTGAGTTTTGCTTTCTATTATTGTCTGAGAAAACTGGATGCAAAGGAACACACTAATGCTTTTGCTTTTTAGACATTATTTAGTTTGTTTACATTACTGTGCAATAAGATAGCAAGTCTTCTGTGAAGTTGAATTATTATAGATTTAGTTTTATAGAAGTAAGAAAACATCTTCTAATTGCTAGTTTTTAATTCTCTGTAGAAGTTTCATTATTTTTTAGATGAGTTACATGATACAATAATATGAATAATGTGGATACATATAATTGATTTATTTAAAATTAGAATAATTTGGATTTGTCTTAGAGGGGGAGGAAACATGTGCCAGGTCCCAGTTCATTCTTGAAAATGGGAACTCTTAAAATTTTGTTGTGAAATGGACATAACAATTTTGTCTTGAAAGGGCCCTGACAGGGGTTTTTTTTGACATTTGAGTAAATCTGTTATGTTTTTTGTGTTTGCAGCTATTCATCGAAACAGTCCCCGCCCTGTGAAAGTACCTCGGTGCCATAGCGACCCACCCAATCCACATCTTATCATCCCCACGCCTGAAGGCTTCAGGTACTGAAGTACAAAGTTCAAAACTGTCTTACCCTCTCTTGGCTATGCTGATCAATAAGTAGAACAATTTTCCTTTCATGTTGAAGGCAAATCAGTTAGAAAGAAAAAATCATGTCAGTGATCTGCTTTTTTTCAACGTGCCTTTAAGGACAATATAGTTTCTTCTTTTCCAGTTCTTTTTCTCTTCCTTCCACTCCCCTGCCCCCTCTTCATTTTACAGTTTGTGTTGGTGCGTGCTGTCTCACTGTGAAATCATTCTTATCCTTTTAGCCTTTTCTTAAAACAGCCTTTCCGTGTATTGAGCTTTTAGTCAGTGAAAACTGCTGATTGACAAGACTTAACTCCTTCCCCACTTGCAGTGTCTACGTACATGCCTGTGGCAGTGCTTTCTGTAGTTTGGTGTACATGAGACTTGCAAAGGTAGCATTCTGGAATATGGTGGCATTTCTGCATCATTACCAACCTGCTGTGAAGAAGTGTAAAGCAGTGGATAGTTTCACATCCCTTTGAAAGAACTGACATGAGCATTAATGCAAAAACAGTTTTTACAAACATCGAAATAAACTTTGCCATGCCTGTTTCTGAGCGGTGGCGCTTACTTTTCAAGGAAGTCAGCACGGTGCCAAATTCTGTGGTTGACCTTTTTTTTAATAGTTGCTTAGCTGTTGGCAGAAACTAATACTGCTCTAAAGATTTGGAGAGCTTTTTGTAGGTTGTTGTTACTCATATTGTTGTTGTACATACTGCCAGCCCCTGATGCATCTGAGACACAGAATTTGTCCACATCGCAGTCTTTAGGTACTTGACGAACTTCTAAAATCAGGCCGCAGTGTGCACACTAAAAGTTTTATTTTTTAAATAAAATTTCAACTCCATAGTTTTAAAAAAAAAAAAAAAGATAAAAGAATGTGTTTCCTCAAGTTTTTCTTCTTGCCACAGCACACGGAGTGTCCCATGTGATGCACGGAACCATTGCAGCATTGCTGTCAGTCGCCCCGCTCCCGTTGGTAGCGACTCAGCTCAACCCAAACCTGTCAGCAGTGCAAATGATACCAGGTAGCTCCACTCCATGACGTAGCACCCTCATTCTACTTAAATCCACCCATACAACTGTTTCTACATAATTGTATCCTAGTAGATCATTTGCACTTTCCATCCCATCATGTCTTCCACTGGTCAAAGGGGAAGACTGTTCCATGTTTGACATAAGCAAAATCTAATGCCTTAGAAATAGCTGGTAGACCACTTTCAAATTTAAAATGTCTGAATCATATGGTAGTTAAAGCATGCAATTCTGACATAGATTACAAATTTCCTCAGTAAAAATGTCCATGAAATTAACACATGCCAGTCAGTTCATCAGTATAACTCTACTAAATAATTAGTATGGGTAACTAACACTTTGTAGCAAGATAAATAAAACATGCAAATAAGCCCAGGAAAATATACAGCTATCCATATATGTATAGATAGATATTTCTTATCTTAGCTAACGGTTTTGGTGTTCATATTGTCTGCCATAAATAATTTGGAAATACTACAGAGTAACAAACAGAATTAAACAGATAAGATTTCAGGGTGGTTGTTTGTTAGTTTTTGTTTGATTTGGTTTTGTATTTTTCCCTCCCTTTTATTTGTTGCTGCCCCTTTGGCCGCTTAGGATTGTGCAGAATATACTTAACATGAAAGAAATCATTCTGTATCAGGCTATGTAACAGAAGCCACTCCTGTATTGGGAGATTGCAGAGGTCATGAGTGACTTTGTTTTAATTTGTGTTTTGGTGGGGGGGTCCTCTTCATGTCTTTCTTTGCCCCCTGATTTGGCTGTAGATTTCAGACTGTTGGTGTTCCTTCATCCCATACTACTGTCAGACCACTAACACATCTCCTACCTTCTATGTATTTACTCTTTAAAAAACCCAACTAATTGACTGTGAAAATCCTGCTGCTCACACAATGGTATTATATTAGGATTTATAAATACCTTTTTGGGTTCTCATTTCTACTGCAGAGCACCAAAGCTCTCCTGTGTGAGGGATTGTATGAATGACATGATCTGACTGTATCATACAGCTGTAGAGAAAGGAAAGAACAGGTAGTGAAGGGACAACAGATAGATGGTGGCAGAAGTGAACTTAGGTGTGACTTGATCATGATCTATCTCTCTTACAAATAATTTTCAGTTGTTAGTCAGCAGCCGTGATCGTTTGTAGATTTGTTACCAGATACACAGCAGAATCACAGAATCACCAAGGTTGGAAGAGACCTCGAAGATCATCAAGTCCAACCTGTCACCACAGACCCCATGACTAAACCATTAAATTATATTATGCTGTTAAGAGGGAAGCAAATTGCTACCTAAAGTCTTTCCTGCAGGTCTTTTCACATAATTGTATTGATAAGATAGGACTGGCACTCTACAGTAGCCACTAGATGAACAGCTTCTGAGTCTGAGCCTGTTGTCTTGTGGGTGTTGTTTTGGTTGAAAACACATCCTGAATTTTTGCTGTTCAAAGTACACGTATTTATTATATATCCTCCATGCTTCTGTTTTAAGGCTCTTGTAGCAAAAGTAAGCATGAGCTTGTGGCACTGTGCACTTGAAAAGCACTTTTCAAGTTAGTAACATTGTAGAGCATTTCCACTGAGAGGTTCTAGCAGCTTTGTTAGCTGACAGGGTGATGGCTAATTAGTAATTATGGTTCTGAAAATGCAGAACTTGTTTACTTGATGACTAGTCTTTACACAACATAGGAAAGAAAATGTTTTTTCTGGAGTATGTGCAGCATTTTGAGACAAGGCATATTTTTTAAGTTAATTAATTTTTCAAGAAGAAGGTAGGAGGGATGCTGCTAATACTTGTAGGCTTTGTTGTGATTTTATACCACTCAATGAAACTGTCACATTTGTAGTTTGACACACTTAAATACAGTGGTGTGGTCTTTTAGTGTTTTTTGTATGTGTGCCCTACACAAATGTTGATCAAAGTGTGAAGGTTCACATTTTGACAGTTTTTTTCTAATTCAAGAAGAGTCATGAGGAAGAAAAGAAAGGAGAATTCTGTTTACTATTTGCAGTCAAATGAGTAATACTGTCATGGATTGCAACATGGAAGTTGAAGTGAGTGCAGCATTTCAGTCAAATTGCCTGGGCCTGTTTCTAAAGAGTTGTATTTTTCTTAGAGTAGCATTGTTTAACCCTCTGCTTTACCTAGGAAGAATTTGAAGGAAATCTTCTAGAGACAGAATTTTGGAAGCTTTGGGGTTTTATTTATTGAGGAAGGCAAAATAGCACAACATAATATATTAATAACAACTTTCTGGTTTTAGTATAGTTAAAAGAAAAGGTCCAACTCTAGCACATTGTAGTCTTAATTATGAGTTCCATTTGTGCCTCAAAAGAGAAATGGAATCTGTTGGACCAAGAAAGTGGTTTGTGGTTTTGTCTGCAAGGAGGGTGGGGTCCAGCTGCTGGAACAGCAAAGAAACAGTTTGCACACTTTCCAGAAACTCTTCAAGTATTTATGACATGACTGTAGGCATTAAATATCTAAAAGCCCCTTGACTATAGGAACTTGCTCAATCAGTTGTACTAGGCAGTGCATAGTGCACAAATGCCACCATAGCTCTATGCAAGTTTCTCTTTTATAAAAAAAAGTAATGAAAAGACCCATCAGCTTCATGTAGCTAGCAAGTAAATTCCAAAGCAGCAACACTTGGTTGTTTATGTTGAGCTTTCTGATGGGTATACATTTACACTATATTCACACTAATGACCTTTACAATGTTTAATTTCTGACCTAACTAGGGTTATTATTACTCATCATTTTTTATTTATCCAGGACTGGAGGAGAAATGTGCAAGTCATCTTCTTTTCTACTTCATTTAGTTGCCTAGTAACATGCACACGATCTTTCTGGACACAAACAGTAAAAAAGCTGGGTGGCTAAGATGAGTCTGAAATGGATTTTAGAGGTCAGCATTCAGAGCTATGATACTTAAGGTTCTCTGTTCAGCTACTGCCTCATTTCAGAGGTGGTTTAGCTTTGCTTGTTTTTTAAGCTCTTTGTGAATCTGCAGTTGTTGCTCTGTGTGTGTTTAGAATAACCTCAGCCTTCTTGCTCATTAAGACCTCAGCTTCCTGAAGACTATTGAGGATTTTCACTTGTTCAGTTTCAGTTCCTCCTCAAACTTGAAAGATCTATTTCAGAGTATTAGGGAGTGCAAAGCAAAGATCCTATTGAGAACACAATTGAAATTCAGGTGAAAATTCTTTCAGTGGAAAAAATAGCTTAGAAAGGGTTTTCAGTTTCCTTCTTGGCATCAGTTTTTCTTTCATGTTACTGTCATGATTCGTGGTCTAGGCTTCAGAGAGTCTTTCTTTTTAAAACTGCAGGAGTTATTTAGTGCAATGCTAAGCTAATTAGTATAATGGCTCTTTTTAACAGGGGTTCCAGTGTGCCAGAAAATGATCGATTGGCTTCGATAGCAGCTGAGTTGCAGTTCAGATCCCTTAGTCGACACTCCAGCCCCACTGAAGAGCGAGAAGGTGATTGTCACAGTAACAGATTGTGACCTGGATGTGCAGATGATTTATGTCATGAACATACTTCTCTCTTTCTGGTTCTTACCTTTTCCAATTTTTTTACTCATCTTTTCCCATTCAGAAAGCTTAGATTTTGAACTTTTAGACTTACATTGTCAGAGTGAGTTGTTCTATTTTCAGACATACTCACTGTTTTCTGGCCTTTCATATTGCTTCTGAGTTTTACCTGAAGGAATTCACTGGTATCGTACTAAGTCACAATGTTCAAAATGGAAATGAGTAACATGATTACTGAATTATATACCCCATTTCAAAGTAAGATTCTAAGTTAATGAAGTACAAACTGGCCCCATCAGGACCGTGAGAAGTTTTCTAGCTGGTTCTTTAACTATTGCTGCAGTATTCATCTTGCAAATACTTGCTGTTGTTTTGAGTCCTGGAAGAAGGGGCAGGGTGTTTATCATGACATGCTGATTAGGGCACTTTCAGGTTTCCCCAGCCTCTGTATATGTGGTATTTATTACAACAAATACAGAATTGCCGAATTGCCAGGATTGGAAAAGACTTTTAAGATCATCCACTTGAATCATTGCCTAACACTGGAAAGTCCACAACTAAACCATATCCCCATATCCAGTGATGGGGACTCCACCACCGCCCTGGGCAAGCCATTCCATGCCTGATAACCCTTTCAGTGAAGAAATTCTAACACCCAACCTATACTTCCCTTGGCGCAACTTGAGGCCATTTCCTCTTGTTTTGTCACTTGCTACTTGGTTGAACAGACCAACTCCCACCTCTCTACAACCTCCTTTTAGGTAGTTGCAGAGAGTGATAAGGTCTCCCCTCAGTCTGCTTTTCTCTGTGCTAAACAACCCCAGTTCTCTCAGCTGCTCTTCATAAGACTTTTTCTCTAGACCTTTTACCAGCTTTATTGTCCTTCCTTGGGCATGCTCCAGCACCTCAATATCCTTCTTGTAGTGAGTGGCCCTAAACTAACACAGTACTGGAGATGCAGCCTCACCAGTGCTGATTACAGAGGTAAAATTACTTCCCTGGTCCTACAGGCCAGGATGCCATTGGCTTTCTTGGCCATCTGAGCACACTTCTGGCTCATGTTCAGATGGCTATCAATCTACACCTCTAAGTCCCTCTCTGCTGAGCAGCTTTCCAGCCACTCCTCCACAAGCCTGTAGTGCTGCTGGGGTTGTTGTGGTGAAAATGCAGAACCTGGCATTTAGCCTTATTGAAATGCATACAGTGCCCATCAATTAAGTCTGACAAGATCCCTCTGCGGAGCCTTCCTGTCTTCAAGCAGATCAACACTTCCACCTATGGCATTGTATGCAAACTTATTAAGGGTAGGGTGTACTTAGTCCCCTTGTCTAGATCACTGATAAATATGTTTAACACACTGGCTGCAATACTGAGCCCTGGGGACATAACCTGTAACCAACTGCCAACTGGATTTCTCTCCATGTGCCGCCAGTCTTTGGGCCTGGCCATCCAGACAGATTTTTTTACACAGTAAAGTGTACATCCATCCAGGCCATGAGCAGCCAGTTTCTCCAGGAGAGTGCTGTGGCAAAGGGTGCCAAAGGCTTTACAAAAGTCCAGGCAGATGACATCCACAGCTTTTCGCTCATCCACTAAGACAACCACCATGTTGTAGAAGTAGATCAAGTTCATCAGTCAGGATCTGCCTTTTATAAACTCTAATTGGGCTTGATCATCTGATTGTTCTGTGTGCTGCATGATGGTACTCAGGATGATCTGTTACAACAGCTTCCCCAGCACCAAAATTAAACTGACAGGTCTGTAATTTCTTAGATCCTCCTTCTGGCTCCTCTTGTAGATGGGTATCACACTGTCTAACTTCCAGTCTGCTGGCACCTCCCCGGACAGCCATGACTGCTGAAAAAATACAGAAAGTGGCTGGGTGAGCACCTCTGTCAGCTCTCAGAATTCTTGGGTGGATTACATCCAGTCCCATACACTTGCATATGCCTAAGTGGAGCAGCAGGTTACAAACTATCTGCTCTTGGATTAGGAGGGGATTCATTCTGCTCCCCATCCCTATCTTTCCGTTCAGGAGGCTGGGTATCCAGTGAACACCTGATCTTACTATTAGAGTCTGAAGCAAAGAAGGTATTTAGTACCTCAGCCTTTTCTTCATCCTTGACATCTGTGTTCCCCCCTGCAGGCAACAAAGGACAGAGATTCTCCTTAGGTCTCCTTTTGTTACTAATACATTTGCAGAAGGATTTCCTTTTCTCTTTCACAGCTGAAGCCAAAGTAATTTCCAGTTGGGCTTTGCCCCTTCTAATTTTCTTACTGCACAGCCTCATGAGAATTTTGTACTTGTACTTACCTTAAAACATGGATTGTTAAGATCCTGTGTTTTCTGCAAAGTAAAACAAAGCACCGAACCCCAACAGAAGTAGAGTTGATATTGTGGTTATTCTGCAAAATTAAGTGAAAATGTATGCTGAGTGGGGGGAGGGTTGGGTTTTTTCCCTCTTTTTAAGCAGATCACAAGATATTAGGGGTTGGAAGGGACCTCTGGAGTTATGCAGGTCCGACCCCCCTGCCAGAGCAGGACCGTATAATCTTGAGCAGGTTGCACAGGAATGCATCCAGATGGGTCTTGAGAGTATCCAGAGAAGGAAAGTCCACAACCTCTCTGGGCAGCCTGTTCTAGTGCTCTGTGACCCTTACGGTAAAGAAGTTCTTCCTCATGTTGAGGTGGAACTTCCCATGCTGCAGTTCACATCCACTGCCCCTTGTCACAGGGTGCAAGTGAGAAGAAGCTGTCCCTTCCTTTCTGGCACCCAGCCCTCGGATATTTATATACATTTATTAGATGTTGAAAGTATTTTCTTTCTCATGGTTATTCCCTTTTCTATGTATCTGTCTGAATGGGAAACTGGCTTGGGTTAGAATGAATACAGCTATTTTTCAAAGGAATTGTAGGAGATTGTTTTCCTGCAGCTTTATTATTTATTTGATTATGCATGCCCTGACTTGAAGAGCTTCCCTGTGGAAGGGAGATCTCTGTTCCTGTATACATTAAATCCTCTTGTAGAATGGCTTTCATAATTTGTTTACTGAAGATAAGCAATTCCTGAACTCAAGAGGATACGAGATATGGTTGTCTCTTATACTTTTAAGTTGTATTAGTTCTGATATGTAAGATCATCTTCTGCTGAATGTAGTGGCATAATCCTTAGTATGAGATAAAGCCACTTCTCTGCTCACAGTATCATTTCTCTAGAACCATCGTATCCAAAGGGAGACTCAAGTGGCTTGTCCCGACGGAGTTGGGAGCTCAGAACGTTAATCAACCAGACCAAAGGTAAGTGTTCAGGAGTAACCATAATATCATGTCTGCTAAACTAATACTGTAACAAAAGGTTGAATCTTAATGCTGATTGTGAAGAGGTTTTCACAGCTTTGCACATAAGTAGGGTAAATAAAAGAAGTCCTGATTGCAGATAGAGGATACTGCTAAAATTACAAGGTGTACTTCTTGAAGTAGGAATAATTAAACTTCGTAATCAAAGAATGGTAGGGGCTGGAAGGTTCCTCTGGAGATATGTAGTCCAACTCAGGTTTGCCTACATCAGTTTGCACAGAAGTGCCTCCACTACCTTTCTGGGCAGCCGGTTCCAGTGCTCAGTCACCCTCAAAATAAAGAAGTGTCTCTTTAAGTTCAAGGGAAGCCTCCTATGTTCCAGTTTGTACCCACTGCCCCTTGCACTGTCAGTGGCCACCACTGAGAAGAGCCCAGCCCCATCCTTGATGACTTCCACCCTTTAGATGTTTGTATGCATTGCAGATTCTCTTCTTCTCTTTTTCCAGGCCACAAGTCCCATGTGTCTCTCCTTGTAAGAGAGATGTTCCAGTGCTCTAACCATACTAATGGCCCTCTGTTGTACTTTCTCCAGCAATTCCCTGTCCTTCTTGAAATGGGGAGCCCAGAACTGGACACAATACTCCAGGTGCAACCTCACTCTACTGGAGTAGAGGGGAAGGAGAATCTCCCTTCACCTGCTGACCACACTCTTAATGCACCTCAGAATACCATTGGCCTTTTTGGCCATGAAAGCACATTGCTGGTTCATGGTGAATTTGTCCATCAGCACTCCCAGGTCCCTCCCCACCAAGGTGCTTTACAGCAGGTCAATCCCTAACCTGTACTGATGCATGGGGTTATTCCTTCCTAGGTGCAGGACTCTATACTCGCCCTTGCTGATCTTTTCAGGTTTTGAAAGATACTAGCAGTGCTCTACAAAATGAGTACACTTATTACTACAGGAATTGCAGAAGTGTACTGTTCTTGTTCAGTGCCCAGTTGTGAATTGGAAGTAGTAATCAGTTCCTCACTTCCTATGATCTCTCCCAAGAATGGGATTTCCTTATTTTGGGTATCTTAACAGTGTGTGATACTACAGGTTCCCAAATTCAGAGCTGTTATGATGGGGCCCCTTCCTCCCTGTCCTGCTGCTTATTGTCATGAAACTCAAAGTCACTTGATTACTTTTGAGATTCCTGTATTGTGCAGGTAGAGATGCCTTGCTTGCATGTATTCTGGCAGGGTGGAACCTCAAGAAACGAGAAAAAAACTCCATCACATCAAAACTGGCCTCGCTCTATGGCTCAGAACACAGGAAGAACAGCAACTATTTGTTTCTAGTCTCTAAAAGGCTTTATTTTCTGTTCAGAGTATAGACACCGAAGGAATTGAGTTGGTTTCAACTAAAAAAGAATAATGAGGGAACACTTACATTTCTAGAAGACTGCTGCAATGGAAACTGTTTTTACTGTCTACTGTGAATAAGACAAAGATTTTGGATTACAGCAAGGCAGATTTAGTGTAGATTAAGTGAGATTAATGATAGGTTGGCAGTAGAATACATCATTTAGGAGTCTTCCATCTCTTGGAGGTGGTTAGAAATTGTTTATAGACTGCTGTCTGTCAACAGTGACAGATGTGTAATTTTTGAGCCTTACAAAGAAGGGATAAATTAAAGTCACACTTAGATTTCTTATGGCCTCACTCACTAGGATTCTGTTCATGATAAGACTTGAAAGTTGGAGCCATCTAATACCTCTGAATCTTCAAGGTAGCAAATGCTGCAAGTTGCACAAGTAAACCTTACCTGTCCTTCGTTCCTTGGTGCTCTCAATCACGTATTTCCACTCTCTATCAGTGGTTAGCTACAGGCCAAATGCAGATAAGTGTGTTGCATTTTATACATTTACTTTCGTTATCCTACCCAAGAGATTGTTAGATGAGTACCAGTCTTTTCCTTTTACTTGAGTTTCATGTGTGATTGGTAAGGGATGGTTTCCTATATCATTGCTAAATGTTTTCACTTTTCCTGCATCTTCAATTAGCCTCCCAAACCAGTTGTCTTCTAACTCAGTGAGTTTTGTGAGATACTAAAACGTAACAATATATAAACACAGTGAGTATTTCTCAACCAAGGAAATTGTTTATCACTCTTTTTAGACACTGCTTCCAAGCAAGCACCGATTGAAGCTGTTCAAAAGTCTGTTCAGTTGTTTGAAGAAAGGAGGTACAGAGAAATGAGGAGAAAGAACATCATTGGCCAAGTTTGTGACACACCGAAATCTTATGATAATGTCATGCATGTGGGTTTGAGAAAAGTGACTTTCAAGTGGCAGAGAGGAAACAAAATTGGTACGTTCATTATACTTTCATTTATCAGGCTGAAATACCAAACTTAGTTGTTTTGAAGGAAATCTAAGACCATCTTTTGAAATCTTTGGTCTCAGCTTTACTGGATCAGAATGTTAACACACAAAGATGCAGCTAGAATTTCCTTTTTGTAGAACTTCAGTGAAGTTTTCACTGGTCAAATAACAAGAAACACAGGAGAAGGATTTGATTAAGACGGTTACCTAGGTATGATCTACAATTCCTGCATGTGTTTAACCCATAAAATGTTTGAATTCTGCTTTTGGAAGAACCAGAAACACAAATGGAAATGAACACAAATTTGGGAATTTATGTTATTTCCCAATAGTGTTGTGGTTTCTCCCCTTGGGATCATTGCTTCCTGTCTGGTTTAGGATTTGTGGGGAAAATCCTCATATTAGTAAGTTTTCTTCCAGGTCAGCCTGTAAATGTAATGTTTTTTTCTTTAAATCAGCTTGAATTCAGGACTAGGAATGTAGTATTAGCTGTTGCAGGTTAAAAACTACTTGAAATTTTAAATGAAAATAAAGGTAAATAATCTTGACATGCTCAATTTTCACTTACTGCAGTTAGGTACATGTTACTGAATGCAGTATAACTGATTTTTCTTATTTTGATCTTAATTTCAGGTGAAGGCCAGTATGGGAAGGTCTATACCTGTATCAGTGTTGACACTGGAGAGCTGATGGCAATGAAGGAGGTGAGTACACTGTGTTCAAGATTCACTACTGCTGCCTTTGGCATGTAATTTTTTTTTTTGAACCAAACATGCATGACTTAGCAGGCATTAAGGTTTTCTCAACACTCTTGTTACCTAACTGGGAAGGGATGGGAAGACAATTGTCTCTTCGTGTAGCCACATCTCCTTAAGTTGATTAAACTTCTTCTTTTCAGCTCACAACATTTCAATCTAAATGTATGTAACATGGATAATCCATGTGTTTTTACTGATCTAATAGGGATGTTGTGAACTTAGTGAATGCTTACTTAATATGTGTGAAATCCCATTAAGAGATCTTAAAGATATTTCAAAAAGAATAGAATGGAATAAACCAGGTTGGAAGAGAACTTCAAGATCATCATGTCCAACCTATCAATCAGTCCAACCCACCTAAACAACTAAACCATGGCACCAAGCACCCCATCAAGTCTCCTCCTAAACACCTCCAGTGATGGTGACTCCACCACCTCCCTGGGCAGCCCATTCCAATGGACAATCATTCTCTCTGTGTAGAATTTCTTCCTAACATCCAGCCTAAACCTCCCCTGACGCAGCTTGAGACTGTGTCCTCTTGTTCTGGTGCCGGTTGCCTGGGATTTCTGAGTCATGAAGAAAGTACACAAATTTAATTTCTTTGCAGTATTTATTTTCACATTTTATTCCTCTTTTCTTCATTCCTTAGAGAAAAATATAGGAAGTGTCCCATCAGATGCTTTCCAGCTTTTTCTGTAGTTTAGGCTGAATCACAGAACTGTTGACTAAGCTGGTGGGTACAGAGTATTTAATTTTCAGGATAGTTTTTCACCCAGTCAGTAGCACACTGTTTCTGGAATTCAGATTTGCTTTTTAGATGCAGGTGCTTTTTACAGATGAGTATGTGTGTGCTCTTGAGCAGAAGTTCAGGTAACTTAAATGGACTTTGTTTGACAGAGACTTCACTAGAAGGCTAAATACACAACGTGCTGCTGTTTTCTTTAGTATGTTTAACTTCCAGAATTACTTCACCAAGAAAATTCGCAGCCCCCTCATCGTGGGCTCACGTGCAGGCTGTTTACAACTTCCAAATCAAAGGCTTTTCTGGATTTCCTTAAGAGCACTCTGCAAGATTTTAATTTTTTTTTTATTTGAAAGCTTTTTCATTACCCATGCCCCCTGAGATTACATCAGACTCGATTGTCAGACTTCCTTCAGACTTAACTCCAGTGTTGTAAAAGCTCTACAAATTATAGCTGGCAAGCTCTGCTACAAATACATAGTATCGCATCTTTGAAGTGGTAGGAAGTAGGTAGGAAAGGGGGATTGAATGCACCCTCAGTAAGATTACAGATGACAATAAGCTAGGAGGGAAGAGTCAATCTACTTGAGGGCAGGAAGGTTCTACAGAAGGACCTGGACGGGCCAAATTGATGGACCAAGGTCAGTTATATGAGATTTAACAAGGCCAAGTGCTCGGTCCTGCACTTTGGTCACAACAACCCCATCCTACAGGCTTGGGGAAGAGTGGCTGGAAAGCTGCCCAGCAGAGAAAGATGTCGGGGTGCTGGTTGACAGCCAGCTGAAGATTAGCCAGCAGTGTGCTCAGGTGGTCAAGGACTCCCAACAGCATCCTGGCCTGTATGAGGAATAGAGACTAAGACAAGCAGGACCAGAGAAGGGATTGTCACACTGTACTCACCTCTGCTGAGGCCACACCCTGAGTACTGTGTCCATTTTTTGAGCCCTCCCTACAGGAAAGATATTGAGGTCCCAGAGTGGGGCCAGAGAAAGAAAGGCAACAACCCTGGTGAAGGGGCGGGAGAAGAGGTCTTACAAAGACTGGCTGAAGGAACTGGGATTGTTTAGTCTGGAGGCTCTACAACTAACTGAAAGGAGGTTGCAACAAGCTGTCAGTCTCATCTTCTCTAATAAAAGTGATAGAACAATAGGAAATGGCTTCAATTTGCACCAAGGGAGGTTTAGATGGGTATTAGAAGAAACTTCTGCCCTGAAAGGGTACTGGAAGCACTAGATAGGCTTCCTACCCACCCTCCACAGCAGAAGTGGTTGAATCCCAATTTCTGGAGGCATTTAAAAGGTGCATGGATGTTGGACTAAGGGACATGGTTTAGCACAAAACTTGGTAGAGTGAGGTAATGGTTGGGCTTGATTTGTAAAAGTCTTTTCCAGTGAAAATGATTCTCTGAATGTGTGATTCTGTGCATTTAAGTAACAGCATTTTCCTCTGTAGAAATCATCCACAAATCGTCACATTTATATGTAATTCTCCAAAAGCAGTTTGATGTTCTTTTTTGGCTGAAGTTTGGAGTTGGAGGCACACTGGTTTGGGTCTTTTTGTGTAATGATGCTGTTTAGCTGTTCTTGTGGTTTGAGTTTCAGATGAATTATTCTGGGGTTGGTTTGGTTGTTTTCATTACTTCATAATTTGAAATAGCAGCAAAATAATGAAAAATCTTCTTGCAGATAAGATTTCAACCTAATGATCACAAAACCATCAAAGAAACAGCTGATGAACTGAAGATTTTCGAAGGCATCAAACACCCTAATCTTGTTCGTTATTTTGGTGTGGAACTCCATAGGGTAAGAGAACAGAAATTATGGTTGGTTTGGGTTTTTTTTTTTCCTAGGGCAGAAAGAACATTTTAAGGAGCTTTGGATCATGGAGATTTTACTTGAGAGCATTCTAGTTTAGCTTAGTTGTCTGGACATCTCTGAATTGCAGTGTGTCTTTCGTTTTTTTCCTTACTCTGTCTGAAACAGAGTTTGGATTAATGGTTTGGAACTGATATCCAGTAACAGAGATGGTTCACAATAAGAGAATAGAGTGAGTCAGGCTGAAGATATTCTATGCTGCTACTCTGTTTAACTGCTCTAAAAGCAGCCTGTATCATATGGTAACTTTTGTGTGTCGATGAAGACCAGACAGCCTAAGCCCCTTTGCTGTTAGCAGCAAAGGTGGTAGCAATATCTTGTCAATTCCTGGAAAAGCATTGTGCTGGCATTTAAACATCGCTGCCAGAGAAGTAGCTTATAGAAGCAGCTCTTCTGGAATTCAGATCACATCTCTTCAGAAGGACAAATGAGCTTCCTTACATGAGCAGGTCAACTAATGAAGCCTAGTTTTCTCATGGAGCTGGACTCCAGAGCTGCATGCTGAGATACACAACTTTTTATTACTCTCCACTTCCCATGTGCACTACCCACCTTCCCCTCTGAGCCTTAGGCCCTTGATTTATCTCTGCCCAGTGAGGCTGACAGGACACTTGGTATCTCTGGCTGGAAAGCGGTGTGTGGTTTTGACTGATTTGCTCAGTATGTGTGGGTTGACTTCCTGACTTGTTGCTGGTTTAGAAGGAGACAAAGGCTGCTTTATGTCTGCATTTCTTTACATGGAGACACAACTTGGGTGTCTGTGCCTCTGGGTCTTTGGTTTCTCAACCTGTTCTAAGACCTTTGTGTCTTGGCCACCTTCTTGCTGAAATTGGCTGGACTTGGAGACAGAGAAAGGGAACAAGAACCTAACTCTCCCTTGCAGTAAGAGTTGGCATGCTTTTTCAAGCCACAAACAGCAGCAAAAGACTTGCCTTCACCAAGAGTCAATGCAGGATACTGCAGGAACTGGGAAAGCGAGGAAGGAAAACATTACCAAAAGCCCAAAAGACCATTTGAAATTTTTTCTGAACGTGCAAAGGAACTTTTTGTGTTTCTGTTGCCAAAGTAACCTATTGTATACCTCTAAATGGTGTCAGTTACATACAAATGATGCAGACAGATATGTGGCAGAGATTTCCCCTAACTGTGCAATAGAGTATATTAGGTTGAAGCATGCCCAAGAAAACAGAATTCTGAAGAGACAATTTTTAGCTATTCCATGGTAAGAGGTCCTGCCATTGAAGCATCGCATGGTACTTGCATTACTGTTGTCACCAAAAATGAAGGATGGAAGGAAAACTTGATCCTAATTCAATGTTTAACAAAACAATATTTGAAAAGAAACCCAATGAAATCCGGTTTGGTTCCCACAACAGGAAGAAATGTACATCTTCATGGAGTACTGTGATGAGGGCACTCTGGAGGAGGTATCAAAACTGGGCCTTCAGGAGCATGTCATTAGGCTCTACTCAAAGCAAATCACGGTTGCTATAAATGTACTACATGAACATGGTATTGTTCATCGAGACATTAAAGGTAATGTTAACCATAGAAGGTAATGTTGTTGTTTCAGTGTTGTAGATGAGGGGGGGAGGGAGCGGGGGACACATTTGCAGATTTAGCACACGCTCTCTGTACAGCCATTAAGTATATAAAGCCTTCCACTCATTTTTCAGTTTTCAATTTACACGTTGTTTGGCTAGTTAGATGCTCCTTTTTCAATGGAGAACATAAAAAATGTTCACAGTTGGCATTGCAAACTCATACATTTTGTTCATGGTTCATGTAGTTTCTCTAGAGGTTGTTAAAATTGTTGGGGATTCAATCAAACTCAAATTTTGGTCCTTCTAGTTCTAGTACTAATGTAGTGAGTTATGTAATGCTGGTTTTCTTCTCATCTGTGCAAGAAACAGTGTTTTACGGGAGCTGACAAGCAGTGTACAGTTGTTCATCAGACCTTTTCCTTGCAATTTCCATTTTCCAGAAGAGCTCTAGGATTTCAGGCAAATGGTTGATTAAACATAGTAATGAAAGCCATCTGAGGAGAAGTTAAAGGGATATGGTAAAATTACTTGCCTAGTGTTTGGGGGTTTTGCCATACATTTATCTACTCATGCCTGGCTCTCAGCTTTCGCTTGCAAACTGAGCAGACTGGAACTACAGTAACTGAAGGCGGGTTGGGTTTGGCATTTGCTCAGTGTCAGTCTGCATTTCACATTCATTTTTCTTTTTCTGCGCCTTCCAGAGCATCCTTCATGTCTAGTTATCTTGGTTTTGTTTGTCTGGCATATTCTGCTCACCTGTGGCAGAAACTTAACAGAAGGTAGGGGAAGCATTGCAGACAGTATGCCCTGTGAATGCTCATTTTATGACAAGGCAGTGCAACCCAACGATGCTGGGTTTCTATGTCCCTCTTGCTCACAGGGTTTTGAATCACCGCAGCAGTGTAGCAGGTTCCCAGTTGCTCTTGGTCCTCTGGCCTCGTGCTTCTCATTTGGGAAAAGAACTATCTACGATCCAGAGGCCTCCCACCCAGGTAGGCCACTCCTGAGTCAGTTTTGGCTTTTTTTCCTAGAAAACACTTTCCCTGACTCCCATTCCCCAGAAATCTTGCCCTTTCTGGTTCTCCTTCCTGACCAAAGGTTGCTCTACAGTTGTGGATTTCCCTCCATGCTTTTCACAGTGTCCTCCTTTGCCTTTTACTTGACCCTTCCATATCCAGGTTCTGCTTACATGAATTACACTCTCCTGGAAGCTTGTTGCGATCAAAATCCAAAGCTGGCCGACAGGGATTTCTTTTGTACTGCTCTGTCATTGCTGATTTCTGGATATGTTCCAAATAGTTCTTCCTCTCATCAGGAAGATGCAGTGAAGTGAGAACTGTTTAGCAGAACTGTAATGCTATGTTTTCTGAGGGCATTTCTGTTGCAACAGATTCCTTGTACCAAATGTTGGGGTGTTCCTTGAGAATAACAGCAGCTATAAAGGGAGAGTCACTGCAGACACATCTGTGTGTAGACCTTCCCAAAACGTAATGGCAGAGTATGGAGGGAGACCACCGAGAGTAATTTTTATGAAGATTAACTGATGTGACATTGGAAGCCTTCTGCTTTCTGTCTCCTTTTAAGCTGAGATTGCATCCTCAGATTTTCAGGCTAACGACAGTAAAGAAAACTCTGGTTTTACTTCTAGCTCTTCCATAGTCAGGTGCTCCTATTTTTCTGCTAGAGAATGATCAGGTGTCGTTCGTACTGCTAGAACTACTTTGCTATGGAAATCTCACTCTCGGATCACATTCTCCTGGCCAGTTTGCTGGACGTTACTGTGGATCTGTTTCTCTCAGCAGCTGATGAGCAGTTCTTAGAGAAATTGTTTATACATGTCCTGCTGCTAGCGTCTGCAAGTACCTTGTGCTTAAAAATCCTTTTGGTTAGTAGTGTCCACCAGTCTGCTGTCCTCTAGATGAAGTAAGACACAGCTGCCTTGAATCCTTTTTCAACCCGTGGCTGCAAGAGCAAACTGAGCGTAGTTGTGGCTGGTTGTTACACTTGCTGCACTGGTTTTGGTTAGTCTGCATCCATGTGTAAAGTAGTTGGTTTAGTATGTATCAGGTGGTTAAGGCCTTTGGGATAGCTCTTTTTTTTGTTTGTTTTTAAATCTCTGTCCTGGGTATTGACTTGTAACCTTGTGGCTAAGCCCAGATTCCTCAGTTATAATTACTTCACTTTTTACAAGGAAGCTGCTCTGGTCAATGATTGAGAATAATGGAATACTGAATGCTGAAGTCTCTGGACATCTTTGGCTGAGCCTTCAGTTTAAAATGGTGTCAACCACCTCAGGACTTTGGCTGAGTTACTAAGTATCTCCAGGGGTGGAGATTCCCTTTCTCTGGGCCCCTGTCCCAGTGACTGACCTATCCACATTGTGAAGAACTTTTTGCTGATACCTCCCTGGAATTTGCAGAGGTTGCTATTTGTGTCCGTTGCTCCTTGCTCCATGTCCTTTCACAGTGGGCCTTTGAGGAAAAAGCCTGTTTCCATCTTCTTGATACCCTTCCATTAAATAGCTGAAAACATCAATAAATTCATATACATACGCCTCCATCCTTCAAGCTAATTAATCTCTCAGCCTCTCCTTGTACACTGTGCACCTGCCCTCTCATCATCTTGATGCCTTTCTGCTGAGTTTGCTCCAGTATGTCAATATCTGTCCTGCACCAGGAAGCCCCAAAATGAGGCATAGCTCTCCAAGTTGGTGTCTGAATTGACAAGAATTGATCACTGAGGGCATATTTGGTGCTTTCTCTGTGGGAGAGAAGGACATGTTTCTGCAAAATACTTGGCTTGTTTTCAGAATGAATGCAGAAAATGAAGGGATTGTATCTGAAGCTTCAGTAAATCAGAAACATGAATGAGATGCAGCCAGGAAGTCCTTATCAAAATGTTGCCTCTTTGTTGTTAGCTTTCTCCAAATTTCTACTATTTCTGCCTCTATGTCTTCATGGTGAGCACATAGGAAGTAGCCATTTAACATGAGACAGAAGACTGTTCAACAGGAGACTATGGATGTGTCACACTTTCTAAAGCAAAAGAGGGCACTAAAGCTGATTGTTCTTATCAAAGGGTAGCATTTAGCCTACTTGTTTGGCTGTTTCACTACTTAAGTGCTGGCTGAGGAATGTCTATGAGCTTCTGTGTGGAATTATGCCACCATCTTTTATGGGGCTTCTGCTACTGCACCTTGAACTCACAGCATTTACACCAACACCTTCAGAATATTATGCCACTGCAGTATTCACTGTGCTTAATCAGGGCATGAAACTTCAGTTCAAATGCATTGGCTCATAGCTATTCCTACGACCTGGCTTTTGACATTTGTTCTTTGTTTGCAGTCTGCCCAGAAGTTCTTGGGGTATAAATGGCAGTAGAACTACCTCTTGCCTCTGCTAAGTATATCCAGTGAAGATGCTTTTGAGAGTGTATGTAGAGGAGGAGAGAAGGAACAGACAGATGTGTTGTGCCTTTTTGCTGTTTTAAGCCATGGTCTCTAGTTTTATTTTGCTTGTTAATCATGTGGATATGGTAGGAATTTTTTTGCATTTTCAGTAGCAAAGGGAAAAAGCATTGCACTATCTTCAAAGTACTGCCCTTGAGTCTCAGTTTTCTGAAGGACCTGCTGGACTCAGTGAAGGCTTCATCTAAGAAGACCCTTTTTAAAGACTAGAGTTCCTAAAGCTTGGTCCTGGTATCTCAAGCAGAGGCTCCACAGCAGACAGTGCATCAGTGGAAGCCTTATTCAGCTGACAGACAATGTTAGCAGCACAAGTCTTAAGTTTTGGCTCTTTGTGGTGAAACTTTGGTTTGTTGCTGTTTAATTTGACCGTTCCAGGTGGTTTCAGGATAAGGCTTTCAGGATAAAGGCTTTCAGGATAAAGGCTTACAGGAGCTTTCACAGTAACATTTATGCATTGCCCATGTTTAGTGTCCCATTGATCTGCTGCCTTGTACTGCTTCAGTGTGTTTCTGTATTCCCATTCATTCAAGGAGCTGAGTCTGCTCAGCTCCATTACATGTGTGTATGATTGCAGAGTGAGTCTGGACACCCATGTCCCTCTGAAGGGAAACTGCAGAACCCAGCCAGAGAGTTCTGATCTTGAGTGTTATGTGCAGACACCTGAATGACGGACTTACAGACACAGTATGCAGAAGAGTTATATTCACTGGAAGTTCATCCTTCTTTCAGAACTTGTAAAGGGCTTGCAGCAGTTAAGGGTTAAAATTTATTTCTGTTAATAATTTATCTCCTCTTTTTTTATAGTGCAGTTATGTGCAACATCTCTTGGACTAAATAAATCTTGCTTTAGTTATCAAGTATTCTCATATTAGTGAGAGAAACCCTTTGAGAAATGGACAGGGTTTTGGCATCATTGTCCTGCACTGCCTTTTTCTGATTTGAGCTTTTTGAGGAGTCTTTCTAATTTCCTTGAATATCTTGGGGATGTCCAGCCAAGCTATCTAGAAAGTCTTTAAGAGAACACAACACAAGGAGGAGCAGCCAGGAATTCCTGCACTGACCAATGTTCCAGGTGGAACAGAATTGGAAAACTTTTGAAGATTGTGTTCGGATGAGTCTTTTTGAAAGAATCTTCTGTGTGTCATGGAGAGAGGCTATGTGTAACACAGCCTCCAGCATTTGCCTACTCCTCGAGGAGGCAGGCAATTTTATTCTTTGCAAACCAGTCATCTTTCCTCAAGAGACCACTGCTGAAGCTGTGTTTCTGGCAGGTGACTCTTGCAACCTACTTGTGGTTTTGTTGTGATACTTGCAGAACCCAGGATTTGGGCTGACGTGTAGTGAGTTCCTTCCTGTTCTGCCTACTTTCTGCTGGCTGTGAACCTGTATTTTGGCAGGATGTTGAATGAAAGAAAACCACTGGCTATCAGAACCACTTGGCTTATTTTGCAGTGTACTACATAGATCAAGTCACTTGAACCCAACTGTGTATTTGCTTTAGAGATTTTCAGCTATGCTAGGGAAATTCTTTCTAGTCTACACTGGCCACATAGCCAGCTATTGTACCTGTATCCCTCATCCAGAAATTCTTATGGAAGCAGAGCACAATAGGAATGGGCATTAGGTAGCACATGTAATAAAACACTATAAACACCATTTTACAAGTTGGCCCTGGTAACAGAGCTGTATGGTAGCATCTGTCTCGACTCAGCAGACCTGAAAAGATGGCTAGTGCCAGGTACACAGCAATGGCCTCTGCCAGCAACTCCCTAGGAACTGGGTTTTTTTATTGCAGTGCAGCACTTACAAGGATAAACTCTGGGATTCTTCCATTCCTGGAGAAACATTTCTCAAGATGTATGAAAAGCTGATGAGTTTGTCTGCTGTACTGCCTGTGTTTTGAACACTCCTTGTTGTCAGCTTTCAGTTTAGTGTTAACACCCACCAAAAATCCCATTGGTTAATGGTAATGTACCCTTTGGGGAATGTCTCTAATACTGTCACGTTCTAGGTAAAGATCTAAGTGCAAATGCAGCTGTTACCTACTGTGTAACTTCTAAGAGTATAGAGAGAAGCCCTCATTCCTCAATTCTGCACTTGTTTAACAAGTGTTACTGGTTTTTGTTGTGTTTCCTAGGAGCCAATATCTTTCTTACCTCATCTGGACTGATTAAACTAGGAGACTTTGGCTGCTCAGTGAAACTGAAGAACAACACTCAGACAATGCCTGGAGAAGTTAACAGTACTCTGGGGACTGCAGGTAAGGCAGCATGTGCTAGGCAGATACTTGTCTAGTTACAGTAAAATGAGGTACTTCTGCTGAAAATTTGGGCTGGAGTAAAATGATGTGTTTCAGGGAATCTTGGTATTACCTTAGCTAGTTAAATGTGCTTTACATTCAGAAGACAAAACAATCAGAGAGCGATGTAGCTGGAGAAAGAAAATTGTATTTGTCTGGTAACCATAAAGGCACTGGAGCTTGCATTTCCTGCAGCGATCCTGAAACTGCTTAATCTACTTTTTAAAACAAAAGTAACCGAAAGCATGTGTCTGTCATTTTCTGTCACTTCAAACTGAAAGAGAGTTATGCTGCAAGCATATCAAAGAATAAGAAGTCAGCAAATGGCAAAACTTAGCAAGAAAAGCTAGGTGGGAATGCATTACAGATGTATGAAACAAGTTTGGTTTGCTCAGTTAATCACTTGGTGTATACTGCTCCTTCCGCTGTATGAACTGATGGCATCCTATGTGTTGTTTCAAAGCATACATGGCTCCAGAAGTAATTACTAGAGCTAAAGGAGAAGGACACGGACGTGCAGCAGACATCTGGAGCCTGGGATGCGTTGTTATCGAGATGGTCACTGGCAAGGTGGGAATGCTTCACCTACTGAATAAGTGCAAAGTGTTTGTTTTTAGCAGTTTCTCTGCAAATTCTGGCCCTGCTCCCAGGAGTTTGTCACACTTAAGTCTGCAAGTAGTGGGGCAGTTTTTTGTTTCTTGGACTACGGAAATGTCCTGTATTGGATAGCAAGTAACTCACTTAGCAATGTTGTTATACTGTTGCAGAGGCCTTGGCATGAATATGAGCACAACTTCCAGATCATGTATAGAGTGGGGATGGGTCATAAACCTCCAATACCTGACAAAGTGAGCCCAGAAGGAAAAGACTTCCTTTGCCACTGCTTGGAAAGTGATCCAAAGATGAGGTGGACGGCCAGCCAGCTCCTTGATCATCCTTTTGTCAAGGTTTGTCTCACAGCTTTGATCACAAAGACTGTAGATGGGAACTGGAGACAGGTTTTAGTTGGCTTCATCATTTGCAGCTATGCCACAGGGCTTTGTGTCAGGGTGGGATGCTGGTATCAAGTTGATGCTGTTCAGGAAACAAAACTTGGGGAACTTTACAGAAGCACATGTGATGTTGCTAGTAAACATTGGACTAAGAACCTGCTGTGCACCATGCAATAACCTTCCACTGCTCTTTTGAGCTGCATTATCTTTATGTTAAAAAGACTTGTCAGGCTTCAGCTCAGTGGTAGTAAAAAGGCCTGGTCTTAAAACTTTAGTGAGTACATGTGCACAGACTTCTATAGTATGGAGATAAGGGTTCCCTCCATAAAAAAAAGTGCATGCGTGAGGACTCTACCGTCTTTCAGTGCAAGGATCTACTTTTCATTTCCTGCTTCGGGTTAAGTTCATATTGAGTATCTTCCTGGCAATTGGCATAACAAGCTGCATTTCTTGTGGGAACGACAGTTTGGTTGTCTTAAGAATAGGCAAATAATCACAGCTAAAAACCTAGGTAGATGAGTAACTTCCTTTTTGAAGAAGCACAGTTCCAAGTTGCAGCATGAAGTTGTTTGCTTTGGTGTTCTGGTTCAATAATGGTGTTTGGGATCATCATAGCCATGCCTGTCACCAATGCAACTGTAGCCAGATCCCTTCCATCACAGGGGCAGAATCTTCTTTAGGCATTTATGAGGTGCAAGGTGACGGTGGAAACATCGGTATTCAAATGTGAACACTTGTAATTGGTCAGCAGTATAACAAGGGAGAAAGAAGAAAGCTTGAAAGGTGTTCCATGAAGGTGCTGAAGAAATGGATCTTACTGCAGTAACAACTGTGTTAACTGCCTTGTGTCCCCTTCACAGGTTTGCACAGATGAAGAATGAAGTTATTCAATCTCTGGCCTTTTCTATTCTGGCAAGGTATCTTCTAATCACTACTGTATGTAATATTTACATAAAGACTGTGTTGAGAAACAGTATGAAAACTGATCTTACGAAGACTGCACGAGTGACAAGCGTCACTTTCTCTGCTGCTCCTGTATGTTGTACTTGGCACATGTTGCTCATGTGACAGTGTCCACAAGTTGGAAGAAGCTGCATGTTTCAGTGGAAGTGCCATTACTACTGTATATGGACCATACCTTTTTGTTCTTTCTCCCGTTTCTCATTTGACTGAGAACTGTAATGTTAATATGTAGTATTTTTGAACTCTTTAGGTTCAGAAAAATGCTGTAGTGTTATCAGGCGTTATGGACCTTGTTTTTTATCTGTTTGTTGAATGCACTGACTGTGAACTTTTACTGGGGTTTTTGTTTATTTGGTTTTGGCAAGCTTCAGATTTGTTATGCACAAGGCTGATTAATGAGATTTAAAAAAAAAAATTTCTCAATAAATGGTTTATTTTAGGAGTTGGTGGTGAAGGTTTTTTTCTTACAAAAATAAATATATAGGGTTGTGTCACACTTTGCACTTTATTTGTTCAGTGCTCGTTTGAGACTGTTAAGCTAACCTAACTGGAACGAGCTTCTCTTACGTTGCAATAGTCAATGCTTTCAGGATGTGCAGCATGAGACGCTTCCTACACAAGCAATAATAAAACTGAGGTCCCCCCTTCATCCTCTCCTGAGGAAGTGAGTGGATGTGCAGTTCCTGACACTGCCTGCTGTATTACAGAAAGGATAAAATAAGGGTCTGAAAGAACTTGCTTCTTGAACATGAGCACTGTGAACAGACCACAGTACTGTGGTCTGCATGGCATTTCTGTGGTCAAGAGGGGAATCAGTTAAGATGATTCTAATCTTCTGTTTAGCAAAACCAAGAACTTACTAACTTGGCTTTCTAAAACTGATCTTGGATTTCCTCACCATCCCCCAATTATCATGAGTCTCAGAAAGTGGAGAGAGGTTAGAAGTGGTTAGCAATCAGGCGAATCATTCTACAATACTTGATCTACTTAGATTATTTGTATTGACTTCTTAGTGCAAAAGCTTGTAAGCATCAGTGCAAGTTTACATATTCCTGTTCCAGATTTTGGCCTTAAAATGGGTAACATATAAAGCAGATAACTTTTTTTTTTTTCACATTTGGCCTTATTCTAAAGTCTTGTTGCTCCTCTTAATCCACAAATCCTGGGTTTGATGCAGGTGTGAGTAGCTTTTAGCAGCTGTTGCAAAAGTTTCATGAAATCTGACATTTAAATCTACAAAAGCATGAGGCTAACTCAGTAGGTCACCAGTGCAGTGTATCTATCTAAGCTCTCAAAAAAAACACAATGCTGAATTTCGACAAAGACTTTCTCTTCTCTTCAGTTCTCTATTTTCAGTTATGATAGAAGGGGAAGTACCCTGCCACCCTCATCAATGGTACAAGTCCCCCCCATCACCGCCTGCCGTGCACTTCACTTTCTGGTGTAACAGAAATATCCGTGTGGTTTGTGTCCTTATGTGCCTTGTTTCAGGTGTCTTGTAGGCAAAGAAGAATGGTGACAGCTTGTAGGAGTCAGGAAAAAGGTGAGAAGTAAACAGTTACTTGTTCATTGTTACCAACCCAAACAAAACTCCTTCACTGCACATCAGCTTTTTACACTTTTATTTTTGTATAAACAAATGTTAAGACTACTTTTGTTAAGGCAGTTGTGAAACATACAGTTACTTGTGGGGACAAGTGGTGAACACTGCTTCCTTAATGACATATGTCATTCTTTTAATACAGTGAAATAGACTAACTTTGGCAAGTACCATTAACCTTTCTGTTTGCCAGTGAATGCTGGAAGGGCCTAGTGGTGTAGTCCTTGTATGCTGCGACTTACAGAAGTGCTTATGAGGATGAATCCAGGAGTGGCCTGTTCTACAGGTTGGTCCCAGGGAAGTGGGTATGAAATAGTCTAAATACTCTTTCAGAAGCATTTACATGTTTGGTATTTTCCTCTGGGAGAAGTGGCACTGCATGCAGTTGGAGAGGAAAGGACTAAGTGTCACAAGGAATGTTAAATGTCTCCCTACCAGCATGTTGAATCTGTGGCTCTTGAAAAGCTAGTCTTTCACTATGTGAGTGTGCATTTGTTGTTCAGAACTACTCACCCTGGCATATATAGTTTGTTCTTCCAGCCTGAGAAAAGCCCATAGTATCTGCCAGGTAAGGTTTACAGTGAAATGCTAGCTTGGAGGGATCTCTGCTCTCTGTCTCGCTCCCACTCATTTTCATTTCTTGTCTTCAGGCCTGGCTCATTAACATGCCTGATACATTACTACAGGATAGCTGGACCTTCAGGCTCTATTACAAGTTTTTCACTGTTGAGATTTTTAGTAAATAGGAGGGCAGGGCCTGGGCATTATTTAAAGGATAGCTTTATAAGCATGCTAGTGTTTTCTGACCTCATCTGATTTCAGATGATCGGATCAACAGATTTCATCTGTTGAAAAACTACACTAAAGCCCATGTTTATGTTCATGACATCATACAACCTATTCCAGAAAACTTCACAGCATAGGGAATGCCTGTACACAAGACAGGTGGGGAAATAGGCCCCCCAAACTAGTCCCTCACAATGCCTTCACATTGTATGCTTTACTGCCTCTGCTCCCAAAAAACTTTGTTCACTGACCTGTGCTGAAAGCACTTCTCTGCCTGCTCATTAGATGCTGCACATTAAAAAGGACTGGTTTCGACGTATCTGCTATCCTGAACAGCAAATGCATGCTCAGAGAATATGGACATATTGTGTTGTACTAGCCCCTGTTTCTTCTGGCCTCAGTTTTATTATAGGAAACATGTTTGTTTTGGGGTTTCTTCATACCAGCTGCTAGAACAGAGTGCTCACTTTCTTCTCTAGACACACACTGCTGGTTCATTCCTGTCAGGGTTCAGTCCTGTGTGCAGTGGAAACCTACCATCATTGAAAGTGTCAGTCATCATCCCTGCAGTTCAGGGCTGGTATCTTTATATTTTGAAAGCTTGGGGGTTTTTGAACTCCTAATTGCTGGCAGGTGGAAGTCCCTTCTTTTGCTTTTTAGTAACTTGCAAACCCTTAACTATTGAAGTTCAAAATTAAGAGGCTGCTGCGCTGGAATCAGCCCAGGGATTTCAGAGCAACACCTTTTTGCAGAGAACTTGATTATAGTTTTACTTAAGCCAGAAGGCTGTCAAAGCAAGTCCAGACAGCATACCACTGTCCTAGGCCTCTCCTTCCCAAAATAAAAGCAAAGGATAATTTTAGCTATTACCTCAAGCTGACTGTTAAAGAGGTACCGTGTAAACAAATTTTATCAGGAAAGAGAGACAAGCAGATTACCTGGGATCAGAGCAGTATGGGTGTGGAGCATAACTTAATGCATGCTTTGCATTACTTAGTTACAGCATACCCAGTTATTTTGTTTCCACCATTGTTAGGAGGGCCTAGAATTTTAATCAGTGTTTGAAGCTCAAAAGAAATTGTATTACCTGTTTTTCCAACCTATAAGTGGCATTTACTCTCAAAAGAATTACAGTTTTCAGCTATCCTTCTGATGTATTGCCTGGGGAAAGATGTGGGAGTGGGTAATGTAGCCCTGCTCAGGCTACAAGGCCAAATTCCACTCCAGGTTACGCTACTGCAATGCTCCACTCTAACAAAGTGGGCTCTTAGCTGGGGTCTGGCTGAAGTTTTAAAAGGGCCTGTGTGGCGCACACTGTGGGAACATGTTCTAAACGTAGAAAAACTCCACTGCAGTTCTGCCAGTTCACTAGAGCTGCTTCAGTCTGCTACTGGTTAACCAAGCAGAGCATCTTTTTAAGCACTGACACATTATGATTGTTAAATTGTTCATATGTAATCTACACAATTATCAACTCTAATAATCTTGTAACAATCCTCTGAAATTTATCCATTCCTTTGAGCAAGTTAAGAAAGATAAAGCCTGCACCTCTAGTTTGTTTCCAGGTCTCATCATACAAGCACACTGGAATTTTTTTTTTGCTTCTTCAAAACTTAAGACACTTTATAGGAAAATAAACCAACCAACCAAAGCCAAACCTGTGGCCAAGCGTATACGAAGGAGAGCATCTTTCAAGCACGTCATCCAGCCTGCATCCCCAGAGAAAAAATAACAGGGCACATGGCTCATCCTACCCTTCTTCAATCTCACCTGAAGGACCATGATATGCACTTAAGTTTTGAGAAGTTGCATTTGTTCCCTTTGGATTGAAGCAGTCTCTGAAGATACTACTTTTGTTTCTGCTTGTTGTCATTGTTGCCGTAAGTAGAGCCCTTATTAATTTCTGTAACACCTATCATCCATCTGACACCAACAGAAGCTGCAAAATAAAGAAAAATTCAGTGAAAAGCTGCTTACAAAGACTGAAGGTTTGTACAGGTGTCACATTTTGAAAGAGACTAACAGTAGCACGGCATAGAACGTAAGTACCCATACTTAAGCTTTGAGGAAAGGTACATCCCTGTGCTCCTCTATCAACTGATTTTTCTTATAGCATTTCATTAAGGAAGGCCCCAGGCCACTCGCTTAGGCTAGACAGCCTCTCCCACCAGCAGGGAAGAGGCTACATGAACCAACATGAGGAGAGCATAGGCATGACATACTCAGCCCAGTTAGACCTAAGACAAGGCTAGCTGTAAAATGAGTGTGCTTTGGGGCTACTGGTTCCCATAGGTGTGTGACAAACTAGTTGGTTGTTTTTTTAACTTGTAGTACTTGAAGTGACTAAGTTACACACAACTTAGCCTAAGACCTTCTTTCCCCTCACAGTTTTGGTTTTTTATGCAAAGGGGCTTAGCTGCCCCAAATCTGGTAATCCCCAAACAAACACTGTCCCTCTGTTCAGAACACTTTTTTCAAAGAAAAAGAAAAACACAAGCAGCAAAACACAAGCAAGCAAATCTTCCCCTAGACCACCAAATCCCAGTTTGTTCCTGACTGATGGTGAAAAGGCCTAGTCCTGTGAGGTTCTCAGAATGTCTCATTCCCATTGGTCTTCTCTAAAAAAGAAAAAAAAAAAAAATCTCTGACATTTACATGACCAGGAGCTAGGGAAGAGAAGAGGAAGATCCAGCCTGCAGCCTGGGATCTTAATTTAATAGCATGAAGTAGTTGATGAATTTTACCAGAAGTGATAGAATCAACATCTGGTGATAGAAACACAGCATAAATAAGAGCAGCTGTTACAGCAACCACACAACATGTTGGGAATTTCATCCAGTTTGAGGAATAACACTGCCTGGACATAAAAATATACCTGGGTCAGATTCCCCCTACCCACCACCCTTCTCCTTTGCTCCCTGGCAGGAGCTGCCATTGGCCTTCTGTCCTCATTTCACCCTGCAGCCTTCAGCATCCTGGAGAAGGCAGGGAGCAAGTAGAAGGGACTGCTCATGTTTGCCAAGCCTGTGGAAGCAAAGTGGGGATAAGTGCCAGGCTGCTTCAGTGGTTTCTCCCTGAACTGGTGGCCTCCTCCACAACTCTCCTGAACATACTCTAGTGATACCATCATATGTAAGGCTCTTTAATTCTGTTGTTTTAAATAGTGTTTAACTGCTGTTGACAGCTCTATAACAAAACAGTTCTAGAGCTTGAAGGTCATCCTTTTCAACACATTACCAGAACATGAAAGGCAGCACTGAATTCTTTGGAGCCAAATAAGACTGGAGAAACAGGAGGGAAAAAAGCTACTCCCAAATACTGACATCTGAGAACTGCTTTTAAACCAAAATATCAGCCTCAAGTTCCAAATAGTACTTGTGAGCTAAGTAAACAAATCTCTTGCTGTGTGTCCTACGAAACTAATGCCAGTTTTCTAAAGAGACTTTTGTCTCTCGAACTGCTTGAGCTTTTATCCTCTGAAGCAGGGACTGCCTTGTGTTGGTTCAAGTAGTATCACCACAAAGGACCCCTAGTCCCAGACTGGTAGTTAGATAGTAGCACAATGTGATGCTTATTATGAGTACAAATAGCCAAACTGCTGCACAGCAAAGCAAGAGAGGATGGCTCAGCATTCTCAGTATAACGAGGAGACATCATTAATTTCGGGCTGAAAGTGTTTGAGCTGAACCAGCAGAGCTATATTTATCTACATTGGTTATTCATTTGTTGGATCTGGATTCCTTAGAGAGTTGGAGTCTAAGGAATTGCACTGCTGCTTTCTCCCCAGCTTGACCACCTCAGGGCACTTCTCTTATGGCTCCTTCCACCTGAACAGTTACTTAAAAGCCATTAAGTGTTTTACTGGAGAGCACAATCAGCAAAGACTGTACAAAAGACAAATGATGCTGTGGAAACAAAGCAGAGGATACCAGGTAAAATGACCTAGTTCCTCTGCTCTTTCCCAACATAGAAGGTTTATACATACATTGTGCTATCTGCACCTACCCTAATAAAGGTAATGTTATCTGGCACTGAAATCTGCCTTTAAGAAGGGCAATCTACTTACAATGGGCTATTAGACACTGCAATAAGCTTCCTGATTCTGGAACATCAGGTGAGATGTAAAATTGCCATATGAAAACACAATGTCCCAAATTCTGGCTGTGTTCATGAACAGAGGGAAATGGGGGTGGGGGCACTGCTTCTGGCTTCCCACAGGTAAAATGGGTGAAAAAAAAACACGCTTCTAAGTCATAGTTGCTGCTCCATAAGAAATCCTTATGCATTTTACATAAAACATTCCCAGGGTAAAAAGTATCAGGGTCTCCAGGTGAGGACAAGGGCACAGGTTTCCCCCTTCCTTGCCCTCTACCCTACTTTAATGTATCAGCTATTACACTGGACTTTATCCTTGCTCTTGTTTTCCTTCCCATGGTCCAAAGCATCCCGAAGCAACTTTTCTGTCTGTGTGCACACACAAATTATTCCTTCTCCAGTTATCTTTAGAAGCAGCTTCCAGAGTATCTTGCACTGAGTTTGATTGGGTGGGCACTTTCTGAAAAAGAGTACTGCCTGCCATATTCAGCTCTTCACAAATTCCTTAATTCATCTTGATCAGACCAGCATGGGACCTGCTCAAGATTCAGACTTCTGACAATGCAAAGAAATATTATGTGTTAGAAACTATTTCCTAGGTCAAGAACAAAGATGCACTTCTAGATGCCCATCTGAAACAAGAAATGCTCCATACTGTCCTCTGTGTTGCTATTTTGGACATGTCTTTTTAAGTGAACTTCAGTATCTCTGCATCAAAGTTTACTTAGAGCCAGAAGGACTGTGAAGTTCTGCTGCTTTTTCAAAGGCTGTTTGTAATACACATGGACATTAAGATGATGAAACCATAAATGCATGTGATGGTCAGTGCAACCATAGAAAATACTTGCTTTCAAAAGGTATGGCTTATTCTGGAAGGGAACTTACTCTAGAAATAGGCACCCAATGTGCCAAGAAGGCACAGACACCCAGATATGACATAATTTGCCAAACAGACCTGTTTCCTGTTTCCTTGAAAAACACTATCTGAGATGTCTCTAGCTGTGTTTTTTTTCCTCCTTCCTCCTCTTATACAACATATTAGTTTAAACACAAAACAGAGCAGTTCAGAACTACCACAGGAACTGTAGGAGTGGTCTGTGATGGTCTATGCCCTGTGGTACAGAAGTCAATGTAGATGGCTATAACTGGCTGCCCTTAAATCACAACCTCATAGATTTCCAGTGAGTGACATACAAAAATGCAACTGGATGAAAAAATTCTCAACATAATCAATCATCCTTGACCATCTCTTACAGGCATTCAAAGTACAAACTACACACTACATAAAAGCCTTTTGCAGGGCAACCTACTGGAAAGTTACTGTCTTGGTTTCTATTGAAACAGAAAATTTTGTATGCAGCTCTTACAGAAAATAATAATGTACAAAAATAAACTCTCCAAAAGTGAATATAGTATCAGATGATCTGTTTAATTCACAAATCATGTTGATATTATTAAGCCTCAATAAATAGTATCTGATAGTTCCCCTGTAAATAATCTGTTTCACAAAACTTACCCATTACAATGACGAATGCAAAACTAGCCAGTGTCAGGGATGATCCACTATTGATCATGTTGATGAGAAGCTTGAATAAAGGATATAGCAGCAGTAAGGCCCAGAAAAGCCAGTTCAGAAGTGTCCATGGCCGTCGGGGTGGTACTATAGGGACTGCTGGGTAGGTTCCTGTTTGGTAGTATTCTTCCTGGAATGCATCCTAGTAGAACAAAGGAGGGCAACAATTAAATCCCCATCCACCAACAAAACTAGCTGTTTGTGACTTTGATGTTTCTCCTTCTGCAGGCTTGTAACCATGGGGGAAGATCAAAGACCAAGTCATGGCTGAAAGGTTTCTACTTTGAAGTCAGAGAAAAGGGAGAGAGAGAGGACAAACAAACAAAAAAACCCACCACCACCAAAAACCCCAACAGGCAATCTTACATTGATGTGCACATCCAAGCCTGAAAAATAGCATGCCTGGAGAGTAAAGCAAGAGTGTAAGGGGATGTGCGCTCCTACAGCAATGCAGGTATCACTGTTGAAACTCCCACAAGAGCCACAGCCACCAACCAGCTACTGCTGAGCCACAGAAACATTTTGGCTACATGTTAGGTAGCAGATCCTCTGTTCCTTAATGTTTTCTTCAACCACTGTTCTAAAACAGCAGCCACACCCCTGTCAGGAAAGGTGAGCAGAAAAGGTGACCTTCTTGTCCCATACTGCAAAGAACACCACCCCCTCCTGTCTGTTCGAGGGAAGCAGTTTTGTTCATCTGATTCCCACAAAGCTTATGGAAGGAAGTCTGGGTGCTGAATCTCTCTGTTCAGCATGAAAACAGTTTTGACTAAAGCGCTCTCAGTGTAATGTGAGGAAGATAATGGGGTGAGATTTGGAGATTTGGGCTTTTGTGGTTTGGTGTTTTTTTTGGTCTTGCGGTGTGTGGTTTTTCAAGCACGTAAGACTTGCAGCACAGAAGACTTACACAATACAGTACCTTGCTCTAGAGCTTGAATGTGTGACTGGCATTACCTTTAGCAATATGATCAACACACGACACCAAATAGGGTAGGAAAGAAGAACCCTTCTTAATGGTTCAAAGGCAAAGAGTATTAATCTCTCATCACGTAAAACTGGTTAATTAATGTAGTCAGCATTAAAATGACATGAAAAGGAACCTAAACTTAGTCAGAAAGAAGTACTACATTTCTTCAAAGAATGGAATCCTGACACTTTCCAAAAATTCTGGCAAAACTGTTGACCACATCTCACCAAGCAGTTTGAGACAGATGGAAGAAATATACAACTAGCAAAAGAATGTCAATGCTGTCACCTCCACTACATGTTTTACACCATTGTGGGGAAAAGCTCTTCAGTTATGATTCTTTACCCTTAAAAACATTCACATTCCTTGCAGAATTTGTCTTCTAAGCTTTTGCAAAGGTGCCTATCAACAACCCATCAACAGTTCAAGTCAGCATTTAAACACAGTATGTACCTCAAAATTTCTCTCAGTCACTTCTTCCACAGTAAGTTCCTTTCATTCCCCTTCATACAGAGCATGTTTTCAGTTTGTAATGAATTCTACCCACCCAAGTATCATATTCGGACATAGAAGCATGCTCCCTCTAATGCCCCCACCAAATCTGAGTTACTTCAGACAGTGGGGTGGGTAGTGCAGTGCGGGGAAAGCAGGGAACAGACACTATCTTTTGAAGAAGCTAACTGGATTCCTGCTTCTCACACCAGGGAGGTCAGACTGAAGAGGTATGTCATCACCGTCTCAAGATGAGGTCCACAAAGAACAAATATCCAAAATCATAACCCTTTGGTCCTTAACACTGGAGTTCTGTACACTTTCCCTCTTCAGTTATGCTTTGCTAATTCCCTGGGGAATTTCAGCACATATTTTCATGTGCTGTTTTCCATGCTTCTCTTACATGTGAGAAGAGTTAGAAGCTGTCTTTCTTTTTAATGGAAATTAAGATTCTTAAGGGGAATTTCTATTTCAGACAGTGAGGCTTTAAGGAGGTGAAAAAAGAAAAACATGCAAGAGTCAGCAGCGTTGTGAATATTATACCATACCTCCTCAGACCAGGCACTAGGATGCTCAACCTGGTCCTTGTTAAAGTCAAAGGGAGTCTTTCTAGCAATGGCAATGAAGGATAAAAGGGGAAGAAAAAAAAAGAAGGAAAGAAAAAAAAAGAAAAAGAGAACAGAAGAGAAAAGAGACCAGAAGGCAACATGCAAGCCAAATCACACCTCTGTCTAATCTAGCCCTCCTGGCCTTCTGTAGAGGGACAAAAATTAATCCCTGATGTGGAAGAAGCACGTGGACATGGTGCTTACTGGAAAAGGCAGGGAAACAGTGTTTGGTTTAGAACAGCACAGCACCCATATTTGTACAGCAAGGCCCTTTTCTTTGCATTTGTAGCAGTGGCTAAACCAGAAAATCAAATGACGAGTAGCAAGAACCAGAGTGCACTCCTAAATCCATAACACTACTGTATTCCAGCCTGAATACATAATTTAGATCAATTTATTGAAGCAAACTAAGATGCCAGACCTCATGCCTTGCATGCCTATGACTCCCACCAATTAGAATGGGAGTGCTGCCCGTATTCAAAGACTGCACCCCCAACAATTATCTCCTATGTTCATAAGAACAAAACCACTAAGAAATGGAGTCTGGAAATCTGAAGGATGCATATGAATGTATTTACCAAAAATAATAAATCAACAGGCATCTACAAACACAGAGTCATTACTATTCTGCCCTGATTATATGTAATTAAGAATCTTAAATGCATGCCTTCTATCGCACACAATGTGAAAGCAATTTATCAGCCTGTCCTGTTAATGCTAGATCTATGCCCTGGCAGAAAAAGACAGGGTGAAAACAGGGACAAAGAAAATCTACAGCAAAATATACCACATTCAGTCTATGAATTACTTCTTTATTCAGGAGGTGTCTTTAAGGGGAAGGAGGTTCTTCTACCAGCCAGGAGGTAGTTGTATCCTGTTTGTATCCTTCTAAAACTTTCTGAAGAAGGGTTTTAAAACTACTCTGTCAAGGCTTGCTTAGGTTTTCTTCCTGTTGCTCTTGAAGTACAAAATAAAGGCACTCATGACTGACAGCACAAGACTGCTTTGTATCTGGAGAAACAGAGCACTCATCCTGCAAAAACAACCCAACCAACCCACCCACCCCAAGCTCCCAAAGCAGGACTACTACACACATGCACTGCAAGGTTTGACTATCAGAATAAATGACTGAACATGCAAGTGCTGTCTAGATGAAAATCCAACCTTTTCTTGATACAGTTTGTGGAGCCAGTTAGAACATTCCTGCTCATTTTCTGGGACTTCCTCTAGTGGAATTCGCCTGCAAATGGTAAACAGGAGAAATTAAAGAATATTAAACACTACAGTTGCCATAAACAGCACTTATATTACACAGATAGATTATTGATCTGGCAGGAGACTCACTACCTTTTATTTTTTATTTTTATTTTTTAATTTGTGGTAACAGCTCCCACATCAGCAAGGCACAGTGTGCTTCTAGAGTCACCTTCAGTTTTCAGGTGCATCTGAAATTCAGATATTTAGATTTCTGCAATAGCAACGCATTAGGTTTGAGTTCGCTACAGCCACTGTCTAGATAAAGGTTTCAAATTTTCTCTTTCCAAACAAAGGCTTTGAGTGAACTTATTATTTCATCTAAAAAGTCCAAGGCTGTATTTAATCAGCTAGGCGTTACAGAGAAAAAACCCCAAACCATGCGTATACGTAGGGTAAAGTGCTTTAGTATTTCTCAGCTAATAATTCCAGTTCCTGTCATTTTTTGTTACGACGTGCGGGTTGGTTGATAATTTCCAGCAAAATGGCTCCTGAAAAACCTCTCCCTTGACAAAATGAAGTTTCCATCACATTACATGAATTTTGGTCAATAATCATGTGGCAGAAAGAAATCCTCCTGTCATCCTCATTTAGGTACGCTAATCACAATATTTAGTAATTTCACATTTTTCAATGCAGATTATAACTTAATTAAATACCATTAAGAATTGACAGGACAGAGCACATTTCAGGGCACTCCTGTTCAGAGCTAATAAGTACCACACTACTGCGTTGTTCCTTTATTTAAGAAAGTAACATGACAAACACTCAAAGTCAGCACCACATAGGCACAGACAAACAAGGCCATTGAACTGAATTCTACTGAGTGCAACATTTACAGGACTTCAATAAGCAAATAGAGAAGATTACCAAAACTATCTGTGATTGTTTCCAATTGATTGCCAAAATATTTTGCCGTGAGGCTTGACCTGCCTGTAGGAACTTTTCAGGAGGCTCAAATGGACAGAAGGACAAATAGCTAGTCTGAATCACGAAAAGCAATTTGCATCCTCTGCCAAAGTGCCTTGCAGTAGACTGGAAGGGCATAAAGGGAGACACAAAGAGATGCACTCTTCTATGCTTTTGGGAGAAATGGCCCACATGGGAAAGGCCACTCGCTCCTCTGCAAACACTAGCCAGATGGGCCATGTACTCCAAACACAAAGCCACTAAGCTGAGCTACCCATGAGAGTCAAGTGGGAATGCAAACTCCTGTTTCATCCATGAGAATCAAGAAAAAGTTTCTTTACACCCTTGGACAAAAACAATTCTGAAGAAAATATTTTTTCAAACAGATAGAAAAGGAGGTCACCCTAGTCTACTTCATACCAATAGCCAAGATAAACCAATTGGACCAGATAATTATAGCTGTAAAGGGGGTATGATGAACTCCTGATTACTTGTGGAATCACTTCTAGGGTCCAACCCTGAACCATCATATTGTTCATTAAATATCCCCATTCTTGGTCAGAAGAGAGTGCCAGATACATCAACAACTACACCACAGACAGGAACAATCCTGAGCCTGGCCTCCACCTACCTGAGTGGGAACATGCATGAAAGCCACTCTATCTGAACACTTAAGTAGATGTTTGGTATTCCGGTCAAGTGGGTAAAAGGAGTCCCCACTGATGCTGCTGAGCTGACAGACACAGAAATGACTAAAAACTAACAAACAAAAAAAATGCTGTAGACCTTTATAGAGTCTCCACATATTTACATTTACATAACTTTGCAGGAAATCCTTCCCATCTGATAGGAGTTTTTGTTTGCAGTTCTGTGAAGCCAGGTTGGTAGAGACATACCTATTTCCTTATTTGTACAACTGTGATTACAACTACACCCTCCTGTATGCCGAAAAGGAATTGAAATATCGATTACTTGCCTTACATATAAATCTGCATGATATTTCTTTCCATTTAGGACTCCCAGCAATGTTGGATTCTCATTATTTCTAAAATTGAGGGTAGAATCATAGACTGCAGAAACTACAAGAGAAAAAGGTTATAACATTACTGTAGTAACAGAATGGAAACAAGTCATTCTCAAAGAGCAATAGCACCACAGTCTGAGTTGTCACTAAAGTAAAGATGACAATGGAATATTCAACATGCAGGTTTTAAGAAGCCAAATAACCGGTGACATTTTAAGGAACTGCACCAGTAAAATGGAAATCTTTGCTCTCCATCCCTGCCTCCTTCCCCATCAGGAGAAAGTTCTTCACTGAGAGAGTCATTCACCATTGGAATGGGCTGCCCAGGGAGGTGGTAAGTCACCGTCCCTAAAGGGGTTCAAGAGGGGATTGGATGTGGCACTTGGTGCTATGGTCTAGTCATGAGGTCTGTGGTGATGGGTTGGACTTGATGATCTTTGAGGTCTCTTCCAACCTTGGTGATACTGTGATAGTGTGATACTGTGATCACCAGAATATTGGACACAGGGAACAGTTACAGTTAGTTTCTGACAGTTAACATACCTAGGACATTCTAGGAGTCAAGTGGTTGAAAAAAAATATTAGCTTTCTCAACTCACTGTGAATGACACAACTCTGCCCCAAATCTGGGTAGATAACCAGGCAGATACAGACTTCATAAGCAACTAGCAATATAGAGAGTTTGACCAAGAATGGGTGAAGTGTGTGTGAGACACCTGCTTACACAGCTAGAGTCACTGGGGTTCAAAACAACCTTCCCTTCATAGCCAGTATTTGGTAAGTGAGGCACTTGCTATAGGTCAAAGGCAAAGAAAGTAACAGATCATGTCTTGTGTCAGCCAGGCTGCTGCTATGAAGACAAGCATGCTATGAGGAATACAACATCACAGAACAAAACTTTAGACAGACTTTCAGCCTTGAGAAAACACTGTTTCTGCACATCAGGACTGCATGGTAACAGTAAAAGTATTTGCAAGGGTCATTTGTAATTAAACTACAAGAGCATTAACAAGCAGTTTCTACAGAAAAAATGTTCACTGTTTTTGAACCACATAAATCATTCCAAAAAAGTTTCTTTGAACACATCCTTAGAGACTCTCTTTTCCTGGTGGCATAAAATTACCAGAGGGCGATTAATTTTCCTGTTTTCTGCTCTAGAGCTTCGCAATAATGAACACAGTGATGAACCTTTATTGGGAGAGCTCCTGATCCACGCAAGAAAATCTTTTATTACACATAACAGATTTGCTTCAGGTTTTGAAGCCTCTCTAGCTACGTGAGAATAGCTTGGTGGCAACATTCAGCCTCCAGAAACTCATCACAGCATTTGTTACTGCAAAATAGAACTAACAGCACAGAACAGCACAGCCTGGATTCAGGGCTGCAAGCAAATCCCAAAAATGAAGGCCAAAACAGCATCTTTACATATTGGTTGCATCCATCATTAATAACTCTTTTCCTAACTGCAACAAATGAGCCAAAATCTACTTCAAGCACACTACTCTCCCTGTAAAATATAAGTAAGAAATTACTTTTTTTTTTTTTTTAAAATAAATTATTTACTTCCATGTTAAACCTTCTTAGTGTAGAAGGATTTTACTCATCTACTCTAATTTACCAATCCAGCACAACTGGAGCAAGGTAAGAGCTCAATTTGATTTATGCAGGGTAAGCTTCTCAGTTTATTCTTTAATAGCATGAGAGAATAGCTCAAGAGAACAGAATAGCTCGAGAGAAATGTATTCCCTTGAAAAAATAATAATCAAGTAAGGCAAGCAGAAGACCTACATGGACAAGCAAGGAACTTTTAGTAAAACTCAAAAAGAAAAAGGATGTTTACAATATGTGGAAAAAAGGACTAGACAATTGGGAGGATTATAGAGACACAGACAGAGAATGTAGAGATGCAAGAAGGACGGACAAGGCCCTCCTGGAACTGAATCTCACCAGAAGGGTAAAAGAGAAGAAGAAGAGTTTTTCAAATACATCGATGATAAAAGGAAGAGCAGGCAAAAGGTGGGCCCACTGCTGAATGATATAGGAGATATGGTAACTGATGATGCAGAAATGGCAGAGCTGCTGAATGCCTTCTTTGCCTCAGCCATTACTCTTAAGACCAGCCTTCAGGAACCTCAGTTTCTAGAAGCAAGGGAGCAGAACAGGAGAGATGTGGACATTCCACTGGTCAGTCAGGGCTGGGTTAGAGATCTCTTCCACCAATTAAAGACAAACAAGTCCATGGAGTGCATCTGGAGTCCTGATGGAGTGCATCTACAAGTGCTGAGAGAGCTGCTGACACTGTTGCTGAACCTCTCTCCATCATCTTTGAAAAGTCCTGGAGAACAGATGATGAGCCTGATGACTGGAGGAAAGAAAATGTCACTCCAGTCTTCAAAAAGACAAGAAGGAGGACCAGGCAACTACAGACCAGTCAGCCTCACCTCCATCCCTGGAAAGACAATGGAGCAGCTCATCCTGGAGGTCATCTCTAACCACATTAAGACAAGAAGGTTATCAGGAGTAGCCAGCATGGATTTACCAAGGGGAGAGCCTGTCTGACTAATTTGATAGACTTCTATGAAATTATGACCAAAGAGTAGATGAGGGAAGAGCAGTGGATGTCTTGACTTCAGTAAAGCTTTTGATACTGTCTCCCATAACATCCTCATAGAAAAGCTCAGGAAATATGGCATAGACAGCAGATCAGTGAGGTGGATTGAAAACTGCCTTGACAACAGAGTTCAGAGGGTTGTCATCAGTGAGACGGAGTCAACTTAGAGGCTTGTGGCCAGTGGTGTTCCCCAGGGATCAGTATTGGGTCCAGTTTTGTTCAATGTCTCTGTCAACGACCTGGATGAGGGAATTAAGAGTACCCTCAGCAAGTCTGCTGATGATACAAAGCTGGGGGCGCTGGCTGGCACCCCGTCAGGCTGTGCAGCCATCCAACATGACCTGGAAAGGCTGGAGAGCTGGGTGCAGGCAAACCTCATGAAGTTTAATAAGGACAAGTGCAGGGTCCTACATCTGGGGAGGAATAACAGCAGGCACCAGGACAGGTTAGGGGCTGCCCTGCTAGAAAGCAGCTCCATGGAGAAAGACCTTGAAGTGATGATGAACAGCCAGTTCTCCATGGTACAGCAATGTGCCCTTGTGTCCAAGAGAGCCAATGGTATCCTGGGTTGCATCAAGAAAAGTGTGTCCAGCAGGTCTAGGGAAGTTCTTCTACCTCTCTACTCTGCTCTGGTGAGACAGCACCTGGATTACTGTGTCCAGTTTTGGGCTCCCCAGTTCAAGAAAGACAGAGAACTGATGGAGAGAATCCAACGGAGAGCCGTGAGGATAATTAGGGGACTTGAGCATCTCCCCTATGAAGAGAGACTGAGATCCCTGGGGCTGTTTAGTCTTGAGAAGACTCAAAGGGCATCTGATCAATGTGTATAAATATATGAGGGATGAGTGTCAAGTGGATGGGGCCAAGCTGTTTTCAGTGGGGCACAGTAATAAGGAACAACAGGCTCAAACCTGAACACAGAACATTTCACCTGAACATGAGGAGAAACTTCTTTACAGTGAGGGTGATGGAGCTCTGGAATAGGCTACCCAGGGAGGTTGTGGAGTCTCCTTCTCTGGAGAATTTCAAAACCTCCCTGGATGTATTCCTGCGTGGACTACCCTACATGATCCTGCTTTGCCAGAGGCGTTGGAGCCAACAATCCCTTGAGGTCCCTTCCAGCCTCTAATATACTGTGACACTGTGATTATTGTAACAATGACAGGGATGCAATAAAAACAAATGTGATACACACAGCACTCCCACAATAATGGAAGATAATGGCAGGGACTGGAAGAAGGAATTGCCCATGATGAGTGAAGATCAGGTTCATGACCATCTGAAGAACCTGAAAGTGTTCAAGTCCGTGGGACCCGATGGGATACACCCATGGGTGCTGAGGGAACTGACAGATGAGGTTGCTAAACCACTCTCTATTATATTCCAAAAGTCATGCCAGTCCAGGGAGGTCCCCACTGACTGGAAAAGGGGAAACATAACTCCCATTTTCAAGAAGGGAAAGATGGATGACCCAGGGAACTACAGGCCAGTCAGTCTCACCTCTATGCCCAGTAAGATCATGGAGCAGATCCTCCTGGAGGCACTGCTGAAGCAGAAGAATAATGAAGAGGTGATGGGGCACAATCAGCACAGATTCACCAAGGGCAAATCCTGCCTGACAAACCTGGTGGCCTTCTATGACAAGAACACAACATTAACAGATGAAGGCTGAGCAACTGATGTCATTTACCTGGACCTGAGCAAAGCCTTCAACACTGTCCCGCACCACATCCTGGTCTCCAAGCTGGTGCAGTATGGGTTTCATGGATGGACCATTCAGTGGATAAAGAACTGGCTTGATGGCCGCATCCAAAGGGTGGCTGTCAATGGGTCTATGTCCAAGTGGAGGCCAGTGACAAGCGGAGTCCCTCAGGGATCAGTCCTGGGACCAGTCTTGTTCAACATCTTTGTCAGTGACATGGACAGTGGCACTGAATGCACCCTCAGCAGGTTTGCTGATGACACCAACCTGTGTGGTGGAGCAGACATGCTGGAGGGAATGGATGCCATCCAGAAGGACCTTGACAGACTGGAGAGGTGGGCCCATGACAACCTCACGAGGTTCAACAAGACCAAGTACAAGGACCTGCATCTGGGCCACGGCAATCTGAGGCACCGACATACACTGGGCAGTGACTGGCTTGAGAGCAGCCCTAAAGAAAAGGACTAGGGGGTGCTGGTGGATGAGGAGCTCAACATGAGCCAGCAGTGTGCACTTGCAGCCCAGAAAGCCAATCCCATCCAGGGCTGCATCAAGAGAAGCATAGCCAGCAGGTCAAGGGAGATGATTCTCCCCCTGTACTCTGCTCTGGTGAGACCCCACCTGGAGTACTGTGTCCAGTTCTGGAGCCCCTATTACAGGAAGTATCTAGAGGTGATGGAATGTGTCCAGAGGAAGGCCATGAGCATGATTTGAGGGCTGGAGCACCTCTCCTATGAGGACAGACTGAGGGAGTTTGGGCTATTCAGTCTGGAGAAGAGAAGGCCTAATTGTGGCCTTTCAGTATCTGAAGGGGGCCTACAAGAAAGCTGGTGAGGGACTTTTTAGGGTGTCAGGTAGTGACAGGACTAGGGGGAATGGGAAAAAAAAATAGAAATGGGCAGATTCAGATTGGATGTTCGGAAGAAATTCTTCCCCATGAGGCTGGTGAGACACTGGAACAGGTTGCCCAGGGAGGTGGTAGAAGCCCCATCCCTGGAAGTTTTTATGGCCAGGCTGAATGTGGCTCTGGGCAACCTGATCGAGTGTGAGGGGTCCCTGCCTATGGCCTATGGCAGGGAGGTTGGAACTAGATGATTCTTGAGGTCCCTTCCAACCCTAACAATTCTATGATTCTATGATGTGCTCTTTCATCTCTTAGAAGATGCCTACCTTGGAGTTTTGATATAAATTGGGTAGCTGCTCAGACACATTGGAAGGTGCCTCTCCTGTTCTGAAAAAAATTATGTAGAGTTGGTTGGGAATACTTCTATGTGTTAATGATCTTTCCTTCACTCCAGGGACAGAATATTCCATTCCAGTTTGTAACTGATCTGTAGTTTGATAGTCATTCCAGTACTTTTTAGTACCACTCCGAAATCTTTTGGTGCAAAGCAGTGCCAAATCCAAGATGATGATGGCATATGCAAGAGTAAACAAACCTCTGCCAAAGCTGCAGTGGTATGCTGTGTGTTGCACTGGAATTGTTTTTTATTAAATGTGTATTTTGTAATTACACAATTACAAGTGGACATCTCATAATTCTCTTCTACAGAAGCTGAAAAGTCCAGAAATTCCACATTCTAAACTAAGCAAAAAACCCCAAAACAACAACAAAAACTAACTCCACAGTATCTTGAAAAGACTACAGCTGTCCCACGCACAGACTGACTTAGGAAAATTTGCTTCAATTGTGAAATAAAGTATTTTCCCAAAGAAGTTCTCTTAAAACATCTTTTTCACTAAAAAAATCAAACACAATTCAATATTTGGAAGCCTTTTCAAAGGCTCAGAACAAATCATAACTGAAAACAAGCTGAAGTGCTATTTTCTGACAAAACAATTCTAGGGTTTCTGGTTTGTTTTCTAACCTCAGCCCAACTGTTTAACTTTGGTTCTTTGTGCAGCATTCTGACAGAGAACTAAGTACTTAAGAATTTAAGATTTAATGTCTTAATTTCAACGTATGAAATAATTTGATTACATATCTAGGGAGGATTTTTCTTACTTCAACTGTCCTCTTTAATTGTATGCATTACTTTGGCAACATGGTGGATTACGCCAGAATAATCATCTGACAAATCAACCTACAGGCAATGAGTTTGCCTACATACAGGTTCACACCAGTGCACAATGAACAGAAGTGAAGACTGGGAAATGGAGAGGAAGAGATGATGGAACGCATTGTCCTACTAATATGACAGCAATCTTGATGCAATCCTTTGACTTAACGCCTCATTGCCCTCATCATCTTGGTCAAAAATCACTCATCCTCTTAAAACTTGACAGCCTGCTCAGGAGACTGACCAGCAGCCTCACTAAACATTGAAAGAAAAGAAAAAAAACAGGACCTAAGTGCAGCTCATGGGGAAAAAAAAGTCATTGCAAACCCCCCAGACACTACTGTACTGAACTCCATGAAAACCCCTCTCTGGAATTTATTATTATGAGTTTCTTCTAGGACAGTTGGTCCCAGTACACATAACTAACGGAAAAGGTTGACAGAGTTATCTTCAGTCTATCATTAGGCACATTTTAAAATGCAAGTCTCGTGACTAAATAAAAGCATCTGAAAAGAACTGTCTGACATACAGTCAGGCAACAGAATTAACAGTTAAGTATATCTATCTGACATTTATTCTTACTGTGAGTAATGGATGAGTGTTTTAAAAACTGGTCTGTATTTTCATTTGCTTCTATGAACAGTATAGGTAGCAAACGCTACAAGGTAAGAGCAATTAAGACAGCACACAACTGCTTGAAATTAATTTCCTGGGGGACTGTGTTTGTGCTGTGTGGCAGATATGGCCACTGATAAAAATACCAGAACAAGTTCAGAAGATATTAGAAGTACACCTTTAAGAATCATACTGTGTTCAGAGATCTGAATTTGTGAAAGTAAGTCCTTGAAGAGAAAAGGATTCCATTATCACTTATGAAATAAATGAGTTGGGAAGGAAAGCTCTTTACTTCCTGTTTTGTGAAAGAAATTTCTATCCAAACACTGCTTACCCTGACTGATATGGCACCACTAGTATAAAGCAGTTTCTCATGTATGCACATTAAATAAACTGCTTCTGAAGGTAACTTTTTCAAAACAGATGGACTTGCAAGACCAACATCACCAATGCCTGTTTCCAACAGACAAAGAACTACTGCACCAGGTAGCATTAAGAATTGATAGTTTCAAAAATTACCAGCACCTGATCACTGTTACTATGGGTGAATTACTTCTACAACCATAGAAACCAGCATCCACCCATTTGTCCATCCTATAGTGCCAGACCCTCAGACAGATTGAATCACATCCTTGCCAGAAAAAAAATAACAACAAACAGGAAATGCTGACCTGTGGCACACCCAGCTTGGAACTGGATCCAAACATCTCCTTTCACTGGCTTGCCTTCACTGCTATGTTATGCTGCAGCTATCTCCCTTAGCAAGGTACTCCAGCCAAGCCCATCACCCCTTTATGGAAAAGCAGAATGCATTAGCCTAGGTGGCTGGGCCCCAAAGAGAGATCAGGTAGGTCAACACCAGTCTGTCACTTTCAGAGATGTGCCCCTCTGCACACTTGGCCACTAAAGAAAGTCAGCCTGGAAGTCATTCTTGCAGATCGTTAGAGATGTCACTGAAATGAAGTCAGGAACACCTGCATGTTGCCATTGCTTCTTCTGCAGACAGAGCAACAATTCAGCAGTCATGCTGGCGCTGTTTGGAACAAGTAATTTGAGGCTGTAATAGAGGGCTACAGTCCTGCTGAACCACATTTCATAAGACAGAAAGTAACAATGAAACTCAGGATTTACAGTGAACAAGTCAAGCAGTACTACTCACCAATGTAAATATTCTAAAGAAAAACAAGGTGCAAACTACTACGGCATATAGCCTCTGCAACATTGATACCTATAACAATGTGTGGGTATCAAATGTCAGTGCAGGTTAACAGAGTCGTTAAATTCCATCAGTATCCATGCAAGAAAGAAGTACTTTTTAGGTGGAATTTACATTTTGAGATTATGGACTGTCAAAATAGGCTTCCACCATGTTCTAACAAGAAGGTACTTCTTACTGCTTTTAAGAGCCTTTCAAATGCTTTTCACACATACTCTTTGTCTCTATAGAAGCATATAGTAACCCCAGCAGTAACTCTTATCTCACTCTCATTACAAAAAGTGACAAGGCAGGTAAAGCAGCATACTCAGAAGAATTTGAAACCAATCTGCAGTCATCAGCTGTTTCTCTCAGAAGATCTGTTGGCTGGGTTCTTAAGTTATACAGTTTCAATAAAAAATACCTCTGAGAAGTTATGACTCTGTGCTTATCCTTGTACCCTCCACAAGGAAATATTACCTTCTTATTAGCCCTACTCTGTTTGATCGCAACTTCTGGACTGAAGTAGTGACATACACTTCCCTAAATATGTAAGTAATCTACTCTCAATCTCAGTCTTCTTTTTCTGAAGGTAATTCAAATATTTAGGATCCTAAAAATGTTACTGTAGCGTATCATATAACTGCCCCAAAATTTTATAAACCTCACCTGGGTTCTCTAAAATTGTTTCCTTTAGAAACATTTTTTTACAAATCAGCTGCTTTTCCATAATCACACCAAGTTTTGCTTGCTTCACAGAGTAGTGACAAGAACAAAATCCACACTCAAATAACCTACCTGTCCCTTATTTCCGGCTCATGTCATTGGAGGTCACAGAGCCTTGACTCTGCTCTCCACTGCTTCAGTTCTACCTTCCCCTGCCCTCAGGAAAACAGTTGCCCTAACTCAAAAGGAAAGGTTAAACTGTGCCCCGTAAGGGAGCTATTGATGCTGCACTCACTACTTCCTCACTTATCAGATAGGATCCAAGCTATGTTATACATTTTGTGATGGGAAGTTGTGAATGCCTGACAAGCTGCAACAGTAATGTCATCTACCTGACTTGCAAGAGGGTATGTAGAAGAAACATGACAGACAGCAAGAGAGTTGACTGTAAAGCTTTTATAACAGTACCTATCCCAGATATGCCACATGGAAACATGTCTTCAAAGACAAAAGAAGTTTTGACACTAACTTCAGTCAAGCTAGAACATTTTCTTTTAAACCACTAATCATCCTGTCTTTTTTACGTATCAGCCTGCTAACAGTACAAAAATCTACCAAACCCCAAAGACACTGCAGTATTATGGCTGCTTAGTACTGTCTTTCCTTTGCCCATAAAGCACACAGCAAAGACATTGATGGATTATATTAGTCAAGGAACCATGTGGGCCATATTCTTACTGCTATCACTTTAAAGCTGGCAAATGCAAGTCACTGGAAATAACTGGGGAGAGGGGAGTTCGGAACAACATTAAGTAAGAAAAACTTGAACACACATTCTATAATGCAGAAATAATTTATGTGCAAATTTCAGCTACACATATCTTCAGCCCTTCTCCCCCAGCTCCATAGAGACTCGAGAGTACATTGCTACAGAAATTTAAGGCAGAATATTTGTTCATTTGCAAATCATTTTATCTGAAGTAGATATTTATCACAATAAAATTTAAGACAGTGCCTCAGTTTCTTTAGTGATTTATTGCTTCATTTAGAATAGGACTGCTTAGTAAATACTAAGAAATATTATCCTTTGGCAATAGGTATGACACATGCAACTTCGAGTTCCTCCAATACAGGCTCACAATAACAGAAAAGAGATATCCACATTGCCCCAGGCCTTTGTTAGTAAAACCTACTATTTCATGTTGGAGGCTACTGAAGAAAGGTCAGAAAGGATCTCAGGACTTTTCTGCTAGGATGCATGCTACAGGGTAAAGAATAGCATAGCAAAGTGACACCAGTTAGATGAAATAACCATTTAAGCATGGTTCCTTGTGACTTTCCTTACCTACATTTCTCAAGCACTGCACGGTGACAGCGAATCCTTTAGTTCGTGGCAGTAGGTGATACTTGAGTTTGGGCAGGCCTTTGGCTTCGGCTACTTGCATGCTGATTTGGTGTTTCTGCTCTGTGAACCTCGTGCCCTCACAATGAATCAGGAACTAAAACCAAGAGAGAACAGCAGCTCAGGTCTTCTACATCTGCCTGACCAGAGGCACCTCTAATTCCCAATAACACCATATAAATAAACACTGCTGGCAGTGACAGATATAATCTCATACATATTTAGCATTTGAAAACAAACAAACAAGAAAACCAAAAGCAAACTCTCTCCATTGCCCCCGCTTATCCAACCTACTATTCTTTGGTTTCAACTTCTTAGGCCTTTAGCCTCTTAGACTTTAGGCTTTAACACCTGCTCTGCTACTTGCTATCAGAATTATTTTATTTCTCTAAATGAGTCAGTCTATCTCTAACAAGATGTTAGAAAACACTTAAATCTCTCACTGATGGTAAGGTGTTCAAGTGTCAGTCTAAACCAAGCACATTTCTAGGAAATGCTTCAGTGCCCATCTTGCTTCCCCTCACTCAGACCTGCTTGCTTTCATTATGGTGTGTAACTGACAACTGCAGACAGTAAATTTTGATGCCATTGTCTGAACTGATAAGAGATGCAAGGTGGTAGATGAAGGACAACAAAAAGACTCGCTCCCTTATGAATATGGAAGTGATCAGACATGAACAATTACGTTTTTGCCACTGGCAGGCAGGGGAGAGCAGACAGACCTTTGGAGATTTACTACTTGTTCATCTGTTTCCTGCCAAGCAGGAATGCAAGCTAACACATCAGAGCGCACTGCCAAATCACACAAGCTAAGTCCTCATAACCCATAGCACAGATTTAGCCAACAAGGAAAGAAACTGAAGAAAACTAGCCAAGTTGCTAACTTCAGTTACAGATCATTTAAGAGCACTTTTAATCATGTATCAAATGCACCGTGTTAAATAGCTAGATGAAACATGATGAGAAACTGGTAAGAAAATCCTTCTAGCCCACTTAGCATGCTCTGTCTTTCTATGCTCAAGGTACTACTGCTGTGCCTTTTGACATTATGTTACTATGTTTCTATGTTACCATAGAAAGGCAAATTAAAACTCTACACTACAATAACCCCAAGTGTACATCAATAACTGCATCACCTCTCTTACTACAAGTATAGCTCCTTCTCAGTAATCTCTCTATTGTGGTATATAAAGGATGGTGGCTCAGCAACTAAAGTTGAACTTCCTAAGTGTACAGAAAGGTATTCATCAACTTCTATGAGCCACAGAGCACAGGCAAATCCCTGTGACAGAGAGTGGAACTAGAAATCAAGAATTATCCCTTTTCTAGACAGCCTTCTGCCTCAAAGTCATTAAATCAATATCCAAGCACAGAGCTTAGCTACAATTGCTTAGGACTCATTTAAATCACTGACTAAAGAAGAAACAATACGAAAAAGTTTCAGAAAATGAGAGATACAGCATATACATCTTCATTAGGAAACAGCTTTGTAAGCACTAGTTTCTGTAGGCCCTTGTGAGGCTGCTTAAAGCCCAATTTCCTTAATTGAATTCCTCTCTTGCCTTCACCACCTCACAAGAACTAGGATAAAAAAAAATAAAATTAAAAAAATTAAAAATGACGGCTTTTCATTCCCAGATTAGGCAATGTCAGGCAAGAATGATAATGCAAAAAGTAACACTTTCCTGTTACTGAAAGGTCACACTGTAACACAGCTCCTTGTAACACAGCTGATGGCCCCAGTTTCCACTTTTACCAGGCCACATCTGACCTAACACCTTCGGAAGAATGGCTGAGCCACAGGGAAACGGAAGGAGAAAAACACACTAGTATGAACTCTCCAATCTAAGCTGAGAGAGGAGCTTAGGCAAAGAATACAGCTAATGCGTTCAACGCTGTCACATGCATCTGTTACACCACCATAATTCCTGCATCTGCTCCTCTCCATCTCCTTTATTTAGAGGACCACAAAGTTTATTGAATAGATCACAGTAGACACTAATTTTGCAATAGTGTCTGTAGGGCTCTGTACTACAGAGGAGGAAAACAGACAAGACCAACCAACATAGGGGAAATTCAAAAGAATTAAATTCTTAGAAAACTCTCCTGATACTGCTAGGAGGCTCATAAATCAAAGCTCTTGGGAGCAGCTTGGTGACTATCATGTATTGCCTATGCCCTTCATCCTTCCCAAGTACCACAGTGCCCTGCACTCCACTTGTTAGCCCATACTTACCCAAAAGTTTTCAGGGTAGTCCCGAAGATTCAGCAACTTCTGCGCGACTGTCTTCCGATCCTCCTCCCACTTACGCTTACAGAAGACTATCTCCAGGAAATACCACATCCAGCCAATGATAGGCATGTAAGAGAGTTCTTTTTTTGCAAGGACTTTAGAACTCTGCAAGACAGAGTCAAAGAAAGTAAACCAGAGTTACACTATTTAGAGCTCTCTGTGGGTATGACATATGCACAATTAGACACTAATATATTGATTCATATTGACCAGTTCCTGTTTTAACACTAGTGCAAAAGCAAACCAAAGATAAAGCAGTTTTTATCACATAAGAGAGGAGTCAAAAGTAATCTCAGATATCTGCATGACATGCAACTTCCAGAGTTAAATTTATATAGTATGTGTATGTTTGTCTATCCTACCCAAACTCTGAAACCCAGAACACAAGCCAAATTCCTTCAAACACTGAGCAATCCATGCAGAAGACCCAAACTATGTAAAGCAAAATTCTTAATTCAAAGAGACCCTGGGCAGAGGCAAGCCAAGTTTCTTTAAGACATCTTGCAGCTATACTTCTCTCCAAAGTTCAGACATCTCACCATGACAAAACAAGAACCTAGCCTGAAGTGGAAGCAGTCACAGAGCCATTGCTGCTCAATAGTGTATTGATGCATACACATAGTTGACAAACGTAAGAAACCTTAAACATCACTACAGAAAACAGCAAGAATAGAATAGAATAGAATAGAATAGAATAGACCAGACCAGGTTGGAAGAGACCTTCAAGATCATCGCGTCCAACCCATCAACCAATCCAACACCACCTAAACAACTAACCCACGGCACCAAGCACCCCAACAAGTCTTCTCCTGAAAACCTCCAATGATGGCAACTCCACCACCTCCCCCGGCAGCCCATTCCAATGGGCAATCACTCTCTCTGTATAGAACTTTTTCCTAACATCCAACCTAAACCTCCCCTGGCACAGCCTGAGACTGTGTCCTCTTGTTCTGGTACTGGCTGCCTGGGAGAAGAGACCAACATCCGTCAGTCTACAACCTCCCTTCAGGTAGTTGTAGAGAATAATAAGGTCCTCTTCTTCAGTCTAAGCAACCCCAGCTCCCTCAGCCTCTCCTCATAGGGCTTGTGTTCCAAACCCCTCACCAACTTTGTTGCCCTTCTCTGGACTCGTTCCAGCAAGTCAACATCCTTCCTAAACTGAGGGGCCCAGAACTGGACACAGTACTCGAGGTGCGGCCTAACCAGTGCAGTGTACAGGGGCAGAATGACCTCCCTGCTCCTGCTGGCCACACTGTTCCTGATGCAGGCCAGGATGCCATTGGCCCTCTTGGCTGCCTGGGCACACTGCAGGCTCATGTTCAGTCTACCATCAACCAGCACCCCCAGCAACCAGCACTGCCTGGCTGCTCTCCAGGCACTCTGACCCCAGCCTGTAGCTCTGCATGGGGTTGTTGTGGCCAATGTGCAGAACCCGGCACTTGGATGTGTTAAATCTCATGCCGTTGGACTCTGCCCATCTGCCCAGCCTGTCGAGGTCCCTCTGCAGAGCCTCTCTACCCTCCAGCAGATCAACTCCTGCCCCCAGCTTGGTGTCATCAGAAAATTTACTGATGATGGACTCAATGCCCTCATCCAGATCATCAATAAAGATGTTAAAGAGCATGGGGCCCAGCACTGATCCTTGGGGCACACCACTAGTGACTGGCTGCCAGCTGGATGTGGCACCATTCACCACCACTCTCTGGGCTCGGCCCTCTAGCCAGTTCCTAACCCATCGCAGTGTGCTCCCATCCAAGCCATGGGCTGACAGCTTGGCCAGGAGTTTGCTATGGGGAACGGTGTCAAAGGCCTTGCTGAGGTCCAGGTAGACTACATCCACAGGCCTCCCCACATCCACCAGGCGGGTCACCTGATCATAGAAGGAGATCAGGTTGGTCAGGCAGGACCTGCCCTTCCTAAATCCATGCTGGCTGGGTCTGATCCCTTGGCCATCCTCTAAGTGCTGTGTGATTGCACTCAAGATGACCTGTTCCATAATCTTGCCTGGCACTGAGGTCAGGCTGACAGGCCTGTAATTCCCTGGCTCATCCAACCGGCCCTTCTTGTGGATGGGTACCTCGTTGGCCAATAAAAGTTCTTCATTTGTTTAGGTTTGTTTATGGAATGCTATAAGTGCTTAACACAGGTGAATTTCTCTTCAGAGCTAGCTTCTGGAGTAGGGGGAAAAAAACCCCAACAAAACAGGTACTCTTTCTGTCTCACATGTAAAACAGACACCAAAGTGATTTGTCCAGACTCCCCACAAGAAGTCTATGGTTTATCAAGCATTCAGCAAGTTTCATATCTCAAATCCTGCTTCAGAACTTAACTCTATGATATCTCAGACCAACACCCCTTTGGACAGAACATCTGATTCCACTTGCTCCTTTCCTGCCCTTCAAGCCAGCCCACATTGGTGAACCGGCTTGCATTTAACTTCATTATTTAATGAATATAATGGTGCATGTGTGCTTGTTCAAATTGTTGCTTTGGCACTTCCTAAAAAAAGTGACATTTTCTCAGAGGATAGATGGAGCAATTACAGTCCAGTTTGTATCCATGGCATCACTATAAGCTATCCCATCAAAATGCTCTGCAGATAGGTTCCAGGGCATTCCATTTGACTAGTAGGAATTACTTACTAGCAGAAATTACCTTCAACAGAATTACTATTTTAAATTATTATTTTTTTAGGTCACTGTTCATTTTGTTTCTAGGAGAAGAGACTTGACCTAATTCTCTATCTTAGCTCATTTCTCTCATCTGCTTACCTTAAATAATTAAGCTATCTAAAATCTCACAAGGCTGGAAAGCAAGTGCACATCACACATCTTCACTAGCAACTGTTACTCACAGCAGAGAAGTAAACAACATAAGACAATTCTGTTTCTAAGAATGCAGAAACTCTCTCTGTCAAATGATTTACCACTTTGTAATAAAGTGCTCCCTCTTAGTCATTCAAGAATTTCCATGATGGGCCCAGACCAGGAGTACAAACCCAGTTCTCCCATAAGAAGCAGTCATAGGACTCAGTAAGCTCTTGCTATTTCAATTTCAACCCATGTTGGATGTTAGTTCCTCTTGTATGGCAGCAGCCATGCTGGCCCAGCCTCCCCTTCCAGCTCCCCAAACTGGTCATAGAGAAACAGGCTCTTCTCCCACCACTTTCCTTTATCCCTCTGTTTTTTTCCCACATTACTGATTTTCATTTTCTAAGTTACTCCTAATACAAGTTATTTTCTTATTTCCAAAATAAATATAAATAGTTCTAACACATAGTTTGAAAGAACTCCAATGAGCACATAGGCCATGTACAGTATAGATTCCATTCAAAGCATACAGACCAACTGTCTTCCCTGCACATGCTGAGGAAGACAGCTGAGTCAAAGCTTCCCCCAAGAAACCCAACCAGATACAAAGTGCTTCAAGATGAGCAGAGAGGACAAAAACCTTATGGAACTACTGCCCACCTCAGTCACAACCATGGCAGCTGTCAGACACAGCCTAGCATAAGCCACTGCACAATGAGGCAAATAGCAACAGTGCTGCCACCAAAAACTGAAAAAAAACCACCCTCATGCTCTCAATTTTTATTCACAGTAAGAGTTCAGAATCTTTAGACTTACCACAAAAAAATGTTAAGTGTGCTCTGCATAGAATGCACATGGCCTCCAGAGCACAGTATCACAAATGACAGTCCTCCCTCACAGACTTTAAAATACAGGAATCCTAGTCCAAAGAGCAAGCTAAAGTAACTATTTTAGCATAGCTATTTTCAGAATCACAGAAACATTCAGGTTGGAAAAGACCTTTGGAATCACCAAGTCCAACCAATAACCCTATTCTACAAGGTTTACCCCTAAACCGTATCGCCAAGCACAATATCCAACCAACCTTTAAACACCTCCCTGGGCAGCCCATTCCACCGCCTGACCACTCTTTCCATGACATCTTTTTCCTAATGTCCAGTCTAAACCTACCCACTCATAGCTTGAGGCTGTTCTCTCTTTTCTATCACTTACTACCTGGAAGAAGAGACCAGCACCACCCTCTCCACAAGGTCCTTTCAGGTAGTTGTAGACAGCAACGAGGTCACCCCTCAGCCTCCTCTTTTTCAAACGAAACAGCCCCAGCTCCTTCAGTCGCTCTTTATAAGATTTATTCTCCAGGCCTTTCACTGCCCTCCTCTGCACTCGCTCCAGCATTTCAACATCTCTTCTGTATTGAGGTGCCCCAAACTGAACACAGTACTTGAGGTGTGGCCTCACCAGAGCTGAGTACAATGGGACAAAAACCTCCCTACTCCTGCTGGACAAAGTATTTCTGATACAAGCCAGGATGCCATTGTCCTTCTTGGCCACCTGAGCACACTGCTTGCTCATATTCAATTAGAACCCACAGGTCCCTTTTTGCCAGGCAGCTTTTCAGCCACACTTCTCCAAGCCTGTAGCATTGCCTGGGGTTGTTGTGACACAAGTGCAGGACCTGGCATTTGGCCTTGTTGAAGCTCATCCTGTTAATGTTGGCCCATGGATCCAATCTATTCAAGTCCCTCAGTAGAGCCTCCCTACCCTCATGCAGATCAACATTCCCAACTAAATTGGTGTCATCTGCAAACTTACTGATGACACACTCTATGTTTTCATCATCAATACAGATGTTAAACAGAAGTGGTCCCAACACTGAGCCCTGAAGAACACCACTTGTGACCAGCTGCCAGCTGGATTTAAGTAATATTTTGTTTATTTCAAAAAAGCATGAGTGCAGGAGAGAAGTTGCTGCTGGTTTCCCTCCTCCCCACTCTGCCCCGTGAAATAAAGAAATGATGTTGTGAGCTAAGGCATCACACAGCACAGGTGTTACTACGAAAGCAGAAGAGATGCTTGAATTCATCCCTGGAGTATGTTCTTAATCATTTTCTGTGCCAGTGCATTTTTAAAATTTAAAAGCAGCCTTTTAGACACATGAGAGTAGGACTCCTTAGGTGTACAGGAAAAGAAACTAAATCACCTCATGCTATTTTGTGCACCCCTTCTATGCTAGCAAGGTCAGTGACACAGAGCTAACTTGAGAAAGGAAATTCCTAAAGTGCATTATACTGGCAAGACTGCTTGTGTGTAGGAGGAATATATTAGAACTCCCTTCAGAAGCTACCATTTCTCCTACCATAACTCCAGCTAGAAACTATTTTGTTTCAAACATTTACCCTTACACAGCTCCTGTGTAAATACCTCAGGAGAAAAATGCTCCTCTACTTGATTTTGGCCACTAACTATTCCTTTCCCAAAATGCTTTTGTAAATGTGACAGTCACCTCTTACCTTCAAATGGAAAAAATTCTTTACTTTGGGGGTGACAGAGCACTGGTCTGATCTCTGACCCACCTGGTGGATATGGGGAAGGTGGTGAATGTAGTCTACCTGGACTTCAGCAAGGCCTTTGATACCATCCCCCATAGGAAACTCCTGGCAAAGCTGTCAGCCTGTGGCTTGTACAGCACTCTGTGCTTGGGTTAGGAACTGGCTAGAGGACCAGGCCCAGAGAGTGGTGGTGAATGGTGCTGCATCCAGCTGGCAGCTAGTGGTGTCCCCCAGGTATCAGTGCTGGGCCCTATCCTGTTCATCCTGTTCAGCACCTTTATTGATGATCTAGACAAGGGGATCGAGTTCACCATCAGTAAGTTTGCAGATGATGCCAACTTGGTATCAGGTGTTGATCTGTTAAAGGGTAGGAGGGTTCTGCAGATGGACCTTGGCAGGCTGGACAGATGTCCAGTGACATGAGATTTAACACATCTAAGTGCTGGGTTCTACACATTGGCCAAAACAACCCCATGCAGTGGTACAGGCCGGGGACAGAATGGCTGGAGAGCAGCCAGGCAGAAATGGACCTGGGGGTACTGGTTTGATAGTAGGCTGAACATGAGCAGCAGTGTGTTCAGGTAGCCAAGAAGGACAACGGCATCCTGGCCTGTATCAGGAATAGTGTGGCCAGCAGGAGCAGGGAAGTAATTCTGTCCCTGTACTCAGCACTGGTTAGGCCACACCTTGAGTACTGTGCCCACTTCTGGGCCCCTCAAATCAAGAAAGATGTTGAGTTGCTTGAACGTGTCCAGAGAGGGGCAACAAAGCTGGTGGGGGTCTGGACCACAATCCCTGTGAGGAGCAGCTGAGGGAGCTGGGGTTGTTTAGCCTGGAGAAAAGGAAGCTCAGGGGAGACCTTATTGCCATCTACAGTACCTGAGGGGAGGTTATAGCCAAGTGGGTGGTGTTCTCTTCTCCCAGGCAACCAGCACCAGAACAAGAGGACACAGTCTTAAGCTGTGCAGGGGGGAAGTTTAGGCTTGATCTAAAAAGAAGTTCTTCATGAAAAGAGTAATTGCCCATTGGAATGTGCTGCCCAGGGAGGGGGTGGGATCATTGTCCCTGGAGGTGTTTAATTAAAGACTGGATGAGGCACTCAATGCCATGGTCTAGTTGATTAGTTAGGGTTGGGTGATTGGTTGGACTAGATGATCTTGGAGGTCTCTTCCAACCTGGTTGATTCTGTAATTCTGGAACAGGCTGACCAGAGAGGTTGTAGAGTCTCCTGCCTGGATGCTGGACAAACACCATGAAATTAACCTGCAATCCAAGGATGTATAATGAATTTTGTTTCAGTTTCAAAACAAAATAATTGTAGCTGCAAACCATTAGCAGCAGCAATCTGCCTTTCAAGTTATTTGCTCTCCAGGTGGCCATCAGCATAAACATACTTCTGATGATTCTGTCTGCTCTGTTTTTGAAATATAGCATTTTTTCATATTATACTCTCTGGGACATCAAGATGGAAAGATACTTTCCTTTAGTCACTCAAATTGTGTCAGGGGAGGTTTAGATTGGATATTAGGAAAATTTTCTTTACTGAAAGAGTGGCCAGGCATTGGAATACGTTATCCAGGGAGGTGGTGGAGTCACTGAGGTGTTAAAAAAAATATGTAGACATGGCTCTCTGGGACATGGTTTGGTGGCCATGGTGGTGTGGGTCAATGGTTGAACTCAGTAATCTCAGAGGTCTTTTCCAACCAAAATGACTCTATGATTCTATCATTACAGAAACATAATTGGGCTCATAAATTCTAATGCTTCATATTGAATAAAACTTTTCACCATCTATCCCTTGTAGGTAGGTAATGTCATAATCACCACAGAATTAAGTCAAGCTGGCTTAAAAGGAGGGCTTTCAATCATCCCAGGAGATGACAGGGGAAACAATCAATCCTGAAAACACATGCACATGTTCTCCTACTCCCAGTCTGATGTAATACTGTATTCAATTATGGATAACTCATTCCTCCCTCCTCTCTTACTAGCTATAACCTGGTTACTGCTTTCACTTGAGATGGCATCTCTTAGACGCAGAGATTCATTCAAACTCTAGCTGTGAATCTGTAAGACTATGCTGGAGAAAGTAAACAAATTCTACAACTGACTGGGAAAGAATCACAGAACAACTCATCTTTCAACTGCACAGTGAACTGTAAGAATTACCTTGGAAGCACACGAGCAATGTAATGACCCCCACAGGTTAAAAATAAATCTCATTCATCAACTCTAATTGCAATGTCTTTAAAATTTCTGTGAATGCCCAAGCAATCTTGTCTCAGTATTCCACATACTTGCACTGCATTGCTTTAGGTCATCTCTCTAATTCTGGACAGCAGCTGAATGAAATGTGAGCACACATCTGTTAACTTTCAAAAAGACAAAGAATTTGTTTTAGGGTTTTCTTCCCACACCCAAGAACATAAAATATATTTTGTATGCTACAAAACTCACCCCCAAGACCCCAAATCTTTCACAAAAGTTCCAACCACAGAGAAAGTCAATTTCAAAGTTGTGATTAAGGATTACGATGGCATTTTCCTTCCCATACTTGTGGTAACTCTCCGGGTCAGTGTAGAGGGTGCAGTCGGTGCCTGACCACCATTCCAGCAACATCACCATCTCTGGAATAAAGAAGAAGAAATATATGAATGCATACAATAGGTGCAAAGCCACAAATTAGTTGAAAAACATTAGTCATCTCAACAGTACATGGCAAAGAAAGGGTTGCAATACTGAAGACAAAATGCTGAACATAAACCATACAATCACACATCTTGGTGCAGCAAGGGGGTACAGAGGAGAAAAGGGAAAGAGTGAGCAGCACTTTTCCCCAATATTGAGAAGAATGAGTTTAATTTATTTAAAAACTGCAAATTCAATGCTACAAATTATTTTATAAAAATACATGTAAATTTAACACTTATGCTTTACAGTAATACAATAAAATTACATAAAAAACAGAGCAAGCTTGGAAGAGAAACAAACAGACCTATTCCTGCTACATACGGGTCCTAATGCTCCTCTAAAAACTGTACAATTATAGGCCAGAAAGTCCTTTGTACAAGACACCATGAACTGGGTACATGTACATCTTATTCATTTGTTAACTTGTCAAAAGTAAGTCATGTCCTACTTCATCTGATGCATTCTGCATTTGACAGGGGTGTATTAATCATTCAGAGCAAAGCCAATAGCTCAGACTGGGTGAAGAGCAACCATCACCAGACAAAAGACAGGGTAGGTGACTGCCACAGTGTGTAGAGCCAAGAATAGTTATTACTACTGTAGCTATCTGCATATCCCTTAGAGGATGACCTGATGAAGCATGGAAAATCTAAATGCAGTGGCTCTCCTCAAGGAACTCATGGCCTGAGCTAGGGGAACCACAGGAATAAAAAAGAGCTGCCTGTCAATACAGAAAAGGAGTTAAGGGACATGTTTCCTTTCAAAGTTCTCACAAAGTTTCTGCATCAAAGCAAAGGCCAAATATGAGAGGTTATTCTTTGATGAGTGAAACATATCTCCTTCTCAAAGCATATCTGTGCCATATGAATGTCTCCACTGGAAGGAGGAGACATCTGAGATGCTCTGTGGTCTTCAGGAAAGCCCAAAAGCACCATAAAACCTTATTCACCTCAGGGAAGAACAAAACCAAGCCACTCCTTGCAACACCTCTGAAATCCTTCCAATTTAGGTCCCTTACTTGCCTCTACTAGTGACCAAAATCAGAAAACAGACAGAAAGAAGACACATACATTTTCAGTTGTCATTACCAAAATTATCCTTCCTGCCTGGGGGTGGTGTTTGTATCTGCCACTGGGAGGTTCTCCTCCCCTCCACTCTGCCCTGGTGAGACCACACCTGGAATACTGTGTCCAGTTTTGGGGTCCCCAGTTCAAGAGAGACAGGGATCTACTGGACAAAGTGCAATTGAGAGCTGCAAGGATGATTTAGGGATGTGAACATCTTTCCTATGAAGAAAGACAGAACTGGGGCTGTTTAGTCTTGAAAAAAGAAGGATAAGAGGGGAGATCTTGTTATTGTCTATAAATATTAAAGTGGTGGGTGTCAGGATCAAGGTGATAGTCTCATTTTGGTGGTGCCCAGTGATAGGATAAGGAACAATAGGTACAAGCTGGAACACAGAAGGTTTCACCTCAACATGAGGAGAAACTTTTTTACAGTGAGGATGACTGAGCACTAGAACAGGCTGCCCAGAGAGGCTGAGTCGTCTCTCTGGAGACGGTCAAAATGTCATAGGTTGGCACAGCTCCGGTGTGGCCTGCCCTAGATGATCCTGCCTTGGCAGGGGGGTGAACTAGATGGTCTCCAAAGGTCCCTTCCAACCCCTAACATTCTGTGATTCTGTGGAAGGACTTCATATCATTCAATGTATGCTGTTAGGCATCAAAACTATAGTCAGATATGTGGAAGGAGACCTAAGCTACCATAAGCCAAATGAACAATAATTTCAGTCATTGGAAACCAATTTCCCAACAAAAGCCAAAGATGTTAAAATCTCAGTGAGAGTGCTGTGGAGATACAGAAGTACACATGAGGCTGTGCTGCCAGACTTCCCCTGCTAAGAGCTGCCTTTTGGCACACATTAACTATTTTACATCTTTCCAAGGGTACAGCTTTCTATTAGATTTGTATTGGAAATAAAAGCCCTCCACTCTCCAAAACACAGCAAAATTGAATAATAATTTGGGGTGGGGTGGGGGGGGAAACCCCCACACTTTAACTTGTAAAGATTTACAAAATGTGCAGTCCCATCCTGGGGCAAAACATAATTTGAACAAAACAAAGCTCACCATACAGGTGTGCCACATGCATAGAACTCTTTGGTTATGTGCTCTCAGTCTCAAATAGATTTTAAAAAAGCAAACAAAAATATTTCTATATGTGGTTTGATTCTTCAAGCTTCACATGAGCAGGATTTTTGTTTCAATAAATACTGCAGAAATAGATCCCTAAAACTGACCTCACATGCCCATTAGTCACTTGTACTCTGGCAGTTGCTGAAGAAACACAAAGTAGGCACTGTACATCTCTGTATTAAATACAATAAATACCACCTGTCAGCCTTTAAGTTATTAACATGTTTCTTCCCTTTGTCTTCCCTCTGTCTTTCCCTTTCTTCCCAGGCTCCTTCCTCTTTGTGGTTCTCAAGCAATGATTAGTAGTGTCAGTTTGTGCTATTCTTGCATCATGTCAGCAGCTTACTTCCACAATCTGCCACAGAAATTTATTACCCATAAACTTGCTGTGGTGGCTCAGTAGCACAAGGTCATTCATATACACTCTCCTTCCCTCTTTCACAATGCAGACAATCAGTGCAAGTTTCTTTCTCTTTGTACATCAGTCAGACTGTAATGAGGACTGCTTCAAGATTTCTGAAGATTCTACCCACCTATTTTCATGAGATTTATGGTATTTTAACATCACAACTGAACTGGTAAACTCACATTCACTTATGTCATAGGGGTTCCTACCTTGCAAAGCAACTCCAGTAACACTTCCGCTTCCACTTTGAAAGCAGAGTCCTTGCAGTGCATTACTCTTTAGCTAGTAGCAGACTGAGGGGTGATCTCATGAATGTTTATAAATATGTAAAGGGCAAGTGTCAGGACGATGGAGCCAGGCTTTTCTCAGAGATGTCCAGTGATAGGACAAGGGGCAAGGGGTGCAACCTGAAGCGTAGGAGGTTCCACATAAATGTAAGGAAAAAAACTTTTTCACTATTAGGGTGACAGAACACTTGAAGAGGCTCCCCAGAGGTTTGTGGAGTCTCCTTCCCATGGCAGGGACAAAACATGCCATCAAATGTCTAACATGTACACTCTGTCACCCTAAGAATTTTGAGGTTTCCTACCTATCTGGAATAAAAATAAATAAAAAAAAAGCTCTCACTCTGCTACACAACACAGCCCCTACTGCTTGCAGAAGAAGACTGCTTCCTAGCCCTTCCCTGCACAACTCTGAACTGCCTCAAAGCCTGCACTTACTGAATACATCACCAAAAAGAAAACACCTCCTATGCAGACTTGAACTATAACTAGTAATATGAAAAACATTTAAAGGAAGAAGGGAAACACCCAAAGTTTACTGAAACTTGCTACTTTCCACCTCAAAGTTTTGCAAGAGTGAGTCATTGAAAGAGGTAAGACTGTTCTATAGAAGTCATTAGCTAACTTTAGCTAACTATTCTTCATAAGTCATGGAAACATTTGCTTAAAAGATTAATCACAAAATACCTATTTTGAAATGCAGCTGAAAGCAAAGTTACTTATTGACTCAGTAAGTACAATTATTTGGAGATCTCCAGTAAGGATGTAACTTGTTTTTACAAGCAACAGCACTGTTTCGCTATCACATTCTTAATTTTCTTTAACCTATGTAATAAGGCAACGTCAAGAAAGAGGAACTTGGGAAATTCTTACAAGAATATATGGTAAAATATAAATACAAAAAAAAAAAAAGGCAAGTTCTGACCACCGTTTCAAAGACTAGACACGATGAACACTGTGATGAATGAGTACATAGTACAGAAGACTGGGGAAAAAAAGTAAGACTAAGGGCAGACTGACTGATAGTGTAGTCCAGCATATGACAGCAAAAGGCAGGAGGCTGATGGGGGGAAGAAAACCATGTACACAAACTTAAAACCTAAAACAAATGACAGTTTACTGGCTGCAAGTATGCTTTTAGAGATTTTTTTGTTGCAGTCCACACAGGAGATCCTGTAAGTAACTCCCTTGAATAACACTTCAGTGAACTACATGGTTGTGCTTTTAGGAAGATAAATTATGAACAGAGAGAAAGGCAGGAATGATGACTCTTAATTCCTCACCCTTCCTATGCCCAGTCTCGATGAATGCTAAGTTAAAGACTTGGTAGAAGTTAAAAGACATGGTAATAAGGCTTCACTGCCACATGGGAATGAAAGAAAAAGGAGAAAAAGAAATTATAGAAGGAAAAAAAGATTGGTATTTGCCACGAGTTGGAGTTTAGGAAAACAAAACCCCTGTAATTTTTCAGAGGCAGGTGTATATGCCATTACCTGATAACTTTGATTTTATAGACAAAGAGAGATTTCAAATCTAACACATTCAGGTTATACTAAGCCATTCATATGGTACAGTAAAAGACATTACTATTAAACAGAAGAGATACTAAAGATCCAATAAACAACTGGAAAGGAAAACTAAACTAAAAAGTACAACTGTCCCTGCATTGTTTCTGAAGACTAGTAGAACATTCAATGTAAATTAATAAATTTTGTGGATGACACAAAGCCAGAATACACTCTAAGAATCAGATGACCTTGAGAGGTATCCAAAATAGAATTAATTTTTCTAAGACAGATTAATGGGTGATGCCTTGCAGATCAAATAAAACAGAATCTCATAATTTGTAAATAACATAGGAGAGACAGAAAGAGCAGGAAATACTAGCTTGCTACTGAAAGCTGCTGCTCTGTTCATATTATGCAGCTTTAAGAAGGCGTGAGATGACATCAGGAAGTTTGCTCCAGGAGAGAAGGGGAATAGTGCATTGCGCTAGTGAGATAATCTCTGGGCCAGCACATCAGTACCAGACATTCATGCCCAAGAAGGAAAAGCTGAAACAAAGCAGATGTAGACCAGGGCTACCAGGATGACCAGAAAAAAAAAGAGCTTAGCTCACTCAAGCTATCAAACAAATACTGAAAGAGAATTGGGTTGCTCCCCATGAATATAGTGTAAAAATGTGGGAGGTTAACAGTACAAAAAAAGAACAATGTAAGCTAACTATCACTAGCACATGAACAATTGTGTTGAAAGTGACTAAAAATACATGTATCTGATATTCTGACACTACTTCTAACAGCTTTGGCAGACTAAAACTACCTAACAGCTTTATAAATTACTCATTATACTGCTGGTAGAAGCAGTATGCATTGGTTCCAATGACACAGGAATTCCTTTCCAGTCCTATTTCCTGTAATTAGATAGAAAGGCAAGATTTTACAAACAGGCTGTCTTACAGATTCATGTCTCCTCTCTTCCACAACTGCCTGAGACACACTGAAGAGCTATGCTACCACAGGCTGCAATGAGCATTCACTGGGTAAGGAGGAAGCCAGTATCTTGCAGCAATATGCAAAGGTTTCTCTTTAAGCAGGGTGGCACAAGCCAGAAACCTTTTACAAAAGGTTACAAAAGGTGAAAAGAATTCTCAGTTGAAAATGATCTGGCAGCTAGGATCTAAAAATACAAGTATGCACAAAATTGATTTACCTATTCAATCACAACTGGCTTTCTTGACATAGTAAATCATTACCATTTCCCTAATTATAGGGCAATCAACACTGTCCATATTTAGGACTCACACGTTTGCTGATAACAACGGCCCACACACTCATGCAGCTGAGCTTTTTGCCACATGCATTGTTACATACTAATTAGATAATCTAAAAATTAGGGAAATTATTTGACTCATAAGTGAGTCTTTCATGATTAATCTACATATTTAGGAAGAAAACCTGTTTTCACAATTTTTCTCTTCTTCTAGCATATATTTATACAAAAATCTTAATTTCTGTTCATAGCAAATTTATCCTATTTGGTTCAAAATAAAAGAAAAATTTGGACTTTGGAAAGAATAGAATAGAATAGAATAGAATAGAATAGAATAGAATAGAATAGAATAGAATAGAATAGAATAGAATAGAATAGGAATAGAATTAACCAGTCTGTATTTGACTTTTGATTTCAGATAACTAGTGCACTCAGAAGAAAAACTCACATATTACCAGAAATAATATGCTCCAAATGGTTCATTTTTAGACTTATCTCAAGGCAGATAACTTCTACTTAGGTCTTCTTATGCACAATATATTCTTTCTGAATTTCAGAACTGGAAACAAAAGAACTGATGAGTACCTGTATTATATCATTGGAATTATTGGTGAATAGCCATGGGACCTCTAACACACTGAGAACACTGTTCAGAACAAAACCATTACTCATTTTTCACTTGCTTTCAATGAATTCTCTGCCTCTGCCTATAATCTCACAGCATCTTGTCACACGAGGTCTTGAGAGACAAGAAAAATGTACTGCTGCTTACTTTAGCTTCTCAATCCCTAACAGTGACTATCACAGTGTTCTTTAAAGGGACAATAAGGTAAGAAACTAGAAATCAAATAGCTTCCATTAATTAAAAGCAAAGTATTACAGATCAAATATACTTATCAAATACATATAAAGCTGTGGTTCTTGTACTGTGTGTAACCCCTCAACTTGAAGTTATCCAAATACAGAAAAATACACATTTTTTCTTATACCTGAGAATCATAGAATGGTCTGCGTTGGAAGGGACCTCCAAAAGTCACCTAGTTCAACTCCCTCAACTAGATCAGGTTGCGCAGAGCCCTGCTGTGCCTCACTTTGAATATCACCAGGAATGGGCCCCCAGCCAACTCCGAGGGCAACCTGATCCAGTGTTCCACCACCATCATAGTAAAGAATCTTTTCCTAACACCCAATCTAAATGTGCTCTGCTCCACTTTGAAGCCATTGCCCTTCATCCTATCACTACAGGCCTTTCTAAACAGTCTCTCTCCATCCTTCTTGCAGGCCCCCTTCAGGTACTGGAATGCTGCTATTAGGTCATTAGGTCTCCCTGGAGCCTCCTCTTCTCCAGGCTGAACAACCCCAGCTCCTTCAGCCTGTCCTCATAGCAGAGATGCTCCAACCCCCTGATCATTTTCATGGCCCTTCAGACTTGCTCCATCAGATCCATGTCCTTCCTATATTGAGGGCTCCAGACTTGGATGCAGTACTCCAGGTGAGGTCTCACCAGAGCAGAGTAAAGTGGCAGAATCACCTCTCTGGGTCTGCTGACCATGCTTCTTTTGATGCAGCCCAGGATGTGATTGGCCTTCCGAACTGCAAGCACACACTGCCTCTCATCCATCAGCACCCTCAAGTCCTTTTCTGCAGGGCTGCTTCCCATCACCTCCTTCTGTATTGATAGCAAGGACTGTTCCGGCCCAGGTGCAGATCCCTGCACTTGTTCTTTTTGAACCTCATGAGGTTCACCTGGGCCCACCTCTCCAGCTTCTCCAAGACCCTCTGGATGACATCCTGATCCTCTGGTATACCAAGCGCACCACTCGGCTTGGTGTCATCTGCAAACCTGCTGATGGTGCACTTGATCCCACTGTCTATATTGTTGATAAAAATATTAAACAGCACAGGTCCCAGTACAGACCCCTGAGGGACAGCACTTGTCACTGCTCTCCATCTGGAATAGTACATTCTGCTATGAAAAGCATACATCCAATGTACACACCATATAATGCCATGGGTAGGGACATCAGTATCTGTCAAATCACATTTAGTTTGACTGTGCTTGTATTAACATGTTCCCAAAACTTCAGTGCAGTAAGAAAACTATAAAGTGAATCCACAGGTGGAACATTGCAACCTGCTTAGACAGCCTGCAGCTCATGAGGACGTGAAGACACTGCCTAATGTCTCACTGCCCAAACTAAAAAGGTGCCAACAGTAAAAGCATTACTGGCTTCCTGCTCTGTAGGCCCAGTGGCTCAATATAAAACTGCAGCAATACAGTGCACAGTGGTAACGAGCATCTTGCTTTTGCATGTGTGTTGTGACAGTGTTGTACTCTTACAACTGCTTGCATTGAATAATTTTACTAGGAAACACATTTTTAGCTTATGTGGTACATGGTAACCTCACAAGTTTACACTCTTCTATTCAATTTCCAAAAAAGACAGTCTCTGCCAGTTGCCAAAGGCAGGCTGTACTTCTCCGGTAACCCAAGACATTTGTCTATTTAGTGCTTTGTAAATTATTAGAGTCATGGCCAGACATACCATTTAAAGTACCTACAAGAGGAATAGCTATCGCTCCTTTGAAAAAAACCAAGATCTGCTTCTCACAGAAGTAGCAAGGTAAAGACCCATCACGCAAACAAGACGTGTCAGGAGTACAGAAATACTGCAAGATCAGATGCATATGTACTACCGGTATTTTTTTGTCACAGATGTTTTTAGCACAACACAATCACAGAAAGAAATAGCAAAATCTTCAACATTTAAGCAGAGTGCAAACTAATTAAAACTGTATAGAAACCCCAGAATAAATGACAGTCTATTTCAGGAGTCAGCAATTTAGCTAGATAATTCCTTTATGAATTATCTTTACCACTTTTGTTGCTCCAAAATTAAAGATACGTAGAACCCTGGTGACTCACTGACTTGGATGTTGTGCTCATCCTTTTCCCATCCTCTAGGCTGTACACCCTACTGATTTACAAATGACTGAAATACTCAGCTTTAACTCATGCAGGCTGCCATTTCCAAGGAAGATTTACAGCTTTTTAAAATCAACCCTTCTTCATGGTCACCTGGACATATCACAGGATTTCACCCACTTGAAATTAACAGAAGTACAATTTCTGGTTGCCAGCTGGCACTGAGGTCTTCAAAGTTCTGTGCAGGCCATTTGGATCCTCTCTAAGTCTTGACTAAAAAGCTGGAAAGTGGAAAGCCAGTGCAAATAAACACTCTTTAGCATGTGAATTTACTGACTTTATTTGAAGGTTTAGACAATAACCTCCTGTGTTATCAACATTGGTGCTTCAAAGTCTTCACAACAGCTTGCACCACAACAGAACCAAGAAGCTGGTACAGGAAGGGCCTAGAGATACTTTAGTCTCCTCTCATTACGGGTCTGTTATTTGAAAGCTCTGTAATTTTTACCAGTTCATATCCTTCTCTAACTGGAATTGCCATGTAGTCTGACAGCAGTGAAAAAAGCAACATCAGCAAGTTCAGCTAAAGGACAGAAACCTATTCTATTCTATTCTGTTCTATTGTCTACTCATGACCTAGGTTGCTGTGAGCATCATTCCTTCCATTTAACTAAGAAGCTCAGGGGAAAAAAGCACAGCATCAGTGGAAAACACTCCAGCCAGATGGCATGTTCCCCCAACAGCCTGGTTCTGTGGGATGAAGCTTGCATGGAGGCTTCTACAAAGATGAACTCAACACAAAATTCTCCAAATCCTTATGTTGTAGCACATCAGCTCACTCTGACACAGTAAATCAGTGGCCCAAATAAGCAGATCTTAAAATTCAGAACTTTATGATTTATGAATTTTGAGCAAGATGTACATCCTCTTGCTGATAAAGATGCACGGAAGTGGAGCTTCTACTGAGGGTCCAGGTCCACATCAAAGGGCCAGTCCCAAACCTGAATAGAAAGACTCTCTCTGCTCTTAGCCAAGAAAAAATAGCTAAACAGCAAAGGAAAATAATTGACCATTTATTAAAAAAAGGCCCACACAACTCAATAAGGAATGTGGACAGGAAGCAGGATTTTATCTAACATCCCTCAGTGGGGGGCAAAGAGGGAACTCTAAGCTGGCCAGAGATCTCACTGTCATTGTTCACTTTTCAGATACAGAGAGCAAATCTGTACAGGAACAGTGGCAAGGAAGGCACGCAAGGCAGCATTCTTCTACAGAGCACAGGGCAGACAGATGAAAATGGTACTCTCTAATAATTGCTTAAAGGCATGCTCTACAAAGGGTAGCTTGTGACTGGCAAATAGGCTACAAAGAACACTTCAGAAGTGTGTCATTTGGAATGAAGTACAAGGAAAGATAACACTTTAAAATGGTAGCAACCACCTCCTCCCAACACTTAGTAATTTGTCAACATAACTTCAAGATGAAAATCACAGATTATAGAAGATACATGAAGTAGTTAAAAAACAAACCAAACAAAAAAGCCCATCTTACCCCTCCAGCTGGTTCTGTAAATGCTAAGACTCAAACACAACCTTAAGCTGAGAAGTGATTTTTGCATTAATCATGACTAAATATTTCCTGAAAACTAATGGTACAAATATTTTATTTTTCCCAACTGATCCTCAACTGGAATAAAAATAATCCTTGTAGACACTCTTGCACCATGCTGAGTTACACAAAATAAGGATCAGGTTCATCGCACCCATTGTAAAGTTAAAGCTTTATCGGTGGTCTAATCTTCTTGGCAGTTTAACTTCAATGCTTGCTTAATCATGAAATTAAAACCTGCATGTATACATGACCAGGTTACTGTGACAAGCAAAAAGTACTTTGCTTTATTGAAACATTAGTTTTGAAAGCAGGCATTACACAATGATAGTTCTGGTGTTTGCTGTGCCTTGGTTCCATGAACACAATCCATTTCATTCTCTTACACAATGAAGACAACAAACACTTTATTGATAAAGAGTGTTTCACCAGCTTTAATGGGAATGTCATTGATGTTTTCCTAGATAAAACATACTAAACAAGATGGTTTAATATGGGCAAGCTTACATTCCTGTAACAGTGCCAAGCTGTAACTGCTTTGGGAACCAAGATGAGAATCAGATTTAATGCAGGATCCTAAATGCCTTCAACATACCCTTAAAGTTAAGAGTATTTCACATTATCATAGGGGCTATAATTGGAACTGAGAACTTGTGCTTAAAACTTACACTAATGTACATGTCATGCCTCCAGTATTTGAGCCAGCAGCTCTGATCTGGGCATAAGCCTGGCACAGGACCTTTTCTACTTACTGCATGTTAGTGGAACATCACCTCACTTTCCAGCTCCCATTCTCATATTGCCTTCCCTCTCAAAATGCACACCCATCATTCAAGTTTGACCAAATAGATTCTTTTTTTCTAATGTAACATCAATAAAATGTAAGTAACAAATTTTCTTCAGGTGAAAGAGAAATTATAAGTCAGTATATGTATTCTTGAAACAAGAAGTTTAAATTGATGCTGTCTTCTCTAGCACATTCTTGAGCTAAAGGGGTGGAGGAATATGGAAATTTCTTTAGCCACTGCTCCTTTCAAACTATCTACATGCTGAAAATTAAAAGCAACCCTCCCTTCAGAAAAAATAACAAACAGCTGCACACTTAAAAATATCATTTCACAGCTTTTACTACCTGCTTCTTTCCAAGTCACACAGCCTGTGGAATAAAGCCAGCCTCGCAAGTACAAGGGGTGTAAACACACACACTGATCTGTGGTAGTCACCAGTGTTTTAAAATGCTCTTTTCAGACCCTTTGGGAGAATTAATTATTTAAGAGCCACGTGTCAGAGATATTTGTCTCACATTTGAAGGATCCTCTTACTCTTATTCTCAAACCAATTTAGCAATACTCCTGAGTTTCAACAGACCAGCAATTCCTCGAGGCAACAGGACAAGTCAGTTCAGATAACAATCAAGCAGGCATTTCCTCTTGCTCTTCTGTGCACCAAGACTGTCCCCTAAGGCAGCACATGACTTGTTGTTGAAGACCTAATGAAGCACCAAAGGGAGCAGCAGAAATGACCTTCCAATTGAAATGCCAGAATTCAGTAAAAGTGCCCTTCCACACACAAGTTGATCCTATGGGTTTCACCTGCTAACATTTAATTTTCATATCTGAAGACACCTTACAGAAGTACCCACTTGCAACAGACACTGCTCATATATGACAGCAGACAGCCTTCCTATCTATTTTCTGGTCTTTCATGTTTAAAAATGCAATAATGATTACAGGACTTTTCTCCAGCAAGAAATTAATACACAAGCTGGACATAAAGTAGAAACTCTAGCATCCTGACTCTTTCTGTGAAGGTCAAAGACAGCATTATCATTCACACTCCATTTGGGAAAAAGGACTCAACAGTATCTTCAATCTTTTTGATTTTTTTCACAGGAACCACCTTTGAAAATCAGGCCTGGAATTTATTATAGCATTCCAATATACTGCACAGCACAGGAAGAACCTAGTACACCACCGCTCTTAATAGCAATCCAATTCCCATCTTTCCAACATAGAAGAAAACACCCAACTTTTCAAGGACTCACATGCTACATAGACAAAGGTGCAGCACATATCAGATCCTATCTATCCTATTATCTTTAAGTCATTAAGTCAAATAGATTGGGATGCTCCTGGGACATTGCTTGCCCTTCTGCTCACCTACATTTGCATAATGGTCTATTTATCAACCATCATTTGCTTTCCACATGAAGAAATACATTGCTTCGTATCAGAATAAAGTCTGTATCACAAGGACTCATGGATATGCCATTCCAGACTTTATAATTCACCTCTGAGGACTGCATGCACCCATAGTAAACTACAGTCTATTGCCACACAACTAAGGAAATTTAAATCACCCTTTAGGAAATTTTGAATTTTAGGCATGAATTAATGTCCAAAGTTAAGCTTTATTCCAATCAGTAGCTTTCTGACCTCTTAGTCTTAAAAAAAAGAAAAATCTTAAAATACAGTGTCATATTAAAAGAAAAATGTGCTGTGGACTCCATTTTAAACTCTAAATAGACTAAGAATGTTGGGAAACTAGCTATTTTGCCTCTGTATGTTCCTCCTTATAAGCACAAAAAGCAATACACGCTCAAATAATAGATATGTCTTAGTTGGTAGGACACCTCATTGATAAACATTTAGCTGAAATCAGTTTGCCTTCAATTTCTAAAGAACATAGTCCCAGCCGGCCAAGGAAAGTACTTCTCTGAATATGGCAAGATTAATATCCCCTGCTCTATCCGATACCTTTGCACAAAGAATAGCATTACAAAATTCCATCACACAGGCCCTACAGATAAATTGCTTTGAGTTTGGAGGAAGGAATAGATTCTTTAGCTCTGTATAGCTAGCTTGCCAGTATAGAGTCCTCAGCAAACTTAAGCATCTTTAGATGAGACACCATAAGAGGTAAAGAAAAGCCTGGAAAATGTCAGGGAATGTTATGTGTTTGTTTGCTTAAAAAAAAAAAAAAAGGCAATAAATTACTCCATTTGAGGACAGTATAGGATAAGAGCTCTTTACAGCAGCAAAGCTATATTAACGAAAACTCCTGTCCAAAGACTCACAGCTGCAAATCTCCCATGCTTTTCCAAATGGCAAGGTTCTTTAGAATCACAGAATCAATAAGGTTGGAAAAGACCTCAGAGATCATCAAGTCCAACTGACAGAAAGAAATTAAGTCTGCACAATCACTCTCTGTATCTCCTTACCTGGAACGTGTCCAGAGAAGGGCCACAAGGATGATAAGAGAGCTGGAGCACCTCTCCTATGAGGACACACTGAAGGAGTTGGGGATGTTCAGTCTGGAGAAGAGAAGGCTCCCAGGTGACCTAATTGTGGCTTTCCAGTATCTGAAGGGGGCCTACAAGAAGGCTGGGGAAGGACTTCTCAGGATATCAGGTAGTGATAGGACTAGGGGGAATGGAATGAAGCTGGGGGTGGGGGGGGTTCAGGCTGGACATGAGGAGGAAGTTCTTCACCATGAGAGTGGTGAAGCCCTGGAATGCATTGTCCAGGGAGGTGGTTGGGGCACTGTCCCTGGAGGTGTTTAAGACCAGGATGGACAAGGCTCTGGCCAGCCTGATCTAGTGTGGGGTGTCCCTGCCCATGGCAGGGGGGTTGGAACTAGATGATCCTTGTGGTCCCTTCCAACCCTGACTGATACTATGATTCCTAACACAGACAGCAGATACATTCATTCACCAAGATCTTTGACTACATATTGATTCCTGGATTATTATTTTATTTTAAATATATCCATGGTAGTAACAATGAGCAGTTAAGAAATTTATGTACAATGGAAAACTCCTCATGTATTAGGAAGTTTGCTTGTGTTGTAGCTTTCAAAGAAAACCCTGCATTCAGAGATGCAATACACTGGAGATTCAATTTAAAAACTCAGGCAAGTGAACTGAAGAATAATCAGACTAAAGTGTACTTCCCACTTCTTTAACCATGACAGAAAAGAAACAATAGTTTTTGACAGTTCAATGCAATTTGCTTGAATACATAAAAACACTGATGTAAAATACTAAAAGTGGGCTAGCAGAAGAGCAAAGAAATCTACCCACAAAAAATTGCACCATTAGCTCCGTGGCTCCTTATTTTCTTTTGAACATTATTTCAGCAAAAACCAAAATGGGTCTGGCAAAACAATAACTGCCTCCCCAAAATCAAGCGGATGATTGCACACATTTCCATAAGAGTTTCTTACCCAGAGTTAAAGGATTCCTACTTCTGAACATGCCCTGGAGTCCAAGTGAGCCAGGTTTGTGTACCTTTAGCCACATTTGGAGAAAACTCATTCTATAGGTTGAAGTGTCAGGTTTTTATCTCTTAATTTTTGTTATCATTGGCCATCATTGTCTCGGGAAATCTATAAATATCAGCCCAAAGAGCCAGTGCCTTCCCTTGCCTTGCAATTCTCCAAGCTCTGGGAGAAGTCACAAGCTTTGCTTGGAATCTGAGCTCTGCTTCAGTTTACCCAGACAAGACTGCAAGACCCCTCACTGTATAGCATTTTAAAGCCCAGAAGCAGAACGGACGTGTGTTGCTGGGCCGAGAGATGAAACCCAAGAGGAGGCGACAGTCCCCAGGACAGTTTTGTTTTATTGGAAGAAGCAACGAGCACCGCTGTGAAGATTGCAGCTGAAGCACCTCTCCAAATAGGCAAAGCTACAAAGCCAACAATCCCTGCAAGCTTCAGCAGCAACCCGTTCTCTACAAAGTTTTCCGCTACCAAGCCTGTGGAGATAAATCCTGTATGTGCCTTAGTGACAACCTGCAGAAGCCAACAGAAAGTGAAACTGTGCTCCTGCAGCTTTCATGTGGTTGACACCATTTTGGTTTTGTTTAAATTCCCACGCATGCCGCATGGTACCACGATCAGTGAGTAATTACAAAACCTGAATTTTTATAAGCATCTGTTAAAGGTCTGCTGCCCTAGAGAATCCTAGAGTTCCCCCCACCCACCCCCACCCTGTGGGCAAGCTCCGGCATATTGTCAATGTTCTCTTTTTAGTTTACAATTTAAATTGCTGTTTGTTGTTTCTGGATTTTTGCTCATATTGTTTAAAGTGTTAGATGTTCCTGCTGGTGAGGTATCTGTTCCACAATCAAATATTTTGAACCAGTAAATAGGTATTATTAATATTTTCCATGGGATTTTTTAATTAATAAAGTTATTAATATTTTTATTAAGAGTTCTGACTACTGAATATTAATAAACTCCTTACGATCGTAACAGAGGTGCAATTCAGATAGCTCCTTGCGAGACTGCTGACTACCAGTATAATTTGGACAAACAAACCCAAAAGTTTTCAGTCATAAAATTCAGATACACAGATCACGTTGAATTGGAACATAGTTTTGCCCCACATTAATGGATTTTTTTAACACTAAAAGGCAATCTAGCTGTGGAAGCTAATACTATTCTTTTAAAGAGGTTGCAACTTGTCATATATTACTTTTACATCAGAGGAATACTTCCTGCTGCCCTTACTTTGATAGATTCAGTAAATCAGATACTAACTTTTCATATTCTGCCCTCTTTATTCCTACCCCTTCCCACCTACTCAACCACAACAGAGAAAAGGATCGTCCTCTGCCCCAGAAACACCTTGGTACAAACAACAAGCACAATGGCCAAGGGCTCCTCTGACCTCCAGGGGAGCAGTGGACTGCATGCAGAAAAGCAAAATTATCTTAAGGATAAACACAACCCCAATATTACCAGAAAGCCATATTCAGATGGTCAGTTCTCATACTGTAAAGTCTATATAGTTGTAGGTGGAAGGAATTTCTGTCTTGTATCAGTTAGCCAAGATGATGAGCTCGAAGCAGTTCTCAGCTTCCTCTGGTTTTGTTTCTAGAAAGCTCATTCATAAGAAGAATCAGTTGCCCTCTTGGTTTTGCTGCAGTCAATGAGCAGGCATCAGTGTGCCTCTTTCCACGCAAAGGAGGGGCTTCCCCTCAGAGCAACATAAAAACTGCAGCCTACATAATGTAACATTACCCAGAGGTGTAATAACACCCCTTTCACAGCACAAGAATAGGTATTAGTACTACTATAATTTATTTACGAAGGCAAATTAGAAGCTAAGTCAATAGCTTTTAAAGCCCTTATGCACCTGTCCATACAGCCACACCACTGTTGTTAGATCTTTTGTTTACATAGTTCACATCATGCGGAAAGTCAGCAGGAGGCTGGGTTGCCACTCACTCTGGGAGCAGAAGGTGGATCTCAACACAAGGAGAATCTAATTTTCTCTCCACAGTGAAGTGAGTGGACAAGTTATCAACTGCTCCTCCAGTCACAGGCAAATACCTTCCTGAGTAAACACATAAAGTGCCACTAAAGAAACCATTTGTCCTTTATGTGCGTGTCCCATTCTCACACATAGTCTTCGGACATAATTCTCCTATACGCCAAACAGCTCACAGGAGCCCAGCATGTTCCACTTACTTCATCCATAGCACTGCATCAGCGTACCAAGCACAAAACAGCTCCAGAAGTACAAACCACTTTCCAACTGCCTCAGCAAGCTACGTAAGCCATGTGAACAGACAGAATTAACACCCAAGACAATCTGTTCCCTCTAAGTGTTTGGTCAACTTCAGAAGTGAATGCAGAAAATTCATGCATAGCCTTTGTGGTGGTTTGCTGTCCTCATGTAAGAAGGAAGGAGAAGACGTATTCCCACCTCTTTCTATTAAGGCACAAACAGCACTCCTGAGAACTGTAATGTATTCCCCAAGAAGTGCTTCCCTCATTGGGATATATCTTGAGTCTCAGGTAAAACTTTGGCCCTATTCACACCACTGTTTGCACATACAAATGATTAATACTTGCAAACTCAATACTTCAGAGATATTGTCATGGACAGCAAGAAATGAAATTTTTCAGCAGAAACATCATTTTTATTACAGAAACAATAGAACAGCACTCCCAGTTTATTTGACTGCAAACATGCCAATGCTGCAAACATGCTGATGCTTCTCTGAAAATTAACACAAATGTATGTTTTAAAAATGCTTTGAATAGTTGCACAACAGAGTCACTAATGAGAGAAAAATAATCCCTTGTGTCCTCCAATGTGAGGCATGTGACATCTTACCCCTTAGACAGCTCCTTATGAATACTAATAATTCTTTCCCTATCCAGGCTCTTGCTATCAGAACAGGTGACCTTAAAAGAAAACATTTTGCTTCATTACTGCAACAAAATTCTTGAACAATGTAGGAGGGCTGTTTTCCCTGGTATGAAACCATTCATAAGCCATTCAGCACTGACAGGGACATTACACTTGAATAATCTTTAGGGAGCCTCAAAAGGCATGCATTTTGCACTAGTTTCATTTTTAGAAAGTATTTTTGAGTTTCAGAAGGGCCCAGGGAAATCTTTCTGGAAAGTGGACATGCACTTATTTAGAACACTCCCTGCTACTGAACACAGGCACATTACACTATATTTTAACAGCTTCTGTGTAGAGTGCTCTCTGTTTTAAACTGAAAGCTATCATGTAGAAGTCAGAAGCTGCACTGACAATACTGAATCTGCAGTCATAGCTCTTTAAAAACAAATACATAAGCAGACTGATAATACCAAGAAAACTACATGTGCTCTAATAATCTACTGTTGACAGGTGGAGATTGTACCAATCTCCTACTGAAAAAGAAGAATTCAATGGATACAAGTCTCATTCATTCCACTGGGATTACCTATTTCAGTCAAGTGTGACTGAATTGTCATGTTTCCCAGCAGTTACAAAGGTCTGGTCATTCCACAACTAATATTCTGGGCTTACACTCCCATCTCCCTCTGAAAATAAAAATAACTGTAACTCCCACTTCTTTCAATACATTATAACCATATGCATATACTGAATATATACCAATGCACCTTAAGGTTTGACATGCCTATTCAAAGAAACAGCAGTTTACAAATGGCTTAAGAAAGAAGCACATTGAATCAAAGATTCTTCCTTTTTTACTATTATTTCCCAGACCTGAATTCACACATGAAACACCCTAATCAAGATCATAAACAATAACACACATGAAAGGATTATTGTAAATAACTTGTTAAACACTATAAGCTACAGATAATGCATCTCAGCAAGTTGAGCTATTATTTGGTCAATATTTCTCATTTGGCTTAATGGAACATGAAGGACATCCAAACAAGAGGCAGCCTTTCTTCAACAGTCTGTGTCAAGCAAGTGTAGCAATATAAAAGAGCAAAATATTTCAGCAGAACACGACATTTCAACAAAGCATACATCCACCTCTTCAAGCAAATGCAAGTGATGTAGAAAGTGGTAATGAACTTTACATAGGTTACTTTGAAATGTGTTTCAGAACTTTTCTACCAATTCCCTCAAAATAAAATACAAAAATATTTTAAAAGCAAAATGAAATCTTACGGCTTGAAATGCAGTAAGCCAGCCTGCAGTTGATCCTCCTGAACAGTTGCTTGTTGATTGGCCAAAGTATAAGTGTAAAGAGTTGAATGAAGTTAATGATCAATCCTGACACTATAAATATGTAGCAGATCAGAAGGTGGCAAATGAATTGAGACTTCAGAAAGCCAACGATGTCCATGATTTGCTGAGAAAGCAAGAGGGTACCTTCAGACCCAAAATTCAGAAGACAACCTGCAAAACCAAATAGTATCAGCAGTTACAAAGTGCATTTATTTCTATAAACAGATTGTTACTACAAACTTCTCATTTTGCACTTAAATACACTAAATATACTAAAATTAAACTTTATTCTATTGTACAAAAAGGCCTGATGACAATGTTTGCAAAAGTAAGCATGGAAAGCAAATACTGTATATCTGAATCAATTTACATTTGGCTTTGGAAATATTAATATTTTAGTCATAATTCTGCAAAACCCGTGAGTATGAGACTCCATTTGATGGACTACAATACTCCTCTATCAGGTCTTTATTAACAAAACATGAACAAAATAATCCACATATATTTTGATTTGAATTGTCTGTACTTCATAAAATATATACTGTGGGCTCTGTTATCTTCAAAATAAGCTCCAAATTAAATGCAAGCTTTAGGGCTTTAAGTTAGAAACTGTGCCTTCCTCTGCAGGCTGTGGCAGCCATACTCCCCAAACAAGAGGTAGCAGCAGCCCCTTAATTCTAGTTTTATTGGCTTTTTCCTTTGTCATGTTCAAACATCAGTTGATGTTGGCAAGAGAATAAAAGCTTGGCTATGCAATAATTTGTTCAATTATTCCCTGACACTTGTAGTTCTGTCAGTTATACTTAATTAATTGCAGAAAGGAACCATCAATAACAGTATTAATCCATGACCCAGCAGTGTTTCCGGGAGGGGGGATGGAGGGAGGGTGGTGGAGTTGGGGGGAAAATCAAGTTTTGGGTTAATAAAGAAATATATGTATAATTAGGAAAAGGACCAGCCCAACAATAACATCTGAGCATTCAGAGAAAGTGTGCTCTGCCAAGTATACTGGCCTACCAAATACTATACTGACTTCCCCATCTCCCCCTCCCCATCACTACCACCAGTGAATCTCATTTGTTAAGAGAAAAAATATGAAGGCATGATCTCTCATTAAAGAATGATCTGCTTAAGCAGTAGGTGCTAGCATCCTGTTCCACTGTCCTACACTGTTTCTCCCTCTGAGGCACAGGAGATTTTGCCAAGGAAAGAAGCTCTGAGACAGTATTTCTCAATGTGCCAGTCATAGGCAATAACAAAACTGCAGCTTGTCAGCATCTCAGGGAATTATCTCATGGAAAAAATCTTTGTGTCTATCTTTTTAATTTATATGAGATCCCATTATATGAGGCACTGATTCTAGATCAGTGTCCTGAAATATTTGTTTTACTGCCCTTGCTGACTACACTAACCCGTGCAAAGACCACGCACAAGAACTGCAGCAAAGCAACAGGAAGTTATTTAAACAGGTTTTCACAGCAAAGAAGATGAAATAAAAATTAAGAAAGATAATCTGTATTGTTGTCTATATACAGAAGTTATGGCAGTTTCAAACCTATTGCTAACAGTTAAAATGTGCCCTTTGTGTATCACAGATTTGGTAAGGGGTTTGGAACACAAGCCTTATGAGGAAAGACTGAGGGAGCTGGGGTTGCTTAGCCTGGAAAGGAGACTCGGGGGTGACCTTATCACTCTCTACAACTACCTGAAAGGTGGTTGTAGACAGGCAGAGGTTGGTCTCTTCTCCCAGGCAGCCAGCACCAGAACAAGAGGACAAAGTCTCAGGCTGCAACAGGGGAGGTTTAGGCTGGATGTTAGGAAGTTCTATACAGACAGAGTCATTGCCCATTGGAATGGGCTGCCTGAGGAGGTGGTGGAGTCACCATCATTGGAGGTGTTCAGGAGGAGACTTGATGGGGTGCTTGGTGCATGGTTTAATTGATTAGGTGGGTTGGATTGGTTGATAGGTTGGACGCGATGATCTTGAAGGTCTCTTCCAACCTGGTCTATTCTATTCTATTCTATTCACTTTACCTTGATATACTATTCCAGCAGGTCGAGGGAGGTGATTTTCCCCCTCCGCTCTGCTGAGACCCTACATGGAGTACTGTGTCCAGTTCTGGAGCTCCTATTACAGGAAAGATCTGGATGTGCTGGAGCATGTCCAGAGAAGGGCCACGAGGATCATCAGAGGGCTGGAGCACCTCTTCTATGAGGAAAGACTGAGAGAGTTTGGGCTATTCAGTCTGGATAAAGGGCTCCGAGGAGACCTTATTGTGGCCTCCAGTATCTTAAAAGGGCCTACAAGAAAGCTGGTGAAGGACTTTTTAGGGTGTTAGGTAATGATAGGACTAGGGGGAATGGAACAAAAATAGAAATGGGTAGATTTAGATTGGATATTAGGAAGAAATTCTTCACAATGAGGGTGGTGAGACACTGGAACAGGTTGCCCAGGGAAGTGGTGGAAGCCTCATCCCTGGAGGTTTTTAAAGCCAGGCTGGATGTGGCTCTGAGCAACCTGATCTAGTGTGAGGTGTCCCTGCCCATGGCAGGAGGTTGGAACTAGATAATCCCTGAGGTCCCTTCCAACCCTAACAATTCTATGATTCCGGACCCAAAGCAAACATCATCAAGAGCTCAGAATGGTAGAACAGGCCTCTGTAGTAACTAGTTATGATACTTGCAAAGAGTTTTTCCAGATTTAACCAATTATTCTATTAAAGATACATTTCTGAGAGTGGTAGACACTTATTAGTGTGGCCTTTGATCAAAGGCTTTGTTTTTGTTGAAGGCTAAGTAGAATCAGAAACATTGTAGTAGGAAGCATTGCAATGATTTGTGCCCCAGCCTCTTCACCACACTCTAAGATAAAGCACTTTACTGAAAAAAAAAAACAGCAAATAAACCAATCCAAACAAACCAACAAAAAAACCCACAATATTTTAATAGCTTTACAGTGCAAGATTTCATTTCCCTAATTCAGACTACTGTACTTCACCAAGTAGCAGGATTAGATTTCTTCTTTAAAATAGAGTGGAAGCAACCAGTTACTTACAAGTGGATGGTTTAAAAGACTCTGCAGTGCTGAAAACCCTGATGACTGGGTTGTCCTTGACTAAAACTTATCAAAAGTCTTTTGTGCTAGCCCGTTTAAGTCCATCCCACAGGATCACTCTAATCTAATGTAATATCCAGAGATGAATACAGGAGACTGGATAGCAAGAAAAAAACCAAAACAACAACACACAAAAACCCCCTCCATAAAACAAGATTAAAGCACTGTCTACTTACAGTGGAGACCTCAAAATTCACTATGTGGTATAATAAAAATAAATCTGTTACAGAAAGCAGTTGATTGGCAGACTTAGTGACAAGAAAGAATTCACCAGAACTCAAGTCCACCAATTTGTGCTTTTTCCTTTTCAATAGTAGTCAAATTGCATTAAAATGTTATGTTTACATGAATCATTTATCTCACACTGAGTATTTAAAACAAAGCTTCAGAGAATCAAAATAAAGATGAAATGACCTTCATAAAACAAAATTACTGTTTTACTAATTTATGAAGCCACTATGGTATGTTTTGAAGTGATTTATTCCTTGCTTTCATATCTCAGTTATCAAATTTTAATTCTATACAGTTTCTAAGATGTGTTTTAAAGCCAAATTAAATCTACTTCAGCAGTACTACTGAAATGCTCTAACCTCACTTGTAAAGGGAACAAGAAATTAGAACTACTGCTTAAATTTTGCTTTTCCGAAAAGTAAGGATAGTAGACATTAATTTTCTGATTTAATGTAAGCTCTTTTCCCTACAAAATCTGCAACCCAAACATTGTGTACAGAGTGCTACTAGCTGAGTTTTATGTTTCCCAGACATAAGCTCATTCTTCAAAAAATTTTAAAATATGATAATTTTTAGAGCATTTTCATTACTCAAACTCAAAGAAATGAAGGTTAGGTTATTCTTGGTACAAACAACAAAAACGTAGAAATTTCTTTTCAAGAATCAATTCTGAGCTTATGAAAGAAATCTAGAAACTTGCTTTTTAAGAACTCACAGGAACTTTGTCTTATTAAAGTTCCTCATGGGTAACATCAATGTTAACACCAGTTTAGGCGATAAAAAGAGTCTGGTCTTTAATTCTTAATCTGTGATGCTGGTTTAATAAATTACACTGATTTCCTTACAGATAATGACTGAAGATTACAGCAATCTTTTGAAAACAAAAGGGCGAATCAATGCATTTTCTCAGAAGCTATTAAGATTGGAGAGCTGCCAAGAAGCTCTCTTCTATCAAACACCCCTTAAAACAAATTAGGAGAAAATGGCCAGCTACAGCATCAAAATCAGATAAGAACATTCTTTAATAACAGTTTTTCTTTGGATATAAAAGACTTAGACCTCAAATGTCTGACTAGGGATCAAGTCAACAAGCATCTATTCAAATGCCTGAAAGATCACAGGATCAGGTTTAAAAGCAAACTCCATGACTATTAATTCTACCTCTTTCCCCTCCAGATTTCACTCTTCAGCAACATTCACTGTTTTCTACTTCAACTACTCTCAGCATTTCCTAGTGCTTAGAATAACTGACCAGGAAGACATAGAAATGATAGATAAGGTGAGCACCTCTCTTAGAATCATAGAATGTTAGAGATTGGAAGGGACCTCCAGAGATTGAGTCCAAACCCCCTGCCCATACGATGCTGCTGCCCATTCTTGCCCAGGGAAGTGGTGGAGTCACCATCACTGGAGGTGTTTAAGAAGAGACTGGATGAGGCGTTTGGTGCCATGGTTTAGTTGATTATATAGTGTTGGATGATAGGTTGGACTCAATGATCTCAAAGGTCTTTTCCAACCTGGTTTATTCTATTCTATTCTATTCTAATTCTCTCACTGAAACCAGATTCCTGGATGGATGAGTTACAGACATCAAGACCATGAAAAGATGCCCAAGTCAGATTACAGCAGTTTCAGCAGTGCCTCTAAATGATTTTCAGTTGTCATCAGAATAGTAGACAGTAGCACTGTATTTCATATCATTCTATTTTAACAGTGCTTCCATGATGAAATATATGTGCAAAACAAGTCTCAGGAAGCCCTTGCACTCTTCACTGTCACTGAGCATCAAAAGTTAGAACAAGTGAAGTTATGTCCATGTATGTATTTTCCTTCAAGAAAACATCGGTACATACTACCAAAAAAAAAAAAAAAGTCTATTTGCTTCATGCTTAATTAGGGCTTTGAACCATTTCCTACCTCTCCCAGGCAACTACTGGAGCACACTTTTGGGCAAGAACTGCAGCCTATGGGGGACTCAAGCTGGAGCAGTCTTTTCCAGAAGGCCCATACTCTGTAGGAGGGACCCCAACAGCAGCAGGGGAACAGTGCAAGGAAAAAGGCAGAGAGAATCTGTTACAGACACACTGCAACCCTTATTCCCCATTTGCTTGCGCTGCTCAGGATGCAGCAGAAACATGGACATAGAAGAGGCATGAGTCAAGCTGACTCTGGAAGAAAAAAGGTCTTGGAGAGGAATGTAGTTTTATTTTGTCTCTGTATTTCACTACCCTACTCTATTACCAATTTGCAATACATTAATCTTCCCCCAACTGGAATTTGTTTTGCCCATGATGGTAACTGGTGGAGTGATTTCCCTGGCTTTATGTCAGCCCACAAGCTTTTAATCTCATTTTCTTCCTCTGTCCTGCTGAAGAAGGGGAGTGAGGGAACAGTTTGATATGCTCCTGGCAGCCAGTCAAGGTCAACCCACCACACCTCCTCAGAAAAGCCCTAAATCAGGGAAGAATTTTAGCATTCTCTTAAATCCTTCTCCCAAAGTTAAAGACATTTAAGACTGCTTTTAGACTTTCCTGAGGAGTCATGCATTCCTGAACCACATATTTTGTAACACACACACCACTACAAAGGAGAGATCAGTTTGGCTGTTTCAAAAGCTGAAGAATGAATACTATCTACCAACAATTGTTAGGCTTTCCAGCTTACAGACTTGTGTCAAAATTGAATTTTTATTTATTTTCTGTTGAGCACTGAGACAGCATAACAGTATAAACCAAAGACATTAAAGTAACCCAGGAGGGTTTTTGATGGTTACCATATCATAATGCTTTCCCCTTTCCCTTTCATATCTTCTTTCTGCTGTGATCTAATGTAATGCAAACTCTTCATGGCTTTCAGGACACAACTTCTCTGTGTATGCATACTCTCTGCTGGTAACATGCACAACATAGCTGTTCTCAGCCCTGACAGCTTCAACGCTTGTCCCTTTACCATGTAGAAAGGAAAATGCTTATAGAGCGAAGCAAAGGGGATGACAGCAGCCTGGGAGAGGCATGCATAGTCTAAGAAGGAACAGGAAAGTTGGACAGCTACTGCTTAGTCTTGCTCCCTCTTTCAGAAACACAAAATATTCAGGGAGGAAGGAGCTGAATAAGGAAGCCATAGGAAGTAGGTCTTAAACACAAAGCAATACAGAACCCCTCGGAGGTACCGGCTTTTAGCAATGGCAGGGCTTAATGTTAAGTGAGACATTTATTTGAACAGGGCAAACCACTTTAAGTTAAGTACTTCTGTTCCAAGTTCCCAGATATATTATCAACAAAATATGTCAGGGTGAAAGTACAGCAGTTAACTCAGGTGCAGAACCTCAAGTTCACAAAAATAGTAGTGGAATGCAAGTTACTTCTTTCTAGCATGCCAAATATTGCTCTTCAACTGTTTCCCACCCATGTTTCTGTGTGTGTATACACACATACACACACACACACTTTGTCTATGAGAAAAAATAAAGGAGAGAGTTGCATTAAGATATTTAAGACCTGGAGGAGACTACCAAAAATTCAGAGTTCAGTTCTGGGGACCACATAGGCCCCATGTTTTCTTTTACTTTCTCTTGAGTCCATTAATCTAACAGGTTCCTTGTTCTGACAACAAGGGCAACATAACAAGTACTGGTCAAATTTAGGGACTATACAAGGGAGCAGGACTAAACACCAAACAAAAATGTACAAGAGAATATACTGATAACCTAAGCAGATATGCCATCACACAAGTATAAGCTACCTGGACAGTTCCTCAAAAACAACTGAGGTGAACAATAGCAGAGTCTAGGACAAGCAACTATATCACTCTTGCAGACAGTTTAATATTTAATATTGATCTCATAAGCAAGATTAAGTGGATAGCCAAAGATAATCAGACCTACACATTACAGTCATCTGGTACCCTCCTCTGGAAAAAACAAACTCCTCAAACTGTTTTTCTACAAAGTAACTTGAGTGAATGATCTGGCTTGCTGCAGAAGTATATGTAGCTTATCAAATAACAGGATCTAAATGTCTCTAACAAATAAAACCTTCTGAAATACAAATAAATGTAGGCATGTACTTAAGTATGGATGCTTTTGTGTTTTACATGAAATTGTGTACAGAACAGTCATGGACCATTTGAGGCAACTGTACATTTAAGATATAGAGGTCAGAGTCTGTGTAGTTAAGCTATTGGTCAACATACAGCCTGTGAGAAATCTCTCAATGGTTAGATCCACGTCATCTTCCCCATGCACAGGAAATTAACACATTAAAAAATCAGAGGCAGCAGGGACAGTACAGCAGGACGTTGCCACCTGCATTGTGGTATTTACCCAGCATTGAATGCACACAGCAGAGGTTGATCATCTCTGCACTGGGTCAGAATTTCAGGAACAGTTTCAACAGAGGACTAGACATTGAGTTCTCCAGTGGTTATTATCAAAACATTTATTTTGGAAGAGTCCAAAGAAATTTGAGAGAGGAGGGAGGCAGGTAGACAAAGGAACCAGAGTTGGTTTTGCTTAAGAAAGGCGGTCTTTCCTGTGAAGACTCATGTTTTATACCTGCTAAACACTAATTACTCTTGTTTTAAAGAACTGTAAACTATATTCATAGCACCACGAAAGGTCAGCACAAGGTACAGGGACTGCCTATACTCTCAACAGACCAAATACTTCTCCCATATCCAAACCAGCTTTACTCCTGAGGCAATAAGGAAGCATGGATCACATGTTTAGTTCAAAGCTTTAAATATTTAATCCTGCTATTCTAACCCATAATGGGCTAGTTACAAAGACTACAAAAGTATCATCTCCTAACTCCACATTTGCAACAGGAAGGTTTCCACACCACTAACACACCTAAGTAGTTACATCCAGACAGAGAACTTCCACATACAATCTGTGAGCTCATTAGCATGAGCAAATCAATTTCTATATGCAAGATAAAATCCTTTATAGATAGGATTAGAAAACAGTGTAGATTTTTGTCAATTCTTTCCTGGATTTATCCAGTCCCTCTCATGAAAAACTACAGTAGCTTTGTTTTAAGAAAGCTAGAGTATGTGGCAGAGAAAAAAAATAAATTAAAAATCTAGAAGTTGGCAGAGAGAGAGCATTAATCACTGAGCTGAGAAAACACCATGGCAGCAGTACCACTGCTTTACAAGTGGGCCTCCACCACCAAACTGTGGGCTGGCAAAAATATTCAACTGTCCCCCAAAACTCAGTATAGGCGTTTTTAACAATGCTTCTCTTCGAGCAGCTGCATGGCCTGCTGAGGAAAACCTCGTTCTCCCACTTGGTAGATCTGAGCCCTGTCACACTCACAGTAGGTACATGGGACAGACTGCATTCTCTATACTTCTAAATTACAGGGATATGAGGGAACAGAGCTGACTTACGTGATGGGATCCAAAAGCTTCTAGTACAAATCAAAAGATGTTGCTAACAGAGCTGGAAATGAAAAATTCCATCAACCTGATTATGACTCCAAGTTAGTTGTTTTCATCTTCTATGAGAGCAAATTGCCTCCTTCACCTAGGCTACTTGCATGTTCTTAATTAATGTGAAATAACATTCACTAGTATGCTCCTTGAATACCACGGAAACATTAAATGGAAAAAGATTTGCAAGTTTTTCTTTTTAACCTCCAAGCGTTAATTTAATTTGTCTGTATTCTGTCATATGACACTGAAGAGTATGAAGTGGCTGAATTTCTCCTTTGGGGGGGGAAAGTTAGAATTGCAAATGACAATGCATACCCAAGATGTGGCCACATCAAGACAAGTATACACAAGATAGTAATAAAGGATAGCAATATTTATTTGTTCAGTAATTAACCAAAGAATGAATGTGGCAAGGAAGCTTCCATATTTGTTACTTAAACAAAGCCAACTGCTGCCTTAAAGGGGTAACACCCAATACTTAGAAAAACATACCTTAAAGAGGTAACACCCAGTACTTAGAAAAACATACCTTACAGCTGACATGTGGTTGGCATGGTTCCAAAAAATAATATGCAGGCTTCAGTGAAATGCTCAACTGCACTCACACACAGAACAATCAGACATTCAGATGCAAGGTGAAAATCCAAATAAATGTAGTGACTGCTTTACTTACATTTCAGTGGTCCCATGCCACATCTCTTTATGCCCATGCCTGCCTCTAAGACACAAGAACTCTGCTACATCATGAACTCAGAATACTTTCAGCCTCCTCATTCTCCCTGATCATCAGCCCCCAGCAGCCTAATTTAATTTGAGAACTTCAAAGAATGAAAGCCTTTATCAGAGGCACTGGATTTATCAAGTCCAACAAAAAAGGGAGGTTTCATTTTGGATGTTATTCAAATCCTGTTGAAGCCAAAAGAAATCTCTCAACAAGCTTCAGTAGTCCTTCCCTGAAAACCAGACAAATATGACATAACCAATCACTGAACTGGTATTCTCAGCACCTAAAAGCATGGCTAGACAAAACCACCTCAAACCTCCAGCAAAGTCATTCAGACAAAATGCTTGATCCAACTGCACTTACTTTACTGGATGGCAAGTGTGCAGGTGTTATGGTTCCTAAGCACGCTGGTAAGAATCCAGTAACATTTTTTTTAATTTCACACACCTCAGCTCTGATGTACATCAGGTACACCAACATCCACCTGCATTTTCTGCAACATCTCTGCACATAATTTAGATACTTGTTTTACATTTCTTGGTTGTGGGCAGATAGTGGTATTGCTCCTGCCTATCATCTACACATTCAGCTACACTGATGTTATTTCATTGTTTTGTGGTAATTTTCAATAATACCAAATCAAAAGGAGAAATATATGTTTGTGCAAGTTTCAGCACTGTCTAAACATATCCTTGGAACCATAAAATAAAGCCTTGTTAACCCCTGACAAACCACCTGTGACCTGAAGAAGAAAAACCTCATAAATTATTTAAGTGTACATGTAGGCTGCTGCAGACAGAATGCTTCCAGACCTTCCAAAAGTGCACAGCAGCATCTGTACTAATGGTATTTTCCAAAGTACTGAAAAATATGGTGAGAAGAGGCAAACTGACCTGTGAAGATAGGGATAACAGAGACAGGGAGAAGCAGAAGGCAGTTTGAACTTTCACACAGGAGCTGTCACTTGTAATGGATTAAAAATCATGTGCCATTTCTACACATAGAATTCCCCAAAACATGTTTTCTCCCTTTCTTTAACAGCAGGTTTTCAGTCAGGTCTTCCACCTTTTTCTAATAGGTAAAAAAAAAAAAAAAAAAAAAAAAATCACAGAATCTGCTAAGTGAATCTACACAGGCAAAAATTTTCATTCACATGGATCCTGATGGGGAAAAAAAAAGTGATTGACATTTAGGTTTGTTGGCCAGACTAAAAAGAAATCTGTTACCTGCCAGGAATTTTTCAGACATTAATAAGCAGTTGCATATGCATGTAAAATCAGTGAAGCTCCTAACCTAGCACATAAATCCTCCCTCAATGACCTTTATCTCTGACTTCTGTCCAGTCTAGAACTGGTTATTTGTCTTTTCGAATTCCTATTATTTATGCTACAGCAGAAACCTCAAGTGAGGCCAGCTCTTCTACAAGCAGCAGAAAATTACTTCAGTGTTATGCTCATTGTGGCAGAATATAACAAGATAGACAGAAAGGCTGAAGGTGAAAACAGAGGCATAGAAATAAAAAGGCTTTAAGTTCAAAACGAAGACCAGCCATAACCCAGCACGTCCCAGCTGTGGACTCACTAGTTGTTAAGACTGCTCTGCCCAGTTCCTAACATATGTCAGGAAATTCACTACAGCTATCAACTTTTTTTCACAGTATCAAAGAAAGGTGTTTACGGTATCTTCATCCTTGCCACAACACACAGTTACTCATTTCCATTTCCTCTTTCCCTGACTTTGCCTTGACCCTATCACATCTGTAGTCCAAGGCAGGAGAAATCAGGGAAAAAGCACAAAAATTGAGTGAGTCAGCAGTTGCTGAGCAGCACGTGAGCATTAGTCAGAGACGATAAGGGTACTAACCTGACAATCAAATGTGAATGAGCTTAAGACCACCAAACAACAGACGGGTGAGCAAGCTTTCCCAAAAGCCTGAAACTGAATCACTGGGAAAAGTTACCGAGCAGACAAAGCACTAAGGAAAAAACATGTATTTGGCTATCATGTACCAGTGCCAAAACACAACAAAGCACAAAGGGTACTGCACTCGGTCACACTTCTTGTTTCCTTCCAAGAAAGCCCACCACATTCAGTACAGCTAAATCAAACACACCTAAGGAGACAGTTGCCTTGACTCATATAACATTTTCCCTAATGAGGGAGGTCCAGGGCTGCATAAAGCTTTTGCTGACTAAAGCATAAGCACGGTGCAATACAATGTGGTGTTACCCTCTTGTTCATCTGCTCCCTTATTGGGAAGTACCAACAGCAGCAGTAGTGATACAATTAGTTAGGGAAGTATTCTACATTATGCTGTGGAGATGTGACTTTTAAAAATGTAAGAACAGATTATTAATACAAGTTCTAAGGGCCAGAAGTGTATATTTGGGACACAAGTAAAATCTCTTGCTAACCTCAGCACAGCAGTCACAGTGTCTTCCTGAGCTGAAGAGAGTTCAAAGGATGTCATTTCCAGTCTTCACCTTCCAGCAATAAAATCAGGGTATGCAACAGAAAACAATAAACCTCCTCTTTTCAGCAGGGCAGAGAAGAGTCATAGGATTCTCATCCATCACCTACAAGAGAAGCCTTCTCTGTTACAGTAAGTACCTTAAACTGTAAGTGATGTACAACTGTCACTCCAGGAAAGCACAGCTTGCTCAAGAGAGGAAACAAGCACTGCTGCAGCGCTTCTGGATTTTGGCTGGACAGAACAAGACTTACTGGAAAAAAACCCTCCCCACCAAAATGACACCTACTGTGTTTAAAGCAAAAGTTAAGTATCATGCTCTGGTCACAGCATTCTCTGTTCTGTGACTGGGCAAGTGCTGACCTCTCTTGTGTAGTTTCTCCACTCCTAAATTATGGCTCTTATAGCTTCTTGTGAAGCACTTACTAAAATCTGTTATTTAAGTTCTTGCCAGCAACACAACCAAACTTTGCTTAAGAGCAGCATTTATCCATCAGCAGCTTACAATATTTTCTCTCTTTACTGCAGGCCTTGTGCTAAATTATTCCACATGCATCCTGGCCTGCTGTCTTCCACAGAACACCATTAGTTCAATTTTCAGATACACCGTATTCAGGCATTATTATGCAAAACATTAATAGGAGGAGCAAAGCTATGCATAATATTTAAACAAATTCCTAATTTGACTCATTTAATTCATAGCATTTGGAAAAAAACCCACAGCATTAGATCAGATACAAACAGCTAGAGAAAGTAAATGACAGCAAACATTTACAGTACACCAGCTATTCTAAAGGTTCATGCAGTTTTTACACAGAGGTAGTGCTGACATAGTATAATCAGACTTCTGTATGTTTTCAGTAATCTTTTCATTCACACAGCAAGTTAGAGAAGAAAGAAGTCTGCAAATTTCAGCTTCACTTATTCCACAGTAGTTTCTCTAGTTCACCAGCTTTTAATTCTTTGCAACTCATTCTTAATGTGAAGTGATCATCAGTAGAAACTGAGGCTACAATCACTTGATACACCTTCCTGAGATGGACACATCACTGTCTTTAAAGAACCACTTGGGGGATTATTTTTTCCTCCTAGTTTCTTGCATCCTTCCACGCCTTGTAAAGTATTTTCAGTTTTCATGTAGCAGCAAGGTCATGCTCTTCCACATAAGGATCTGCATGAGGTACATCATCTAGATGTTTGCACATGATCTTGAAACATAACTCTTAGAAATGCATAACAAAGACTAAGTCTCTGTGTTACATTGTTCAAACTGATGCAACTCTTGGTTGTCTTTTGAGACATATGAGCACTCACTTGTTAAATGCTACAAAAGATCGGGAGTTTTCCCTGCACCTCATGGTATCAGTTGACAGACCTGAAGTCAGTTTGTGATCATGGTTTAATTCGGCTTAAAAATCTTTAAGAGGCACGGACGGAAGGCAGAGCTCCTTAAACACGTGAACTCATCACCAGAGAGGCAGTCCCCCCTTTCCTCCGCCCAAGCACCACTCACGGACTTCTAGGTACCACAGGAAAAACAGCTACCACGATTTGTAACTGACCTCGTACATCCCCGCGGAAATCTCTGGCGATGGGGACACGCTGCGCCCTCTCGCTACGGAGAAGCTACCTTAGGGGCGGAGGCAGCAAACAGGCGACCGTACGCTCCCGTTTCCGCGGCAACCGCCCTACCCACCCCCTAACACCACCAGACCCACCGTTGCGAGAGCTGAAGACCGAGAACAAGGTGGAAGGGACCGCTGCGACCGGTCGGCTCGGCAGCGCTCCGCGCCCTTCGGCGGCGGGGAACCCAGCGGGGCAGGCCGCCCCAGCTCCACCGTTTCCACGGAAACCCCGGCGCGGGCCGCGCTCGCCACACAAAGGGGGCCCGCGAGCGGCAGGAAAATTCTCGGCGGCCACGGGAGAACCAGCGCTAGGGGACCAGACGCCGGCGGGGGAGACACTTTTCTCCCCAGCCCGCCTCCCGCCGCGCCTACACACCCCGCCAGCGGCAGCCGACCCCCCCTCTCATAACTGGTACAGCATGCCGAGGGGGCTGTTGTTTTGGGGAGAGGGCTGAGTCTGGATTTGGGTTAGCTTTTTTTTTTCCAAATGGAGAGCCACGCCGGCTGGAGAAGGATGGCCCCACACCTGAGGAGCTCGCTGGCCGCCAGGGAAGAAGCACGTACCTGGCGCCGCCGGGCCTTGGCATGCGCGCCGCGCTGAGGCGCCGGGAGCGGGCGTGCGGCGGGGCGGCAGCCGAGCAGCACCAACTGCCACTAGTTTGCACGCGCCGGGAGGCGGCGGGCTCGGGCGGGGCCGCCAGGCTCCACCCGCCGGGCGGCTCCGGGAAGAACGGGGTGCCCCTCGCCTGCCCTCCCTGATGCCGCCATGTCACTTCCTCCCGTGGCGGCGAGAAGGACCGACCCCTCCCCGTACCGGCTTTGCCTGTACCTCAGGGCGCTGCCCGACGGAAGCTGGAGCGGAGCGCGCCGGCCAGGGGCCACATCTCTTCTAAGCAGAGCGTGTGGACCGCTCTGAGGAGGGAGTCGGAGTTGGAGGAAGCCGCAAAATGGGACGCAGGGCAGCCCCGCTCCACTGGTGCCTGAGCTGACTAGCCGTCGACCCTCGTGGGGACAAACGAGGAGTAAGGACAGAAGGAACAGGTTGGGCAGTGCCCACACGGAGGCGCTCCTGGAGGGCGGGCTGCAGACTGCCGTGAGGTGAAGGGCACCCTTGAGTGTCTGCCCGTTCAAGTAGAAATTAGGGAACTGAATACCAACTCCATGGCCTGGGTGCTGTGGAGAAACATAAATGTAGACGACACTCATCCGAGCACCGAATACCCTGACACAATATGCACTCTCTGAAAACGCAAACGTTTGCTGTCAGGCTCTGACTGGGGACTGAAAAGCATCATCCCTGTATAGACAGTAGTAAGAACTGAGTCCATTAAATAAACACCAAAAGTGCTGTATGATGGTAATGGCTGTCATGATATCACTGGAACAGCACTGCCAGGTCTGCAGGGTGTGCAGTTGCACCAGGACTAGAGGGCTTTTAAGGCTGGGGTCTGATGGGGAGGCTAGGATGAACTGGCTAGAATAGAGCCCTGTTACAATTCTAGTCCATAACAGCCACGTAGCATCACTGTTTTACCTGGTATGCAACTTCTATTTCTGAAAAGAAGAAAACACTGAACTATAGAAGTTGTACTATGCATTAAACATGGGGCAGAAGGAGGATATAAGCAAGAATTACTAGTCACTGAAGGATGTTAAGTTAGGAGTAAGAAGCATCTCAGGCAGCAGTCTGGTGCTCAAGACAAGCCTGGAGCCTGAGGGTGACTACAGCGCAGGTAGTTTTCTCACCAGCTAGAGCATGGTCCATTGACACTCCTAGACAAGATAAAACAAGGAAATCAAATGCAGAGTTTGTATAACAGTTCCAGTCAGGAGTAGCAGGAGGAAGTGCAACAGGAGGAAATGGCTACAATACAGATCCAGCCAGGAGACCAAAACTGAAGGCATATCTGTCCACCAGATAGCTTAGGCAGAGACTGAAGGCCCAGACCTGGGTTTAAATGGAGCCCTGGCTCATGGACAGAATGTGTGGGTGGGTGTCCCAGGTGAGGCTGATTGGAGCCACTAAGACCTAGCAGTGTCATCAAGACTCTGACAGTCCTGTTCAGGAGGCCAAGATTTGGCAGCCTTCCTGCCATCTGGTCATGAAGGAGTTGAATCCAGCTCACTGACATCTTCAGGCTGGTGATTCTAAGTGCTGAACATGGAGAGAGATTGATAAAGGGTTATTTCTCCAGTCATGCTTTAAAAGAATGACCTTGTGGGTGCATTTGAAAAAGGCACACATCCAAGCAGAGGGAGGAGACTTAAAATTCCTGAATAAGGTACTTAATTCTGAAGAGTGGCTGGGTTTGTAACACACCTATGTGCTAAGCATCCCCTAACTAAGCAGCTTTGTGTACTACATGTACAGATTTTTTGGATATTACTCAAAGAGATGCCTTGGAATCTAGGTCTTATCCTGAGTGCAAATGGTCTAGAAATCAAGCCCCTGATGCTGAGTGTGGTAGTGCCTGAACATCTTTAACTTATCTGGCCTTGAGATCAAACTTTGTGCAACCAGTTATTTGTATGTTCCCCGTTTTCTGGGAAGCCATCTGCCTTTTTGCATTCATTTGCATTAGGCTGCAGCTGAATGTAATAGGATTTATGGATGCTTTACACCTGAGACAATTCCCCAGTTGAGACATAAATCCTATTTTTTGATGCAGTACATCTATTTCTCTAAAATCTAACCAGGAGAATGTCAATAATAAAAGCCTCTTATTTAAATTGAGAGTTCAAAGGCAATTGTATTAATGCTGTGAAACTGTTAGATACCTTGGTAAAAACTGAGACTAGAAAGCCCTTGTGTGTTAAGAGCAAGGTTGGAAAGGTCCTCACAGTATTTTTTAGGTGCTATGAAGGAGGATAAAAAGGATTCAGATTCTTTTAAGCTCTACCCTCTAGAACACTGAAAAGAGTATATTAAGATTTGCACAGCTAATTAAAACAAAACACAACAAACCCAAACACCACAGCCCTGTGGCCAAGAGCAACTAAATTAAGTTTCTTCAGGTCTCAGTTTTGACATTTCTTTGTTCTGAGTGCTTAAGTTTGCAACCTCAGTCAAGTTCTTTCCCTGTTGCTTGTGAGCATGCAAATACATTGCATTGGGCAAGACTCAAGAGTTGAGTCTGGAACTTATACAAGTGCATCGGCTTGTGGTCCAGCAGTTAGAACCATCAAGCAGTTAATTTCACTTCAGCCATGACAGATATTCAGTTCCTTGTGGACTGGAGTGTTTGTACAGCAGGAGTCTGGGCTTGTGTTCTGGGTTTTTTTTTGGTGTGTTTTTTTGTTATTGTGGTTTTGCTTGTTTGGTGTGGTTGGTTTTTTTTCTTACAAGGAAACTCATTAACAATCACCTATTTCACACAGTGTGAAATGGCCTTTGGATAGCTGGGAGGAGTCATCGCCTTGCGTAAGGTGGGCTTATGAATCTGATGTCACAAATTTAATTTGTATGCAAAAGTTTCTCTGTTTTGGAATGTTCTGTGGTTCTAGCTACGCCAGCCTAGAGAAAGAGAAAGCACCCATAGTACTGATGCTGCTAGACTGATAGAGTGATATGCTGTGATACACTGCTGTGAGCAGCTGGAATTGAGAAGGCCAGTTTGCTCTTGCTGCGTGTCCTATGGTTAGATTCTCTAACATCTAATAATATGTGGATTATAAAACACACATTTCCTGCATTTAAAAGTGCTCATAATGTTCCTCTTTTGTGTAGGTTGAGTATAAATAAAGGCTGAACTGCAGGCTGCCCCTCTGTGCAGGCAATAACAGGAAGTCCTTCCTGTACATGGCTTATCTGTCATTATGAAATCTGTGGAGAAGTAACTGTGACTGATACCTCTGCTGGTTTTAGGACTTGATTGAAATCAGCTAACAAATTCTTGAATTGTTATAAGGATCAGTATGTATAGCATGACTGCACTACTTTTTTCCTTTAGGAAACCAAATGAAAATATGTGTAGATAGGTTAATATACACTAACAGTTTATTTAAATATGGTAACCGAAAATGAAAGGTATGGATTGATACTATGGACTGTTGTAATTATAGAGGTCCTAATACAGCTGCAGATGAATCAGGTTAAATATTCCCATGGGAATGGGGTGGGGGTGTGAAAAATCAAACATCTGTAGCCCATGTAACCAGCTGTTATGGCAAATTTTTCTAGTGTGGACTAACCCTAACTGTGGTCCCTGCCAGCTTCTCCTACTTCAGCTATACAGTGGATCCATTATTTTCATATAGAAAAACCCATTTTGCTGCACAGAAGCCACAAATGGAAACATCTTGTTAGAACTAAACACTGGAGCTGTCATGATAGGGCCAAACGAACCCCAGCACAAACCCAGACAAACCCTGATGTGTCTAGACATGGTCCCCCTCTTCTCCCCTCCTTCCTGCAGAAATCAGGGTAATGCGGGAAGTGGAACAAAAGAGAGGCCCCAATATGTTTGGGTAAACAAGTCTACTTCTAGGTTAAGAGCATGTGTACTGGCCACTGCTCCCTGACAAGGCCTATGTTTCTGCCTTTTATGGCCACAGCCTCACACAATCCCTTTTCATTGGGTAACTATGTGCTGGCACATCAGTTGCCCTATTGGCCCAATTGAATCCTGGGCAAGATATATATACAGGCTGATTTCTAGTTGCCTTGCCTGAACCTGCTTTGCCTTGGACATGCCTTGTTTGAAGCTGCCTTGAGTTGCCTCGCCTCGAGTTGTCCAGTCCAGAGCCTGGGATAAAAGCCAGGAGCCTACCCACTGCAAGCTAGAGAAGCCATGAGCTTAGGAGCCAGAGCCAAGCCTTGCTTTCCCTTGCAAGTAGATTTTGCCATGCCTCAGTTTACCTAGGACAAAGCAAGTGTCCATCCGCTGTCCTGCTGAAGCCTGTCCAGCCCCGAGCCTGCATGGCATTTTCTGGTGGCAACCAGCCATGCCTGGCGCATGAGAGCACCCCAAAAACCTCAACAGCTAATACACAGCAGCAGCATTCCCCACTTGGGTGGAATCAGCTGTGAGTAATTGCCTCTTTGGCTTAACGGTTCTTGTTGAGTCTCCCCTGCCGTAGTCAAGCACCATTTCACTCCCAGGGATTTTCTCATTCTGTTATTTCCTCACGATTTGCATAAAGTTGTTAAAATTATTATATTTGCCTAAATATTGTGCATTCCCATAGTAAATATGTATTTTAACTGTACAGCAAACCTATTAATATGTTTTTGGAAAAATTTCATATTAATAAAAAGTTATTAATGTTTTATTAATATCCATATTTGCCGTTTCTTAATTAGTCAATAAATTCCTTAACAGGGGCCACAGTTAATTTTAAAATAGACTCATTCTTTAATTGCATACACATTAGCTAAACAGCTGTGTGAGGTGTGTTACAGGAATTAAAGCTCCAGACTATCCAGTCTCACCCTTTAGAAAGTCTAGTACATACAGAAAGAATATTGTCTGAGATGCAGAAAAAATATGGGGTTTTTTAACACCTTTCTTCTTTCAACATGTTTCTTTTTCTGCTGCAAGTCCATGGCTACTAATCACAGAGGAGGGGCTTTTGTTTCTCACTACATAGGTATCTAATACAAAATGCCACAGGTTCATTTTCCTTGTTTTCTTAAAGCTTGGTTAAAATGAAGGCTTTTGCATGGACCACGTTGGTGGGTGGCTCAGGGGACTGGTTTTAGAGATAGGGGTATGTGCAGATGACGGAGCAGAAACTTTACACACACACACCCCTGTGGTAGGAAGAAATCTTGCAGCTCTGATCAAACACTGTTCAGAAAGTGACAAACAGCAAGGACTTCAATGGCACCTTGGAAATGCAGAGATGTCAACATCTGATCCTGTCATGAGTATGTGTATAGGGGTGAAATTCCTCTAAGATCTTAGAGGGAATAATTTAGAACTAACTTCTTAAGAGCTTCTTAGAGGATACTTGGGAGACTGCAACACTTCTAGAACCAGAGATAAGAAACTGGAGAACAAAATCTTGGTGTGAATGACTTGAAAGCTGGAGTACCTCATACCCTGTAATAACAAATGCCGCTTATGCATAACTATTTACATCACGTTTACTGGTGAAGAGGCATGCTGGCTGCAATCCAGGTCTTCAAGGGCAGTACCTTATCTGCATATATATATGCAGATATTACACACGTGCTAACAGTCAGAAACAAATCCACACAACCATTCTTTTTCATTGTATATGTAAGTTTTATCACCATGGTATGATAAGGAGAAGGCTGCCTTGTGTTGCAATTACACGTAGAGATGAGCTATATGAGCCTGTCATTGTGAACTTTTATAAACTTGAAGAAAATGGCAATCCCTGCATTGTGTGTGCTGCTTGATCTAGCTCATAATGAATGCTGTAGCAGTGTCCTCATTCTGTGAGTGCTTACCCTGTCCATGAAAGAGAGCAGCTTTAAGCCATGCTTAAAGCATTCATCTTCATTCTGCCAGGGAGAAACTGTAGTTCCCTTGCCAAATTTACAATGAAGTCAGCATTTGATTATCTGTTCCTTCAATTTCACAGAATTGGAAAGGTCATTTTAGAAAACCTTTTAAGAAGCTGCAGGAAAATTATTCATCCTTATACATTGCTCTGTGAAGAGTACATGGCCTGCTGTAGCTCCTCTTGCCAATGCTAAGCTGTGCTGTCCATACTGGAAATTCAAGATGGGACACAACTCTCAGTCAGCTGCTGCAGTCTCTATCCAAAGTTCTCTTATGTGCTACTGTTGTAAAGACTCACTTTATCTGAAGGCAACATCAGGGAGCTATTTTGCAAGAAAACTGGGGGTTAAACTTGGGTTAGGTGGCAGGAAATAGCCACTATGCAGCAGTCTCTATATGGGTCATGGATATATATATTTTAAATTTCAATGCAGTCTGATGTATTTGAAGAACATATTTGTGTCAAGTTTTATTCTTTGTACTGAAGTAGAGTACAGCAATTGTTTGTTAAGAACCCACACTTCAGAGACATTCTGAGAGGAATAATTCTTGAGGCCGCAAGGGTTAAATTTAGTGGGAGACCTTATAGACTAAGATACCAGTGTAAGAAAATTTGACCTCTCAAAAAGGGAGATAACTGTTGCTTGCTTTCTTAACATGAGCCAGTAGTTGATGACTTTTAAATAATTTATGATTTTAAAATAAAAAGACGTTAGCTAAAAGCTAACCAGGTAAAAGCACTTACGGTGCTTGTAAATGTCTATTACGTGCACTAAGGAATGAAAAAAAAGGGGACAGCTTTGATACGAAACTGCAGTAACATTGCATAAGTCATGATAACAGGTGATACAGAGATGAGCAGCATTGGAAGCTCAGAACTTAGACAAAAGGGATGAAAGAGAGAGGATATTTATTTCCTTGTTTGCCTTGGACTGCCAAATATCTGTGATACCACTGAAAAAAATACAGTACACTGTACAATAGACTGCTTTATCTCACTAAATAGAGCAAATCTGTGTCCTGTTTGAAAAGTGTATAGTACATTACTTTTCCTGTGGTATCTTCTAGTTAATCTTTCTCCCCTTCTGAAGCTGTGGTCTTGAGACCCTGCATATTTACAATGTCACAACAGGTCTCCTATCTTGGCCTCTTAGTTCCTTGTTTTCTATGAGTTGGCCTGATATGTTGCCATCAGCATTTCACTCATTTTAGTTAAAGAGGACACAGCTCCAGAAGTGGCCATTGTTTAAGGATGATGTATTAAGAAAAATACTGAGTTCCAAAGGAAAGGAAAATAGTTCCTGAATATAAAACTCTGAAGTGAGCATGAAAACCTTAAACGAGGCATGTTGTTATGTAAAATAGCTGGAAAACCTGTGAAGATATCCAATAGTCCCTCATAGCAGTCACTCAAACAGGAAAGGATCCAGAAAACAAAAACTGGATTGGACACTTGTGAGAAAAGTGACAGAACAGTTCTCAGAAGCCCAGGCCTCAGTGCTTAGGCTATTTCAAACACCACAATGGTCTTAAGAAAGGCCATAATGGAAAGAAAACATTGCTGAAAGAGTGGTATTATACTTTGTGAAGTGAAATTGCCTCATTGTGAAAGATTTTCTGGGTGCCTTGCTGGCATTTAGAAATAAACTACCTTTGATTTCTTAACTGTAGTGTTTTATGTGTGTCCAATTCTGTACCATGCCCTGCTGTTCTGCAGCCTGTGCATGGGGCAAAGCTTAAAACGATTTGCCAGAGATCTAAGAAAGTCATGCAGTCCAGGGATGTCTTTTAGGTGGTGTATACCAAGTGATGTTGCCACACCTTTTACATTTTCAAACTAGGGCCTGCCACAGTGCCATGGCAGAGGCTCTCTGTAACCACTGTCAGACACAAAAGATCAGGCCATTTCTGTAAGAGCTTGCTTTTGGCTTCAGCTACCCCCATCTGCTCTATTCTTGTCTGCCTCAGCCCTAAGCACAGCCTCCAGTATAAATCACAGCAACCCCAAACACTCTTTCTGTATAATGGCCCCGATTCTCTTTGTACACTCGAAATCAGCTCTTCTCTCTTTGCTTCATGGCACAAGCTGCCCCTTTGTATCTTCCTCCCCTCTGTTCTTTGATTCTGTGAAAAGCTTGGGACCTAAGGAGAGAGCTAGGGGTGTGACAACAAGAGTATGGATTTAGTCAGCAGTCTGAATCCAGCATAGGATGGTGGTGAATCAAAGGCTGTTTATTCAGATGAGTCCTGTATCATCTATGTGAAATTGCAATTATGAGTTTGCAATTGCAATGCACTTCCTTTGGAGAAATCACTGCAATTGATACTAATTAGCAACCTCTTACAAACCATTGGCAGGCTGTCCTGAAACCAGTCCATTGCCTGAGACTGCTGGGTCCCTTGTCACCAATTTAATGCATACCTCAAGCTTGTGCCAAATACAATAGGAAATTGTGCTGAGTGACCTTATGGCTAAATGCCCAAAAGTTTCAGCCACAAATTGGGCAGTTCTCCCACTTGGCCCTGGAGGTGCAAACTTCCTGGAAATGGTCATGTAAATCTGGTACAGGTATTAAGGTGGTACCTTAGAACAGCTGCTATGCAAGACTTCATCAGAGGGCTGCCTGCTTCACAAGTGGGTCTTAAACACCCAGGATCTTGAGTCAGATGAGTGTCACAACCAACAAATTTAGATAGCCCCTCATGAAAACTGTTATATACAATACATTGGGTTGTTTCCAGAGAGAGTAGAACAGAATAGAATAGAACAGAATAGAATAGAATAGAATAGACCAGGTGGGAAGAGACCTTTGAGATCGAGTCCAACCTATCATCCAATACTATCTAATCAACTAAACCATGGCACCAAACATCCCATCCAGTCTCTTCCTAAACACCTCCAGTGACAGCGACTCCACCACCTCCTTGGGCAGCCTATTCCAGTGGCCAAGAGAGATCAACTTTTAGCCCAGCGTCAGAATTGCTTTGACTAAGAAGGTATAAAACCATCAACAATGTTGATGCTGGTTTATAGAAAATGCAGTAGGAAATAACAAATACCTAAGCTGAGTACAGTACATGCCAGATTTTTGTGTGTGTGTGATGTATTAAAAACTGATCAGGATGAAGGACCTAGATTGCTGTTAAGAGACATCTCTTGCTTTGTAGAGAATCTTCAGTGCCATCCTAGTGTCATTTATTACAGGTGCCCCTCAGCTCAAGCTGTCAATGTTAACAAAACAAACAAACAAACAAACAAAGCAGCTAGTTGTATACACACAGAGCCTTGTGAGCCCTTGTACTTACCAGCTCCTGGATCTGTGAGCTCTTCCCCTGCTGTCAGATGTAGTTACAAATTTAGCGTATTTGTTCTCAGAGTAACTGGACAGTCTTATTCATATGCTCACTTCCATGCTAGCAGTATGTTATTGATCCTACAAACCCCACTGATTTGTATTGTTTTTTCCAGTTTGAATAATCCAGCTAATGTTTTTTTCTACCTCACCGACTCCCAGATGACTATGAATCACTATCCCAGGAAACTTTGAGCTCTAAGATTTGTCAGTTGGTGACTTGGCAATTCAACCACAACATAGGCTACATAAGCTCTCTGAATCTACTACTTTTCACACCATTTTTGAACCAAAGTGTCCAAAGTTTTACCAATACTGCAGACAAACCCTGCTGCCTCCCAGGCACAGGAGCCATAATGGGCTACACAGGATTGGCTACCCTAACTGCAGTAAATTGACAGCACTGATTTCATTAATAACAACATCTCTTCATCAGCTGCTCCTTGGAGACAGATGGCTGCAGCTGAGTTCCTAAGCACTGCTTTCCCTTGCCACCCTTTATGAGTTGTATTATTTCAGGCATCAGTAGTCTTAAGTTTGTTTATACACTGGAAATGTTGCTTTTGTCCTGTTGTCTTCTTTTCATGTCCCTTTTTCTTCATCAGGGGAATCACAAACAATAATAATTAAAAAAAAAAATTTGTTGTTTATTTCAACACAGATAATAGAATTCCAAAACCCATTTCTTAAAAATCCCCACCTCACACTCTCACTGTTACAAGACCTAAATCAGGCAGTGTCATATTACAGCAACTAATTAAAAAGCCGTTTGACAGAGAGAGAACTTTCTGTTTGGAAGATATGAAATGTTTTGTGCGTGTGTGTGGTGGGTTGCAATCCTAATTGGACTCTCTCTTCCTCACTTTGCCCAAATCCACTTGACATTAATAAAGCTTCTACAAATACAAGGGGATTTGCCAATGCTCAGTTTAATGCAGTGTAAGGATCTTAAAGCCAATGTTACATTCACGCATCAAGACATATGAACTTTCAAACAGTGATGTCCTGTGTAGTAAATAATTCTGCATAAAGTGGTATGCTTCATCCAACAGCCAAATGAAATTCCAGGTCTCATGCTGAATCACTGTGTATCATAACTGGAGCTGTCCAGCTGCCTTCATAGTGTTCTGTAGATTGGGCCATTAAGTCTCAGCTCTTAATGGAATACAACCTTGTGGAAATATGATGTTTGAATAATTGAATAACTTTCCTTCTAGGAGTTACTCTGTTACTACAGTAGGGCTCAAAACAGGGAGTGGGAGGAAGGGAGGAAACACCAGACACCTGGGTCATGACACAATAAGAGCCTGAATAGTCTTACTTTGCTATAATACTCATCAATGTGAAGTACAATAAGGCTTTTCAAGAACTGCTAAAATATTACTAATAATACCCACAGCTAAATGGAAGGAACATGTGACAGGCTTAGGCAGCAGAAATGGTTTAATTTCATTTTAAAACTTTGATTATAAATATCTTTAGAAATGTAAAAAGCATTTCTGAATTAGGAAATGCATGCAAACCAGAAAGTAAATATTGAAAACCTTTCCCAGTTGTTTTTTTTTCACTTACAATTTGAGTTTGGTTTTGTGTTTGTTTATTTGGTGGGGTTGTTTTTTTGTTTGTTTGTTTGGTTTGGTTTTGGTTTGTTGTTGTTGTTGGCGGGGGGGGAGGTGGGTGGTTGTTTTGTTGTTGTTTGTTGGTTGGTTTGTTTGTGGGGTTTTTCTTCCAGTTTCCTATATCATAAAATGGTGCCTACAACATAGTTATTAAGAGTGTATTTTTGGAAGCATAACCACCAGTTCTTTTAGAGTAATTTAGAGCAAATTATATTGGCTGCTATCAGCAAAGGGGAGTCAGCACAGTAATGGCAGAGAGAGTGGGTTAGCAGAGAGTGCTCACAGTGGAAAATACACTATACTAAAACTTCCCTGACTTCAAGAATCAGCACTAATGATCACCTTCTACTACAGTGTTTGGGACTCAAGCTGATTATAAAAATAGAGTTATTAAGAATATCCCTAAGTATTTCTCAACCAGTTGATCACATTGTCTTAACTAGACAAGAGCTGAATTCCTTGATGTTGCATTCAGCTCGCCACCTGAGTGACTGCAGATCATGTAGATTGTGGCAGCTCTGTTTGGGGTGATGTGGCAGCAAGTGGGAATGAAATGGACCTGCAGCTCAGTAGAGAGGAAGCCATGCACTTGCCTAAAATGCATCTGGTCAGTTTATAGTATAGAGGACCATGCCTTCTTCTGATGGCTATTTATCAGGACATGAACTATGAATAGGTATAACTGGTTAACTGATTGGGTAGATATGGGATGGATATTGGCCCAATTTCAGCTGGGACAGAGTTTAAATTTTTCCTTGTAGCAGTTTCCCATGTTTTGGCAGTGAGGAGGTGCACAAGGACAGCTGACCTGATCTAGCCAAAGCGATATTCCATACCACAGACTGTTACACCCAGTATATAAACAAGATGCAGCTGGCTGAGGGGGGTGGATCACTGCTTGGGCACTGGTCAGCAAGTGGTGAGCAATTGCATTGTGCATCACTTGACTTTTCTTAGGTATAGTATTTATCTTTTTGTTTTGTTTTAAAAAATATTCTTTTCCATTACTATGATTATGATTATTGTTATCATTTTTTTAATGTTAGCTATTAAGTTGCTCTTATCTGAATCTACAAGTTTTACTTTTTTTCCCCGATTCTCTTTGCCATCCCACTGGAAATGGAGAGCAGTGATTGTGCAGCTGTGTGGTGCTTAGTTGCTGGCTGGGGTAAAACCATGACACTGGTGTAAACCTAGTGTAGATCCATGAGTTTCCATGACATTGGGTACTGGTTTACACTAGAGGGGACTGCACTTTACCCACATACCTAAGGGGATTATTGGCAGAGAGACACAGCAAATCTCACAGGGGCAATTTCAAATGTTACTGATCTTCTAGCTGTCCTTTCTATCCTCTTGGGTTTTGATCCTGTACAAACCAACATGTGACTATATCTTAGCTGTTCCAAGGCACAGCCCGAATTTTCAACAAAGTCACCCTGAAGGTTCATTGGAGTAAGTAACAGAAGAAGGACAGGGCACAGAGATGAGCATGGTAGTTTCTTCAGCCACTTAAGCAAAATTCTTCAGGGGACCTTTGCCAAGGTCCTCACTGACATCGGATCTGTGCAGAAAGGAATGGAAGGTACAATACTTCCCACAGTTAGCTTTCCTAAGGAGAGAGAAGAGGACACACACGCAACAGACTTTGAAATGAGTCTGAGTAGCAAAACATGGCTACAGCATGAGATTTCAAAGTTTGCAGAGCTAATAAGAGTTCTAATGCACTGCTTCAGTTTAGATTTATATGTTGCACACACAAATAAACAACAAACCTATGTTGCAAAATCAACCACTTAAAGATGGAAATGCCAGAATGAAAGCAGCCTTTGCAAATTTATTGCCTCCTCTGTTACATTGGCTTCAGTTTACATGGCCGCCCAGTTCTTTTTCCACAGACATTTTCCCATATTCAGAGCAAAGATAAAACAGGCCTCATTTAATGAGAAGTTATGCAAAACTGTTTTATCTTATTTATTCTATGTGTGGCAGCAACACAAGCTAATATTACATTTTCATGTACATTTTTAATAGCACTGACTGTTAGGATGTCCAAGTTTATTTTTGTATCTCATCTGTGAAGTGAGGCCAGGGGCATCAGTCTGACCCAGTCATTTTTACCCTAAGTGGTGACTAACTTTCATGATTACTGTTGCTTCTCTTCAGAAGATAAAAGAAAATTCAGTCCTGATTTACAGTTACCTTATTTGTGCTGCTTCAAAATGCCCACCAGAAACATGGGTGGGAACATAATAGTCATCATCTGGGATGAGTTAGGTTCTCACCAGGAAGGTGTAGAACGAACTTGATACCAAGTTCAAAGCAGAGGAATCTGAAATGTCAACAAGAGAGGGATGTGTTGTTAAGTTCAACTTTTGCTGTGCAAACACAATTTTTCCATTACCTTATGTAGAATTTCTACTCAAATACAACCCTCATGTGCAGCCTCTTTCAGTCATAATGCTCACCAGTTCTGGCTGGCAGAGACCTAGGTATGCAGAGGCAGCCTGAAACAGCAGGAGAGGAAAGAGGATGAAATTGTTTCATTATCCCACTTAACAACTTCCTCTGTACTACAGTACAGGGCATTTGAGAACCCTGCCATTTGTGTAAATAGAGTCAAAACTTTGTTGCTTAGATATAATAACTACTACTGGAAGTAATGAAAACTACAGTCAGGATATAAGAGATTATAACAGCAAGAGGGAAAGGCATGCCTATTACTTCCCTTCATAGCAAAGCTCTTCCAACGGCATATAACACTAGAAAACTCAGCTTTCAAATTGAAATTTCCTACCACTGCTTACTCTTGAAGACTCAGTTCTTGGTGAAATTACAAGGTGCTTGCTTTGTTTATTTAAGATAGTAAGAAGTGGAAAATGAAGGGAAAATTGCCTATTAGGGTTTGTTTGTTGGATTATTTTGGGTTTTTTTGGCCATTAAATGAGAAAAAGGGATAAAATAGTATATAAAAAGCGTATTTTTTTCTTTCTTGCTAAAGCAGGATATGAATGAATTGCACACCATCTACAGCTACATGAGGAGATTTTAATTTTATTATGTTTTCTCTCAGACTATGAAAGTCTCAAGGCCCGGAAACATTAAACTAGACTTTAAAGAAATGGGTTTTGACAAGCCATTGCTCTCTGAAGGAAGGTGCACTGGGGCTGCTTACCCAGTGGTGCTGGCATTTGCTGCTAGGTTTTCCACTATGCAGTTTGCTAAAATGTTATATGCATTTTTGAATAATTTTATGACCAGAGAAATCTTTTATGTTTGTTTTCTTTCTGAACAAACAAACAAACAAAACACCAAGAACAACAAACAAAAAACCCAAAACAAACAGAAAAAAAGCCACACACCCCCCAAACAAACAAACAAACAGAAAAACCCTGTAAAATTAGAGTTTAGGGGCATGGTGTATTCCTTCCTACAGAAATAAATGAAAAATCTATCCATGCTATAGAGTACTATACGTTTGAAGAAGCAGGCAGGAGGAGGTAAACTCATCCCTTCTATGTGGTGTACCTTCTTAATATCCTACTCAATGTCTATAAAATGCAATTTATTTAGTCCCTATTAGGTGTGGTGTAAGACAAAACTTATTCTGGAGAAAATGTTCAAAAGTGCATAAATGGCAGAGAAGATAAAATCCTATTTTTCCTTAGCTACTGTGATAAAAAAATAAAAAGCACTTTAAAATGTCTCCCATTTAATTTTTTAAAGTTATTATCTAGCAATAATTTGTGTTCTGCCAATCACCACAGTTTGATGAGTTCAGTAAGAAGCAAAAGCGTACTTTGAAAACTCTCCCATGAGACATTAAACTAAGTCAGAAAATATAAGGATGTGATTGTGTGACATTATTTCAAATGCTGGCACTTACTAATAAAGAACCATTACAATCCTCTGTGGAAAACCCGTCCTGTTCTCTCCTTGCCAATAAATTGGGCACAGCCTCAAATCTTGTAGACTGAAGACCAAGATTACTGACAGTGATGTCTTTGCTCCTCTCATCTCTCCCTGGAGAGTTACATGCTTTGAAGCTGCATGAAGTGAGAAGACTGGTTCCATAATCCATGTATCACTGGCCTACTGCCACCACAGATAAAAAGTTTGACTGTAATCATCTGTGACTTGAATGCCTTCCCTGGTGAGCTGTTGGACTATTGCTGCTCGTGTCCTAGTGTTCTTTAAACGGTAAACAAAACAGGCTGTCTGCTACTGGTGTAATCCCACCAATTGTTGATATTTAACTGAGATACCCAAGCTAGGAGCATGATTGCTTCAAACTTCATTTGTAGTCAAGAGAGAGACAGGCAGACACAAGTTGAAAATGAATCAGATAATTTCTGCAATTTTAATCACTGATGTGCTTTAATTAATACTAACCTCATTCTCCCCATGAGAACAATAACATTCTCCCCAACACCTAATAACAACACACCACAAGGCCTAGCTTTTGGGTTGAATCCAACAAACTTCTTCATGCTTCCTATATAGCTTCCAAAGAGAGCTTTTCAACAGAGCCAATTTCAACCAGCCTTTGCCAAGGCAAAAAGATATTAAAGATACTGAATACATAAAAATAGGCAGCCAGTCCAGTCCAGAAAACCTGTTCATACACAGAAAACAACTTCATCGTAGTCCAGCTCTTGTTAGGCATCAGAGCCCTTAAGGAGGCCAAGGCAAGAGGTAATTCACAGAATCACCAAGGTTGGAAAAGACCTCAAAGATCATCATGCTGCCATGACCACATGTGTAGCAGTATCCTGTGCCAGCTAGTTTAAAGCAAGCTCATTGTACTGGATCTGGCTGGTACACTTAATTTTTTCCATAGCAGCCTATATGGTGCCGTGTTTTGGATTTGTGACTAAAGCAGCATGGATAACATACCAGCGTTTTATCTGTTGCTGAACAGAGCTTGCACAGCCTCAAGGTTTTCTTTTTCCCACTATGCCCCACAGTGAGTAGGATGGGGCTGGGCAAAAGGTCTGAAGGAAACACATCTGGGGCAGCCGACTGAATTGACCAAGGCAATGTTCCATGCTATAATATTGTGCCCAGCAATAAAACCTGTGAGACTGTCTTTCTTTTGTTTTGAGGCTGGCTAGGCACCTGTCTGCTGGTGGGAGGTGGTGAGTGATTGCTTTTTTGTTGTGTTTTCTGGTTGGTTGGTTGGTTGGTTGGTTTTCCTTCAGTTCTTAAACTTGTACCAATGAGGGTTTTTCTTGCTTTTGCTCTTCCTAGTTTCTCTCCCATCCTGCTGGCTGTAGGAGTGGTGGGTACTTAGTTGCTGGCTGGTGTCAACCCACTACGTTGACCTACATCTACATGAGGTCTACCAGTAGCACTATAGGTGAACCTTGAGGATAAAGAACTAAATCACATTTGCCAAACAATGAAATAAGTTACCAAATTGGAGGCATTCAAATCCATCAAGCTCCCAGATTCGTTGTACATAGCAGATTTACAGTCCTGTAAGTAGTAAAAATCCCCACAAAACTCTTGTATTTGGGAGAAAAATTAATAACAGAATACAAACAGAAATTCAAATAGTTTCATTCTAGGATCTTTAGAGAAATGTTGATCCAAGCTTTTAAGCTTGACCTATTAAGCCTAATAAAACAAATGGAATGGAAATATGATTGCTGTCTATTCCATCCAGTCAGAAAACAGAAGGAACAGGATACATAAACAGGAAAAAGAAAACCTTAAGATTATAAAAAAAAGTTGATATAAAGATAAATAATTATGAAGTGACCATTAATTCCTTGGAAGGAAAACTTTTATCATTATTAGCAGCTGAAATCAGGCTCCAGAATTGCTTTCCCATGAAAGCAAATGGGGCTGAAATTTTTTTTGCCACAACACTTTGTAAATTTGTGGAAAAGCTTATATGGTAGTCTGGACACAGCAAACTAACAAGGCCTTTCTAGTCTTGAGATATGAATGAAAGGGAAAGAAATTAGGTGGCATGAAATATCAGGAAAACCTCCTGGTGATGCCAGTGACTAGAAACAGAAGCTGCTAGATCTGAGACAATGACTGCATTAGTAATAAAGGCTTCTGGATCTCACTTTTCCTGAATGCAATTAAGTAATTGATTGAACACTTCTGAGAGTTGGAATTTTCATTCAGAAATAGACCAATACAATGCTGTAGGAATTCATATGAAATGACCTCATAAGACCATCTTAAGTGTCGAGGCCTACTGCTTGTGAAAATAGTGCTCATTTCCACACTGACATGAAGGCAGTAAACCCCACCATTTTAGTTTGGACCAAGCAGTGCTTCATAATTAGTATACATCATTTATCTGAGACTTGCTATAGCTATGCTAAGGCTTTTTACAATCTAATACAATCTAAATGTTAAAATAAACACAGCTACTGAAATAACATAATGCTTGTATCATGTGCTGGAAATGCAGCAGGAAACAGACACTGGGTACACTCATTACAAAGGGCTCTGGATCATGGACTTTTTGTTTGTTTGTTTGTTTGAAGAAGAAAACTTATGGATTTAAAGTTTTTTTCAGGGCCACATTTTTCTATATTGCTCACTATCCAGAATCACTGAAAAGTTTCAACTGTTTTCTTTTAGTATATTGTCTTGGGTTAACAGAGCCCACTCTCACAAACCCCTCTCCCCACACAGATGGGAAGGACAGTAACACAAAAAAAACTCTAGGTTGAGATACAGAGAGTTTAATGAGTGACAAGATGGACGATTACCTTCACCTGTTTGCAGAAAAGCACAGCAAAATGCAGAAGCAGCACCAGGAGCCACAGCAGAAGCCAGAGACCTCCCAGACCTCCTGACCTGCAGCCAGCCCAGCAGAAAAGACCAGCCCCCAAGACTCTAAATAGGAAGCAGCAACTGTAACAGGAAGCCTCTAATGTTACAATCTGTACTTCAAGCCCCATGATGCTGAGTGTTGACAGCCTGGCCTTTTCTGGGTTCCTGAGTGGGAGCTGGGCACTTACAAATATCAAAGTATGAGAGTCAATTGTACTCCAGCTTACTTGCATGTTGATGCAGTTTTTGTGCAAGCAGGTGAACTGCCCCAGTTATCACTCATCACAGCAATTAAGTGGAATGGGCCTTTCCTGAAAAGGGAAGGCACTTAGGAGTTTTCTAGATTGGAAAAGGTCTTTTAAAAATAGTGCAGTATAAATACATAAACAAATATGTAAATTTGCTGGTCTACACTGGTCTTCCAAGCTGGTGTACTGTGTTCAGTAGGTCTGTCATACAACTGTACTGGACCAGCAAAAAATGCAGGCTTTCTATTGTGTAGACTTGGCTTTATGCTTTAATTTAATCAATTCTACCCTGAAGCTTTCGTGGTAAAGTGGACAAAAAGTGAAATGCCACTCACTGGTTTTAACACACAACAGTAAATGTCACACAAGAGCTGGTTAGTTGTCCTACCATGTGGGAGCTAGCTATGGCTTGAAGCCTATGTTTGCTTACTGTAAAATCCAACAGAATAAGACAATAATAATAGCCTTGATCATTGCGTGCTTCTGAGGTAAAATAAGGATCTGAGTGACTGCAACTCAGATAATAAGCACCTTAATATCTGCTAAGCAAAGCCTGAGAAAAATTTTGGTGTTGTGCTAGATTCAGTTATACTACCACTAAAACTTAGAGGTTTGAATCAGAAATTGTTTTAGCTTCATTAGCTGACTCACTTTAGTGTAAATATCACACTCATTTTTGCCTTTGAGAAGCAGATCAAAAAAATATCTTTTTTTTTGTTTGTTTGTTTGTTTTAAAAGCAAACCTAGCATTTGTTGCACCTGTAACTGAGCACTCAAAAATGTCAGTGTAGTTTAGTGAGGTAGTTTGTTTTTTTCTGGTTTTAACTCTAAAACACATAGACTTCAGCTATTCACTGGGGAAAAAAAAAAAAAAAAGACACCATGTTACCATATCATGATCTCTTTACACTGGAAAAGAACAGTGCAGGGCTTTCCAGGTTTAGCTTTCAGACATAAACAAACTCAGTTGGCTGAACCTATTCAGGAGCATTTAGAGTCCATGCCAAGAAAAACACTATATTTGCTCCAGCAGTAGTAGTGTCTGAATACTGTTTCATTTTATCAATTACTGCTTTTCATTTTAACACTATCTGTTGGTTATTACTTGCAGTCTTCATCCAGCAATTTCTTGGCCTGGTAACCAGTGGATGATGTTGGCAAGCTGTCAAGATTACTGTTTATGAGACAGACAATGCAATCACGTACCAAGTAAGAATGAGACTACAGCATCGCTTCAGCTGTTCTTAAAGGTTTTAAAAACAAGTCTGACATCAATGCTTGATGGATTTCAGTTTGCACTGAAACAAGGTGGGGAAAGTGGACATGAATGTGTTTTTGTAGATGAAATATAAAACAGGTGGCTCTGTTGGTAGCACATAAGACCCTTAATGGGAAGGTTGTGAGTTCAAGCCTGCAGTGGGCACTAGTGTCCTCCCTACTCTAGTCATGAGGTCTGTGGTGACAGGTTGGACTCGATGATCTTTGAGGTCTCTTCCAACCTTAGTGATACTGAATATTACTGAATACTGAACTAACAAACAGACAAAGAGGAAACTGGGACAATGAGTTCTCCCAGAGATCTTATATATACTGCTAAAAGGTCAAACTAAGTGTTGTTTTCAAAACCACTTACTTAGCCTTACTTGCCACTGTCGGCAAAGGATGTCAAAATCTACAGTAAAATCTACAGTAAATCTACAATAACTGTGAAGGAGAAGGTGACCCCTTAGATTAGTCCTACCTGCTGGGCTATTTGCCTCCTGTCCAAACAACAGAGGGTCAGATGGAATCAGCTATGACCTGTCTTACCCCTGAACAAATCAAAAGATGTGCAGAAGCACAAGCCTGCCTAAATTCAGCATATTTCAGAGTACCAAGAAAAATTCCCTATCTACCATTGTAGACCACCAAAAATTCTACTGTGTTTTTCTTTTTTTTATATAAATAATTTCCTTGTGTCTTCTGGACCTTAAACTTCAAAGATGATTCCTGCGTCCTTGAGTTTGTGTCATCACTGTGCTGGCATGCAGGTAGTCTCCACTTTGTGCAGCCACAGATCTCCCCAGTTGTGAGGAAAGAGTTGGTGTGCATTTGAGCTGTTGCCTCAATGTAGTCTGGCTGTGGTCTCTAGACTGAATTCCTTGCCTGTAAAATACAGATAATGGCACTTCCCTGTCTACATGGATTATGTGTATTCCACAAGCTTTCTAGTGATAAAAGCCAAAATACGTTTTACAGGTGATGTCTTGATGCATATTTTATCTACTGGCATAGAAACATTACTCCGTTATTCAGAAAAAGGGAAATACAGACAAGAAGAACAAATTAAAAGCAAAGAGAAAAGCACTATTAATAATAATGAAGAAAAAACAAGATGGCATATGACCTGATTAAAAGAAATAAAAATAATCCCTGCAGAAACACAAGCCATTACACCAAATATGATTCTCCATATGACTAAATGAGCATCTTGCCTACCTTACTGCTTGCTTAAAGCCATTTGCATTTTTTCTTATCTGCTCATACTTACCCAGAGTATGAGAAGGGACTGTTCAGTGCATGTACTCTAGTAGTTTCTAGGCAAACAAGTTGGAAACTGCTAGAGCATGAACTCTCTCAAGAGGAGCCACAGCTGGAAATCAGAAGGTGATAAACAAGGGGAACTACACGGGCAAATGCAAACACAAACATAATAGGAATCAGTACACAAATATGCTTGAGGAAAAAAGGCAGAGATTTTTTTTCAGGTTTGCGAATTAGAGATAGAAACCGTAATCAAACCGTAATCAAGTCAGATCAAATGGAAAGTAGTACATTTGCCCTTTTTTGCTGAATCAGTCAGTGCTGTGCTGTCAGATATATCTGTGTGAAGTTGCTGAAGCCCACCAAGAACAATTAGACATGGAATTTACTTTGGTCTGGTGCTGTCTTCTTTAGATGTTTCTGTTGCTTGAAGGGGAACTGAAGGAAGCACAAGAATTTTGCTGCATGGAACAAAATCTATTTGGTAACAGCTACATTGAATTTTCCATCTCTGTGTAGGGTTTCTCTAGATCAGCCATCAACATATGAATCAAATACTGAATCAGATAAATTAATTCAGGATGGGGCTGACCAGTCTTTGGAGCTAACAATGCTTTGTCCCTCCCAACTTGCTGCAAGTGTTGCTTCTGAACTTACTGCACCCAAGCATTTACTTTTGTAGTAGTTTGAGCAGCACGGCGAGCATGAGAATTGTAGCAGTTGCAGTTACCTCGAAGTGTGAGAAAGTTTGACACAAAAGGCTAAATCTTCCAGGTCTTCAAGGGCAGCAGAATCTTTTGGAATCTGGCCTTTCACTTTCAATTGCCTCAGGTTCCCCTCCACAAATGCCAATTTAAATTCAGCTTACAAGTTCTACAAGTAAGCAAAAAACTTATTCTGGTTTGCACTACAGATGCTACCCTACTAAGCAAACCCCCGTGTCTCCTGTCCTCAAAGAACATGACTTTTATTTCCAAATAGTGTCATAAACTTTCTTCTGGAGTGCCATTTACTGATTTTTTTTTTTTCCTGATGTGTACATTTTTAAATGACATTATTTGGTTTGCAGTTTGTGACAAGATAAGGCATTGTGACAAGATATTTTAGTCAAAGCCACAGCTCCTAAAATATTATTTATGCTAAGCTTTGAGATTTGCTCTTTCCTGAGGGAGCCAAGCTGTTACCTATTTTCTTCTTAATCCACTTGGTATTCAGATTTCACTGCCAGCTGGAATTAAAAATTAGAGGTTTTCATTGTTGTTACAGACTAGAATTATTATCAAGATAATTGTTATTGGATATTTCAGTATCCATCCTGTACTTAATCCATTTAACACACATGAAAAGAAGCCCAGTTTGCAGCACCAAGAATAAGTCTGTAATTGTTTTATCTGAAAGATGAAGAAGGTTCAAGGTAAAGAGAATTCAGTTAACAAAGGCAAATGTAGATGCAAAAAGATACAATTTTCTTGCTTTATATCACTATAATAAATAATCTTAGAACATGTAGCTACATTTAGTGTTTCCAAAGTTTATTCCTAATGGAGAATATAAGCCCACAAGCTCTTGAAAACTTTGCATCTACTTACGTCCTCAGGTTGATTTCCCTCTTTTTTCATGCTTGAGTCCCATTTCTTCTTCATTACCTCCATGGCTGCCCAGGACCATTTCCAGAGACACGCATTCTGACCCAAAGGAAGTTTTGCCAAGGATGGCTTCATGGACACTAGCAAATAATGCCAGTTTATAAGTTTTGTAAAAAAGGAAAACTCCCCTCTCAATGCCAACAACAGAGCAAAGAATGTAGTCCTTTTTGTTCTGCCAGGAGCTACACCCTGCCTCTGGCAGGCACCTTCACATCTCTGTGACCAGCTGTGACTATCTGCCCTTAAAACTCATCAAGTCCCACCATACACACACACAAGAGGTCTCTGCACAAGCCAGCATTTCAGAGCTGAAATAAGACACCAGGGGAGGTTTAGGATGGATGTTGGGAAGAAATTCTACACAGAGAGAGTGATTGCCCATTGGAATGGGCTGCCCGGGGAGGTGGTGGAGTCACCATCATTGGAGGTGTTTAGGATGCTTGGTTGCATGGTTTAGTTGATTAGGTGGGTTGGATAATAGGTTGGATGCAATGATCTTGAAGGTCTCTTCCAACCTGTTCTATTCTATTCCATTCTATTCTATTCTACTCTATTCTACTCTATTTGACACTGAAGAATCGATTTGTTCTGTTGAGATTTTTGTTGCTATTTTGTAATTCTGCTCAGATGACAATATCAGTTAGATTTTTATAAAAGGTTATATATATATTCTTTTTAAGTGCATTTTCCATGCAAAAAAAATTTACTATTGTAGGAAATTTTAGGTCCAGTGCACAAATCTCCATAGGACTTCCAGCATTCTTATAGTGTCTGTCAGCAGAGTATTGATCCTGATTTTTCATGCCCTTTAAATTGTTGAAGCTATAAGAATCTCACTGTAACCAGAAATCAGGTTCATGGCCTGTACCATCTCAAACTTTGTGAATGTATGCATACAGATGTGTATATTAAGACTGAAAACATCAGGGGATGGTTTGTTTTTTTTTAATCTGAAGGATAAACATTTTATTTTGTCAGGGTGTAAATATGGCCTTTGTGAAGAAACCTTATGTGACAAGGGCCTATACAGTCAGTCTCCAAAAGTGGATAATCTTGAGTCAATGCTAGAACACCTTTCTTTATTCTCCTTTCCTGCTCTTGCTTATATCTTAGATGAAAGCTCATAATCCCAACTTCTGACAAGTTCTTCCCAACAAACAGATGACTCTATTCCAATCTTATGACTCATGGCTGCAATGCCTTATCCAGGCAGGAAAGAAATACAGCACTGTGAAATTAAGCACCGTAATTTTTAACCTAGCCTGTTGGCAACAAGCCATATAAATTACAAAGCAGACCTAGGTATAGAAAATTAAACCATGAAATAATCAGATCTCACTGTAAAATAGCCCCATTAAGATAATGTACTTAAATGAACTACACTGCAGTATTCTATTCCACCTCCACACTTTAATGGAGCTACTTCTGCATACATTTCAGTTCACCGGTGCCAAAAAGGAAAATGGCCTTTACGAAATGGCCATAGTCCTCTTGTTGCCACGTCCTTTCTCTCTCATTTTCTAAACTCCCCCAATTCCCTCTCATTCTGGGTACTTCATGGCTTCATCCATTTGTTTCCTCAGACTTTTAATGTCACTTCCAACTGAGAAACACGAATATTCCACTGCTTTTAGCAATAGGATATTTTTTTAGTGAGCCTGGGATTTCTTTATACTTCTGTCTTCATGCTCTGCACTGACTGATACAAGGCACACCCATATTTTCAGTACTGTACAACTATGCCATACAAAATATTAAGTCAAACTTAATAAAAGAAGTCCGTGGCCCTGGAATTTATTTTGTGCTCATAGGAAGTTTTAATCAAAGTCTAGCCTCTCTTCTGGGACTCTGAATCAGTCAAGGAAATGCATGACCCACCCAATAGGTTTTGTAGAATCATAGAATCAATCCAGTGAGAAAAGACCTTATTGTTCTCTACAACTACCTGAAAGGAGGTTGTAGCCAGGTGGGGGTTGGTCTTTTCTCCCAGAACAAGAGGACACAGCCTCAAGCTGCACAAGGAAAAGTTTAGGCTTGAGGTGAGAAGAAAGTTCTTCACAGAAAGAGTTATTTGCCATTGGAATGTGCTGCCCAGAGACATGGTGGAGTCACCGTCCCTGGAGGTGTTCAAAATAGGATTGGACGTGGCACTTGAAGCCATGGTTTAGTTAGTCATGAGGTGTTGGGTGATAGGTTGGACTTGATGATCTCTGAGGTCTTTTCCAACCTTATTGATTCTATGATTCTATGACTTTTAAGATCATTGAGTCCAACCATTATCTAACTCTACCAAGTCTGGTTCTATACCATGTCCTTTAGCACCACATCTATGCATCTTTTAAACACCTCTAGGGACAAAGATTCAACCCAAAGCCTATTCCAGTGCTTGATAACCCTTTCAAGGAAGAATTTTCTTCTAATATGCAAACTAAACACCCCCTGGTGCAACTTGAAGCCATTTCCTCTCATCTCTTGTTGCTAGGGAGAATAGACCAATATTCACTTTGTTAGAACCTCCTTTCAGGCAGTTGTAGAGGGTGAGAAGGCCTCCCCTCAACCTCCTTTTCTCCAGGTTAAACTATCCGTGTTCTCTCAGCCACTCCTCATCAGGCCTGTTCTCCAGACCCTTCACCAGCTTCATCACCCACTTCTGGACCCACTCCAAGACCTCAGTGTCTGTTTTTGTACTCAGGTATTTTGTGTTCAAATGAAAACAAAATATTTCTGAAGTTTTGACCATTTTATTTATTGTGCGTTTTTTCCCCCAACCTGAATTGTGCAAATCCTTACATGGCATGCTGGATGTGGACAGTACCCATTCCATATCAGAATATGACAGCAGTGTAAAGCACACCAAACAGAAAGATTATTCAGGCTTGGAAATGCTAGTAAAATTTACTTACTGTGTCAACATTGTAAAATAAAAGATAATGTTGTAAAATGCAAGGTATGCCCCACACTGTTTCAGCTGTGAATGCATGCTCAAAAATATACCCATATTCTAATTACATTCAAGAGAATGATGATAGACAAAACCCCTGAGAAGTCTTCTCCTGCTTCCCTTTGCCATGTTCAAAGTATTGGTGTAAGCAATTAAAATGAAACCCTGTGAGTCTAGCTTGCACAACGTTTAATTGGATCCAGTCACCACTGCAACAACAGCCATGGTTAGAGCTGAAACTGCGTCTTTAGCTAATCTTTCAATGGTAACAAATTCTACCATGAGTAAGTAGGCAGGTTTTGTGTCATGTGTTACAAAACACAAGCATAAATATGGCATAAAGCTGGATGTTTCTATGAGAATTTGTATTGAAAGCAAGATCCCTACAAAAAGCCGCTTAGGAACCCTGAGAAAACAACGAAAAGTCACAATCTTCCCTCTGCCAAAACAGCTGTTAAGAAATACTGCCTCAAAATCAAAAACTGCTGAATGAACAAAGCAGTGGTCAAAGAAAAAACAGCCAGTGCAGGGAACCTCCTCCTCCCGCCTTGATGCTCATGCACACATATTCAGGTTGCTCTTGCAAGAGTTATGAATTCCTGACTATAAATGACAATGTTTCCCATGGTAACCTTATCTGCTCTCAGTGCTGACAGACTGCCTAAGTTCAGGAAGGTGTAATTTACACTTCTTTGCACCATGATGAGCAAGTCTGTCCATGAAAATAATTATGCTTTTTATTGAGTGGATTAAAATCCCTTTGCATAACTTCAATGTGATTTTGGTATGATTGCATATGCAAAAAAAGCAAAACTCAACAAACTGAGCCACATTCTGAACTCTGAGTCCCTGAAACCACTGTGAGTTTTGCTTAAGCAGAGTTCAGAAAGCAGCCCCAATGAAAACAAGCTTTAGCAGCTACATGGGCTGGCCTCAGCACCACTATTCAAACCAATGATCTCCCATACAAGTTCTGTTCCACTCCAGGCCACAATTCCAGCACCACTCAAATCTGCACTGAGGCCGAGGACACTTCATATGCATGCAGCCACCTACAAAATAGTAAGAGAATGGTTTTGGTACTTGGCGAACACTTAGAGATGTTAATCAACAATCAACAGTATTAAAATCAGTTTTATTAGGCATTCAGTTACAAAGCAAGTAGAGTATTTAATAAAAGTATAAAGCTCAAGGATATTTTCCCTGGGCTTTTAAAAACCTCCTACTCCCTCTTTTAGTGGGCTGTAATGTGCTGGTCTCACTTAAGGGACTGCAAGAATAGGAGGAATTAGAAGAAACTATGCTAAGAATAGGGAAAAGAGATGACAGTAGCTTACTTTATCTTAGTCCAGCTGTGAGACAGAAGATGAACAAAATGCAATCTTTCTTTGACATTTAGATTCAACAATTGAGAGATTTGCAAAAAGAATAAATCAGGAGATACAGACTTTTGTGGTTAATTGCTAATTATATCATAATGACATTGGTCATGTAAGTTAATTTGATCTTAGTATCTGAAGCAGGCTTTTGATCAAGTCAGTGTTTCCTGTGTGATGGATTTTTTTCTTGCCCATACTGTGACAGCAGCTTTAATCTCTCCGCTCACAACCTTGATTAAATGTTTATTTTGTAGTATGTAAAACATTAACATTGTCAAAGGTCATTACAGAAATACAGGTCAAATGGAAATTATGTTGTTTACCACACAAAGAGATCTCTTGTATATTCCAAACTGAAATCCAGTGTGAAGAAACACTGAAATGTTGAAATCTTGGTTTGACTCCAGATGGGGATAAGGGAGGTACAGAGTGTATGTTCCCTACTGTATGATCTACTACCCTTACACCACATTTTCTATAAATGACACTCTATAATGATTCTTGGAAGGTAAAACCAGCAGGAGACACAAGAACTGATTTCTTAAAATAGACCTGTCTGCTTCATCTGACAGAGATCTTGTGATGGCAAGGTCTATTTGTTAATTTATACCTTAGTTTAAAAGGTGCAATTCTCCAGATATTTTTATCTTATTTAAATGTAAGTGTACCAATAGCCAGCCTGCATGTTACATTTTACTTAAGGTTTAAGATCCAATTCTGTCTTACAATGTGTGTTAAGATATCACTGGGTAAAATGCATCTCAGTTCTGGTGCAGGACCCAAACCCCACTAAATACCCTGCTCTACCTGCTAAGGTACTTAAATCATGTTATTCTTGGCTACTCAGCAGCTGAGATCAGCATTTGGAGTGGAGAGTGCCTCAAGCAATGTGCCCTACAGCTTTTTGACTACAGCAGTCCTTTGAGAAATGTGGATGTGTGTTTAAATTCACTCAGAGTGGGATGTCAGCTATGAGAAAGTATTTTGCTCTTTCATTTTGGCATCATCACTGGTCCCTTGTAAAAGATACTGTCTACAGAAGCATTTGGGGAGAGAAGATTGAATTATTCTCATGTGTATAGTCACTGTACTCCACCCAAATGAAGCCTGTTGGCAGACTTTAACATACAGTTGTTAGGTGCTTGACACCAGCTGTATTTTGGCAGAAGCAAAGTGCTTTTTCAGTTTACAAACGGCACATGCAGTACCTGTAACCAGAGGAGAAAGCAAGCACTGCACTTTTTAAGCTTCATGCCTTAATGCGCAGTCACAGAATTACTGAGGTAGGAAGGTACTTTAGAGGTCTTCTGGTCCAACTCCCTTCTGCTCAAAGCAGGGTCAAGTAAAGTAAGGTGCTCAGGATTGCATCCAGTTGGGGTTTGAATGTATACTAGAATGGAGACTCTTTCTGGGCAATTTGTTCCAGTCTTCAACCACACACACAAAGCACTTTGTTATGTTTCTTATGTGTTTCAGCTCATGCCCATTGCCTTCTGCCCTTTCAGTGAGCACCACTGAGAAGAGTTTGGCTCTGTCTTCTTTGCAGCCATCATCAGGTATTTATTCATCCAGTCCTTTAATCATCGTTGTAGCCCTATGCTGGACTCACTGCAATCTGCACCTCTCTTGCACAGGGGAGCTCAGAACTTGACCCACCACCAATCCACACCAGTGCTGAGCAGAGCACTGGAAAAATTACCTCCCTCAAACTGCTGGTGATGCTCTTTCTAATGCAGCTCAGGATACAGCTGGCCATCTTTGCTGCAAGGGCACATTGCTGGCTCATGTCCAACTTTATAGTTCACCAGGACACTGAGATCCTTTCCATCAGGTTGGCCCTCAACCTGGACCGGTGCATTTCACTTCGTTGAACTTCCTGGGGCTTCTCTCATGCCATTTCCTAGTCTGTCAAGGTCCCTCTAAATGACAGCACAATCATCTGATTCCAGTGTATTGAAACGTTTCTAGCTTGCTGCTATGGCTTTGACATTTTGCATTATGAGGTGGTATTCTGACACAGGCCAGGCTATAAACAAGGAAAGGTCTTCTCCTGCTTACTATCCATCTTCAATAAATATTTTCTTTTAAAGATAAAAAGTATAATGTCCTTTATCTCCTTTTTGATACACTGGGGAATTTTACAAGCAGCTTCCCTAAACATTAGTGGGAATTGTGTAAAAGTTGTCAAATAGAAATATCCTGCTCGTGACAAATGTCAACTGCCTGTAATTTAATAGCAGAAGTTTTGGGGCAGAGTCTAAGAGAAGGTAAAGGCCCTAGCATTACTTTGAGTCTGACCAGAAGTTTTCAATTTTTTCTTTAATTTGGCTATGCATGAAGTGTTCACTATGAATAGGATTATTATTTGTCTATTTATAATTCAGCTCAAACTTCTGGTTTCCAGCCCATTTTTTATCAAGTCTGTAAATAATTTCTTCTAACTACCCCTCTATTTTCTGTCTTCTGCTGCCCACCTTGCTCTCTACAATCTGCCAAATCTTGTCACACCTTCCCACCCTTGAATTCATGCTTTCTTTTCTTCTGCTTCTTGTGCTTAAAGAAGTCTCCCACTTTCCATCTGCCAACTGCCTTCTTTCATGAAACCTTAGATTTCAGGATTTTGCCCTGTTTCTTCAGTAATGTTTCTGTGGTATCACTGCTTGAAATGTTTACTTTTCACAGTTTACAGAGTCTTATTTGGCATTTTCAGCATCCCATTTGAATAACTGATGCCACAAAACTGAGAAGAATTCTCTATTCTTGCTGTTTACATAATAATTAGGCAACAATTATAACCTATTTTGATTAATTAGCATAAATACAGTTAAATATTGGAACAGCATGAACCTACAGAGTGTAGCCTGTGTAATGTTCCCTGTTTCTTCCTACATGGTAAGCACTGATTAGTGCAACCAGTTTGTCAGGATTTGCTCTCCTACTCTGGATATCTCACTGGGTTGAGGTTAATCTTACGTAAATTCAGCTATATACTCAGTAGACATCTACAGCAGGACTAATTCTCTACATCCCACTTTTAGGTATGATTATTCTGGCCTACATTAGACACATGTTCTGTTCCTTCATGAGATGAACTTTGTTTAAAAATGACTAATTTTTCCACAGACGATGGAAACTCTAGACAACCATCTAAGTATCGACTTGCACGAAAGTTACATCCAGTGTCTCTGTGTGTACCATTTTCCCTATAAAATAGCAGGGCATTTTGTGAGGCTTAATTAGTGGCTGTACAACTAAGTGATGTAGATTTAGTGATTTCAAGATAATTTAGATAAGGTGACTAAGGGAAGATCCAAGGTACATGTGCTCTTCTTTTCTTGGAATAGTAGTGTGTATGTGTACATATGGACATTCATACATCTATGTTGTAAAACGAATTTAAAAAGACAATTAAGTATGAAATATCTAATAAATTTACCATTTTTTTCTACTGGAACATTGCAGTTTGGGCATGGCTTAGTTGTCTTCTTGATGGTTTCTCTAGATGCCTCTTCCCATCGAGCTTGCTTGGCTGCCTGTTCATCAACTAGGTATCCCTGCAAAGAGAGAGAAAAACTACCTGTGGGCATAATACTGAAAGGCTGTGCTGGGACATGATGCTTATACTGAAGTGGAACTATTTACCCATGGTAAGAGAGGAGGAACTGCAAGGCCAGGAAGGCTGGACTTTGTGAGAAATGCAGAACTTTTGCTTCAAAATGCAAATTTCTTAGTGCCCAGTGTACACAGCATGTGCATTGCAGGATGGCAGGAGAAGCTGCAGCAGCTGGAGCACGTGACATCCTGGAGGGTCCTTCCTGCATCCAGATGCAGCACAGGCTGTGTCCTCCCTCCTGGTCCCTGCCTTGAGTGGCAGGCAAAGCCTTAACAGGAGGACACAGGGGGCATCTAGCCATGCTGCACATGCACAAAAATAGATAAAGCAAAAGGCAAGACAAAGCAGGAATCAGAAGAACACAGCTGAGACCTGACATGCTAGACACTGTTGGTTTGACTCTGCTTCAGGGGTTAAAGCCCTTCTTGCAAGATAAACAAATCCACCAAGGCAACACTTGATAATGCAGAATGGTGGGGTCCATGGAAAGAAATGGTTTTTCACAATAAAGTGTACTCCTGGTTTCAGAGGTCTATATAAGTATCTCAATTTAAGCGGCACATGTGAAAAAAAATTTTTGGAGAAAAAGTAATAAACAAACACAACCCCCCAGTGAACAACGGCAGCAAGTAGCTCTCCAGATAGTGCCACACAGCTGGAAAAAGTCATCATGAGGAGTATTTTAGAAGGGACTCCTGTCCTATTTATGACTGGGACAAAATTACATAATCTACACAAGTGTCCTACTTGGCAGTTTCCTACTTAACATGATAGTACAAGGACAAAAAGATGGTAGTGCCTTGGGTCATTTCTATTATACAAGTTTGGCAATGATGTGAATCGTAGCTGTAAACAGTGTTTGTAGGTTCTGGCCTTAATGTGCTGCTCTCTCAATTTGTAATGTGGGTGTTTAAAGATCTTAAACTAAACTACAATTTGTAAAACTTCCCATAACTTCTTTGTGTATACCTACTAAATGCTCATAAATGCTATGTGTCAACTTTTAATATTTATTTAAATTGATAATATTTTTATGTGTTTATTTCTAATAAGACAGAAAAAGGAAATTGGCCCAGTTTTAAATCTGCAACTCAGCCATAATTCCTCATGATTTCTGCCTGGCTACTGATTAAAAAACACTGATAAAACCTATGAAATGTTGCAGTGTCAGTGAGTAAGATCAAAGTCTGAGTTAAAAGAACAGCAAAGAACAACATCTGCAGAAACTAGTTCCCAGCTCATCTGGTGGCCCTTGCAACATGCATCTTAAAAGAACACAACCTTTTTTAATAAGGAAACATCAAAAATGTATTTATGGTATAATTTCTTTTACTTTACTACATACATCAGTCTCCTCAGCTCTTAAATCCCTTTTGTTGCTCCTCAATAATCTCCAATTTGCTAACATATTTTGATACAGAGATGACAAAAATGAACAAAGTCTTCTTAGCTGTATCCTAGAAGTGACTTTTAGTTCTCTTCTTCTGGAAAGGGAACTCAGCCCTGCACCCTGTGGATTATTCAGCAATTCTGCAAAAGAATGACCTCTATACAGTGGCACATTAATAAGTTCTGGGAAATGGAAAAAGCTGCTCAGGCTAATAGCAAAGAACATAATCTAGTATTGATCTTGCAACACCTTGATCTTTAAGAAAGGATGACTTCAGCAAGCAATCTGAGCTAACTCAGAGAGGCCTGAACACAAGATAAGGAGAGTGAGGAATACTTGACCTGGGCCTCAGTTTGCCCAAGGACAGAAAGAAGCACTTTGAGGCATGGTTTAATGGCCATGGTGGTGTTAGAGTGATGGCTGGCCCAATGATCTTGGAGCTCTTTTCCACCCAAAGTAATTCTATGATTCTATGTTGTTAATTTCACATAATTGTGATGAGAATTAATTACTTAACACCCATACAGGTTAAAATCATCATAGCAATGACAAAAAATTGCTATTCTTTTCAGAATAATAGCTACATGTGAAGACCAGAAGTATTTTTAATTTTCTTAGTCAACCCTGAAGAACTTCACAGAGGCTGTTTTCCTCAAACAGTTCATATTCAAACTGTTTAGTTTAGTACTTGGAAACACACATTTTCCCCATCTTCATGTTTTTGTTGGGCACTAGTAGCAAATCACCATGAAGTAAATTTTCATATACCAAACTTCTAATTGATTTGTGTAAAGATATCGGATCCTACTTCTGAAAGCAAACAGAACCTCCAGAGAGCTCAAGAATAACTAAAATAAACACTTCAAACCATGCATATGCATATTGCCAAGAAAGAACAAATTGCTGAAAGCAGTAGATAGAATTATTATATTAATATTATCCACTGCAAAAATGCTATCATGAAATAGATGTAGCATTAGAGCTGAAACATCCTTCCTATGCCCAGTCTTGCTGAATGCTAAGTTAAAAACTTATTTCTGCAGGAAGCAAATGCAGAGAAATGATACAGCGATGGAGGCCCACCAATTCAGCAAAGAAACCTTAGCATACTGATCTGTGAGCCTCCAGTGTTCATGTGCTTTATTTAGTGCTCCACATATGATGATTGGGGCTCCACATATGATGATTTAGGGCTCCACGTATGATGATTGGAAGCACACATATTTGTCTTCATTTTTTCCCTCAAACAATAAAGGAAAGTTGTTTTGACACTTCTCCATTGCCAGTGTCTATCTAAATCATGTTCTTTCATTCTGCCTAGTAGGATCCTTCCTCCTAGGAAGTTCAGAGATGCTTCACGTGTGCATCACATATCAGTTTGCCAATGACAGTAGACCTGGATTACTGTGATGCTGAGCCTGCACAATATTATCTAGTTTCCCCCCAACAAAGCTACTAGATTCCATCCACGACACTTTATGAATATTTTTTGATTCTCAGCTGTGCTGCACTAGATTCCCTCAGATGTTCCTCCCCAGCAGCTGTGCTGCACATTATGACCAGGAACGACTACCCATAAATAACAGGAACCTACAGTAAGAGCTGTTGCAAGCAGTTTTCAATATCCCCTCTACAATACTGCCTTAGTGAGATGGGGTGGGGGAGAAATCTCCATTGTTACCTATGAGTGACAATGAAGGAAGTGGATTTACTTCTGTTCTGTTTCTGGAAAAAATAATGGGGATAAAGAGACCACACAGAATGCTGAGCACCATACAGCAGTGCAAGAACATGCACATGGAAGGCTTTTTATGTGGTAATCAATTCCAAACAGTACTGGAAAAAAAGTCCTACAGAGGCAGAAAGCATCTTGAAATAGAAACAGTGTGTCAATCTTAAAGCAGCATCTCATTCAGGTAATAGGACACATATTGACTTGTTGGTAGAACCACACAAAGTAAACAATTTGTCAGAAACTAAGCAGTACCATTCAGTTTAAAATAATTTATGGCAAACTTCTTGTTCAAAATACTGGAAGCATTATTACATTATTATGATGTTAAGTTCCAACATCCAGTGCTTTCCATAATGTCTTCTGTAAGCTGACTTCTTCTATGGTCATGCTTATTTTACCTTTATAATGGTTTAGTGCAAGGGGTTAACTTGCTCCCCCAATACAAAAGTGAGGGGAAGAGTAACACACAAAACTTGGTTGGATAGACAGGTTGGATAGATAGGCTGAGTTCAGATGGACAAGGTTTAACAAAACCAAGAGGCTAACAAAATCAATTCCTGGACTTGGGTCACAACAACCCCATGCAATGCTACAGGCTTGGGCCAGAGTGTCTGGAAAGCTGCCTGAATATGACCCAGCTGGGTGGTCAAGCAGACCAATAACATCCTGACCTCTATCAGGAATGATGTGGCCAGCAGGAGTAGGGAGGTGATTGTGCCCCTGTACTTTGCACTGGTGAGGCTGCACCTCGATAACTGTGTTCAGTTTTGTGTGCCTCACTGAAAGAAAGACATTGAGTGGCTGGTGTGTGCCCAGAGAAAGGCAGTAAAGCTGGTGAAGGGTCTGGGGAACAAGTCTTATGAGGAATGGCTGAGGGAACTGGAATTATTTACTTTGGAGAAGAACAGGGTGAGGGGATACCTCATTGTTCTCTACAATTACCAGAAAGGACGCTGTAGTGAGGTGGGGGTTGGTCTCTTCTCCCTAGTATCAGGTGACAGAACAGGAAGAAATAGCCTCAAACTGCACCAGGGGACGTTTAGATATTTTTTATTTTCACAGCTTCTGCTGAGCTGTTTTATGAACATATTCACATGACTTAACCTTGTGTCATGTTTAGCTATGTCTTTTACTTCAGTTCTGGGGGAAAAAACTAGCAGATGTCTAGGGCACTACATATGGTACAGGTGCTTTGAAAACAACACAAAATATTATTTGAGTCATTTGAGAGTCAAAATCTCACTAAGAGAGGTGTGAATAGCTATGGGACTAGTGTTCCAGCCTAGAGAAAGATTTTGGCTAACCAAAACACTAAAATAAGACTATAGATAAGGAACAGGAAAGATATTTATCAGTCAGAATACATTTCACATACAGGAAAAAAAAAATGTGTCAGTACTGCAGTGATCCTGCTACATTCACATAAAACAGCCTTGTGTGAGCCAATTTGTCTGGTATGCCTGGGGAATTCTGTTGTAGAAAAAGAGCTGCTTTGTGATGACAGCAACTAACTAAAATCAAAGTGATATGCAAAGGATATTGGGTCTGGTATAAGGTGAAAGAGACATTCATTAAATAAAATCCGAGCATTGGAGTGGTAAAACTGCACACCAAGGTGCTCGCTCTACATGTTGGGGCCGTTCATATCATCATGAATTAAATTCAGGCAGCTGGTGAATATTGAATTTATTCTAAAGCAGAAGTTATAATCTAATAAAGGACACTCTTGCATAACTGTTTTCCACAAGTGGAATAAAGAACATGCCTACTTCCATTAGTAGCAACACAGCTGCAAATGAATGTCAGTGTAACCTCACAAACAAAAGCAGCCTTTCACAATTGCTTCCCAAAATAGAAAAGCTAAAATTCTCTTTATATAGTTTCCATCTATTTCTCATTAGACATAAAGTTAAGATCTATTCTCAGATTTCCTCAGGTGTATCTTTATTTATAACATAGGAATTAATTTTACAGGACATTTTCTGGTTATAGTTATTTTTCTCGCTCCTTTAATTAGACATCTGTGGGTAGAAATGTCCTGTGCTTGACATTGTGAAAATACCTAGCCAATAAACCCCTGAGTCTCAGTTTCTTTTCCCATTGTTTAAGATACTTTAGAAATCAAGATAGGTGTGCCATTTTTTGGGGGGTACAGTTATATTTTATTTAATTTTTAAAATTAAACTTATGGGGGAAAATATATCAATGGCCTAATAATAGATGTTCCACATTTCATACTATGAGTCAGGACTCATTAAAACATGTTATTTATTATGAACTTCTTCAGTAGCTCTTTCTTTCACTAAAATGCAGCAAAATAATTCATGATTTTTGTGGTCAGCATTTACTATTTATCATTTTGATTAATTTTCCCTCTTGTTTGAGTAGAGGAAGAAGTTTCCAGAGAAATGCTGCATGTTTATCAATTTAGTACTTGCTTGTAGTACACTATTTCAAATACCTCACCTTTGGTTTCCTACTGTTCTAAAAGCAGTAAGGAAAGTTTGCTGAAATAGTGGTGAAACAATTCTGAACAAGATATTTGCAATATTTAGAGCATAAACACAAACCACTAATAACCAAGAACTGAATTAGAAGGTCATATAACTGTGGAGTACAATATAATATGTATGTTTTCCCTAACACCTCACCCTTCATTGAAGGTTTGAGCTTCCCCCTGATAGTAAATGAGGAGACATGCAGTTCCATAATTTTGTCAGCATTATGTCTTTCTCTTACTATTTTATATGCACACTGCATAATTTTTCAATTCCACAGCAATATTGTAAGAAATACATTGTACCAAGCCTGATTTTCATGAAGTGTTAGCTAAATATTTCATATCTTAACATGATGATAATTCAGCTAAGGATATGTTGAAAGCACCTTTACTTGGTAATTCCATATTAAAATAAAATTCTGACATAGCTTGTGCTCACAGTGAGCCAATATGTTTTACTGCATAATTAAACTGTCACCTACACAGAGAGCATCAACCTTCACAACCTTATGTGCTTGCAGGAAATCTCCAGGCATGCAGGATGAGACAGATGTTGTTCAGGGATATAAAGGGAAGCCTGCTAATCAATGTCTGTGTATTTTCTACCACCTACTGGCAACTTTGAGACCTGCCTACATGAAGCACTGGGAGGAAAAGATGGGGCTGGTGCCTCACCTTCAGCACAAGTTAGCAGAGTTTTTCCAGAAACAACACTGCAAAAGACTTCAGCAGGCTGCCAGGTGATGTGCCAGGCTTTCCTAGATACGTGCTGCGATTCAGAGCTGATCATTTGCCTGAGAGCTCATGGCCAAGTTAGGTTTGAGCCAAGAAACTCTATCTGGGATTGCAGTCAGGGCCTGGGTGGCATGTGCAGGTGAATAGGATCAGGTCTGCACTGACTCTGCTGAGGCACTGTATTACTTTTGGTTTGGTCTGATGAGCTCCTGGGCTGACACAGTTCCTGGATAAGTTTTACACTGCCAGTGGCAGAAAAGCAGAGTTAGTACATGGATCCTGAATTAATTACCTGAGTACTTGTAAGGATTGGATCTCAAATAATGAACAGCTGAGGTTTGATTTAAAGGTGGTAGGTTTGGGGATAAGCTGTAGGATTTGGGTGACCAAGGAGTCCAGTTTAGGACTACAGCTGGGACAGGCAGCATCCCACAGGTTTGGAGCTGAATTGATGTCAAGTTCAATGATACAAACTTACACTGAAACAGATTGTAGATGAAAAATTCCTTCAATGTTGACACCATGCTATTCCTGGTAAAGGACTAACTATTGCAGCCTGTCCCAGACTGAAGCTAACTGAGCCTAGGACTTAGACAGCCAGTGAAAGGTTAAATATGACACGAGATAGGTTAAACATAACCTAGAGAAATATGTTACCAATTTCAACAAGCTGTACAATAACAGGAAGTTAACTCTGACACATGGGGTGTGAGCCATGATGAGGGCCAAAGAACAAAAAGGCTGCAAGCACAGGTGTATAAATGGTTGAATTAATCTCAGCGAGCCAGAGATGAAAACAATCCCCCCCTCCCCCCTGCTTCTTTACATGTATGCTCCATGAATGTTTTGTATGCATTGTACAGCAGCGCTGTATGAAGGATACCTTTGTCGTGATTGGTATTCAGATGAAAAGATACACTAACGCCTGGGCTTGCTGCCTTTTAGCTACCTCTCGGTTTGCTTGCCTGTGTACAGGAAGTGAAGGAAACATTCTTTCAGTGACACATCACCACCTTGTGGAGAAGTTCAATTAGTGCAGCACTCAATTTCTTGAAGGAAAAGAAGGCTGACCTAAGTTAATTAACTTCTGCTTAAATTGAATTCTAAATTAATTTTGGGTAGACTATGGTCTTGTCTATATTGGGGAAATGATTTGCATAGCTGCAACAGTTATTCTAGTGCGGTCATTTAGCTGTTCTGGAACACCTCTTTGATAGTACAGGACATTTTCCAGGAACAGTGAAAGATGCACACATTACACTGGAACAGCAAATGTAATCAACTTTCCTAAGTTATCAGGTCTAATTGGGTGCAATTCATGTGCTGACATACTGAACTGGATGGATGATTTGCTCCCATTGTCACCAGGAAAAGTGAAGGCTATAGGCAAATATTAAAACACCCCACTTCTTTATGGAGTATTCTGATTTTTCCCATCACACCTTTACCTCTGCCCTAGAGCATGGAAATGATACAAAATATTGCCTCCAAAGAGATAGCATTGTTGAACTCATCTGTGTGGTGCTACAAAGACTTTCAGTTATCTAAGCAAAACTCTAAGCATAAATAGCTTAAAGTATATAGGACTTACTGTTCATGTTGAGATGTATTCAAGTTCTAGCTCTGTTTAATTCAGGTAAGACATTAAGCTTTGGTGTCTCACTTTACTAGGCTATTGGATACTTTAAATATCTCTCAATGTCTCTGCTAAAGTTGTTTTGCTTTCTCTTAAATGTGAATGGGAACTGGAAGGCTGTTCTAATGCTACTGCACAAACAAAAGGAGATTGTTTTTCATAGAGAGTAGTAAAGCTTCAAATCTCCTTGTGTGTGTGTATATATATATGTGTGTATATCTATCTATCTATCTGGCTTCAAAAAAGGGGGCTGCATAAATTAATGAAATAAAAATTTGCTGATAACTGCTAAATGGAAAATACCACATCATAATTACAAAACCACTAGAGGCTAGGAAGGTAGATGGATTTTGGGTCTCATACAGTACACGTTCCTGGGTACCAGAGGTAGATACCCTGATGGACTACTGGGATGTTTAATTCTGTCTCAATGAGGGCTAATTATGTTTTGTAAATTAAAAGAGCTTCACTAATAAAGACTAAAGGGAAGAATCTCTTCATAGGTCATAACCTACTGTAGTGTCTCTAAAATATGGCAAATTAACTCTCCCATAGTAGCACATGGCAAAGTTTCTCAGAATGCCTTCATCTCTCTCCCAGGCTCTACATTTAAAGAGTGAGAGGTCTCGAAAGTCAGCCTCAGACATATCCTGCCTGCAGGCACTGACAGGAGATGAACATGCCTTGCTGAGAAGTGGCTTGCCACAAGTCGTCATCAGCAGCTGCCCACAGACCTGCATCTGCCACGTTGGACTGTGTGTGGGCTCATGGTTTGAGTTTCCTCTTAGGATCAAACATATCAGACACCTGAATATCAGTTTTCTGATTCCTAGGAGTATACCTTGGGCATCAAGCTGTGAGATATTTAGGAGGTCTCTCCTATTATTTGCACTTTCTCCACAAAACAAAACAAAACAAAAATAATAAAAAAAACCCCAAACCAAACCAAACCAAAAAAAGGCAAAAAGCAAGACTGTGATTTATTTACTGAAACTCAAATAACGATAAATGCCAGGAGAGAAAACAATTTCCTGTCTTGGTCTACAGCTACAATAAGCTAAAACACAAACTATCTTAATGGCATTTTCTGCATAGGCTGTATAAACCCCCTGTTCTTGAGTTCAAATCCACATGATTTACTCACTGGTGCACTGAAAGGCAACAAGACTACAGAAAGCCTTTCAAAAGGGTTTGCATTATATAAAGACAACCCCAAAAAGCCATTGGGAAGGTGTTTTCTTTATAAACTGCTGGCAGAGCTCTGTGTGTTTCTGACAGAACTCAGCTACTCTATCAATCAAAGTGACTGAAATCTACCTCAAAGCCAGTTTGGCAACTCTAACGTCTGGCATAATTGAGCATGAAGATAATTGCTTTTACTCAGGATTATAACTAGGACTCATTTGATAAATGCAATTCTAGATGGGCCACAGATAATGATCAGGATATAACGAGTTATGGAATCCTTACCTTCTGGGCCTTGGCTCCCTGTGCACGGAGAAGAGAGCTGCATTCCCCTTCATGGTATTCTTCTTTACATTCATAGCAGAACACAAACTGGAAAACAAGACAAAGCACACAAGTCATAAAAACACATTAGGGATATATATGGCATGTTACAGTCATGAAGAGTCACACAGTAGATGATCTCTTGCCCTCCTCATCCCATTAAATTCCCATAATAATCCTCATTAATACAATTATTTTATTATTATACATTTCATTGGTGAAGTAACATAAATGTCAATATTGCCTGCAAGATGCAGGAGGATAAGTTGTTACAAAAATGGCAAAAGTCTGTGATTAAAAATGAGATTTTGCTGCATGGTCTATTTAGGGACATAAAGTTATACTAGATACTTTTGGGGGTGTTTCCCTCACAGTGAAATCTGTTTATACAAGAAGAGGACTGGCTGAAAGAGGCAGTTCTGCTTTATAGTGTTTGCTAATGGAAATAGTTTCTTCCCAGTTCTGAATCAAATACATTCTCTACAGAAAACTACTGCTGACTTTATTAGGGGGTGATCATTATACAGGTCATATGAAATACCATTTTCTAGAAGATTATATCCTTGTCATAGGCTTTTATAGAATGGTTTTTAAAAGTCCATAGAAAGGACACAATGATAGGTTACTTAATATGCATTTCAGGGGACTGCCTCTAGACTATTACTGCATTTCTAGCAATTGTTCTGGTTTCATCTTCCTTAAACTACATTGTTCTTTACCTAAGGTTTCATTGTAAACTAATGTATTTTGCAGATGAGCAAAACAATTGTCCCTGCCTCAGTCTGAGCTGCCTCTGCCATCTAAACTGGTTCATATGTATCAAATTTACTGCCATTTAAAAAAAGTAATGAAGATATCTGTCTTGACGTATGTCTAAATCTTTGACCTATCAACGCTGCATTAAGCTCTGTGTCCTTGCTTCTAAGGGGAAAAATCAATAATGTAAAATGGATCTCTTTCATGTTGTTTTAAAGCTATGCTGTCTTGATGCAACTCCAGACTCTGAAAGATCTCTCAGTGGTAAGCCATTCTGACTGGCATTATAAGCAAGGCTGATAAAACAGCCTTGATTTTTAGACAGAGAGCTGCATTCACAGGTAATGAATACAAGGATATCAGGAGGACATGACACTAGAGCATTTGCCTGCCACAAATTCCTGCTTTTGCAGTTTCATTTTGAGCTCTTTAAAGCGGTATTGTCACTTTTCTATACAGCACTGAAAATCATATTTCATTGTCATGCTAAAGAAACTGCTCTTTTATGAAAAGAAACATTGTACAAGTCCAAAGAGACAGATCCTGTTATTCGCAAAGTCAAGGAAATTTGAAGTGAAGGGGTGGACTGAGTGTTCTAACTTCCAGAGGTATCTAACCTAATCACTTGTTTTCCTTCTTGTCACTTCTCTACACTACTTTGTTGATGATTTCAAATGCTTTATTTTACTTCAACTAACACTGATTTGTTAAACAACTTGGTGCTTACTAGCAAACAGCTTAAGTGTGGAGGCACTTTTCCAAGGTAGTTTGTATGAGAGGCTGCATTATTTTAAGACAGTATCATTTAAATACAGTAACAACTGGGCAAAAGTCTCACCGGTAAATGAACACTGCTCAAACACACATAAGGAGTGTCCTGCTTTGAGTCAGACCAGCACTAATTCTGTTCAGTGATTTTACTTTTCAGCTCAGTCTCTTCTAAGTAATGGCACTTTCTGAAGCTAATGGCATATTTTGCAGACAGTCCCTGCTTCTAGAAGTGATAACTCTCCATGTTTCTACTTAGTACCAAGGACTGGTATGCAGACCAAGGTCACTGTTAAATCTTGTGTGCTATGTTGGGGGTTCAGAAAGTAAAGAGCTGCACCTGTGGGGAGGAGTGGACAGGACAGGTGACCCTAAACTGATCAGCAAGGTATTCCATTTCATGTATGTCATATTCATTATAAAGCTGAGAGATCACAAGGGTCAAGTTCTCTTCCTGAATGGCTGGCAAGAGGAACACTCTGCCCATTCTGCCCTTGATCCCAACCCATGTGTTACTGAATTTGATTCCCATCTTCCATTGATTCCAAACTGGGACTTCCCCAGTGCCTGCTTTGAAGCATCAGTGGTGACCATGACAGAACTGCAGTCAAGTGGGTTGGGTTTGATATTGGTTATGTATATATTTAATTTTTTTTGTTGTTATTCTTTTCATTAAAGCTGGTTTAGTTTTCTTTTCCGTTCTGTAAGTCTCTCTCCCTTATTCCCTTTATCTTCCCTTTGAAAGGGAGAAGTGTTTGGAGGCAGAGTTTAATGGCTGGCCCAGCCTAAACCTTTGACAGAGAGGTACTCTTTGCCTGGATACCTCATATCTGAAAGACTTGTTATGCCTCAACAATTAATGTTATGGCCTGATTTTATTGTATTTCCTACTGTGTGTCCCAGTTCTCTTTTTCCCTTGTAACCGTCTCTCCTTATGAGCACATCTGGCTGAAAACATTTGTCTGAAAGGGTTTTGTTTATGCTGCTTTATCACTGCCTTACCACACAGTGCCTCAGCTTGCTTTCCTCAATTGAGGATATCTCAGATTTCCCACGCAATTTTAAACCTTTCATAAACACTGAAAAGGGAAAAATACTGAAGAAAGAAAAGAAACCTCAGGGCATATATTTTGCAAAGACATTTGTCACAATGCAGTTCACGTGGCATTACTATTTATTATAATAATAAAATACATAAACTCATGCTGTATTACATAAAGATGTGAAACATATTTTCTCATTATAGAGGGCACTTTTTATGCTTACCTTTAAAATAAAAATTCCTCAGGACCAATGTTTGCCCCATAGGCGATACTGGAAACATGCTTGAGTGTATAACTGGGCCATTCATTAACAATTGTGTATTTTGCAAGTAAGCCTATGAGTGAGCCTACCACATCCTTGTGATGAAAGAAAGCCTGATTTTTATTTTATTGTTTTTTTTTTTCCTCTGACAGGACACTTTTTTCACATCTTATTAGATAATGGATGAGATGTAAAATCAGTTCTGTGGCAAAAGAACACCCCGGAGGCTGATCGCTTTGTCAAAATAAAGAGGCTTTTCCCCCCAGAAATGTATTAACACTCTCTTTTTATGGCAAAGCATGCATCATAAAGAAAAGGCATGCCACTTACCACAAAGAGCAGTTTGTGATACTTTTATTTTATTTTATTTTATTTTTTACATTGAGACATGAAAAATAAGTTAAAGCTATAAAATACAGCAATTGCAAAACTGCTGTTGGCTAACTTGTACTTTGTAGCTGCATTAATATAGCTATTTTGTCCTTGGGAAGAAAAGGTTTCAAGTTGTTCAGTCAGGATTTAACAGTTTTGCATAAATTTCATATTAGTAAATGTATAAAATTACTATAAGTATCACAATTACTAACAATAGTCACACTTCCTTTCCCTTCACTTGCCAAAGAAAGACTGGCAGATTACTGTGATAATATAAACAGTATATAAAAATTTTATTTCTTTGTGTATTTAGCATTTATTATTGTTACCCTTGAGAGATTCTTCAGCTGGAAACCAGCCAACACAAAGAATAAATCCCAAAGGTCCCAAACCTACCCTCTAGGTTTATGCATTAAAAAGAGGATTATAAGGGAAATCCCCAAAGCACTTAAGGGATTTAGGCACTGGAAATTAATATAACCTCGGTGTATGCTATTACAGACTTTTGAATATCTGAAAAACTGTATGAGATAGGCCTAAGCAGAAATCCTGAATCCAAGTGACCTTAGAATAGAAGGTATTAAAAACCTCAACAGGAATCCAGATCCTGTTTTAAAAATCCTCCTATCTTTACCATCACTCAGATGAAACTAGGGTGGTGAAACCAAGCTGTAGTCTCAGTTATTCCCAACTGGCCCATTCATAGCATTTTAAGTATTTGAAGGAAAGCAAGTTTGCCATTTACATGCCACCTGGTTGGTTTTCAGAAACAAGAGTCTGCCATTTCCTTTTTACAAAAAATTTCAGAGATCTACTTTCCCTTAGATTAAGCACCACAGTTCTTATTCTTGCTCTGGTTTGCTGAAAATGCCTTTTCTGTGGTCTCCAGTAGCTCTGTATAGTGCTTATAAAATATTACTGCTAAAATTATCTTCCTTCCAGCTTCAATACAACGCTCCTATTCTTGAATCCCTACACAAAGCTTCAAGTCTAAGATCCTTACTGTTATTCTAAAGTTACTCCTCAACTCAGATACTAATTTTCTTTTTCATCCTTGCCTCCCCCCACAGCAGATTGAAGGAATGGTTGCTGTGAGGTAGTCATAGCCCAGGTTTAATCTGCAGTACCATACTCTGCTAGAGACTTCAATGTGAGCTAAGAGTTTAAGCACATACTCAGATTTCTGAGCAGCCATCTGCACTCCATGCTGAAAACTGTACCCCTTCACTTCTACAATTATCACTACTAGCTAGACTGAAGTGAGACTGTGTATAATACATTGCTTGGCCAAAATATATCTTCCAAACCAGATTAAAGACATCAGGTGAGGAAAGATACCTCTGATGCAGTGGTTTAATGGTCCCTCAAAATCACTGTTGAAACTTGTATCTAATGTCTACACTGACTGTTTCTGGTTTCAGCTTCCAGCCACTGATTTCTGCTTTGCACTTCTATGCTAAAGGAAAGATCTTTTGAGCATCCCATATTTTCCTCCTGTGAAGGTGCTTCAGTACTGTAATCAAGATTCCTCTGAATCTTTAAACACAGAATCACAGAAGTACTGAAAACATCCATTTGGAAGAGACCTCAGCACTGAAGGGTCAATACTATATCATGTCTTTAAGTGCTAGCTCCACACACTGCTTAAACACCTCCAGGGACAGTGACTCCACCACTGCCCTGGGCAGACCATTTCAATGTTTGATCACCCTCTCTGTGAAGAAGTATTTCGTAGCAATTTTCTCCCTGATTAAACTATTCCTCCTCACTGTCTCCTTCAACCCCAAACCATATTCACGGCACTTTTCTGGAGGGTGTCTCATTTTGTCATTAATTATATTTGACTAATCTTTGTATAAATGCTGTGCTGTGTCTTTTCTACTCATTTCTGGATCACTGCTGAGTGTTGAATTGTGACAAGTTCACTTTCAGTCCTTGTTGAATGCTGCTAGCAATACCCTAATACACATAGATTTTTCACAGAAAACACTTTCTGTGGTCTGCTCATTCTTAAATCCACACAACCATAGCCCAACAAGGCATCCATACTGCATCATCTGATGCTGATGAGATAATCCTGCTCCACAGACCCTAACCATGTCAGCTGGATACTTTTTTTTTTCCTTCTTCTTTTTTTTTTTTTTTTCCTTTTTTTTTTCCTTATTTTTTTTTTACCTGGAGAGTGTTTTATTAAATATGAAGACAAACAAAACACTAGGAGGGCAAAAATGCCTCTTCTCTTCACATGACAACACAATCACCCAGTCAAAAATCTCAAAACCCAACCCAATCCAACCCAACCCAACCCAACCAACCAAACAAGAAAACACAAACAAACAAAACACCAAAAAAATCCAACCCAAAGCAAAAGAAACCAACCTTGAAAATGTAAAATGTAAGGCACCAAGTTTCAATTCTAAATGAGCTTTTGTAGTATGCTGATGACTGGAACAAGAATTTTTATTAAGGATATGAGCAGTTTGTAAGGGGAATCAAAACTATCAGAATGTGACATACAGAGTGGCGTCACCCGTAATACCCATAGTCTTTCTGTTTAGAAAAATATAGCTTCCAATTGCACTTTCCAAATTACAAATTACAATGCTATCATGAACAATAAAAAAGATAAATAAATCTGTAGGTATGTAAGAAAAGCCCCTGGACCCTAAATGTCACTGGAAAAGGTATCTTTTTAGTAAGAGAGCATTTGGACTCTTGGCTACAGTTCATAAACACAGACTAAGTATTTTTCACTTTGAAACTATATGCTTTGTTCTTTATTTTCATCCAAAGTCAATTAAAAATATGCCCTACCATCCCCCAAGTGTCACAGTCCATGTCATGCTACTGCTGTGAAGCATACATCTTGGGTATTGGTTTGACTTTGCCTCTGGCACTTTGTTATACCCAGCACAAAGTGTAAGACCATCATCCACACGTTCTGCCTTTTGGTATTTCCTGTGCCTACATCAAGAAACTTTAAAAACAGAATACAGACCATCTGCAGTAGCTATGTTTATTTAGGATTTGTGTCTTTGCCAATTGTCAGGTACAGAAAAGCCTGCAAATACTACAATGAAGATAAATGCCACAGTAGAAAAAGTATGCTTTTTAATGACTGGTTTTATCAGACACAGTACAATTGCAAGGCACAGTAGTGCCTGCAGAGCAATTTTAGTCTTTTTCCTTATAATAAAGTACACACATTTACTTTGCATATTTCATCTAAAATCAAACTTTTGTGAGAAGCATGACAATCTGTCAAAACACAGCGACAAAAACATAGTTGCAGTCTCTGTGCAGCTTTTGCAATCTAGAGGGCAATTTGCCATCCATCCTGTAGGAGGCAATTTTCTATAAACATTAAAAGCTTTAAGTGTAGGACTTCAACAAAATGTCTTAGTGATTTCAGTATTTTTCTTTTGAATCTGAAAATGAAATCCCCTCTCCTGATTCCTGCAAAACAACCCGTGGGCTCATTCCCAAAGATCTAAGTGATGGCAGGTGCATCCCAGTGCTCTTCAATGAGTGCTGCTGAGTTTGTGTCTGCAGACTGTCCTGGAGCTTGCTTTACATTAGGTGGCATTAGCCTAAAAGGCGGATTGGTAAAATGGAACAGCGCAAACTCAGAGAACCTGTCCCAGACCTCTCCAAATCTTGCTTGCTGATGAGCAGTCCTGCTTTTTAATTCTGAACTGCCTTGTGGTCCAAGTGCTGCAAAGGACAGAATAGAAGAAAGAAGCTGAGAGGACCTCATGTGCTTTACTCAGACCCCTGTGGGGGAGGGACTATTGCTCATTCCAGATTCCTCTACCCATACCTACACACAAGGATATTACACAATCTTGTTCTTAGCATGTTCTTATTAGCTCATTCCAGGAAGTGTGAATAAAACAGTAACAAGATTCTGTGGTATATTGCAAGTACAAAAGCCATTATTTGTTATGCATATTAGAATGCCCTGTCATCAGTGAAGAATCTCACGTGAGAGCTAACTAACCAAGCAAACATCAGTTCAAATACTGCAAGATTTTCAAAATGGACCATAGTTTTGGTTGTTTCAGCAGGCAGAGTTGGCCCTGGCAGAGTTGTGCAGCCATACAGGGGGCAAAGCAATACTGTGTGCTAAAGCACTGGGAAGGGATGACCAAGATACCAACCAAGCTACCTCTGGAAACAAAAGCCAAACAAACTCAAATAAAGGAGGTGGCTGCCAAATGCAAAACACAGCAAGACATTCATGTTTCTGTTACTTCACCTGTGCCAGAACTGTAGACAGGCAGAGAGAACAAGACTTCTAGCCTGTCATGCTACAGGGACTGTGACAAGACCTCAGATGTTAAACATCACTACTTTAAAAAGCAATTCAAAACTCCAGAAGCAGCTACTGCCATGGATTCTGTCGTCTTCTTCAGAATCAGTTGTCAGAGCCAGGCATCTTCCTCTGCTCTTAATTCCTGCATACCACTTCTCCTCTCTGCCTTCCTTTTCTATGCAGCAGTAGCCTAGTCCATTTCCTTCTTTTTTAGGTGACAAAACTGAATTTCACTTGCAGCTTACACTTCTGAGAAGCTTTAAGGTAGCCCTGCTGGAAGTTTCACAACCATGCCAGTAATCTGTAACTAATGCAGCTATAGTACATTTAAGACCTGGACTACTGTCTCTGCATGGTGCTGTCCTGTGCTGGGTAGATGTTTCAGCACTGCTTGCAGCTAGCTGGGGGATGCAGAGCTGCAGAGATCCCGTAGTTCACTGTGGGGTACATACATGAAAAGGAAATTCAATACAGTAAGGGGTCTTGCTGGCACTATGGAAAAGAAAAAAACCAGTTGTTCATTGGCTTAAACCCTCTCCCATTTAAGTAACTAGTAAGCAGGACAGATACCTCACCACATAGTATATAAATTCTGAATAATTTTATGCCTGGGTAATTTACAAAATGCAAAGTGGATGCAGGTAAACTTAACAGTTCTACAAATCATTTCCATAATAAATTATGTAGTGTCCATATGAGGAAATACTGGAAAAATAATGTTGCTGCTTTATAATTTCATGGAATATAATAGAAACTAAATGCAAGGGACAAAGGGATTAGTCATTTATGAGCATGAGGAACTTTTTTAAAGCAAAGAGGTAAAATGTATCAAAATAGTGATTTGTTAAAAAAATTTTGTAATCTAATGGATATTGTTATTTAAATTTTGAGTATTTCACAAAAGGATGTAGTGTTCCACTTATAGCTCATAAAAAGGAGAGAACCAAACTTCTAAGTATGTGATAGATATAGGCATATTTTGAAACAGTGTATTTCTCCCACTGACAGTACTAAAAATCCACTGTAACAATACAGTATTTACCTTAGAGCAGATAGTCAGAGCATGAGTTATGTTGTAAAGGAAAAAAAAAAAAAAAAGGTAGTATGTATGTTGTCTCCACTAAAATGAATACAAAGAATTAGCCAAATTTTCTGTGGCAGTAAGCATTATTTTTAAGGAACACACAAATAGGAAAAATGGTGTTTGTCTTGACATGCCTTTAGAAAACACAAGGTAATGCATTTATATGTCTAACAGCATACAGATTTTTTGGAAAACATTCTTTCTGCAGAAGATGCATCACTTTGCATGTGTGGCATCAAAAGGTGATCTTTTATTATTATTAAAAAAAAGTGAGGATGGAAGCTATATTAAAATATCACTTCCTGCAAGTTTGAAAAAGATGTTTTGTTGCTGAATGTGTAGATCAGTTTACATGGAATGTCATCAGAAATTTATTTTACTGCCTGTGGCTTTAGTTCCTGCTTCAGCAGCTTTAGAGTTCAATTAATGTGCCCTTAAACAGTATGACAAACCTATTTCCATATGATAATACTGCTGCTATGCATGCACGCCCTGGGCATTTGAGCATCTAGCTGCACATTTATATGTGCAAACAGACCTGCAAATCTGATGGATTCATTAACGTGGTTCTTGAAATGAACTACTGAACACACAGGCAAATGAGAGTCAAGCTAATAATAGTCAAGCGATTATCCAATGCCCAACTCACACTGAATTGCAAAAGAAATCAGGGCACTCACTTCCCTAAAAGCTTCTAAATATCCCTAACAGAAAGCAGGCACTCCACGTATGAACTTTCATTCTGTGTCATTCAGACTATATTCCTATAACCACATGCAAGAAACGTATTTTTGTTCATGTCCTTGTGGCTGCAATCCATCTACATTAGAACCAGCCCACCCAGCAATGTGGAAAACTTCCCAGAAGATGGCAGGAGCGACACAGGAATCAACACAAGCAGGCTGGCTGTGTTAAGCTTTTGCAATTGAAAAATATTCCTTAAAATAAATAAATAAAAAAAATCACGGTCAACTAAGATCCAGTGCAGTGCTCCTAGCAGCTGATACATGCAAAACCAGTCCTGGCAAGACAGGCTTGTAAAGAAGAAACGATATTCAAGGTGCACTGAAACACATATAAAGGAGCAAGGGGTGCTCCTTGTTTCAAGGGCATTGCATCTTCTCTTGAATGTGGTAACAATTGAAACCCTGTGGAAAAAATAGTAATAATAACAAAAATTCCTTCTAGATAGGACCATCTAACAAATAAAATGTCAGAAACAATGTATCTTGGATAACTAGGATGCTCTTCAGTGCTTTATTGGGTTCATATCTCTTTGTGTAACGCTTGCTTTTTATAACAATAATCACACATATCTTCTGTGTGCTAGAGTGAGCACAAAATGGACAGATTTCGGTAAGTTTCTCTTCTAATGAATGCCCAGCTTCTATGTGATTGTCTAGTGAATGTGCTTGGGGTAGTTTTAGGTTATGCCTTTAAAATTTTTCACAGATCTTGTACAGAAAATTAGTGAAATATAAATAAATCACTATTGGGTGTAAAAAGGAAAATAAAGATAAGTCTAAACAATCCCATTGGAGAGATATCTACCATAAAATTGGTTGCACCAAAACAATTTCTTCTTCTGTTCTTGCTTCTTCACTTGGGGGACAGATACTAACTTGCTTCTGCTTGACCTTGGCTGCATTGTTTTGGTATTAATGTCCCTCTGATTCTGTCCTTTCTCACTTTTGTACAGAGGGGTCTGGGGAAGCAGAAAAAGAGAAGCTAGTAGCTTCCCCTGATGTTTGACTAGGGGGATCCTTGTGCTGTTTATCAATTGTAAATACCTAAATACCTGTAAATGTTGTAAATACTGTATATTTTGCACATATTCATTGCATTTCATTGTAGACTGTAGTTCTGCTGGTAAATACAGCTTTTGCTTGCTTCCAGCTGGAATGGTCTGGCAAAGTGAAGGTGGGGGGGGAGGTGGAATTTCAACCCACCACAGTGCTTTTCCTTTTAGTGAGCAGATATGTAAGGTATTAGGATATTTCTGAAAGATTTATTTATTTTTTTGTAGGAGACAGGGGGAGGAATGATCTTAAGCCTCTATTTGGATTCTAGTTTGTTTGTCTTATGAAGAATTGAATCCTTTAAAATTAGGAAGTAACTACTTTACAATAGTCAGATTTAATCCACATTCTCTTCAAAGACCAACACCATTCAGTTCCAGTGGGTGGTTCAGATTCTGAATGTGAATAGCACTTTGCTGCAGCAAAAACTCCTGCCGCAGATGATTCTAATTAGAAGTGTTTCTAAGCCTGAATATTGACACTGACAAACTCTTGAAAATTTGGGAAAATTTAAAAAAACTCTAAAATTAGATGTAGTAAAACCTTGGAACTTCATAAACTCCAAGCTCTGAAAGATGGATTTAGACTCAGAATCTGCAATTTTAAGTCACTGAAAGGGGAATAAAGTAAAATAAACATTGTTTAGAAGAGATGTGAGAAAACCTTCATATCTGGTTCTTCTGACTGGGCACCATCTTTGCAAAATGCAAAGTATTCTATAAACATTGATGGAGAAAGCAGTGGAACAGCAATGAAAATACCATGCTTCATCTTTCAAGAAAGTAAAGCAGATGCTTCCTGAGAAACATAGGGCTGATCAAAAATCAGTGACAGCTGGGCTCATTCATGCCAGGATAAACATGTCACAACCCAGAGGTCCTCATTAAGGATCCTTCAGTTGCTATACCTTTTCAATGCAAAGACTAGTTGTGTGGCTTCAAGTAATTTTCTTCTGATACAGGAATGCTTTTCCAAACATATGCAATTGATGCTAATTGTGTTCAGAGTGTTTATACCTAGTCAATAATGTAACTTCTTGCCTCACCTTTCGAACTGACCCTTTTCTGGTTTCTTGATCCTACACATTTTCTGGAAAGTAATTACACAGTCTAAAAACAGCAGCAGCAACAACAACAAAAAGCTCCCTGAAATGTGAGCTCAGACAATTAGCAGGTTTACTAGCAATGCAAACAATCTGGAACTTCTCTTGGCACCATTGTGACGAACCACACAAACATATTAGCAAAATAATCTTCATGTTGAGATTCTGAATACACATATAAAACCAACAAATATTGTTCTGTATCAGAATATGCTGGCAGTTAGCAAGATCCCTATCTACCAAAAACCATGCTCCCTTTATCTTTCATGTTATCAAAAATAATTCTACAATTTTCTAACTTTTCTTTGGATTTCTGATAAAGCCACAAATCACCCAACATGCACCACATTTCTCCAGTTGCCTGGGGGCAACACAACAAGGCACCAACAGACCAGTTTTCTGGAGTGCACTGATGACAATTTTGCCACACAAGTGATGGAGGAGCCAAGAAGAAGACCTAGTCTGCTGTACCTTATACTTCCTTCAAGGAAGAACTGGTTGGTCATGTGAAGACTGAAGGCAATCTAGGCTGCAGCGACTAGGAACTGATAGTGTTCAGTATCCTGAGAGGTGGGAACAAAGCAAAAAACAGGACCACAAGCTGGGACTTCAAGAGAACAGATATTGACCTATTCATGGACCTGCATTGAAGAATCACATGGGAGCTGGCTCTGAAGGAATTATGAATTGGCACATCCTTTTAAAAGTTTCTGCAATTAATGACTGCAGTGAAAATAACCTGGAATAATCATGTATAGCTGACGAGTGCCTCATTTGTTTCTTCTATGAAAGCAGGGCAGTAGACCTTATTGTTTGTTTTTAATATGAAAGGGAGTTCAAGAATTCATCTTATGTGATAATTAGGTTGTGTTCTGATGACCTGATCACACGTGAAATTTCTTGGTATCATGGCCAGATCCTGGCCTCATGGAAATGGGCACAATTCCATTTGCTCTAGTGGAGTTTCATTAATTTACTGCTACTCAGGATCAGGGTCTACCTTCCTGCTTCTTACATCTAGAACATGAATTCATATAGCTACATGGCATCAAGAATCACTAGACAAGAACAACACATCTAAATATTTGTCATTTGAGACATTCTGCTGCAGTAATCCACCTCCTCCTGGGCCACCTCCCTTTCATAACTGTTCTTGTGCATTTCATCTAAATTGTTTTTTATTTTCCATTTCTTTGGCTACATTTAAATTTTGACTCTCTCTTTGTTGCAATCCTGAAACAAAACTCAAGCTCCTATTTATTTTTTTATTTATACTTTTTCCATTACTTTAAAAGCCTTGAAAAAAAGAATTAAAAAGTGGTGGAAACATCTCTTCCTTTTTCACTACATCTCTCCCAATACCTTCAGTTTCACTTTGTTCATACTTGCAAGCATTACTCTTCTCACATTGCTCCTGACATACAAAGAGCATCATAATTGCTGGTAGAACTTAGCAATAACAGCCTTATAACAAGGCTAACATTATCACTATACCACCAATGGTAAGAACAATACTACTGTCTAACGCAAGATGTATCAGCTCTTCCTTTTATCCCTCTCCCTGCTCTTAGAAGGCTCAGAAGTTGCCAGCCTTGGAAACCTTCCAGCTATGAACCCACAGGACTTCAGAGTGCTCTTGGGGTAGGAACAAAGAGGTTTGTGTTTGGAGACATTCACCTCTCCTGCCTTAAGTTATCCTTAAGGCATTCTATGCAAATGAGTCAATGGTAAGTAGGGTAGCATGAGCTTAATTCTGTATTCAGAATCTGCATAAAAAGTAGATAATTAATCAAGGGGGAAAAAAAGAGGAACCTTTGCTTTTTTACTATATATTATTCAGATAAAACCAAGCCTGAGGAAATTATTAATACGTCTCTACTCCCCACTACTAGAGCATACGTGCCTGTGGTTCTATTTCACAGTCATAGTAGATTGGTATTTTTTGGGGGGTTTCTTTTTGCCTAAATCAAAGAAGAAAGAAACATATGGATAGGTCACTGATAAACAGAAATGTATCATTTACCTCTAAATTATTATTTTCTCAAGGATCTCTCTGTCACTGAGAATTTAATGCAAAGAGAAAAGAAAATAGACACTGTTACTGTATGACCCCACTGTATTTTTGTTCTTGGGCTTCAAAGACAACCTGCCAGCTCACACAGAAAACAAAGAAAGGTTACTTTTGCAAACTGTATTAAAAGCACTCTACAGTAATGGCCCCAAACCGCTATGGCTCCAAGCTGTCTTACTGCTGCATTTGGGGGCTGTTAGTATAGCTTTTTATTAAATAAGGATCATTAGAAAACCTTATTTTGAGTGTTATGTTGTGTTACATTTTTGCAGTATGTTTACTGCAACTGTGTGCCACAACTGTGTGCCACAGCTGTGCACCACAGCTCCTTGTGATTTCAATCTGATTTGAGGATATGCAGGAGGTCAGAATTTTTCTGTAAGCAGCAAAACAAAGAAGCAAATCCTGCTTGCTTGCACTGAAGTGGCAAAATCACATTTGTCAAATAGAGATGGACTTTAATTTATCTCTGTATGTTATGATATGTGTTATTTTCCCACAGGAGAATCAAGTGTGCATCGCTTTTCTCAGCTGCTGTATGAGAAAATTGTAGCTCCTGAAAACCTGATAGGTATTAATGGGAAAAGGATACAATTTGACTTACAGTTCAAGATATCTCTATTTTCCATTAACAGAAAATGTTTTCAAATTACAAATGGTCCCAAGCTGTAAAATTCAAGTTTTATATCAATATTTTGTTTTAACTCATATTCAAGGAACATGGCTCAGCTTATTTTATATAGCTTCTATTCATGGACTCTAGCACTCAAGGAGTCAGTATCAGGTTCCATGAATTTGGTAAATGCTCACCACTTGTTTAGATAAGATTAGGAAGTCAGAATAACAGCTATTTACTCTAGCTTGTCCACCACACACAGGCAAGCAGAATTACATGACAGCAGCTTTTCTTGATAAATCACTAACAAGCTTCCACAGGGAAATACCTTTACAAGATGCAGCAAACCCATTATTTTCTGTATTTAGAATAATGTATATGCCAGCTGAACTAGTAATAGGACAATAGATAAAAGAAGGAAAGTGCACTTGAAGTCAAGGAATAATGTATTTCTTAAAAACCTTCATTTAAAGGAAAGGAATTGCTGTGTCTAATGCCTGAGAGTAGCAAGCTAGACATTAAGTCCCCATTAAGAGTTAGCTTAACTTAAACCACTTGAATAGTCTCACTGAAATGTAAGTAAAATTTGGCATTAGGTCTTTACTCCTAGATCACAGCAAATTTATTTAGTCTAAATTTTCTAAGAGCTTGCATTAGAAATACATAAAGCCAAGCAATTAAAGCACCTGATTACTTACATAAGGCCATCCCAATACATTAGGTTTTTTACAACTGATAATTGAAAAGTAAACCTACAACAAGCCTTTGGAAATCTTCTTTTATTAATGTCTTCTCTACTGACTTTTTTCTTAAAGCAGAAAATAATTTGAAATATTGGTGGTGTTCATGTTGTTGCTGTTGGGCCACATCAGCCCACCATCAGCCCACCATCAGCTCTGCACTAAATATCTGCCCACACTGCTACTGATTTTCAAAGGAAACTAGTGTCATATCTGGCCCTTTCTTGACTTTGTTCTAAGTGCTCTTCCATTACACATATCCAATATACAATGGATGTACATCTTAGCTCTGAAAAGCAGACAATGGAAGAGCTGCACACATACAAAAGTAGCATTTCTGTGAAGACTGACAGTAAACTCCTCCATCAGCCACAGAAACTGTAAGGCTTAACAAGATGTGTGGTACTCTGAGAATGCATGCCTTGTGGGTGCTGTGAAGTAGGAGGCGGAGGTAAATGCTTTTAGTGACCTGCCAGCATTATCATACAGCAACATACACACAGCTGAATTTCCTATCAAAGGATGAAAGAGCCCCAAACTCTTAGAAAATTAAAGACTTTTAAAAAAAATCTTACAACAAAAGAAATGAGGTGCATAATAATTAAATGGCTAGTAAAGAGCAAATAACTTATGAAATGTTTCATTTCTGGACTGCTGGAGAGAGTAATAGGCAGGGTCATAAGTGAACGAAATAAAGTGTCACATACATTCTTCATGATATTCAAGGATAGCAATTTCCCCCTGAAGGGTCTTCATTAAATAAAAAATGAAATAACAGAAGAGACAGTTTGGAAAGATTAGTATTTTTTCACAGAATCACAGAATGTAAGAGGTTGGAAGGGACCTGCAGAGATCATGAAGTCCAACCCCCCTGCCAAAAGCAGGATCACCTAGGGTACTCCACACAGGAATGCAACCAGGGGTTTTTTGAAAGTCTCCAGAGAAGGAGACTCCACACCCTCTCTGGGCAGCCTGTTCCAGTGCTCCATCACACTCACTGTAAAGAAGTTTCTCCTCATGTTGAGGTGAAATCTTCTATGTTCAAGTTTGTATCCATTATTCCTTGTCTTATTACTGTGCACCACTAAAAAGAGCTTGGCCCCCTCCACTTGACACCTACCCCTCAGATATTGATAGACATTGATCAGATCCCCTCTGAGTCTTCTCTTCTCAAGACTAAACAGCCCCAGGAATCTCAGTCTCTCTTCATAGGGGAGATGCTCAAGTCCCCTAATCATCCTCAGATGATTGGACTCTCTCCAGCAGCTCCCTATCTCTCTTGAACTGGGGAGCCCAAAACTGGACACAGTATTCCAGGTGTGATCTCACCAGGGCAGAGCAGAGGGGGAGAACCTCCCTAGACACTTTTCTTGATGCACCCCAGGATACCACTGGCTCTCTTGGCCACAAAGGCACATTGTTGTCCCATGGAGAACCTGGTCTCCATTAGGACTCCAAGGTCTTTCTCTATGGAGCTGCTTTCCAGCAGGGCAACCCCTAACCTGTACTGGTGCCTGCTGTTATTCCCCACCAGATGCAAGATCCTGCACTGGTCCTTGTTGAACTTCATGAGGTTTGCCTGCACCCAGCTCTCCAGCCTATCCAGATCTCATTGGATGGTTGCACAGCCTGATGGGCTATCAGCCATGCCCCTGCAGTTTTGTATCAGTGAACTTCCTGAAGGGACTTTCAATCCCCTCAATCAGTTCATTGATAAAAATACTGAACAAAACTGGGCCCAGTACTGATCCATGGGGAACACCACTGGCCACAGGCATTCAAGTATTTTAGGTGTAAAGATACATTATAAATACACCCTGATATTTATGCAGTTATGCCATTTGTGTAAGGAGTTTGAGAGACAATATGGATTTTCTGATGATTAATCATGTTTGAGCTTATAATGCAGCTCAAGACATTTAAAAGGTTTCTTTCTCTTCTACCACACTACCTATTCATGAAAATTGTGGAAATATATCTGGTAACCCACAGTTAAAATTGGCCCCACAAGTTATCAAGTTACTACAGGAGTGTGAAAGATCAGCAAAGACACAGACATAGTGCTATTGCATGAGACTTATTTCCATACGAAGTCAGGATAAAAAAATGTGAGCTCATCTCACACTCTCTGACAGGCTAAGTCTGTGATAAGGAGGGAACAGGATGGTGGAGCAGATACATAATGATGAACACAGGGTAAGGACTTAGAAGGTATAGAACAGAATGACATGTCCCATTGTTATATCTGCTTCTCTTTGTGCTCTCTCTATCATTTTCTTTCGTGCTCCTGTAACTCTTTATCCCTTTTTTATGCCGTATGTTCTGAAAGGCAGAGAGATACCTTTCAAAGGCCCTCAATAGGTTTTTGGTAACCTATTTTATGTGATTATTAGCCTTCATTATGCTTCCATCATCTGATTTTTGCATTACTTAGCTTCATTGTTTGCTCTGCATGATTGTGAAAAAAGAAATGCACCCACATGCAGGTTACCTTTGTTATGCTAAACCCAAACACTCATCCCTCGAATATTTGCAACTTGTTACCATTTTGGTTGTTGGGCATTGCTCCTTTTTTCTTTTTCGCTTTTTTTTTTTTTTTCCTTTTTTTTTTTTTTTTCCTTTTTTTTTTTTTTTCTTTTACCCCCAAGAGCAATTATAGCCTGAGGCACAGGACGCAAAGGGATTATAGCATTTTCGATGCAATGTAACTAGGGTCTTATGTAACAAGACCATCCCCTCCCAGGCTTTGCATCGCTTTGTTTACTCTGGCAATACAATCCAGCATCTGATTTCCTTTCAGCACTGTAGCTGTATTTTAGTCCCAAGGCTTTAGGGACTTTTCTATAAACATCTCCTAAATCTCTCTCCCATTAAATAATCTCCATTCTGTCATTCTGTTCTGGGAAGGATTTCTTTTTTTACCCCTGTGAATGCTGATTAGCCAGGTACTTGAGTAGATGTTGTTTATTTCCAACCTTCCTACTGACTCATTCATGGTAAGACCACAAGGCAGTGCTTGTGACACCACAGCTATTTCCAAGAGAGGAAATTTTGATGTCCTAAATAAAAGTGAGGCTCATGAATGAAACTCATCAAGAAATGCCAAGTTAAAAAGGAAGCTAGAAATAACCTCTCCCTCACATCTTTATTAACTAGTGGTAAGCCATGAATCTTCTTTTTCTATTTAATACTATGAGAGCTCAGAATTTACATAGACTCTCCCCTAGAGATGACAAAACAATATGATTTTGAAGATATTTGTTTTGTGCTTTCTACATTGATCAGGTTGTGATCACATACACTACACTGACTACAACAAAGGTCATTGGCAAGTGTACACAACACAAGGGCAAACAGATTGACATATGGAACATTGCTATGCACTTTGTGTGCATGGTAAATGGGCAGATATAAGGAGAGAGCTTTGGCTTTGCAAGTTACGAACAGGTACTTCATTTGTAGTTGACTCTGTAGTCACTACAGAGGGTATGTGGTAAAAGTTCAGAATTGTGGGTGTGTGAAAAAAGTTCAGAATGGAGAAAAGGAAAGCTACCTTTGTCTTCTTGTGCCCTCTGGGCACTGTTGGGGACTTCCAGGTGAGCAAGAACTTGCTGCTTCCCCAGCACATATAAATGCAGGGAAAGCGGCAAGAGAACAGTGTGGGAACTGGAAGCTAGGACATGAGTACAGGGTAGGACTCTCCCATGAGGCACAGAGGACTTGCTTGAAAAGGGGAGTAAACCCACAGCTGAGTCCTCATAGAAAAGAGATGAGTTCTTAAAAATCTGGAAAGCTCTCTGAGAAGTTTCTTGAAGCTTACAAAGACACCAGCTGGATAGGCTGGAAAGCGATATGGAATTATAATGTCTCACTTGTAATGACTCTGAAAGATTTATCTTTTCCTAAATTGTCTGTTCAAAATTACTTCATTCCAGTTTAGTATGTGGGATATATGTATACTATGAATAGTTGTGAATATACTTGTGTGTGTACATGTATATATAAAGAGTATACATAGTACCTGTTTTGGATTGGTTTTAGTAAAATCTACCTCTTGCCTGTGGGGTTTTGTTTGTTGGTTAGTTTGTTTGCTTGTTTGTTTCCCCAGCATGCTTCTTTTTAAGAAGAAAGTGAGGCAGTGCAGCTTTTATGGGGTTCTAGATTGATAGAGGTCCAACCGTAATATACAGTTATGACGAATTACTGTCCAGTTCGGGTAAGCACCTGTTGGGTTCAACAGACCAGTCGGTTAGGAAATTTTCCTGTAATTACCATTTTATAATGATTAATCTTAGCAGTGCTTGTCTTTCAGTCTCCTTATGAGAATCATGAAGCCAAATCTAATCACTGGGGAGAGGTTTTCATATCCTTTGAACAACGTGAAGCCACTTACTAAAACTAACAAGCTCTAGGGCTACACAAGCCTCTCTAGTGTGTGTTTGGGAAGTGGTTGGTGAAGGGGATCCTGCAGCTTCAAGTGCAGCAGACACAGCTGAAATTCAGCTGCAAAATTTGTGAGACTCCCTGCGGCAGGCCTCACTCTGAGTCCAAATTGTGTCTAGCTCTGCCTCCCAAGTAAGCTTCCCCATTTCAGTGACAGATGTCATCAGAGATCCAAAGACTTGCTGGTGAGAGGTATGAGAAGAAGATCAGGCAAAAGACAGACTCCAGCCTCCTGACTGTGCAGACAACCTCAGCCTAACATTTATCATTATCTCAGAAGCATAGCTGGGTTTCCCAGTAAAGGACTGTGAAAAGGTAGTACCTTCAAATGCTTTTCTGTTCTGTTGTTTCCATACAAAGAAGCAGTGTTGGTGTGTACTTCAGGCTAGATCCAATAAAGGACTTGGGTGCACAGAAGTTAAATACTGCAGTATTTAACGTCTTAGAATGAAATACAGAAACTTGTGCATGTACAGCATTTTGATTTAGGTTTTTGTAGAGCAACACAGAGCTGCTGACAGATAGAGGAGTCGTTAGCTCACAGGGACTGTATAATATTCACAAAGGGACTAGAAAGACTGTTAGCTTAGGCCTACACAAATAGCTAGTAATTTGTAGGCAGACACAAGAAGAGAGTAAATAGACGGTTTTTCCAGTGCAAGTGCAACATGAGTGGAGTTACTCAGGGATGCTGGAAGCTGCTGTTTGTCACCCCCAGTTAGGAGTCTAAAGTGAGGTGAGAAAGCTGGCAAATGGCATTACATTGTTTTAAAATGCAAGGATGAAGGATGATTGTGAAGAACCTTAGAAGAACCTTACAAGACTAGATGATAAAGTAACAGGTGAAATTCAGTGTGTGTTCTGTGGCTGTTTACCCTGGTTTGGTACACGATTTAGGGTGGCATAAAATGAAGATAGTAGGAATGCAGTTCCAAGCATTTGATTGGAAGGAAGTGATTTCTCATGCCATGCAAAATACATCTATGGGCTTCTGTCCACAGAATGTTACTCAAGTCTAAAAAACTACACCTTTTCAAGATAGCCTGGAAGAAATCTAGTGGAAATAATTGCAGACACATAAGTCTCACAAATCTAACTGCAGTCTGAGAAGGACTATCACCATTGCTTCTTCTGTTTCTACTCTTTCCTTGGGACTTTCATGGTTTGGGTTGGAACGGACCTCCAAAGGCAATCTAGTCCAACCCCCCTGCAGTGAGCAGAGACATTGTCCACTAGATCAGGTTACTCAGAGCCTTGTTGACTACTCCTGGTGACATCTATCTCCTGCAGGCTTGGCAGATCCCAGAACTGGCACAGCATGGCCATTGTACTCCATTAAAGAACATGTCCTTTCTTTGCTGGAGTGCAGAGTCCAGGCAATGTGCCAATGTTTGACTCTGGGGCAGAGGCTAGAGGTACTGCAATATCAGGCAGGACTCACTAATGCTGGATGAGTTGCCCAGTGTGGCAGAGACAGGAGCACAGTAACACTGGCTGTAATTTCCTATCAGATTTAGAACTGGACACTCTTATGGCACCGATACCAGGGCAATGGCACACGAACTGGTGCAACCCACTACTCCTACCAACAAGCTCTAGCAGTAGGAACTTAATGGGGAACAGAACTGAAAATGAAGCCCTAGTGCATGCTCTGACAGCTATACCACATGACTGCAGGAGCTACAGGAAGCCATTCTACTCTGTGGCTTATTAAACTATATTGAGGGCTATGTCAATGACAGAAATAACTCAAAATGGAAAGCTGCTTTACAGCTTCATTTGTGCTAAACTGCATCTTCTGTGATGCCCCTGCTGGTTGAGCAGCACAAGAATGCATTCTTCATATGAGATGCTGACTAAGTGAAAACGGGTCTGGCACGACATTAAGCAATGAGAAGCTACACATGGAATGAGAATCTAAAGCCAAAATCAAAATTAAGGGCTTCAAAACTAATTCTCCTCCTCAATCTGCTACAAATTATACAACCTTCAGTATCAGCTTAAAGAAACAGCAGTTCTTGGCAGCAGTAAATGTCCTTTTTTTCATTACTCTTCCAGTTTCTTCAGATCAATACCACTCCTATGTATCTTTATAAATATAAATAGCAGATCCATTCTGATGAAGTTGACCCCATCTTGGTTTACTGCTGAAAAGCAGAATCCAAATGTATTTAAAGGGACATTTCAAAGAGGGAGAATAAATTTTTAGTTATACCATGAACAATAGCCAAAAAGAGAATGCTACATACCTTGGTACATTTTTCACCCTTAAACTTCCTCAAATCATAGCTAGTTTTGTAATTTCTTTCACATTTTTTTTTTGCAATGCTAAAGGTTGTGAACTGGCTAGGTTAAAATGTACCTATTAAAAAAAAAATTAAACATCTTTAGTTTATAAAGACAATTTTGCTGTTACGTTTTGCCATTTACTTTTAGAAATGGCCTGAGTAATTAAATGATGCAATCTGTGTCTGTTCTGTTCTATTTCCCAGTAAATCTCAACCCAAATTTTCATTTTAAGATCTTTTCTACCAGCATAGAACTGTTTCTTCTGTGCTGTAAAGACTAATACAGCTGACAGGCTGTACTCAGACTTCTTTCTCAACCTGGCAGCCAGTCACAAGTTGGGTCCCCCTGGGGTTGATACTGGGGCCAAAGTTAATTAAAATCTTTATAAATGATCTGAATGTGCAGATGACACAACAATGAGTGGGGAGATCAATGCACCAGAAGGGAGAGCTACCCTCCAGGAAGACCTGGACAGGCTGAATGAGTGGACTAGAAGAATCTTATGAAGTTCAATGGGGACAAGTGTATGCTGGGAATACATAACCGAGTAGTGCAGCTCAGATTGGGATCCAGGTAAATGTACTTCAGCCAAAAGTAAGCTAAATAGTTAAGTGAAAATGCAAGTTGCTACTGAATAGTTTATAGCTTATTTGCTGGATGATAACAAGAAAACAAATGCAAGATCCTTTTACTAGGAACATTAAAAAACTCCAGTATATTTTTCCAAAGATCACAGAGGAGTTTGACAAGATGCTGAAGCAGTCAGATGACGTGTACAGATTTTCAACTAGATTTGGTTTACCAGTGGGGCTACTTATGTCTGGAAGCCGGTATCAGCTGTGTCCATTCTTTGACCTGCATTCATGGAATAACTGTAATTATTATTACTTACTACTATTAAAGATATATTAAATATGTTGGAAAAAATTGCTCTAACATCTGTTGATGATTTATTACCTTGGTAATCTCCAAGGTAGCAATGATACAGGTGTTTCAACTACTGTTAGCTGTCTAAGAAGGAGAAACTAGAAGAACACAAGTTCTGCTTTTAACTCACAATGCTATCTCCAGTAAATCACAACTCCTGCACTTATGAATGACTGTGGGAAGTAATTCAGAAACTTAAGAAATGCATAAACTGAAATCCTTCTTATGGCTTGTTAAAGTACAGATTGCTTTCACTTCTAGCCCTGAGGCTGGCACTCAGCAGGGACCAAGAAAGTGACCTCTGCACCAGAGGTACACTCCCAAAGGCCCATTTAAAAAAAAATAAAAAATCATATTGTTAATTCTACCAACTCAATACAGAACTACCAACCAGCAACAAAACCCCAAAGAACAAAACTCCCATACAAACATACTTTCTCCTACACATGCAGCTGAACCTGGAACAGTCACGAAGCTCTTCTGTCAAACAGACAAATTTGCTTCTCAAGATGCTGCTGCCCAAACTGCTCAGCCACCTAAGCTGCCAGCAGCAGAAGAAACTGGAAGCTCTAACCTCAGAAAGACCAGGAACAGAATAAGCTCTCTGAGCAGAGGCTGTGGCTCACATAGTGCAGGCCCTGCCCAATGCCCTTCCCACAGTCTTCTGGCAAAGGGATGGGAGAATGAGCAGAAGGTATAAAGGCTGCTGGAGAAGCATGAGCAAGTTCTCTCCCCTGCTTTAGGTTTAAGGTTTGTTAAGTGTCAAACTGGGAGAGTGACCATTGCTGGGAACAATGCCATCTTCTCTTTTACTGCAACTACACCTATTGCCATGGCAATGTGCTGGGTAAGTAACTAAACCTAATTTTTCAGGAGTGTACCTAGAAAAAGAGAGTTCCTATACTAAGCCTTGTGGGAACATTAACACAACTCACACACTTCAGCTTCTTGTAAAAAAGCACAAAACCCTATGGGATGGGGCTTCCTTTTTAGCCCATTTGGTTCAGATAGGACCAAATGACAAAGCCAAATAAGACTCTGTAAAAATCCCTTCTCAAAAATATAAATGACTGTAAATTATTTTCTGTAAATCACAGACAATTCAGGGTCACCTTGAAGGGTTCTCCAACTGACTCCATTAAGAGAAGTAGATGAGTCCTAAAGAACAGAAAACATCGAGACTCCCCATGGAAATACATGAAATACATTAGAAACTGCATGCAACATCCTAATTAACACCTGTAGAGATGGAACAAAAATAAAGTGCAGAACTCAAAAGCCACCAGCACATGAAATGTATCAATAACAATAAGTGAAGTCTATCATCTTCTCTGAAACATGCCAGAGGAGATGTGAGGCAGCCACAGACACCTTTGGGAAGCAGGTACCAAATAGAGCTGTCCTATATGAAAGAAGAGTGCTCTGGAGTGCAAAGATGGCTTTGGAAAGGGTTCTGATAAAACAAGAGGCATCATCACAGGGATTAGAGAGGTTCCCAAAGGTCCAGAGATGGTGAAGAAGTCTCAGGGAAGGTCAGAATGGAATTAGACTACATATGCCTTCAAAGGATAGAATGGACCAGTGTCCTGACTGACATGAAGACTAGTTTATATGTGGACTAAGGGGAGTCTCACAGGAGCTATTGAGGGGGTAGCAGCTGACAGTAGAAAGCTGGACAGCACAGATCTTGCTTTGAAGGAGCTGCATGAGGCTGAAGATCAAAATCAATGCTGAGGCCCTGCATGGAAGCACCTGGACCTCAGGTAGGTGCAGGCACACAAGGCATACTGCGTGTTGGCCAGGGCTGTGAAAAGATAGACTCAGTAGCATTTGTTGGCCCAGCAGTACGATCTTATGCAGCTGTTTTACAAGCAGAGGAAACCATTAAAAATTATAACATCCCATGAGAATTGTCCTGACTCTTGTATTCACCGTATGGTACCTTCTGTTTTGCAGCTTGTATTGTGGGTTTAATGAGGAAATCACCCCAGCATGAGATACTACTTAACCAGTCAATATAGGCAGTATAGTAATGACAGTAATTAAAACACCTTATGGTACCTATGTTTCTCAAAGAGAAGCTGTGGCTGAGATATGGCAGCTCCTGGCAGGACACAGAAACAAACCTGCCTTTTTGAGAAATGAATCTGATGGGAGCAGCATGTAGAGATAAAAAGAGCTCTGATAAACCAATCCAATTATATTATGCACCAAGAAAGCATGAGACTGCCAAAACAGTAAAGGTGTTTGGATGCTGCTAGCACAACCCATACTGACACTCAGTGAGACACACTCTCTGGACTTGGTGGCTTGCTATTCTAACCAGTAACATTCATATTTTGTGTATTTTGTGTGTCTTGGTGTCACATTTAGGTATATTGTTATTTGTCTGTTACATGTATTGGGCTGAGGTGACTATCTGCTCCATCTCTGTTGACAACCACATTTTTGGCTTCCAGATAGATTTATGTTACCACCATGGCAAGCTGCCTGGCCTGAGCAGGAAGTTCAGCAGGCAAGACAGCACTCACAAAAGACAACATGCCCCACAGCCAATAGGGAGTGGGGAGGAAAGGGGGGGTGGTGTGTGAAGGGGGTAGGGGAAAGAGGGGCAAAAATACTACTGATTTAAATTCAGTCCAATTACATTAAAATCAGCTAGGGACTATCTGCCATATGGACTTACTAATGGTTCACAGGAGCCTCTTTGGCAGGTGTCTGGGTTAAAGGAGTAAGAGCATTATTCACCCTATATTCTACTTAAAGTTACATGCAGAAGTTGCAAACAGAGCTCAGAATGGAAAACAGCTCTGGTATGTGCAGCTGTTTTTCTCAGTAGCAGCACAGCAGTGAATAAATACACCATCCACCCCTAAAGTTTGAGAAACCATGACCATTCTCAAGACTTCCACTCCAGCCTTTGTAGCCAGGTAGTGACATGAAGATTAAATACACTAAAGAAAATAAAATGCAAGAACATTGTGTGTTGCACTACAAGGTTACAAGGTGCTATAGTTACAAATCTTCCCTCTAGGGCATTGAAAAGGCTGCTGATAAACCTTACTGCCTGTATCCATCACTGGGAGAGTGAATAACACAGGTATCGCAGACCTCCTGCCATGTCTGAGATATGGAATATGGATATTGCTCAAACAGGAACCTATGCAAAGCTGGACAAATCAAATCCCTCTCACTGGAAGATGCCAGACAAGACCTCTCCACAGCACCAGATCAGACCCCCCACTGAGCACACACCTGTCTAAGTTAGTGCTTGCCTTTCCACACAGAGAGACTGATGCTTCTTCTAATGAATATCTGACTTTGTCTTGGCCTGGGAACATTTTCACTCAATCCAAGGGAAGCTGATTTCCCTGTGTGGCTAACATGCCATCATTTTTGCCACATGACTCAACAGGGTATATTTTGTGGGTTTTAGTGTTTGCTTTTAATTATTATTTGCTGTCACATGCTTTATGAAAATATTGATTAGGAGTGGGTTTGATTCTTCTTGTACCCCACTTAGAAACATCTTTATTCAGTGATATTTCCTTGCTGACAGCTAGCATTTGAAATTGTCATATAGCCAGCTTTTATCCATTCAATGCTAACTGTATGATATTGCATAGTGCTTTTTGTTAAAATAATTTCATGTGGTCCATTATGCCACAGATTCACAGTTTGCATTGGGTTGGAAGGGACTCTCAGAGGCCATCTTGTCCCCTGCAGTCAGTATTGTCCAACTAGATGAGATTGCTCAGGGACACATCAAGTCTCCAGGGACTGTGCCTCAACCACATCTTTGGGCAACCTGTTCCAGTATTTTACCACTCTCACTGTGGAGAACTTTTTCCTTATGTCTAACCCAAATCTATCCTGCTCAAGCTTAAAATCATTGCTCCTTGTCCTATCTCTATAAGCCCTTCTAAAAATCCTTCCCCAGCCTTCCTGTAGGTCCCCTTCAGATATTGAAATATATCTATAAAGCTTCCCTGGAGCCTTTTCTTTTCCAGGCTGAATGGCCCCAATTCCCAATAGCCTGTCTTCATAGAAGAGGCACTCCAGCCTTCTGAACATCTTTGTGGCCCTCCTCTGAACTTGTTCCAGGAGGTCACCGTCTTTCTTATGTTGGGGACTCCAGAGCTGGATGAAGTACTCCAGGCGAGGTCTCACCAGAGTAAAGGGGTAGAATCACCTCTCTTGACCTGCTAGCCACACTTCTTTTGATGAAGTCTTGAATGCAATTTGCTTTCTGGGCTGCAAGTGCACTCTGTTGGCTCATGTCCAGCTTTTCATCCACCAGTACCCCCAAGTGCTTTTCTGTAGGGCTGCTCTCCATTTCATCATCCCCCAGCTTGTATTGATTTTGAGGGTTGCCCCAGCCTAGGTGCAGGACCTTACACTTTGCCTTATTGAACATCATGAGATGCTCACATCTCCAGCCTGCCCAGGTCCCTCTGGATGGCATCTCATCCTTCAGTCTTACCAATGTCTGTGCAGTTTCTGTCATTGACTAAATTTATAATCTCATCAAATAATGAAAGCGTATTTCCTTGACAAGATCTATTTACCATGAATAAAAATATTGACTATTATTAATTCTCTTATCAGACTTAGTTTTGCATCAACTGATTCCTGTATAAATGACTTCAATTTTTTTGCCAAGGAAGCTTATCAGGATAATTGTGCTATGCTTAATTATCACACTTGCCCTTTCTACCTAACACATCTACCACTGGGATACTGTTAACAAATGTTCATGCTTTGGGAATTGTGATGACATTCTTATATTCAGCAAAAAGAAAAAAAAAGTCATTGAGAGAGAAAGCTCCTTGACCAGCTCCTTTGGGATTCTTTGGTAGACATTATCACTATTGCTGATTCTGAAGTTATGTTTATGGATACTGTTTTTATCCTTCCTTAGACATCCACACAAGGGGATGTGAATAGTTACATCACAGGCATAGTCTGACTATCTCTCAGAAGCATACTTTATTGCAAGGTGACTCCAGAAAACCAGTTTGGCAAAAGTACAGTGAGAAGAGTACATTTTCTTATGACTTGCTCATGGGCATGCTCAGAAACACTAGGAGCAGAAACCTGAGAGACCCCTCACACAAACTGAAACAGATTGCACTGATATCCAAGGTGGTAGAATGAGACCTGTACTAGGAGGGAACCCAAGGAGACCATAGACTGTTGCCCCTTTCTATGTAAATATTTTGTTTGTCCAAATTTGACAGTAAGCAAACAGACAGAGCCACAAACACACCTAGGAAAACGTGGGGTGAAGGAGGCCCACAGGAAGGCTGGGGAAGGTCTATTAAGAAGGACTTCTAGCAGTAGGACAAGGGAGAATAGTTTCAAACTGGAGAGGGTAGATTCAGGTTGGAGATAAGGAGGAAGTTCTTTACAATGAAAGTGGTAAAATACTGGAACAGGTAAGCCACAGTTGTCCCATTGTGGCTGATGCCCTGCCCCTGGAGATGTTCAGCATCAGACTGGATGTGGCCCTGGGCAGCCTGCTATAGTTGGAGATGTCCCTGCTGACTGCAAGGGGCTTGGATAAAATGACCTTTGAGAGTCCCTTCCAACCCAATCCAATCTCTGAATCTGTGATTGCTTGACCCAAATTCCTTCCTTTTCAGTAACTTTCTGAGAAATGATTCAATCCCTTCAGGCACTGCAGAATGAGGATAGATTGATAGAAGACCAATAGTGTTTTTTAATGAACATTCAACAGATGGGTGCCAAACTGATTCTGAGAAGTCTTTCCTTAGGTCATTAACATCCTAGTCCCAGCCATGACACCTGGGGAACTCAACGCTGAGGCATACCATACCAACTTTTTTCTCCATGGTTTTTTAAAGTATCTATAGTTGATGTACTGAAGTAATAATTCCTGTCTATCACCTCAAGGAGCAGGGTTCTGCACCTCCTGCTCTTCCCCTTGCAATCCAGCAACGATGAGCAGCCTGTAAGTTGCCCAGAGAACGCTCCGTCAATGCACAGGCTATGCTTGCAGCTTCTGGGCTACAGCTTTCTCTATAAACTGCTCATCTTTGGATTCACAGATCCCATGATGCCTGGATTAAGATATCAAGTTCTTAGATGTCTGAACAAATGAAATTGTGTTGTCAAATATTTCTGTTCCCAAACTTCTGCAGGAAGACAGAGGTCCACACATCCATATTCACATCAATATAGCAGGTCTTTTCCACAATAAGAGTATTTTAGATCTAGTGGTCAAATTTAAATCCATCTAAAGAGAGGATTTGTTTGTTAAATTCAGGTCTAGATCCATCCTGGAACTGCAGTTCTCCAATTCTCTGTCTGAGAGTTTAAAGCACAAATAATGCACACTATGCACTGAGACAACTGTGCCTTCACCTTAACAAGACACATCCAGAACTGCGCAAAATGAGGTTGTAGCTGAAAAGAAGGCTGAATTATTACTGTTCATAAAACTTGCAGTGGACCCAGTTTCTTCTCCTGAAGCATGAGAGCAGAACTAAACATCTATCTGATTGGGAAGAGATTTATTTTTCCTTCCCTTGTTCTCTCAGGCTGCCAGAAAATAGCAGGCTCTGGATGGAAGTGAGTTTGGTTTTGTCTAAAATCTTGTAACTGGGTCACGTTTTGAGCACTAAACAAATCTGAGAACACTTATTTGTCAGATGCTTTGTTTCAGCCCTTTTTTATGACCAGCACCTGTGTGTTCTTCAGTGGCTGCCTTTTCTGCTTTCATGCAAGAAATCACTGTTGTAAAAGACTATTGTTTTACTGTGTGGTTTGGGGTGGGTTTGTTTGTTTGTTTGGGGTTTTTTAAGTGTTAAAGATGGCATAACCATTGGGTTGTAAGGGACCTCTAAAGGTCCTCTAGTCCAACCTCCCCCCCTGCAGTAAGCAGGGGCATCCTCAACTAGATCAGGTGGCCCAGATCTCTGTCAAGCCTCACCTTGAGGGCTTCAACCACCCCATTGGGCAACCCATTCCAGTGCTCTACCACCCTCATGGTAAGAACTTGTTCCTAAGCACCTCACTTAATGTTTTAGTCCTACCACCACAAAAAAACTACTGTTAAACCCCAAAAAGCTTCTGAGGTCACTAAGGAGATGAAATGGCTTTGTATCATGACCAAAGGTAAGGAAAACCTTTAGTACAAAGAATGACTAGCATTATGAATCTTCTTCTTTTTTTTTTTTTTTCATGGAGCTGACACAGGAGAATATGATACAGAATACAGAATACAGAATTAACCAAGTTGGAAAAGATCTTCAAGATCATCAAGTCCTACCACCCAACACCATCTAATCAACTAAACCAGAGCACAAAGCACCCCATCCAGTCTCTTAAACACTTCCAGTGATGGTGACTCCACCACCTCCCTGGGTAGCACATTCCAATGGCCAATCACTCTTTCTGTGAAGAATTTCTTCCTAATATCCAACCTAAACCTATCCTGGTGCAGCTTGAGACTGTGTCCTCTTGTTCTGGGGCTGGTTGCCTAGGAGAAGAGACCAAACCCCACCTAGCTACAACCTCCCTTCAGGTAGTTGTAGGGAGCAATAAGGTCTCCCCCGAGCCTCCTCTTCTCCAGGCTAAGCAACCCCAGCTCCCTCAGTCTGTCTTCACAGGACTTGTGCTCCAAACCTCTCACCAGCTTTGTTGCCCTTCTCTGGACACGTTCCAGCAAGTAAACATCTTTCCTAAACTGAGGAGCCCAGAACTGGACACAGGACTCAAGGTGTGGCCTAACCAGTGCTGAGTCCAGGGGCAGAATGACCTCCCTGCTCCTGCTGGCCACACTGTTCCAGATCCAGACCAGGATGCCACTGGCCTTCTTGGCCACCTGGGCACACTGCTGGCTCATCTTCAGCGTACTGTCAACCAGTATCCCCAGGTCCCTCTCTGCCTGACCACTCTCCAGCCACTCTGACCCCAGCCTGTAGCTCTGCATGGGGTTGCTGTGGCCAATGTGTAGAACCCGGCACTTGGATGTGTTAAATCTCATGCCGTTGGACTCTGCCCATCTGTCCAGCCTGTCGAGGTCCCTCTGCAGAGCCCTTCTACCCTCCAACAGATCAACACCTGCCCTCAGCTTGGTGTCATCTGCAAATTTACTGATGATGGACTCAATGCCCTCATCCACACCTTCAATAAAGATATTGAACAGGATGGGGCCCAGCACTGATCCCTGGGGCACACCACTAGTGACTGGCTGCCAGCTGGATGTGGCACCATTCACCACCACTCTCTGGGTTCAGCCCTCCAGCCAGTTCCTAACCCAGCACAGAGTGCTGTTGTCCAACCCACAGGGTGGCAGCTTGGCCAGGAGTTTGCTATGGGGGATGCTGTCAAAGACTTTGCTGAAGTATGGGTAGACTACATCCACAGCCTTCCCCACAGCTACCAGGCAGGTCACCTGATCATAGAAGGAGATCAGGTTGGTCAGGCAGGACCTGCCCTTCCTGAATCCATGCTGGCTGGGCCTGATCCCTTGGCCATGTTTTAATTACTGTATGATTGCACTCAAGATGACCTGTTCCAGAACATGAGGTCAGGCTGACAGGTCTTCAATTCCCTGGTTCCTCCTTCTGGCCCTTCTTGTGGATGGGCATCATGCTGACTAGCTTCCAGTCATCTGGGACCTCTCCAGTGAGCCAGTACTGTTGAAAAATGATGGAGAGAGGCTTGGCCAGCTCATCTGCCAGCTCTCTCAGTACCCTAGGATGGATCCCATCCGGTCCCATGGACCTGTGGGGATCCAAGTGGCTGAGCAGGTCTCTAACTACTTCCTCCTGGATTACAGGGGAACTATACTGCTCCTTGACTCCATCTGCCAGCTTGGGAGGCCAGTTGTCTGGAAGACAACCTATCCTGCTTTTAAAAATTGAGGCAAAGAGGCTGTTGAGTACCTCTGCCTTTTCCTCATCTTTTGTTACAACATTCCCCTCCATGTCCACTAAGGAGTGGAGGTTGTCCTTGCCCCTCCTTTTGCCATTAATATATTTATAAAAGCATTTTTGTTGTCCTTCACAGCAGTGGCCAGTCTAAACTCTGAATGGCTTTTGCCTCTCTAATTTTTTTCCTACATGACCTAGCAACATCCTTAAACATTTCCTGGGTTACCTCTCCTTCCTTCCAAAGATGATACACCCTCTTTTTTCCCCTTAATTCATTCAGAAGCACATTGCCCATCCAGGCTGGCCATCTACCCTGGCGGCTCATCTTCCGGCACATTGGCACAGCCTGTTCCTGTGCCTTCAAGGTTTCTTTCTTGAAGTAGGTCCAGCCCTCCTGGACCCCTTTGTTTTTAAGGGCTGTTTCCCAAGGTACCTTCTGAGTTAGTTCCTTAAGTAACCTGAAGTCTGCCCTCTGGAAGTCCAGAGTGGAGGTTTTGTTGCTGCCCCTCTTAGCCTGACTGCATATTCAAAACTCAAAAATTTCATGGTCACTGGACCCCAGACAGCCTCCAACTACCACATCTCCCACCAGCCCTTCTCTGTTTGTAAAAAGAAGGCCAAGCAAAGCCTTACCCCTGGTAGGCTCACACAGCAGCTCTGATAAGAAGCTATCCTCCATACACTCCATACTCTGCTAAATCATAAGTGGCTTGGAGAAAGCAGTTGGAGATTCACTTTATGCTGTAAATGCTCTATGAATAAATAGGGAGTAAAGATTTATTGCAGCTTTATTAAAATATATTACATAAATTAAAGATGTGGTATCCAGCCAGCTGATTGAAGCAGAGACTCCCTACAGATATTTTGTTTGTGCATGAAGAAAGTTGTCACAAGTAATTTGGACTGCAACATGGATCTAGACTGCCAAATGATGATTAATTAAGTCCATGTTTGGATTATTTCTGCTGTTTCATTAGGGAAAACAACTGAAAATATGGAATAAAGCAACCAGGGGAATTCAAGAAGAATGTACATGTAAATGAGACCTCTAGCAAAGGGCATAGACTGCAACTGAATTGTGTGTGTCCTGTGATGTTGTATGGTACTCCTCACTGCTCCAGCAGAAATAGGCACGTGAAAAGCTTGACTTGTGTTTCCTGTGGCAGTGACTGATTTAACTAGAGTAATTTGCAACAGCTGAGGAATGGAGCCCTTTCCTTGTCATGTGATGTTCTGACTTTAAGGCAAAGTGCCATCTTATTTTACATGTATAATACCAGCCTAAAGCTGAGAAGGAATATGATCATAAAACTAAGAACTACACAGTTGTTTTACTTTCAGATTTGCCTCCATACATTTTTTCTCTCAGACTTGAGGAATAAAATGCCTTGATGAGGATACCTCCTCACCATGATTTGCCTCCTCCCATCAGGAAGAATGGCATACCCACACACCAAGCACATGCTTCTGGAAATGGAAAATTTCAATCCACTTTTGAAATTATGGGTCATTTCTCATCAGGGGTGAGTTCAGCAGTGTTTAAATATGGCCAGTATAGAACTTTTCCAGATGATATTAGCTGAAGGTCTTCTGCTGACCAAACTATTAAATCTGAGGAATTCTAATGTCCCAATTAATTTCACATACAAGGCACAGTCATTTTTGAGGACAGTTATCAGCTAACCTTGTTTCAAGGCTATTCCTAGTCAAGACAACAATGCATATCTCCAACTCCATTGATAATACCCAAAACAGTCACATGGAAAAAAAGTAATCTCTTTATCTAGTATATGGGTGACAAAAACAGTGGAAAAAGTTGCCTGAAATTCTGGGAAATGCCAGAGAACCATAACAGAGCTTACCCATTTTTTTTTCAGGCAATATCAAATGTGAAATCATAGCCTTACACTGGACCTCAGGCCCAATTAGGATTATTACCTCAGTTTGAGATGAAACAAAATGTCCTTGACTCAGCCAGTGCAGGACTTGACTGACATACATGGGATTGGAAATAGATTGTCATTAATTTCCTTCCAGTGGCTCATCCAGGAATCTCCAAATGTTGAGTACTGCAGATTTTGGGAAGTGTGCCTGAGCATCTGCACTCTGCAGACAGCAGAGAGGGCAGAATGTGTCTCTGCACCATGCAGCTCATCCACACTGGGGCTGTCTCTGAGGCATCCAGAAAACAGACACACAGACAGGCATCTCCTGATTGAGGTGATGTGCAGGGTGCAATCAGTTAGCAGCCTTTACAAGAAAGCTGTAACCAGCAACATAATAGAGCCAACTGTAACCTAGGAAACTACTGTGAAAAACCACAGAGCAAGTGAGCACAACCCCTGCATGAGTTATATCTACAACAGGCATCAACATATGGAAATCACCTTGTAAGCTACCAAAAACCCCATGGCTTCTCACTAACAGGCTTTTAAAGGGGCTATATAGAAACCCCCAGCACTTTGGCCCATGGCTCAGTAGAGAACAGGAGTATTTTTGTGTGTAGCAGAAATCAGGGACTTCACTGTCTTCCGAAAGTGGAGCTTCAGGGGAAACATGACAGCAGCTCTAATTCAAGACCTTGGACTTATTTTCAGCTCACCTATGAGGATTACAATCAGTTTTATATTACAAAGTATGCACTCCATAACACTTTAGAAAAAGCCCTTGACCCAGAAAGAATGTGTTAATATAGCTGTAAGAAGAACAGTGTACGCAGGCTGCATGCAGAAGAAAGGTATCTAATACAGTTTAGACACCTTTAAGCAGAGAGACACTTTTAAGCTGAGTCCCTCAATTGCAGATGGCTTTTAAATTTTTATCTATTTATTTTTTTTAACTGTAATTGCATATGAATTTCTAAGCTTTTGGATGTTCACTGAGAGCTCCCCCCTCATTTCTGGATTTGACAGATGACCCACTTACTACTCATCTCAGGAGTCCTATTAACCTCAACAGAAGCTTTAAAAAGCCACCCACCACTCAGCAGGATACAGTACCTTTTGGATACAAATGCACCAATGCCCAAGATCAGGAAACCTGTAAATTCTTCAATGTCATCAAGCAATTCTGAACCTACATACCTTTGCCACAAACAACCTCAGCAGCACAGTTAACCTTTGATTCCTACATTTCTTAACCAGCAAAAGCCTATCATAAACAAAAAGTTATCGCAACCTCACTTACTCTGAGCAATGCCCTCCACTACAAATGTTTGCTTTTTAATGGCATCACTTCTGAAGACAGTGGTTGTCCACACTTAGCCAATATCCAGGGCTAAACTACAGCAGTTGCTATGTCACTCAAAGATCCCTCCCCAGCAGAAAAAGAGAATCAAGAAAAGGAGAGGACACCTGTAGCTTGAAATGAAAACACTTAAGAAAACAGACAAACTAATACCAATGACAACATAAAGCATACAGTGTTAGCCCAGCAAATGTAGAGCAGTCACACACACCAAAAAAACCCGCCTAGAAAACTAGTCCTCAGGAACAAGAGGAACAGCATAACCAGAAGAAGCGAAAACAAGAGACCCTCCTCTCCTCAGCAAATGTTCCCCTTTATATTGAGCATGATGTTTATGGTATGGGACATACCTGTGATCCAACTCATGTCAGCTGTCCTGCATGACTCCAAACTGCCAAGAGCCTGCAGACCATGGCTGGCCTGTAATTCTGTCCCAGTGAAACCAGGACAATGTTTGACCACCAGGAACAGATGCTATGATAGCCTATCACACAATAATACAGCAAAGAACTATAATCTGTATTTTCATTTGAAAGGCCCTTCCTTTTGCACTTTTCTCAGCTTCTTTTCCCTTCTTTCTGAAGTAGAAAATATCAGTGTCCTAACTGTGCACACATTTATTTGAAATATATAAAACACAGACATTTGGAGGTACAATGACTACAAATGGAAAATCAAACATCAAACATTTCCTACAACTGAATGAAGCATAGGCTTTTATGAAAGTTCAGGTAAAAACAAGACAAATTTGGCAAAGTTTGAATATCAATTTAAATGTTTGCTTCAGAGTGTTCAGAAGACTCCCCAAATTGTAGATTCATAGAAATTATAGATTCATGGAAGGTTTTGGGTTGGAAAGGACCTTAAAGATCATTTAGTTCTAACCGCCTTGCCATAGACAGGGACGCCTTCCAGTAGACCAAGTTGTTCAAGGGCTCAACCAGCTTGGCCTTGGACACCTCCAGGGAGGGGGCATCCACAACCTCTGTGGGCAACCTGTGCCAGTGTCTCACCATGCTCACTGCAAAGAAGAGAGGGAGAATCACCTCTCTCATCCTGCTGGTCACACTTCTCATGATGCAGCCCAGGGCATAGCTTGCCTTGTGGTCTGCAAGCACACAGTGCTGCCTCATGTTGAGTTTTTCATCAACTGAGATCCCCAAGTCCTGCTCCTTGAGACTGCTCTTGAGCCACTGCTTGCCCAGTCTATATTTGTGCTCAGAACTGTCTCAACCCAGGTGCAGGAACCTTGGCCTTGTTGAAATTCATGAGGTTAGCTTGCGCCCAGCTCTTAAGCCTGTCCGAGTCCCTCTGAATGGTATCTCTTCCCTCCAGCGTGTCAACCAGACCACATGGCTTGCACCCACCTGCAGAGGGTGCACTCAATCCCGCTGTCAAAGGTGCTAAATAGCATTGACCCCAGTACAGACACATGAGGGAGGCCACTTGTCACTGGTCTCCATTTGGACATTGAGCTGTTGACCAGAACACTCTGAGTGCAGCCACACAGCCCATTCCTTATGCAGAAAGTGGTTCACCCCTCAGATCCATACTTTTCCAATTGGGTGACCGGGATGTTATGTAGGACTGTGTCAAATGCTTTACACAAATGCAGGCAGTTTCTTTTCCCATACCCACTGATGCTGTAAATCCATCATAGAAAGCCACCAAGTTTGTCAGCATTATAATACTTATCAATAATTATAATATTTAGCAATATATTAAACTGTGGAATTGAGCTCCAAAGACCCATTTCTATGCTGAATATTTTTGAGAATGCATGATAGATGTGACCATGGTACATTTAGAATAGAATAAACCAGGTTGGAAGAGACCCTTGAGATCATCATGTCCAACCCATCATCCAACACTACCCAATCAACTAAACCATGGAACCAAGCATCCTGTCAAGCCTTGCCCTGAACACCCCCAGCGACGGCGACCCCACCACCTCCTCAGGCAGCCCATTCCAATGGCCAATCACTCTCTCTGTGTAAAACTTCCTCCTAACCTCCAGCCTAAACCTCCCCTGATGCAGCCTGAGACTGTGCCCTCTTGTTCTGGTACTGGTTGCCTGGGAGAAGAGACCAACCTCCACCTCACTACAACTCCCCTTCAGGTAGTTGTAGAGAGCAATAAGGTCACCCCTGAGTCTCCTCCTCTCCAGACTAAGCAACCCCAGCTCCCTCAATCTCTCCTCATAGGGCTTGTGCTCCAAACCCCTCACCAACTTTGTTGCCCTTCTCTGGACATGTTCCAGCAAGTCAACATCCTTCCTAAACTGAGGGGCCCAGAATTGGACACAGGACTCGAGGTGCGGCCTAACCAGTGCAGTGTACAGGGGCAGAATGACCTCCCTGCTCCTGCTGGCCACACTGTTCCTGATGCAGGCCAGGATGCCATTGGCCCTCCTGGCTGCCTGGGCACACTGCAGGCTCATATTCATCCTACCGTCAACCAGCACCCCCAGGTCCCTTTCCACCTGACTGCTCTCCAGCCACTCTGACCCCAGCCTGTAGCTCTGCATGGGGTTGCTGTGGCCAATGTGCAGAACCCGGCACTTGGATGTGTTAAATCTCATGCCGTTGGACTCTGCCCATCTGCCCAGCCTGTCCAGGTCCCTCTGCAGAGCCTCTCTACCCTCCAGCAGATCAACTCCTGCCCCCAGCTTGGTGTCGTCAGCAAATTTACTGATGATGGACTCGATGCCCTCATCCAGATCATCAATAAAGATGTTAAAGAGCATGGGGCCCAGCACTGTTAGCTACTGTACTTGCTGAACTTTTTGAACTGTGGTATGAAAACAGATCAAACAACAGGAGATGAGTTGTTTAAGAGTACTTCCATAAACAGCATTCATACTATAATACAAGCAAAGAGGGAATTGTTTAAATGAGGATTTCATATACGTATAAAGAATAACGGTAAGTCTTTAGATGAAGCTCAAGGTTGCTTATGTATGAAAGGCAAATTATCTCATCCAATAGATGATGGTCTGTGCAGACCAGAATATCAACAGAGAACTGTGGTAAAATTATTTAGTTGTCAAAGACTACATTATACATGGGCTGTAAATGAATGGATTTCAGTTCTAAATACAGACACTCTTCCAATTCACATAAAACTAAACTTACTCCAAAAAGTAGAGAAATACCAAGGATTCACTTTCTAAAATTATCTGATATCTTGACTGTTTAATGACACACAGCCTGACATTCCTCAGAAAAACTGAGAGCCACAGCTGCTGTCACATGAATTTCACTAATGCAGTATTCACATCATTATTAAAACCACATGCATGAGCCAGGCTTTATCAGAAAAACCCCTTTCATCATGCACAAAACCTTGCAGTGTCGATGACTGTGCCTAAGAAGAGAAGAGTACATATTAGCTATACCTGTGCATCTGAGTCAAGGTTGTACATGCTAATATAATTTTCCCTTAACTTTTGTTTTCCTACCTTTTTATCCATAATAGTTTTGCAAGAGATTTTGAGAAGGGAATTATTTATCCATAGAAAACTAAATGTCATTTCAGGGATAATTTACAGGTCTTAATTACGATTTCTTATTTATGTGAGGCAAGAAATTCTGAGGTAAGAAATTCTGATTTTGTACTCTTGCAGTATGAAGAGAGCTTAGCTACTAGTGTTAACCACAGATAATATGAAAAAATTATGTTAACATGATGTGGGTTTTTGTACATATAATCATATAATCATAGAATTGTTAGGGTTGGAAGAGACCTCAAGGATCCTCTAGTTACAATCCTCCTGCCATGGGCAGGGACACCTCACACTAGGTCAGATTGCTAAGAACCACATCCAGCTTGGCCTTATAAACCTCCAGGGATGGGGATTCCACTACGTCCCTTGGCAACCTGTTCCAGTGTCTCACCACCCTCATAGTGAAGAACTTCCTCTTAACATCCAATCTGAATCAACCTCGTCCCCCTAGTCCTATCATTACCTGATACCCTAAAAAGTCCCTCACAGCTTTCTTGTAGGACCCCTTTAGATACTGGAAGGCTCTTTGGAGCCTTCTCCTCTCCAGACTGAATAGCCTAAACTCTCAGTCTGTCTCCATATAAGAGGTGCTCCAGCCCTCTGATCATCCTCATGGCCCTTCTCTGGACATGCTCCAGAATGTCCATATCCCTCTTGGATAATGGAAATTATCGTATTGTTTAGTTTATCAAGCTGTATTTGTGACTATAAGTGCCTCATGGATGCAATACATGGCTCTCTTTAAATGTTAGTGCCATGCATTAGCTACTTTTGTCATGACTGTTTTCCACCTATAGTTTGATCAAAGACATTAATAAAATGCAGTACAAATGTGATCCTTCTCTAAATGCCAATCTTTCCAATGTTGTAGCCAGCTACTGGTTGTAGCAAGATTTCCTGTTGCAGCCTGAGATAATTTTCCATCTGAAAACAAAATGCTGCCTAGTGGCTCATATGAAGGAAAGAAGAATGTACCTCTACTAATGTGGAAAGTTCCTGCCTTGCTTCGTAAAATCTTTTATATTTAGATTTTATATATCTTTTATATTTATACTTTAGACTGCTTGCTTTCATCTTAGGTGCAAAACCTGACAAGTCAGCCACTGGCAGCAGGGAATGTCCTTACCTTGGAAAGCTCTAAACTTGTGTTAACTTTCACAAGAAAACTCTATTTTCTTAAATTTCAGATTATGCAAAATGCATAGGTTGAAGACAAAAGAATAGAATAGAATAGAAGAATAGAAGAATAGAATTCACCAGGTTGGAAAAGACCTTTGAGATCATTGAGTCCAACCTAACATCCAACACTATCTAATCAACTAAATCATGGCACCAAGCACCCCATCCAGTCTCTTCTTAAACACCTCCAGTGATGGTGACTCCACCACCTCCCTGGGCAGCCCATTCCAATAGCCAGTCACTCTTTCTATGAAGAACTTCTTCCTAACATCCAGCCTAAACCTCCTCCGGTGCAGCTTGAGACTGTGTCCTCTTGTTCTGGTGCTGGTTGCCTGGGAGAAGAGACCATAGCATTGTATCTGAATGAAGAAGTGATTCTTCTTCATGACACTCATTTTTATTTCTGCTTGTCAGTTTCTGACTGTTTTCTGAGCAACTCATTTGTTCATGTGCTGGACTGATTCCACAGCACTTCTTATGCCAGTCCTGCCCAGCAGGGACACATCAAGGTGACCCTGTCTAGACAGGGCTGTTGGGCAGCAGGGATCTGCTGTCTTCCCACAAGGCTTGGTCAAACCTCATTATAAGATACTTAATAATGGTGAAAGCAGATGACAAGAACTTTTCTTTTTGCCTCTAGCTTGCCTATGCCTAGGGCAGCTCTTGAATTTACAAGGGCACCAGCTGCTTGAAAAGCTTGAAGAGAAGCAGAGATGAAGAAAGAAGCTTCCCAGAAGGTGAACACAATCCTGGGCACAGATGGGCAACAGACAGGCATGTTGCTGAGCATACGTCTAGGTCACAAATCTTAAACACAAGGATTTCAATTGCCCTTGGAGGAACTGTGGAATCAGAGGGAAGGTATCTGACAGAACTACCAACCACCCTTTTCCCCCACACACCCCCACCAAAAAAAAACCCAACAAAATAAAACATTGCTCCGTCTGCCAAGGGCAAGAAAAAGAGAAAAAGGAAGGGGATAAGTTTTCCCTAATCATTAAAGACTCTCAATGTAGTCCTAACTAAAGACAAAGTCCAGGTATCCATGGCTAGCAGAAGTTGCTGTAAGACTAGCCAAATTCAGTGTCCCTCTCCATTTTGTAGTGCATCTTGATCTTCATATACAGGAAAAACCTGTGCCCCACACAACTCCAAATATGACAAAAGTAAAGGATTTAGTTCTGAAAAGGTTATGTTGACTCACAGGATGTCTGCTGAAGCAGTGTGCAATCTGTGTGTCTCTTTTTATACTCTTGACACCAGAGGAGATTGGAATGAGGAAAATTGCATTTGAAATAGCAAATGTAGGGGTTTTGAGTCACCACCCAGCAGCATCTTTTTATAGACGAAAACTGCAATCGTTTTGACAAGCTTAGTGTAGTAGGGTGGGGGTTTTTTGTATAATTTGACTTATCTGGGTTTGCTTTTTATAGATTCCTTTCCTGCTCACAATGGCAATTTCCTGTTTACTGCCTTTTCCAAGTAAGGCATCATTTGCTTCAACTTGTAATTAAGATGTTAAAAATTACAACAGTTTTCTGTCATAAAAACTGAATAGTTACAGCCTTTACTAGTAGAGTTGTTTAGTTCTTACAGACAATGGGGAAGGGGGGACGGGGCGGGGGAATGGAGGGAGAAAAAGGGAAAAAAAACATTAATTTGTTGTATCACAGCAAATATGTTCTCCAGAAGTAAAATTGTCATGAATTTCTAAATTCTCACTTTTGCATTAGAGGTCACTTCCATTTACAGTGTAATTGCAATTGACTCTTTGTTGCTAAAGAGTTCAGTGTGTTCTTCAAGTATTTCTGTGGAATATGGAATTATATGTTTTCAATGGGAAAGTAAGCAAGCCCAAAAAATAGTTAAGATCAAACAATATTCACTTTAAAGCTGAGTTACTTTTTTGAAGAAAAAGATTCGTATAATACTACAGTTCCAATATGAAATATGACCTCTACCATAAAAATTTTTCTTCCAAATTGGGCAATAATTAACAAACCCAGCTGGAAAGTATTTGCAATATTTTTGATGGTCTTATGTAAGCCATCATTTATGCAAGAAGAATAATCACAGAATCAACCAGGTTGGAAGAGATCTTCAAGATCATCAAGTCCAGCTGATGAGACTGTACAATACATTGCTTTGCTAAGCTCAGTATTTTGTGTCTAACAGTACTGGGTATGCATCATTTATGAAAAGGTTTGTTTCACACATTGGGCAGTATGATAACTATGTTTTTGAAAAGCACACTGTATTGTGTACAAGGTCTTCCAGTCCTAGTCCAATTTGGTTTTGTCTGGCCTCAGTTTTCATATACTAGTTCTTGTTAAATTTTTGCATTACTGGATTTTAAATTTCTCTGATGGATTAGAATATTAATTAGCATGTTACCCAGAAAGATCAAACACCTCTCAGTCTGTTTTGCTTACTTAGTGCAACCAGCACTAGAACAAGAGGACACAGTCTCAGGCTGAACCAGGGGAGGTTTAGGCTGGATGTTAGGAAGAAGTTCTACACAGAGAGAGTGATTGTCCATTGGAATGGGCTGCCTGGGGTGGTGATGGAGTCACCATCATTGGAGGTGTTCAGGAGGGTGGAGTCACCATCATTGGAGGTGTTCAGGAGAAGACTTGATAGGGTGCTTGGTTGCATGGTTTAGTAGATTAGGTGGGTTGGATTAGTTGATAGGTTGGATGCGATGATCTTGAAGGTCTCTTCCAACCTGGTCTATTCTATTCTATTCTATTCTATTCTATTCTATTCTATTCTATTCTATTCTATTCTATTCTATTCTATTCTATTCTATTCTATTCTATCCTATCCTATCCTATCCTATTCCATTCTATTCTATTCTATTCTACTTAAATGAATTGATCAGTCTCAACTTTATTTTTTTTCCCACTAGTTCTGCAATAATTTCTGTGGTTCTTACCTGATCTTCCTCAAATTTTTGACTGTGCCTGGTCATGACATCCCTGTTCTTACATCTAAGGATCAGCAGTTCCTGTTGCGTCATCCTGAGAGTGCATGGGTAGTTGCATGGCCCTTATGATTCTTGTCAAGGTCATCACTATCTAAAATATAGTTCTGTATTTGGGAAGTAGCTGTGCAACTGTGTACATATATTAAAGTGCATTTTGTTTGTGGTCTCAGTTGTTGAGAATGAATGCATCTGGTTTTGTTGTTTATAGTTCCCACTAGTCTTTGTGTCATCCAGAAGTTCTGTGATAGGTCATTTCCATTCACCTCCAGATCACTGACTATAATGTGGATTTGTACCAATGTCTATGAAAGTTCAACAAAATCACTCCCATCCAGCATAATTTCTCATTGGCAACAGCTTTTTGACTCTGTTCAGTACATTAGAATGTCATAAGTTACAAAGTCAAATGCCTTGCAATAAATCATAGTGTATCATTTCCATCCAATTATATTCATCAACCAAACATGTCATTACATTTGAGATTTAAATCAAGTTTGTTGACATGATCTCCTCTTTATAAAGTCATGCTGTCTGAAATTGATTACAGTCTTGCCCTTTAAGTTCATTGTTACTTTGTCATTCTTGTCAGGAATAGGTGTCAGGCTGACCAACATATAGTTACCTGAGACATCTTGCTTGACATTTTTAATAAGGAAAAGGTAACTGCAACAGCTGCTAGCACTTCATCATTGTTGTTTTTTTCAGTTTACCAGAGCTTCCTGTATTCCAGGATTTAGTAGAAAGAGCATAAACACACTCTAGAACTTGTTCTCTACCTCTTTTAGAACTTCTGAATACGTATTACTGAATCTACCTATTTCAAAATATTTATGCTAATTACACATTTCTCCAATCATTCCAAGTCAGTAAAAGGCTGGGAAGTTTGTACATGTAATAAAATGCCTTATGCTACATTCTGCAAATACAGATCGAAAATATTTATGGTGTACTGTCAATAATTTTGATGGGTAGCTAAAGATGAAATTACTCAACTTAAGCTTTCTTTAGCAATGGATATACTCACCTTTGTTATTCTTATCATCTTTATTTTCTCATCTCTCTAGAAGCCAAGAATATTTTTTTTTTGCTCAATCTTTAATTTCTTGATCTGAACAGATTCTAATTGATATTAATGATTATTAGTTTTTCCTTTATCCTATTTGATATGTTGTGTTTCCTGTATGTTTTTAATTTTTGAGACAAACTATAAGCTAAAGCTGTCTTTTACTTTGTCTTCTATGATCGATAATGAATTGCTTCTGGAATAATCATTACTATCTATTAATCCATTTCTGAGAGTGCATGTGTAGGCCTGTGCTTTTCAGTATTATCATCACTCTACGACTGCCTGTTGTAATTTTCAAACTATTCATAAGCCAGTTTCATTACTAAAAATCTCTTACAGTTGAAATAGAGCAGTTTTACCCGGTGTCTTCCCAATCTAGCCTTGTTGTGATTTCCATTAAGAACTTAAGCTCTATACCAGTTATTCTCAGGAAAAGAACCTGAGAAATCTAGTTAATAATTCCCAGTAAATTAAAGTATATGCAACATATTAAGACTGCTGAGCATAAAGATAAAATTATTTCAAAAGAAATTTAATGGTACCTTTTTTTGGAGGTGGCCACAATTTGAGCTAGACCTTCAGCTGGATTTGAACTGAGAGTATTGTAACATGGAGTTTGGGCTTCCACACATTAGAGCATACATGACGATGTATCTAGAATTGGGTTTAAAGCTGATGCTTAGCATAGGGAAACATGGCTGCCATCACTCCTCTAGTGAAGAGGACAAGTGCAGCTGCATATTTCCAGGT